>NC_041409.2:81118866-82333866 GCF_900747795.2 Erpetoichthys calabaricus
GTCCGCGGCTTCAAAAAAAAGGGACAGGTTTTAATCCGTATAGCCGTGTCATTCTCCGTGGGCGCGATTGAACAACCGCAGGGAGTTAATGGGGTAGTTGGAGCGACACCTGCACATGTGGGTATAATCGTTCTCAATTGCTTCATTGGCTTCCTGCGGCATGTGATTAAGGCTCTGCGCCCACGGAGGCACGGGGGTATGTATATATACGGGTTGACACTAGGAAAGGGGATGGATAGACGGATCGAGAAAGAAAGCAGGAGGTTAAAGGACATGAATGGCGGTTTTGGAAGTAGGATCTGGCCACCTGTAAGGAGGAGACAGCATGAGCTGGGGCCCCGCGAAGAAGTGTTTGTTGGTAGCACTCTAGGGGCTAGTTCACCCCACTGAATGTTCAGTTGGAGTGGGGTGAGCAAAGCAGGTGTCCTCCCGAGGGATCTGAGGAGCGACTGCGTGAGCGCGAAGGCTGAAGGGAGGAGAGTCGACCTCGGACAGTCTGGCAGCGATGTCCATAGGGAAGCCAAGACGGAGGTCAACCGAAAGGAGCTCGTGGCTGTTGGGTCTCCGCTGGCTGCAGGAGCAATGGATGAGCTGGGGAGAATGAGAGACAGAGGTGGGCTGTGATTGTAATAAGAGAAACTGCATTTTAACCTCGGATTTTAATGGATTTATTTATTTAATGTTTTTATCCCCACTGAACACTTGGTTTTTATGGATTTAGTTATTGGAACTGTGGAGCACTACATGGGCAGCACGGTGGCGCAGTGGTAGCACTGCTGACTCGCAGTTAGGAGACCCGGGTTCACTTCCCAGGTCCTCCCTGCATGGAGTTTGCATGTTCTCCCCGTCTCTGCGTGGGTTTCCTCCCACAGTCCAAAGACATGCAGGTTAGGTGGATTGGCGATTCTAAATATGCCCTGGTGTGTTTGTGTGTGTCCTGCGGTGGGTTGGCACCCTGCTCGGGATTGGTTCCTGCCTTGTGCCCTGTGTTGGCTGGGATTGGCTCTAGCAGACCCCTGTGTTCGGATTCAGCGGGTTGGAAAATGGATGGATGGAGCACTACACTAACTGTTTTTGTTTGCTGATTTTTAATAAAAGCACCTTTGCACTGATTGCACTACCCCCTGGCTTCATTTGAAAAGTGTCCTCATTTATCAGCTCATCTCGGTGACATTACCAACGGTGTCGGGTTCAGAGCTCCTGAACGCAAGATGGGAGCATGGAGCAGACCTGCATCGTCACAGTGTCCCAAACATTATGGGGGACCAAGTAGAAAAATGTTGTCTTTTCTGCAAGCGGTGACCGAAATTTCTGCAAATCCCGTTAAATGAAAGTCTGCAATATGCACTTTAATCACAATGTCTGAATTGTTTGATTTATATTTTTAAACCATGAAGCAGAGGAGGAAATCACGGAAAAACGTGTCTTTGACCCAAGCAGCACAGAGGGCACTGTACCTATATTTCTCTGTAAAAATAATAACAGATCATGTGTGACAGTTTATATTAGGTAAATGAAATCTGTAGTGTTGTGTTTTGAAATAAAGAGCTGGATTGCATTAGACAATGACTAATACTTTACACGCCTTAATTTTATGACTTATTGCACAAGAGTGTGGTGACATAAGGAGTTCTGCCAAGTATAAAATTCCCCTACGAAAACATACACTAAAAAATAACCATCTCGTTATTTCTGCAAATATATCAAAGGTACTACCAGATAAAAATCTCATTTAAATTACTGGAAAATGTCCTTCTTGTGGATGGATGAACCAATCCATCCATTCATTTCCCCCACCAGCCTTTTCTTGGTATTGCAGCCTGGTCCATTAGCAGCATCAGATGCAAGACAGTTAACCAATCCTGGAAAATAGGATGCCAGTCCATCACAGGGCGTACTCACTAACAACAAAACAAACTCATCCGCTAACTTAACAAGTATGTCTTTGGAAAAAACCTGGAGGACACAAGGAATGACAGCTAGCGGGATGGGCAAACTACACAGTGTCACATACGTGCACATGGGAGGCAGCTAAAGGGCTTGAGTAAGGGCAGTTCCGAGACATACCGGGATGTGGCAGAGTGCACTGACTCTTTTTCTCCCTTGCCTGCAGACCATTCACGGGAGATCTCACCTGGTCGTCTTGACGTTACTTCCAGGACCGAGCCAATGGAAGGAGACCTTGCTGGCTCCGGCCCCTGTGATGTCACATCCGGGCTCGCACCAATGACAGAAGACCTTCATGAGCCCGACCCCTTTGACTTCACTTCCTGTCTTCCCCATTAAAAGCCTCCACCTTTTCCCAGTTCCCTCAGTTCTGTTTTGGACTCGGTTTTGTGCACATCAGTGCTGAATTCATTTGTTCGACTTTGCAGCCAGGAAATTAATTACACGGGTGGCTGCCCCAAACCTTTTCACAACTCTTATGTCTGTTTTTGTGTGACAACAGACAGCCACGGGACAGGGAACAAATCCAGGGCTCATGACTTGTGCACCACTGTGCCATGTTTGACTTTTACTTATGAAAGGAATAAAGAGTTTGAAGAGATCAACAAGAGCTTAGCTGCCATGCCACTTGTAACTTACGCAACCCTGCAGGAGACATGGAGAATCTTCACTAACAACCTCTGAATGTCTCTTTCAGCTTGGCTTCCAGTTGAATCTGTTAGTGTCTGAACTTGCTAAAAACCAAGGGCAACAATTACTCACTTCACGGGTGTCTAGAGTCACCGAAACTTATAATTAATGGGTATTCAGTAGCATTTTCATGCAATTTTATGTATGTTATTTATTTATTTATTTGTTTTGTCTGGCTGGAAATTTCCTGGTATTTCTTGAGATCTAAAATGGAAATGTTGCAACTTTATGAGGCATAACTATGCATTATAGTGGGTGTGGGCAAGTCATTAACCATATGATGTACACTAAATTAGCTGCTTTCTCCTCAGAAAACAGGCCTGAAAAGCATGGATTGTTATCCTTCTTTTTACTTTCTCGTACAAAGTATCGGGAAAGTATTATAATCGTCCAAAGATTTGATGTCGAGATTTTGAATAATCTCAACGTTTTAAACCTCCCTGACTTTCTCGTATACAAAGTATACAGAATGTATTGGGGAGCATGCACTGGTACAGTGTGTTGCCGCACCCACTACACGACGAAATAACTCTGGATCCCATTTTGCAACCCTCCAGGCAGACACGCGGTCCAGTCCCACCTTCCGGAAATGACCCTCTATCTGCCGCAGCCAGGTGTTACGTGGGCGACCCCTTGGCCTGGTCCAGCCACTCGGGTCCCCAGCAATGAGGAACTTACATGCTGGATCACCCTCGGGGAAATGTGCCCCATGGCCGTAGTGCTGTAACTGACGCTCCCTCACAATGCAGGTCATGTGCCTCATTCAGGACTCCATGAGCAACCGCTCATTCGACACAAAGTCAAACCAGTGGTACCCTAGGATTTTCCAGAGAGACACAGTACCAAAGGAGTCCAGTCTTCGTCTCAGGTCACTGGATAGTGTCCATGTCTCACAGCCATGTAGTAAGACAGGAAGCACCAGGACTCTGAAGACTTGGACTTATCTTTTTGCAGATATCAGGACAGACACACACATCTTCCAGCGACCTCATGACCCCCCATGCTCTCCCAATCCATCTACTGACTTCATAGGAAGAGTCACCAGAGACATGAATGTCACTGCTAAGGTAAGCAAACCTCTCGACGAGGTCGATACTCACTCCGCCAACAGACACACTGCTGATGGCTGTGCCCAAGAAGTCATTAAAGTCATTAAAGGAATCCTTTCAAAATTCAGTTTCGAGATTTTGATGAATCTCGACGTTTTAGACCTCCCTGAGTCCGAAAATGCAATTTTTGGAATTATGTTTGTCTGTGTGTGTAAACACGATAACTTGAGTGCGCTTTCACTCAGGTCCACTAGATTTTGCGTACAAGTATTAGGTACAAAAACGTAGATTTCTATCAACTTTTGGGCTATTTCTGCTAACTGGAAGTGATACTTTTTTATTCATGCAGCTGCATAGTCCAATTTATTCAACTTTATTTTTAAATTAATTTTTCAACATATTATTAATTTGATTTGATTTGTTGTTGACAGTTCTTTAATGTACATAATATAAAAATATAATAATTGTCTTGCAGTTTACTCCTCAAATATCCATCCCCATATCTGAGTATACAAGAAAGTTGAGGGGAGAGCAGTCCCGATTTATTTATTGTCATAATTAATACAAATGTCACAATTAAGCAGACAAACTGCATTTATGTGTTAGGCATTAGGTCATCCATCTAACAGTCATATTCAAATTCTCTTTCCCCTGGAAGAATCTGCAGCTGAAGAAAGTGTAGTAAAAGGTGATATGGGAGTAGATAAAGTGGGTGTACTGTAAGAAGGGCTTGTAGCAACTGAGCGTTTTCACCGATGGCTATAAAAGGTGCTAGCTAAGAAGAGCTTCACTGAGGGGCTGAATGATTTTTGACTTGCTCCTCCAAACGTGACTGCTATTTTTTTTTATTGTATGTAACACAAGACACAATGTTCCCATTGGTCTGTAGGGTTTGAAAATTATAATGAGTATTGTAGAGTACATTATAAAGACGGGGTGGCCGTAAAATGGGTTGTGCCATCCGGTGTTACCCCCAAAAGCAAAATTAATGAATGAGAATTTAAGGTAATCTCAAAGATATATGGAAGACAGGTGAACATTGTAGTCCTAGAGGGTTTTGGTATGGGATATTGAAAAAAAATATGTGGCCAAGAGATGAAATATCTCAGATACAGTGCCCTCAATATAATGTTTGTGACAAAGACACATTTATCTGCTCCACACAAATCAAACAAATCGGACATCATCATTTAAGTACACATTGCAGACTTTCATTTAAGAGGATTTCCACACATTTTGATCACACAGCACCATAAAGTTTGGGACTTAACAATGACACGTCTATTAAAGCCATCATGTTTAGGACTTTGTCGCATATCCCATGCATGCAATGACTGCTTAAAGTTTGAGATTCACAGACATCAGCAGGTGCTGAGGATCTTCTCTGGTGATGATCTGTCAAGCCTCTAATGTGGCCATCTTCAACTCCAGCGTGTCCATGTAAGTTTTAAACTTCAGCATATGAAGGTCTGCTCAATTGGATTTAAATTGTATGACTGGCTTGATGTTGACAGTGATATTCCAGACAGTTGATTTAGGCAATCCTATGCTTTTACTGACATCTCTAATGGTTTTCATAATGGCTTCTTTGACTTTCATTGGCACAGCTCTTGTCCTCATGTTTAATGATGGCAACTCCAAAGGGTAGAAGTGAGCCGAGGTGTCTTATGAAGCCATGAAACCCACTTGAAGAATCACAACCACCTGTGACGCCAACTGTCCCACACATTATGGTGCCCTGAAATGGGGGGACCACATAGGAAAAGTGTTGTTATTTCTACATGCTGTGAGTAAAATTAATGCAAATCTCCTTAAATGAAAGTCTGCAATGTGCACTTTAATCATGATATCTGAATCGTTTGATTTGTAATTTTGAAGTGTGGAGCAGAGGGGTAAATCAAGGAAAAATGCATCTTTGTCCCAAACATTATGGAGGACACTGCAAACAGAATATATTTTTGTCAATCTAAGTTGAGATAGCTGTTTGCTTAGCAGAGATTTCCAGTTAATTAGACCATGTTGCATGCAGATTCTTAATATGTACTGTACAATGTCACAAGCTGACTTCCGTTCATGGTCTGATAATCTATTTAGTAGTTCCGACTCCCAGCAGTGTGTTAGATAATCAAGAGTTGTGTTACGACAATAATCTTGAGATATTTCTATATCAGTATTTAGTAGTACACGAAGCTTCTGTGATAAATAAAGAAGGAGAATTGAGAAACCGAGCAAATTTGTTTTTACAGAATTGTCTGACTTGCACAGGGCAGAAAAAAGTTTTGGTCCTAGGGTGATATTAATGAGAAAGGTATTTAGAGGATGCAAATACTGTCCATCATCTATGTGCAGACCTCTGGAGGTCTTGATGCAGTGACTTAGTACAGTATATGCAGTGTCAGTATTGTTCATGAACGAGTTCAAAAGAGCGCGTACATTGAACAAACTCATTTTTCTAAGAATGGTGAAATTAACGTAACGTATTTGCAAGTGAAGAACATAAATGTGAGCGAGTTCAGTTTTATGTGACATTCTGGATCTGGTTTAGGTCCAGATTAAACGTTTTGCCTTACCCTGTAATGTAGGGGTGGAGCCGAATCCAAATACGATATTCGGATAAGCACAAATGGTGGATTCTTACAAATATTTATTTCTTATGAATTTTTTGCCATTTATTTGTATTCGGAAAAAATAACGTAAAATCAAATAGGTACTGTCTGTGTCTGCCTGCTTGTGCTTAAGCTGCACTCCCGCTGACATTAGCACACGGTGAAGCTCCACTTTTAGGAGAACATTGGACTTTGTGAGGCCACTTTATATTTTTCCCTGTTGGACATGCAATATGTGACGCGAATTTTGACCAGCAGCGTAATCCGTTAGTTCACCTACATGCTGGTTCCACAATCACCATTTGTGTCACACGGTAGGAAATAGAGTGGTAATTTATATGTATACTTGCATCTATTTAATTTCTTTTTTGACTGAGAGGATATTAACATATATGGTTATATGTATTTGTTGCTGGGTATAACTCAGTAAAGTGTATTATTTCATAATTACTGTATTTTATTCAAGAACAATGTAATAGCCTAATATAAGGCATGCAAAATTGAAAAAGTAAACTCATGTGTCATTTATTCTCACTCCTTAAAAAATACAAAATGAACTGAACATGAACTCGTTCGAAATTGAAATTGTCAACTATGAGCGTGAATGTATTCATTTTAATCTGTGTGAACTGAACTCTGAGTGAGTTCTTGTGAGATGTGAACTTGCACCAACACTGTACGGTGTATTCAAAAGGAGAGGATTAGTTGGAGGAGATATGATTAATAGAGGAGCTCTGGCCTCTACTAACACTAATTCTCAGTAAGTGTTGAACCATTCAGTTAATGCTATGCTGTGGTTTATAACAGTCTGTAGAGGTTGGTATGAAGAACAGAGCGTTCGAGAGGTAGTGCAGAATATTTTTACCACATTTAGTAACGCAGGTGAGAGTTCATTGTCTGACATTCTACAAAGTCTCAAAACATAGAGTTTCATTACGCAGTAAAAAAAAAACAAAAAACAAAACATATAAATCGTATAGAGCCAAGCTTTTTCTAGTTTATTATAGCTAAGGAACTAAACTGTAAAACACATTGTTGCTGGTTCAGTTTCCATCTCAGTGCAGTGTCTGAGTCTGTGCAAGTCATTTAACCTGCTTGTGATGCAACTTTAAAAAAAATATACGTAAGCATTTGTAGTTCATATTCTTGGGACTGCGTTAACTTATATAAAATAGCAATTGTTTCTTTGGTCTCAGAAGGAACCGTATAAAGACTTGTTTATATAAGCTGGAATGCTCAGGGACTAAAAGGTTTAGGAATTTAGGTTAAATAGTTACCTTTATGACATGAATTCTCCGCGGCTAATTTTAGGCGACTGTAACAGCAGCTATTATGATCTTACTTAGCACATTCCAGTAGGTTATTCAAATGAAATGTGAATAATTCTTTAACCCATTACGTGCGTGGGACTCCTAGACATGTGGACTACTGCAGGGTAGTTCATTGAAAACGTTCAAAGCTCAACTCAGCAAGCTGAAGCTTTAACTGTAAATGAAATAATTTTGCTCAATTTAATCTTCAAGGATAAGTTGGATATTTTTCAAGTCAGACTTATTTGTTCACAGTCATTTTCTACATGAAGTTGCGTTTCAAACTAAAGCGTTTTTTTACACATTAAAAACATCATCATGCCTGTTCTTGCATTACAAAATGGAGCTGAGGGGTCACAAGTACAAATACTAAATTTGAAATGACAAAACCTGCAATGGTGAATCTGTCAACTTGTCTGTTTTTAAACAGAGAAGCATTCTGTGCGACCTCAACTATAAATTAGTTTCCTGTTTCAATTCTATATTGAGAGCAATTGCTTAAACTTGTATATATATATTTATTTTGTTCACTCAGTTCACAGCTGCTCCAGACAGTAAAACACCTGCAGTCACGTGAAGCACAGACACCTCGCTCAAAGACACAGGATGGAAGGGGAGGCTGAGTGACTGAGTGTTATCATATAAGAAAGGTACGACAATTAATGTGCATTGATTTATTCAATGTGCTAATGATGATATTCTTTATTTATTTAATACAGTAGTAATGATACTGTTAATTTATTTATCACTGTACAAGTTAAGTATCTCCCCTTTTGTGCATGTGCTACCAGCCTCAGGCCTAGGGGAACCTGGACCAGGTACAAACCACTGTTACGGCAGGGCGTAGCCACAGCAGTAAGATACCAAAAATATCAAAGGACCAGGCAGCAGTCAGGAATCTCTTACCATATCTTCTGACTTTTTATATTCTCATTTACCCAGAGGTATATAAATACTTCAATATCTGCATAGGTCAACATGACGATCAGTTAAACAATGGTACACGCCAATTTCCTCTGCGGAACGATAGTGTAAAACACATTTACTTTGGTTCAAGCATAGTATTGTTGTCAGCTATCAAGAAGTAACCCAAATGTTCCCAGAACTCATTCATTACTTTCTCGTGTACAAAGTATTGGGAAATCGTCCAAAAATTCAACCTCGAGATTTTGCTGAATCTCAACGCTTTAGACCTCCCTGACTTTCTCGTATACAAAGTAGAGGGAAAGTATTGGAATCGTCCAAAAATTCAATTTTGAGATTTTGATGAGTCTTGACGCTTTAGACCTCCCTGACTTTCTCGTATACAAAGTATAAGGAAAGTATCGGAATCGTCCAAAAATTTGATTTCGAGATTTTGATTAATCTCAATGCTTTAGACCTCTCTGAGTCCGAAAATACCATTTTTGGAATTATGTCTCTGTGTGTTTGTGTTTGTTTATGTAAACACAATAGCTTGAGTACACTTTCACTTCGGTCAATCAAATTTTGCATACAAGTATTAGCTACAAAATGTAGATTTCTAGCAACGTTTGAGCTATTTCTGCTAACCAGAAGTGGTACTTTTTTATTCATGCATCTGCAGAGTTCAATTTATTCAACTTTACTTTTATAATAATTGTACAATATATTATTAATTTGATTTGATTTGTTGTTGAAGGTTCTTTAACGTACATAATATAAAAATATAATCATTGTTTTGCGGTTTACTCCTCAAATATCCATCCCCATATCTGAGTATGGCGGCACGGTGGCGCAGTGGGTAGCGCTGCTGCCTCGCAGTTGGGGGACCTGGGTTCGCTTCCCGGGTCCTCCCTGCGTGGAGTTTGCATGTTCTCCCTGTGTCTGCGTGGGTTTCCTCCCACAGTCCAAAGACATGCAGGTTAGGTGGATTGGCGATTCTAAATTGGCCCTAGTGTGTGTTTGTGTGTGTCCTTCGGTGGGTTGGCACCCTGCCCGGGATAGGTTCCTGCCTTGTGCCCTGTGTTGGCTGGGATTGGCTCCAGCAGACCCCTGTGACCCTGTGTTTGGATTCAGCGGGTTGGATAATGGGTGGATGGATGGATGGATATCTGAGTATACAAGAAAGTCGAGGGGAGACCACTCCCGATGTTTTTTCAAAGGAAGCAGGCAGTTCCGTATCCCCATATTGTATGTGGATGAGGTAGTAATCAAAGCGGTCTGATTATTCAAAGCAGGTGACTCCTTTGCAAGATAAGTAAATATTTATATCCTGTAGACAGCCATCAACAATAATTTGTAGCAGAATTTTCCAGGATATTTGCCTTTTCTTTAAAACACTGATTTTTAGCCCATTACACATGTGGCTGTGTGGTGTCTTGCAAGAACCTCATTGGCGTGACGTTATCTGCATATCTGACCATCCTTTAGTTACTGTAAACTTCTGTTGGAGTGCTAGTGCTAGCAAGATTGGCTTTTGTAGAAAATAACAAAACATAAATGAACGTTTAAGGCCAAACGTAAAGAGAAATATAGCTGATTTTGAAATGGCCGTAACAAATTTGAGACAGAATGTATTGTTTGTAGTTGCAGGTACATTTGTTTCAGTTACAAACAAAGGTATTCTAGATGTTGAAGCACATGTGGAAGCAGCAAAACCATAAAAAGAATGTTTGAAGTGAAAATAAGTTGTCGAAGATCACAAACTTCATCGTGCATCCAGTGAGGAGATCATTCATGCAGCTGAGAAGACTTCAGCATTTAATTGTAAAAAACATCACAGAAGGTATAAATAAACTGACCGTGAGAGTCCTCCAATGAAGAGCATTTCAAGTGCACACAGAAAAACAGAAGCGATAAGAAGTCAGTGATTTCTCCTCATGCAGTTAAAACTGTGATAGACCAAAAAGCAGGCATTCCGTTTTGTGGTTTGGATACTGATACATGCAATCATCTTGCAGTGAAGATGTTTTCTCTGCTGATTGTGAATTTTGCTAATGAAGGTAGTGGAATAAAGACTAAACTTCTGACCTATCTAGTTTATGTGTTTACATCAATCACAAAGCTTTTTCAAGTGAAAATTGCAAAGTTAGGTGTTAATTCAGGTGTGCAAATGGGACCTCCACCAGGAGAATGCTGCCCCCCAGAGTATTGCTGGGAATACGTACATGGCCCTGAAAAGCAGTTTCCTCTGTCCTTCCATTATCGTGGGCTTTGGGCTGGGAAAGGCACCAGCAACCAAACTGGCCAGGGTCCATGTCTCTCTGTTATAAGGGCGTCCCAAGCAGGTAAGGAGCCATTGATCCTGTCCAGGATGCCACCCAATCAGCGTTGTTTGTGACAAAATATATTTTGTAAATAAAATAAATAAATAATAAAAAATAAATAAAATATATAAACTGTATAGATAGATAGATAGATAGATAGATAGATAGATAGATAGATAGATAGATAGATAGATAGATAGATAGATATGAAAGGCACTATATAATAGATAGATAGATAGATAGATAGATAGATAGATAGATAGATAGATAGATAGATAGATAGATAGATAGATAGATAGATAGATAGATAGATAGATAGATAGATAGATAGATAGATAGATAGAAAAATTTCCATATAATGTCCTGTTTTTTCCATCATAGAAAATGGTTACCTCGACCACAGTCACAGCAGTTTAGTTCTCCTGATGGTGTGTGAGATGACATTCAAGTTAGTAAAAGTAAAAAATAAAAATCAGCTTAACTCCAACAGAGATGTATGTAAGATGCCTTTGTGGTATTTTATATTACAGTGACGAAATGCGCATTTTCTAAAGATTCAGATTTCATCTCACTCTGACACAGCGCCACAGTGACCTGCTATCTGCCATGTTCAGATACGGCCCCACAATTTTAGTTTAAGACTTCAGCCCAGATTTAATGTGAAACATTTTATATTTAAGAGGTTTGAACTGCCATTACCTACAGACCCTCCACATCCAACTGCTAATAATTCCACATGAATCTTTACGTCACCTGAGTTGGAATCTGCAGTCTTTGAAAGCAATTTCAGTTGCATGATACTTTAAAAATATGTATGCAACTAAGGCGTTTAGAATTTTTTGTCACTCTTATTTTGAAAATAACTCACTGTTACAGGATATGCAACAAATAAAACTGTGATAACAAACTCTTTAATAAAGCAACTAGAAATTTAAAAAATGCTCCAACTTTAAAACCCGCTGCCCAAGTGTCTGAATGTTAAGCCGTGTGTACGTTTTCACTTTTGGTTGCTTATTGATCTCTTCCTGATTTGATTGGGTTTCTGTCGTTTTTTTTTTTTTGTTCAGTTTTGTTTTTTTAGTTTTCTAACTTCCCTTTTAAATTAATTTTAACAACACCACAAGAGGCTATCACTGTCCTTATGGTTCAGATCCTTACAATGTGGTTTGGATATTCCATTAAGGATGTAAACATAATGATGAGTATTGAAAATTTTAAAATGGGGAGCCTGGATGTTGCTTATCATGAAAATGGTTTTACACTGATATGCTGGTTAGGCCTTTTTCCATTCCACTACACTTCAAGTCAATCTGTTCACCCCAACTGTATTTCAAATAGTGAACCCTATGTTAACTTAAGAGTTAGTTAAATGGCACCAGTTTCATAAGGATGGCTGGCCCCCTCTCTTTCTTGCATGCCTAGAAGCAAAGGCTGACCTCCTGGCTGGAAACACATTTATCTCACTTCCCTGGCCTCACTCCAGGCTTTGTTTAATGGTGTTTTCCTTCCATAATGCTTCCTTTGGCCTGTTTACTTCTCTCTGTTACAGCTTGATCACCCATGAATGAACAGGATACTTTAATTTCCATCCCTCTCTTTACAATTCAGGGTTGCAGGGGCCAGAGCCTATCCCAGCAAAATAAGGCGCAAGGCAGGAAACTGATTTGAACAGAAAGTCATCATGTATCTCTGAATCTGTAAGATGTTCTATAGCTGGTTAATTCTGGTGAGTTTTACATTTATAACTCTGTTTTCCATGTTGTTTTATTTGGCTGCTGGCCTCCTATTGTTCCTGGAGATTTAAGATAGCCACAATATTTTGATGTCACATGGTAGACATGGCCAAGTAACTAATGGTGTTTGAGTAGCTGATCTTCCCTAGAGCTAGAGATATAGCATGGCCATATAGCCCCAGTAGCAGAAGTCACATAACAATAAATAGTTGTAAAAGCCGTTTAGGTGTACATCATCAGAAAATAGATTGAGGCATTGTGTGCTTCCAATATGCATAGTGGGCATCTATGAGTGTAATTGCTTTATTTGTAAGTTCTTATATAGTGTAAGTACCAGAGAGGAAGGACAGGCATCCACACAGCAGGTGGCAGTGTTCCTCTAGGCTGGTCCCTGTTGAGACACTCACATGGTGGCATGGGACTTGGAGTCCTTAAGTACAACATTGTTGGGGTCTTTAGGTGCCACCAGAGGGCACTACCCCGGTTTCCACCTGCCCCTGAAAGTGATCCAGATGACCAATGCCAGGATACCAGAAGAAGTCCTGGATCCAGTTTAAAAGAAGCCCACAGCCTCACCTTGAGGGGTCAGAGTTGGAAGGCAGTTGGTGACACTCATTGGGAGGACGGAAGGAGGAAGAGAATCTTTAGACATTCGAAACTTTTTATTTGAGCCCGGAATTGAGTCGGGTGACATTGTGTTCTTGGTTTGGGGCTCAGTGGTGACCCCTTATGGTTACAATATTTATTTTTGTGTCTTTGTATTTTATTTCTTTATTCTGGTGATGCTATTTGGTATAATTCTTTAAGCTTTGTTGCTTCCATTTTATATTTAATTCTTGTATTGCCACTGCCATGTTGTTTATATTTGCTATGCCAGTCAAGTGTCAAAGAAATCACATGACATGCTGGGTCATCACAGTCCACCTGTACAATGGCAGCACCCAGAACTATGCACCTAAGTATTAGATTAAAGATATATAAAGTTAGTGTGACAAAAGCACAGAACGGATCGAGTTACTTACTGTTAAGGCCTTTGCAATTATGGAGTGTGCCATTGCATCCATCTGTCCACAGTGCAAATCTCATCCTCATCTCCAACTGAATTGCCATGGACTTGCACCATGCAGCATCTCAGTTTGAAGGTTTGCACTGTGGCGAAATGTTGGTGGTGCACTGCGCACCTGTATGATCTGGATCATGAGCAGGTGATTTACAGCGTGAGCTGAATGGAGAGCTCCATCAGTCAGCCATGCAGAGCCTCTGTCTGAGAACTGTGAGTGGTGCGCTTCCTGGCGATGTCAGCTGATTTCTTCTGTGCAAGGGCCACCTTTTTTTGTGCCGTGTTGTCACCAGCTGCATGGCCATAGACTCATACCGTGATGCATCTCAGTTTGAAGATTTGCACTGTGGTGAACTGCCAGCGGTGAGCAATGAACCCATAACATCTGGATCAGAAGTGAGCACTCTGATGCATGACCTAAATGGAGAGCTCCATCAGTCAGCCGTGCATAGCCTGTCTCTCAATGCTGTGAGCACAACGCTTGCTGATGATGTCACGTGATTTCCGTCGGTGTAAGCCCCAGATGTTTCTGCACAGCATCGCCACTTCACTTTAACTGACCACAATGCAAATCCCATCCTCATGCCAACTGAATTGCTATGGACTTGCACCATGCAGCCTCTCCATTTGAAGGTTTGCACTGGGGTGTAAGGTTGGTGGTGAGCTGCAAACCTGTATGATTTGCATGAGCTTAATGATGAGCTCCATCAGTCGGCCATGCAGAGCGTCTCTCTGAAAACTGTTAGTGGTACGCTTCCTGGTGATGTCACCTGATTTCTTTCTGTGTAAGCCCCAGCTGTTTCTGCACAGCATCGCCACTACACTTTAACCGACCACTATGCAAATGCCATCCGCATCGCCAGCTGAATGGCCATGGACTTACACTATGCAGCATCTCAGTTTAAAGATTTGCACTGTGGTCAACTGCTGGTGTTGAGCCCATAGCATCTAGCTCAGAAGTGAGTGCTTCCCAGCGTGAGCTAAACGGAGAGCTCCATCAGTCAGCCATGCAGAGACCATCTCTGGACACTAGCTGTAGTGCACTTTCTGTTGATGTCAGCTGATTTTTTTCAGTGTAAACCGCAACTTTGTCTTGTACCGCATCGCTACTACATTACACCTATTAAAAATGCAAATCCCATCCTCGTCGCCATCTGAATTGCTATGGACTCGCACCGTGCAGCATCTCAGTTTGAAAACTTGCACCGTGGTGAACTGCTAGTGGTGAGCCGTGAACCCAGAGCATTTGGCTCCGATGTGAGCGATCTGTAGAGTGAAATAAATAGAGAACTCTGTAAGTCAGCCGTGCAGAGACCATCTTCAAACACTGTAATCGGTACACTTTCTGGTGATGCCAGCTGATTTCTGTACAGTCATATGGAAAAGTTTGGGAACCCCTCTTAATTCTTTGGATTTTTGTTTATTATTGGCTGAGCTTTCAAAGTAGCAACTTCCTTTTAATATATGACATGCCTTATGGAAACAGTAGTATTTCAGCAGTGACATTAAGTTTATTGGACTAACAGAAAACATGGAATATGCATCATAACAAAATTAGACAGGTGCATAAATTTGGGCTCCCCAAAATATCTCTGATATTACATCAGTACTTAGTTGAGCCTCCTTTTGCAAATCTAACAGCCTCTAGACGCTGTCCTCCTATAGCCTTTGATGAGTGTCTGGATTCTGGATGGAGGTTTTTTTGACCATTCTTCCATACAAAATCTCTCCAGTTCAGTTAAATTTGATGGATGCTGAGCATGAACAGCCTGCTTCAAATCATCCCATAGATTTTCGATAATATTCAAGTCAGGGAACTGTGATGGCCATTCTAGAACATTGTACTTCTCCCTGTGCATGAATGCCTTTGTAGATTTCAAACTGTGTTTTGGGTCAATGTCTTGTTGAAATATCCAACCCCTGCGTAACTTCAACTTTGTAACTGATGCTTGAACATTATCCTGAAGAATTTGTTGATATTTGGTTGAATTCCTCCGATCCTTGACTTTAACAAGAGCCTCAGTCCCTGAACTAGCCACACAGCCCCACAGCATGATGGAACCTCCACCAAATTTGTTCTTCTTCCGCCATGCAAAGTGCTTTTTGTTAATACCAAATAACTCAATTTGTGTCTCATCAGTCCAAAGCACTTTATTCCAAAATGAATCTGGCTTGTCTAAATGAGCATTTGCATGCAACAAGCGACTCTGTTTGTGGCATGAGTGCAGAAAGGGCTTCTTTCTCATCATCCTGCCATCCAGATGTTCTTTGTGCAAATTGCGCTGAATTGTAGAACGATGTACAGATACACCATCTGCAGCAAGATGTTCTTGCAGGTCTTTGGAGGTGATCTGTGAGTTGTCTGTAATCATTCCCACAATCCTGCCCATATGCCACTCCTGTATTTTTCTTGGCCTGCCAGACCTGCTGGGTTTAACATCAACTGTGTTTGTGGCCTTCCATTTCCTGATTCTATTCCTTACAGCTAAAACTGACAATTTAAACCTCTGAGATAGTTTTTTGTACCCTTCCCCTAAACCATGAGACTGAACAATATGTGTTTTCAGATCTTTTGAGAGTTGCTTTGAGGATCCCATGCTGTCACTCTTCAGAGGAGAGTCAAAAGGAAGCACAACTTGCAATTGACCACCTTAAATACCTTTTTATCTCATGATTGGACACACCAGTCTATGAAGTTCAAGGCTTAACCAGCTCATCCAACCAATTTGGTGTTGCAAGTAATCAGCATTGAGCAGTTTCATGCATTCAAATCAGCAAAATGACAAGGGGACCCAAATTTTTGCACAGCCAGTTTTTCACATTTAATTTAATTTCATACAACTAAATACTGCTTCACTAAAAATCTTTGTTCGGAAAACACCCCAGTACTCAGATGTTCCTAGGAAGTGAAAGACATACCACCGTTATCTTTTTTGTTGAAAGTAGAGGAAATTATTATGCATGCTGAGAGGGGTTCCCAAACCTTTTCATATGACTGTATGTGTGAGCCCCATCTTTTTCTGTACAGCGTCACTGCTACATTCCACCTATCCACAAGAGACAGAGAGAGAGAGAGAAAGAGAAATCAGCTTAGATCCCCAGGAAGCACACTGCTCACAGTATTCAGAGATGGTCTATGTGCAGACGACTGATGAAGCTCTTCATTTAGCTTACACTAATGAGTGCTCTCTTCTGAGCCAGACGCTACAGGTTCACAGCTCACCACCAGCAGTTCACCACAGTGCAAATCTTCAAACTGAGATGCTGCACAGTGTGAGTGCATGGCAATTTAGATGACGATGTCGCCACTCTGTGCAGCATCTCAGTTTGAAGATTTGCACTGTGGTGAACTGCTGGTGGTGAGCTGTGAACCTGTAGCGTCTGGCTCAGAAGAGAGCACTCATTAGTGTAAGCTCAATGAAGAGCTTCATCAGTCGTCTGCACATAGACCATCTCTGAATACTGTGAGCAGTGTGCTTCCTGGGGATCTCAGCTTTCTCTCTCTTTCTCTCTCTCTCGCCCTACTTTTTTTCCATACAACGTCACCACTACAGGTGGCCATTACCCAGACAAACTCACAAATGAAAAAGTTACGTCTTCTTCATTTTTTGGACCTATGTTTCATTTAACAATTACTTGCATGGTAATGCAATGCTTATTGCTGTTGCCTCTCTGTTTCAAAGACATGGTCAAATCTTGGCTCAGTTGTTGTGTGTGTTGAGTTTGATCACTCTCCTCATGTCTCCATGGGTTAACACTGGGTACACTGGTATCCTGCAGGTGTACACGTTGGGCTAATTTTGTGCAGAACATTAGGAGTCAAAGCAAGAAAATACCTTGAGATGAATTCAAATGTAGGCACTGTGAAAGATAGAGGCACTGTTGACTCCCTTGAACCCTCAGATCAGACGTCAGACACCAGATAAAAGTCCAATATGACTTTATTTTATAATAGTTATGTGCACCAAGCACACTCCACTCCACTATACTCATACATAACACAATAATAAATCAATAATCAATCAATCAATCCTCCACTCCCAGACGCGTTGCCACCCTTCCGCCCAGCTCAGCTCAACATCTGGGATTTCCCACAGTCCTTTTATAGTCCTTGACCCGGAAGTGTTTCACCTCTCTCTGTCCATGTGACCATGAACACTTCCGGGTCAGATAAAAGCTCCTTTTCTTCAACCCGGAAGCACGTCGTTCCTTCTGGTCATGTGATCAGGACGTACCTCTGGGTTATAGGGCATGTAGCATTCCGTAAGCCTCCCTACAGCGGCTCCTGGTGGTCCCCATGGTATCCAGTAGGGCTGTTTATAAAAACTACATGGTCCATGAGGCCCTGCTGGAATTTGGGGAGCCTCCATACTGCTGGGAGGGCTCCACCTGACGGTTTGGAGGTGTGGGCCGGAATATATGGCCGGCCATCCTTCACAGCACATACGGAATCTTTATCAAAAAAAAAATCTATAACCAAAGTCAAAACACTAACATCCTGCCAAGTAGCATAATAAAGATTTGTGTTTGTTTGATTTTTCAAGAACCCAATACACATATAACACACTGCGGGGACCTGCCATCTTAAATAGTGTAGTGCAATGATACAACGTATTTTCCTCACAGGACTGGTAATGTAAAAACAGTTACAAAATGGTGGCAACCATACTAAATGGAATACATAAAACCTTGCCAGTGTAATAATTGAATAAAATCAAAAAGAAATATTCATGCAGATACGACAAATATAAAACTACTTGACTAATTAAGGCCGAAAATGTAACCTGGCGCCATTTGAACAGTTGTGGCTGTGCGACTGACTGCATCCTATGGTGGACTGACACCCCAACCAGGGTTGTTTCCTGCTTTCCACCTAATTCCACTGGAAATACCTGGGTCCAACTGGATTAAACAGGTTCAGTAATGGATGCTCGGTTAACATGCGTTTGAGCAATATTCCTTAAGGTATAGGCATCCCATTTGATAATGATATACATTATCAAAAAGTATGAGATATTTATCCACAAAAGAGGAATGAGAACACTGAGATTTGAGAATCAAAATATCAGGTACACTAAACTGTGAGAAATATTTAAAAGTAAATAAAGAGGCTTTCAACAATAAAGTGTGTCAGAGTTATAAAATTCAAGGGTCGGCGAGTTTCACCTTGGCAAAATGAGCTGCTGTGCGTCATTTCTTAGTTGCTTCTTTCTAAAGTAATATCATATAACTCCTCTTGCACTTTTTTTTTTATAATTTTACAATAAAGCATTTTCATGTGTTTAATTTAGATTCTTGCCATGGATTATTATAAAGAAACTGTCTAATACTGAAATAAATCCAAACTCTACAGATCCATCTAAATTAAGCAAATATATACTGGGAAAAGGCAGATAAGTTAATTATTCACTCCTTTTGTTGCGACAATTACTTAAGGACATTAATGGAAATAAAAGGGAAGCGCATTCAAGAGTGAAGCCAGGAAGCCCACTGTTTCACACAATGGGTCATGGGAAACTACTAAGCTATAAAGGTGAAGCGGAAACCTTGACAGCTTTTAAAAAAACATCTGGAATATTTGAACAACTTAGCCATTAATTAACTAAACAAGCAAGTTGGGCTGAATGGCCTCCTCCCATTTGTAAAACGTTTTAGGTTCCTTTGTGTTAAACAGAATCTGCTATAACTGGTGGTCTTTAGAAGTCACATCCGAACATTAGTGGAGTTCACCCGGGTTCAAGTTGATTACAAATGTCACTGTTGCTTCAACCTTATGGGGACAATGAGTGGCAAGAGGTACTGAAACAGGGACAGCAAAATGGTGTAGTGGCTAATGCTGCTGCTGCTGCTGCATATTCATGGGAGTTTTTCTGGGTACTCCATTTTTCAGCAAATACACTTGCAGTTTGGCATCATTGTTGTATCCAGTAGTGGTGTGCATATTTTCTGAGACATGTTTTCTTTAAAAAGTACATTTTTTTATTGAAATAAAAAGTCCTCCAGTCATAGTGACTCAAAGACTATGTTTTTGATATGAACGTGAGCAACACTGGAACATCACAAGGAACGGGCCTGTCTGCTGTTCTCTTCATTCTGTACACCTCAGACTACAAATATAACACCAGGTCTTGTCATTTGCAGAAATTCTCAGATGATTTCTAACTTATGGGGTGTATTGATAAAGAAGATGAGACAGAGGAGAGGAGGCAGAGGCAGAATTTGGTTTCTTGATTTTTAAAGATAATTCTCTGCAGCAACTGCAAAACCAAGGACATGCTTATGGACTTTCGTCACACCAAAGAGCCTCTATGTCCAGTTGCCATTCAGGGAGTGGATGTAGTGGTGGTCCACTCCTACAGACACTTGAGGGGCCACATTAATGACAGGTTGGACTGGTTTCAGAACAAAGAAGAACTATAGAAGAAAGGGCAGAGTGGGCTCTTTTTAATGAAGGAAGTGACATTCTTCACATCTTCTATAACTCTCTGATGGCCAGTGCGATTTTCTACACTGCGGTGTGCTGTGCAGGTAACATCACTTCAAGAGAGGCCCACCGAGGCAACAAGATAATTAAAAGAGCAGGCTCGGTTATGGGATGGATCTGAAAATAGTAGCGGAAGAGAAAATTAAAATAAAATTGAGTGCCATTATGAACAAAGCTGAGGACTTTCAGCCAAGAAATCACTTGGCAGAAGTGTGTCAGGATACAATAAGGGGGGCTTCTTTTTACCAATAGCAATACACCCATATAGTGCCTCACAGGAACCGGGACAGGCAAGTCAGGAATTTTACTTTTCTTCCTTTTCAGTCATTCTGACAAAGACGAATAAAGTTCTAATTGCATCCATAATGGCTAACAGGGTACAACACCCTACTACTATAGTCACTTTAATAAAGAGTTTGTTATCGCAGTTTTGTTTATTGCATATTTTCTAACAGGGAGTTATTTTCAAAAATAACAGTGATAAAATAATGTAAATGCCTTAGTTGCGTAAATAAAATGTGTTTTCAAATACCACTTTATACTATCATGTAGCTGAAATTGCTTTCATAGACTGCAGATTCCAACTCCGGTGACATAAAAATTCATGTGGAATTATTAGCTGTTGGATGTGGACGGTCTGTAGGTAATGGGAGTTCAAAT
Source organism: Erpetoichthys calabaricus (assembly GCF_900747795.2). Lineage (NCBI taxonomy): Eukaryota > Metazoa > Chordata > Cladistia > Polypteriformes > Polypteridae > Erpetoichthys > Erpetoichthys calabaricus. The sequence goes on from NC_041409.2 coordinate 81,139,633, forward strand.
TTCTTAAACATAAAATGTTTCACATTAAATCTGGGCTGAAGTCTTCAACTAAAATTGTGGGGCCGTATCTGAACATGACAGATAGCAGGTCACTGTGGCGCTGTGTCAGAGTGAGATGAAATCTGAATCTTTAGAAAATGCGCATTTCGTCACTGTAATATAAAATAACACAGAGACATCTTACATACATCTCTGTTGGAGTTAAGCTGATTTTTATTTTTTACTTTTACTAACTTGAATGTCATCTCACACACCATCAGGAGAACTAAACTGCTGTGACTGTGGTCGAGGTAATTTGATGTAAAAAACAGGACATCTTATGGAAAAAGTCTATCTATCTGTTATATAGTGCCTTATCTATCTATCTATCTATCTATCTATCTATCTATCTATCTATCTATCTATCTATCTATCTATCTATCTATCTATCTATCTATCTATCTATCTATCTATCATATAGTGCCTTTCATATCTATCTATCTATCTATCTATCTATCTATCTATCTATCTATCTATCTATCTATCTATCTATCTATCTATCTATCTATCTATCTATCTATCTATCTATCTATCTATCTATCTATCATATAGTGCTTTTCACATCTATCTATCTATCTATCTATCTATCTATCTATCTATCTATCTATCTATCTATCTATCTATCTATCTATCTATCTATCTATCTATCTATCTATTATATAGTGCTTTTCATATCTATCTATCTATCTATTATATAGTGCCTTTCATATCTATCTATCTATCTATCTATCTATCTATCTATCTATCTATCTATCTATCTATCTATCTATCTATCTATCTATCTATCTATCTATCTATTATATAGTGCTTTTCATATCTATCTATCTATCTATTATATAGTGCCTTTCATATCTATCTATCTATGCCCAGGCCTCCACTTCATTTGAGATCATAAGTCCTGTAATGTATTTTGTTGTCAGAGTACATTTCCTCTCTGTGTTTATTAAAGGTTCATGTACATCTTGAGGGGGATTGCCGTTGCTTACTCTTAGTTAGTAGGGGCACACCATAAGTGTTATTTTTATTCAGAAATTTTCTGACATCTTTCCTCAAGGTGACTTACAAGATCAATTTATGATTACATGCCTTCCTTTCATTTGGACCACAAGTGATTAATAAACTTGCTCAGGGCTGCTTAGTGTGCCAGAGGTGCCACTTGATGAGGCAATCTTGTGGTTGAAAGTCCAGTGCCTTAGCCCCTACACCACATAGTCTGCTTGTTGTTATCAGTGCTGTATGGTTTAAAGGATCTATCTATCTATCTATCTATCTATCTATCTATCTATCTATCTATCTATCTATCTATCTATCTATCTATCTATCTATCTATCTATCTATCTATCTATCTATCTATCTATCTATCTATCTATCTATCTATCTATCTATCTATCTATACAGTGTATATATTTTATTTATTTTTTATTATTTATTTATTTTATTTACAAAATATATTTTGTCACAAACAGCACTGATTGGGTGGCATCCTGGACAGGATCAATGGCTCCTTACCTGCTTGGGACGCCCTTATAACAGAGAGGACCCCCAGAACACTGCACACATCTTTATGGATGCGTCTGAGTAGACACGGACCATTGGCTGTAAAGCAAACACTACAGTGAAGCAGAACAAAGCAATGCAGCAGTGCATTGGTGTCAAAGAGCAGTCGAGTAAATGATAAAAAGTTTCCATTTCCCATTTTATTGATTGAGTATGTTGACTTGATGTCAGCAAACGTGGGGAATTTCCACATTTCACTTTGTTTCCTACTTCTAATTTTTGCTTCTGTTATACCTACTCAAGAGTCAAAGAAATTTATGAGAAGAGAAATTCCCTTCAGGGCATACATCATGAAAGTAAGCTAATAATGTTTTCAGATTTCTTTGCAAATGTTGATGGTGTTTAATGATGAAATGCCACTACTGTACTATATATACATTGGTTTTATATGTAACACCATGTCTGTTTTAATCTTTGATTTAAAATTATTATTATGGTATTATTTCAAATAAAGACCATTGTTGCTGTTTTCTCCTACCTGGAATGCAATATTCAGTTTCACCTCCTTTTCATCCTCTGATGCTCAGTTACTGTACAAGATATCAGATGTGCCACTACCTCCATGATTCAAGCCTATAATGGAAAAATTACAGTGAAATTTAGCAGATTTTACCAAAACAACTTGCAGATGATAAGCAATTAAAGATAAATGTTAATACACTGTAACAAGACCACCAGGGGGGGTGTGCCAGCCACCCAACCCGACACAGACAAATGCAGGAGGCATATCTATAAAAACACAAGGTTTTTTATTTTTCTTCACCTTGTGGGAAACGCCTTCCTCGTTTCCCACAGGCACAACACAGTCTCAAACACAACAGAATACTTTCTCCTCCACTCCTCTCCGGCAAGCTTTGTCTCCCTCCTCCTGACTCTGGCTTCCGGAGTGGTGGCTGCTGGCTCCTTTTGTAGCCCACCTGGAAGTGCTCCAGGTGTTTGATGACTCATTTCCGGCTACACTTCCAGGTGTGGCAGAAGAACTGCCCACATGGGTTCAGGAACCACTACAGCGCCCCCAGGCGGCACCCCCGGATTCCAACAGGGTTGTAGAGAACTCCATCTCACATGGAGACTTGTGGGAATCCGAGGCACCACTGTCACCCAGCGGGGCTGTCATCTAGCACCCTGGGGGAGTTACTTATGGAGGAACTCCATAAATGCTGGTTAACAAGCTTAAGTAGGCTGCAAGTGATGGTCGTACAACCAAAACAAAACCTTAATATTCTTACATAAGCTGGACAAGAATTTAAATGAAAAGAAACCAAACTGGAGCAGAGAATATAGAACTTTGACTTTCAAAGTTCAATAAAGGACATAGCAATGCTGGATAAAGTCCAGAGAAGAGCGACTAGGCTGGCTCCAGGGCTACAGGGGATGAATTATGAGGAAAGATTAAAAGAGCTGAGCCTTTACAGTTTAAGAAAAAGAAGATTAAGAGGTGACATGATTGAAATATATAAAATTATGAAGGGAATTAGTCCAGTGGATCGAGACGGTGACTTTAAAATGAGTTCATCAAGAACATGGGGACACAGTTGGAAACTTGTTAAGGGTAAATTTCACACAAACATTAGGAAGATTTTCTTCATATAGAGAACCACAGACACGTAAGTGACCAGTAGTGTGGTAGAGAGTAGAACTTTAAGGACCCAAAACTTGACCTGATGTTATTTTGGAAGGACTACGTGGATAGGACTGGCGAGCTTTGGTGGGCTGAATGGCCTGTTCTCGTCCACATTGTTCTAATGTTGTAAAAAAACTGTCACCCAGAGTTAAGATTTAAGCTGTGTGGAGACCAGCCTCAACAAAGACAGGCAGACACCGATGGTTAAAACACCACAACATGTTTATTTTCCATATTTACACTATTTACAGTCCCAAGCACACAACCCATTGCCCCTGCACCACACACCCTCAAGTCTGGGCCTTTTCCAAAGTCCTCTCTTTACTGCCTCCACTCCTTTCCTCCGAGCTTCCTCCTCTTCGACCCGACTCCAGCTGACGATTGGAGGGAGGTGGCCCCTTTTATGTTCACCCGGACATGCCCCAGGTGCCCCTTGATGAACTTCCTGTGGCACTTCCTGGTGTGGCGGAAGTGCCGCCTGAGCATCCGGAAGCAATCCGGGAGTCCCCAGTAATCCTTCCGCCAGCACCTCCGGGTGTGGCAGAAATGCTGACGTCCAGGGCTTCACAGTCTTCTGGGCACCTCCTGGGCCCCTATAGGGTTGCGCTTCCATGCTCAATTCCCGTGGCCCCCAGACAAACCAGGGCAGCTGGTCTGGGGGAAGCATAGTTCCTCTCCCGGTCCTTCTTGGCGTCCCGGCTGGGCACAGCCCCCAGCTGCCCGCCACAGCTGTTAGTTTTGTTTTTTTTTTTTGATAGCTGAGAATGTTGTCTTTCCATCACTGGTTTTGGAGTGTATGTGTGTGTGTGTGTGCTGAAGAATTTGACATGGATGAAGGCATGAAAGAAAAAATGTTTCAAAAGGAATTTGGTCTCCCTCCAGAGTACAAATGCATATGCACATCTAAATAAAGTCATTGAGGGGCCGGGTTACTTTGCACCCAGTGCTATGGATAGAGACCACTTATGTAGGCCCTGAAAATGCAATCATTTACTGGTCTTTATGAGAACATCTTGAGTGTTCTAAGATAGTTATGCATCTAAGGGTCTCGACATCTATTGTGTTTGATTCAGTTATTTTCTTTTTCTTTTTTTTTTTTTCTAAGTATTGTAGATGCCCTAGAAGACGGTGAAGAGTCCCACCCGGGATGGAGGAGGAGTCCTTACCCAGCCTGAATGCCAATATGGAAAGATGGAGTAAATGGGGGCAATACCTGGCCATCTGCCTTATGATCCCCGTCCTGGGTGGGATATCCAAAGATTACAAGAACTGGCAGTGAGAGCACAGCAGCGAGCAGTTCATCCTCCACTTTCATAGGTGGCAGTGTCCCTCATAGAAAGTCCAAGTTTGGACACCTGCACGGCTCCATGGGAGCTAGAGTCTGGAATAGCAGCCCTGTAGGGGTCCCTGGTGGATGGTAGAGGGCACTGCCACAGGGAGAATCTCCCTGCCTTTCTCATAACCCAGAAATGCTTCCGACTGGCTACGTCACATCACTGGAAGAGACCGTACCGCTCTGTCCAGGTGAGTCGGAACTGGGAGAGGAGACGGGCAACACTTGACTGGAGAGAGAAGGAAGAAGAAACACAGTGTTTAATTGTTACACAAGGTATTTGTGTAATAAAACCCCTTTTATTTGAACCTGGGACTGTGTTTACAATGGTGAGGTGGCACTCTGCCTGGGATTTGTTCCTGCCTTGTGCCCTGTGTCGGCTGACCCCCGTGACCCTGTGTTAGGATATAGCGGGTTGGACAATGACTGACTGTGTTTGCTTGTTCAGGCTTCGGGTTTGGGGCTCTGTGATGCCCCCTATCCTTCATGGCATGAAGGAAAGTCTGCCGCTTAATCGAATGCTGGTTCCTTCCTGTTGGCACCCTGCCCGGGATTGGTTCCTACCTTGTGCCCTGTGTTGGCTGGGATTGGCTCCAGCAGACCCCCGTGACCCTGTGTTCGGATTCAGCGGGTTGGAAAATGGATGGATGGATGGTTCCTTCCTTGCACCTGAGGCTTTCAGATCTCCAACAATCCTAAAGTTGGATTAAGTTGGCACAATACATGGATAAAGAAAATGCTGTTAGTATGAAATTAATGGACTTACACCAATATATTTGTTGATCTAAACCAGGGGTCCCCAAGTCTGGTCCTGGAGGACCGCCATGGCTGCAGGTTTTCATTCTAACCCTTTTCTTAACAAGTGACCTGTTTTTCCTGCTAATTAACTTCTTTTGAACTAATTTTAATTGACTTGTTCTTGAAGATTCAGACTCCTTAATTGTTTCTTTTTCCGTAATTAGCAGCCAAACAATAACGAGACACAAAATGCGCCAAAAACAACTGGTGTCCATCACACAATATCTGAAAATAAAGAAAGATGAAGGTCTCAGGAATGCTGATCTGCTCAGGTCCACAAAACATTTTAACGGTGTGCTCTTAGAAAAGAGAAGATCAACAGTTTTGTAAATGTCTGCTAATGCACCACGAGACCAGCAACAAGCAAAGAAATTATAGAGTTTGTTTAATTAACGAGAATCAGCACCTCATTAAGCAGCTTGTTGGAGTGAAATTGGTTGGAGTTTGAGGCCCTGACTTCGCTGGTCTTCTGTTAGCTCCCATCCATCCATCCATTTTCCAACTCGCTGAATCCGAACACAGGGTCACGGGGGTCTGCTGGAGCCAATCCCAGCCAACACAGGGCACAAGGAAGGAACCAATCCCGGGCAGGGTGCCAACCCACCGCAGGACACACACAAACACACCCAGCACACACTAGGGCCAACTTAGAATCGCCAATCCACCTAACCTGCATGTCTTTGGACTGTGGGAGGAAACCCACGCAGACACGGGGAGATCATGCAGGTCCCCAGATCTCCCAACTGCGAGGCAGCAGCGCTACCCACTGCGCCACCGTGCCGCCCTTTGTTAGCTCCCTCACTTCACATTTCATTTCTGTTCAGGTGCCATTTAAGTTAAGAAAAGAAGCAATTCAGGGGAACAAATCTTAAAAAAGCAATTCAATTAAAATGAATTCACAAGAAGTTAATTAGCAGCACAAACTGGGCACTCATTACAAAAATAGGATTACAATGAAAACCTGCAGCCACGGTGGGTCCCCTGATCTAAACCATTTGATGACAGTGTGAGGTATCAGTTCACATTTCAGAAGAATGTGATCAATAACATGGTATGGTTGTATTTTAATTTGTATTTTTGCTGCCATATACAGTATATACAAGTTATCAAACCTTGTGGCTTTATTACAAAAATAAGGCCACCACATCCCATCACATAACGCAAAAGTGCAGAATTGCACAAAGTGCATATTTCCTGAGTAATGACATGCCTGCATTATGCAGTGCAACCAAATATTCCTGAAAAAATGTTTTGTTACATTGAGGTTTCGGAGCTGTAGTCTTGTTTTTAGGTGTAAATTGAAGACAAAGACAGAACAAAAAAATACACGGACAGAGGAGGATTTTATTCTCTTATTGTTAAATGAAAATCTAGCGTGTTTCAGAAGTTTGGCAATCCAAAGCAAGCACTGGAGTAAATGTGTCTTGTATTATCTGCACCTTAATAGGACATTTAGGTTGAAGTCTTTCAAAGTAGCTCTCAAAGAGCAGCCTTAAAATAAATTAAACTTTACACACCAAGCAGAAGGCTGTAAAGAAAACACAAAACTCATCGTGTTTGTTTTTTCTCTTTCTCTAATACTTTTCTTACATCTTCAACTGCTGCCTTAAAAAGTAAATGTTGTTGACACCGTTTGAACCCTGGTCTCCTTGTAGATATCTGGGTCTATTTATTCATCCTGATACCTTGGTCCAGACATTGAAACACTCTCCAGAACTCCATTGGAAGATGCTGATCAGATACCTACACAGACGAACATGTACTACAGGTACGCTCATGATTCTTTTCAGCGTTGTTGGTGTAGTAGTAAGACAGTGTAGCGAGGGGCAGTGAGGCTGAAATGAAAGCCTGGGAGAGGTCGCTGTGTTATCTGACACCCTTGCTTTTGCAGTCAGAAGTGAGAAGCCTGCTTGAAGGCTTCCTTTTAGATCACTTGTGGGACCTAATCCAGATCTTCAAAATTCCCAAAGACGTTGATAAAGCGATCCAACTAAACGGTGAATGACGACCACAAGGACGCCAGTGGAAATTAAGTGTAAGCTAGGAAGGACTTCTTCACACAAAGAGTTAAGGGATTCATGAAGTTGTAGCAGAAATCTTGACAACTTTTAAAAAGTATCTGGGTGAGACTGTGGGAGAGCTTAGCTGTTAGCTAAAATATATGAGTCCGATGGACTGAATGGCCTTCTCTCGTCTGTCAGATTTTTTAATGTTGTTGGCTGGGTAATGCAACGTGCTTTCTGACGTTTATGACATGAGAATGGCACATCTGCATGAAAATGGCGTCAAAGCTGTAGTTTGTATAAAGGACAGATCAAATTTAAAGATGGAATTACCAACCCGTCATGCAGCACAAGTGGAAAGGAGCGGACATGATGTGATTATTTTGCACAGTGGCATGTTGTTTGTCATATGGGTGACACCATTTTAGGACCATATCGCAGCATCCAGTCCTGCAAGCACGTCCTTCAACTTGGAGGGAAATCTCAGGGTTAGGTGGCATCGTGGCAGAGGTCACGGTAGGCACGACTTTTCTCAAGAAGGCACACGGAGTCTCAGGAAGGCAGCAGAATCAGGTTTTGATCATGTGATGTATACACAGACTCAAATCAACTGAAATGAGTGCCCAAGGATGGGCAAATCATACTTTTATTACAATTCTTTTTCTCCCAACACATTTGTCTCCCTAACATTCCATTCCCCACTATCCTGCCTCCAACTGGTTCCACCAATATTTCCTAGTTCACTGCGTGTAGCATCTCTTCCATACATCGCATATGCCTTACAGGGCCTAATCCGGCCTGGTACTGGTCCAGTTGTCGCCACCAATATTTACAACCTCAAGTTCTGGAGTAGTGAGACTCACTCTCTCACCTTTCAGTGCACACTTGACTTTTAGTCTATAATACATTGGTGGTTTCTAGCTTATTCAGATACATAAAAAATGACAGGCCTAAGCCTTTCCAGTTTAATTGTTACAAGGCTTGTGCTTACGAGGTCCTTTGTGACCTCGCCGACTTTTACACGCCTGGCTCTTGGAGTGATCTTTGTTGGTCGACCACTCCTGGGGAGGGTAACAATGGTCTTGAATTTCCTCCATTTGTACACAATCTGTCTGACTGTGGGTTGGTGGAGTCCAAACTCTTTAGAGATGGTTTTGTAACCTTTTCCAGCCTGATGTGCATCAACAACTCTTTTTCTGAGGTCCTCAGAAATCTCCTTTGTTTGTGCCATGATACACTTCCACAAACATGTGCTGTGAAGAGCAGACTTTGATAGATCCTGTTCTTTAAATAACACAGGGTGTCCACTCACTCCTGATTGTCATCCCATTTATTGAAAACACCGGACTCGAATTTGACCTTCAAACTAACTGCTAATCCTAGAGGTTCACATACTTTTGACACTCACAAATATGTAATATTTGATAATTTTCCTCAATAAATAAATGACCAAGTAGAATATTTTTGTCTTATTTGTTTAACTGGTTTCTCTTTATCTACTTTTAGGACTTGAGTGAAAATCTGATGATGTTTTAGGTCACATTTATGCAGAAATATAGAAAATTCTAAAGGGTTCACAAAATTTCAAGCACAACTGTATATTTGTATATCCTCTTCTATTTTCTGGGTGACATGGTGGCGCAGTGGGTAGCGCTGCTGCCTCACAGTTAGGAGACCCAGGTTCGCTTCCCGGGTCCTCCCTGCATGGAGTTTGCATGTTCTCCCCATGTCTGTGTGGGTTTCCTCCCGCAGTCCAAAGACATGCAGGTTAGGTGCATTGACGATCCTAAATTGTCCCTAGTGTGTGCTTGGTGTGTGTGTCCTGCGGTGGGCTGGTGCCCTGCCCGGGATTTGTTCCTGCCTTGCGCCCTGTGTTGGCTGGGATTGGCTCCAGCAGACCCCTGTGTTCAGATTCAGTGGGTTGGAAAATGGATGGATGGATATTTCTTTTATGTCCTCATGGTTCGTTTTGAATACATATTAATAAATAGTAAAATAGATATATCCCAATATTGTGGCAGGATTGGCACTCCAGCCACTGTAAAAAAACCTCACACTGTTCCAGTGTGGTGCTGAGGTATCACCTGCTGCACTCGATGTCCCAATCCAGGTGGCTCGTCATGTGGTGGGTCGGGCAATGCGCTGTAATCAGCACATGATCCCAACCTCCTCCTCCTCCTCCTCCTCCTGTTGAGAGATTCTATGCCATTGCTAGAAAGGTTGTGTGGCACATGACATCGCCGGATCGAACATATAAAGATCAGCATCACGGTCTTCCTGGTGGTAAGAGTTTGAGGATACAACAAAGAGAAGACTAGCGATCTCATTAGCGTTAGTCTCACTTCTGACAACAAATCTTTTAATTGACTTTCATCTTACATTTTAGATCTGGCTATTTGGAGTTGTTTTTGACTCCTCCGCTATGTGTTCTGAATTATGATTCTGGCTCAAGACGTGGGCTTGTTTATCAGACTATTGTCTTCTCAAGTATTGACCTTTGCCTGTTAATAAAACTGGGCCTGCAGCCCATCGCCTGATTCCATTTTTATTTAAATACTGCTGCCACTCAGCAGAGTCGCTAATGTCAGCCTTATTGTTAATTGAACTCCTGACTTAATCAGACCACTTGCTCTGACTCTCTGCAGTCTCACACGGTAATAATGACAATAATGTGACGCTTACCTCTTAGACGTACAATTTTAGTGCGAGTAGTAAGAGTACAGTTAAATTCTTATACCACATTACTTTCACATCAGTAAATGTTACTATCTGCATTCGTGATAAATTTACATGCTTACCTAAGCTCAACAACTTTTATCCTGAGATTGTTCCTTTACATCATACAATACATTTATGGTAATATTTTTTAATTTATAAATCACTGACTGATTGCTATTTTTCTTTTATCCTTTCCCGACACTTCCTTGGTTTCTTGCACACCATTATTTTAAGCGGCTGTTGCCACAACATGACTCGGAGGTGTGCGGTGCTGTCATCACATTTCATCCAAATGCATTTCATCCAAGTTTGTGGATAAATTCAAAGAAATCTCTATGTGGTTGGCACTTAATGTTTAGGATTTATATTTAATTTACAGAGCTTAATCCCGCTTCCCGGGTCCTCCCTGTGTGGAGTTTGCATGTTCTCCCCGTGGGTTTCCTCCCACCGTCCAAAGACATGCAGTTTAGGTGCATTGGTGATTCTAAATTGTCCCTAGTGTGTGCTTGGTGTGTGGGTGTGTGTGTGCGTGCCCTGCGGTAGGCTGGCGCCCTGCCCGGAGTTTGTTTCCTGCCTTGCACCCTGTGCTGGCTGGGATTGGCTCCAGCAGACCCCTGTGACCCTGTAGTTATGATATAGCGGGTTGGATAAAGGATGGATGGATGGATGGATGGATGGATGGATGGATGGATGGATGGATGGACCTTAACCCCTAGAAGTCAGTCAGTCAGTCATTTTCTAACTGGCTTAGTCTTGAACAGGGTTGTGGGGGTCTGCTGGAGCCGACCCCAGCTAGCAAAGAGCTCAAGGCAGGAGTAAACACTGGACAGGGCACCAGGCCATCGCAGGGCAAACACACCCACACACCAACCACACACTAGGGTCAATTTAGGATTGCCAATGCACCTAACTTGAATGTCTTTGGAGTTGTGGGAGGATGTCCATGTAGACACGGGGAGAACATGCAAACTCTAAACAGGGAGGACCCTTGTTGTGAATCCTGAACTCCTTAGGGTCAGTTTACACTTCACACTCAGAACGCTCAGACGCACACATCACGGCTGCCACGCGTCCCAGGCATTTGTTTGACACATCTTCTGAGCACATTGTCAGAAATTAGCAAGATGCGTGCACGAGGAGCAGGAGCAGCGAAAATATGGGTGGCGTGTGTGTGTTTTGGTACGTGACGTCAGCATCGTTGTTTACTATCAACATGTGGCAGCAGGCTTGCAGCTCCAGCAGGATCAATGTGCGTGCTTCAATGTTTGATGAATGCAGTGAAGCAAATCATAAAACTTAAATGCTGACATGCGAATGTCTTCATGGTGCTTTTCTTCATCCATTTCTCACATAGGCAATACAAGCTTTGCATATTCCCTATCGTAAGGACGCAATACGTTGAAAGGTCTCACTATTTCCTCTGCTGGTCACTACCATTTCTTAACCGTTTAAATTTTTGTCTGTTTTCTAGTACTTTGATTTAACTGGTGTCACGCACATGCAAGTAGGAGGACGTTGTATGGACCAAGTGAAGGTAATTCAATGCCAGGCCAGGGGGTGGCAGGGTGCACTAATCCTTCTCCTGTTATCTCAGCAGACCAGCTGCAGGAAACCTGTCTGACTCATCATTGAAGACGTCACTTCCGGTTCCAGCGCCTAAGACAACGTCACTTCTGGTTCCAGTGCCTGAGACGACGTCACTTTTCCAGCACCGGTGCCTGAGACGACGCCACTTCCGGTTCTGGTGCCTGAAATGACGTCACTTCCGGTTCTGGTGCCAGAGACAACATCACTTCCGGCTCCGGCCCCTGAGACAATGTCATATCTGATTCTGCAGCCTAGGCTGAGGTCACTTCTGATTCCGGCACCCATGATGACGTCAGAAGAAGGTCACTTCTGGTTCCCCTATGTCACTTCCAGTCTTCCCACTTAAAACCGCCATCTTCCCAAACCTCAGGCAGTTCATTTCTGGAGTCCAACAAAGACACTTCTGTCTTCAAAACCAACCCCATTGTAACAGGTGGCTGCCCCAAACCTTTTTAAGTGTGCCGAGTCTGATCATTTTACACTGGCTATAACCTGATCATCCTTCACTCAATATTCATGTTCTAACCCAACTTTTCTCAACCTTTAAGTATCTGCGACCCGAGTTTTCATAACAGTTTTAATCACGCCCCCCCCCAACGTTTTTTTGAAAGGAGCCCACTAATACCAATTTGTTCTTTTTTAATTCATGATATATCATAGATGCATATTTTATTATACCTACTTAACTTTTATCGACATTTATCTAACTCTAGATTTATTTTTCTAGCATCAGAATGTAGTTTAAGTTCGTTTGTTTTGGTTTCTATAGATGTATTTTTCAAATTTTCGATTCTTGTTTTCATTTTTTCACATCTTCGCACCCCCCTTTTTGTTACATCGTGCCCCCCCCTAGGGGGGCCCGCCCCACAGTTTGAGAACCACTGTTCTAACCCTCAGAGTAAAGGTCAGACATTTCTCTTTCAGAATTTTTACTCCTCAAGAATATAGTTATGTTGTACATGTATGTTGCAGCCGAATAATTTGCAAAATTCAGTGATGCGTTTTGAATGTTATTCTTATTTCCATACATGTTGAAGTAAGTTTCCATACACTATAAAAGGTGCCAGTCAATATGTCAGGAACACTCAAAAAAAAGTCTTATGAAATATCTACAAGTTTTATGTCTAGTTTTGCTGTTTTAAAATAAGTGTCCATAGTTTACTTATCCATTATTGAAGACCAATGGCATTGTATCATTCTGAAGGGCAGATCTTACCATTGGAGTATATACTGTATACAGTAGATGGTAAAGAAAATATACTGTGTATCCATATTTCAACACTAATAAATGCAAGATTCAAAAACAACTTTATAAAAAGAAAATTCTGAAATACTAAGGGGTTCGCCCCCTGCTTGTTTCGCTCGCCAATCCCCCCCACTGGTCAGCCACTTCACGTCTCTGCTGCTCGTGTTGTGAAGAGGGGGGCTGAACGCACCCCAAGGAGACATGATCGCTCCTCCGAAACCCCCTCTTAAACGGTGATACAATGGGAAACAAATACAGTTTTTTTTTTACTTCCTCTTTGCTCGATCAGCTGCTGCTGCCGTGCCGTGTGATCTGCATTTCGCGCGGCACACTTTTGTTATATTGCCTATCTCCATATATTCGATCTCTTTTCGTTTTACCTTTTCATCAATTTCACATTGAACTTTGATTCTGTATTTGAAATTATATCGTGACAATGCAACATATAACTGCCTGTGAGTGAATTTTGTTTCTTTCTCTCTACAAGAAATGTGTCTGACAATAACATTCACACAAATGAGATCTCTCGCGGGATTTCTCTTTCACCAAACAACAAATCTTTTATTTCTCGTGGATACGCCTTTTCATTGGGAAGAAACACTACTTTTCCCTGATGTCAACACGAATTAGATGATCTACAAGTCTTCCGACTTAAAGTTTAAATCCAAACAATATATTCAATCTCTTTTCGCTGTTCCGTTATTTCACCGAGTAATAATCTTTGTTTGTTTGCGCTAATGTGATCTTTACTATCCTTTTTTTGAGACTTTCGAATTTTCGTACTTTCATTATCTCTAACCTGCTCTGCATGTGTATCACACGTTTTTGAATTCTTTATGACGTTCCACTTTGTCATCTACTTTTTGTTTTATTTCTAGCCCCGGGCACGGTTAAATCTCTTGGCACAAAGACTCATCTCGCGGGACGTGAAAGTGTCTCTCTGAGAAAATCACGTCTCGTCTCCTTCCAAGATTTTTTTTTTTATAATAGAGAGATGTAAAGTGGATTGTGGAGTCATTTGTAAATTGAGACAACCCTCTAATTTAGTAGATAATAGTCTGTCCATCAAAAGAGGAGTCAGATGAGGTGGCTCAGGCATCTGATCAGGATGCCTCCTGGACACCTCCCTGGTGAGGTGTTCCAGGCACGTCTAACCGGGAGGAGGCCCAGGGGAAGACCCAGGACACGCTGGAGGGACTATGTCTCCCGACTGGCCTGGGAACGCCTTGGGATTCTCCCGGAAGAGCTACAAGTAGTGGCCGGGGAGAGGGAAGTCTGGGCATCTCTGCTCAAGCTGCTGCCCCCGCGACCCGACCTCGGATAAGCGGAAGAGAATGGATGGATGGATAGTCTGTCCATCAAATTGTACACATTTGAATTAGAATGATCAAGATAATTATTTGAGTGGGCAGGGGTCAGGTGTTGCTGTGATGTAGCAATACTGCCATATTTGAGAATAAAGAAACACATTGCAACATGGCATTGGAGGTTGCAATACAACAGTTTAACAGCAAAAACACTGCACTTTAATTATAGCAATGAGGATATAAATGATTTTATGCAGTTTTTAAAAATTTTCCATCATTGTTCGGTCCTGCTGGTGGGTCCAAAACAATGAAGATGGTTTTAAAGGGTTAAAGTTTGCCTTTCTTCACAGTAAGTAAAAACCTTACTGCTGAAATTATGTTTAGCACATAGTAGTTCATTTTAACATTTTTTATTTTAATTTTATGCTTATGAAGGATTGTTAGTTAATGTAATTGCAAGTAAGCGAGGCTTAGAAAATGGTATGCAGTGGTTATCATAAGCTATTGTTTCCTTTTGTTAACCACAAGGAAATTAACCATGAGGGCCAAATAGCAAGAGAAACAACGACTAGTGAGCCAAACTGTGCAATCAACTTCACCTAAATGTTTATTCATCATTACTGTACGTAGCTGCTTTTTAAAGAATATTTCTGGAAAAATGCAAAAGAGAAATTTCAATGACTGATGGGTTCTAATCTTCCCTAATTCATTTTGTTGAAAAATTTGGGATGCTAGACATGCACATCCATAAAAAGACTCGACGACGCCTTTCAGCCAACCCGAATTTGAATGACAGGAATTTGTTGGTCTTTTAAAACATGTGAAGGAACCAGAACAGCAATGGTTGCATGTGAGTAAGAGTACTTACAAACAACTGGCTTGTCTATCAAGTAAAGTAAAAACAGTAAACTTTTTAGAAGAGGAATAACTTGTGTTTTATGAACATTGTTAACTGGTGGGACTACTACAAGGTGCTCAGCTAGTCAGAAGGCAGGACATCAGGGATGTGATGAAAACCCAGCCTGAATCGGTGTGTTTATTAGTCTTTGTCATCACCAGAAAGTCAAAGTCGAATTGGACTGAGTGGTGTTTGATTACCAATGGCTTATCTGCCACTTCAACTCTCTTCTGAAAGTGCCCGGTAGCCAGAGCCGGTCATTCCAGTAGGTGATGTGGGCGGCCACCTAGGAGGCACCATTTATGAAAGTTAAGGGGCATACGCTTCGGATACCAAGAGAGACCCCATACTCCCTCCCGCCCCCGGTCGTTAAACTCTGATGATACTGAGTGGTGCCATTTATGAAAGTAAAAGTGTGCCTGCTCCGTACGTCAAGAGTGTGCGTTCTTTAAAGTCCTTAAAGCAGCGTCATTTGTGCTACTGAAGGGGTGCGTGCTCTGGACACCAGAGGAGGCAAGAGGTCATCAGAGTCTAATAATATCAACTACCTGCTATGGCTGTAAATAAAATTAAAAAGTAACTATTTGGTAATTGTGATTTGTGAGCTCAATTATGTTAAAATACATGGGGCTGAAGTAAAGACAGATGATCTGTTCAGAGAAAGTCAAAAGAAGGTGCTGTGTTTGAGTCTTAGAAGAGCACAGTTCATACTTCAGGTTAGCATATCCTGACTAGAGCTGCTGATTAACTGTACAGACTGCATCTCTGTTGTTAGTCATTAGCACTTAAACATAAGTAACATGACAGTTATAATTGTATACTAACCCTCACTTATTCTGTTTTTGTTCTCGGTACTCAAATGTGGCACTTGGTGCCATGGCCCACCTGCCAAATTGTTTTGCCTGCCTAAGGAAAAGTCATCCCAGATGGAGGATCGCAGGAATCGTGGGAAAGAGGGGTCCTTTCATCGGATTGGCTTGCCCAGCACTGTAAAATAAACTGTATTGTATTGTATTGTATATATAACATATTCAAATAGGTCAGATACCCATACCTGACAATTTTCAAAATGGGTGGACATTTATAATGGGCAGAGACCTTCTACAAGCTAGAAGCCATTTGTAAGTACAAAAGTACGAAATGGAAGAACTGGACAATGATCAAACTGCTCCAATGGCTTTCTCTTCGGTCTGGATCTATATGTATAAATGATTATAGTACAATGTATATTGGGAGTGAAAGTTGCATTTTAAAGTAAGTGAAATCTATATATCTCCTTGTGCACCATAATTCTCTTGTCTGATTATTTCCATCTTGGTTACTGAAGGGGTGCATTAATAGGTTAGAATGTAAGAATGACCTGCATTTCTAAAAAAGAACACATTTTCAGGGAGCAAGCGCTCTTTGCTGGACAGAGTGGTGATGTCCATCCACACCACCTAGGGCTCCAAATGGGCTTCAGCTGGCAAAGCAGGTAGCCTTATACTGCTTTCCATTTACCTTGGAGTTTGGAGCAGGGTTGACGTCACACTCAATTTGACAAAGTTCCAGTAAAACATCCGGAAAATCAATGGATGCATCCAGGAAAATGTTTGGATATGCAAAATATTGTGTAATGTGTTGTTATCAACTACTTTTTATTCTGATGGAGCAAACACTGTAGCAACATGTCCACAGACAAAAGTTGGACAGTCCTGTGTGTACACCAGATTTAATGAAACAGAAACAGACAGAAGTGCTAATAAACAGTATAATACCGTATTTACTTGTGTACCACGCGCCCTCGTGTCAGACGCGCACCCTAATTTTTACAAAGAAAATCGCGAAAAAAATTTGCCCCGTGTACGACGCGCGCTGTGATTGTATAGAAAGCGTTTAGGGCACATTTTCCGTGAAATGCACTTCTGTTTTTGTTGCATGACGAAAGAGCGGGCGAGAGAGAGAGAGCGTGTGCGCGAGCTAGCGAGTGAGAGAGCGAGAGAGAAAGAGAGAGAGAGAGAGCGCGCGTGAGTGAATGAGCGAGAGAGAGAGAGAGAGAGCGTGTGCGAGTGAACAAGAGAGAGAGAGAGAGAGAGCATGCATGAGCGAACGAGCGAGAGAGAGAGAGAGAGAGCGCGCATGAGCGAACGAGCAAGAGAGAGCGCGCGCGAGCGAACAAGAGAGAGAGAGAGAGAGAGCACAAGTGAATGAGCGAGAGAGAGAGAGATAGAGAGAGAGCGCGCGTGAGTGAACGAGCGAGAGAGAGCGTGCGCGAATGAGCCCAAGCAGAAGAAGTAAACATTACAGAAAAAAATTTCCTTGTGTATGACGCTCACCTGATTTTCTAATGCTAATTTTCGGGAAAAAATGTGCGCATGGTACACACGTAAATACAGTAGTACAGCTTTCACTAAAGTTTGCAGAGTACGTCACCATTTTGGATTGATGTCATGATCTGAAATCGGACAAACTCTGACTTAAAAAACTGACCAGCTCCAAGCTTCTGACTTAAGGGGACATTCTTTTTGAAAATTCCAACTAGGTACTCAAAAATTCCGACTTCAAGTGGAGTGCAGAATTAGTTACAGTTCCTATCTCTTATGTCTGAAAACTAACTGTACCTCTTCATGTTGTGCAGGCATCATAATTGTGCTCAGGGGAGCATAACCAAAAGAGACAGACTCTCCTTAATTCTTTTGGCCTTTCTTGGTTGGAGTTAAACTCCAATGATTTCTGACATAATTTGGACACCAGGCTCCTATTTGTTTTCCATCCATCCATTTTCCAACCCGCTGAATCCGAACACAGGGTCACGTGGGTCTGCTGGAGCCAATCCCAGCCAACACAG
This sequence comes from Erpetoichthys calabaricus, assembly GCF_900747795.2. Classification (NCBI taxonomy): domain Eukaryota; kingdom Metazoa; phylum Chordata; class Cladistia; order Polypteriformes; family Polypteridae; genus Erpetoichthys; species Erpetoichthys calabaricus. The sequence goes on from NC_041409.2 coordinate 81,157,570, forward strand.
GGCACAAGGCAGGAACCAATCCCGGGCAGGGTGCCAACCCACCGCAGGACACACACACACACAAACACACCCACACACCAAGCACACTCTAGGGCCAATTTAGAACCGCCAATTCACCTAACCTGCATGTCTTTGGACTGTGGGAGGAAACCGAAGCGCCCGGAGGAAACCCACGCAGACACGGGGAGAACATGCAAACTCCATGCAGGGAGGACCCGGGAAGCGAACCCAGGTCCCCAGGTCTCCCAACTGCGAGGCAGCAGCACTACCCACTGCGCCACCGTGCCGCCCCTATTTGTTTTACAGAACAAAAAAAAGAGACTAGCGGACTCCTGAATTATTGATCCTCTCTCTCTATGTGTTTTCCCTGTGTTCTCAGTGTTTGTAACTGAGTAAAAATTACACTTTATGATTGGCATTACGTTGTGTGTCTTACTTGTGTTTGTGCTGAGTTGCGTGTTTTATAGCATTGTCCCGTTTATAAATAGTCTGTTTGTGTCTATTTAAATATTTTCCCCTGGAAACAAGGAGGAAGGATAACGCAGTGGAACCGTGATTGTGGTATTTTTCCTCTCAGTACAACAACTTCATCCAGGTACTATTTTTATTTAAACAAGAGGAGGAGGGAGATGAAGAGAAAGCCATTGCAACACGGACACACTTCATAAAGAGAAAAGATACCAAAGGAAATGCCATTACAAATCATCGTGCACCTTTCTACTGCTTGCTGCTTTAAATGCCGGACATTTAATGATTTCACCATTTCTGTAAAAAAACCCGGGGTTCTGGATCATCCTGATACGCCAAGGACGATACAGTGAGACTGTTTTTGTTCATTCGGGAGAGGAGCAATCAATCAATTTCTTTCGTGTTACAGTTACTGTAGGACAATTTCCAACCGGACAAGGTTCATATTCATTAATCATTCCCAGTTTAATCTTCTGGTCTTTATGTCTGTTTCATGTTTCCTGTGCGTTATACTTGTTTAAGTTTTCTGTGTGGCGTTAAGGGAGGGTTTTTGTTGTACGTTCATTCATTCACGTGTAATTATTGCATAGCGCTAGTCACATTTTGGGGTGGGTGTTATATTGGGGTTTTTTGGGGAGTGATATTATACAGTACATTGTTTTGTTTGCACTGTTAATATAGATCCACACTAATATTTTACATACTGTGTGCTTACTGTCTGTTTAACTGTCGATTTGGGGAAGTTATTGGGAAGAAGTATGGCTTGTCTTATCTTACGAGTCCTCATTTTGCCAGGCCACAGGTCTTGGTGGTGTAGCTGCCATTCCGGGCAGGTGGGTCGGCCATTGCAATGCACCACTTTTTTATTTAGGCGCAAATTGTTTATTACTAATCAATGTTTTATTAGAGGTCTTGTGGGGCAGTGTTCACTCAGAGCTCCAGGACCCTGGGGTTAATTTATGGCAGAGTCACAATATGCAGGTGATTTACACATTCACTCTTTGGGTTTTCTCTGGATACTTCATCTTTCTCCAGTATTAAAAAAAGACGTGTATAATGGGTTAATCGATAACACAGCACTGACTAGTGAAAAGGAAACAAACAGTAGCGGTGTAGAGTGCAGGAGAAGACACATTGCAGATAGAATGTCATTTCACCATCGGGCTACCTTGCCGGTCTATTCTTAGTCAGGATCCACTGTAACAGAAAAGGAACCTCCCAAGCCACTAGTGGGCAGCAGAAATATCAGCTTGCAGCATCCCACCTTCCTGCAGAGGCTCATGGGAAGGGTAGTTTTTGCAGGAATGGGGAGTGACCTGAGATTTCTTCCTGGCAGGCTGTAGTGGTGCAGGACTTGCCTTATGATGGCCACCATCTCATTAGTCCGATGAGCCTGGAGTTGGGAGAGGAGTAAGAGGAGGCTGGAAGACAGGCTGCGTTTGTTCCTTCCATTTTTCCCCTACCTTGCTCATTTTAGTTTGCTATAATAACTCATCATTCATATCTGTACAGGACGGTTCTTGTATACAAGGGGGTACCCAAAAATAACTGGAATCTGTACCTTGCATGCAATCCAGACTTAGTTGCGAATTGTAGCACACTTACAGTATTTTCGGGTGGCCGTCTACCAAGTGGCGTTGCTCTGTGTTGTTCATACGCAATTCCGTGTCGGTTTTTCTTGGTGCTTATTAAACATGTTCTGGGATTTTTGTGACGGGTGATCATAAAGAACAGCGAGTCTGCGTTACATCTTGTTTTCTCTTTGGGAAAACAGCTGCTGAAACTGTAGTGATGCTTGAAACGGCTTTTAACCCTTTAACCACCAACTCCCTAAATATTCCCCACGCCAGGCGAAATCTGAACAATTTTCATTTTTTTTACTTTTTTACATTTTTTTTACATTTTTTGCATTTATTCAAGCAGTATTGACCACTAAATGTTGTGCAAGTTCTAGAAATGGGCAAACACATAATAAAACACAAAATGTACCTTTTCTCAGGCTTCCACAACAATAAACTTTCATCAACTGTAACTGACGGTCCTGGCATGTAGGGCAACTGAAATGCTTCAAATAAATGGTCAATCAAAGGACGTAGCTTGAACAAGCGGTCGCGGTTTGGATCTTTCCTATCTGGCTCATTTCTGTTGTCATTCAAATGAAAGAATTTCAGCAGCAAAGAGAATCGGTTACGTGTCATGATAGCTGCAAAAATAGGTGTTGCATACATAGGATCTGTAGACCAGTACATCTCAATATCTGGTTTTCTGATTATTCCCATCAACATCAAAATCCCAATGAATTTTTTCATTTCGTTTTCATCAGTGTCTACCCAAGCACGAACACGGGAATGTGGAGGTAAATTGGGATTTTTCTCAATAAACTGTGCTGCATACAGATTTGTCTGATGAGCAAAATGTGTGATCAAATCAGGTGACACAAACAGCTCATAAAACTGCTCAGCAGTGTAATTGTTTACATCAACAATAAAGCCACACGTTGCCTCAAACGGATGCAGAAAAGGTAGTTCACCTCGGGCAGCAGTCCAGTTGAGATGCTGGGGATACACCCACTCATCGCCGTCATCCGATGCGCCGTCATTCACAGTATCATGCAGCGCACGTTGCTGATCATCATTGTCGCTAAAATCTTCTTCAGAGCTGCTACAATCATGATCAGAATTATTGTCCAAAATCGCCTGCAAAACCTCACTTGAAGTCAGTTTACGTTTCGCCATATTCACAGCTTTCACTTTCGAATCACATCACGTGATCGGCCAATACAAGCGCAGAGTTGTCGAAATACAATGTAGTAATAATACCCACGCCAAACTGTCAGTTATACTACGCGCCAGGCATTCACATAACCACAGGCAAATGTACCGGATAATTCCGGCAGTAAGGCGTCAGCATTAAAGCTACGATGCCGGATATATCTGGCAGAGAGCGGTTAAGGGGTTAAAGAGGAAGCTTTAAGTAAAATACAGGTCGACGAGTGGTTTTCACGTTTCAAACAAGGGGAAACGTCACTTGAAGGCCGACCTTCCACAATTATGATTCAATGTGATGATCCATTTAAATTTATTAAATTTAAAGATACTTTTTAAAATAATAATAATTATTAAAAATTATTAATTTTTAATAAATTTAAAACCAGCAAAACCAAGGAGCTGGTGGTGGATTTTAGGAGGCCCAGACCCCTCATGGACCCCGTGATCATCAGAGGTGCAGAAGGTGCAGACCTATAAATACCTGGGAGTGCAGCTGGATGATAAATGAGACTGGACTGCCAATACTGATGCTCTGTGTAAGAAAGGACAGAGCCGGTTATACTTCCTTAGAAGGCTGGCGTCCTTCAACATCTGCAATAAGATGCTGCAGATGTTCTATCAGACGGTTGTGGCGAGCGCCCTCTTCTACGTGGTGGTGTGTTGGGGAGGCAGCATAAAGAAGAGGGACGCCTCACGCCTGGACAAACTGGTGAGGAAGGCAGGCTCTATTGTAGGCACAGAGCTGGACAGTTTGACATCTGTGGCAGAGCGACGGGCGCTGAGCAGACTCCTGTCAATCATGGAGAATCCACTGCATCCACTAAACAGTATCATCTCCAGACAGAGGAGCAGCTTCAGCGACAGACTGCTGTCACCGTCCTGTTCCACTGACAGACTGAGGAGATCGTTCCTCCCCCAAACTATGCGACTCTTCAATTCCACCAGGGGGGGTAAACGTTAACATTATACAAAGTTATTGTCTGTTACACCTGCATTTTTATTACTCTTTAATTTAATATTGTTCTTTATCAGTATGCTGCTGCTGGAGTATGTGAATTTCCCCTTGGGATTAATAAAGTATCTATCTATCTATCTATCTATCTATCTATCTATCTATCTATCTATCTATCTATCTATCTATCTATCTATCTATCTATCTATCTATCTATCTATCTATCTATCTATCTATCTATCTATCTATCTATCTATCTATCTATCTATCTATCAGGAATGACCGAAAATCTTGAAAAAGTTTGCAATTTCCAAAGATTGTCTGCGGACTATTTAAGAGATTTCTGAATTGACTTGTGTGTCTTGGAGTTCTTGCCACCTTCCCTACCTGCCTGATCTTTGCTCCGTGTGACTTTCTCTTGTTCCCGCATATGAGAAAAGAACTCAAAGGAAAGCGTTATTGTACTGCGGAGGAAGTCAAAGAAAAATTGCTGCAGGTCTTGCACAACATTCCCCTTCAGCAATTACAAAAATGTTTCCACCAGTGGGAAAACCGTTGGGACGAGTGCATTTATTCACATGGAGAGTACTTTGAAGGAGACTAAAGTTTCAGTAAGTCAAAATTATTAAAACCATTTTTTTTTTCAATTCTGGTTATTTTTGAGTACCCCCTCGTATTTTGGGCTATGGAAAAAACTGTAAAGCCTCCTGTATTGTCATACAAGTCATGAGTTCAGTGTGATTGTGCCCTACCAAAATACGGCATCCCTTCCAGGGTTAGAACCTGCCTCACCTTCTTCTACATGTAATGTAATAAGATGAAAAAATATAAATGGATGATAAGAGTGGGACTTTGCCTATACTATAGCAACTACATTACATGGAATCACTGAAATCTCCTTCATGCTTTTGACTGTATGATGTCTGAATGTACAGAATGTAACTCTGGCATCAGCAAGAAATGAAAAAATATATCTGGTTAACCAGCCATTACAAGCATTGCAAGGCACGAAGTGGAGTGAAGTGTGAAGTAACCGGAGCTGTAGCTGCATATGTATGAGTACAAGTAGTAGGGCCAGAAGATAGGAAACACAAACGTCTCTGACAGAATTGTAGTTGAAAAGCATCTAGGGTGTGAGAACCCAAAAGCCCTGTCAAAAATAAGTTGTAACACTTAGTCCTAAAGTCTTTGCCAGTGTAATTCTTCAAGATGTTTCTTTAGTTTTCTTTTTGAGAAATTGATCCAGCTCTCGTATCACAAGCTGCTGAGTGCCACCATGTCATACAGGTGAAGTGTTACATGATAAGGTGTATCACATGATCTGCAACAAATATAGAAACAATAAAAAAGATGGACACAACTATCAAAAACTTGCCTGGGAAAACCAACCATTTTCCATTTTTGTCCATCAGAAGACTAGAAATATTACACTTACATATATATGCTTAGCAGATGGTTTTATCCAAAGCGACTTACAAATGAGGTAAATATAATCAAGTAAACAGCAACCTGGGGGTAACAGGTGTTAGGGGGACAAGGTCACAAAATGGACCATCATAAGTGAAGAGCTCAAAAGAATAACAAAATACAAAATGCAAGCTAATTACACTTCCTTGGTTACAAGAACCCACCAAAGCCAAAATCAGTTAAGACAGAAATTCACAGAGCAAGAGAATCTTCAAATTCCTTTAAACACATTGAGGAAATCAGCCGTTCAGATGGAGGTGGGCAGCTAATTCCACCAGCTAGGAGTGACTCATACAAAGAGTCAGATGCCAGGTGTCATCACCAAATGCTGCTAATCAGCAGACCTGAGTGGGTGAGAAGGAACATAGGACCTCACAGGTATCTTCATATACTCAGGGGCTGACCCATTGACTACTCTGTACGAAGTGTCAGGGATTTGACCTCAATATGAGCTGCTACAGTTGTAACGGCCGACCCCTTACCCAGCCGGCAGCTACACCTCCAAGACCTGTGGCCTGGAGTATTTACTGAGAATGAATCTAACTATCAAGCCGTACCTCTAACAAAGTACACTTTTCCCCACAATCGACGGTATAAATATAAACTCACAAAAGCAGATATGTAAAATTATACTGATTACATGTATTCAATGAAACAACAAGACAAATGCACAAATAGAAAGAAACACTAAATTTAAATATCCCTCCACTACATCGACAACGAGACACCACCATAAATAAATAGAGTGGGGCAAAAAAGTATTTAGTCAGCCACCAATTGTGCAAGTTCTCCCACTTAAAAAGATGAGAGAGGCCTGTAATTTTCATCATAGGTATACCTCAAAGACAAAATGAGAAAAAAAATCCAGAAAATCACATTGTCTGATTTTTAAAGAATTTATTTGCAAGTTATGGTGGAAAATAAGTATTTGGTCAATAACAAACAAGCAAGATTTCTGGCTCTCCCAGACCTGTAACTTCTTCTGTAAGAGGCTCCTCTGTCCTCCACTCGTCACCTGTATTAATGGCACCTGTTTGAACTCGTTATCAATATAAAAGACACCTGTCCACAACCTCAAACAGTCACACTCCAAACTCCACTATGGCCAAGACCAAAGAGCTGTCAAAGGACACCAGAACCAAAATTGTAGACCTGCACCAGGCTGGGAAGACTGAATCTGCAATAGGTAAGCAGCTTGGTGTGAAGAAATCAACTGTGGGAGCAATTATTAGAAAATGGAAGACATACAAGACCACTGATAATCTCCCTCGATCTGGGGCTCCATGCAAGATCTCACCCTGTGGGGTCAAAATGATCACAAGAACGGTGAGCAAAATCCCAGAACCACACGGGGGGACCTAGTGAATGACCTGCAGAGAGCTGGGACCAAAGTAACAAAGGCTACCATCAGTAACACACTACGCCGCCAGGGACTCAAATCCTGCAGTGCCAGACGTGTCCCCCTGCTTAAGCCAGTACATGTGCAGGCCCGTCTGAAGTTTGCTAGAGAGCATTTGGATGATCCAGAAGAGGACTGGGAGAATGTCATATGGTCAGATGAAACCAAAATAGAACTTTTTGGTAAAAACTCTACTTGTCGTGTTTGGAGGAGAAAGAATGCTGAGTTGCATCCAAAGAACACCATACCTACTGTAAAGCATGGGGGTGGAAACATCATGCTTTGGGGCTGTTTTTCTGCAAAGGGACCAGGACAACTGATCCGTGTAAAGGAAAGAATGAATGGGGCCATATATCATCAGATTTTGAGTGAAAACCTCCTTCCATCAGCAAGGGCATTGAAGATGAAACGTGGCTGGGTCTTTCAGCATGACAATGATCCCAAATACACTGCCCGGGTAATGAAGGAGTGGCTTCGTAAGAAGCATTTCAAGGTCCTGGAGTACCCTAGCCAGTCTCCAGATCTCAACCCCATAGAAAATCTTTGGAGGGAGTTGAAAGTCCGTGTTGCCCAGCGACAGCCCCAAAACATCACTGCTCTAGAGAAGATCTGCATGGAGGAATGGGCCAAAATACCAGCAACAGTGTGTGAAAACCTTGTGAAGACTTACAGAAAACAAAGGGTATATAACAAAGTATTGAGATGAACTTTTGTTATTGACCAAATACTTTTTTTCCACCATAATTTGCAAATAAATTCTTCAAAAATCAGACAATGTGATTTTCTGGGTTTTTTTTCTCATTTTGTCTCTCATAGTTGAGGTATACCTATGATGAAAATTACAGGCCTCTCTCATCTTTTTAAGTGGGAGAACTTGCACAATTGGTGGCTGACTAAATACTTTTTTGCCCCACTATACAACAAAACCCTCCCTTGCCCCTGTAACATATAACAAACAACACGAATAACAAGAAATGAATGATATACTGAATGATCGTGAACTTAAGTCCGGTTATAAAAACTGTCCTGAATACAGATGACTGAACTAGAGAAAAATTTTCCCAGCAAATGGAGCAACCTCACCGTGATTCCTCAGCGTATGGTGGATGATGAATCGACCCCGGGGTCTCAGCAGATGAAGGATGAAAGACAGTCCGGCAAAATGAAAAACAAACTGGTGCAAAGGCGCAATGTGAAAAACAGCAAGTAAGTTGATACGTGGTTGAAAACAAATGATCTCCTTTCTCCTCCTTCTTCTCTTCCTTCTCTCTTCCCTCCTGATTACTTAAATAGTCCTGTGACGGCTGTAATTGATTAATAATGAACAGGTGTTTTCCAGGTTAGACCCTGTGGTCTTCTTCCATCATCCGTCCCCCTTTATGGGGACGACATTTACTGATACACACACATAAACAGCAAACGGGACAATGGAAACGAGACGCACTTAGTACTGACATTTTACAACACTAACTATGTAGCCCCGCTACACAGTGAGCCAAGGTAGTGGTCTGTAAAGAGGAATGACATGTACCCTCCTTGGCTGGTTGAACACAAGACGCCCCATTGCATTTTGAATCATCTGCAGTAACTTGGTAGCGTATGCAGGACCTCCTGCCAGAAAAGTGTTTCAGAAATCCATTCATGATAGGAGCAAAGCCTGGAGCATGAGTTGTACTGCATGTTCTGTCAAACACGATCTGATCAAGTGGATGTTGAATAAAGTGAATCTGTAAGACTGAGACACTTGTAATGTGGTCGCTGAAGGACAACTGGTCATCGATCACCACCCCAAGGTTGCGTACTGAGTTATCAGGTACTAGTGGTATTGAGCTGAATGAGAAATCACTCAGTACAGAATTCTGAGAGGAGAGAGAGGTTAGGAGCACGTGCTGATACAGCGCATTGCCGCAGCCATCACATGACAAACCAACTCAAGATCCCAGATTAGGACTTGAGTGCAGCCATGTGACTGGTGACACCTCAGCACCACACTAGTTCAGATGGAGTGGAACAGTATGAGGTTTTTTTAATGGTGGCTGGAGTGCCAATTCTGCCAGCAACCCCCAGGTTTTTCCCTGCAGGTTGGAGGGCCTACATGCAGGGCTGGATGCAGATTAACGTCATACCCAGGACAGATGGAGCAATTGCAGGGTAAGGGCATTGCTCAAGGGCCCAATGAAGTAGAGTCACTTTTAACATTTAGGATACGAATTCTAAGGCCTTCATGAAAATGTAACTAAATTTTGAAAGTTATGTCCAATGCAAATTATTGTGTACATTATTTACTATGTGGTATTTGATTGGCTAGTATAATGAAGTTATTAGATGGTATCCTATAAATATAAATACACATTGCTATTTGGATGAGTAATGCAGTTGTATTTGATGTATCTGAGGAGTGTTTCTAGATAGTGACAGGTATTGGGGAACGGTGGCCCAATGTCATGTTAGGTCCAGAGGCCCGGGGACTTGGGATCTGCCCCCACAACGAGGACCCGTCACAAAATCCAGTTCATGCAGATACAACAGAGTGAGGTTGGGAGCCTGTGCTGATACACCTGGATTGGGACCCGAGTGCAGCGGGTGACACCTCAGCACCACAGTGGAGCACTGTGAGGTTTTTTTATGGTGGGTGGAGTGCCATTCTTGCCACTAACCCCCAAGTTTTCAATGTAAGTTGGAGGACCTGCTTGCAGGGCTGGATGCAGATTAACGTCATACCCTGGACGGAGCAATTGCTGGTTAAGGACCTTGCTCAGAGTCACTTCTGACGCTTACGGTATTCAAATCCTTAACCTCCGAGCCACCACCAGATATGACAGAAAGCTATCTTAAAAATATTGTGTATGTAAACGTAGCATTAATTATTCATGTTCTCTTATATTTGCATGTATATCTTTTCACGATTTGCAACAATTAATGGCAGGGTTACTGCCTGAGAGTATGAAGCGCCTCTCTTTACATTGCTGCTCGCAAGGTTCTGCAATTATAATGACGCTATCAATGTCTGGCACCAGTTCATAACATGCAAATTCATTCTTTATTTCTTCAGGCAGGTCAGCTCTGCTGCATTATCTGAAGCCCTTCTTGTCCCTGTAAAACATGAGTGCTTTTTTTCAAACCACAGTTTTCTGGTTTGGCTTGTTGCTAGGTGACATCCCTCACTCACATGACGTCTGGTTTATTTCTTATTATAGAAGATTGCTAATAAGGTTTGAACTTTCCTTTAGATTTGAACCTTTCTTGATAAATTCATGGCGCAATTTTCTCATCTATGTTGACGGAGCTTTGCGTTTTTTTTGTTTAGATTATTCTTCAAGTCCTGACTAACTTGTGTGTGTCCCAGACTTGGGATAAAGGATATGATGTTATTTTATCTCCTTGAGAAAAAAAAACCCCAAAATCGTATCTAGTTTTCCTGGCTGCAGTAAAATAAGATGATTTCAATGCACGGGACTGAATCGAGAGGATTAACTGTTGAAGAGTCCAAATGAAAGTAAAAGATTCTGCCAAGTCTTATTGGTCACTGTTAACCCCAACAGAAAGAGGGTGTCACAAAGGAAAGCCTTCAGACCTTCAGTGCTCGGAAAACGGGCGATTGTTTCCTATGGTTGCTATGCAGATAAATAGATGAGTTAGTGGTATACCTGAATGAGAAGCAGTCGGAAGATGGATTGTCTCAGTAAGTGTATGTGAGCCTCGTCAGTTAAAGCAGCAGTATGTCCTTTAATAAATCATCTCACATCCTAGACTATGGCGTCTGTCATCAAGGTGTTCACTGATGCAAACAAGCACAGCTTTTTCTTGCTTCACAGTTTTATGACTGAAAAGCCATTTAAAAGGTATTGCTGTACCTTAATAATACATTTTTTTGAACTTCACAAAATATTTTTGTACCATTATTCAGTTGCTAAACCCATTATATTAACATGGCTTTCTTATAGCTTCATTTTAGTGTAACCCTGATATTCTGTATATGCATTGAATTATCATTTTTTTCATGGCTCCGAAATCCATGCAAGCCCCTACTTTCTCTGCTGTTCTCTTTCCGGTTTTGCGTGGTGGCGATCTGCACCATTGATGGTGAAGGCAAGAGGTCTACATGACCCTCATCGTCTAATTCTTCCACGTGAAGCCTGAAAACCAAGAGGACTGATTGAGATCATTGATGTTAGGTAGGGGCCTGGGTGGTCTCGTGTTCTTGGAACCCCTGCAGATTTTGTTTTTTTTTTCCTCCTGCCCTATGAGTTTGTTTTGTTTTTCTGTCCTCCCTGGTCATCAACCTTAGTTTTTTCTATGTTAATTGGTATTGCCTAATTTTATTTTTAGATTTATTTTTTTCTCTTTCTTCATCCTGTAAAGCACTTTGAGCTACATCATTTGCTATATAAATAAATGTTGTACACTAAATATTACATACTAGCTGAAATACTCGGCATTGCCGGGAGGAAAATAGAGTGTTTTTTTAACTGTTTAAGAAAATTATAATTAAAAAAAACACAACTTTAAAAATAAAAAAGGTAACAAAACAATGAAGACTCACTAATGTGCTTGTCTTGCGGCTTTGTGTGTATGTTATCATCCAGTTGACACTGATCATTAAACTCTATTTAACTCTATTTAACTTCAAAAGCAACAGGGGTGCGGTGGTACTCAAATATAAAGAACTAGCCAACCCGCTGCGTAGCATACGCCGCATAATTATGTATTGATGGGTGAACACTTCCTGAAAGACACAGTTGTCCAAATGGGGTGGGTTTGAGGATACGACTGTGTGTGAATGAAAAGATGGAACTCTGGAGAGGGCAACATACAATTGTCCGTGACTGAAAACTGGAGGACCGCCGTCGCGCCTCCACCTCCCAGAGTGAGGGACGGGGCTTGTCGGCGCTCGGGCGCGGAGGGCGGAAGGGGGGGAGAGGGGAAGGACGCCCATTCTGCCCCCTCCGTCCCGGCCCCCCCGCCATTTTAGTCTGCTGATTTCTTAGTCAACTCTTAGTCGTCGTTCAGTACGCACTGACTGCTCATGTGTCCGCCCCCAACTCCTCACCTGAGTCACTTTCGTCTGTGTACAGTCCACATGCACCTGTGAGTCACGTTGACTGTTCATTTTCCAAAACACCACCTCAGTCGTTTTCATCTTTGCTACAGTCCACATGCACCTCTGAGCCACGTTGACTTTTCATTGTTCTTTGAGGTTCCGGCTGCTTTTCTATATATAATTCACCAAGTCACCCGACCATGGTAGTAGCGAGGGGGGAGGGGGGGTTTGGGGTGTGTACAAAGGGCAGGGACTTAACCAGTGCGAGCGTATGACCCGCACTTACTGGGAATTCCTAATTCGTGGGGAACAATTGCAAGCCCCGGTCTCCATCACGAATGGGGTTCAACAGCTTACCCATGCCTCTCGGCGCCGGGTAGACACACGATGATCCATTCAGTGTAGCGCGCATGCAGTACCGGACATCCAAGGGCATCACAGACCTGTTATTGCTCAATCTCACGTGGCTGAAAGCCACTTGTCCCTCTAAGAAGTTGGACGCCGACCGCTCGGGGGTCGCATAACTATTTAGCAGGAGGGAATCTCGTTCGTTATCAGAATTAACCAGACAAATCGCTCCACCAACTAAGAACGGCCATGCACCACCACCCGCAGAATCGAGAAAGAGCTATCAATCTGTCAATCCTCTCTGTGTCCGGGCCGGGTGAGGTTTCCCGTGATAAGTCAAATTAAGCGAAAGCCTCCACACCTGGTGGTGCCCTTCCATCAATTCCTTTAAGTTTCAGCTTTGCAACCATACTCCCCTTGGAACCCAAAGACTTTGGTTACCCTGTTGACTGCCCGACGGGTCATGGGAATAATGCCGCTGGATCGCCAGTCGGCATCGTTTATGGTCGGAACTATGATGGTATGTGATCGTCTTTGAACCTCAGACTTTTGTTCTTGATTAATGAAAACATTTTTGGCAAATGCTTTCGCTCTCGCTCGAATTGTTGGTGGGTGTGGCACTGTTGTGCGTGTGCCATGGTCGGCTGCTTAGTGAATTGTTGGTGGGCGGGGCTCTGTGAGTTGGCAGGCGTGGCTCTGTCTTGTGTGCTTCTTGCTTGCCATGGACTTAGTGAATTCTTAGAGTTGGTGGGCGTGGCTCTGTGAGTTGTCATCGTATCCCATGGTCTTAGAGTTGGTGGGCGGGGCTCGGATGAGTTGGCGGGCGGGGCTCTGTCTTGCATCTTGCCTGCCCCTGGTCGGTTGCTTTAGTGAATTATATATATAGATGCTGGCAGTCACCTCCAGTTTGCCCTCTGGTGGTCGTCCCGAGTGTTAACTGGATGATAACATGCATACAAGACCGCAAGATCACTGCCCACCATACCCAGAAGGGGGTGGGTTAGGTTTGATTTCCCACTACGGTATATTTAGTCGACCAATGAGAAACATGTGTATCAAGTTTCATGAAAATCGCTCCAGCTGTTCGGAAGTGATGCTGGAACATACAGTACATATATACACACACACACACACACATACATACATATATATATATATATAGATTATTGAGTCCAAGGGCCTAATAAAGCAAGAAGAGCCTCGAAATGTGTGTACGCAACTTCCCACGTAAATGTCAGGATTAAAAAAAGAAAACTTGACCGGGGAGCGTGTGTATATTTACAGAAATTCTGACCCATGTGTACGCAACATTTTAGAGGAACTTGGAAATGATGACAGCCATGATCAAGTAGGGAAATTAAGCTATATCTGATAAGTGACGACTCATGGGTATGATAAGCTGTTATTATACTGTCACGTTGCCGTGACAAACATATTAAAGCTCTAATGTGATGAATGTGATGTACAGACTGTAATTTAGCTCCCTTTTAAGAGGACCAATGCTGCATATTTGCACTTATTAACGTTTTTGTTTTTTTCTTTTCCTACATTTAGACTGCATGTTGTCACTTCTCAGTGTACTGGCCGACAGGTCAGGAATATCTCAGCCAAGCTTCACTCCATCATGCCCGCTCTGCTGGAAGACTTTAACCAGCCGACAAAGTGCTACATTTTCGTATGGTGTGGGTGCGCGTAAATAAAACATAACATGTTATCACCAACATAAAAAGGCAATTTGCAGCAGGGTCTGGTTGCAGTTAGGGCACCTAGCGTGAATTAAGCTGCTTTTGTTAACCACAACCATAATGCTCTTAAAAATAAGGCTGGCAATCATCAGGACTGCTCTGGCATAATGCCACATAAAACGGCTTCTCCAATTACAGATGCCATTCTCAGATTGAAAATCGGAGAGCGTATATGTGTGTTTTTCCTCCTCCCGTTACTCGCACACTATGCCGTCACCAGATATCGGACCTTTTTAACTTTATGGCATGGTGTAACATGTTGCCATTCAACATATTTGCAGTTATTGCTGTCACCCTCGATTAGGCCACCAATTCAAGGATCTTTGCGTGCCTCTAATTTAGAGACGAGAACTTGTATCTCACGCTACTGGATGTGTCATGTGGCTGCACCACCAGCCAATGAAAGTCTGCAGCATCGTGACTGCATATGTATGAGGTTGATTAGCATAGTCCATATATGGTTCTTTCAGGGTGGATAGGGAGCAATAGGGAGCAGGCCTCTCTTTGCATGGTCCAAAACACCTGGCTTTTTCCTTTCAGGCGGCCACATTGCATGATTCCAGTTCTGACCGAGCACTTATTAGCTGTCAACTCTCGCATATGCAGGAGGTGCGGACCTACAACATAAGTCAAGCGTGTTTGATTATTTTGTGTCTAGTCGCGAAGCACTGTGACTGAGTCAATGGGATGTCACACTACATGACCAGTGGTCACAGGTGACAGTCGGTTATTTTTTATTGTGTTTATACTTTTTTCACAGGATGTATTTAACTACCTATATTTGTTTAGGTCATTAAAACTATTCCTGACATTAGTTTCTTGATTTGGGGCTGTTTTAAAGTAGTATGTTTATATATTTATTTTCACTTTCCCTAAACGCCATATTGTTTTGCACGAGAGTCGCCTTTTTGCCTGGTTTTGTTTACTGGTTGTTAGCGGCGTTGTCAGAGGTCACAAACAAGCTAATGTCAGGTGTCACAGGAAACAAACTTCATTTCCTTGGGTCACTTAATTGTCCAAGTTTGAGGATATTTCATAAAAAAATTTTTTTGTGTTGTCATCAGGTGTGGGAAGGACAGAGTTCACAAAAGAAATTTTAGGACGCCAACCAGGTCCTCCAGTTGAAAAGAAAACAGGCTCTCGATGGCTTGTCAAAATCAACAAAACACAGAGTGTCCTCGTGGCTTAACCTATTCGATGGCTGTTCTTGGGCTGATGTAATTTTGGTCAAACTTCTCTAAGGATGCGCGGTCCGAAATAAGACAACACCTTCCAGAGACGCCTGAGCTTTATAGTGCTTAGACTGGATGGGGTGCCCAAACTTCTCAGCACTATGGAGGGAAAAGGAGATAATATAGCTAACAACAGCATCACCCGCTCTCTTCCTGGAGTAGTATTACAAATCTTGAATGAGCCCAGAGAGTGAATTTCTAATTCTCTGATCTCTTTTGAAAGTTGGGTTTTTGACTATGAAATTAGGGTTACATTTCAGGTTTTGTTGCTAAGCTCTCTTGTCTTACGGTTACAGCTGTTGCTTTATTTGTATTCCTGTTTATGCCCTCATGTCAATATGCAACGACTATCCAAGACTTTCTGAGATTATGTAAATAAATGCTACAAGTGAAAATGGACAGGAAATTTGTGCAGTGTGTTGCCGGCCTAACACTTTAACAACTTGTTGTTTAGTAGGCCTAAAAAGAAAGGGTGCACTGCATAATAATTCTTTGCATTTATAGAGCGCTTTTCTCACTACTCAAAGCGCTCAGCAATCGCAGGTTAAGGGCCTTGCTCAAGGGCCCAACAGAGCAGAGTCCCTATTGGCATTTTACGGGATTCGAACCGGCAACCTTCCGATTGCCAGTGCAGATCCCTAGCCTCAGAGCCACCACTTAAGAGAGAAGTGATATTGTCAGCTGCTGGTCAGTAGGACACAATCTAAATCAAGCAATTTCCTTCCAAGAACAATGGAGGAATTTTTTAAAGATATTTTCAAATGCTGTGGCAGTAAGGTGTATTTTGAAGTATATTGTGTGAGCCAACAATGAAAACTCTTTGTTCACAAGGTGACATACTGAGTGGTTTTCCATTTACTTTACAATAATTGGTTTCAATCTTTGGGAAAATGCCCAAGTATATAACACAAAATGTTCACTAAGGCTGATGCCACAGACAATGGAAGTAAATCAGCTAAATTTTCAGTAACTATGGCTGTTGTGCAGCCATCCATTTTCCTAGCCTATTTATCCAGGGCAGGGTCACAGGGAAGCTATCAAGAGTCAAATCCCAGGACATGGTGACAGTCAATCACAGGGTGAACACTAGAGCCAATTTAACAATGCCAGTTCACTAACTGGCATGTGTTTGGATTGTGAAAAGAAGCCCAGACAGACACCATGAAGGGAGCACCCAGGACATGACCTCTAATTTCCTTGTTGAAAGGCAGCAGTGCAACCAACTGTACGCCCCTGCTGTTGTACATAAAGAGGTACGTTGCTTTTTATAAAAAAAAATTCCCCAAATTAAGAAATTCATATTTTTACAGGTCAAAAACAACACCCATCACAGATCTTATGATAATTGTTGATGAGCATAATAAAAAATTCCAAGGGATTTTTGCACCTTGTTCCTGTTTCCAAGGAACTGCAGTTTCACCTCACTTACTGTATGCTACACCTTTTAAACATAAAACAATTAGTAAATTAATCCTCAAGTCTTCTAATTTGTTCCTTAAACTATAAGCAAGTGTGCATTTTTTATTTCTGCAGATTTGTTCTGAACTATCCTAAAGATTTATTTTCAAAGAACGTATGTATTGTAGAGGAGAACTGGCATCCCAGCCAGATTAGAGGACATACCATTATCTGGACAGGAGGCATGTGCAACGAAGCAAACAAATTGGCTGGCGGGATGAAGAAATAAAGTTGTACCTAGCTGGGATGAGATAATGCATAGACTGGGAAAAAAACAGGTGCCAGTGGTCCTCATATGATAACCCAATTGGGGTGCTTGGGACTTGGAATCCAGAAATAAAGTCCTGTCAGGGTCCTTGAGGAACAGCAGAGAGCAGTGGTGGGGGTGGACCGCCCTACTTTTTCTATGCTTCCTGGAAGACACGGCATGACATTGGAAGCATTCCTAGGTCCGACATAAAAGGAGTCTGCTGCCTCACTTCAGGGAGTCAGAGTTGGGAGGCAGCGGACAAAACTCATCGGAGGACGGAAGTAAGAAAGATTTATTGATTTGTCAGTGATTTGTATGGTGTGGAATATGGCCGGCCGTTCATCCCGGCCAATACCCCCAAGCCGCCAGGTGGAGCCCTGCCTGCAACATAGAGGTGCCCCGAATTCCAGCAGGGCATCATGGACAATGGAGTTTTTCATCACAGCCCTGCTGGATACCATGGGAACCTCCAGGGGACGCTGCAGGAAGGCCCAGAGACTTTTGTTTCACCTATAACCCAGAAGTGCGTATTAGTCACGGCGACAGAGCGAATGACTCACTTCCGGGTTGAAGAAAAGGAGTTTTTATCTGACCCGGAAGTGTTAACAATCACATGGACAGAGAGAAACACTTCCGGGTCAAGGACTATAAAAGGACTATGGGAAATCCCAGACGTCTAGCTGAGCTGGGTGGAAGGGTGGCAATGCGTCTAGGAGTGGAGGATTGATTAGTAATTGATTATTGTTTATTTATATGAGTATTGTGGATAAAATAAAGTCATATTGGACTTTTATCTCGAACAAGGGTTCAAGGGAGCGATAGCGCCCTCAATCTGTTACAATGGTTACTGTGACTGATTGCTGGAAGAGGTTTTGGGAAGAATTGCTTGGTGAGAATAAAAGACCTTTATTTTATTCATATACTAGATGATTACCCAATGGCTGCAAGGGAAAAAAACTAAAATGTAGTATTTATAAAATAAGTTTGTTAATTACCAATGTTATTTTTGAACAAATAAAGAGCATTCACAACAACACAGAAATGATATAAATATTAATTATTAAGTAGTAAAACATGATGAGGTGGAGGTAAGATGGCGGCTTTAAAGGCCCAGAGAGGAAATGACGTCATCGTGGTCAGAACCAGAAGTGATATCATGAAAAGGCCCAACACCGGAAGTGACGTCATCAAAAACCCCGGAAGTGATGATATTAATGGCACCGGAACCTGGTGGGATTTCCAGGGAACGGTCTGCAAGGAACTGAGAAAGACAGTCAGCACACTCTGCCACCCCCTGGTCTGATATGGTATTACCAATACTTAAGCCCTTTAGCTGCCTCCTACTCGCACGTGTGTGTGACAGTGGTTAACGAGCTTGTCACTTGTCAATTCAGTTCATTGTCTCAGTGTTTCAGTTTTGGTGATATTCATATATTGGGTGTCAACAACAAAAACAAAAATGCAGAAGGATAAACGAGAAATAAAGTCCAAACAAGAATTCATTCAGTTCTTGTCAACAGCAAATCTTAGCTATTCTCATCTTTCTTGTAAACATCACTTGGTCTGTTTTAAGAACACCCTTTGAGGTTCCTCACAACTACTGTGCCAGCAGACAATACAAAGTGGTCCACTGGAGTCAATGGCTGAGCCACCTCCCTAATGGGGGCGCACAAAGGTGACAAATAAAAAAAATTCTAAGAGCATTCTGGTACATCCTTATATAAAGTATAACATAAATAATATATATATATTGTCACGCATGTGCGATTGGAAGGCAACTAAAGGGCCTGAATAATAGTAGTTCCACGCCAGACCAGGGGGTGGCGAGGTGCACTGACTTTCTCTCTCAATCCTCGGCAGACCATCCACAGGAAATCCCACATGGTTCCGGCCCCACTGATGATGTCATTTCTGGTTCCGGCCCCCACTGATGACGTCTCTTCCAGTTCTGTTGCCATTGATGACGTCACTTCCGATTCCAGGGCCCACTGATGATATCACTTCCGGTCCAGACAACATCACTTCTGGTCTCGGTCCTGATGACGTTACTTCCTGTCGCAGCCTTTAAAGCCTCCATCTTTACAACCGTAAGATCAGTTCTGATATGGACTCAGACCTCTGAACATCTCAAAATCTAATTACCCATTTGCATCCAGGGCACAATATAGAGGTGGCTGCCCCAAACCTTTTTTTGATGTATTTTGACTATTATTGTGACTATATATATATATATATATATATATATATATATATATATATATATATATATAGTGGTCACGTGGCTGGGGGTGGTACCCAGCCAGGATGCCCAAGAGGACCGGAGGAAGGCTCACGCCTCCTCCTGACCACAAGGGGGTGACCGCCCTGGTTGCTTTGGGGGCCACGGGTGCAGAGCTTTGAAGCTCAACCCTGTAGGGGCCCGTGGTCACCGCCAGGGTGCGCCCGGAGAGGTCTGCGAGAGGAAAGAGGCGGCCTGAAGAGAGGAAAGGCAGAGTGTGGTTTTGGCCTGGACTTGTGGGGTGGTTGGTGCTGCAGCACTGGGGTTTGTGCACTTTTAATACTGAGTAAATAAACGTGTGTTGAGAGTTAAAACGATGCCCGTCTGTCTGTGTCCGGGCTATTTCTCACTATATATATATATATATATATATATATATATATATATATATATATATATATATATATATATATATAGTACTGTGCAAAAGTTTTAGGCAGGTGTGAAAAAATGCTGTAAACAAAGAATGCTTTCAAAAATGGAAGTGGTAATCATTTATTTTCATCAATCAACAAAATGCAGTGAATGAACAAAAGAGAAATCTAAATCAAATCAATATTTGGTGTGACCACCCTTTGCCTTCAAAACAGCATCAATTCTTCTAGGTACACTTCTAGGAACTCGGCTGGCAGGTTGTTCCAAACATCTTGGAGAACTAACCACAGATCTTCTGTGGATGTAGAAACACTACTTTTCCCTGATGGCAACACGAATTAGACGATATACAAGTCTCCAACTTAAAGTTTAAAGCCAAACAATATCTACATACTTCTGTCATATCACCTATGTCCATATATTCAATCTCTTTTCACTTTTACCTTTTCATCAATATTGCATTGAATTTTGATTCCATGTTTGGAATTACATTGTGACAACGCAACGTATAACTGCCCGTGAGTGAATATCATTTCTTTCTCTCTATATGAACTGTGTCTGACAATAGCATTCACACAAGTTATGTGGACAGGTCTTTTCCAAATCTCTTTGCATAAAGTCTTGTCTCGTGGGGCTTTTAAGGCAGAGCGATCTAACTTCTATAAATGGTGTCCTTAAAGTGTACCCTTCCAGAGACAAATTAAATGAATTTATTTCCCAAATCTGGGAAAAGGCCCTTTTTTAAAAAACCCACTGTAGTAAAAGTAAAAAACTCAGGAGGTTTAGGTGTTTCATACAGTGTAACCTCCCAGACACAAATTAAATTAATTCATTTTAGTTCAGGGCTCAAAATATGGGAAAAGGCACTGTCCTTAACACTGACTGCAATAGAAAGGAACTCCCACGCAAACCAAAGGTACCCCAAGGCCAAAATTTTGGGTTTCAAAGTAGTCTAGTGTCTCTTCCTGGCAAAGTGGGATATACAGTGGTGTGAAAAACTATTTGCCCCGTTCCTGATTTCTTATTCTTTTGCATGTTTGTCACACAAAATGTTTCTGATCATCAAACACATTTAACCATTAGTCAAATATAACACAAGTAAACACAAAATGCAGTTTGTAATTGGTGGTTTTTATTATTTAGGGAGAAAAAAAAATCCAAACCTACATGGCCCTGTGTGAAAAAGTAATTGCCCCCTGAACCTAATAACTGGTTGGGCCACCCTTAGCAGCAATAACTGCAATCAAGCGTTTGCGCTAACTTGCAATGAGTCTTTTACAGCGCTCTGGAGGAATTTTGGCCCACTCATCTTTGCAAAATTGTTGTAATTCAGCTTTATTTGAGGGTTTTCTAGCATGAACCGCCTTTTTAAGGTCATGCCATAGCATCTCAATTGGATTCAGGTCAGGACTTTGACTAGGCCACTCCAAAGTCTTCATTTTGTTTTTCTTCAGCCATTCAGAGGTGGATTTGCTGGTGTGTTTTGGGTCATTGTCCTGTTGCAGCACCCAAGATCGCTTCAGCTTGAGTTGACGAACAGATGGCCGGACATTCTCCTTCAGGATTTTTTGGTAGACAGTAGAATTCATGGTTCCATCTATCACAGCAAGCCTTCCAGGTCCTGAAGCAGCAAAACAACCCCAGACCATCACACTACCACCACCATATTTTACTGTTGGTATGATGTTCTTTTTCTGAAATGCTGTGTTCCTTTTACGCCAGATGTAACGGGACATTTGCCTTCCAAAACGTTCAACTTTTGTCTCATCAGTCCACAAGGTATTTTCCCAAAAGTCTTGGCAATCATTGAGATGTTTCTTAGCAAAATTGAGACGAGCCCTAATGTTCTTTTTGCTTAACAGTGGTTTGCGTCTTGGAAATCTGCCATGCAGGCCGTTTTTGCCCAGTCTCTTTCCTATGGTGGAGTCGTGAACACTGACCTTAATTGAGGCAAGTGAGGCCTGCAGTTCTTTAGACGTTGTCCTGGGGTCTTTTGTGACCTCTCGGATGAGTCGTCTCTGCGCTCTTGGGGTAATTTTGGTCGGCTGGCCACTCCTGGGAAGGTTCACCACTGTTCCATGTTTTTGCCATTTGTGGATAATGGCTCTCACTGTGGTTCGCTGGAGTCCCAAAGCTTTAGAAATGGCTTTATAACCTTTACCAGACTGATAGATCTCAATTACTTCTGTTCTCATTTGTTCCTGAATTTCTTTGGATCTTGGCATGATGTCTAGCTTTTGAGGTGCTTTTGGTCTACTTCTCTGTGTCAGGCAGCTCCTATTTAAGTGATTTCTTGATTGAAACAGGTGTGGCAGTAATCAGGCCTGGGGGTGGCTACGGAAATTGAACTCAGGGTGATACACCACAGTTAGGTTATTTTTTAACAAGGGGGCAATTACTTTTTCACACAGGGCCATGTAGGTTTGGATTTTTTTTCTCCCTAAATAATAAACACCATCATTTAAAAACTGCATTTTGTGTTTACTTGTGTTATATTTGACTAATGGTTAAATGTGTTTGATGATCAGAAACATTTTGTGTGACAAACATGCAAAAGAATAAGAAATCAGGAAGGGGGCAAATAGTTTTTCACACCACTGTATATGTAAAATTTTATTGAGATTCAGCCAAGGGTAGTGAAAAAGTATAAAGTATAAACACACAGATGCGCACACACACACCCACACACACACACGCATGCATGTGCAAAAATTCATTCATCGGCCAGTTTTCTGAACCCACCTTTTCTAGTTAAAGGCAGAGCCTGTCTTCATATCACTAGGGATAATGCAGTAACCAACCTGGAATAGTATACTGAATCATTGTGGGCCTCAGTCTCTCTCTCTCTCACACACACACACACACAACCTTACCTAAATTTATATATGTATACATTTAGATATGTTGTTCGTTTTTTTTTTTAGAAACAGCAGTGACCAGCGTGGCCCAGCTTCTCTATTGACTGTCACTTGGCAGCGGCAGCAGCATGGAGAGAGAAATGGAACAAGTTCAATAAAACATCACAAGAGTGCGATTCAAGCAACATAGCACAGAATGTGAGAAACAAATTGTAGCTAATATTTGAAAGAAGAGAGAGTCAGAACCAAGAATTCACTCTTACACTGACCCAGTCAAAGATTGTGGTCAATGGGTAAAAAAAACCCCAAAAAATAACCAGAATTCAAACTATGCTCTGAAGAAAAAAATGGCTGACTTTTTATGTTGTTTTTCACAGTGTCTGATGCTGACCTTTATACCTATGACCTCGTGATGTCACTCATCGCACACTTCCTGTTGACTTTGCCTATAACTACCTAACAACTGAGACAACAGACAGCACAAAATGGCGGCACCCATAACACAAATAAAATGGCACAGTGGGAGAGACTAATTCATTTTTAACGTTGTGAGAACACTTCAAATGCAAACATATATGTAACGACTATGTTCCTTTACCTCTAAAACCCCCAAAATGATATCACAAAAACTTTTGTAGGCCAAGGAATGACTGTAAAAATTAAAAACAAAAGCCTGATTATGACAGCTACCTATTTTAAGTCCTGATTTGATTAAATTTGTCCTTTTTTCATTTGATGGATTAGGATTCTGACATTGTGTCTAAGTTATGAAAATTACCAGTATGTCTTTATCCTGTTCAAAGTCATTGACACAATTGCCCAAGTTTGCAGTGTTAAGTATAAAGCAGGGACCATTCCTGGATAGGATGCCAGTCTTCTGCGGGGCACATTCAATCACACAAGCCCACCCTCACTTATACAGAAGCCAGCTTAGAGTCTTAAAGGGAAGGTCTTTGTCATGTGGGAGGGAAACCCACCCAGACCCTGGTGAAATGTGTAAACTTCACGCAGACTGTGAACAGCTGGCATTTACTGTCATCTCCTATCTTGTAAATACGCTGTTTAGATTACCCAATTGATAAATTATCATTAATTATAGATAGATAGATAGATAGATAGATAGATAGATAGATAGATAGATAGATAGATAGATAGATAGATAGATAGATAGATAGATAGATAGATAGATAGATAGATAGATAGATAGATAGATAGATAGATAGATAGATACTCTATTAATCCCAAGGGGAAATTCACATTATATATATAGATTATAGACTCTATAGACTCTGCCCCCAGTAGCCCTAAACTGGACTAAGCAGTTTAATAATCGGGTGGATGGGCTCATCATATTCAACGCTTGATGCCTCACAGTGATATGTAACACACATAAACAGCTACACTGAAGTCCCTAATTAGCAGTGCATTCTTTTTGTACTTCCTTCAATAAGCCTCTTCAAGTGACTTCTGTTGTACAAAATGACCTCAAAATAGAAAGGCAGACTCGACAGAGGAAGGAAATGCTAAGTATTAGCAGACAAACATGTTTGCGTGGGGTGGCGTTAGATGGGACCGAAAATACCGTTGTGTAAAGTACCATATTTATTCACTCTAGTGTTTCCAAAAGCTTTTTATGTGCCATCAGAAGTGCCTAGCTAGGTGTACCACTGCAAACACTTGAAAGTAAAAGTCAGTGGTGTAACTTACAATGCTCAATGTACCCTCACGTGACGGGATAGAGGGGCCTGTGGCTGGGCAGACACTAAACCATGAGAATGCCTGTTTGGACCTGACCACTGACTTCATCGTGTCTCCCTCCTGCTGACGTACCATATGATAAAACATGAAGCTCTTGCACAATAACCTTGTGATCTGTAAGTCACTGTGCCAAAAAAAAAAAACAGATAAATAAATAAGAGGTTTAGTATGAAAATTGTCATGGTGAAAAAAAGAAGGTGCTTTCCTACTTCAGGCAGCCCCCTGGATTGAAGGGTATATTTTGGAGGGCGAGAGGATGTGTGCAGGCCAAGCAGAGGATGGACAGAGGTTTAGCAGAGCCATTGAGCTATAAGAAGCGGCTATTTCAGGACTAATGTCTTTGTAAATCTTCTACATAATTGAAATCAGAGCAAGGCAATGAAAGAGATACATCCATCTAGCCATTTTCAAAGCCTAGTATTCCATTACAGTCTCTTGGAGTGCTGAAGGCTGTCTAAGCTAAAATGGAGCCATGACAGGAACAAAAGTGGACGCTTTATTAGTACCTAGCTGTCCCCCGCGACTCCGCACACGTAGTAGTGAAACAGGGCAAACTTTAAAAATAAATAAAAATGCAATTTTTATTACAATTTTCCTTCCAAGCGGAAGTAAGGTATGCTCCAATGTCAAACGCTGGCACTGTATCTGATCGTGTTCAGCTCTGACGGGAGAGCGTCCCCCGCATGGGGAGAAAAGCACGTGGCCATGATAATTCTGCCAATGAGCAGGTACCCCCTAAAACACATGGAGCTCTGATCTCTCTCTCAAAAACGACAAATGTTATTCCTTAACAATCTCCAGATGATAATGTCTGCTGAACAAATGGGTATTGCTAGCTAAGCGGAGGCAAGGTACGCTCCAACACGTGGCGAGAGGTAGAGCAACTTGAACGGAGGTTGGCGCATGAGTGAGGAGGGCCCCCCTTCTCCCCTTGGCCTGCTGCTTCTCTCTTGGATTTGCAAGCGAACTATGATACTTAGCACAATGAGAGAAGTTGCAAAATCAACAGGAATGTTCAAGCAAATTATAGAAACAAACCTGATCTAAATCCGTTAAGTAGTTCTCACATGAAGAGCAGACAGACATACAGACAGATATTGGATTTTATATATGTATTATACAGCATATGTATTATATAAAAAGATATATATATATATATATATATATATATATATATCCATCCATCCATCCATTTTCCAACCCGCTGAATCCGAACACAGGGTCACGGGGGTCTGCTGGAGCCAATCCCAGCCAACACAGGGCACAAGGCAGGAAACAATCCTGGGCAGGGTGCCAACCCACCGCAGTATATATATATATATATATATATATATATATATATATATATATATATATATATATATATATATATATATACGAGGGGGGACCCAAAAATAACCAGAATTTTGTTGTTGTTAGGTTGGTACTTGTAGTACGTGGTTGGGCCACTAGGGCGATCTAGTTACACTCCTCACAAGTCAATCTGCCAAGTGCCATCAGTCTGGAAGGTTGTGCTTGTGTTCAGTGAATTTTTTTGTAAAAGTAGTTTTGTGCATGCGTCGTTTTTTTACGATGGCCGATTATCGTGTGCAACGCGCGGCAGTGAAATTTTGTTTTCTTCTTGAAAAAAGTGTTGCAGAAACTATTGTTAGAAACGGTATGACAACCCTGAACCACCCACCCTACTCACCGGATTTAGCTCCGTGTGATTTCTTTTTGTTCCCTTGGATGAAAAAAGACTTGAAAGGAAGGCGTTTTGCTGATGTCGAAGAGGTAAAACAAGAAACGACCAGAGCATTAATGGGCATTACTTCAGACGAATTTAAAAAATGTTTCGAACAATGGAACAAACGGTTAGATAAGTGTATTTCCGCCAATGGAGAATACTTTGAAGGAGACTCGTAGTTTGTACAGAAAATTAAATTAAACACGTTTTAAAAATATTTCCGGTTATTTTTGGGTCCCCCCTCGTATATATGGTTGAAATAGTTTACTGTCAAATAATGCAGAGACTACGTGACACATGTTTCGCCCTAATTCTGGGCTCATCAGGCGTACACACTCACTGCACCCCCTCTCGGGAATCGAACCTCAGACGTAAGCATCAGAGGCAAAGCCTCTTACATTGCGCCACGGCGTGTGGTTTGTTTATTTGACAGTATGTAGATCGGGGTAATTACATTCATGGCATTCGTAGTCTGAATCACAATCTGATTGTATGGGTGGTTACCTACCAGGTAACGCTTGTGGTTGGTCAGCAAGTCGGCTAACATCCGCCATGGTGCCCTCTTTCAGTTGCGAGAAGCAGATCATAGAATGGTTGAAATAGTTTGCTGTCAAATAATGCAAAGAGTATGCAACACGTGTTTTGTCCAGCACAGCAAACTCTGAGCAAACGAATGATAAATGTACAGAGAAAGAGTATGAAAACTATGAATGATCAAGTCAAGTGTATTCACTGCGCATTACTGGTACAGTGGAACCTCGGTTCACGACCATAATTCGTTCCAAAACTCTGGTCGTAAACCGATTTGGTCATGAACCGAAGCAATTTCCCCCATAGGATTGTATGTAAATACAATAAATCCATTCCAGACCGTACGAACTGTATGTAAATATATTTTTTTAAAGATTTTTAAGCACAAATAGTTAATTACACCATAGAATGCACATCGTAATAGTAAACTAAATGTAAAAACATTGAATAACACTGAGAAAACCTTGAACAACAGAGAAAACTAACATTGCAACAGTTCGCGCTGTAGCCTTACAACCTGATCGCTGTAAACATTTTTTTAGTGAGTTTTAAGCACAGGGGGAAAAAAGGAACATTTGAACAAATCCGAACTTTATTTAAAAACCAACCACAAGCAACCAAGAAAGTAACATTGCAGCAGTTCGCGCTATAGCCTTACAACCCTGATTGCAGGGAAAAAAAATTAACATTTGAAAAATCCGTAACATAATAAACAATCAAGAAAAGTAACATTGCAATAATTCACGCTACGAACCGAAAAATGAACATTTGAAAAATCCATAATACAAAAACTAACCATAAACTACCAAGAAAACTAACCTTGCATGAGTCGAGTTCTGGCATGAAGCGAGGAGGAACTGGGTGGAGAGGAGGTTACAGTGCTTAGAAGCCATGGTTAACTGCAAAAGCACACGAAATACTGTAGAGCTCAAAGAGTTCACAGGTAAAGCACGCACATCTGACTGAGAACAATGAACAGGGAGAGGCTGAACACGTGCTTAAATACAGTAATCGGTGCGTATAAACTGGAAGGGAAATGACATAGAGCACAAAGAGTTCACAGGTAAAGCATGCACGTCTGACCGAGAACAATGCAACACGTGCGGAAATCATCAGCACGCACAAACCGAAAGGGAAACTGGCTTGTTCGTATACCAAGTGTGTGGTCGCGAACCAAGGAAAAAGTTTGGCGAACTTTTTGGTCGTAAACCGATTTGTACGTGTACCGAGATGTTCATGAACTGAGGTTCCACTGTATATAGATAATACATGTTAATTATTGTGTTAATGACCTATTGTATACAAAATAAGTTCCCTTAAGCTCAATACACTAAAGCCATCAGGTTTGATTTGTTTAATTAAATATGAAGACGAGTGCTCCAAAGTGTCACTGGTTGCAGTACACTTCATCTGAAAAGTCTTATTATTTTAAGAACAAGCAAATGATTCTGGTGACATAGTCACCCTTTAATACAAATAAGAATTCTAAAATACAGGAACTTGATCAAATGGATAAATCATTACATTTTATGAACTGTAACATTAAAGGATTAAATCTTGAACTTAAAAGAAAAAAGTGGAACCCCAACTTAAAGGACTGAGCTTAAAAACAACCTTCCTTCATTGGACTTATTTAAACATTAAACCTCAATTGGTAACCCTTTACACTAAGTGTCAGTTATTATGCTTTGAATACTATGTAATTACCTATATAATTACAGTGTAACTATGTGTTTTTATTCTGGACTTATTGTGCACCATTTCCCCCTGAGGGCATTTTTCATCACCTGAGAGAAGTACCCCAAAATAAAGCCTTATTATTCAAAAAATAAAGTCAAAACAGTCCATTTTTCACTAAAACCTGACAGATAACCTCTGAAATGTGATAGAATCTTTGTTTGTGTCAAATTTAAGCATTCTTATCCTTAGAAACTGATGCTAAACTAGGAAAAACAAAAATTTGCTCTCAGAGAAATAGTTTCAAATGTTTGTTTTCTAATACAGAATATCTCATGCCCAAATAATGTCAAGGCAGGTTTTTCACCTGTGAGGTGTTCCCAGACATGTCAACTGTACCCGACTAAATTTTCATGTTCATTACAATGATAAGTCAAGCAAAATAACACCTTTTATGGTTTAACTAGAGACAAGAGTTTTATGACCAGATATGAGGATCATTTACATCTCTCAGACTGACCCAAAATATTTGACTACAGATCCACACTGTATGGAAAACTCATCAAAAAATGTCAATAGATTTTGTGGGACAGTTATCTTATCAAAAGATCTTTAGTATACATTGTTCTCCTCACCTGCACAATAAACCTTTGGATGAAGAGGCCTGTTCATTTTTGACATTGAAGATGACCCACTTAAAGGTTTTCCAATGCTGTCTCTGTCCTGGTGTCTATTTAAACACAGGGAACTCCAGTTTCTGCATTACAACCTGCCTGAGTTGCCTTGAAAACTTGCATATTGTAATCTTTCTAGTTAGTCAATAAAATTTGTCATTCTGCTTGACTTCTCATTGCATCTGTAGTGGCTAACGTGGTACAACACTCTACTATGTCACAATACAAAGACATAAAGAGTTACAGCATTTGGCACCAAAATGGTTCTCCTCCCCTATCCAAAATCTCTCCAAATGGGGATCAAGGTTCAGAATGATTTTATTACATATTAAACAATGAATTGCATAAAAACTCTGCACCCCATCCCTAATACACTCTTACACCCCACCTACATATTTACATACAACTATTTGCATTATTTGCTCCTGCTTCAAATAGTGTATTTTTTCATTGTGCACTTCCTCAAGCTGTGTCTCTTTATGTCCATATATGGACATCTACATATCATTGGAGACATCACAGTAACTGACATCCAATGGGATGAGGTTTGCGAGTGAGAGCCAATGACTTGGAACTGTGAGGTGTACTTGCCATTGGTGGCCTTGCAACTCCTATTATTTGGAGGGTATCTTATGATTGGTGCATCATACAATAATGTGCCTGGATTTGTATTGATCAGGAGAGTCTACTGTAAGTACTGATGTGTCACTTGTAGATATTTGCTGTTGTTTTGTGAAGTAATATGCAAGAGTACAAGAAAAATCAGAAGAGTGGTGTAACGCTGTTTGCGGTTTTCAGCCAATAGCTTGTGTTTGCTCAGTCTGTGGGAGGGTTCATTGCATTGGTTGAAATCTACTGGTCGGGACTTTTTGATTGATGCATAACACTTGGTGTATTTCTTATACAGAATAATTACTATGATTTTTTCAAATATTTTTGTGACAATTTATAACATACCATACCTATTAAAAGTCAACCATAAATTTTGAAACAATTTGGTTATTAGGAGTGTGAAGTCGTCACCCATCACTTGCAAGTGAGATATTGTTTGTGTAGGTACATACTTCACCTGTATGATTTAGTGGGCCACTCAGGGTATGAGATGGCGTCTACATACTCAGTTGAAATTGTTATTCCACAATTTATATAACCACATTGTAGTTTGCCCAGACTCTGTAACATCTTTTACATAACTTTAGTTATAATATATGTGTTGATGTTTTAATTACATTTTTAAAGTAGAGATACAATGCTTTGCATTTGGATCAGTGATAAATTGTTACACTGTAGTTATATAAATTGTGGAATAACAATTACAACTCTTAACTCAACTATAGTGTTATATTGTATTACACAGTAAGTACATAGTAATAACACATAATTACACTGTAATTATACAGGTAATTACATAGCAATTACAAAATAATTACGGTGACTGAATGTAAAGTGTTACCAATCAGTCTATGTGGAAAAGAGATTGGGCTGGCCAGGTAATTCACTCACGCTATGACAAGCAGACTAGAAAAGATGGAATATTAATACATAAAACAACCCCGTTTGTATCTTCTGAGGTCACCTCCATAGGTGCCATCCAACCCTGGAGAAATGCTAAAGAAAAGTTGTAATGGTAAAAATGAATTGAAAAGTCCATACCAGCTGCATTTCAGTCCATATATTACTATAGGCTACTAAAGCTACATTCAGACTATAGTTAAAAGTGGAGGTGGAGTGGTGGCTCTGAGGCTAAGGATCTGCGCTGGTATCCTGAAGGTTGCTGGTTCGAATCCCCGTCACTGCCAAAGGAGATCCTACTCTGCTGGGCCCTTGAGCAAGACCCTTAACCTGTAATTGCTCCAGGGGCGCTGTACAATGGCTGACCCTGCGCTCTGACCCCAAGGGGTATGCGAAAACTAACAAATTTCTAATACGAGAAATCGTATAAGATGAAATAAAGAGCAAAAAAAAAAGTGATTCAATTTGGATTTGTGGCTCATATCCAATTTTTAAGTATGACCATTTACATTTTGTAAGTGATTAAAATCTATAATGACTGTGCACTGATATTTATCATGAATCCACAAAATTAATAAAAATTAATTCATTCAACAGATTCAACCAAGTAGACAACCAAGAGAACACTACATGCTAACTGCTGACCTGTTGACTGCAAGTTGTTTATAATTCAGATGTCTGCAAATTCTTCAAGTCAATGCCTCCAAGAGCAGAGGCAAACCAAGTCAAACAAAATCCCAATACAGAATCTAAATAGAAATAGGTCAGAAAAAACAGTAAGCAGGTCAAAAATTTAAAATACACAAAAGGCACAAGCACAACAAAACACAGAGAACTCAACATCTCTAGAGCTCATTCACAATGAACCACCAGGAACTGTGGGAAATGCCCCAGGGCTGTTCCTGATGATGGGCAGGTGGCCTCGCCTCTTGAGGGACCACTTACAAAAGAAAAGGAACAGAACACAAACAGCTTATGTAAGAAAAAAACAAATCTAAAGAATGATACACACAAACAACATTAATAAAAGAATACAAAATGAACAAAATAGATATAAAATATGAATTTGAATCCCATGACAAAAGGAGCCAGAATTTCTATTTACCGTATCCTCACAAATGTGTGCAAAGAAGACAGCATCACCATCAGATCAATGCATGACATCAGTGATTTTTTTCTAGCGAGACACCAACTACAGAGAATTTTTTATCATGCAAGGTGAAAATCTGAAGAGTCTAGGAGGAGAACAGGAATCCCAGATGAGACAGGGGAAGATACATTACCCGGACAGGAGGCCAGAGCGATGACGAAAGTGGATTGGCCAACGGTAGGAAAAATAACTTTGTGTCTGGCCGACAGGAAATAATGGATGGACCAGCACAAGCTGAGATTCAGAAGAGATTCTATCCCTCGTCCGCCAGGTGGCAGTTGGGAAGTGCAGCCTTGTCTGGGTCTCTGGGTCTCATTAGAGGGCACTGTCGAGGGGTGGACCTCCCTACTTTCTTTATGGCCCAGCAGTGCTTCCAGGAACACAAGGAATGGCATTGGAAGAATTCCTGGGTCCAACATAAAAGGATTCCACTGCCTCAGTTCCAGTGAGTCAGAGTTGGGAGGCAGCGGGCAAAGCTCAGTGGAGGTGGAGAAGGTCATAGAATTGTTGGTTTATTGTGCTTTATTATATTATTGTGGCTGGAGTGGGGTCTGTGATGAAGTGCCTGAAGAGAATAAAAATCCTTTATTTTATTTGTATTACTGTATTACTGTATTGCTGTGTCTGTGGTGTAGGGCTCTCTGGCGCCCCCTTGTGGTCACAAGAGTGTAATCTATCAAGTCACAGATGATGATAAACAATGGAGGAATGTATTTGTGGATGTTTAATGCAAGTTTTAATGTAAGACCATCTAAGAGAAGCTTTTATATTGGATTAAATCCACCTTTAACAATTTATTCTAAGCCTAGAGCTGCAGTTTGAGTATTATTGTTAACATTATTATTCCGATTGTTGTAGTCAAGGATTGAAGTGTATTCCATTTTTAGCTATGGCTGTTGAAGCTCAAATAAGAAATCATGTAAAATGTGCAGCACATCAGGAGGAGTAACAAGAAACAAACCAAAACAGAGAGTACCAGCAGGCACTGGTCTTGGTTGCTGCTGTTGCTGTTGGACTATTATCTATTTGTGAGCCCACCTCAACGAGTTACTGCCTATTTCTGATTTGGTGGAGCACTATGTTGTAGTGGTTAGGAAAATGAAAGAAGCTAATTTAATTTTTGTCTAACATAAATACAATAAATTTATAATCATATTGAAAGATCTCTCTTTAATGTCTAATATGGACACTCAAACTCATAGTGGTGAAACATTTCAATTGTGCCTTAAATCCTTCCTGATTTAGATCATCTCCAACTGTAACAGCAAAGTCTGAGATGATTTTGCTTTCCTTCAGTACATCTCACCTATTCAAGTATCGATCACATTTTCTTGATTACAATGTGCTTGCCTCTTGTCAGTTCTTGCCATTTTGATGTCACTGTTTATGGTGGTGGATTTTAGGAGGCCCAGACCCCTCATAGACCCAGTGATCATCAAAGGTGACTGTGTGCAGATGGTGCAGACCTATAAATATCTGGGAGTGCAGCTGGATGATAAATTAGACTGGACTGCCAATACTGATGCGCTGTGCAAGAAAGGACAGAGCCGACTATACTTCCTTAGAAGGCTGGCGTCCTTCAACATCTGCAATAAGATGCTGCAGATGTTCTATCAAACAGTTGTGGTGAGCGCCCTCTTCTACGCAGTGGTGTGCTGGGGAGGCAGCATTAAGAGGAAAGACGCCTCACGCCTGGACAAACTAGTGAGGAAGGCAGGCTCTATTGTTGGCATGGAGCTGGACAGTTTAACATCTGTGGCAGAGCGAAGGGCACTCAGCAGGCTCTTATCAATTATGGAGAATCCACTGCATCAACTAAACAGTATCATCTCCAGACAGAAGAGCAGCTTCAGCGACAGACTGCTGTCACCGTCCTGCTCCACTGACAGACTGAGGAGATCGTTCCTCCCCCAAACTATGCGACTCTTTAATTCCACCCGGGGGGGGGGGGGGGTAAACGTTAATATTTAACATTATACATAGTTATTGTCTGTTTTTTCACCTGCATTATTATCATTCTGTAGTTTAATATTATTTATTGTATCAGTATGCTGCTGCTGAAGAATGTGAATTTCCCATTGGGATTAATAAAGTATCTATCTATCTATCTATCTATCTATCTATCTATCTATCTATCTATCTATCTATCTATCTATCTATCTATCTATCTATCTATCTATCTATCTATCTATCTATCTATCTATCTATCTATCTATCTATCTATCTATCTATCTATCTATCTATCTATCTATCTATCTATCTATCTATCTATCTATCTCTTGACTATGTACTTCTTGCATTTAACACAGTGCTATTTCCACTTGCCACTGATGACACAGCCACTTTACTCTTTAGAGCTAATAAACAATTCATTAAATGAATTTCCACACATAACTGATTTTTTTTTTTTTGTTGGAGCTGAACAACAGCAAGTGGGGCAAAAGCATGCAGACAAAAGCGAGTGTTGACAAATGGGTGAAGCTAGAGGGCTGCGCCTTCGATCTCAAGCAGTTGCTGCATGAATTTAATTCAGCGGACACTTACAAAAATGAGCAGTCCCTTGGATGTTAAAAAGTTATTAGCTTTATGTTTTGTACCTTATGATGACGTGCCTGCTGCTTTTGAAGTGCTTATGAATACTTTTAAACGTAACTCATTATATCAGAAACTAAAAATGGGAAAGGAAATGGATAATGTGATTTTGTGTTGGTGCATTAATGTCTTAAAGGTAAATGCCTTGGTGTATTGTCTTGCAAGTGATCTGTTTGTAATAAGTGGACCTACCCCTTTAAGAATTTGTCTTATTCGAAAGGGAACAGGAAATGTGTTTTATTTCAGTGTAGTAAACTCTTTTTGTATGGATTTGTACGTGAACTGTGTCTAATAAGTGAAGATATTGCCCAGAGTGCTGTTGTGTTTCAACCTACTTTGTGAGTCAATGGTGGCTCTGGACCCCATCACTGAACTTATTTGACAACTTTTGTGCATTTAAAGCCAATGATTTGAAGTAGGAAGAGAGAGCAGAAAAAGTAACTGCTGTTGAAACACTTTGACTAGCATTTCACTGGATAAGGACGTCCTCATCGTTTTATTTGTTTAAAAAATGCATTCCAGCTTGAAAAGTATATACAAATGCATTATACCAGTATCTACTGAAATCATCAGAATTCATAATTATAACCTTTGTCCAAATCAAGAAATGCCCAGCTTAATCTTTGCCTGCAACAGTTAATCATGCTATATAGACAAATGGCACTTCTAGCAGGATGTGGCACAATGAACTGCACAATACCTTTAATTTATATGGTTTTGTGGTCCCTCTTCATTTGTATTATGAGTTGTCACACATGCCGGGGACCACCTTCTAAGCTCACACAAGGTAAGCAATACCATCCTGGGATGTGAGGGGACGCTACTGTCTTCTCTTTTGTCTCAGTCCAGATCCGAAACCTGACGAGGTTGCTTAGCGCACCCCACACTGTGCCAAGACTCGACATACCCCTTCCATCAAAACAGACGCGACCCAAAGAATGGCATCAGATTTCAACCCAGCATCGCCAAGGATGGAGCACCCAACAAAGCCTTATTGTCCAATAAGCAAGAAGCTACTGTAAAATAAAGGAGTTTTTCAGTTGTTCCCGTGGTACTATTTTCATTTCATTTTATGAATCCATTAAAAGGTTTGACCCGTTTGGTGCCTCGACATTCCTTTTACGTATTTGCTGTGGTTCTCTATCTCGGGCACAATGTATATTGCTTCCTTTCATGTTAAATGTTTTGTTATGCTACATTTACATTTCGTGTATATTATTTTATTAAAAAAATATCTTTTCAGTAAATAAAATTAATCCCAAGGGGTGGTTATAACTGAGAACATTCTTCCTGCAAGCATTTGTCACCTTGTGCTTTTGTCTCACGCATGTTTGTCATGCCAGCAATGTTTCTCCAGAGACATATTCTCTGTGATAAATGTAAAGAATACTTAAAGGACAAAACAATTTCTTACATTCCTTGCAAAAGTAAATTACAGGTCAAAAAGGCATCAAAACTAATTATTGGTTTCCCTAAAAAATGATGATGATTATGCAAAATCTCACATCACTGAGCTTTATTAAAAAAAATAACAGTAATAAAATAAAAAGCAGCATTGTGAACAGAACTGAATGTAATAAATGCAAAAAAATTGAGCACCTAATATTCAACTTACAAAACTGTTACTATGAGCTGAGGGAAAATTTTAGTAAGATTCTGGCCTAGCAAATATGTAAGAATGAAGTTCAGAATGCAATAACAGAAATGAATACACTAGACGAACTTAAAGTAGATAAACTTTATGAAATAAGATGTTATGCACATCCAAATACCCTGAAAGTGAAGCTCACATCTCAACAGACTCCGTACAAAGGATCTGGATCGACGTCTGGAGCTTTCTGACACATGCAGACACAGACAGAAACACAGATAATTTAATATTAAATGAAGTCCAGGGCGGCACGGTGGCGCAGTGGGTAGCGCTGCTGCCTCTCAGTTGGGACACCTGGGGACCTGGGTTCGCTTCCCGGGTCCA
This sequence comes from Erpetoichthys calabaricus, assembly GCF_900747795.2. Lineage (NCBI taxonomy): Eukaryota > Metazoa > Chordata > Cladistia > Polypteriformes > Polypteridae > Erpetoichthys > Erpetoichthys calabaricus. The sequence continues at coordinate 81,193,804 of NC_041409.2, forward strand.
CCCTGCGTGGAGTTTGCATGTTCTCCCCGTGTCTGCGTGGGTTTCCTCCGGGCGCTCCGGTTTCCTTCCACAGTCCAAAGACATGCAGGTTAGGTGGATTGGCGATTCTAAATTGGCCCTAATGTGTGCTTATTGTGTGTGGGTGTGTTTGTGTGTGTCCTGCGGTGGGTTGGCACCCTGTCCGGGATTGGTTACTGCCTTGTGCCCTGTGTTTGCTGGGATTGGCTCCAGCAGACCCCCGTGACCCTGTGTTCGGATTCAGCGGGTTGGAAAATGGATGGATGGATAGATGAAGTCCATTAATGGTAGATGTGTTCAAGAAAGCTTAAAAAGAAGAGAGCCTTTTACCTAAAACATTACATTGGACATCAATTACTGTATTTCCAAACTTGCAAAAAGGTCCATCCTACAAAACAATTTCATTACTGAATTCCATGATGTAAAAATTTAGGAGACAGTCATAGCAAAAATAATGTAGAAGTATTTCCATCTATAATTTTAACAAGATGAAGCAGGATTTTTTAAAGGAAGGTAAATACTATCATACATTTGACAAATGTTTAATGTAATATATCGTTCTTTAGTCATTGAGTTTTTCATCTTTTGATGCGGAAAACACCTTTGAGTCCAGATTTAGAACTGTAACTCTGGACCTTGACCCATTTTATGGGTACAGATTAAATGATTATACTTTAGCCCAGAAGCTTCTGTTCATGTGAATAATAAATACTAAATAATTTACTTTAGTGCATAGAAACAGTAGTGCCCTCTGTTGCCAATGTTATTTGTCATTGCTATTGAACCTCTTGCTATCCATATTCATAAACAGGCAAATATTTTTAAGGGTTGTAAGAAATGAATTTAAATAGAATATGTATCTTTATGATACTTTACATTACCAGTTATTTATATTAACAACTGTTCAAATATCTAGAAATTATACATAATCCACATGTCAGTTATCCGGTCATACATTCACAAGGTCCAAACCACATGTATTTTTTCCTAAAATATGGTAAACAAATACTTCCAGAAAATGAAAGTAGTGTGCAAAACTGAAGCTCACTCAATAAATATCATGCGGTAACATCAATCACTTAACTGGCCCTCTGTGACCCATTACAGCAACCAATGATGGCAACTCACGACCCACTTTGTCATAAGCAAATAGTTGAGCAACACTGCTCTACCTACCTACCTGAATCCAAACTGATCTTCTCCTGTTTAGTTTCTAATCTTATTAGATAGATAGATAGATAGATAGATAGATAGATAGATAGATAGATAGATAGATAGATAGATAGATAGATAGATAGATAGATAGATAGATAGATAGATAGATAGATAGATAGATAGATAGATAGATAGATAGATATGTAAGGCACTATATGATAGATAGATAGATAGATAGATAGATAGATAGATAGATAGATAGATAGATAGATAGATAGATAGATAGATAGATAGATAGATAGATAGATAGATAGATAGATAGATAGATAGATAGATAGATAGATAGATAGAGTCAACATTAATGCTACCTTTGATGCATGTAATAACAAATGTATTTTTCTATAGTCTTCACAATTTTGTTTCATTTGTCTTTATCGTGTATTAGTGTATTGGTATTAACACTGCTTCCTAGAAGTCATTTGGCCATTCTCTTTCTTTATAAATTTTCTTGTACAATCTTTTTAGTACTCGTCTCTCTTTTTCCCCAAGATGTTTAATTATTTTCGCTGGTTTATTGTCTATACCTGTTGTTTTGCCATTTTTCAATTCATTAAAACCCTTGCATTATTATTATTATAGCTCTGATTATCTGGTTACGGATATACTTTCCTCTTCTTTGACTCTTAATTTTGGCTTTGGCTGTTTTCTGTCTGAGAAACAGCAGATAAATGTCTGAGAAAAAAATGGGAGATACGCGTAAAAAACAAAACAAAACAAAAAATATAAAGTGAAATTAAAGTAAAGCCCAATAAGAGAGACAATAATCGTGGTGGAAAGAACAGGACGCTTAAAACCGAACGAGCACATGAGAAAAGAGAACAAATATAAACCTTGAAAATTTCAGAGATTTGGTATCTGTAAATTGGATAAGGATTTGCACCCATAGCTGTCCTTTTATCCCATTACGTCGATTATGCATGGGTCCTAACCTCAGAGGCCAGGCCCCTAGCAACAATGGAAGTGGAACAGAAGTTAACTGAAAAAAACTGGTGGACTTTGAGGACCCAAAATCATACTAAATGAAGACAGGCTGCATGAAATATTCTTGTTACTGAATCTTTTGCTGTGTTTCTTGATCTTTGAATTTGTCTCACTTTCTCACCTTTGTTTATTTAGTTGCTGCACTCCTGGTTATGACCTTGTTTTGTTATTTCACATACTGTAAATCCATCATATTTTAAAATGACACCAACCTGCACAGTCCATACAAGAGGACACGAAACTATTTGAAAGTCAAATTCAAACAATTCCTTTTTTTTTACTTTAGACAATTGTTCTTGTTACTGTCTTTGAAGTTCTTTTATGGTAGTTTTGTTTTCACACCAATGGTAATTTATTGTCTCAATGATGTCATCAGTGTGCAAGTTCCAAAATAAAAAGAGAAAGCAAAGAGCACAAATAATACATTTCAGTAAAAAAATTCATTTCAGTATCCTTATGCATACTTGCTAAGTCTATTCATAGGGTTACGAGGCTCTGCATATTTTTTTACATCTTACAAGATTTAGCTGTTAAACATTGACGTTATGTTTCTTGTGTGGCATGTGTGGCGTCATTGTCTCTAACGCATATGTTTCAGCCATTTTAATCAACAGAAGGCAATTTCAAAACTGGTGAATATTAGAGTGTTGCAGTCCCAATAAATGTAATAGTAGTGGCCTGTCTGTCTCTGCAGCCTACAATTACAAATGATATACGTTAAGTGACACTTATTTAGAAAATTATGACTTGTTTGTCCAAGGTGTGAGACAAATCGGCACTGTAGGTGTACTTGTTGTGGTAGAATGGCGTCTTTGTGCTTGCTACAGACTTTTATATTGAAGCAGGCCTTTCCTTATTTCTGTAAATCAGTGGTGCTTTTGAAAACCTCTCTGCATGTCCTTCTGCTCCCCAACAGTGTTCTACAAGAACACTGAGCACTAGGAGGCATTAAAGCCTCTTCCCACGTCATGGATATGAATGAGGAGTACAAAGGAACAGTTCTCCCCTTTGAAAATGCCGCAGCAGTATGCTGTCTGATACAGGTAAAGGTTATTTTAAACATGCATAGTTTCTGGGCAATGTGTAGGCCATCTTCATCACTGCTAAGACAATGGGCAACCAGGAATAGGAAATGCAAAGAATACATAATCCTACACAATGCCCTCTGACCCTGAATTCTCTGAATTCACTGTCGTAATCTTCTTTATTTATTTATCTGGTTTGTACAATGCTACAGTATATACTGTATACCCTTCTGTTCTTTCTTATATTTTGTAAGCGCCTTGAGCATGGGAAAGGCGCTATATAAATAAAATGTATTATTATTATTTTTATTATTACAAAATGCCATCTGAACCTGTGAAGGTCCCTCTACTTGTATTTTGTGTGTCTACTAACAACTAAGAGAATGCATATTAATACTAAGGGGAGTGTAGTAGCACAGCAGTGGGGCACTGCTGCCTCACAGCTCTAGGTTCATTGTATTTTACCTAAATGGAAGAAAAGAAAGAAAAGAAATGGGTTCAGAGGAGAGAGCATTGTTTAAAAAAAGGTATTGGTTAGATAGATAGATAGATAGATAGATAGATAGATAGATAGATAGATAGATAGATAGATAGATAGATAGATAGATAGATAGATAGATAGATAGATAGATAGATAGATAGATAGATAGATAGATAGATAGATAAAAAGGAATTGGTTAGATAGATAGATAGATAGATAGATAGATAGATAGATAGATAGATAGATAGATAGATAGATAGATAGATAGATAGATAGATAGATAGATAGATAGATAGATAGATAGATAGATAGATAGATAGATAAAAAGGAATTGGTTAGATAGATAGATAGATAGATAGATAGATAGATAGATAGATAGATAGATAGATAGATAGATAGATAGATAGATAGATAGATAGATAGATAGATAGATAGATAGATAGATAGATAGATAGATAGATAGATAGATAGATAGATAGATAGATAGATAGATAGGTTTGACCGGCAGGGGATTCTTGGATATTTACAGGGCCCTGTTTGGCAGCACTTCCACCATGGAAGAAGGTAGTTGGGCACCTGGAGTCCATCCGAGAGCCATATAAAAGGGGCCGGTTGCCACTACTCAATGGCCAGAGTCGGGAGGAAGGAGGACCAGACCTGTGAGGAGGAGTGGAGGCGAAAAGGACAGTGTTTTGCTGATTTACAGTATACTGTGCTGTTTGCTCTGAACATTGCGCTCTTGTGGGGAGCGAAGGAAGCATCTCCACATGTAAAAAGGTGTGTGGGAGTTTATGTCAGGGATAGGGCGGCTGTACATGCCCAGGTAGTCCACACATAAATAGGTAGCTAGATAGACAGATAGACAGACAGACAGATAGATAGATACTTCCTTCATCCCCACAGGGGAATTCAGATGTCCAGTAGTTCAAGCACATCAGTAAAAAATTGTTACAAATTATTAAGAAAGGCAAGGAGAATAAAACATAACTAAATAGTAAAAAGTACAAATGGTCAATTGTTACAGTGTTGGAAGGTAGGGTGATGAGGGTGGTAACTAGGTTATGAATCACTTGTGTTGACAACAGCGCTGTAAAATCTCACAGCAGTAGGAACAAATGATATTCTAAACCATTCTTTTTTACAATGCAGTGGGAGAAGATGACTGTTGCGTTTACTTCTCTGACCTCCCAAAATGATGTGGAGAGGGTAACTGCTGTTGTCAAGGATGGCCTGTACCTTCCTCCCCATGCACCGTTCCACCACAATTCTCAGTGAGTCCACAGTCCTACCCAGCACCATTCCAGCCTTCTTCACCAACTTGTCCAGCCTCTTTGTGTTCCTATACTACCATCCCAACACACGGCCTCAAAGAAGAAGACACTGGCAAGGACTGTCTGATAGAACACAGTCAGCATTTCACTACATACATTGAATGATCTGAGTCTTCTGAGGAAAAACAATCTGCTCTGTCCCTTCCTGTAGAGGATGTCTGTGTTCACATACCAGTCCTGTTTGTCATCATGGTGGACGCCTAGATATTTCTAAGTCTGCACCACCTCAATGCCTTCCCCTTGGATGTTAACAGGCTGAAGGGGGAGCTTAGACCTGTGGAAATCCACAATCATCTCCTCAGTCTTTGTTGTTTTCATGACCAGGTAGTTCTTGCTGCTCCAGTCACTGAAAGCTCCAATCAGATCCCTGTATTCCCCTTCCTGCCCATTCCTTATACTCACCACAATAGCTGTATCATCAGAGTACTCCTGAATGTGGCAAAAATCCAACTTATATTTAAACTCTGCTATGTATAATGTGAACAGGAATGGGGCCAGAACAGTCCCTTGAGGGCCCCAACGTTGTTCACTACCGTCCCAGAGACATAGTTACACAGTTTGACAAACTGCAGTCGTCTAGTCAGGCAGTGATGAATCCAGGAGGTGAAGGTGGAACCCACACCCATTCTTTCCAGGTTTTTCTTAAGAATGCAGGGTTGGATGGTGTTGAATGCACTCAAAAAATCAAAAAACATAATCCTTAAATAACCACCTGGTTCATCCAAAAAGGAGTGAGGCTGCTGTAGCATATAGAGGACTGCATCCTCAACACTAATGTGCTCCTGGTATGCAAACTGCAGGGGATCCAGTGCATGCTGGACTTGTGGTCTGAGCTGATGCAGATGCAGCCCGTCCGGTGTCTTCATGATGTGTGATGTGAGGGCCACCAGTCTGTAGTCATTTATTTCAGTCAGACTACCAACTTTGGGAACCAGCACAAGACATGATGTTTAGCACAGAGCTGGGACCCTCACACCTTGAAGACTTAGATTGAACAATGTCTGTAGAGGCTCAGCAGGTTGTTCTGCTTTTGTTACCAGAAATCTTTAATTAATTAGTTAAAATGGCTGCACCAGAACACCAAATCAAAATTGTAGCCAAAATTCTACAGCAAAGAATCTAAAACCAGGAATTCACATTAAAGGTTTTTATTTTGAATCTGCAATCTAAGACAACCAGGAAGGGTTACTAACTGAATTCATATCATCAATTCGGATACATCAGTCACTGCATAATTCTGCTGATCACAACAACATGGCAGCAATCAACAAAGAGCTAGTGGTGGCACCCATGAAAATAATGTGGCAACACAGGGAAATGTAAAAATAAATCAATAACCACAAAAAAAGTTGACTACAGAAAATAAATGACATAATTGCATTCTACATAGTCAAGAATCAAACAAATACTTCAGACGACAAAAGGAAAGTCAGAAAACACTTTGGTTTGATTGCTGGCTTGATGATGTGCTGCATGATGACTAGGACATGCAAGTATGAACTGCACTGTACTCTACACATGGCTTATGTGGATTAGTTAGTAATATTTTGTGTTTTATAACGTCTTCCACCATTTTGTATTCTCATCGTTAGGTTCTCTTTCCCATGTTTCCAGGGTCATGGCCTTGGAAGTCATGACCTATGCATAAGCAACAGATGGGATAAAATAGTAGAAGACTTAATCTGCTTATCCAATATGCAGATAACATATCTCTCCATTATAAAAAAAATCTTGGAAGGAGACGAGACGTGATTTTCTCAGAGAGACACTTTCACGTCCCGCGAGATATTGTCAGACACATTTCTTGTAGAGAGAAAGAAACAAAATTCACTCATGGGTAGTGTGACAGATGGCCAGGAACCCTGCTCCGCCAGGATGCCTGGAAGAAGGAGGAAACGGGAGAGCGGCGCTTCTTTTCCCTGTGCACTCGGCCAGTCCTTGCTCCCTGGGTGACAGCACTTCTGGGACACGAGGAAGTACTGACAGACCAGGGATGGCTTATGCCCGGAGTGCTTCCGAGTGCAAGGGCAGAAATTCCACCACACTGGGGAGTGCTGCCGGAAGTATATCGTCAGGCACCTGGAGCACATCCGGGATGAGGTAAAAGGGGCCGCCTCACTCCAATCAGAGAGCCAGAGTCGGGTGGAAGAAGGACAGGAGTGGAGGCAGCCAGAAGAACCAAGGACTGCATATTTGTAAATATTGTAAATAGTGGTTTCTAAATAAACGTGTGTGTGTGTTGGACACTGCGTTGTCGTGTCTGTCTGTGGCCGGGCTATCTTTTACAGTAGTTACACATTGCATTGTCACAATGTAATTCCAAACATGGAATCAAAATTCAATACAATATTGATGAAAAGGTAAAAGTGAAAAGAGATCGAATATATGGACATAGGTGATATGACAGAAGTATGCCACGTGAGATGCAGATCACGTGGCACAGCAGCAGCAGAAGCAAGCCAGCAGCTGATCGAGCAAAGAGGAGGTAAAATAAAGAACTGTATTTGTTTCCCATTGTATCACCATTTAAGAGGGAGTTTTGGAGGAGCCACTGTGTCTCCTTAGGGTGAGTTCAGCCCGCCTTCTTCACAACCCGAGCGGCAGAGACACGAAGCGGGAGGGGGAGGGGTTTGGCGAGCATAGTGCAGGCCGGGGGTGGGGCAGGGGGTTGGCGAGCGAAGCGAGCTGGGGGCAAAGCCTCCTACTCTCTCAAAAAGACTAGTGCAAGATTTACTCACAGTTTACTTTTGGCTTTTCAACTCTTGGTTTGTCTTTCGAACTTGATTATTGCCTCTCGGACTTTGAATTCTACTTCCTATTTCTCAAGCTGTTTGTTTTTCTTTCAACATCATCCAGTTTTCCTCAAAAGCTTATCTTCCAGTTGGCTGTCAGGTTAGTATATATGACAATAATCACTTTGTAAACCTATTCTTGTGTTCATGTGCTATGAAGTTGTGTTGTGAAGACTAGCAATAAAGGAGAACTTTTAAGATCTCTTGCGAATAAATACCTTTAAAGATATACCAGGAAGCTTTAACATGAAGATATGCGGAGATAAAGGCTCACATAAACAGCAAGACTTAAGAAATACACAAGAAGAATTGAACAATTACATGTTGCAACATAGAAAGCTTGTAGAAGAAATATTAAACAATTTCAGTTCTCTAAAGCACTGCCATTTTCTTAATGTTTCACTACCCCATAGGTTTGGAAAGTTACATCAGACTCAAATGTCATATGCAAAACCTGGCATTGTAAGGGTTTTCAGGAAAAAGGTTATGCCGTAACAAAAGTGAGATGAGATGCAGAAGGATGAGAGTGTACCTTACTCCTCCAATAAACTGCAGTTAAGAGAATTTAACAGCAAATGATGGTCTACTTTTATTGCAATTCTAATTTAAGTCATTTTAAAATATGTGCTTTAACCACATTTAAACAGAAGAATAGTGATGATTTACATTTGGCAGAAAAATAAAGTATACATAGTAGTAGCCTATATTTGCTTTGTGCCCTCCCCAACCATAACCTATCATCTATGGGGGAGGAATGAAAGCTTTAGATTCGTCAAAAATTTCAATTTCTGGTTTTCAACAGATCTCAATGTTTTAGGGTCCCCTGATACCAAAAACACTGGTATCTCAATGATGGGTGTGTGTCTGTGTGTCACGTTTCTTGAGGATGGTCTAGAGCTAAATCAGCTGGACAGAAAATATCAAACTCGAAACTTAAATCTGTTATGAGATGACGATGTGCTGATTAGTTTTTGAGCCAAATCATGTAAAAGAAAGAGGCACTCTAGAGCAGGGGTGCCCAACTCCAGTCCTGGAGGGCCGCAGTGGCCACAGGTTTTCATTCTAACCCTTTTCTTAACGAGTGACCAGTTTTTGCTGCTAATTAACTTCTTTTGAATTCATTTTCTTTGACTTGCTCTTGGAGACTCAGACCCCTTAATTGTTTCTTTTTCCTTAATTAGCAGACAAACAATAACGAGACACAAAATGAGCCAAAACAGGCCCAGCAAACTGTGACCATCATACAATATCTGAAAATAAAGAAAGGTGAAGGTCTCAGGAATGCTGATCTGCTCTTAGAAAAGAGAAAGTCCTTAATTTCGGAAATGTCTGCTATTGCACAATGAGAGCGGCAACAAGCCATGGAATTAAAGAAAGGGTTTAATTAACGACAAGACTCAGCGCCTCATTAAGCAACTGGTTGGAGTGAAATTGGTTGGAGTTTGAGGCCCTGACTTAGCTGGCCTTCTGTTGGCTCACTCTCTTCACATATCACTTCTGCGTTGGTGCCATTTAAGGAAAGAAATGAAGCAATTCAGAGGAACGAAGAAGAAATGAAGGGAAACATTTCTTAAAAACCAAGTCAATTAAATTTAATTCAAAAGAAGTTAATTAGCAGCAAAAACAGGTCACTAATTAAGAAAAGGGGTAGAATGAAAACCTACAGCCACTGCGGCCCTCCAGGACTGGAGTTGGGCACCCCTGCTCTAGAGGATCCCTCAAACACCATAATTCTGCAATTAATTATGAATTCTTCTCATCAATTGCTATCGTTATGACCTATTTTATGATCAGAAAGATCAGCATCAGAGCGGTAAATAATTAATAAAATGTTCCAGTATAGTTCGGATAACTTGGTTCCTAAAGTGTAAAGCCTACTAACGCTCACGTCCATCTTTAATTCCATTGTGGAAGCTCAGTGTAATTCCACCACTGGCAGTCCTTTCTAGAAGTCTTTCTGCTTATTTCAGAAATTTACTGGCAAACTCCAAAACAACAGACACGTGACAGGCTTATTGTCATTCTTGCAATACTTGGTTACAGAAGAAGGTGTTTCTCTGCTGTACTATCACAGAGAGATGTCCTGGTATCATCTGAGATTGGGGAAAGACAGCGTCATGAGAAAAAATTCAATTCTGTTGTTATTCTGACAAATAAGAGAGAAAAAAGGGAACATCAAGGGGTAATATAGTTATTGCATATGAAGTATTTTGGTATGTGGGGTACACTAAAAGAAATATATAACATTTGTCTTAGAAATAGCATGAAGAGACTGCTGAAATGGTTAAGTAAACAAAGAGAACGTTCCAGGGGATGGTTCAAGAAACTGGCTGATGTCATGTTCTTTCATGTACCCAGTAAGACTTGCCCATTGTCATCTGCACAGTTTTCCATAAAAGAATAAGAGCTGAACGTATGAGATATTGAAGGACAGGAAATGCGGCAGAAATGAGACTTTTCTTTGGATATGTTGATTTGGGTGTGTAAACCAATGAACCAATCAGAGTAAATGTAAGCTAGCGAACCAATCAGAGTAAGCAATAATTCAGCACTGTTATGCAAATTCAGTTTTCTACTGTATAACAATGCCTCTCTACCTTTGCTCTGCGACCATTCTGTGGTGGCCTCTGCTCGGGGAGCCATACCTTGGCAGACTGCTGTGCTCCCTCTTCATAAAGAGATAATGAAAGACGCAATGAGCAAGCTTCCTCCTGCCTGATTACTGACTCAAAGAGGTTCTATATAACAAATTTCGTAAACAGTTTTATTTACAGATTACTTTCTTCCACACAAGATGACCCATATATGCAACATATCATTTTAATTTATATTATTTTTTTCTGTGCAATGAGGCTTGCATCTATCTTGGGGTGTGACGTTGCACTTTAAAAAGAAGATGGTGTGAACCCCAAAGAAGCTGAGCATTAAGACTTAATTATTTTTAAAAACAAGTAAGAATTAGGGAGCTTCACTGGCTTTGATTCTCATTTTTTTATTTTTATTTTTTGGATTTTGACCCCTTGTTTTGTTTTTGGAAAAAATAGCATTGTGAACTTAGTGTTTCTAACTACTACCCGATAAATGATCACTGACACCTTGCACAAGGAGGGCAAGACACAAAAGGTCATTGCTAAAGAGGCTGGCTGTTCACAGAGCTCTGTGTCCAAGCACATTAATAGAGAGGCGAAGGGAAGGACAAGATGTGGTAGAAAAAAGTGTACAAGCAATAGGGATAACCGCACCCTGGAGAGGATTGGGAAACAAAACCCATTCAAAAATGTGAGGGAGATTCACAAAGAGTGGACTGCAGCTGGAGTCAGTGCTTCAAGAACCACCACCCACAGACATATGCAAGACATGGGTTTCAGCTGTCGCATTCCTTGTGTCAAGCCACTCTTGAACAAGAGACAGCGTCAGAAGCGTCTCGCCTTTGGACTGCTGCTGAGTGGTCCAAAGTTATGTTCTCTGATGAAAGTAAATTTTGCATTTCCTTTGGAAATCAAGGTCCCAGAGTCTGGAGGAAGAGAGGAGAGGCACAGAATCCACGTTGCGTGAGGTCCAGTGTAAAGTTTCCACAGTCAGTGATGGTTTGGAGTTCCATGTCATCTGCTGGTGTTGGTCCATTGTGTTTTCTGAGGTCCAAGGTCAACGCCGCCGTCTACCAGGAAGTTTTAGAGCACTTCATGCTTCCTGCTGCTGACGAACTTTATGGAGATGCAGATTTCATTTTCCAACAGGACCTGGCACCTGCACAGAGTGCCAAAGCTACCAGTACCTGGTTTAAGGACCATGGTATCCCTGTTCTTGATTGGCCAGCAAACTCGCCTGACCTTAACCCCATAGAAAATCTATGGGGCATTGTGAAGAGGAAGATGCAATACGCCAGACCCAACAATTCAGAAGAGCTGAAGGCCACTATCAGAGCAACATGGGCTCTCATAACACCTGAGCAGTGCCACAGACTGATCGACTCCATGCCACGTCACATTGCTGCAGTCATCCAGGCCAAAGGAGCCCCAACTAAATATTGAGTGCTGTACATGCTCATACTTTTCATGTTCATACCTTTCAGTTGGCCAACATTTCTAAAAATCCTTTTTTTGCATTGGTCTCATTTTCCGAGATACTGAATTTGGGACTTTCATTAGTTGTCAGTTATAATCATCAACATTAAAAGAAATAAACATTTGAAATACATCAGTGTGTGTGTAATGAATGAATATAATATACAAGTTTCACTTTTTGAATGGAATTACTGAAATAAATCAACTTTGTCATGATATTCTAATTTTATGACCAGCACCTGTATATACATTACTATTTCAAATGGTGGTGAATTGAGTGGTTGGCCAAATGTTTCTAAACTTTAATGATTACCACTAGAAGTGTCCTGACTCAGCAGGAAAACAGTTAACTAATTTCTTGAGTTTAGTAGGCAGATGCATGCAAAAGGCAAAACAAACAAAAATGGAATACAACAAAGTGAACAAAACCCAGAAAAGAGGCAAAAATCGTAGTCAAAATTCAGGCAAGATGTCAGAAACCGGGGAAGATGCGAAGATTAATCACAAAGAGAATACAATAAGGGTTTTGAAGGATTTATCCGCAGATTGGATGAAGAGGAGTGCAAATGCTGACCTTTAATCCCGTCTGCTGATGAACTCGAGGTCACAACCCCAGAGACCACACCCCTAGAAACGTGGGACATGACCCTAACAACGGTACACAAAATGGCTTCCACTATAGGATATGGTAACTAGAACCCAAGATTCAGTCCTGACTATGAAAACAAGTTAGATTTTCTATAAAAGAGATGTATGCTGAATACTACTTAACATACTGTACATTAGCTAACAAAGAAGCAGCATGGTGGCACATTGTCTAATGCTCCTACCAATTCACAGCACCAGAGACCGGGGTTCAAATCTCAATAATCTCAGCAGTGAGGCCTTATTACAATGATGCTGTGATAGGCTCACTCCCCTTGACCCTGAGCTTGCCAGTATTTAAAAACGTACAGAATGTATGAAAACACAATGACAAAGTTTAAGGCAAAACTGGTCATTCCAGAATTTCTCAAGGAGTTAAGCAGCATGCTTGCTTAAATGTGTGAAAGCATCATATTCTCAGCAAAAGAAGAGTATACTGATCATTCTCTATGGGTTACCGTAGGAGTTTGTGGGCGTTTGCAGGCCTGTTTTTTTATTTCTCTTTCCCATTCTTCTAATTTGTTCACTGAATCAGTTTCTCTCAAAAACAAATTCCTAAAAAGCAAGTTGGATGATTCATATCATCCTACACAATCCGAGTAAAGCAGTGTTTTAGAAATTAAAGTCTTAATCAATCTTGCCATTCTCAAAGAACCTTCTGTAAATGGAATTGGTATAAAACAATAACTCAATGTTGCCCTCTTCTGGCTGAATACGCTGCTACAATTCAACACATTGCTTATAACAAGTAAGTTTTCTACAAAACTTTCAACTGAAGTAAAATAAGTGAATGTACATTCATCCACTAATCCATCCATCCTCTAGTAGTTTCATGTTCAATGTTCATAATTCTTACTGATAATGCCCCCCTGTCTAGTTTATATTTCAATCCAAACCATACCATTTTCTAATCTTCTCTATTCCTCAGCAGAGTCATGGGGCACTGGAGCCTATCCCTGCAAGCATATGGTGTAAGGCAGGATCAATCCCTGGACAGGACACCAGTCCACCGCAGTGGGTCACACGCACAAAAACACACACCCTAGGGCCAATCTAGCAACGGCAATCCACCTAACTTGCATGTCTTTGGACTGTGGAAGGAGACCGGAGCACAGGAGGAAACTCCACACAAGGAGGGCCTGCAGGACCTTCTTTTATATTTAACAATTTTGCATGGAGTGTAAGAAAACATTCATAGTTTCCTAGTAAGAGGGATCCCTAAGTCTTGTACAGAGCCATTAACAACAGGGAACTGAAAGACAATCCATCCTTGAGCACATTTATGCCCACACCATTACAGGTCCATTTGTATGCACTTGTATTCATTCATTATTCAGTGTCAACAAGCGTACCCTGCAGTCCTGGAGTAAGGCAGTAACCAACTCTGGATGGGATGCCAGTCTATCACAGGCCACATTCGTGCACTAACTCTTACTAAGACAGTCTCACATTATGAACTAATCTGAAGCACACATCTTTGGGAATTAATGACGTGGGAAGTCCCGCAACAGCTTCAACCCTCTTACCTGTCTGCACTCAGATTTGCTTTTAGTAGTTTATGTATAGGGGCGACACGGTGGCACAGTGGTAGTGCTGCTGCCTCGCAGTTAGGAGATCTGGGTTCGCTTCCTGGGTCCTCCCTGCGTGGAATTTGCTTGTTCTCCCCGTGTCTGCATGGGTTTCCTCCCACAGTCCAAAGACATGCAGGTTAGGTGCATTGGTGATTCTAAATTGGCCCTAGTGTGTGCTTGGTGTGTGTGTGTGTTTGTGTGTGTCCTGCGGTAGGTTGGCACCCTGCCCAGGATTGGTTCCTGCCTTGTGCCCTGTGTTGGCTGGGATTGGCTCCAGCAGACCCCCGTGATCCTGTGTTCGAATTCAGCAGGTTGGAAAATGGATGGATGGATGGATAGTTTATGTATATGCAGTGTATTTGCTACTACAGTTGTTTTTAATATTATGTTATTATTTATTTATTACTATCGATTTCAATTTATTTTTATCTATTCACTACCTATTATGTATTTATCTATTACGGTATTTATCATAGTATAGTATAGTATAGTATAGTATAGTATAGTATAGTATAGTATAGTATAGTATAGTATAGTATAGCTGTTTGCTTGTCTTGCACTTGTCATGTCTTTATGTATATGTTTTATAACGACCCTAGAGAACACTATTTCGTACCACTGTATGCTACAGTATTGTGTATGAATGGTATGACAATAAAGTCACTTGACTTGATTTGAATTGCCAAATGGAGAAAACCCCTTTCTTGGAAATATAAGGAGAGGGATAAAAAAAAAAACTACACACAAAAAGTGACCTGGTCAGGAACTGAAACTTGGTCCCAGAATTGCCATTGAGTCACCATGCCAGTTAAATGTCACCAGAAAACATAACATACATGTTTTCGGGAGAATAAGTGGGGTATCCAGAGGAAACTCAGTGTGGATGGTCTGTACAGAGAGTGACCAGGATAGGAAGTGAATCCAGGTATCTCGAGATGTGAAGGTCTAGCTCTAACATCTAGACCAGTGGTCCCCAAAGTCGGTGCTGTGGACCCAGTGTGGATGCAGGTTTTTGTTCCAACCAACTTTTAATGGGACTCCTAGCCTAATTAAGTGAGCTGCTGTCTCCCAGCTTTTGTATTTTGGGGTCAATGTGGACATTACAAAATTCCATCCATCCATCCATCCATTGTCTCCCGCTTATCCGAGGTCGGGTTAAGTTTGTAAATTTTTTATAAAACTGTACTATATGGGTAGAATGTATTATTATTATTTTTTAACTTTCTAACAAAATGACACCTATTATTGGCTAACTAAGAAGATTACAATATGCAAGCCTTCGAGGCAACTCAGGCCCCTTCTTCAGGCAAGGGGCCTGAGTTGCCTTGAAAGCTTGCATATTGTAATCTTTTTAGTTAGCCAACAAAAGGTGTCATCTTGCTCGGCTTTTCTCTACATTCATAATGGCTAACACAGTACAACACCCTAGTACTATTAACTTTCTAACAAAATGTTCACTCTGATTTTCATTCTGCTTTTCAGGTGTTCTGGTTATTTAATCCATTATTTACTATTTGGTGGGTCTGACATTGAAGTAGTTGCAGCTTTTCATTATTCAGTGTTGTTTGCCCGACTGTCTGCTCTGGTCATCATTAACTGTCATTATTGGGATACAATGAAGGGAGCAAACAACACAGAAAAAGGGCAAAATAATAGGAAAACAATAAAAAAGAGTGTAGAATTTAAAGCTATAGCAAAAACAAAACTATTTCTAAATGTCACATAAGTGTAAAAATCATACTGTTGTGTGTTTCTGATTGCAGAATAGGAGAAGCGAGAAAAAGAACAGCTAATTAAATGAGCTCAATTACCAAACTGGAGAAACTGTACCTAGACATGGGGTGGACATCCAGGTTCTGAGCTGGGTGCTGAACTCGGGTCATTCAGCTGGGAGGCAGACGCACTAATCACTGTGCCCAGTGGCTTCTAGTCTATAAGAACAGGTCCGTTAAATGAATAAAGAAGCCTTCTCCTTCTCAACTGAGGAAAACTGATAAAGTGAGAAAAGTAAAGCAGGCCGTCAACTCTATCTGTGAATCTGGTTGGAACAAAACCCAGCAGCCACAGTGGGTCCCCAGGACCAGGCTTGGGGACCACTAAGTGAGACCACTCTTACCAAGTGGATATTCATGTGAAAACTGGAGTATTTCCAGAAAATCCTTGTAGACTTGGAAAGTATGTGTAAACTCTACACACTGTGGGTGCCTGAAGCTGTAAGGCAGAAATGTTAACCATTTTAAACTCATTCATTAATTTAAAATAAAAAAATTAAGATTTGGAATAAAAAACAGAATACACAGAATAGACTCACTTAGACATGGGGGAATGTACAAACCCCACAGCAAGTGACAAACCTGTGAACTGAACCCATGGCACTTGAGACTTGAGGCATCAGTAATGACCATTATGAACAATTAGACAACTAACATTCTCAGAGAAAATCAATCAAGACACAGGCAGGCCATTCAAACTCCACTC
This sequence comes from Erpetoichthys calabaricus, assembly GCF_900747795.2. Classification (NCBI taxonomy): domain Eukaryota; kingdom Metazoa; phylum Chordata; class Cladistia; order Polypteriformes; family Polypteridae; genus Erpetoichthys; species Erpetoichthys calabaricus. The sequence continues at coordinate 81,210,405 of NC_041409.2, forward strand.
ACACACACAGGCCTGGAATTAAACTTGGGTCTCTGAGGCTGTAAGCGAGCGGCACTTACCAGCACTTTCAGATCACTAACTAAAACAACATCCATTCATTTAGGATGCAGAAGAAAATCAACATGTCCTCGCAGCATGTTCAAAATCCATAAGGCCGGGACTTGAAGTGTCATGAGGTGTGTGGAAGTTGCTCCAGTGTTGTAAAATATTGTTCCATTTTTAAACTGGGGAAACTGGAGAAAACGTACATAGACATGGGGTGGACATCCAGGTGCGGATCTGGGTGCTGAACTCGGGTCATTCAGCTGGGAGGCAGATGCACTAATCACTGTGCCCGGTGACTTCTATTCTGTAAGAATAGGTACGTTAACTGAATAAAGAAGCCTTCTCCTTCTCAACTGAAGAAAACTGATACAGTGAGAAAAGTAAAGCAGGCCATCAACTCAACTGTTTGAATCCCAATCCGAATCGTTTGACTGATAAGCCTAAAAGCTAAGTTTGGAATCAATGAAGACACTACTGTCTGCTTGAAGGCCCACACTGCAGAAACATGCATACACCAGTCCTTTCAAAGGCTCAGATGAACAAAAGCAAGGAAGTAGTCGGTGTCTCGCATTTATTTTTAGTGTTCCTTTCATGCAAGCACGCAAAGAAAAAGAGTAACACGAAAAGCCGTGAGAAGGAGACAAAGTATCCCGAAGAAACACAGACTACAACATCTAGTAGGTCTTACTGCCCAATAGGCAGCTTACCTTCCACGATATTCAGCAGTCCTCCTCGGCTGTAATCATCTGTATGCCAAAAGACCCTTTTCGAGTGAGTGAGTGAAATGTGCTCCTTTGTGGTTAGGCACTACTTATGCAGGGCGGCTCGAGACATGTGATTTTCAGGCAAGCATAATGAAAGTCAATTGTTCTGTAGTTTGTTCCTTCCTTTGCAGCCTAAACTCCCTTCGCCAAGCTGATCTTCAAGGTTCAGCTGAGGGTGTCACACGTGATTTGCCAATCGCACACTTCTGGTGTTGCAGCACAATAATCCCATGTGTTTGTGGATGTAAAGTGACTCATTTCATCAGTGCCCTATAATTAAAAACAGACAAATTAAACTCTACCTGTTTTGTGCACTTGTATGGTGTGGCGGCCAAGCTGGAACACGCCACGTGAAGATGAATCTTAGACCGTCTGGAGAGGAATAAAGCTGACTGAACAAGATAAAGAGGAACATCAAAGGTGTCCCAGTGTGGGAGACCCCCTCTCCATAATTAAAGTGACATTTGGTGACACGTGGGCAAGATAAGCCACACCTGCATGGTGACAAGCAAAGTAGTACTGCGAGAGTAAAAGGAACAGTTTTTGTCATTATTGGGCCACTGTATTTATCCATCCATCCATCCATCCTTTATCCAACCTGCTATATCCTAACTACAGGGTCACTGGGGTCTGCTGGAGCCAAACCCGGCCAACACAGGGAGCAAGGTAGGAAACAAACCCCGGGCAGGGCACCAGTCCACCGCAGCGCTGTATTTAATTTTGTCATTATGGGATAACAGTCTCCATTTTTGATCAGAGACTGGTCCTTTTGATTCACGGTTTGTGCATGTGTAAATGACAAGTACTGTATGTTTAGAGGTGTTTCAGATAAGGAAATCAGAAGTTACAGGGTAAGGTAGCTATAGTCACTAGTCATGGCACCTGAGAGTGGCAATCTGTTACATGTTGATTTGCACATGCAAGCAGGAATTTTACTGCACTCTTTCTATGTGACAATAATGACCTAATAAAGCAACAAAGAAACAAAATTAACTTTAAACTGGAAACATACTTTAATAGTTTAAGAGCAGGTGTTGCAGTGGTCTACCTCCTTGATGTTTAATTTAAGTGCAGATGGTAGTCGTGAGGGGCCCTACAATGTAGAACCTGCTTAATCCAGTCCAGAGTCTTAGGAGTGCAGCATGGCACACAAGTCTTGAAACAACTCCGAGTTCTGCCAAAGATGGAAGATGGTAGACAAAAAGCAAGAGACGGGGAGATAAAATGTATAAAAAGAAACAAGGCAAAATTTCAGAGCCGAGAAGAACTTAAATAAAGAATACCAAGAGCCAAAACTAAAATGAAAATCATATTCAGAGAATCACAAGCAAAGTGAAACAAGAACTCGAGAAACAACAAAAGAATTGGAACGCTGTTTATGAGTCAGGTCTTCTCATCCAATATCAGTACCTGACCTCACAAATACTTTTTTGGCTGAATGAGCACAAATTTTCACAGACCTACTCCAAAATCTTGTGGAAAGCCTTCTCGGAAGAGTGGAGGCTGTAACAGCCAAAAAGGTGGTGGTGGTGGTGTTTAGAACTCCATATTAATTACTATATATACTGTGGCAGGCGGCTGACGCCCCTGCACTTTATCTTCAGGGAGAGCAGCCCTGGATGGTGCAATACCTCCCTCTGGACGCTGGATGGCCGCCCCCCCATGAGTACTTCTGGTGCTTTGGTATTGCCTGCCGAGTGTACTACCGGGTAATATGGAAATTCCCCAAAACAGGGAGGTCCATTCTTTACAGTTCCAAAGGACACCGACAGGGTCTCCCTTCCGCACTATAACTCCCAGGCAACACTTTGAATTCTTGAAACTTGGTTCCAGCTAGGGGATCACTTCCGCCAATTGTCCTGGGGGACGAATTGTTCATCCATTGCTTGATCATCCCAACTGGGCTATAAACTGCGGACCATCCCAGCTGGGTTGCACCTCCATTGCTGTACTTCGTCCATTATGGCTTCTTGGCTGGGTAGGAATTCATCCCTGACTCCAGTCAGGATTCTATTCCATCCAGTCTGACACTTACACACTATAAGCAAACTAATACATGGCAAACTGCATGTTAAATAAGGATTTAGGTTTGAGTATGATACGTTCAGTATAGCAAATGGAAACAGTGGATACAGACTACTGGACTAAAGTCTTCTGGTAACTCAGATAACTTCAGTTTAGCAAATGGAAACACTCGATACAGACTACTGGACTAAAGTCTTCTGGTAATAGGTAACTTCCATAGAAGCCTGAATGCTATTAGAAATTTTTGATCTGTGTAACTTATCTTACATGTCCCAATCTGTTCTGAATATTTTTCTCATTTTTGGTTTAACCACAGAGTACTCTGTAATTAGTGAATCATAAGTCCATTGAAGAATACAAAAACAAACAGCTATAAGAAAGTATTACAGTTCTGGAAGGATTGCTAACAAAGGTAATTTAGTTTGGTTTGCATCTGTATTCACTATAAAAATCAAAAAGGGAAATAGTGTTTAATAATTATTATTAAGTGCTTTCTCCAAACAGCGTAAATTAAGCTGATAAGAATGTGTGTTACCACAAAGTTTGCTCTGTAAAATCACTAAAGGTATCTACAGCACCATCAAGGAACTGGACATCTGCCAGAGGCCACAAAATTAACACATTTGGTGCTGGGGACATGGGACTTATGCAACAGGCCGGGGTTTTTATTTTTATTTTTATTGTTATTATTGTATTTCTTGAATTATTATTTTACACGTGTTTTTATTATTAAGCAATTTTTGTTAATATTGTTATGTTTATTTAGTAGATAATATTTATGTATTGTGTATTTATGATATTTGCCTGTGTCCCTTGTATTCTGTGGGTGGAACCCAAAGTGGCGGGTCCACCATGACATCACTGCTTAAAACCACCCTCAGCTGTATATTCTGAGGTTCAATAAGAAGTTGTGAAGTGCATTTTGTATTTTTAAATAGATAGATAGATAGATAGATAGATAGATAGATAGATAGATAGATAGATAGATAGATAGATAGATAGATAGATAGATAGATAGATAGATAGATAGATAGATAGATAGATAGATAGATAGATAGATAGATAGATAGATAGATAGATAGACTATTGTTGTATACATAGATGGTGCTGATTACAATGGGCTTGGGTGAAGACTAGCACAATGTGAGTGAGCATTTTATGGTCTAATAGCTATAGGCATAAATGTGCCCCAGAACAACACACCCTGAAAGGAATGGGCAATATTAACCATGAAAACCCTTAATTTTTCCATCGCCCACTTTCTGCCAGCTCCTCCAAGGAGACTAAGGCTAGTCCCTTAAGACGCTGCCCTTCCTCATCATTTTGGTGTCCCTAAAGCTCATGTCAGGCCTCCATACCACAGCATATAATGCTACATTGGCCACTATGGACAGGCAGAAGATGTTCAGCAGCTTGTCACACACATTATACAACCTGAGTAGCCTTACAGAGAGTCATCTGAGACCTTCTGTGGACAGCATAAACTATAGATAGATAGACGTGAATTTTCTTTCTCTGTTCTTTGATTCTGCCTTTGGATTTTGGGTTGGATTTGTATGCCTTGGGTTGCCTCCTTATCATACCCTATTCACCTTATATTTTGCCTTTTCCTTGTTTATCTTTTTTGATTATTCAAATTCTTTAATATATATAACACAACCTTGTGTAGTTTATATCCTAAAAGCCTTTGGCTTGTGGTTTCCCATTCCTTTAAAGGGCGTTTTTGTGTATTTTGGGGTTTTTTGTTTTGAACTATTAAGCCTAAGCACCATTATTTGGGCCTGAGCAGGCCATGAAGCCTGCGGGTTGAGTTTAGGGTCTAGCTATACTAAAAGATTGGAGATGGTGTTTTAATGAAGGACCAGGAGAAAGGTGTATGTTCAGATTTGTGCCAAATTAATTAATTGGATGTTCAACCAATCCTTCCACAAAGAACAAAACAAAGAGATAATTCCAAGGTCGTTAGCCAGGAACGCTATTAAAATACTCTTAAAATAATCTGCCCTGAAAGTAGTTTTGTCTCCATACATTTGGATGAGTAGGAAGTGCCTGGTGTAACCTTTATACAGTCTAGACAGTGACATTACTAACTGTGCACTTCCTAGACATCTGTGTAACAATGTGGTGGCAAGCACTTATCAAAATGGCAGCTTCTGTTAAAAATTGACAATTTCAACTATACTAAATATTTTTTTCTTAAAGAAATGGTTAAGAAATCAAGAGCCTCACTTTCTAAAATCTAATATGGGAAACAAAAATAACCCCAAAACTCACTAGAAAGACAAATGTAAATTTAATTTGAAGCCATATCATAACACAGTCTGCCTGGAAAACCATTGAAGGGCCAGGTTTAGTTTTGGTTCTTTTGTGAGGGGTGAGGCCTGTCACCCCTTTCGTCATCATGTGTGGCTACACTGGGTCACGTCATGGAATGCTAGTGGATAGTAAAGAATAAAAATAAAAGAAGGAGACTGCAGAATCTTTCTACAGAAATAATCCAGAGACCAGCCAAAAAAACACACAAAAAAGGAGAAGCATAAAACCAAAATTCAAGCCAAAGTACTTATTATTTGTGACATGCTTCATACTATGCCAGGAACATTGCTAAAAGAAATTGAATACACCGACAATGAGGACTGAGGAAAAATTGCAGCATGATATAATGGAATGAAAAGTACCAAGATGTGCTATCTGTCTTTCCAACGACTACACAAACAAAACCTTTTCTCATCTGCTCGGCCTGACAGCCAGCAGTAGCGCATCAAGGCTAAGACCACCAGGCTCACAGACACTCTGCATTTGTTGGATTTCTTTCTTCTCCAGCAATCTATTGACTAGAGATTTTCTTGTCCACTTCTTTGTCATCAACTGGCCATATCTCAATTCTTATGTCAATGGGCTTTATTTTGTCATGATTTGATTATGTTAATCAGGACGATTACTCTTTTTCAAATTGTGCTTAATGTTTTTTGCATGTTTGAATATATAAATGTTGTATGGTTTAAAATTTACCATTTAAACAATGGAGTTGTAAATATGTGCAGGTACGCTGAACCTGTACTCAGTGAGGAGTGCTATAGAAAAGAAAATTAAACTGAATTATTTACTCATGCAAGCCTCCTTACCATGGTGTCGTAACAGGTCATGATGTGTAATGCTCATATAAGTATCAAAAGGGAAATCACGCTTTACACCTATATAATACATAATACTGATGCGCTGTGCAAGAAAGGACAGAGCCGACTATACTTCCTTAGACGGCTGGCGTCCTTCAACATCTGCAATAAGATGCTGCAGATGTTCTGTCAGACAGTTGTGGCGAGCGCCCTCTTCTACGCGGTGGTGTGCTGGGGAGGCAGCATTAAGAGGAAAGACGCCTCACGCCTGGACAAACTGGTGAGGAAGGCAGGCTCTATTGTTGGCATGGAGGTGGACAGTTTAACATCTGTGGCAGAGCGAAGGGCGCTCAGCAGGCTCCTATCAATTATGGAGAATCCACTGCATCCACTAAATAGTATCATCTCCAGACAGAAGAGCAGCTTCAGCGACAGACTGCTGTCACTGTCCTGCTCCAAAGACAGATTGAGGAGATCGTTCCTCCCCCAAACTATGCGACTCTTTAATTCCACCCGGGGAGGTAAACGTTAATATTTAACATTAAACAAAGTTATTGTCTCTTTTTCACCTGCATTATTATCATTCTTTAATTTAATATTATTTATTGTATCAGTATGCTGCTGCTGGAAAATGTGAATTTTCTATCTACACCTGTAGGCAAACGCTTTTTAGTGCACCACTGTGATCAGTAAGGGTTATTCACATAATTTTATTTACAATGAGAATCTAAATGACCGGGTGAACCTGACAGGGAGATGAAATAAGTCAAACATGACACAACGCTGAAGTGCTGATGTGCCCTATTGGTCCAGAGCCGTCAGGGTCGACAACTGTTTTAAGGGTTCCCAAGCGAGTAACCTCATCAGTCAGCAAACCAATTGTACTTATGTTTGGAGGATGCATGTTCAAAGAGAAGGTATAAAAATTGAACAACTGCATAGAACTCTAGAGCTCACCTATGGACGGATGGAAGACATTCGCTCCTACCCGTGCTTTGGACAATTCTTTCCCACACTCTGTCAAAGCACCAATCACAGGAAACCCCAATAGCATCATGCTTTGGTCAAGTATAGCTCTCCTTTGACTATTTTATCATTGTGAGTGTTAAACTGATCCATATTACTAACCGAAGGTTGCAAACCGGATATGGATGCAGGGCGCATCGAGGCGCACGCGCACTGCCGCACTGCAAGCAGAAAACACAGAAACGAGAAGGTTGTAAGACGGATGTCACGTGCACTGCCGCACTGCAACGAGCCCACCACCTGTAAACTAGACTTGCTCTAATCCACTGTGCCAGTAATGTAGATCACATAATGGTCATTCAGTTTGGCGCCCGCCCCAGAGTCCAGAGTCAAACGCAGCGGCGTCCCAAAACGCTGTGGCGCCCGCCCCAGAGTCGAACGCAGCGGCTTCCCAAAACGCGGCGGCTTCCCAGAGTCAGTATGTGGCACCCAAACAACACAACCTGTGAGCTACACTTGCTCTAATCCACTGTGCCAGTAGTATAGATCACATAACGGTCACAGACTCTAACCCAGCGGCTTCCCAGACTCAGTGGCTGGCACACGAACACCACAACCTGTAAACTAAACTTACTGTGCTCCACTCTGCCAGCAGTCGGTGTCAGCAAAGGCAACGGAATCACGTCTCCACAAAACGAGACCGCTTTACTACAGATATGCTTATGTAGTTAAATGACATTTCCCCAGACGCACCCACCCTCCATGATATGTCATCCATGCAGATATCGGACGGAACAGAAACTGATTACCATTCTTGGATTTACGATTCACTAGCGAATCGCGGGCTTACTAGTATTAAACAGAAGTACAGTATAATCTTCCATTAGTGTTACTAATTTTTTCAGTCATCACCTTACCAACTAGGGAATGATATGTATGTATATGAGGGTTTAGTAAAGGCTGCAATCTCTAATGAATGTCTTCCCAGGGAGCATGCGCCCCCTGCTGGATACAAAAATCATAAAAGAAATGCCTGGGAATTAAGAAGGTTGGAAAGCGACTAAACCAGTGTTTCCCAAACTCGGTCCTGGTGGACTCCTGTGACTGCAGGTTTTTGTTCCAACCGGATTTCTAATCAGTGACAACTCCTGATAACGCTGATCTCATTTAATTAGCTGTTTTTTTTTTCTTTTATTCGACATTCAGAAAAGCATAGCAGCATGATTTTTACATTTATAAGACATTTAGAAATATTTCTGCTTTTGCTATAGATTTAAATGCTTAACTCTCTTTTGTTGATTTCATTACATTTTGCCCTTTCTCTGTGCAGTTTTTCCCCCTTTGTTGTATCCTAATAATGACATTTTAAAACGAGCAGAGCAGACACCCAGACAAACAACACTAAATAATCAAAGGCTGCAAGTACTTTAGCAACCGACCCACTAATGAGTAAATAATGGATTAATTAAACAATTAGAAGACCTAGAAAAGTAGAATGAAAATCAAGATGAAAATACTGTTAAAAAGAAAAAAAATACATTATTCCTATATAACTGCTTGGTACATTTTAATATTTATTTTTTTTTAGCAAACTTAGTTTTCTAATTTCTAAATTGTTCCCTAAATACATAACTTGGGAAATATCAGTTCACTTAATTAGCCCAGGAGTTCAATTAAAAACAGAAGCTGGTTGGAACAAAAACCTGCAGCCACAGGGGTTCACCAGGACCAAGTTTGGGAAACACTGGACTAAACTGTGCTCAATTTGGATGTGAAGTGGAGATCTATGGGTGGCTTCTGGAAAGAGCTGACATGACGTTTTAGACTTACAAAGTTATTATGAAGCATAGTATCTCTCCAGGGACTCCAAAGGTAATAGCAAAATACAACTGATATGGTATGCTAACATTTTTTTTTTAATATTTCATCAAACCTGGAAAGTTTTAGTCAAACACTTGTGATTCTTCCAAGATGATGTTTACTGAAATCTCAAATGCATTTTGAGGTGGAAGGTATAAAACCAGCGGAGGTGTAATGCAGACTACACATGATGCACCACGGTGTGATAGGTCTGTGCAAAGAAGTCAAGTGGGTGTAAAAGTTCAAATATGACTTGACAAGATTTTAAAGGCTCTTCCTTCCCAGTTCAGTTTACTGACATTGTCACCTTGGCCAGTACCAGAGTTACACACGTACTAATTAGACAGGGACTGGAATGAAGCATCTGCAGTGGCCAATGCTGTGTAATGATCCTTCCTTACCAATTTAGAGTAAATTAACTCTCAAATGCTAAGAAGTAGCGTTAAAATCTAATTAAAACATTATAGTACTTATGATGAGGACAGGCTGTAAAACCCAACATATTTTTTTAATCTGCAATTACCATAACTCTTGGTAAACACCATTCAGTCAATTTTTTAAAGGTGCAATGGCCAGTTGTTACAAAGGATTGCTACACAGTGACTCAGGAGTACACGTCATTCAGTGGCACGCTAATTCTATCATGAGACTTGCACACTTTAATATCAAACAATGATATTGTTGCAAAAGGAAAATGAGCTGGCGGTACTCTGTGGTGATTGTACTCTGTGCCCAGGAGCACAGTTGTAAAGGAATTGGACTCCCTTGAGACTGGGCTGCGCTTGAAACCCTTGCCATCAGTAAGAGTTACTTGTGCGTTTTCTACAGGGTTTTTGAAGAGGCTCCACCAAATGATTACGGTTTGTCTTTAGTCAGGTGTGTAGACTATACAAAAGATTGGAAATGTCTGGAATTATGTAAAAAACTAATTTGTTAAAACTAGGCTTTAGTAAGATAAGTTATTGACCTCCCCTCTATATAGCAGTCCCCATTTTTAGATTATCCAGCGCAAGACAACTCCCAAGTTACTTAGATAGCATTCAGTTTTGATCATCATATTTGTAAAAATACATCCATGATAGTAAAAGGAGAGTGATGTCAAGATCTAAATAAAATCCAGTTTGATTGCACTTTGTCATTTTTACATGTTTAAAAATGTGTTACTATGAAATTTTTGCAGTACCACTTTAGATTTAGGTACTGCAACAATGCATCTATTATTCATTTACTCTTATGTTACAAGACCTTAACAACGGCTTTATTTCTTCTTCATAACACTTATAAAACATCTGTAGCTGGATTATTTAAGTCTATGCAGTGTGGCACATTAACATGATAGTAAAATTACTTATTAATATGAAAGATTCACCGGTTTTATACTTCATATGTCATATCAAGAGAAATGTGTCTCAGTTAAGCCACCTCAGATCACCCCAAAGTGAAGTTTTGTTAGTCGGTTACACTGCAGAGATGAATAAACACTTTACTGATGTTTAAAGTGTTATGAAGACCTAAAGAAGTGTTTGTTAACATCTCTGATACACCAGATGATGAAAATGAAAAACCCATTCTGACTCCCATTTTCAAAATTGTGGGTTCCAAAATAGTTTATCTTGTCCATATGGTCCTACAGAGTAACTGTGCAAAATTTACTCCCAATCAGTCAAAGGGTGTGGGATTGTAACTCTGCTCTGAGCCAGGAGGTGGCACTGGTGTGCAAGCTGTGGTACACAGGAAAAACAAAAACCCAATGGGACCCCCAGGGTCAAAATATTGGGTTCCAAAGTATGTGACTTGTCTGTATGGTCCTAGAATTTCTATGGTCTGTGAATTTCCCCTTGGGATTAATAAAGTATCTATCTATCTATCTATCTATCTATCTATCTATCTATCTATCTATCTATCTATCTATCTATCTATCTATCTATCTATCTATCTATCTATCTATCTATCTATCTATCTATCTATCTAGTATATAGTGCCTTTCATATCTATCTATCTATCTATCTATCTATCTATCTATCTATCTATCTATCTATCTATCTATCTATCTATCTATCTATCTATCTATCTATCTATCTATCTATCTATCTATCTATCTATCTATCTATCTATCTATCTATCGAGTAACTATGCCATATTTGATCCAGATCAGTCAAAGGGTATAGGGTTGTGTAGAGAACATACAGACAGCCACTAGATCTAACACTGGCACAATTGAAGCAGGTCTTGAAACAAAACGTAAAACATTTGCTTTGCTTTTAGTTATGACACCTGATCCATGGACATGAACTAAAGTGCAATACACGTTCAAACTGCATTTTAAACTGACACAAAAAAGGTGTGCCGTAGTGAGAAGCAATCGGTCAGTTAGTTGATATGTTGTTAATTATGACACAATAAAACTGTACCAAAATGAAATGCACCACATGCATATGCATTACATTTCAATGTTGTTAGAGAAAGGATTGCATTTAATTTTGGTACAAATAAACGTCTATAATCATCACATCACAAACTCTAAATCAGGGATTTTCAGACTCAGTCCTGGGGACCCCCTATGGCTGCAGGTTTTTGTTCCAACCAGCTTCATAATCAGTGACAACACTTGATAACACTGGTCTCATTTAATTAGCTAGTATGTAGCAAGTATTTTAAGTAAGAGAAGCTTTCATCTCTTGCACCTCTGCATGAGAACCACATTTTTCCACCCTCTCAAATGTATGCAGTTTTTAATGTCTGGAAAACATTAAATCACTTAGAGATCTGTACATAGACAATGTCTTCGCATCCTATGAACAATTACACTCCAAATTTAACTTTCCAGAAACACATTTCTTTCACTACGTTCAAATTAGAAACTTTTTTAAATAGAACCTTCCCAATTTTCCTCACCTTCCACCTACTTCTATGCTAGAAAAAATATTGATCAGTCTTGAGGACTCAGACAGCATTTCTGTAATATATAAAAACATTTTACAGTCCCTCCCTTTCAAAGATCCAAGAGTACAATGGGAAAAGGATCTCTTTCTCAACATCTCAGAAAAGGAGTGGAAAGTAGCGATGCACAGAATTCACTCAAGCTCCATATGCACAAAGCATAGAACTCGAAACTATATATTGAGCGCATCTCTCTCATTTAAAATTGTCCAAAATGTTTCCAGGGTAAGATCCAACCTGCGAACGCTGCAATCAAGTTCCAGCCTCACTGGGTCACATGTTTTGGGCCTGCACCAAATTAACATCATTCTGGACAAAAATCTTTAAATGCCTTTCAGACAGCCTGGGCGTCACAATCCCTCCTAATCCATTAACAGTTGTGTTTGGCGGACTCCCTTAAAGTGGAGAAGGACAAACAAACTGTGATTGCCTTTACTTCACTATTGGCATGTAGGCTTATTTTGCTCAACTGGAAGAATCCTAACTCACCTCTTTTAAGTCGGTGGGGAACTGATGTTATATACTATTTGAAACTGGAAAAAATCAAATTCTCACTGAGAGGATCTGTGCAAAACATTTTTAAACCCTGGCAGGATCTAATCAATAATATTTTAGAATAACCATTTAAATTGAGGAAGCAGGTTCTCTCCCCTCTTTTACTCCATTTATCTTTATTCATTTATTAATTTATCTATTTACTTATTTTTACGAGCTTAAAGTTTTACTCTGCTGGCCTAGCTCTCTTTCTCAGGGTTAGGGGTTTATTTGTTTCTAACCTATTTTTGTAAAGCTTGATTTATTTGTAGGGAATGTTATTTGATTTTAATAAAATCAAAAAACAAAAATAATAATAATTAGCTGGTATTTTTTTTCCTCTTATTTTACATTTAGATAAGCACAGCAGCACGATTTTTACATTTATAAGACATTTAGAAATATTTCTGATTTTGCTATACATTTGAATGCTTAACTCTCTTGTTGATTTCATTATATTTTGCCCGTTCTCTGTGCAGTTTTCCTCCTTTATTGTATCTTATTAATGACAACGAGCAGAGCAGACACCCAGGGAGACAACACTGAATTGTGAAAGGCTGCAACTTCTTCAGTGTCAGCCCCACTAATTAGAAAACAATGAATTAATCAAACAGAACACCCGAAAAAGCAGAATGAAAATCAAGATGAAAATATAACTGCTTGGTACATTTTAATATTTTATTTTTTAACCAAACTGAGTTTTCTAATTTCTCTATTGTTCCCGAAACACAGAACTTGGGAAATAACGCATCACTTAATTAGCCCAGGAGTCCAATTAAAAACAGAAGCTCATTGGAACAAAAACCAGCAGCCACAGTGGGTCCCCAGGACCAAGTTTGGGAAACACTGCTCTAAATGACCAAAGAACAGCCAGCCTCTTCTCTGTTATATTTCAAAAAAATGTATGTTTATTAGTAAATAAACCTAAAATAATAATAACATAAATTAAATAAAGTGTGCTTTAGTTAAATTTATTTAAATCTAATGGCTGGGAACCCCTTAAACATTGGTGAGTAAGAAAAATATAGTAGGAAGTTACTGAACTATCTAATTAACTATCACCATTAACAAAAGAAAAAAACAAACAGTGCTTAATTAACATCCATCAATTCTTGTCACCCACACAAGACGTCACACAGACAAAGGCTAGGAAATGTGAGACAGCGGCTCCCTGTCACCTTCCCACTGGTGTAATGCAATATGGAAACTCACATGGATTCTTTTAAATATATCTGAACCACATAAGCGGAAGGACAGCTGAACTTGATTTGAATATCGTTTTTAATTGGAATGAAGGATTCAAGGTGTCTCCAAAATGAAAAATAATAATACATTTTATTTATATATAGCACCGCTCCAATGCTCAACATGCTTAAATGTTGTACGCAAGACTTGCAGGTGGCATTCAGTTGCAAGTTTAGCAATTTCACTTTTTAGTTATGTAAGAGTGAAGTATTTACAGTTTACGTCAAATATAAAAAAGGGAAATTTTGTTCTAATAAAATGTCGATATGTAAGTCTAAATAACAGCAGCTTCACATGTCGGCATCTCTGATTTGGAGCTGCTTACAGACTCAGGAAACAAACCTGGCCTCTGCTTTGTGACCACATCTAACGAAAGCTTTTGTACTTACAAACTCTATAAAACAACAGATGGTGCTGATACGTACATTGTACATTACATAAAGGGTCTCTTCATAAATTCCTTTTTTTTTTTCATTGTAAGCCCTTGCATCAAAATATGTTTAATAAACAATGACACATTTTTGTGTGACTAATGTTTTGAGATGATTTGCTTTTCTTTTTTAAAAATTCTTGTCTTTAAGTTTATTTTCAGAAAAACTGACAACAAATATGTAAATAGAACTAACACCTGCCAAAAACTGCCACATTTTCTGGAATTAAAAATGATTTTGACTCATATTTTATCATTATAAAGTTTAACTCTTTGAACAGGTAAAATAAATACATATTATCAAATATACCAAAGAATCATAGAATGTGATATCCTGTTTGCATAAGTATAGAGAATATTTTCAACCCTTAAATTATTCCTTGGCTGAAAGAGAAAACAACTGTTTGAAATAAAGTTAAACAATGAAAATGCCATTGTATGGGATACTATATTCAAGGGAAGAAATGTGTGCTGCCTCTAAAATGGAACGTTAATTACAAAAAAAAAATCCTAATAACATCCATCCATCTATTATACAAACCCGCTATATCCTAACTACAGGGTCACGGGGGTCTGCTGGAGCCAATCCCAGCCAACTCAGGGCACAAGGCAGGAAACAAACCCCGGGCAGAGTGCACACAAACACACACACCCAAACTCCAAGCACACACTAGGGACAATTTAGAATCATCAATGCACCTAACCTGCATGTCTTTGCAGAACATGCAAACTCCACGCAGGAAGGACCAGGAAGCGAACCCGGGTCTCCTAACTGTAAGGCAGCAGCGCTACCCACTGCACCACCGTGACGCCCCATTCCTAATAACACATTTTTAAAAATATAAAAATGAGATTATGTAATCAAACCAGATTTCGTACAGATCCTATCATACTATCTTCCAAATTATTAGGGCACACTTATTATAAATAAAGGGTGAGTGATGCTGTCCTGCAGGAAACAACCTCTGAAAAGGATTAACAGTACACTGAGAGAACATTCTGGTCAGGCAGACAATGAGAAGAAGCAACTAAAAGGCAAATCAAATTTTAGGTTACGGTAGAATGCTAATTAAGGGGTAACATGCACAGATGCTGTAATGCGCTAATGAGTCAAAGTGCAGATTTGCTATTTAGAAACTGTGTAGAGAAGAACAACTATGTGCATCTCCGGACTGAATGGCGTGTCCTACTCAGATACTCTAAAGAAATTAAACACTTTCAGTCTTGAACAGAAAAGGTTATGTAGGGAACCTCACTCAGGTTTTCAGACGTCTTAAAGATATCACTAATAATTCAACAAAATTACCTCTGTGACTCATTCACCCATGGACTGTGATGGAAATTAATGGAAGTGCTTTTGAAACAGAAACCAGGACCAGACTTGGACCTTCATCCTTTTGCAGTGATATCAGGAGTGCTACACACCTCTTTCCAGCGACCTCATGACTCCCATACTCTCCCAATCCATCTACTGACGTCATAGGGAGAACACCCCACCCACACTCTGTGAATTTATTGTTAAATAAGGAAATGCTCATCATCATATTTACAAAGCAAGAAGAATTAAATCATCTCTTAAAATCTCTTTGAGTCAGCTGGGAACAGTAAGAAGGAAGCCACAAGAGCTTTCACTTCTGTAAGTATTAAAAAAGAAATCCAATTATATTAGCTGTGAGAGTACAGTAGTTGAGTTATTAGAATTGCTGTATCACAGAGTTTGGATGAGAAAGTCACTTAATTCACATGGTGTTACATGATGCGTCATTTAAAGCATGCATTTGGACAGATCATCAGTGATAGAACATGACGTCATTGGGTGTTTCGGGTCTTTCATGAACCCTCTTCCAGGTGAACCAGCTGAGGGTGACCAGGCTGCCATCTTAGGCAACTAATGTGCCAGTGAGCAATATCTGTCTGTATTCCAGCACACTGTAACAGATTTGGACCCAGTTTGTGATATGAAAACAATAAGGATATCATAAGAAAGGCAAAAAATCAGTCACTGGTAAGCTAGACAAAATTCAGAAAAACTACTCCTTTGAAAATTCAGAGTCCATGCAAATCAACAACAACATTTATTTCTATAGCACATTTTCATATAATCAATGTAGCTCAAAGTGCTTTACATGACGAAGAAAGAGAAAAAAGACAAAATAAATAAGAATTAAAATTAGGGAACACTAATTAACACAGAATAAAAGTAAGGTCTGATGGCCAGGGAGGACAGAAAAAACAAAAAAAAACTCCAGCCAGCTGGAGAAAAAAAAACAAAATCTGCAGGGGCTCCAAGGCCACGAGACCACCCAGCCCCCTATAGGCATTCTACCTAACATCAATTACCTCAATCAGTCCTCATTGTATTCAGGGTTCTCATGGAAGAATTTGATGATGATGGTCATGTGGACTTCTGGCCTTTAATCTATCAATGTAAGGACATCACGGTGCTTTGATTAGGTGGTGGTGGCACAGATCGCCACCACAGAAAACCAGAAAAAGAACAGAAGAGAAAGTAGGGTCCTGATCACTAACAATAATCGCAGTGGTAGTGCTGCTGCTTTGCAGTATGGAGACTGTGGAAGATTGTGGGTTCGCTTCCCGGTTCCTCCCTGTGTGGATAGCACTTTGAATACTGAGAAAAGCGCTATATAAATGTAATGAAATTATAATATTAATAATAATAATAATAATCACAATAATTTCTCCTCCAATCCTCCCAGCAAGCTCTGTTCAACTCCTCCTGACTCTGGCTTGCTTGCTGGGTCTCCAACAGTCCTTTATATAGTCTTTGACCCGGAAGTGCTTCTGTTCTTCCACTCACATGACTTGTTAACACTTCCTAGTACTAGTACTTCAGGACTCCCATCCTCGTGACCTGGGAGTACTTCCAGGCAATAAATACAGCATGAGTCCTTCTGTTCCTTTACAGCTCAAACCTGGCGGCACCCTTGGCACCCAACAGGGCTATGTAACCGAACTCCAAGTGCCAGGATGCCCTGAGGGAATCCGGGGCACCGCTTGATCCCAGGGAATCTTTTATATTATCTTAGTATTTCTTTTTTGCTTAATGAAATAATTACTTCTATTTGGTTATTTTTGATTCCCAGCTCTTTATGTATTTGTTTTTGTGGCAATTCACAACCCAAGAAGTCATTTGTTCTTCCTCACATGACCAGAGGGTAGCTTGGGTTCATTTAAGAATCAGGACAAACATTAGTTAAATAATCTAGCCAAGTCTGTAGCCAAAAATTCAATCTGATCTTTCATCTAAGCACAAAACAAAGGCCTGAAATACAAGGTCAAAAGTATGTAGCATTAATATCTTTTACCAGGAAAACTAAACTAAGAAGCATACACCAAACGTTTGTGTTTCAGAGTTCAGATTAATGAGAGAAAATAAATTAAAAAAAAACTAATCATAACACCTTTAAGATTTCACAAGTGGACTAGGAGTCCCAGGCACTGAAGCGTTCCAAAAGCACTTCCAAAAATGCCCACTTTAAATTGTCAGACCAGCTAGAATAATGCAAGAACGGAAACTTTATAAATAATGTTAATAATAAAAAAAGATTTATTTCTTAAAATGGTCTGTAACAAAAAGGGAGTTCCAGAAAACACAATGGGAATTGCCTGTTACAAAGACAATCCAAGTCGAACAAAGTCCTAATACAAATATTCAAAGAATAGTTTGATAAACGAGCGAAGGTCAAAAATCTAAAAAAAATCACAAATCCTACAAATTCACAAAGAACTCCCAACTGCTCACTGCATTCACAATGAACCCCCAGGAACTGTGGAAGACCCTCAGGATTAATAGGACAGAGGGCAGTGCTTGGTAGCGGTTGCCTGGTGGTCCTGCCTCTTGGGGGAACCACCCACAAAACACATGGGACATAACTCAGGCAAATGATAGAAAGGGAGCAAACCAAAAATAAAGAATGATGTATATCAGGGGTGCCCAACTCCAGTCCTGGAGGGCCGCAGTGGCTGCAGGTTTTCATTCTACCCCTTTTCTTAATTAGTGATGTGTTTTTGCTGCTAATTAACTTCTTTTGAATTAAGTTTAATTGACTTGGTTTTTAAGAAATGTTTCCCTGAATTTCTTCGTCGTTCCTCTGAATTGCTTCATTTCTTTCCTTAAATGGCACCAACGCAGAAGTGATATGTGAAGTGAGTGAGCCAACAGAAGCAGGCCCGGTCTTAGGTATTATGGGGCCTTAGGCGAAAGGGGGGTCCAGGGGCCCCCTGGAAGCTCTGCGAAATGCGTGAAAATTAGACCAAGGAGACGTTTTCTTGTAACGTTACGAGGTCATCACCCTGCGAACCCTGTGAACGTTCGACCCATAGAGATCTTGACTCAAACCGCTCCGCTTTTATAGACAGCCACCCACGTGGACATGCCCCCGCTGGCCCACGTGATTTAAACATGCGAGGGGAGGGGCGGGCCGGGGGCCTGGCCGCCGTCGATACGGGGCCCCCCAGACGCCGGGGCCCTAGGCGGTCGTCTACTTCGCCTATGCCTAAGGCCGGGCCTGACAGAAGGCCAGCTAAGTCAGGGCCTCAAACTCCAACCAATTTCACTCCAACCAGCTGCTTAATGAGGCGCTGAGTCTTGTCGTTAATTAAACCCTTTCTTTAATTCCATGGCTTGTTGCCGCTCTCATTGTGCAATAGCAGACATTTCCGAAATTAAGGACTTTCTCTTTTCTAAGAGCAGATCAGCATTCCTGAGACCTTCACCTTTCTTTATTTTCAGATATTGTATGATGGTCACAGTTTGCTGGGCCTGTTTTGGCTCATTTTGTGTCTCGTTATTGTTTGGCTGCTAATTAAGGAAAAAGAAACAATTAAGGGGTCTGAGTCTCCAAGAGCAAGTCAAAGAAAATGAATTCAAAAGAAGTTAATTAGCAGCAAAAACCGGTCACTCGTTAAGAAAAGGGTTAGAATGAAAACCTGTGGCCACTGCGGCCCTCCAGGACTAGAGTTGGGCACCCCTGATGTATATAATCAATGTAAATGAAAGAATGAAAAATGAACAAAACAGACATAAAATATGAATTTGAACCCCCTGGCTGAGACATGACAACCAGGGGCTAATTGTGGTAGAGCCATTTTCTATTCAACCACACTGTCATTCTCTTCCAGAGTAAGGAATGGTCCAGTGAACCCCTGGAGCTAAACTGTTTGAGCTACCTTACCAGTCCCAGGTGTCCCTCCAGTTCTGGACCAGAGTTGACTTTTAAAGAATTGGGGTACCACTGCTAGTACAAAGTATTTTCCAAATCGTATTACGATTGAATTGAATTCTGCTCTGCCCTTGTAATATTTCTGTTGCACTATTATATTATATTGAAGATTCCTTGTATTTTGTTCTGTTTATTGTGTTGTATTGACCCCTTTTTTTGACACCCACTGCATGCCCAAATGACCTGGAAAAGGGTCTCTCTTTGAACTGCCTTTCCCGAGGTTTTTTCCATTTTTACCCTACAAGGTTTTTTTTGGGGGAGTTTTTCCTTGTCTTCTTAAAGAGTCAAGGCTGGGGGGCTGTCAAAAGGCAGGGCCTATTAAAGCCCATTGTGGTGTGATTTTGGACTCTATAAAAATAAACTGTATTGTATCGTATTGTATTTAATTAATTAAATAATGAATTAATTATATTAATAAGGCAGGCAACAAAGTTCATTGTAGTTCTCTATTACACAGCTTTTCAACTTAACATCCAATCCTTTTTGATCTTTGCAATCAGCACTGGAAAATGATGGTACATAATTTTCATGCCACAGAAAGCTATGGCTTGGCACTCTTCCATTGTGATTTTGATGAGCGCTTATGCCCACACAGTAAACATTGTGTCATGTGCTCAGAAAGGGTAGGAGCACAAATGTGCTTGATGCAAATAGCATTGCCCATTGTGAATTTCCTATCACATGGCAGCTCTTGCCTCTATACGCACTGTACACTATGTGGTATAGATCTCGTTTTAATTTAATTCATTGTGAAAATGTCCTCTCCACTATGCCATATTACAAACATTTATGCTAACTTCTACCGGCCTACACATTTGATAGGAAATAAACCAGGGCATGCTATTTATCAAGTGTAATGTGGTCTTACTGGGGCAAAACACAGAAAACCATTAAATTTAGGAAGGAAATAATATAGAGGATGCCACATAGACATACATATTAATTGACCAATTTAGTGTGAATGTGTGCACAAGCGTGCCAAGCATTGTCCATGTTTAGCCCCTGCCCTGAACCATGTGCTGCTGGGATAGGCTCTGGTCCCTGCAGCCCTAAAACTGCATTAAACCTGTTCAGGAAATGGGGGGATGGACAGATGAGTCATTTCTATAAATTTGTTTAAAACTATCACTCTCTGTAGCACAACAAAATGGAAGGCATATTGGTTATCTTACATGATTCTTATTATATACACTGTATTACAGAAAGTATTCAGACCCCTTCACTTTCTGCACACTTTATTGGGCTACAGATTTCATTTTAAATTGATTGCCATTTTTGCCCATCACTCTACACTCAATTGCCTATAATGACAAAGTGAAAACATGTTTTCAGAAAGGTTTGCAAATATATATTACTCAAAAAAATTAAAGGAACATTTTTTAATCAGAGTGTCACAGGTGTCTGGTCACACTCACAGGTAATCTAACTTTGTCACCTTTAAAATATCCGACTACGCCACCCAGTTTTATTAAGAGACTGGGAACTCCTGAAATTTACGAATAATAGCACACAGGTTTCTTTAAATTGGGCGGTGAGTAAACACACAATGAAAGACACAACAGTAATTTCAGAAAAAAAGCAACAGTAAGTTCTATTATACAAGACAATATAAGGTACATTAAAAAGATAAACGAACATAACAGAACCTAAACATATCAGGAATTAATTTCCTTTTTTTAAAAGGCAAATACACAGTCCACACTCTAAAAGTCCATAAAAACAAGAATTGGAGGATACAACCTTTAGTGGTGCAGAGTCCAAGTTGCTCACTGTGTTACCCCAACACTTAATCGTTCAACTGTCCATGGATGCACTCTGTTCCCCGGACACTCGTTCCCCTACAGAAGTTGTGTCAAATTGTTGACTCCTTGTCAGCGTCTCTTCGTTGTTCCTTTTTCTTCCACTCTGGGCTCCTTGTGTTGCTGGGACCCAGGCACGCCTCATTTCTCGTCTGTCAGCTTTGCTGGGTCCTTTCATGCAGATTCCCTCTCTCGCTGAACCCACATCCGGCGTCTCTTTGTGGAGCTGTCTCTTCCTCCCTGGAAGTGTTGCCGTCCTTGTGCCTCACGTCGTGCCAGCCAGGTACCCTTGTCTGCCTGCGAGCCCCTGTGCCCTGTCCGAGTGTCTTGGCAGCGTTTCCTGTGGACTCTCCCCTCCTGCCTTCTGCTGCCCAGGAGTTTATAGTTACTTCAGTCCCTGCTGTTGTCAGTCCTGGACAAACAGTTTAATCAATGACACATCTAAATGGCCTGGGTTTAACAATTAATGAAAACACAAGTTAACAAAATGTATGGTTACCAAACATTAATAAGTACAGATATGCTGATTAGGAACCAATATTTCCAAGCCAGGTAAATACAGGCATCCTCCAAGGCCAGACTTCAAAGCAGTGACTCCCTTGCAAGACAGCAAATACCATTAATAAGTACAGACAGCCTTTTAACTTCTCACCCCCCAGTCCCAACAGTGGGTGCCTAATGGAACCACCCAGTGCACAAAAAAACGTAACAGTGTCCCCCTCTGACAAGAGTATAGCATCAAGTCAATGAAACTTCTGGGCTATGGATCTGGTCAGTTAAGTAGCAGAGGGGATTGTTAATCAGTTTAATGAAATGAACGACAGGTGCCCTAGAGGGGCAACAATGAGACGACCCCCAAAACAGGAATGAATGGTTTAACAGGTGGAGGCCACTGACATTTTTCCCTCCTCATCTGTTTTATCACTCGTTTTGCATTTGGCTACGGTCAGTGTCACTACTGGTAGCATGAGTCGATACCTGGACCCTACAGAGGTTGCACAGGTAGTCCAACTTCTCCAGGATGGCACATCAATACGTGCCCGTCATTGCCAGAAGGTTTGCTGTGTCTCCCAGCACAGTCTCAAGGACATGGAGGAGATTATAGGAGACAGGCAGTTCCTCCAGGAGAGCTGGACAGGGCCCCTCGTAGAAGGTCCTTAACCCATCAGCATGACTGGTATCTGCTCCTTTGGACAAGGAGGAACAGGATGAGCACTGCCACAGCTCTACAAAATGGCCTCCATCAGGCCATTGGTGTGAATGTCTGTGACCAAACAATCAGAAACAGACTTCATGAGGGTTACCCGAGGGCCCGACGTCCTCTAGTGGGCCCAGTGCTCACTGCCCGGCACAGTGGAGCTCCATTGGCATTTGCCTTAGAATACCAGAATTGGCAGGCCCACCACTGGCGCCCTGTACTATTCACAGATTAGAGCAGGTTCACCCTGAGCACATGTGACAGACGTGAAAGGGTCTGGAGAAGCCGTGGAGAACGTTATGCTGCCTGTAACATCATTCAGCATGACCGGTTTGGTGGTGGGTCAGTGATGGCCCAGCAAGGCAAGGAGGGATGCACAGACCTCTACAGGCTAGGCAATGGCACCTTGACTGCCATTAGGTATCGGGATGAAATCCTTGGACCCACTGTCAGACCCTGTGCTGGTGCAGTGGGTCCTGGGTTCCTCCTGGTGCATGACAATGCCCGGCCTCATGTGGCGAGGATGAAGGAATTGATGCCATTGGCTGGCCCCCACGCTCACCTGACCTAAATCCAATAGAACACCTCTGGGACATCATGTTTTGGTCCATCTGATGCTGCCATGGTTGCACCTCAGACTGTCCAGGAGCTTAGTAATGCCCTGATCCAAATCTGGGAGGAGATCCCCCAGGACACCATCCGTCGTCTCATTAGGAGCATGCCCCCCAGGACGTTATCAGGCATGCATACAAACACGTGGGGGCCATACAAACTACTGAGTACTATTTGGAGTTGCTGCAATGAAATTTCGGCAAAATTGACTAGCCTGCCGCATTATTTTTTCACTTTGATTTTCGGGGTGTCTTTGAATTCAGCCCTCTGTAGGTTGATGATTTTCCTTTCCATCAAACGATGTGGCATCCTTTTGTTCCTAACACATTACCCAGTCCTGATCAGTAGAGATATCCAGCAGGATTTTTTCGCATTGAGATCTGATGTGTTTTCAAAGTGTTCCTTTAAATTTTTGAGTAGTTTATTAAAAATCACAAACTGAAATATCTCATTCATATATGTGTTCAGACCCTTAATTAAGTACTTTGCATCAGCCCCTTTAGAAGCATTTACAGCTGTCATTCTTCCTGGTGATCCCATTTTTCCTGGCAGATACCCTCAAGCTCCATTGGATTGTATGGGAGTGTTTGTAAACTGCCATCTTCAGGTCTCTCCACAGACGTTTGATGTTCTTCATCCAGGAAGAACAATACCATTCAGACAGTCTGTCCCAATATTACACACCTGTCATGTCACGGCTCATGCGACTGTAGGGTTTGGACAGCAGAGGAGGTCTACTGAGGTAGGTGCTAGTATATTGAGAACTTTAAATAATAGGAATTCCATGGGCAGCAAAGGGTATGATTTTAAAGTATGACTAGGTGTGAGCCGATCACTTGACAGAGCTGGGAAGCTGGGCAGACACATTTTATTAGGCACTATGTTGTGTTCACTTTTTTAAAGTTTTGAATACAAGGAAATGGAAATGCTTTCTAACAATTATATTACCCCAAGCCCTCTTCTAGCTAAAATTTCCCTAGATTTGCATGCAATAAAGAGAGACACAGCACTGTCACCATTCCACACAATGCCTTCAGCAGCTGCTAAATCACAGAGAAGTCCCAGATTTCAAGAAGAAACTACACCTTGGCTTGGTCAGCACTACTTCAAAATCCAATGGCTTTCACAACTGACATCGAAAGTATTGTCGACTTGGCCTTGAATGCTTTGTTTTCTTCTTTAATAATAGCTGAGAACATTTTCATCATTGGAAGCAATGGACACCTAAGGAATAAAAGAAAAAAGCTACGAAAAGCGGATGTGCTGGTAAACAACATAAGTGCCGTGAGTCTGACTTTGGATGTAACTGTGTCAGTGTTTCTCCAGCTTGACATTTTTCAGTGTTTTTGCGACATTCCCAGTTACATTTTCAAATCTATTGTTTACCTCTACATAGCCTTGTTTGGTACTATGTTTTGGCTCATAGCTTTCTTGTGTGTTTTTTATTGCCTGAAGATTGTCAGGATCAACGTCGTTTTTTTTGTGTGGCTGAAAGCTAAAATTGTTCGCCAATCGTATTCTTTCCTGGTCTTTTCTTTGGTGTTTTCTCTGCTCAACACTTGGCCTGTGATTTTTGTGTCTGCGACTATGGAGGGAAGCTCCTTGACTGCCAATGTCAGCACCAATCTTAGCTGTGACATCACGTTTGACATACCCTTTAACACTTTGATGCTAAGCAGCATGTCTACAGCCACCGTTCTCTTTGCGCTGCCTATGGTGCTCATGCTTCTGTCATGCTTTGTGACGGTGCATTTCCTGAGGGGCCACTTTCGGCAGATGAGAGAGAACGCAACTCACTTCAGGCCTAGTCCCAGTCTAAAGAATGAGATCCGTGCCTGTAAAATGATCATCTATTTAGCAATTACCTACACACTCTGTTCCTTGATGGCTTTTCTGTCAACCATTATGTATTTTGCATTGCAAAACTTCAGCTTATTCATTGTGTCCAGCTTTAATGTGCACACTTTCTGTTTCATGACTTCTCTAGTACTGATATGTGGCACAGCACACCTTAGGCACAACCTAGCATCAATTAAAACCATATGCTAACAATGATCCAATTCTGGCTGTGCATGATACTGCCTTTTAATTAATTCAAGTATATTTAAAAAGATTATGCAGGTACACTCATTACATAATTTAGCAGACAACTGTCTGACACACAATAAATACAAAAAGAGAAATTTTTAATTATCAATTTACAGGGTAGGATTCAAAAGTAATGAGCCTTTGTTCAAAAAGACAAATTTATTGAGCAAATCGGTACAACTAATTAATAGTCTTCAAAATAGGCACCTCCTGCATCAATACACTTTTGTAGGCGGCTTTTCCATGACTCGAAGGCGTCCACATAGGCCTGTTCCGGGATGGCTGCAAGGGCTGCCTTGACATTTGCTTGGATGTCCTCGATCAAGTCGAAGCGTTTTCCTTTCAGCGCTGATTTTAAGCACGGAAGCAAGAAGAAGTCAGAAGGCGACACGTCCGGACTGTAGGGAGGCTGGGGGACCACCGGAACGTTCACCCGGGCCAGGTAGGCACTCACGATGAGGGCGGTGTAGCTGGGCGCGTTATCGTGGTGAAGCTTCCAGCTGTCCTTGATGTCCCTTCGCTTGCGTGCGACGCTTCTTTTCAGCCTTTTCAGGACTTCCATGATCCCCTTCACTCCGAAGAAGGCAATGAGCATGGTCTTCGTCTTCAACGCGTACCGTTGCTCTAACGAACTTTCCATTCCGCTGTGTAACGCACTACCGCATAGGGGTTCCCGTCAAGCTCCGTTGCGTTGTGAAGCCAACACCCACTGTCGCTGTCGCTGGCAAGTGGGGCGCGCGGTGAGGTACGTTCGCGTCAGAACAAAATGAGGCTCATTACTTTTGAATCCTACCCTGTATATAAAAGTTACTTTTTGCAGATGACCCAGTGGCTTAGTTCTGCCTCTTAACTCCAGGAATTATTGGCTCATGTCCTGGCCTGGTTACTAAATGCCAGTGTGGATTCTGCACATTTTTCTCACGTTGGTGTTGGATTTTCCCTAAGAAATTCAAGTTTCCAAAAAGGTGCAGGTTAGATTAGTTAACATCTCTAAATACTTAGTGTAAAAGAGTTGCGGGTGTGTGCACTGCAATGGACTGATCCAACATAAATTACTAGGGTGTGTCCAGCGCTGGCAGGATAGACTTTGGGCACCACGGCCCTATTATTAGATCAGGTAGATTAAGTAAAGGGACAGGCAATCTTTTTACGAGGTTGATTTGACTAACTTAATTCTTAACATCAGCTGTTAAAGTAAGCAGTGTTACAAAGTGGTCTAAAGAGAAATCATTCTCAGTGTTATTTTACATAGGACCACTTGTCTGAATCATTTTTAAAATACATTTTATAAAGCTGTGATTACCAACATTATTTTGTATACTGCCAACGAATGAGGGGTAAAAAGTAGCGATACCCAGTCTCTGTTTTACAGAACAGAATTTATAGTAAGCATTTTTAACAAGGGTCTTGCAAATCTTTCATTCCCTTGTTTGATATGGCACAAGGGTTACCAGATTCAGTCCTTTAGGGTTGTAGCGGCTATAGATTTTTGTTCTGGCCTGTTTAAGTAGATGCCAATCCGTGCTGACAACAGATGTTATTTAATTGTATGGCTCGTTAGTGTTTTTATTCTTCCATGTCAAGTCACTCTTATATTATAGTTTTATCCTTTCAACAGATGCCATCCAAATGACTTGTTTCTTGATGCACATGAGTAACTCTGACTCCTTCACTGTGTGTGCTCCATTAGTAAACAGGCCAAGCTGGATGGTGAACTGTTGGTTTATTTGTCATTTTCTTCTCATTGTTAACTGGTGGCTCCTTAAAAAAAACAAGGAGAATTTTAAAATAAGGAATGCAACTGTTTAAAAGTAAAAGAAACAGTTAAGGGTTTGGAATGGTGAAAAGCAAGAATGAAGCATGAAAATGTTGCTTAAGTGATAATTGCTTCAGCAGCTATAACTGGCATCTAATTGACAATATTAGTTTCCACTAAACCCTTCAGCCATAGAGTGGCCCTCCGGAACTGAAATTGAGAACCTCAGAGATAGCATTCATAAAATTCATTCATCTGTTTTATGAATCTGCATCACTCAGTACAGCGTTGCAGAGAGCCTGCGGTTATCCTTGAAGTGATAGTCACCTGCCAGTACACTCGTGTGCTCAGTCACACACACACACACACACACACACACATATATATATATATATATATATTGTAGCGGGCGGCTGGATCCCATGCCTGGCCGGGACGCCCCTTCTACATATATTCCGGGGGAGCAGCCATGGGCATCTCACTACCTCCCCCGGGACGCTTGGTGGCAGCCTCCCTGGCTGACGGTGGTGCCTCAGTTTCCCGCAGGGTTTCATGAGAGATGGAGTTCTCCACAACCCTGTGGGGATCTGGGGTGGCTGCCAGGGGGTGCTGCATGGAGCCAGGAACCCACTTGGACATCTCTGCAACCCCACCTGGAAGTGCAATTAGCCACAGGTGATCAAGCACCTGGAGCACTTCCAAGTGGGCTATAAAAAGGGCCAGCATCCGCCACTCAGGAGCCAGAATCGGGAGGAAGAGGACGAGGTTGCCTGGGAGGAGTGGTGGTGCCGCCAAAGGAAGGATTTGTTGTTTGTTTGTGCCATTTAAAGTGCTTGTGGGACTGTGTTGGGCCTGTGGGACACGGGGAAGGCGTGCCCCACGGCTGAAGAGAAATAAAAAAGTCTGTTTATTTTACACGTGCCTCTGCGTCAGTCTGTGCCGGGTTGGGCATTATATAGCACCTTTTACTATATATATATATATATATATATATATATATACACTTCAGGTCTCAGACAACTGTGACTTGCCAGTAAGTCTAAGATAATATATTTAGACTGTTGGAGGAAACCTGGATCAACAGTGAGAAAATATACTCCACACTGAAGGCATCTATCCTGGGTTCTATGAGGCAGCCATGATACACTACTCCAAAAAGGAATCATTCTCAAACATTATACAACATCTTTCAAAGTTATCAGGCTTACAAAACAATGATTTTTAAAGTTTGATATAGCATCATTCTTTGTAATCGGCCAAATTAAAAAAAAAAAAAAACTTTACTAAATAATTTTCCACATGTGTAGAGTAACTTTCAAAGTTATACTAACCAAAACAATTTTCAAAGCAGTGAACATTATTACAAAGCAATCACTCTTCATCTTTTATATTCAGTGGGCTTTTTAATGTAACTGCCATTATGAAGTGCGTTTTTATATTCTTACCCAGACAGTCTTAAAGCAATACAAGCTACAAGCAATCTAGATTTGTATTTAGTATTGCAAGGAGCTATAAAGGGTAATAACTTTACAACAAGCACTATCAGCAAGCCCTGTACTAAATATAGATTTACAATCTTTTTGTATAGTGACTTTCACAATTGGAATGCTAATTCTTATAAAATAAAAAGTCATTAACAATCTTTATTTCATACAGTATACAGGCTTTTACAGTGCTTCTGCAAAGAGCTTTCAAAACAATTACTCAATGTACATTTTATATAATACATCTTACAATCTGCATTTTCACAAACTACTTCATGCAATAATCATTTTAGGCATTATTTTGCATATTCACTGGGGCCACTACTGTAAAACAATGACTCAAGGATTATATAATATATAGCACAGTTTGCAGATAATTTTATCAAAATACTATCTGAAAGCCAATCATTCTCATTCATCATGTTCTATATATAGTTTTTTTATATGAACCGTTTGGAGCGAGCATCATCACATAAAAGGGTGGTGCAAAACTACAGCAGTTGGTCCAGCTTCTTCATAGATCCAGCATCCTGGGTTCGAATCTTGTTTTTGTTTGTGCGAAGTTACCCCATTCTCCTGTCTGCATGTCATGTCTGTTTTCCTCTGGGTGCTTTTGATTCTCGTCTCAAATCCCCAAAGACACACATGTTAGTTTAATTGCTGATTCCAATTGGCCCTGTGCATGTGTTAGCGAGTGTGAGTGGGTCCTGCAAAGGACTGATACCCTATCCAGGGTTGATTCCTGCCATGCGCCTGATGTTAAGACAGACATTTCCACCCCATGACCCTAAACTGGATTAAGTGGGTTTTGGAATGCTATGTTTTGTTAATAAGCTGTAACAGATTACAACGCACTCATTTTCAAGACCGATATACAATACATGACAGTATAGTGTACACATACATAGATAAAGCTTTATCTGTCCCCAGGGTAATTTTGATTTTTGAAGAAGCCCTTTAACTAAATAAATACACAAACTAATTATATATATATATTTGCAGCTGGAGATCCCACAAAGGGAGAAAAAATGAATCACGTATCATAAAGTAGTTTTTATTCCTGAGCTTTCAACCCCTGCCAGGGGTCTTCATCAAAGGATAATGCTTAGACTTACAAGAATCAAAGGCAATATATAGCAAAACATTACATGGGGGGGGGGGGGGGGGGGGGATTGGGTGTACACTTTATTTATTATGTACATGTTCTTCTTAAGTTTGCATATGCTGGATTTATGTCCAAGTGTCTGTTGATGGCGTTCTCATTTTATAGCCAAGATTCGGCCAGCTCTCTGGCACTTTAAGTACTGGCCTTAAATTTTACTTGTACATTGTCCAGTTAAATGTATGTCCTGTTGATTTAGTATGCGTGTAGATCAATGAAAGTGAGTCATTTCTTCTGACGGCGTTGCGATGTTCCTGTATACGTGTTGCGATTCTTTTTGAAGTTTGTCCTATGTATACCGCTGAGCAAGAACTGCATGGAAACATTCATTAATCGGAGCTTACACAGAAGACGCCAAAAAACTCAGCAAACAATTGAATTCAATCAGAACTCCCACCCCACCTGGCACTCACTCCCTTATCACCCCAAGGTTTCTGAATAGTCAGAATGTCAGAATAGCACACAAACCCACGAACAATCTGCGCACTGTCCTTTTTAATGCTAAAAACAAGAAATCGACAGCAGAAACACGAAACGCAGTTTATAGCATTCCATGCAGTTTTTGCTCAGCTGTAAAAATAGGACAAGCTTCAAAAAGAATCGCAACACGTATACAGGAACATCACAACGCCGTCAGAAGAAAGGACTCACTTTCATTGATCTACACGCATACTAAATCAACAGGACATACATTTAACTGGGACAATGTACAAGTAAAATTTAAGGCCAGTACTAAAAGTGCCAGAGAGCTGGCCGAATCTTGGCTATAAAATGAGAACGCCATCATCAGATACTTGGACATAAATCCAGCATATGCAAACTTAAGAAGAACATGTTCATAATAAATAAACTGTACACCCAATACCCCCCCCCATCACACTGACTTATAAACCCCCCCCCCCCACGTAATGTTTTGCTATATATTGCCTTTGATTCTTGTAAGTCTAAGCATTATCCTCTGATGAAGACCCCTGGCAGGGGTTGAAAGCTCAGGAATAAAAACTACTTTATGATACGTGATTCATTTTTTCTCCCTTTGTGGATCTCCAGCTGCAAATATGGAAACCGTATGACAGACCTTCTCTTCCTTATATATATATATATATATATATATATATATATATATATATATATATATATATATATATATATATATATATATATATATATATCCACCCATTTTCCAACCCGCTGAATCCGAACACAGGGTCACGGGGGTCTGCTGGAGCCAATCCCAGCCAACACAGGGCACAAGGCAGGAAACAATCCCGGGCAGGGTGCCAACCCACCGCAGGACACACACAAACACACCCACACACCAAGCACACACTAGGGCCAATGTAGAATCGCCAATCCACCTAACCTGCATGTCTTTGGACTGTGGGAGGAAACCGGAGCGCCCGGAGGAAACCCACGCAGACACGGGGAGAACATGCAAACTCCAAGCAGGGAGGACCCGGGAATCGAACCCAGGTCCCCAGATCTCCCAACTGCGAGGCAGCAGCGCTACCCACTGCGCCACCGTGCTGCCCTATATATATATATAAAGGAAGAAAATCTTGAAAGAAAGAGAACTGACTTGGCAGTTGCAGTCCCAGCGAGGCACTATACAGGCATGTTGCTGTTGGTATAAGGGAGCCCCCTTGCTGTTTCATGACACACTTCTCCTGAATAATTCATTTGCTGATGAGTCCTCAGTATTAGTGTTTCAGAGAGAGAATGTGCAGCATTGTTCATAAAGGCACTCAGCTTTGTTTTAAATATTATTAGTATTATTAAAATGATGTTAATAAATCAATCATTTTCACTTACTATATTCTATAATACTTTTACATAGTAACCTTTTAAACTGAGTATTAACACATATTACAAAGTGACCACTTTAAAGCTTTATTTTGTCTAGGCCAATTTATAGCAAGCATTGTTGCAAGTTCCTCTTAATAGAATAATCATTATTTTGTGTGTACCTTTTACTGTGTTGACTATATACAGTGTAGCAAGTGTGTTTTACTAAGCACCATCATAGTCCATTTATATACTGTGTTTGAATGAGCCAAGTACCCAGAATGGAAGCAGATTGTAACCCAAACCTCTTTCTCCTTTCTCTTTATCTTTGATGTGGATTAGAAGTGCTCTAAAGGTTCCATTGTGTATAGGTAGTACAGGATTATTTACAGCAATATGGGTATCTATCAGGAACAGATTGTGTTGTCCAATTTGGTACAAATTGAAAAGCATGGCGGTTTCATTTACTCTTACTCACTAGTAGATGGAAAGAGTCCAGAAGCCAAGGTCAAAGAGCAAGTTTCTGGTTCCCAGGATCAGATCATAAGTCTTTTATTCAAAGTTAGCATGCACACCATCATGTGGTCAACTGGAGAGACTGCCAATCAACATGAAAAGAAAAAAAACTTTAATGGAAACACCAAAACCTGTTTACGTAAACTTTCAATTTATGAGAAACATGGGACAAATGCCACTTTCTTTTTGGATATTGTACTCAGGACTGGAGACACAAATCCTTCCCCCATTCTGACAAGGGTTTGAAAATGGTTCTTAAACAAGGAAATTAATTTCTGGGGGTGACATGACAGCAATGAGCATATCGCACACATTAGACCATTAGCATTCTTCTTGTAGCAGATGCAGCTCAGGACAAATGACTGTTCACTGCTAAAGCATCTGTCTTTATCTTTGAATACATCTTAAGCATAAGGAATCTGTCATGCCAGTCTGATAATTCTACAAGGATCTAGCAGGAGGACTAACAAGATAAGGAGACAATGGACTCTTTATACACTTTAAGTGATTTGCTCATGACCATAAAGTCCTCTCCATGTTTTCTTTACCATATGATGTAGCCTCTTGTGCTTTGTGAGATTCACAGATAACAGATGGTGAAAATAGAGCAGATTCATTCAGTAGTGTCCTTGTAATGGAATACTCTGAAAGTTGCAGAATGTCAAAACAGTTAATGAAACGTATCCAGCATCATAAAAGAAAATAAATACATTGTTAACAATCACCTTGGAAGTAATTCATCTAAGAAGGAAAATCAACGCTGCATGTTCATAGAAAATATAATCTTGGCTAAAACAACAACTGGACTGATCTGTAAATGGATTCATAGACTTTCACTAAATTCAAGGTATCTTTCTATTCAGTATGTCTTTTTCCTGCATTACATTTACACTGCAAGTCAACTGACGTAAGTATTTTGATTTGATACAGGGACAATTGTTGTTTTTATCCAAAGTCTTAAAAACTGTTTGTAATTTATTTAGGAGGTTACTCAGGGTCCCACAGTTTTCCTACAACATGCCTTAACACACGGGTTAAGTGACCAGAAAGTTCTAAACTAGCCTGTGAGTGAGCTCTGCATTGAACTGATGCTTCCAGGATAGTCTACACTGTGTCCAGCTGGAGGCGTTAGCTCCCTGGGAATGAGTTCTTTTGTAATTGCAGCTTGTTACATAACCAGAAACTACCAGAAACTACTGTATGTAGATATGATATAAAAAGGCGAAACCCCTCCGTTAGTGATACGGCGGTAAGAAATCACATTGGAGAAATAACTTAGCATTGTTTATTGTGAGATTATGCTGCATAACAGATGAAGGAAGCCAATGACAGAACCCAGTTCGGGAGTGGGCGCCCAATGTGTAGAGTCTGCCATTTTTGCCGTTGGAGTGGAAGGATTTTCAGGATCAGATGAAGTTATCTCCCATCCATCCGTCGGCTTCAAAGGTGTGCCGGGCAATGTTCCAAGGCTTTATACTCTTTCTTCACGTGCAGGCCCCCACTTAGGTGAATCATGCCATTCCAAACAAGGCAAAAGAGGATACAGTTTCATGCTGACTTTGATAGAAAAAAATAGTATACAACAGTCCTCAGTCTGACTGCCCGTTTCCCAGGTGTGTCTATCTGTCTTTTCTTATATTATACTGCTTGCCTAGCAGTATATGGTGAGCCCCTATGCTAAATCTGGCTCTGTGTCAACTGTGCATGTGAGTAGAAAAAGGTAGATTTATAAGATATATTTGCACAGAGTACAGTGACATATTAAACTTATGCTTATTAGATAGATAGATAGATAGATAGATAGATAGATAGATAGATAGATAGATAGATAGATAGATAGATAGATAGATAGATAGATAGATAGATAGATAGATAGATAGATAGATACTTTATTAATCCCTAGGGGAAATTCACATACTCCAGCAGCAGCATACTGATAAAGAAAATATTAAATTAAAGAGTAATAACAATGCAGGTATACAGACAGTCCATAACTTTGAATAATGTTAATGTTTACCCCCCCGGGTGGAACTGAGGAGTCGGATAGTGTGGGGGAGGAACGATCTCTTCAGTCTGTCAGTGGAGCAGGAAAGTGACAGCAGTCTGTCGCTGAAGCTGCTCCTCTGTCTGGAGATGATACTGTTTAG
This sequence comes from Erpetoichthys calabaricus, assembly GCF_900747795.2. Taxonomy (NCBI): domain Eukaryota; kingdom Metazoa; phylum Chordata; class Cladistia; order Polypteriformes; family Polypteridae; genus Erpetoichthys; species Erpetoichthys calabaricus. The sequence continues at coordinate 81,244,120 of NC_041409.2, forward strand.
TGGATGCACTGGATTCTCCATGATTGACAGGAGCCTGCTCAGCGCCCGTCGCTCTGCTACAGATGTCAGACTGTCCAGCTCCATGACTACAATAGAGCCTGCCTTCCTCACCAGTTTGTCCAGGCATGAGGCATTCTTCTTCTTTATGCTGCCTCCCCAGCACACCACTGCGTAGAAGAGGGCGCTCACCACAACTGTCTGATAGAACATCTGCAGCATCTTATTGCAGATGTTGAAGGACGCCAGCCTTCTAAGGAAGTATAGTCGGCTCTGTCCTTTCTTACACAGAGCATCAGTATTGGCAGTTCAGTGCAATTTATCATCCAGCTGCACTCCCAGGTATTTATAGGTCTGCACCCTCTGCACACAGTCACCTCTGATGATCACGGGGTCCATGAGGGGCCTGGGCCTCCTAAAATCCACCACCAGCTCCTTGGTTTTGCTCGTGTTCAGGTGTAGGTGGTTTGAGTCGCACCATTTAACAAAGTTCTTGATTAGGTCCCTATACTCCTCCTCCTGCCCACTCCTGATGCAGCCCACGATAGCAGTGTCGTCAGCGAACTTTTGCACGTGGCAGGACTCCGAGTTGTATTGGAAGTCTGATGTATATAGGCTGAATTTGAATGTGAATTTCCCCTTGGGATTAATAAAGTATCTATCTATCTATCTATCTATCTATCTATCTATCTATCTATCTATCTATCTATCTATCTATCTATCTATCTATCTATCTATCTATCTATCTATCTATCTATCTGAACAATATCGGAGAAAGTACAGTCCCCTGTGGCGCTCCTGTGTTGCTGACCACAATGTCAGACGTGCAGTTCCTGAGACACACATACTGAGGTCAGTATTTAAGATAGTCCACGATCCATGCCACCAGGTATGAATCTACTCCCATCTCTGTCAGCTTGTCCCTAAGGAGCAGAGGTTGGATGGTGCTGAGGGCACTAGAGAAGTCCAGAAACATAATTCTTACAGCACCACTGCCTCTGTCCAAGTGGGAGAGGGATCAGTGTAGCATGTAGATGATGGCATCTTCAGCTCCCACCTTCTCCTGGTATGCGAACTGCAGAGGGTCGAGGGCGTGACAGACCTGTGGCCTCAGGTGGTGAAGCAGCAGCCGCTCCATGGTCTTCATCACATGTGACATCAGGGCGACAGGCCTGAAGTCATTCAGCTCACTAGGATGTGATACCTATATATATTACATACACCCTCTGCAGTCCTGAGTGAAATTAGGGGGATTTAGATCCATCCATTCATTTTTGTTATCTGTTTATCCAGGGCAGTGTTGTGGGGAACCTGGAGCCTATCTTAACAAGGATAGGGCACAATGCAGGAACAATAACTGGACAGGGTGCCAGTCCATTGCGGGGTGTTAAGGACAATTCTTTATTTATTTATTTCACTTTGAATGTGAATGGTGCTAGGTACATAAATAATTAGTTGGTGTAGCACTAGTTTAGGGCGCAGCAAAATGCTGTCTCGCAACTTTAGGATTTCAGTTCCGTTGCCAGCTGAGGAGTTTTCTGTTCTGTCTCATGCACACAAGAGTTTTATCCTTGGAGTCCAGTTTTAGAACTAGAGTCTAGAGACATGTTGGATAATTCCTGCTTTATGTCCGTTATAGGGGTAAACAAGAAGTAGTTGTTACCCAGTCCTGGAAAAAAACATGTTTAAAAGATGGATTGAGCATTTCAACCCTTATATTAGAGTTGATTTTAATCACAGATATGCCATGGTAACTTTGCAAGACTCTCCGTCTACAGTATGTATTGCCTTTCAGCCACATTTTGTTCTGTTAGTGAAAATTGAGCTGATTGAATATTGTAAGTGGACCAGTAGATGGATTGTATGTCTACATGTCAAAATAGAGTCATAACCAGGAAATCAAAGTATCTGTCACCAAAGTCCAAATGCAAACCACAAATCAAAATCAAAATGGATTGCATAAAAAATCAACACCAGAATTCATGAAAATAACACGCACAATACTCTTTAGTTTATCCACAGTCTTGCCTTTTATACTGTCACCTTTGTGATGTAACATTGCGCATCATACTAGCAATGAATGACCTCCATCTAGACGTTGGTATCATTCACAAGAAACTGATGTGATGTGGCAAGCGTCCAATGAAATGAATATAAAATTTGACTTAATTGTCGAAAAATGTATCTATGGAAAGGTATTTTTTCAAAGTGCCATCTGAACACCTTTAGTTCCTGTATATGAACAGAATCAGTGTCAAAGGTCAGCCCTGGCAGGTCCACCACCCACTGGGAACTGCTGACCTGGTACCCCATACTCCCAACAGGACACCCCAAGGGATTTTGTCACATGCCTTTTTCAAGTCCACATAACACATGTAGACTGGTCAGGCATACTCCCAAAAACACTCAAGAATCCTTGTAAATGTAAAAAGCTGGTCCTGTGTTCCATGCCCAGGACTAAATCTGGGGCTTGACCAACAGCCACATCCTCGTTTACAGAATCCTTGCATAGGCCTTGTCAGGGAGGCTGAGGAGTGTGATCCTCTTAAAGATGAAACACACCTTTTGGTCCCCTTTCTTAATTATGGCTGCATTGCTTAAAGGGGCTGCACAGAACTGCAGATGTTAGGTCATTGGTACCTTTTTTGATGGTAATTCCCATACCATTTGGTGGGCACCAGCAGGAAAGGGATCATTCAGACTGAAGAAGGAGGTCTTTTGAGCTTGGTTAGGTTGTGGGAGTCCAGAGGCCTTTGACAGGTATGACATGCCAAGCAGAATACTGCAGTGGCAGCTGCAGAAGCAAAAATATGGGTATGGGAAGACTTTGGTAAGGTCATAGAAAATGACTTTCGGTCAACCATGAAACAATTCTGGCAAACTGTTAAGTGACTCAGGAGGGAGAAGCAGTTCTTCACCAGTGCAATTTATAGCAGGGATGGAGTGTTTCTAACCTCACTCGGTGATGTAGATGGGCAGTGGAAAGAGCATTTCAAGGACCTCCTAACTCCCACCAACAAGCATTCCTTTGAAGAACTGGAGACGGGGGACTCAGAGGAGGACTCACTCGGCAGAGCTGAAGTCACTGAGGTGGTTAAAAGACTCCTTGGTGGCAGGGTTCTGGTGGTGGATGATATTCATCCTGAGTTCTTAATGGTAGCACTGCGTGGAGGTTGGAGACAGTGCCTCTGGATTGGCAAACTAGGGTGATTGTACCCATCTTAAAGAATGGGGAACGGAAAAACGATTTCCATATAAGATAAATCCATTTTGCACCAAAACAGTTACTCTTTGTAAAAATGCTGTTTCTGATATACAAAGGTGGTTACTGAGCAGAATCTCTGACTATACAGCCATCCATCTATTATCCAACCTGCTATATCCTAACTACAGGGTCACGGGGGTCTGCTGGAGCCAATCCCAGCCAACACAGGGCGCATGGCAGGAAACAAACCCTGGGCAGGAGGCCAGCCCACCACAGTCTGACTATACAAATGCATAAAAATGTAACAGTGAGCATGGGCCGAGTATAGAAATTAAGTTGCCTACCTTTGTATGCATTTCTTGGCCATTACTACGCATTCAAAAATTGAATTTGCAAACTGCAATATGTGAATGTGTTTCATGAAAATGAAATCATCCACATACAGTCATATGAAAAAGTTTGGGAACCCCTCTCAGCCTGCATAATAATTTACTTTCAACAAAAAAGATAACAGTGGTATGTCTTTCATTTCCTAGGAACATCTGAGCACTGGGGTGTTTTCCGAACAAAGATTTTTAGTGAAGCAGTATTTAGTTTTATGAAATTAAATCAAATGTGAAAAACTGGCTGTGCAAAAATTTGGGTCCCCTTATAATTTTGCTGATTTGAATGCCTGTCACTGCTCAATGCTGATTACTTGCAACACCAAATTGGTTGATGAGCTCGTTAAGCCTTGAACTTCATAGACAGGTGTGTCCAATCATGAGATATAAAGATATTTAAGTTGGTCAATTGCAAGTTGTGCTTCCCTTTGACTCTCCTCTGAAGAGCTGACAGCATGGGATCCTCAAAGCAACTCTCAAAAGATCTGAAAACAAAGATTGTTGAGTATCATGGTTTAGAGGAAGGCTACAAAAAACTATCTCAGAGGGTTAAACTGTCAGTTTCAACTGTAAGGAATGGAATCAGGAAATGGAAGGCCACAGGCACAGTTGCTGTTAAACCCAGCAGGTCTGGCAGGCCAAGAAAAATACAGTAGCGGTATATGCACAGGATTGTGAGATTGTGGTTACAGACAACCCACAGATCACCTCCAAAGACCTGCAAGAACATCTTGCTGCAGATGGTGTATCTGTACATCGTTCTACAGTTCAGCAGAATTTGCACAAAGAACATCTGTATGGCAGGGTGATGAGAAAGAAGCCCTTTCTGCACTCATGCCACAAACAGAGTCGCTTGTTGTAGCAAATGCTCATTTAGACAAACCAGATTCATTTTGGAACAAAGTGCTTTGGACTGATGAGACAAAAATTGAGTTATTTGGTCATAACCAAAAGCGCTTTGCATGGTGGAAGAAGAACACCGGATTCCAAGAAAAACACCTGCTACCTACTGTCAAATTTGGTGGAGGTCCCATCATGCTGTGGGGCTGTGTGGCTAGTTCAGGGACTGGAGCCCTTGTTAAAGTCGAGGGTCAGATGAATTCAACAAAGTATCAACAAATTCTTCAGGATAATGTTCAAGCATCAGTCACAAAGTTGAACTTATGCAGGGCTTGGATATTCCAACAAGACAATGACCCAAAACACAGTTCGAAATCTACAAAGGCATTCATGCAGAGGGAGAAGTACAATGTTCTGGAATGGTCGTCACAGTCCCCTGACTCGAATATCATCGAAAATCTATGGGATGATTTGAAGCAGGCTGTCCATCAAATTTAACTGAACTGGAGAGATTTGGTATGGAAGAATGGTCAAAAATACCTCCACCCAGAATCCAGACACTCATCAAAGGCTATAGGAGGACAGCGTCTAGAGGCTGTTAGATTTGCAAAAGGAGCTCAACTAAGTATTGATGTCATATCTCTGATGGGATGTCCAAATTTATGCACCTGTCTAATTTTTTTACGATGCATATTGCGTATTTTCTGTTAATCCAATAAACTTCATGTCACTGCTGAAATACTACTGTTTCCATAAGGCATGTCATATATTAAAAGGAAGTTCAGCCAATGATAAACAAAAATCCAAAGAATTAAGAAGGGTTCCCAAACTTTTTCATATGACTGTATCTATTTTCAAACAACTGAGCATCAGTCCACTGCAGATTTAACTGAAATGGTTATTAAAATCATCAGCTAAACACAAATGAGATGCAAACGAAAGTAGCAGATGACCTGCTAAGTCTGAGGTTTCAGTCTCACATTTTCGTTCCTTCTAATTTCTAATTCTTGCTGGTAATAACACTTACAGTGTTGGCCAAATTATTATAATATTTTGGTTTTCTGCAGTTTTTGTTGATTCAAAGCTAAAAATTACCAATATGGTGCATTATCAATGACATGCAATTCTTCGTATTTGTAGTTACTTATGTAAAACACAAACCAAATAGGTTTTCAACATATATTTAGAAAGTTTTATAGGAAATTAAGGTTTTGTTTCCTTGACACCCTAAATGTCATCCAAAATGTCAGTATTTTGTTCAGCCTCCACGTGCTTTAATCACTGCTGTATTCTGTTAGGCATGCCTATACAATCATGTCCTCTAGTGATGGGAACTCCGACTCTTTTCAAAGCTTCGGCTCTTTTGGATCGGCTCCCTTTAAAGAGCCGGCTCTTACGGCTCCCGAATGGCTCTTTGTTTAGTATCACTTGGATGCTTATATTTTAGCCTAATTAAGCAATTATGAATGGTTTGTGTATAAGCAATTTCTTATTCATTGTTTTCAGACATTACGTATTTTTATGCATTTTTTCCACAGCAAACAAATTAAATAAAGGCCAAACTCAACAACAACAACACAACACTATGACTCTTTGAATAAAAGTTTTTAGGCCAGGTTGGCATTCAGAAATGCCAGATGCTTCAGCTTAGATGGGCTGATGCAATTTCTCCTCTCCGTGATCATTTGTCCTGTTTTTGAGAAGACTCTTTCTGAGGGGACCGATGTAGCGACAATGCAAAGTCTTCCTACCATTACCTTAACCAGGCGTGGGTAGACTGCAGCCTTGGCCTCCCACTAGCTCAAGATAGGACCTCAACTCCAGCATAGCTTCAGCTGTGTACCTGGCCTGTACCAACACTCGCTATCTTCGGAGCGTCTGCCCCCATTCCTTCTTTCACATAATGGTACGATCCTAGTCCGATGTGTTGTTCGTGAACGAGCCGGCATTATGAGCCAATGTTCTGTGTGCCCATATAAGTAAAGTCCCACCCCTGCCGAATGGATTTTCAGCAGAGCTGAGCAGGAGCCACTGAAGGTTCGGCTCTGCTCGACGGGCATCGGCTCCTCTCGTTCGCTTCAAAGCATCGGCTCTTAGAGCCGGCTCGTTCGCGAACGACACATCACTAATGTCCTCTGCACACTTTTTAATGTCCTTGTCGTGAAACCATACGTGTAGAAGGCGTTCAATAAGATGTTGCTTGGTTGTGAACCTGCATTCATGCATCTTATCTCTCAGCATCTTCCACACATTCTCTATGGGATTCATGTCCGCACTGTTTCCAGGCCAGTCGAGCAATTGGAGTTGTTTTTCTGCCAGGTACTTCTTAACCTTTTTGGATGTGTGGCAAGGGGCATTATCTTGCTGGAAAATGACATCCTGATGAGATCCTTGAGTCCAGTCCCTTAACTGAAATGAAATTTTCGCTGAGCAAACCATTTTGTGGAACCGGGCAGGTCAATAACTCTCGGTGCTACACTTTTTCTTTATAAATTTAAACTCATATAAGTACACAGGTAATGAAAATTTGCTCATTACCTGATGGCTGCGTTCTCATGCAATCGGACGTGGCAAATAGGAGATTCTTTAAGGGAAAATTCACGTGAACGCCATTTGAATTGGGAGCTCCCGAATGAACAATATAGATATTTTTTAGAACATTATTACTGTTTTTAATTTGGAGATAATTTCTACTCAAATTAGCCGACTTGCAACGTAACGTTGACGTCTTACATCACTCAATAAAAAATAATAACAAAAAAAAAACATCGGCCACAGAAAGCGTTTTTATGGTCAAATTCTATTAGGAAAAATGAAATACACACTGCGACATTTAATTTAACGAAATGCATTTGAGTTTAATTTTAACAGCGTCTTGTGATGATTGAGTACCAAATCAACAGTGAATTACGTTTACTCTGAAACGGCGAACACCAGAAGCGGACTCGGAATTGAGGCGCACAGCTGAGCATTCTGGTGGTCATTATGTGGGCGGGGCTCACAGCGAGCAGGTCTATGACGTCACATTAGTTTCTCTCAGGTGATTCTTCCTCTTGCCATTGAGCTGGAGAGGGCGTGTTGACTGCTTGGCTGTAGAACGGTGATTTCAACTGAGTAGCTGCGGTATTTCCAGACTCCGAGTATACTACACCTTACCTACAGAATGGAAGAACTTGAAACATTCCTAACAAGTTTTCAAAACGAGAGAATTTATGTCGCTTTGAAAACAGGCTCCAAGTATGTCGGGACCGTGCGGCAAATACACATGGATAAAACCCTCCTGTTAGAAAAAGGTAAACGTGTCGGCTAGCGTAAATCTTGACACATCTGATTTTTATTTAGTCAAGGGAGTCTTCTTTATTCAGAAGTTGCCTCCTTTTATAAAATATACAGCCCTGTTCTAGATGTATAACTTTTTTTTTTTTTTTTTTTAATAGTTAACATCTGTCCACGTAAAGTCAACTTTTTGTTCCTTGGCAATAGTGTAACAAATAATGCTGAAAAATAGTTGTAAAAGTTTGCCAGTTGAAACCGTTAAATCAGATTTGTAGATATTTATATTCAGCGAGTATGGTTCATTCTGTAATGTTAAGACAAAACTGGCGTATGGCGTAGGGCTCGGAGCCAGACTACCTACTCTTGTTCAGATGCTTCATTTGCACAATGCACTGCACCTTCTGAAACAACAGTGCTCAGTAGCTGTCCAGCCACATGGCCGTCTGATCATTACAGTATTATTATTTCATAATTTAAAAAAAAAAAAAAACATTGAAAATGCCCACTGACTATAGCACTGCCACAGGCGTTTTCCTCATTGCAGGCCTGGCATGCAACAATATCTGTTTAGGGTCTTAAGCAGGCCACATTAATTGAAAAATGTAACTTGTTAACTTTCCCAGGCTTATATAGTTTGTGTATCTCAATGGTTATCTAAACACTATTTGCTGTTATGTCCTGTAGTGATGCAATGGTTAAAATGACACACATATAGCAGACAGACACACTCTTGAAATGTGTGGCACCACGTAGCTGCAGTTGTCTTTGTGTGTGTTTGTCTGTCTGCAGATTAATTATTAAACTTAAGTTACCTTGCGGTACTGAGCTCCTGAATGGATAATAGCAATTTTAGCTTTTTATTTTCTCTCGTGACCAGTCTTTTTTTTCCCCATTATCTTTTGCTGTCTCCCCGAACCCCAGCAGTGACTTAAAATGCACAGACTGGAGAAATACTGGATGGGTATCTTAATGCGTTGTCCCCAGACATTTGTTCTTGTATCAGAATCATGTCTGCCCTCTCAAGAGTAAATACATTGAGGCTTTAATAGGTATATACTTCGGTTCTATGTTTTTGCACAAAGCACCATTTATAAATACATTCATAACAACCTAATGAATCCAAGTCAAAGTACAGTTAAATAGAAGATAAAAACAAAACACCTAGGTATGTGTGTGTTAGGTGCATACAAATAAAATATGAAAAACAAAATAGCATGTAGAGTGAGCATTCAAATTAAAAGGTGTCTTAATGCAGACAAAATTGAAAGGTATGAGTGAACTAAAGGTGTAATTGGAAAGTGCCTGTTTGTGACAAGATGTAGAGGATTTAGCTATTTATTCATACTATTGTCTAACTCTTAGAGCTTCATCTTGTGGGAGATGTTTTAAAAAAGGTTTCATTTGTGTCGTTTAAACCCCTTCAACAGTTTGAAATAGAAAACTCGTGGACATGCTGGTATAAATTGCCTTAGTATTATCTATGCAGGATAATAGGTGTGAGTTGGCTTAGTATCTAAAGTATTGCCAGAATAATTTCCCCACAGCAGAATGGACTATGGCACAATTGAAGGGTTGAATTTTGTTGGGACACTTCATTTGCAAGAACATAGTAGAAAAAAGAAAGTATATCTCGTGTGATCCTGTGGCCTTGTTTATCAGGGAGTAATTACTAATATCTCCAAAATTAGGCGAATTATTTCTCAGCTGACAAGAACATGCAACAAATTTTGCATTGCTTTGCTTCAAATTGAAAATCGGCTGCAAATAAAAATTTCTGCCAACTTATGACCATAATTCAACCTTGAATTAAAATCCGATTTTTCTCCTTTGTGTTTATGTAATATGTCATACCTATTAATGCTTCTTATTTGTTAACATCAAAACATTCTAAAATTTTATAAAATTTGTTTGTTAGGAAGTTAAGTAGTTTCTTGTCAACAAAATTATGTTGAGCCTGATAATCAATTTCCTTAAACTTTGCTTAAGCACACAGAAACGAGTCTTTTAGTTGAAGCTTCTCTTGATTGTTTTTTCTCATCTCCCTAAATCTCACATTGGAGGTTGAGAAGGTAAATTTGAAATGTTTCTGTTTTAACTGATGTTCTTCAGATCTCGCCTGAATGTTAAGGACATACCCTTTAATGTCTAATATTAGGACCTCAAAACTGAATCATACTTCGCTGTATTACTACTTTACAGACCCTTCTTAATTTCATATTTTTAGCAGTCTTTTATTTACATTAGCTTTTTGTTATAAACAAGAGTTATCGCATGGCTGTAAATGTCATATAATGGTAAAAAGAGGAAAATGACACTGCAAAGCTTTCCTCTCCCTGATTGATTTTCTGTGGTATCTTGAAATTGTGAAATTAACCACACATTCTTATAACAGGACTTTAATAATAGTTTACTATTAACTACTGTAAATCACTAATGATTAAAAGTTGAGCTTTTGGCTTCCAGGTCTAGTAGCACTATGTCTCATTATGCCACCCCTCGCCTCTACTATGTTATACATATAACCTCGGTTCACGACCATAATTCGTTCCAAACCTCTGGTCATAAACCGAATTGGTCGTGAACCGAAGCAATTTCCCCCATAGGATTGTATGTAAATATAATTAATCCGTTCCAGACCGTACAAACTGTATGTAAATATATTTTAAAAATATTTTTAAGCACAATTATAGTTAATTACACCATAGAAGGCACAGTGTAATAGTAAACTAATGTAAAAACATTGAATAACACTGACAAACACCCAGGCTCCCTGCTCAGCTGCACGCGCTCGCTCTCAGCTGCACGCGCTCTCTCTAGCACATGAGCCTGCCTGCTCGCTCTCTCTCTCTCTCTTTCTCTTTCATCAGCACACGAGCCTGCCTGCTCTCGCTCTCTCTCTCTCTCTCTCTCTCTCATCAGCACACGAGCCTGCCTGCTCTCTCTCTTTCATCAGCACACGAGCATGCCTGCTCTCTCTCTCTCTCATCAGCACACGAGCCTGCCTGCTCTCTCTCTCTCTCTCTCTCTCTCTCTCTCTCTCATCAGCACACGAGCCTGCCTGCGCTCTCTCTCTCTCTCTCTCATCAGCACACGAGCATGCCTGCTCTCTCTCTCTCTCATCAGCACACGAGCCTGCCTGCTCTCTCTCTCTCTCTCTCTCTCTCTCTCATCAGCACACGAGCCTGCCTGCTCTCTCTCTCTCTCTCTCTCTCTCTCTCTCATCAGCACACGAGCCTGCCTGCGCTCTCTCTCTCTCTCTCTCTCTCTCTCTCTCTCTCTCTCTCTCTCTCTCTCTCTCTCTCTCTCTCATCAGCACACGAGCCTGCCTGCTCTCTCTCTCTCTCTCTCTCTCTCTCTCTCTCTCATCAGCACACGAGCCTGCCTGCTCTCTCTCTCTCTCTCTCTCTCTCTCATCAGCACACGAGCCTGCCTGCTCTCTCTCTCTCTCTCTCTCTCTCTCTCTCATCAGCACACGAGCCTGCCTGCTCTCTCTCTCTCTCTCTCTCTCTCATCAGCACACGAGCCTGCCTGCTCTCTCTCTCTTTCTCTCTCTCTCATCAGCACACGAGCATGCCTGCTCTCTCTCTCTCTCTCTCTCTCATCAGCACACGAGCCTGCCTGCGCTCTCTCTCTCTCTCTCTCTCTCTCATCAGCACACGAGCATGCCTGCTCTCTCTCTCTCTCTCATCAGCACACGAGCCTGCCTGCTCGCTCTCTCTCTCATCAGCACACGAGCCTGCCTGCTCGCGCTCTCTCTCTCTCTCTCTCTCTCTCTCTCTCTCTCTCTCTCTCTCTCTCTCTCTCTCTCATCAGCACACGAGCATGCCTGCTCTCTCTCTCTCTCATCAGCACACGAGCCTGCCTGCTCGCTCTCTCTCTCATCAGCACACGAGCCTGCCTGCTCGCTCTCTCTCTCATCAGCACACGAGCCTGCCTGCTCGCTCTCTCATCAGCACACGAGCCTGCCTGCTCTCTCTCTCTCTCTCTCTCTCATCAGCACACGAGCATGCCTGCTCTCTCTCTCTCTCTCATCAGCACACGAGCCTGCCTGCTCTCTCTCTCTCTCTCTCTCTCATCAGCACACGAGCCTGCCTGCGCTCTCTCTCTCTCTCTCTCTCTCTCTCTCTCTCTCTCTCTCTCTCTCTCTCTCATCAGCACACGAGCATGCCTGCTCTCTCTCTCTCTCATCAGCACACGAGCCTGCCTGCTCGCTCTCTCTCTCATCAGCACACGAGCCTGCCTGCTCTCTCTCTCTCTCTCTCTCTCATCAGCACACGAGCCTGCCTGCGCTCTCTCTCTCTCTCTCTCTCTCTCTCTCTCTCTCTCTCTCTCTCTCTCTCTCTCTCTCTCTCTCTCTCTCTCTCTCTCTCTCTCTCTCTCTCTCTCTCTCTCTCTCTCTCATCAGCACACGAGCCTGCCTGCTCTCTCTCTCTCTCATCAGCACACGAGCCTGCCTGCTCTCTCTCTCTCTCATCAGCACACGAGCCTGCCTGCTCGCTCTCTCTCTCATCAGCACACGAGCCTGCCTGCTCGCGCTCTCTCTCTCTCTTTCTCTCTCTCTCTCTCTCTCTCATCAGCACACGAGCATGCCTGCTCTCTCTCTCTCTCATCAGCACACGAGCCTGCCTGCTCGCTCTCTCTCTCATCAGCACACGAGCCTGCCTGCTCGCTCTCTCTCTCTCTCTCTCTCTCATCAGCACACGAGCATGCCTGCTCTCTCTCTCTCTCTCATCAGCACACGAGCCTGCCTGCTCGCTCTCTCTCTCTCTCTCTTTCTCTTTCATCAGCACACGAGCCTGCCTGCTCTCTCTCTCTCTCTCTCTCTCTCTCTTACATTGCAGCAGTTCACATCTGACCGAGAACAATGCAACACGTGCGGAAATCATCAGCGCGCACAAACCGAAAGGGAAACTGGCTTGTTCGTGTACTGAGCGTGTGGTCGTGAACCGAGGCAAAAGTTTGGCGAACTTTTTGGTCGTAAACCGAGTTGTATGTGTACCGAGGCATTCGTGAACCGAGGTTCCACTGTACATTGAAGACAGATTAGGAAATTTTACATTTGATTTCCTAAATTAAACATGCCACCTGTCCTGTAGGCCCAATTCTTTCTAATACATTGAAAAATGCACTTGTGTTTTCATTTTTATAGTATTAAAGTATGAAATTAATTAATTGTATTTTATTTAATTAAAAAAATATTTTATCACTTTGTATGTAATTCTTTTGAAGTATCCATTGTTAAGACGGTATTACTGAAACAAGATTTAGAGACACAGTTGACCAGACCAACGAGCGGTAGATGTCCTCTGTGCAGTGTTTTTCTTTTGACAAACAGATAGATAACAGAATACTGACATGTTTCATCCAATACCAGGTAACAAGTTGAAATGAGCAAAGTTGTAATTTTAACATCCCAGATGGGTCCAGATTTTTTTTTTTTTTTTTTTTTTAAGAATTTCCAAATGTTTCGTATTCCAAAGTGGTGCACTTAAAACTATGAATATTGACAATGAAGGGGCTAAATAGTTTATACTTTTTATCCTTTTTTACTTTATAGTGCCTTTATTTATAAATTTATAACATATACTCTTTATCTCCCCTGGGATAATGGCACTTGAAATACCTGTAATAAGAGAGAGTTGCCACAGTCTAAATTTTATTACTTTATTTGGTTAATCCACTGTTACTTGGTGAATGATGACAGCCTTACTAATCGCATTATAAATGTATTTTTTATTTTTAAATTCTAAACATACTAGTGTAAGGTTATCTTCTAAAGCTGTTCACCTTTTCCTTGATATTCAAGATTATGCAATTCTGTATGCAGAGCACTAACTGGAAAGCGTATATCCTTTTCAAAGCCATCCATCCATCTTCCAAATCCACTTTATCCTGAGCAGGGTCGCTGGGAGGTAGGAGTCCTATCCCAGCAAGCAAATGAACAATATCCAGACAGGTCGCCAGTCTATCACAGGATAAACACACAGACGCACACAAACGTGTGAATCACCAGTCTACCTAATCTGCATGTCGTGGGACTGTGGGAGGAAACGGGAGGAAGGCCACGTAGATATGGAAAGAACACGTAAGCTTCATGCAGGGTGGACCCATGACATACAGTAGACCGTTTTCCGTATTCCAGAGCAGCAACTCTACCGTTGCACAGCTGTGCCATGCCATTTCTAAATCAGTCATGACAAAAAGAACAAACTGTTGAAAACTACTTAAGTGAAATGGAAAAACGGTGGTTTCTACTTGGTAGATATTTGTTAAGATAACAGATTGATGGAAAGTAGAGCGCCCCTTTTAGATTTATACATTTTCAAATTTATAAAAAGTAACAATGTCATATTGTACAGTATTTCCTCATGCATTTTAGATGCAACGGGTAAATATAATAGTTATTTACATTGTTAATAATTTGCCATGTAAAATAGGTTTGATAAAATGTTGCTTTATTTTTGGAAACACATGCGGAGTGGTCTGACCTACAGTAATGTTTAAATTATATAATGTGTTTCAAAGTTTGTCTTCCATTTGTCATGCTATTGTTGCAATGGTTGTGTTTGTTTTATACAAGTTTCTAATGTGTACATTTTTAGTATATTAGGAAGGGTAAATTACTTGATACCCATTGCTTTTGTTCTTTAGTTGTCGATGTACAAACAGGAAGGGAATTTCAAGGACTGAAACTGTTTTTGGGTCATGAAATCAAAAATGGTAAGGTGTTTTTTTTTATTGTGCAGTATTTATAAAGAAGTTTTTATTGGAATATATTTAACATAAATGTTTATGTCTAATATGTCATATCTTGATTATAGAATGAAGGATTTGAACAATTTAAGAGTACTTTTATGATGGAAAAATAAATGAAGACAAAAGAGTAAACCCAATATAAAATTTTAAATTATGTTTAACTCCTTTACGTGACTTTAGTAACTTCAAATTTGTAAAATACATTTACAGTTGTGATTGTTCATTTTGGATAATTTATGCTATACATTAAGTAAAAATAAAGTATTGTAAAGGGGTCAAGATTTAGTGATTTTGTTTATGATGAATTTATTTGTTCTTGCCTGGACCAAATGTGATCATTTCTGGTTACAGGTATAACATCTTGAATGTATGTGCTTTGATGTATAACTAATAACGGGAGTAACTGATCAGATTTCAAACTTGTATTTCAATCTCGAGTGCTATAATCTAGTAGTGCTAGATCGAATGTCACCGTTCAGAAATAATTTGAATGTATATTTAAAAAAAAAAAAAAAAAATACACACAAATCAAAATGAAAGGTCATTTGTTTATCTTTACACTAATTTGGTCATCATATTACTCCAAATGTAGTAAACAGTTGAAGTATTTTACAGACCTGTTTTTATACATCACTTTCAGGATCAGTTTATTCGTATTTTTCAGTAGTTAGCTTATATCATCATTATTAGTAAAGTGAACAAAGTTCTGCTACTTAAAACTCTTTACAATGCATTTTGAGGCAGACTTTTCTGCACTGTTGCTTGGCTTTTAGGTCTATCATTTTAGTAATCACAAACATGAAACAATTTGTCAGTACCCTTAAAGTCACACGTTAACCTGAAATCCCTGATTTACTGCTGTGTTATGATTGAGCTTTCTTTTTTCATTAAGTATTAATTGAATATTTCTAGTTATTTTGATGCTGCTGCTTTGTAAAGGGATGTCATTCAGCAAAATCTTTGATCATTGGTACAATGTCTAGTGTTAAAACAGCATTAGTGGAGGAATAAATATCTGCAATGAAGCAGCAATTGTAATTTTAACTTAAAGAAATAAACATTTTGGCCAAGTGATTTTGTTACAATTGTTTTTCTTGCAGTTGGAAGTGCAGAAAATATTGGAGCAGAAGGCGAACCGTCTACCACATATTCACACCACGATGAGTATGTGTAGTGTTACTTTTTTAAATTGATAAACTTCAATGTAGTGATAGTACATGCTATGTCAGTGTTTTATAATTGCCAAATATATTTCTAATAATTTATATTGTATACCACATGTTGTTAGAAGGGTTTTGAACTAATTTGTCTGTCTTATTCTAACCATAGTTTCAACATTGTTTGAATTATACAGCTGAAACTCTTTGCTTCAGTGCTACTTCTTCTATTTTTAACACTGTCCCAAAGTTCTTTACAGGTACAGAGCTGTGCCCAATCCTCCTAGGATTAATAAAGTATCTATCTATCTATCTATCTATCTATCTATCTATCTATCTATCTATCTATCTATCTATCTATCTATCTATCTATCTATCTATCTATCTATCTATCTATCTATCTATCTATCTATCTATCTGTCTGTCTGTCTGTCTGTCTGTCTGTCTGTCTGTCTGTCTGTCTGTCTGTCTGTCTGTCTGTCTGTCTGTCTGTCTGTCTGTCTGTCTGTCTGTCTGTCTGTCTGTCTGTCTGTCTGTCTGTCTGTCTGTCTGTCTGTCTGTCTCCTGAGTCAAGCTGGCATGTGTACTTTTCTTTAAACAAACCCTGCACTGTAAGCGAGTTACACAGCCTACAAACCATACATGTGTCGAACATAGATTGGATACGTTCTGCGGGTCTTCCATTTATTTACACAGTTTAAGTATTAAACAGGACAAAATCCCAGATAATTTTTGGGATTTTGTAAATACCAGCCAGCCTGCTGTTATAAGTCTCGGAAAGAGGACATTGTCGAGAATAAGAGAGAACATCTGGTCACTCTTTACCTATTTATATCTATTAATCATTTTTTGAAAAATGTATCAATAGATTAACTATGACTGTATTGTAACAAGGAAAAAAAAAAAGTGTTCATACCCAGATTTATTTGCGTCTATGTCGTACCTTGTCCCCCACCACTTATTGATCCTGCTGTTTTAAGACTCCCCTTAGGCTGTGGATTCAACTCGAGTGCCTTAAAGGGGAAAGCGGGGAATGTGGTCGGGAGCAGAATGGACCCTCACGCAGGCATGGGAGAAAGCAGGTGGTAGCGAATGGACACGGGACAGAATTTTGTTGATATTGTCTGAAAACGGGACGAAACCAAGGTGAAAAATTAGCATTGGGCAGATCTTTGCCCTGTATGACCCCATAACAGTCAAAGTAGACTTCATTATCTGTAAATGTCAATTTTATCTTTTCTCATACATTGCAATCTACTAATAAAACATAAGACAAAAAATTATACTGTGGTACAAGAAAATGCTGCAAAGAAGATTGAGTCTTTATCAAATGAGCAGAATAATTGCTGAAAGGCAGATGTCTTTAAAGCTTGTTTATCAGTATGATGAAAACCTGTCTACATTCAAGCTTTTCTAACCAAATATATGACTAGATGTACTGTATAGCATGGTGGTTACAAGTGTAGTGATTCAATCACTGGATTTAGTTTTATGTTGTATTACACGGATATATTGTATACAGTATGCCATTTTGTTTTAAGGAAACTTCAAAAACCTTCCGATTTAATCAACTAGCATACTTAAAGAAAGTCGTAAACTCCTGCATAGTAATACAAAGTGTAGTGTTTAGAAGGTAATACAAGCAGCAGAGGTGAAGGATAAGTGGAAGGAAGAATCAGTAAACTTAAAAATTCTTCATATTAAAGTGAAACCTGCCCTTCAGAACAGGTAATCCATCTGAAGCTAAGCATGTTTGGGCCCAGCCACTACTTGGATGAGAAACCAACCAGGGAAGCTTGGTATGCTGCTGGAAGGGGTGATGGTGATGTGAACAGGGTGTACTTACCCAGGGTTCTGTGCATGGATCCCAGCTCCCTAGTTCAGTGAAGGGTAATTGTGATGGAAAAAATGGTACCGTCTTTCGAATGAGAAGCCGAGGTGCTGACTCCCAGTGGGCATAAAATATCCTTGGAGATCTTTCAAAAAAGAGTAGAGTGTCCTGCAATTTTCTGTATAAATTGCCCATCACAGTCTTGTGCATTCTGACTTCCTCATCGTCTCATGACTCTTTTTGTCTCATCCCTTCACCACATGATAGCTAATGTATGGTGAGCATACTGTTGTGAAAATGGTTTTTGCCATATTATCCAAGTGGCTGCCCATTGATGGTGGTTGAAGTGTCTCCCCATTGTCTATGTTAAAAGCTCTTTGAGTAGTTAGAAAAGCACTATATAAATGTAATTCGTTAAAAATTACTTTTCCAGAAAAGGGTAAAATGAATGTGCAGAAGTTAGAAAGACTTCAGCCCCCTAAGCACTGTTCACAATGCAACTACTATTCTTATTCATGTCAGGGGAAATGTGGAAATCACTAAGCCTTGTGTTGTGGTAGCCTGCAATGATGCAATGAACGGCATTGATCCTGTAGGCCAGACACTTTCATTCTAACCTCTTATGCGCAGACAACAGAAAAAATACAAGAAAAGCACGTAAAAAAACCTGCTTCTGCTCTCCCGTTTACAACATTGGGCTGTGTGTTGGTGACTGTTTCAATACATATCACATGAAGGACGCATACTAGATCTGAATCAGTTGGAAGACACTAGGGGTCACTGATGCTCCTTTAAACCCAACAGACAGACATACAGGACACAGGGTAAAAGCCCCATGAAGTATTCTTTAATTATTTTCTTCTTGCACAGTGCCTCCAAAGCACCACAGCCACAATAAACACAATTAAATCAATAATGATCACAATGCTGTTTCTCCTCCACCCCTCCCAGCAAGCGTTGTCTACCTTCTCCTGACTCAGGCTCACTTGCTTGGTTCACAGCAGTCCTTTATATAGTCTTTGACCCGGAAGTGCTTCTGTCCTTCTGACTACGTGACTTGCAATAAAGGACTGTTTTTTTCTTTGGCCCAGAAGTACGTCTCAGCTTCCATCCTTGTGACCTGGGAGTACTTCTGGGCTATGGATGAGGCATTGCTCCTCCGGTCCCCTCACAGCTCCTCCTGGCAGCACCCACGGTACCCAACAGGGCTGAGAAGCCAAACTCCCAAGTCCCAGGATGCCCTGCAGAAATCGGATTCAAGTCTGGGCTCTGGCTGGGCCACTCAGGGACATTCACAGAGTTGTCCTGAAGCCACTCCTTTGATATCTTGGCTGTGTGCTTAGGGTCGTTGTCCTGCTGAAAGATGAACCATCGCCCCAGTCTGAGATCAAGAGCGCTCTGGAGCAGGTTTTCATCCAGGATGTCTCTGTACATTGCTGCAGTCCTCTTTCCCTTTATCCTGACTAGTTTCCCGGTCCCTGCGGCTGAAAAACATCCCCACAGCATGATGCTGCCATCACCATGATTCACTGTCGGGATGGTATTGGCCTGGTGATGAGCGGTGCCTGTTTTCCTAGAATTCTGTGGAAAAAAATGAATTTAATCCATTTTGGAATAAGGCTGTAACATAACAAAATGTGGAAAAAGTGATAACTTTCCGGATGCACTGTATTTGTGCAACACTGATGGTGCAACGTCAGTCATCTTACCGCCTTTAACTGTTCACATTTATGAATCACTAAATTCTATTGCCTTTCAAAAACAACTCTCCACACTTCTCTCCTGTTCAACCTACATTTTCTGATTTCATTTCTCCCCACTAACTCGATGTGTGACCCTGCCAGTACTGGAGGATGGAGAAATGTGAGCTAATGATGTTGGCATTAAACCTGTGCTTTTGCATTCCTGTGTTATTTAGAGCCACTCCAGTGGGCTTAATTCACATTTTTCAGTGCTGTGTATATGTGTGAGTGTATGTATTTATTCTGTGTCTTGATAATAAGCTACCTATGATTTTGTGAGCTATAAGGCCACATGAACCACCTGAATTACCAACCAGACGTAATGTATTTTTGTAGTGTTTGAAAGTTATTTTTTAAAATGTATCATTTGTTTTCTTCTCTGGTTAGTGTTCTAGATGAAGGAAGTGAAGATATCGACCTAGAGGATCATTGTGGTATGAAAGCACAATTAAATGAATTTCACATTCCTGGCATTAAAAATGGTAAGCCTTCAGATTATAGAAGGCAGTGAGCAACATTTACTTACAGTTCTTCTGAAGCTTGTTGTTTGTGTTTGACTGACCACGTGAAGTTATTACGTTATTTTGGGATGTTACCTATAAAACCAGTCTCTTTCTGTGCTCTTCAAATCTCCATAGCACTGCTGGTACTCTGAAGGAAATGTGTTTCCCCGTATACAGTATGTTCAGATATTAAAACACACAGAGATATAAACCTGTAGCATATATACTAGGAGTAATACAGCTTCGAGATTTAACCAATTTTACATATGAATCCTTTATATTGACACCAGAGAGTGGCAGTGTGTTGCATGTTGATTCGCACATTCAAGTCGGAATTTCATTGTATTCTGTACACATTATTGTAATGAGCCTAAAATGTGTTTGATAAGGATTTTTGCAGTTGATAACACAAAAACCTGCAGGTTTAATTCAACTAAATATGTGTTTTTTTTCATTTCCCAAGAGAATTAATTTTCTGTAAAATTCATTTTCTGTTTATCATACTTTATTTTCCCCCCTTATATTTGTAATTCATTTTGGATGTTGTGGAGTTTTGAAAAAAATGCTGTGTCAAAATTTTTTTTAAGCACATCTCCTCGACTTTGGGTTCGAATAACAGTGATGTCTCCCTGAATGGTTTCCCTTTCATCCCACATACATAGGATATTACACTGGGTATACATGAATGGAAGGTTGATCAGGTAATCTTAATTGTCCCTCTGTTGGGCTGAAGTCCCGTCATGTTTTCTTCTGCCAAGGAGAGTTCCAGCACAGTGTGACACTGAAATGAATAGTTACAAGCACAATACATTCTCAGACTCACTTAAACCAATTCAAGGTCCCCAGTGGGGCCAGAACCTGTCTTAGCAGCTCAGGGCTCAAGGCAGGAAACACCTTACCATACCATTTTTATTTGTTAAGCGCTTAAAAACACAGCATTATAACTGACCGAAGCACTGTACAGTTAAAACAAGCAAGACTAAAAGCAAAATATTAAAAAACAAACATTAAGAGAGAATTTAAAACAGAGACACTAAAAAACAGGTCAGGGGACCCAATAAAACAGAGAAATAGCAAAAAGCAAGTGGGAATAAGACAGGTTAAGAATTAAAAGCCAATGTGAAGAAGTGCGTTTTTAGGTGTGATTTGAATGTGGCGACTGAAGCGGCTTGCCTAACCACTAAAGGTAAGGAGTTCCAGAGCCTGGGTGCACAGACAGAAAAAGCCCTTTCACCACGAACTTTAAAATGTGCCTTGGGAACGGTTAGGAGCAGCTGATCTGCGGATCTAAGAACACAAGGGGGATTGTGACGATGGAGCAAGACACTCAAGTAGGCAGGGGCTAGACCATTTAGTGCCTTATAGGTTAAGAGGCGTATCTTAAAATCAATTCTGAAGCTAACCGGCAGCCAGTGTAGGGTTTTTAAAATCGGTGTAATGTGTTGGCTTCTGCTGCTTCCAGTTAAAAGCCTTGCAGCCGCATTTTGAACCAATTGGAGTCTCGAAAGAGTGGCTTTACTAATACCATATAGGCAGGAATTAGAATAGTCGAGCCGGGACGTAATGAATGCATGGATTACTGATTCCAGGAGGTGGTAAGGCATCACTGCACTACAAAGTACCAAAAGCAGACAATTGTTTTTTCACTTTGTTTTACAGTGTTAATGCAAATAGTGTAATATAATGATATTTTAAATTCATCTTGGGCTGGATTAATGTTTGTAATCCATATTTTCAAATTGAGCAAAAAACTAAAACTACTGCAGTATCTTTAAATGGTAGTATGATGATAACGTGATTATTGTTATCATCTTTGTTGTGTTTGCACATGCTGTGCTTTTTACTGTGATGGTTTTCTTTCATGAGATAGTTACTATAAATAGTATGAATACAGGAAGACAAAACGAAAATGTGAAATCACGCATACTGTACAACTAAAATAATATTTTATGCAGTCAACCTAAACATATCCAGCCATCCACTGTTAAGAACTTGATTTGAAATTCTTGATATAGTATTTAGTGTAAAATCTAGATAATGATCTTCAATTAGAGTAGACTGACTTAAGAAATGCTTCCATTACATTTTTAAGGTTTTTAGTTAAGGTTTCAAAAAGCTATTCTAGGGAAAGGTGAGATTGTATAAAAATATCTGAAACATGTACTGTAGTAGTTGATTTTTTTTTTTTTCTTTTGTAGCTGTGGAAGATGAAAACATAAAATATATTGTTATTGACAGCTTTTGTGACCTTTTTGTTCCTGCTGTAAGTATTGTATATTTTTGTTCCAATTGCATTAATTCATTGTAATGCTATGTATACATTTTAATTCATCCATCCATTTTCCAACCCGCTGAATCCGAACACAGGGTGATGGGGGTCTGCTGGAGCCAATCCCAGCCAATACAGGGCACAAGGCAGGAACCAATCCCGGGCAGGGTACCAAGCCACCGCAGGACACACACAAACACACCAAGCACACATTAGGGCCAATTTAGAATCGCCAATACATTTTAATTCAGAAAAGTCCTATGCAAATTGAGCCTCTAGTCAGGAGATGTAGCATTTCTGCAGATGATGTTGAAAGTCTGTTTGACTTCAATGTTGTGTTGAGGGGACTGCTGTGTGCAACCATAACACAGAAGGAAAAAGAGCCAGATATGTCATTGATGCAGACTTAAAAACAATGCCCCCTAACTACCTTTGGGGGTGGATTTGGGATGGCTTCCTCCTCCTTTCCAGAACTTTAAACCATAGGGTTTCTGACTCAGTTCTTGTTATATTTCTCTGTGTGATCTTGAGCAGGTCACTTAAACAGCTTGTAAAAAGTTTATAGTGCAGTGTTTTTTAAGTCATTACATATCCTAATATTGTAAGTTGCCGTGAATAAAAGGCAGCAGATAACAATATATCCAGAGACTC
The DNA here is from genome assembly GCF_900747795.2 of Erpetoichthys calabaricus. Taxonomy (NCBI): domain Eukaryota; kingdom Metazoa; phylum Chordata; class Cladistia; order Polypteriformes; family Polypteridae; genus Erpetoichthys; species Erpetoichthys calabaricus. Next base: position 81,266,730 of record NC_041409.2, read on the forward strand.
CCACCATGTCAATTGGGGAGTTATCATCGGCTTGATTCTTGAATCCAGAGGCAGAAAACAGCCTGTAAACTTTATTCTGGTTTATGCAAGTAAGAAATGCATTGTGAAAGTCCAGATTTGCCAGCCCGTGGTATCTCAGAATCACAGGGTTGAGGCATGTAAATAAAGGACCAATAATCTTTTGCATCTCCCTGGCTGCATGACTTCAATAATGAAGTACAAGGTTTCCATTTCACCCATGTTGGATAATCCTTTTCTTATCTCTGGGTATTCACGTGGCATTCTACCAGACATCCTTGATCTCCCTTTCACTTTGGTGCAGTTCTATCCAGGATACCATTTAAACAAACAGGCCATACCTCAACCTGTTAGCAATTCACTCACATTGGCAAATGAAGGCGCATTCTCCATTTGCTACAGTAGGTTCCTCTTTTGAAGTATCAAGCCTATCCCTTGTCATGTGCTGTTCCTGTGCTGCTTCTGCTTGGCCGATCTATTAAACTTAGGTGTGGCTCCAGAGTTCTGTGTTGCAAATCCCAGCCTGACCACTGTGTGTATGACATTTGTGTGGTCATCCTGTGTTTAATGAGTGTGTGTTTTTTTTTCTCTCTTCCCCTGTTGCCTGAGCTGCTTCTCTTTACCTCCATCATGTCAGACATGCAGCTAAGGTTAATTGGCAACTCTTAAAATGGCCCCTCGTTAGTATCTGTGTGATTGTGTCCTGCAGACTTTGGCTTTAGTTCCTGTGACCATGAATGAATAAGCAGGTTTTATGTGTTCTTTGCAATAAAGATTGTATTTACTATCTGAATTCTTTGTAATATTTTTTTTATATGTTCACAAAAATAAAACTTAAATGTCTTCTGGTGAGTTGGCACTCCACCCAAGGATTTTGACAGCCTCTGGCCCTTTTAGACTCAGTAAAATAATTGGAAAAATTGGATAAGAAAACAGAGAAATGGACAAAAATTAATTTTAAAAGCATTCATTGACTTGATTTGTCCTGCGGTGGGTTGGCACCCTGCCCAGGATTGTTTCCTGCCTTGTGCCCTGTGTTGGCTGGGATTGGCTCCAGCAGACCCCCGTGACCCTGTGTTCGGATTCAGCGGGTTGGAAAATGGATGGATGGATGTTCTCTTATATAGCTAGCAAATTAAAACAATACTTTTAAGCCAGCTTAGTCCAGTTCAGTAGGCCAGAGCCTGTCCTGGCAGCACTGTGTCAGTTAGGAAAAAGTTTCTTAAATATTTTTTTTTTCTTGGCTAGCTAACATAACAGAACATATTAGTCACAATTCAGTTTAATCTATTTTAATGGGGTTTTAATTTCTTGTGCAGTTATAATTCTTGCTGCCATGTGTTATTTACACTTTGATCCTATTATTAAAGATTAGTTAACAAATAAACTACTCATTTCAAAAAGGTATACACTGAACAAAACTTTAAAGGAAGATTCACCTCAACTTATGCAAATGTTCATTTAATATAAATAGGTTAAAAATATGTTTTAAATTTATTCTGGTGTGTCTGCTGTAGTACAGTAAAATTTAAATGCTGATTTCAATATTCCTGTTTTTATCTACAGATTATGCATATAAAAAAACAGAAAGTGATTGGTGTTGGCATCAGTGGTGTGGGCTTATTTCAACAAAATAGACTCTGCTGGATGCAGGTATGGTAATGCCTGAGTGAATATAATGAGGGGAAACAACCTTCTGAATGTAATAGATCTTTATCACTTAAACATATTCCCCATATGTTTAGGTGTAAAATTTGCCTTGATTGGTTTACTACTGAAGCAAATGCTACTGTTTTTTCTCTTGTTCTTTCAAGTATTGTATTGACTAAGGCTGTAAAACTGTTTACAGTAATCCCTCGCTATATCGCGCTTCGACTTTCGCGGCTTCACTCTATCGCGGATTTTATATGTAAGCATATTTAACTATATATCGCGGATTTTATATGTAAGCATATTTAAATATATATCGCGGATTTTTTTGCTGGTTCGCGGATTTCTGCGGACATTGGGTCTTTTAATTTCTGGTACACGCTTCCTTAGTTGGTTTGTCCAGTTGATTTCATACAAGGGACGCTATTGGCAGATGGCTGAGAAGCTACCCAACCACAGCGCGTAATTATGTATTAAATAAAACTCCTCAAATATATTGTGAGCACGGGGGGGTGTTCGCACCCCTAGAGGACACGGCCGCTCCTCAAAAAACGCTGAAAGATTACCTTCACACTGCTCCCTTCTTTGCTGGGCTTACATGTGGCTGCTTTGCAAGCGATATGCTTCCCGCATGGTGCTTTGCATACTTAAAAGATCAAACAGCACGTATTGATTTTTGATTGTTTGCTTTCCTCTCTCTCGCGGAGGGGGTGTGAGCAGAGGGGCTGTTCGCATACTGGCCTAAAGGATATGGACGCTTCTCTAAAAAATGCTGAAAAATGCTTGCTCCCTTCCTCGCAGCTACTTTGTCTGGCAGTGCTTCACATACTTAAAAGCCAAACAGCCCTATTGATTTTTGACTGTTTGCTTTTCTCTCTCTCTCTCTCTGACGCGCACTCCTTTGAAGTGGAAGATATGTTTGCATTCTTTTAATTGTGAGACGGAACTGTCATCTCTGTCTTGTCATGGAGCACAGTTTAAACTTTTGAAAAAGAGACAAATGTTTGTTTGCAGTGTTTGAATAACGTTCCTGTCTCTCTACAACCTCCTGTGTTTCTGCGCAAATCTGTGACCCAAGCATGACAATATAAAAATAACCATATAAACATATGGTTTCTACTTCGTGGATTTTCACCTTTCGCGGGTGGGGGGGAGGGGGGGGTCTGGAACGCAACCCCCGCGATGGAGGAGGGATTACTGTATCTGCTTTTAAATAAAAACTAGCTATGTTACTTTTATAAGACAATGGACCTCAGTTATGCTGCCAACAGGTAATTCTATGCATTCAAAGTGCTATTCACAGTAGCGAAGTACTTTTTGTATACAATATTTATAGGATTTTTATTAAAGGCTAATATTGCCAGGCAGTGTTGTGTACTGGTTAAGGCTTTGGACTTCAAACCCTGAAGTTGTGGGTTCAGATCTTGACACTGGCACTATGTGACCACGCCACTTCACCTGATTGTGCTCCATGTATAAAAATGAATTAAATGTAACTATTTGTATTTCAAATTTAAGTCACCTTGGATAATGGTGAAAGTCAAAGAATAAGTAATAATGATAATTATTAGGTATCTGGAGCTGCTTACTTTTGAACATGCTACATGCAGTTGCACATGAGTAAAACATTCCTCCATTGGATCACGGTCTGCTTTTTCTAGTGACTTGGCTTTTGTCAATGGTCATTGCAAAACACAATTTTACAGGAAAGTGTATTCTTTTGAATTGAAATGGGTAATCAGTAGGAATAATAAGAAATTTTGAGTAAATATCATTATTGGATGTTTGATTTCCACTTATTTACATTTCTTTTTGTGTTTTTCATTCATTATATATTCAAACATTTTGGTGTGTTAATTTAATGAACTGAATGCTTTTAGGGTGTTTTTCTCTTGTGCTTAAAGTGAGAGCAAATAAGTGACGCTACTGTGTTTTTGTGGCTTCTTAAAAGATAGTAGGTTCCCATTTAAAGTCTGTAGATGTGAATGTATATGCATAGAATTTTTGAGAGCCGTGGAAGGAATGGGGTTAGTGCATCCTCTTTCAAAATAAGTAGATGTACATGTAAATGATTTTTAAGGTCGGGTTGGAGTCCCCGTTCACAGTCTATAGATATGAATGTACACTGCTCAAAAAAATTAAGGGAACACTTAAATCACACATTGGATCTTGATGAACGAAATATTCAAGTGGAAAATCTTTACAGAGTAATACAGTGTAATTCATTGAGAAGAAAATGATGTAGCAACAGTCGATGAAAATCAAAATCATCAACTCATTGAGGGCTGGATTCAACATCACACTGAAAATCAGAGTCAAAAATTGAAATCACAGGCTGATCCAACTTGTGTGAATTTCATCAGAGCAACTAATAACTTGACTCAGTAGTGTGTATGACCTCCATGTGCCTGTAATGCACTCTCGACAACATCTGGGCATGCTCCTGATGAGACGGCAGGTGATGTCCTGAGGTATATCCTCCCAGCCCTGGATCAGTATCCAGGGCCCACTGCACCAGTGTAGAGTCTGACACTGGCTCTGAGGATTTCATCCCGGTACCTATTAGCAGTCAGGGCACAGTTGCCTAGCACGCATAGGTCTGTGCAACCCTTCTACGATATGCCTCCTCAGACCATTGCTGATCCACCTCCAAACCGGTCATGCTGGATGATGTTGCAAGCTACATAACGTTCACCATGTTGTCTCCAGACTCTTTCACATCTGTCACATGTGCTTGGTGTGAACCTGCTCTTGTCTCTGAGGAGAATGGGGTGCCCATTGCAGAGCTGCACAGGGATGGACTGTGAGCATAGGTCCCACTAGAGGATGTCGGGCCCTCCTGCTACCCTCCTGGAGTCTGTTTATGACTGTTTGGTCAGAAACATGACAACCAGTAGCCAGCTGGAGGTCATTTTGTAGGGCTGTAGCAGTGCTCCTTTTGTTCCTCCTCACATAAAGTAGCAGATACCAGTCCTTCTGCTGGGCTGATGCCCTTCTACGGCCTTGTCCAACTCTCCTCGTGTAACGGCATGTATCCTGGTGTCCTCCATGCCTTGAGTCTTGCTGGGAAATATACATCAAACCTTGCGACCACACATACAGATGTGCCATCTTGGTGGAGCTAGACTACCTGTGCAACCTGAATGGGCTGCAGGTGCTGCCTCATGCTATCAGTATTGACAAAGACACTAGCAAAACAAAACTAGAGAAGAATCGGTCAGGAAGGGTAAGGAGAGAGCAATTGTCTGTTGCCAAAACCATTCCCTTTTTGGGGGTGTCTTGCTGTTGCCTCTCCAGTGCACCTGTTGTCGCTTTCATTTGCACTGAAGCAGGTGAAGTTGATTCATAATCACTTAAGCTTCCTAACTGGACAGATTGATATCCGTGAAGCTTAATTGACATGCTGCTAGACTGTGATGATTAAGGGTTCCATTCAGTTTTTGAGCAGTGTAAATTACAATCGAATAGCTTGTGGAAGGCCCATAAAGTTTAAACTTTCCCTATCTGTTCCCCTTGTCTTGGGTCCAAGGATGCCACATCTGCCTCCATTTCTCTCTGTTGAAGCCATACTCAACATTCACAGCTACAGTGTCTAGCACTGGTACTGGAAGTTTATAGCGCTTGCTTCGTATTTTCATTGAGCTTCACCGAACTTTCTCTTTTTCTTTCTCATCACACTATATATAAGACAATGCAATTATGTGTTTTTATCCTCCTGACCAGATCACTTCCTTTTCTTTTAAGTTCTCCATCCACCCTATTGGCCAGTGCCGCTGTCAATTGCTTCTGCTGCATCCTTTGTTTGTGTAAAGCCCACTATTCGTGCCATGCAAAGCATAAAAATTAACATGATATCGATAAATAAAAATCTAACGACAAACCATTTCTGCAACATCACCACATTTTAAATCAAATCTGTCAACGCATTTTTGAGATTTTGGAGTATTTGATTTTTCTATTGTGGTGGGCGTGACCCCTAAATATTGAGATATATCAAAATGCCCCTTCTTAGTGGATGCCTACTGACTTAGATGTACCAGCCTGACAAATTTCAGCATTTTTTACTAAGCAGAAAATATACACACACAAGACATATACGTAGATGTGAAATTCAGTAATACATTTCTGGTGCTTAACAAAAATGTTGGGAAAAAACAGTGATATCCTGCCACCATGTGGTGACTTGATATTCTCACACTTGCTTCTCTGTAGATTGCAACAAAGACGAGAGTTTATTTATTTGACATTATGCTCCTTGGATCAAGAGCTTTTAAAAATGGGCTTACAATAATTTTGGAAGACAGTAACATCCTAAAGGTTGGTAATGGTTTTTATATAATTTTAAAAGCTTTTTTGTGGTGTTTATTTGAAACAAAATAGCATAATATTATGGTTGTGTCCGGTATGAACTTCTGTGTCATTTCCCCTTCAAAGTAATAAAGTAAAACCAAATATACTATTTCGTCTTCTGCAATGGGCTCCAGCCCCCACGATTGAAAATTGGGTAAAATGGGTATGCATAATGGCTGGATATATATTCTTTACCATATGTTAATAGTTTTAGAGGGGACGTCCCTTATACACGTCCCTTCTGCACCACAGGTATTTTCTGGCTTCTCCAGGCTCACTTTAGGATGCCTGCCATTACTGTATGTCCTGCTCTCCTCAAACTAGGCACTTTCCACTGTTTGTGGATTGGTCTCACCTGTTTGGATGATTGACATCAGAAGCAAAAGCTCTGTGGGTCACTCTGTCCAGCTTCACTGGAAGAGTGGGGTTAAAAAAAAAAATCAGTGGTATTTTTTTATCAGTATATTTATATCTTGTAAATTAGGGTTTTAAGATTCCATAGTGTTATCTAATGTGTTTCCTTGACAAACAAATGATGTAACCCCCTCTCTCCTCCTCTTTTAAAGGTGATACATGATTGTCGCAGTATGTCTTCTTGCTTGCACACACTTTTTAGGACTGATTTGACAAGCGTATTTGATACACAGGTATGTATTATATACTAGTAAATCCAAGAAACCAATATGATGATGTTTTGTAAACAATTTAATAAAGGAGAAGAATGAAGGACTTGATAATAAATATTTTAATCACCCAAACAAAAAAAGTTGGAAAATTGTCAGACTGACTACAAAACCACATAAGGCTGCCTGTGATGAATGAATAAAGTTATGGTGTTTTCATTTTGTCCCAGATATAACATTTACAAGGAGAATGTTTTATTTATTTTTTTATATATATACTAGTCATTTAGCCCGTTACTATAACGGGTGCTAGAACAGTAGTGCATAAACGTTAGTAGGAACAGTCTATATTAAATGGCAAGGGACCTTGACCTCATTCTTGTTTGTCGTATTTTTCTTTCTTTCAGCCTTTCTTTTGCTGATGTTTACTTGCTGAGCTGACCGTTCTTCGTGGGCTGCCGCCGTATATTATGTGTCTTTAATTTTCTGTGACAGTAATACTGTCTTGTACGTCCGCTGGCTTGAACGTCTGTAATATACCTTTAATTTTCTCTAGCGGTAATACAGGCTTGCGCGTTGGTAATATGCCTTTAATCTCCTCTGACAGTAATACTGGCTTGTATGTGGCTGTAATATGCGTCACTGTATTGTGTACCTTTAATTTCCTCTCGCAGTAATACTGGTTTGTATCTCCGTAAAACGCCTGTAACTTTCTCTGACAGTAATATCGCGCATCGCGCCATGCCCCGCGCATGCGCACTTCACCAGAAGACACACACACACACACACACACACACACGGACACCTGGACACACACAGGGATTTTATTAAAGAGGATATATATATATATATATATATATAATATTAAAAAGCCAAAAGTCACTAACTCACTCATCATAAAATCTCCTGAGCCATGAGGACTTGGGACTTGAAATTTGGAATGTAGGTTACCCTTGGCCCATAGGTGCTCGCTAAGAAACGGTTTTAAAATTTTTGTGGTCCAGTATGAAATTTCTTATATAGTTTTTTAGACCCGTTTGTATGTCTGTTCACTTTTCATGAGAGAACTACTTAACGGATTTAGATTGGGTTTTTTTCTATAATTTGCTTGAACATTCTGTTGATTTTTGCGACTTTCTCATCGCACTAAGTATCATAGTTCGCTTGCGGTACTGATTTATTAGTGCGAATCCGAGAGAGGCTCATCGGGGGGTGGGCCCTCCTCACTCACGTGTCTGCCTCGGGGCGTAACCTTAACTCTACTTAGTTAGCGAACAAGAGAACTACTTAATGGATTTAGATCTTTTTTTCTATAATTTGCTTGAATATTCCGGTCAATTTTGCGACTTCTGCCATTGCGCTAAGAATCATAGTTCGCTTGCAGGAGCGATATATATTTGTGCTAATCCTAGACAGAGGGTGTGGGCCGAGGGGAGGGGGAAGAGTGACGTCAGGAGTAGAGAGCTGGGCGAGGCCCTCGTCACTGTCCTGTTTCACTAATACGTGGGCGAAGCTGCGGGGGATGGCTAGTTCCAGTATATATGCTCAGTAATGTATCTGAACAGCAAAGAATGCGAAAACATGTATAAGGTTATTGTATCAGTCACCGAACATAACTAACAGACACAGAACTATTTCCAGCAGACTAATGGAGCACAAATGCCACACACTATTTGAAAATAAGAGGCAAATTCACAGGGTATTTCATGTAAGGTTTTGTCTCATAGTGTGCCATGTTTTTTAGGGCAATTTTGCAAAGTAACATTTCACCTTACCAGAATAATAAAATAGATGTATATATGTCTTATTGATAGCATAAACATTACAAGTTAAACAGTATACAGATTCGATTTTTTTTTTTTAATACTTTCAAAACCTAAGAAATATGTACTGATCCAAAGAATAGAAAACATGTTTCATAGAAGTTGATGGTAGCTGATGTGTTTCATATCAAGGACCAGTCTGATAATATCAAATTGCTGCTTTATGATCCCTGACCGATTTTCTTTTACTTTGTTCTCTGTACAGTGCATTATCTCTTAACTGGTGAATATGAAACCTTTATGCTTCATGCTTTATAACCTAGATGTTATCTTTCAGGAATCCACTACCTGCCTGCTTATCTCAAAGAAGTAAAACAATCCAGCAATTGCATTGTTTGGTAAAAAAAAATAAAAAATAAAAACAGTTAGTAGTTTTACTTTAACAAATTACACAATATGAGCATATGATCCCTGGGAGCACCACACTTATCCACCAATCCCCCCAAAGTATAAATGAAAAAAACATTTTTGTATGTTCTCTGCATAAATGTCTTTGCCATGCTTATTAATATATTGGAACTATTGATGGTAATGAAAATAATTTCCTTTTTCATCTCTATACAAATGATACAAAAACGTTGCACCTAGTAGTACATTTTAGTATTTTGTTAACTCAGTATTGCTTCACACATCAAATGTATATATTTCTGAAATTTGCCTCAATCAGTTTAAGGGTTTCAGGGAGCTGCAATATAAAATAATTCTGTTTTGATCCCTTGTTAATTGAACTTTGAAGGTTTAACTTCACAATTTTAAATCTAATTAAACTTGACATTACTTGCAAATAATGTGCAGTTTGAGTTATCAGTTAATTGGAAGCTGGCTCATGAAAGGCGTCTACAGGACAGATCTGGAAAACCCAAAAAGAAAGAGAGGCTTGTTAAAAGTGATTAGGAGATTCTAAGACCTGGGTAAAGAGTCTTAATGGACTCAGCTGAAGACCTCCGTTGTTGAGTTGGCAGCACAAAGCTATGGCAGAAGGATGGTTTATTCTTTTTGTGGTGGCCAACCAGCTCCCATCAAACTTGCGAATCAGGCAATGTGGACTTCCATGCAGTGCCAGCAGGAAAGACTCCATTTTTTAACAAAATATTCCCAGAACCCAGTAGTTGGCCGAATTATTGGCCAATGCATGTGAGGATTTTTAATGAAATGAAAAAATTACTTTTGAGCAACTTTTGAATAGGTTCTGGTATATAGTTTAGTGACTTGGCAAGGGTGGAGAAACATTAACTTTGCACATTTTCTTGTAGTTCATGAACAGTTACCAGAGGTTTTAAACCTGGTGAATAAGCTACCCTTGGAGGAGGCAGTGCCAGTAGCATTAGTTGGGGTTTGGGTTGATTTCTGAGGCAAAGGTTGCTGTAGTTGTTAAGAAAGCAGGAGGAGTGGATGAAATCTACCCTGAAATGCTGATTTTGTAAGAATGTCTTGGCTAACCTGTCTCTTCAGTTCTGTGTAGAAGGTTGGAAACCGTGTGTAGAGAACTACCAGATTGGGATGACTGAGTACACTTTTGAATAGGTTCTGGTATATAGTTTAGTGTTATGGTATTATGGTTTCCTTGTAGTAACCAAAAGAATCTGATCATTAGTACAAACGTACAATGAAAGTGTCACGAGTGCAGGTTTACTGGGCTCAGTTTTTGCGATAGGGTTGTCATTGGTCATTCTTTATTTTTCTTTTATAAGATAATAATTAAGAGATTGTATAGTTCCTTTTTTAATATTGCTTCACAATAAACTTTTTATTGGTTATGTTTCTGTTTTTATTCAGGTTGCTGATGTGATGTATTACTATAATGAAACTGGAGGGTATCTACCAGACCGAGTCAGTCCACTTGAGGAATGCTTGGTGCGCCATTTAAAAATATCTGCATCCTCCTTACAGTTTATATCAAAGGTATGATATTGCTATACAAATCCTGCATTATTTCTGTGTCTTATTAAAATGTTTATTTCTCTGACAAGTCAAATTGTATCTGTTCTCACTTTGACTTTATATATGTTACAAAATACACAAAATATAATAAAACATTAAGTAGCAACCGTTCTGGATGTTGCTTCTTAAGTACTGGTAAATTTATTTATTTCTTTTTTTATTTGCTTACTTTGCTGCCATTACTGTATATAGATAGATAGATTAAAACACAAACTTTTTTATAAAGTAGTATTTCAAATCTATAGTCGGGTTTGCTTACTCATTAATGAACTGACCAGTGTGGTATGTTGTGTTTTATTTATTTATTTATTTATTTATTTATTTATTTTCTTTTCTCAAATAACAAGCCTTTGTTATAAATTTCTCCTGAGCACTACTGGGAGCAATCATAAGCCTGAAGAATAAAGCTAAATGACAGAACTAATTTTAAGCTCTTCTGAGCTTGGCTTCACCCTGCTGACTATACGCTTTGAAAGGATTCAGACAACACGGCAAACTGGTTTAGGGGCAGCCACCCGTGTACTTAAAATAGGCTGTCAAAAAGCAAAGAGTAGTTCAATAGGTCTTAACAGACATTAGTCCAAAACAGTACTGGTGAGGCAGACAAAACATGGCGGTTTTAAAACCTGGGCAGGCGAAATGATGTCATCTAGACAGGAACCGGAAGTGATGTTATTGGGCCTCCAAACCGGAAGTGATGTCATCAAGCCCACGTGGACTTTCCAGTGGTCCGTGTGCAAAGGAAAAAGAAAGGATCAGTGAACTCTGCCACCCACTGGTCCGGCATGGAATTACCCTTTTTTTTGAGCCCTTTAGCTACCTCCCATGTGCATGACAATGCAGTCGACTTGTCTGTTTGGAATAAAATTCAAATAGGTAAAAACACCACCGCTTAGAAAAAGAAAAATATGGATAACTGCATTAAACAGGAGAACTACAAGATGCTTAAAAAAAAAAAAAAAAAAAAAAAAAAAGGTAAATACAGTATTCCCTCACTTATCGCTGGAGATAGGTTCCAAGGCCGACCGCGATAACTGAATTTCCACGAAGTAGGGACACCATATTTATTTAATTATTTAACGTGTATTTGGACGTTTTTAAACCCTCCCTGTATTGTTTACAACCCACCCTTTACTCTATTAATAACAGGGACAACTGCTAAGCAATATGAAATCGGTAGATAAGTTTACACTTACTGCATAACGAAGTACACATAGCTATATATGACGTGATGATGGTGATGAATATGCTGCGCAGTAAAAATGATGACGATGAAGGTGATAATCCCCTGAATGCAGTAGCAAGAGCACGTTAATGCTGAATGAGTGAGATGAGACTTCCTGGTTAATGCAGCACTCCGTCGCTGAGCCAATCAGCAGCACGTAGGAACTTAACTGCGTGCTCTGATTGGGTAGCTTCTCAGCCATCCGCCAATAGCATCTCTTGTATGAAATCAACTGGGCAAACCAACTGAGGAAGCAAATACCAGAAGTAAAAAGACCCATTGTCTGCAGAAACCCGCGAAGCAGTGAAAAATCCACGTTATATATTTAGATATGCTTACATATAAAATCTGCGAAAAGTGAACCGCGAAGTAGCGAGGGATTACTATACACACAAACAGGAAGGAAAATGTTCCAAAGTTTTTGAAGTGTTTTGACAAAAAACACATTTCTGCAGAAACGTTCAACAGAATGATTTCAGGTCATTTTATGTACTGACTTCAAACTGGCCACATCAGCCATGTGGCTATACCCTAGTGATAAGGCATGATGGTGTTTCTTGGATCCCTGAAAATGACTGGTGATTACCAGTGATCAAGCAGAAATGGTGCAAAAACCACAATCAGATGGCTAAAAAACAGAGGCTTTCATAATCATTTGTAGCTATGTTTTAGATAAGTTCTTTGACAATGTTTTCTGTGACTTTGCTAATATTTTAATGTTTACATGTTTCCTATGCATGTTTCACAGGATGTTGATTTGGATTAAAACAATCTGTTTGAACATCTTTATTTTTTTTTTACTAATTGTATGAATTTCCCATATATTTGCAGAGCCCTGAAATATTTTATGATCGACCGTGTCCTGCTCATTTACTCAGTGCAATGGCATTGTCTGTTGTTCATCTGCAAGAGTTAAGACTAGCCCTGCTGGATGCTCTTATGTCAGACTTTACAAGTTTAGTGGACACTTATCTGAGCATAAACCTTGAGGAACCTGTTCACTTTCAAGCATTGTCTCCGGTAAGGAAAATCATTCAAGTTACATGTATGGAGTACATTTAAATTATCACTTGCATGTCTAATCAAAATGCAGTACATCATCACTCTCCAGCGCCGTGATCAGCAAGTATTACTAATTAAAACATGGGGCCCATCTTTAACCTACTGTATTTATTTTTCCTTATTGAAATGACACTTTGTAAATAAAGTGGATAGTGAAATCTTAAAACTGATTCATAGTCTGCATTAGTATAGTATATGCTTCCTACATCTTTTGGTGGTAAGTTTCACATTTTTGTCTTTAATCTAAACTTTTCAAAACAAATTTTTGGTGAGAATTGGTTAATTTAATTTATAAATGAAAAGGTTGCGGTGATGTTGGCACCCTGCCCAGGGTTTGTTTCCTGCCTTGCACCCTGTGTTGGCTGGGTTTGGCTCCAGCAGACCCCCGTGACCCTGTAATTAGGATATAGTGGGTTGGATAATGGATGGATGAAAAGGTTGGTTGAGTACTCTGTGCAGTCTTGATTTGAGCAGAGTCTTTTGTCAGTTCAAAAATGTGATTTCTACATCTGACATTTATGCTCGAATTAACCCCTGGTTTATAGGCTACTTACAAGGTGGTTTGAAGGTTTCTGTGGCCATTGTTAAACTATCATTGAGCATCTCAACTTTAAAAGGTTGTTAGGTAGAATACACATGGAATAACTTGCACTAAAGTGGATGTATTAGTTGTCTGTGTATTGGGGCTTTTGATCAGAGACGCGCTGCTTTCAGTCTTTTGTGTACAGGGAGCAGGATTGGAGGTGTACAATTAGGCAGCCAAGGCTACCATTTTCTGAGTTATCTGCTAAGGATTTTCACCATTTGTCTTGATCTCCACTGGCAGGTTTAGTTCCATTTTAGTAGTAAATCGTTTCCCCTTTATCTTCCATTATAGTATATTGGAAATCACGAGAGGTGGGTAGAGTAGCCAAAAATTGTACTCAAGTAAGAGTAGCGTTACTTCAAAATAATATGACTCAAGTAGAAGTAAAAAGTAGTCATCCAAAAAAATGACTCGAGTAAGAGTAAAAAATTATTTGGTGAAAAGACTACTGTTTGATCATAATAAATTATTTATTTTTTAGAAATGTTGTAATAAGACAGACAAAAATATAAAATAATGTGCAAATTCTGCTATTTCCAAATAATAAAATAAAAAATGAGTAAAAATAAAATCTTTACAAAATAAAGACGCACAAATAACACAAAGTTCCAAATCTTAGTTTTTCACAACAAAGCTTTTGAAGCCAATACCTACAGTAGGTAACATGTATGTTTGAACAGTGCAAACTACTTACAGTGGCAAGATATACTGTACGGTAATCCCTCCTCCATCGCGGGGGTTGCGTTCCAGAGCCACCCGCGAAATAAGAAAATCCGCGAAGTAGAAACCATATGTTTATATGGTTATTTTTATATTGTCATGCTTGGGTCACAGATTTGCGCAGAAACACAGGAGGTTGTAGAGAGACAGGAACGTTATTCAAACATTGCAAACAAACATTTGTCTCTTTTTCAAAAGTTTAAACTGTGGTCCATGACAAGACAGAGATGACAGTTCCGTCTCACAATTAAAAGAATGCAAACATATCTTCCTCTTCAAAGGAAATAGAGAGGAAAGCAAACAAATCAATAGGGCTGTTTGGCTTTTAAGTATGCGAAGCACCGCAGCACAAAGCTGTTGAAGGCGGCAGCTCACACCCCCTCCGTCAGGAGCAGAGAGAGAGAGAGAGAGAGAAAAACAAAACAGTGAAAAATCAATACGTGCCCTTTGAGCTTTTAAGTATGAGAAGCACTGTGCAGCATGTCGCTTCAGGAAGCAGCTGCACACAGAAGGTAGCAACGTGAAGATAATCTTTCAGCATTTTTAGACGAGCGTCCGTATTGTCTAGGTGTGCGAACAGCCCCCCTGCTCACACCCCCTACGTCAGGATCAGAGAAAGTCAGCGCAAGAGAGAGAGAAAAGTAAGCCGGGTAGCTTCTCAGCCATCTGCCAATAGCGTCCCTTGTATGAAATCAACTGGGCAAACCAACTGAGGAAGCATGTACCAGAAATTAAAAGACCCATTGTCCTCAGAAATCTGCGAACCAGCAAAAAATCCGCGATATATATTTAAATATGCTTACATATAAAATCCGCGATAGAGTGAAGCCGCGAAAGGCGAAGCGCGATATAGTGAGGGATCACTGTACACTGACAGTATAATACTGCATATTCACTGGACCTCCAAATAGCACAGCTGATAGAAAATAACATTAGAACAAGGCAGTTTGTGCACGTACAAGAAGTCTCACTTTACCTTGACTGTCTGTGTCTGTGCATATTTGGTTAAAACGTGCCTGTTCTTCACTCAGTGAAGTGATGGTTAAGCTTCAGCAGGTATTGGCTCTCATTTTTCATGTATTCTTTCTTTCCCTGTCCGCTATCTGTGAGGAATTTGTGCCGCTATGCCGCCACAGTTTGTGTGTGGTAATGTGACCGCATGGCTACGTCTGATTTGTGAAATGGAGCCGTGTAATTATTGTTGCTACGTCTGATTGGTGAAACAGTCATGCAGTAGATCCACTGGTGGCTTCTCTCTGGCAAAAATATTGCGTATATAATGGGGACAATAAGTAACAATTCGAGTGTTGCCCAATGTAGCGGAGTAAGAGTAGCGTTTCTTCTTCACAAATGTACTCAAGTAAAGTAAAAAGTATGGTGCAGTAAAACTACTCTTAGAAGTACAATTTTTAAAAAGTTACTCAAGTAAATGTAACAGAATAAATATAACTCCTTACTACCCACCTCTGGAAATCACTGTATTATTTTCTTTTGAGTTTAGCAAAATAATATTGCAGCATGAAAGGCACAATTATTACAGCTGCTGCCTCACAGATCTGTACGACTGAGAATCCAGGACTTGCCATTACCTATTTGTCTTTGTGTGTGTGTGTGTGTTTATCTTTATTTATTTTTTTTCTTTTTCTAGCCACTGTGATTTATTTTTTCCTCCCACATTAGGTTAACTGACAAATCTAAATTAGTCCCATGATGAGTGAGAGTGAATGGGTGGATGCATGGATCTCCCTTGGGATAGTGCATCCGACGCAGCAGAGAGAGTCTCCCTCCTGACTGGTTTGATCAAGTTTAAAGTTAGATGAAAACTAAAAACAAAAAGGCCTTTCTTCTTCATATTATTTAGTTTTTTAATGCTTTTTTTATTTTTCTGTGCACAGGATTCTATTCTGGATCTTCCCAAAGAACTGAGGCAGCTGGAGGTAAAAGCAAAGCAGCGTCGGGAATGGGCTCAGAAAGAGTATCAAATGAATGAAGTTGGCCTTCTAATTCGGCCTTCTCTCCCACTTGGTGAAGAAATTGTAAATAAAAGACCAGAAAGCAGACCTTACCACCAGAATTTAAAATACACGAATGGTTCTGAAACTTTACGTAATAGCAAAGCCAAATGTATTCCTTGGAGTAAAGCTTGCCTTCAGCCTACATTTGGTGCCACGTGTTCTGAGACAACAGATGCTGAAGTACAAGATGAATAAGTGACCTGGAGTCGCACATTGAATAACTGATAGTGATTGAACATAGCAACCTGGAGTTCTTAAAATCAAACATTTTTATGCTGAATACACACACCAGCCTGTCAAATTGTTTGAGTAACAATACAATTAAGTGTATAACTGCTTTTATAATTTAGTGAAATTGAACTCGGATTCAGCAGATCTGTAGTCTGTAAGCATGGGGGCGTCACTTTTAAGAATTTCAGCTTTGAAAGCTTCAGTGGAAACCGTAAAGTTGGTTACCCAACCATGTACTTCAAGAGCTATATAATATTGGATAAGATTATCAATTCCAGCTCAGCTTTTCAGAGAATGAACAATCAGTTCTGCTGTCAACAAGTAATAATCACATTTGCCTTGCCAGCCTTCTTTAATGAATGACACGATTCACATTGTGCCGTTTCTTTTCTTTTCTTTTTTTTTTGTACATTTGATTATACTCGTTGCACATCTTATTTTTTTGGCAGAGCTGATGTAAGGTGTTTCCATATTGTGCTGGGTTCACTAAGAAGGAGGATATCCTGAAGTTTATCAAGTGTTGTGTGCTAATGGCTAAGGTGCTGAACTGTCATGTGTTCATTTCCTTGTTCAGTTCTCATGACTAATTCTTTATGTGAGCAAATTATCTGCCAGTGCTTCACATATGCAAATATGAAAGCAATTGTAGCAGTAAAACTTGTTTTTTTTTTCCATAGCATAGGTATAACATGTAAAATGTACAGAAACAAATGGTTAAAAAAAAAAAAAATCAATTCCACAGAAGGTGTCAGGACAGATGCCAGCACATCACCGAGCCAGCCATGTTGCACATCCACACTCAAACGGAGCCAATTTAGCTAAACCTGTAAGTGTTTAGGAATGCGGGAGGAAATTCCATACACAAACAAGGAGATGACAGGGGCCGGAGTTTAAACCTAGGACCCTCGATCTGTTGAGCAGCAGTGCTAATCAGTACGCCACCTAAAAACGGCTTTCACATATTAGCCATTTGCAGAACATTGATGAAAAAAAAAAATGTACAACAGTTCAGCTAAATTAGATATTCATATGCAGTGTGAAATGGCTAAGGAAGTGGAGTTTTCGAGCCACTAGGTTGCCTACTTGTTGCTTGCCTTCAGCCCCTGTTAGTCCCTGATCAAGTCACTCGTCCTGTATACTGTGTATGTTCACTTTCAAAGTGTCTCGGGATTGTGTCCAGTACAAAAGGATGCTCAATAAAGTAAAGGTGGTTTATCCTTGGGATAACAGGATTAGCCAATCAAAAAAAAAAAAGTAAATTTTTAATGCGTTGGCATGGTGGCACAGTGGTTAGCACTGTTATTGCTTTCCTGTGAGGTCTGCTGGTTTTCATTTTTGTCTGTAAGTCTTACTCTTCAGGCACTAAAGTTGTCATGCAGGTTAGGGTTAAGTAGATACTCTGAATTGACCCAGTGAGTGACTAGCATTCTGTCTAGAGGGCTGCTTCCTACTTTGTATCAAATGATGACTTGCTGGTCAGCATCTTCAAAGAAGGAAGCTGATGGTCAATGGTATGTCATAAGTACCTGTGATTCTCATTTTGGAGAATAATAACACTAGAATTCTTTTGTTTGTTTTAATCTTCACCTTTTTGTTCTGCTATGACTTCTGATGGTGCCTAAGCATTGATTGCTTTTTGCTCTGCTAGGAGACCAACCGTCCCAATAATAAGACAGTTGATTATTTTTCACATACTAGACTTTATTTGACGCATTTGAAAAAGGCTATTTACAAAGTGGTTGAAGGTTTTTGTGGCCATTCTTGAAGTATCATTGAGCATCCCATCTTTAAAAGGTTGTTAGGTGGAATACACCTGGAATAACGTAACTAATACATTCACTTTAGTGCGTCTGTGTATTGGGGCTTTTGATCAGAGGTGCGCTCCATTCACTCTTTTCTGTACAGGGAGTTGGACTAGGGGTGTACAATTAGACCCATCATGGGCATATACTGGTGATTCTCAAACATTTAATGTATTTAATAATTGGTATTGGGTCTGAATCATTTAGGTAGCTTATTCAAGTGTGAAACACTGCACAGAAAACGTTAAATCCTAAGCATCGCTCAAATGTGGCTTCGTTCCTGGAGTATGCAGAGAATTCAGTGTTGTTCATAAAGACTTCTAGAGGATCTTGACAGTTCACTGTATACTTGAAATATGGGAAGTGTCATGATTGGACATTCTCCAAAAATAAATTGTATTGGGAATTTAATATTTCTTGAGTCACTCGTATTGTTTGGTATTTTGCTTTACCTTGCAGGAATGAGTACAATATGTACATGAAACAAAAGAAAAATTTTAGAACATAAAGGGAAGGGTGGAGTTCAGAAATAAAATGTTGCCCTGAAAAAGACGACACATAAGCAGTAACCGGTAGGAAAAATGGGCAAAAGTCGGCACTCCTAACATGTCTTCCCTATAATTTTTTTTTTTTCTGGATCTGAGTCACTAATGACAGAAACTTTAACTAGAGAAGTATCGTCTTTTTCCTGTTTTTCCTAAACATAATCAAACAGGCCTTATAATAATAGTTTCCATCTCACAGGTCAAGCTTCTGATACTGAATGCAAACGTTACAAGCTAGTTAGCATCAGTGACGTCAAGTGTGAGCGCTCACAGTAACGGCTCTTAGGCCTTAACAACACACATGGTGGCCATGCCCTCATGAGGTCTTCAATATGTGATGCTTTATGATAAGTAAAAATTCACACAAAATTGAATTTTTAGTGAAATTTATACGTTTTTGTCTTGCAAAAAAAAATTCCTGACTAGTGAAATGTTTGCGACTGAGACACGAATAAGAATGTTTGTTTAGTTCCTGTTTGGAAGCATTTTTCTCTATTAATTCTGCATGTGTCTGTCAGCCATGTTCTGTTTAAATAAAGTTCTGTACTAAAAAAATTATCACTGTACTCCTTTCCTGTATTGTATAGAAGTGTGACTCCTGTTGTGGCATTTCTGATTGTATGACGGCAGCTTTGCCAACTATGAAGACAATATTGGCAGTTGCGATTCTAAAGATAGGTGGTTGACAGAAATAATATTAAGCTCTGCACCTCTTGCATCATGGGTATCCTCACCTGCATCTACAGGAAGCAAGAAACAGGTAAGTGTCCTCCGTTTTGCACAGAGTTGTGTTTTAGTGCGACTTTGAGTGAACACGTCTGTAACAGTTACAACTTCTGTAAAAATGATCACAGGTCCATATTACAGCATAATGTGGAAACGGACACTAAAAACCAGGATGGTCAGGGCTTCTGCGTCACAGCCCTTGGTTCAAATCCGGTGGCTGCTGACAGTAGAGACATTTATTTGTCACACGGGGGAATTTAGCTTTTTAACAAAGTTCAGTAAATAACAAACAATAGCAGTGCCCTCATAAACACACCAGAATTACTAAAAAGGAAGAAAACTTTTTACTTGCCTAAAGATAAAAAGAGTAGTCCCGGTTGCTGCGTGGCGATTCAGCTGTAGTAAAGATGTTAAATAATTTTTGTGTTTTCCCACAACACCGTTTTGAATTTGTGGTATCACCATTTTCTATGAGCTTGTGTTCTGATTGCTGTGTGGTTGCCATGAAGTGATGTCCAGAAGAATTATGCATAAAAGAGGACTACCATTACCTTTGATTTATCAGCATTTATGGATAAACCTTCTAAAACTTTTCACCGATGCTTCATATCTAGTCCCATTTTTTTTATTATGACTTGGCTGTGATTTTTGACTTTGTTCTCCAAATCTGTTTTAGGTTTGATGATTTACATTAACTCTTTCAGGGCTGATTTTGACTTTTGTCAAAATTCAGGCGTAGAGGATGGTAATCTGCTGAAACATGAGACACAACTCGCCCTTACTTTTTAATTCAACTCTTTTTGCTTGAAGGAAAGTTATGTAGCTTTTTTGATTTGACCTCGATTCCCTGTGCGTGCATGAGTAGTGAAGAGCAAACCGCCTCAAAAATGGCATCAGCATCTGATGAGACAAAAGCAAATGTGCAAAGCAAAATACTCCATGGACATTTTCTGTATTATCGCTGAATTAATCTGACTTTGCAGACTGAATTTGATGCAAGTGATCTGGAGATGGATATCGAAAACATCAGACTATTGGTCCCCAGTTGATCGTGGTACTATGAAGATCTCCGATCTCTTCCTAGCAGTTTTATTTATATGCAGTACATTTGTTACTTTTTATTATTTGTGATTTTTTTTTTATTTGTGTTTATTTATTACTTATCTATTCATTCCTGTTCCAGTGTGGTGCTGAGGTGTCACCCACTGTACTTGGGTCCCAATCCAGGTGGCTTGGTGTGTGGTGGGTCAGTGCATGCTCCCAAACTCGCTCGCTCTCCTCTATTCATTACCTGTTATTTATTTAACTATTTATTATAGCAGTGTTTCTTAACCATTATGGCAGCAGAACCTAGTTTTTACCCCCTTGGTGAAGTGAGTTTAACTGGAAGTGTGTGTTCCCCCTTGGTGACATATTGATGGTCATTTTATATTTCTTCCATTTCTGAGTAATCACATCAACAGTTGTCACCTTAATAATAATTCTTTACATTTATATAGAGCTTTTCTCACTACTCAAAGCGCTCTCCACACAGGGAGGACCCGGGAAGTGAACCCACAATCTCCTGACTGCAAAGCAGCAGCACTACCATTGCGCCACCTGCAAGCTTCTTGCTGAAGGTCTTGTAACCCACTCCAGCCTTGTGCAGGTCTTGTCCCTGACGTCCTGTGACAGCTCTTTGGTCTTGCCCGCGGTGGTGGAGAGGTTAGAATGGAAGAAATTGACTCTGTGGAGACGTAAAGAGTTGACATCAGGGGTATTTGTAATTGATTGGCTGTGCACCCATACGGCACACAGAATACAATCTGTAGGTGCCAGAATTCTGGCTGGGTTGTAGGAGAGCACTTTGTTCTCTCAATGACACACAAACCAATTTATAACTTTCATGTAATGTGTTTTTTCTGGATTTTTGGTTGATTTTCTGTCTCTCCCCATTAAAATGAAACTACCTTAAAAAATTAAGAGACTGTTCATTTGTTTGTAAGTGAGCAAACTTACAAATCCAACAGGGGCTCAAATACTCATTTCCCCAACTGTAAGAACTTCTAGCTTAGATAACTGGAGAACTGCTGTAGTCAATGACCGGGCTAGAGATGGACATAAGATGGTCAGGCCTGTGCAGATGTTCATTTGAAGTCAGCAGGTCCAGCCAGCTGTGTCCGAAAAAGGAACAGACCGTTTGATGCTGGATAGTTCACAACGAATAGGTGGACATTTGACGGTTCCTTTTGTCATTTGCATCTAATAAGGAGCAGTTTACGAATAAAATAAGGCTCGGGAATCTTAATAAGCAAGTCTGCAACAATGAAGCATTGGAATGTTGCTTATAAGTGCTTCAGCGGCAATAAATGACCCCCCATTAAGAAATCAGATGGGGGGGGGAAAAAACCTACAGCCGCTATAGTCTTTCAGGACCATCTGTGCAGACCCCTGCCATTATACCTCTCTGCAGTATCCATCCATCCATCCATTTTCCAACCCGCTGAATCCAAACACAGGGTCACAGGGGTCTGCTGGAGCCAATCCCAGCCAACACAGGGCACAAGGCAGGAACCAACCCCTGGCAGGGTGCCAACCCACCGCAGGACACACACAAACACACCCATACACCAAGCACACACTAGGGCCAATTTAGAATTGCCAATCCACCTAACCTGCATGTCTTTGGACTGTGGGAGGAAACCGGAGCGCCCGGAGGAAACCCACGCAGACACGGGGAGAACATGCAAACTCCACGCAGGGAGGACCTGGGAAGCGAACCCAGATCTCCTAACTGCGAGGCAGCAGCGCTACCACTGCGCCACCGTGCCGCCCCTTTGCAGTATCCTCATATTTTAAAACAAAAGAACAAAGCAAACCTGGCTAAAACATAATGTCTTAACAAATCCTAGCGCCATGGCACAAGCTGGGCTGTGCTGCTTGCAATCTTTTTTAGCTTGTTGACAGATGCTAAGTGGCTCTTTTCAGGATTCTGCATTTCCTGCCAGCCACAATAACAGACGACGCGCTCGGCTTCCTGTTTCTCAGAGGCCTAGGCTTGGTACGGAAGGAACTGAGCAGTGGTCACACGATAGCAAGTCTGTGGGAAGCTCACCTTTCCATTACTCGAAGACCCCTCATACCTTCTGCAGTGTCGTTGGCCTCTGACGTCAAAGGCGGCCATCACTTTTCTTTAGTGTTGAAAGCCTGAATTCCCTATAACTCCGTTATTGAGAGCTTGAGTTCTTGAGAGACGTCTCACACAACCCACATTTTCCTTCCCCTACTTGTTGCGTCTCCTAACGAGAGTGAGTGAGTGAGTGGGTTTGTAATATGCATCTCCCAGTTTCACGATAATGGGTGTCCTGGTGAGCTCTCGCAGCATATGTCTGGTCTCCCTCAATCGCTGACCCCCGGCCTTGTACTTGGTGAAGCCACACAAGCGCATTGTAGAAAGTGGACTACGTGGCTGCCAGCTCTAAATGGACTGCCTGTAATCAAGTGTGTGACAGACTGGCATTGCGTCGAGGGTTTATTCCTGCCTTGCTCCTACTGTTCCTCATAACCCTGTAATGTATAAACCTGATTAAAAACATGGATGTAGGGATGAATTAGTGATTTGCAACACTGGGTCGCAGTTTTATTTAATTGTTGATTTACTAAGAAATACCTTTTTGTTTTTGATTATTAACAGCAACAACAACATTTATTTCTATAGCACGTGCTTTACAAGTTTAAGAAAGAAAAATATAAAAATAAAATTAGGCAATACAAATGAACAAAGATTAAAGTAAGGTCCAATGGCCAAGGAGCTGAGAGGACTGGAGAAAAAAACAAAATCTGCAGGGGTTCCAAGGCCACGAGACCACCCAGCCCCCCAAGGGCATTCTACCTAACATCAATGATCTCAATCAGTCCTCATGGTTTTCACGCTTCATGTGGAAGAATTAGATGATGATGGTCATGTGGACCTCTGGGCTACAATCCATCATTGTAGGGACATCACGGTGCTTTGATCAGGTGGTGGTGGTGCAGACCGCCACCACAGAAAACCGGAAAGAGAACAGCAGAGAAAATCGGGGTTAGTACGGATTGTGGAGCCATGATAAAAATGGTAATTAAATGCATATACAGAATATCAGGGTTTCATTAAAATGAAGCTATGAGAAAGCCATGTTAAAGTAATGAGTTTTTAGCAGTTTTATAAAGTGCTTCATCGTATTAGCCTGGCGAATTTCTATCGGTAAGCTATTCCAGATTTTAGGTAAGTACATTTTTGGAAATAAGATCTAGAGTAATGATGCATCCCACCAAAATGGACATAATTACTAGTCTAGGTGGTGTGATCTTCATGGAGTCAATGGAGGCTCTGATGGGGGCTCTCGAGAGACCGAGTGAGGAGTCTGAGTGTCTGGGCTTGCGAGTGTCCTGATAAAAACCAACAGCCAGGCCTTTAATGACCTCTTGGGCTCAGCGATCAGTAGTGTGTCTGTCTGCAGAGAGAGTGTCGACCTCATTGAAAGTCACCGACATTCACATCTCTGGTGATGCTTCCTATGAAATCAGTAGATGGATTGGGAGAGCATGGGGGTGGGTCATGAGGTCGTTAGAAAGGGGTGTGTGGTGCTCCCGATATCTCTGCAAAAGGATGAAGGTCCCAATCTTTCGAGTCCTGGTGCTTTCTGTCTTATTATATGGTTGCGAGACATGGACTCAATCCAGTGACCTGAGACAAAGACTGGACTCCTTTGGTCCTGTGTCTTTGGTACCACTGGTTTGACTTTGTGTTGAACATGCAGTTGTTCATGGAGTCCTGAATAAGGCACATTACCTGCATTGTGAGGGAGCATTAGTTATGGCACTACAACCATGTGGTGCGATTCCCTTAGAGTGATCCAGCTTGCAGGATCCCCATTGTTGAAGACCTGAGTGGCTGGACCAGGTGAAGAGGATACCCACGTAACACCTGGCTGTGGCAGATAGAGGGTCATTTTTGAAGAGTTTGTTGTCAACCAGGATCCAGAGCTGTTTTGTCATCTGGTGGGTGCAGCAACACGCTGTACCAGTGCATGCTCCCCATCCTGATCTGACCTGAGGACATCCATCCATCCATCCATTATCCAACCCGCTATTTCCTAACTACAGGGTCATGGGGGTCTGCTGGAGCCAATCCCAGCCAACACAGGGTGCAAGGCAGGAACAAACCCTAGGCAGGGCGCCAGCCCACCGCAGGGTGCACACACCCACACACCAAGCACACACAGTAGGGACAATTTGGGATTGCCAATGCACCTAACCTGCATGTCTTTGGACAGTGGGAGGAAACCAGAGCACCCGAAGGAAACCCATGCAGACACGGGGAGAACATGCAAACTCCACGCAGGGAGGACCCGGGAAGCGGACCCAGGTCTACTAACTGCGAGGCAGCAGCGCTACCCACTGTGCCACCCTCAGGACATCTCACCTGGAATCTGAACTTGGAAGATGTTGTTTTGATTTCCTCTCTTTCTGTCATATATTAGGACGCCCGACGGAAGGAGGGCTCATTTTGTCATGTTTTCCTCCAGGGTGTGTTCCCTGGCTTATGTTAATTTTCATTTTCTGTGTCTTCTTTGTCTATCTTAAAGAATTATTTTTCCAAGGTTTGCTGTGTTTGTATATTTTTGGTTACTGTTGTTTAGTTTGCTGTTTACGATTGATGTATTACATGTTTTTCCATTTCGCTGCCGAGTGTGAAGTGGCTAGAATGAGGATCAGCACCTCCATGTCCGAGGTTGTGGTTCTGTCATAGAAAAGAGTGGGGATGCTCTCTCCAGGTGAGGAAGATGGAGCGGCTGCAGTAGTTCTGCATGCTCCGGACCGACCCATGGTAGAAGCTGAATCAAAAGGCAAAAATCTTGCTTTATTGATGGATCTTCATCCTGGTTCTCACTTATGGTCATGTGGGTAATGACCTAAAAAATGAGATTGTAAGCACAAGTGGCAGAAATGAGATTTCATCTTTGTAAGGTGGCTGGGCTAACACTCCATAATAGATTGAGAAGCTCAGCAATTTGGGAGAGTCTCTAGGCAGAGTTGCTGCTCCTCTGGATTGAGAAGAGTCAGCTGAGGTCGCTTGAGCTCCTCTTAAGGATGCCCTCCTCGATGGGTGGACCTTCCCCAAGCTGCACCTCAGCAGAGACCCTGGACCCATTGGAGGGATTATATCTCCGCTATCTTGGAATTGCCGAGGAATTCCCAACAGAAGAGCTAGGAATCTGGAGCTGGGGAGAAGGACATCCGGACTAACCTGCTTGTCTATTGCAAACCTCACCAGGAAAAGCAGTTTCAGAAAATGAGATGACATGAGATCAGAGCAGATGTTCTCCCGTGTCCTTTGTATCTTGTTTTTGGAATCCAAAAAAGATGGAGCTGCCTTAACGTCCCAGCTGATGGACCACCTTCCACCTATATATTGTTAGCTGAGAAGTGGATCCTTCAATATTTACTGTGAGTATTGTTTTCCTGCTTCTGTTTTTGGCTCTCTGATTACTGGCTTACATTTAAGATGTGTTTGTTCTGGTTTGCCTTGCCTTATTACACAAACCCTATTCTTGCCTCCTTTTTTGTAAATGAAATAAAAATGACTTTATTTATGAAGACTTGGAATTTGAACTTGTCTGACAAGCCAGAGGCCTTTTATGGTTTTGCTACCTTGTAAAACATTTATGTATGTTTTAAAGATATGTGGGCCATTTAATCAAGAATTTTGAATTTGTGTTTGGGCCTGTCTAGGCCAATACCTGCCTGTAGAGTCTGGGACCTGGCTCTCTGAGATGAGACATTTTGGGCAGGCTTGAAAAGACTCTGGCCATGCCATCATAGGGTACTCCTGCACCTGCACCTGTGCGTGATTTAGGCCAAATAAAAGCTAAAGAACTAAACGGTCACATTGTGGTAAGATGATGTGGGGAGAACATCCAAACTCAACACAGACAGCCGCTAGGTTGTTAATTTTGAGGCAACAGCATTAACATATATTCCACCGAAACTCCCATTTTTTAAAATTTTATTGCTTATTTTTTCAAAGGAAGACTTACAGACTTGTATGTGATGTCCTAAATCCTAAATTAGAATTTTGTGTGTCCCGAACAGATGGTGGTCAGCATTGTGAGCTCTCTTCACCCTCTTAATCACTTCTTTAGGGTGCAACTTCAATTTAGGCTATCCACAGAAGGTCTCGGATGACTCTTGGATTGTGGACAGCATAAATAATGAAAATGTAGAGCTCTGTAGGAAGGGGTGGAGAACTTTATCATCATCTAGTGCAGGAAGAACCGCCTGGAACTGAACAATGAAAATTGTGGTGGAGCCAATGGGGTAAGACACCATATTTGGAGACATGATGGGGTTGGTGAAGTTCTATAAATACCAGAGAGTCCATCGGAACAGGAGAGTGGGCAACAAAGTCCTGCTTTAGAAAAGGCCTGGGGCAAACCCATCTTTGTAAGGCTACTCAGGTCACATAATGTGTGTGACAAGCTGCCGAGCATCTTCTGCCTGGAACTAAGCAATGAAGATTGTGGTGGAGCCAATGGGGTAAGACACCATATTTGGAGACATGATGGGGTTGGTGAAGTTCTATAAATACCAGAGAGTCCATCGGAACAGGAGAGTGGGCAACAAAGTCCTGCTTTAGAAAAGGCCTGGGGCAAACCCATCTTTGTAAGGCTACTCAGGTCATATAATGTGTGTGACAAGCTGCTGAGCATCTTCTGCCTGCCCATAGTGGCCAATGTAACATTATATGCTGTGGCATGAAGGCCTGGCATGAGCTATAGGGACACCAAAATGATGAGGAAGGGCAGCTTCTTAGGGGACTAACCTTATTCTCCTTGGAGGAGCTGGCAGAAAGTGGGCAATGGTAAAATTAGGGGGTTTCATGATTAATGTTGCCCATTCCTTTCAGGGTGTGTTGTTCTGGGGCACATTTTTGCCTATAGCTATTAGACCATAAAATGCTCACTCACATTGTGCTAGTCTTCACCCAAGCCCATTGTAATCAGCACCATCTATGTATACAACAATAGTCAGTCTATCTATCTATCTATCTATCTATCTATCTATCTATCTATCTATCTATCTATCTATCTATCTATCTATCTATCTATCTATCTGAATCATCTTCAGAAAATGGATGAATGAAATGCTGTACATACAAATTCTTTAAAGTTACCATGTAATTTCCTTGCAACTGTTTTTCATAAGGGAGTTGTTCTTGTTGTATCGACAAACACTGAGCATGTGCATGTGATCAGATTTTCACAAATTTTCATAATTCAAGCAATTTATGGAAATTGAACAATATTTGTATTTTTCCCACACTTTCCCAATAAAATGTCACATCCTTTAGTTCATAGATTTTTCCACTAGATGGCAATAACATGTTTTTTTGTTTTGTTTTGTTTTCTGGATCTTTGTCTTCTATTTGTTGGTGAAGTGATTTTCATATTGAAGACAGATGAGGCTCACCTTGAATATTTCAGAGTTTATTGGTACAAAGTTCATAAATGTTTACACTTATTAGTTCACAAATGGATGCAGGTGTGTGTGTGTACATATGTTAATATGAATGTTGCATGTTTTTATATTAGTAAGTCTGTGTAAGTACTATGAGCCAGTATTCTAAGAAAATTGTTGAATACTGTAAAATGAAAATATAAAAATATTTGAGAATAGAAAAAGTTCCATATAAATAAAATGTATTATTATTATTATTATTATTATTATTATTATTATTATTATTATTATTATTATAGTAGTAGTATATTAGTAGATTTGTCAAGCAACATCTTAATTTAACCCAGGAATACGATGAGGTCAAAATTTAAATAAAAAACCACTTGTTTCTATCTATCTATCTATCTATCTATCTATCTATCTATCTATCTATCTATCTATCTATCTATCTATCTATCTATCTATCTATCTATCTATCTATCTATCTATCTATCTATTATATGGTGACTTTCTTCATCTATCTATCTATCTATCTATCTATCTATCTATCTATCTATCTATCTATCTATCTATCTATCTATCTATCTATCTATAGTGCCATTCACATCTATATGTCTGTCTGTTCATCTATCTACAAATAAGGAATTAGACAAGAAAAGGTTTTTCGGGAAGGCCACCCCATATACTGAAAAAACAGCAAAATAAAACAAGCATGTTTTTATTGATGGAGAAGTACAGAGAAGGCCAGAATGAGTTGCATTGTGTCTTTGTGGACCTGGAGAAAGCATATGACAGGGTGCCTCGAGAGGAGCTGTGGTATTGTATGAGGAAGTCCGGAGTGGCAGAGAAGTACGTAAGAGTTGTACAGGATATGTACGAGGGAAGTGTGACAGTGGTGAGGTCTGTGGTAGGAGTGACGGATGCATTCAAGGTGGAGGTGGGATTACATCAGGGATTGGCTCTGAGCCCTTTCTTATTTGCAATGGTGATGGACAGGTTGACAGTTGAGATTAGACAGGAGTCCCGAGGGATGGATAGATAGATAGATAGATAGATAGATAGATAGATAGATAGATAGATAGATAGATAGATAGATAGATAGATAGATAGATAGATAGATAGATAGATAGATAGATAGATAGATACTTTATTAATCCATCCATCCATCCATTTTCCAACCCACTGAATCCGAACACAGGGTCACGGGGGTCTGCTGGAGCCAATCCCAGCCAACACAGGGCACAAGGCAGGAACCAATCCTGGGCAGGGTGCCAACCCACCGCAACTTTATTAATCCCAAGGAGAAATTCACATACTCCAGCAGCAGCATACTGATAAAGAAAATATTAAATTAAAGAGTGATAACAATGCAAGTATAACAGACAATAACTTTGAATAATGTTAACGTTTACCCCCCCCGGGTGGAATTAAAGAGTCGCATAGAGTGCAGGAGGAATGATCTTCTCAGTCTGTCAGTGGAGCAGGACGGTGACAGCAGTCTGTCGCTGAATTTGCTCCTCTGTCTGGAGATGACACTGTTTAGTGGATGCCGTGGATTCTCCATGATTGACAGGAGCCTGCTCAGCGCCCGTCGCTCTGCCATGGATGTCATACTTTCCAGCTCCGTGTCTACAATAGAGCCTGCCTTCCTCACCAGTTTATCCAGGTGTAAGGTGTCCCTCTTCTTTATGCTGCACACCACCGTGTAGAAGAGGGAGCTCGCCACAACCGTCTGATAGTACATTTCCAGCATCTTATTGCAGATGTTGAAGGACGCCAGCCTTCTAAGGAAGTATAGCCGGCTCTGTCCTCTCTTGCACAGAGCATCAGTATTGGCAGTCCAGTCTAATTTATCATCCAGTTGCACTCCCAGGTATTTATAGGTCTGTACCCTCTGCACACAGTCACTTCTGATGATCACGGGGTCCATGAGGGGTCTGGGCCTCCTAAAATCCACCACCAGCTCTTTGGTTTTGCTGGTGTTCAGGTATAGGTGGTTTGAGTCGCACCATTTAACAAAGTCCTTGGTTAGGTTCCTATACTCCTCCTCCTGCCCACTCCTGATGCAGCCCATGATAGCAGTGTCATCAGTGAACCTTTGCACGTGGCAGGACTCCGAGTTGTATTGGAAGTCTGATGTATATAGGCTGAACAGGACCGGAGAAAGTACAGTCTCCTGTAGCACTCCTGTGTTGCTGATCACAATGTCAGACCTGCAGTTCCCGAGACGCACATACTGAGGTCTGTCTTTAAGATAGTCCACGATCCATGCCACCAGGTATGAATCTACTCCCATCTCTGTCAGCTTGTCCCTAAGGAGCAGAGGTTGGATGGTGTTGAAGGTGCTAGAGAAGTCCAGAAACATAATTCTTATAGCACCACTGCCTCTTTCCAAGTGGGAGAGTGATTGGTGTAGCATGTAGATTATGGCATCCTCCACTCCCACCTTCTCCTTGTATGAGAACTGCAGAGGGTCGAGGGCGTGACGGACCTGTGGCCTCAGATGGCGAAGCAGCAGCCGTTCAATGGTCTTCATCACATGTGATGTCAGGGCGACAGGCAATGATGTTTGCTGATGGCATTGTGATCTGTAGCGATAGTAGGGAGCAGGTTGAGGAGACCCTGGAGAAGTAGAGATATGGAGAAATGAAGGTCAGTAGGAACAAGACAGAATACATGTGTGTAAATGAGAGGGACGTCAGTGGAATGGTGAGGATGCAGGGAGTAGAGTTGGTGAAGGTGGATGAGTTTAAATACTTGGGATCAACAGTACAGAGTAATGAGGATTGTGGAAGAGAGGTGAAGAAGAGAGTGCAGACAGGGTGGAATGGGTGGAGAAGAGTGTCAGGAGTGATTTTTGACAGACGAGTACCAGCAAGAGTGACAGGGAAGGTCTACAGGACAGTAGTGAGACCAGCTATGTTATATGGGTTGGAGACGGTGGCACTGGCCAGAAAGCAGGAGACAGAGCTTTCGGGGGCAGAGTTAAAGATGCTAAGACTTGCACTAGGTGTGATGAGGTTGGACAGGATTAGAAACGAGGACATTAGAGGGTCAGCTCAGGTTGGACGGTTGGGAGACAAAGTCAGAGAGGCGAGATTGCATTGGTTTGGACATGTGCAGAGGAGAGATGCTGGGTATATTGGGAGAAGGATGCTAAGGACAGAGCCGCCAGGGAAGAGGAAAAGAGGAAGACCTAAGAGAAGGTTTATGGATGTGGTGAGAGAGGACATTCAGGTGATGGGTGTGACAGAGCAAGATGACGAGGACAGGAGGATACGGAAAAAGATGATCTACTGTGGCAACACCTAACTGGAGCAGCCGAAAGAAGAAGAAGACGTTCACAACTGAAATGATCTAACAGGGTCAGTCTGTTTTATAAATATGGTGGATAGGAGGAAGAGGTGGAGTTAGGGTGGCCACAACAGGAACTGACATTGCAGGAAGGTGAATTCTGGGTACCGGAAGTGATGTTACGGTGTTGCGGTAGGGATGTCACTGAGAGGCAGGGCCTTCAACTGAACTGCTGGGAAACAAGAGGAGAGAGGATCAGTTGCGAGCACCAACCCCTGGTCTGGCTGATAAATAACACAATTTGAGCCTGTAAAGTGTTCCCCACGCGCCTGTGTGTGACATTATCTATAGCGCAGGTAAGGAAGTATACAACAGACAAAAGTGGAGGAAGCTGGTCCAGTATAGTATAGTATAAAACACATTATTTTAATATGGCCTTCTCATAACTTCACTGTAATTTAATCCTGATACTCTGTATATCCAATTCATTATAATAACTATTCATGGTGGCTCTAAAATCTGTACTAACCACTACTCTCTCTTCTGCTTCCTTTTCCAGTGTCCATCTACTCAAAGCACCGTGATGTTCCAGCATTGATGGATTAAAAGCCAAAAGTCTGCATGACCATCATCATCAAGTCCTTCCGTGAGGACCCTAAAAACAAAGAGGACTATTTCATTTTTGTTAGGTAGAATGCCCAGAGGGGACTGGGCGGTCTCATGGCCTGGAACCCCTGCAGATTTTATTTTTTTCTCCAGCCGTCTGGAGTTTATTTTTTGTTTTTTCTGTACCCCCTGGCCATCGGACCTTACTCTTTTCTATGTTAATTAATGTTGTCTTATTTTAATTTCTTATTTTGTCTTTTATTTTTCTTTTCTTCATTATGTAAAGCACTTTGAGCTACTTTTTGTATGAAAATGTTGTGAGATATGGCCGGCCATTCGTCCCAGCCAATACCCCCAGGCCTCTAGATGGAGTCCTGTCTGTAGCATGGAAGTGCCCCGAAGACCAGCAGGGAATTATGGACAATGGTGTTTTTATTCCCAACCCTGCTGGACACCGTGGGGCCCACCAGAGGACGCTGCAGGGAGACTCAAGGACTCTTACGTGCCCTATAACCCGGAAGTGCGTCATGATCACATGACAGGAAGAAACGACGTGCTTCTGGGTAGAGGAAAAGGACTTTTACCCTGACCCGGAAGTCATAAGGACTTGTGGATTGTTGGACAGGAACACCTCCGTGTCAGGGGGTATAAAGGACTCTGGGAAACAACAGACGAGTGAGCTGAGCTGGGTGGAAGGGTGGCAACGCGTCTGGGAGAGGAGGATTGGTTTATTGTATTGATTATTGATTTATTTATGAGTATTGTGGAGAGAAGGGTGCTTGGTGCACATTATTATTACAAAATAAATAATAATTGGATTTTTATCTGGTGTCTGACGTCTGATCTGAGGGTTCAAGGGGACGACAGTGCCTCAATCATTCACAATGTGCTATATAAATAAATGTTGTTGTTGTTGTTGTATAGCAGCCCCACATGAAAGTGGAAAAAGCTTTAGAAGAAGAAGTTCTCTTTCCATTATCGATTCCCTGGCCTGTTTGTTTCCCCGTATGGATTATTTTTTCTGTACTTTTAATTTTGTTTTGCTGCTGTATGGTCACTCATTTAGAGTTTGTCCCTTGTTTGAAAGCCTGCTTTCACACATGTTCTTCCATAGAAGGCGGACGTCCTTTTTTTTATCGTGTTGCTTCCAGCTGTTTAAATGTTTAATGTTTTTTAATCCCTGGTAGTAGGTTATGAAATGTGCATTATTAATAATAATAATAATAATAATACATTTTATTTATATAGCGCCTTTCCCATGCTCAAGGCACTTACAGAATATAATAAAGAACGGCATAGTGATATAGGCAAATAATTAGCATTAAACTTTTCATCTTATCCATCCATCCATCCATCCAATTTCCAACCCGCTGAATCCGAACACAGGGTCACGGGGGTCTGCTGGAGCCAATCCCAGCCAACACAGGGCACAAGGCAGGAAACAATCCCGGGCAGGGTGCCAACCCACCGCAGGACTCATCTTATCCTAGTTCCATAAATGTATCATGGAAGGACTGTGTATTTGGTGCTTATGTACTGTGCTGTTGTGGGGAGTGAGGGGGACGTGAAAAGAAATGTGGGTTGTGCTGAACTCTCTGTCTGTGTGTGTTGGAGTTGGGGCAACCGGAGCGCCCCTGGTTTCCACACCGTATAACTGCACTCGCCGCCCTGATCTGTTGTTGGTTTTTCATTTCTAATAGTTGCCATTGTTAATCTGAGTGAACATTAGTTGTCATGTGGGGCCATCAGTCTCGCCGTCCCTTTTCCACTCACTCACGGACAACACAAACTCCTCTACTTGAGGCAGCAGTTCAGTTTGGGGTCTCCCCTTGTAAAAAAGGTGATGGCCGGCAATACTCAGGATCCGAGCTTTTGCATATCTGAAATTAATCCACAATGGTGTGTGAGTCAGTTGTAATTAGTTAATTCAGGACTTCAGGTCTTCTGCATTTTTGACTAATATTTTAGTTTTGACATTTTGGCTCATACTGTTGCTTGCTCTTTTGACTCTATTCCTTCCCCAAGAGTGGCGTTAGGGGGTTTGCAAGTGGGGTGACCGCCCCAGGCCCCGCGTCTAAGGGGGCCCTGCTTTTGAGGTCTGCGTGTCCCGTTTGAACGGATTTACCAAGTTATATTCTCCAGTTATAGTTTGATAAAGTCCGTGGTTTATCTTGCAAAAATTTAGCTGAATACTGTAATGAGAAAATCCGGTGTATGTTAACTTTATTGTAGCCACCGAAGTATAAGGCGAGATCAATCATGGGTAAAACGTGTGCCGAAAGAAATCTCTCAGTCCAAAAGTTTGTTTTAAAAATATTTAGTGAAAGTTGAAAGCAAATAAATCCACACAAGAATAAAGAAAAAAGTAGTTACACACGTAGAATAAAAGGCAAAAAAAAAAGGAAAAATGTATCTTCTCTAAACTTAACTTTTCTTGAGAAACTTTAGTTATTTCTGTACAGGCAGTCCCCGGGTTATGTACGAGATGGGGACTGTAGGTTTGTACTTAAGTTGAATTTGTATGTAAGACGGAACAGGTAGATTATTTTAATAAATGCTATTGTTGACCGACTGTAACCAAGTGCTCTGCCAATGAATGATGGAGTTTCACCTCTCTCTGACCTTTTTAATATTTCTACTTTATTTTCCATGGTGATGGTTTTTCTCTTCTTTACTGTATCACCAGCACTTGCATCAGATTTGTGTTTCAGACATTCTTGAAGGGTGAAGACAAAAGGTTAAGATGAGCTCTTCTGCACAGCACTGTACACGCTATCACAGCAGGAAGGCACCTGTCATCAACACGTCTGATGTACTGACAAGAGACAACTTCCTGCTATGTATGTAACAGTACAAGCAGGCTTGCTATTGAGAATAAATGGGGGCTGCGAGGGGCGGTTCATCACCAGCCCACCACTACAGTATGCTCTCTGCAGTGTCCGTCCACCGAGAATGAACACAGTGAAGCCAAAGGCGGGTAGTGACTCGCCCAACCGCAATTCAACAGGCAGTCATCTGAAGCACACTACAATGCTACCCCCGCCGCCCCGTTCAGCCACAACCGGGTCACCGCTTGCAGCATTACCAGCTGTGTGTGCTGGGCGGGCAGTGAAACGTCTCCCTCCGCTCCATCCAACCTGCATCCAGTCAGGAGCAGTAGGTATGGCAGC
The DNA here is from genome assembly GCF_900747795.2 of Erpetoichthys calabaricus. Taxonomy (NCBI): domain Eukaryota; kingdom Metazoa; phylum Chordata; class Cladistia; order Polypteriformes; family Polypteridae; genus Erpetoichthys; species Erpetoichthys calabaricus. The sequence continues at coordinate 81,301,595 of NC_041409.2, forward strand.
GTAGTGGGCGAGCAGCAAACCATCGTCCTCCACACGAGCGATAGCTGTGGCTCCGGTGACTATGGACCACGGGTCACTGCTTGCCTCCGGAAGCCGCCCGAGGGACACTACACTGCTCGAGCAGCAAAGTCGCCCCCCTCTAGCCACCGCTTGCAGCACCCCCCAGGCCGAAGATGACGGAGCGGCAGTTACTGAGGTGTGTGCGTCGCAGCTGCGTCCTCATTCATAAGTCGTAGGTCGGATGTCCATAACCTGGAGACTACCTGTACTTAAAAGTTCTTTACTTCTTCTTGTATACCTAAAGATTCTTAGTTTCTTCTTCTGTACACTATAAGCGTACGGTTCTGCACTTAAATAAGTGCTATTTTCTTGCATGTTACTTCACACACTCAGAAGGCACGTACGCACGTAGGCACAGGAATGGTTTAAAACCTTGTGCCCTCTACGCCTTACACATGGCAAGGCTGGTCACTAACTGAAGAATAATGTTTAGTCAAAGCTGTTAGAAATGGTAAGAATATACCAATACTATTCTACTTATGGGGGTTATAGGAACCTCCCATAGATTATGCATTGTCATCTAGTAAAATATTTATGAATCTTATATAACTAGGAAGTGGCTCTTACAATTATTTTTATTACATTTATACAGTCTACACATACCGGTAACGGCATTTGACGTAACCAGCCCCGCGTGGGGTTGGTCAGCCCTAGGTCTCGCACACCCCTAAGGCCGCCTCTGTCCTCCCCTAAATCCCTTTGCTGTTTATCTCCTGCTCCTTGTTTGTCTGTCCAGACTGGACGTTTTTTTCACGCTCAGGTCCTCATAGGTGTCCATTAGTGCCTACAAACATTACATCTTCATGTCCTGGAGAAACTGCAATGGCTGGATGGATAGGTGACAGAATGTTCAGTCCTAATTATTTATTTTTTTTTATTAATGGCTCCACAACTAAGCATGATTGATACCATTTTTGTTGTGTATTTGCATGGAAAAAGCCCATAGCATCTGATCTGTGTCCTTCTGAAACTGAGCAAGTTTGTAGAAGTGGAGATGCTGCATTATTAACTAGCAGGGCTTGTTTACCCCCTTGTCAATGAATTCTAACCGGTCCTTATTATATCTTTAGTTTATTTACTTTCTACTATAATGCCCCGATTCTGACTTCCAGCGCATTGCCATCTCTTTAGTTTCCTACAACAATGGAGCACAAGGTGGGGTATTTAACATGGCCTATAGTTCCATGGCAACCGGAGAGCTGCTTGACCAGGGTAAGGTTACAGATCAGCTTACATTTAATGCGGCTTTCTACATTATTTATTAAAGGGGTGGTGTGGTTTACACTCCAGTGCTCCCTGCCTTAGTTATTGGAAGTCTCAGTTGCAATTCTATTCGTTGGTTTTTCATTTCTAAGAATTGGCATTGTTACTTGAGTAAACATTAGTGCTCATGTGGGGCCGTACATTAATAGTTGTAAAAAAAAAAAGAAATGGTAGATGTGTTTGCCACCAATCTGTAAGTTTGGAATTGTCGTACTAAATCCGTAACGTAAAAAGGCTAGATTGTTTCAGATATTGGGCAAAACTGAAATTTTATTTGAGGAGGTGCTCAAAAACACAAAACAATACAAATATACAGTACTGTGCAAAAATTTCAGGCAGGTCTGAAAAAAATGCTGTCAACAAAGAATGCTTTCAGAAATATAAATAATGATTGTTTATTGTTATCAATTTACAAAATGCAAAGTGAGCGAACAAAAGAAAAATCTAAATCAAATCAATATTTGGTGTTCCTACCTTTTGCCTTCAAACCAGCATCAATTCTTCTAGGTACACTTTTACAAGGTCAGGGATTTCGTAGGGTTCTAGTCAGGTGTCTGATCAACCAATTCTACCAAACAGGTGCTAATGATCATCAATGTCACACGTAGGGTGAAACACAGTCACTAACTGAAACAGAAACAGCTGTGTAGGAGGCTTAAAACTGGGTGAGGAACAGCCAAACTCTGCTACCAAGGTGAGGTTGTGGAAGACAGTTTCATGTCATGGCAAGATTGAGCACAGCAACAAGACACAAGGTAGTTCTACTGCATCAGCAAGGTCTCTCCCAGACAAAGATTTCAAAGCAGACTGGGGTTTCAAGATGTGCTGTTCAAGCTCTTTTGAAGAAGCACAAAGAAACTGGCAACGTTGAGGATCGTAGATGCAGTGGTCGGCCAAGGAAACTTAGTGCAGCAGATGAAAGACACATCAAGCTCATTACCCTTCGAAATCGGAAGATGTCCAGCAGTGCCATCAGCTCAGAACAGGCAGAAACCAGTGGGACCCAGGTACACCCATCTACTGTCCGGAGAAGTCTGGCCAGAAGTGGTCTTTGTGGAAGAGCTGCAGCCAAAAAGCCATACCTCCGACGTGGAAACAAGGCCAAACGACTCAAGTATGCACGAAAACATAGGAACTGGGGTGCAGAAAAATGGCAGCAGGTGCTCTGGACTGATGAGTCAAAATTTGAAATATTTGGCTGTAGCAGAAGGCAGTTTGTTTGTCAAAGGGCTGGAGAGCGGTACAATAATGAGTGCCTGCAGGCAACAGTGAAGCATGGTGGAGGTTCCTTGAACGTTTGGGGCTGCATTTCTGCAAATGGAGTTGGAGATTTGGTCAGGATTAATGGTGTTCTCAATGCTGAGAAATACAGGCAGATACTTATCCATCATGCAATACCATCAGGGAGGCATATGATTGGCCCCAAATTTATTCTGCAGCAGGACAACAACCCCAAACATACAGCCAAAGTCATTAAGAACTATCTTCAGCGTAAAGAAGAACAAGAAGTCCTGGAAGTGAAGGTATGGCCCCCACAGAGCCCTGATCTCAACATCATCGAGTGTGTCTGGGATTACATGAAGAGACAGAAGGATGTGAGGAAGCCTACATCCACAGAAGATCTGTGGTTAGTTCTCCAAGATGTTTGGAACAACCTACCAGCCGTGTGCAAGTGTACCTAGAAGAATTGATACTGTTTTGAAGGCAAAGGATGGTCACACCAAATATTGGTTTGATTTAGATTTCTCTTTTGTTCATTCACTGCATTTTGTTGATTGATGAAAATAAATGATTAACACTTCCATTTTTGAAAGCATTCTTTGTTTACAGCATTTTTTCACACCTGCCTAAAACTTTTGCACAGTACTGTATAAATATTATTGCAATGGTTGTTCTTTATGTGTTTTAAGTAAGCACTTGAAGCATTGATATGATCTGATCTGATGACCTTGTGGCTTCCAGTTCAGCCTTGTAACCAAACCACTTGGCCACACTGTTTCCTTTGTGCTCCATTTTCGTTTAGAGATTTCACACAAACAGTCAGTGCAGCAGTGCATCAATCTCTGTGCAGAAGTGGCTCCATGACTAGTTCATCATTTGTATACTAAAAGTGACAGGTGATGTGTCTGTTTATGGCAGAATGAGTCAAGTGGAGAGTGAACTGTAGGCACACCGGCTGCATTTGTTACACTGGACTCACACCTGGCCTACAAGACCACTGCTCACTTGGAAAGGGGCTCATGTTAGTGCAATGGGTACCCTTACATTTGCTTATCCATTGGCAAACCAGCTTAATGCCAGACAGGGCTATGGGGGTATAACCTATCGCAGTAGTTATGGGCACTTGGCAAGAAACAATCCTTCACAGAACGCTAATCCATTTTACATTCACATTTATTTGCTTAGCGGCTTACGAAACAGGTCATCTTAATCAAGTCATAAACAACATCAGTCTAGGGGACTGTTTGAGACAAGTGTGACAGAACAAAGTTACAAAATTGAGCACCACAAGTGACGAGCTCAAAGAAAATACAATTCCTTGATAATCAAACCTAACTGCTGATCCAGAGCATCATCAGCCATACCAACTGGCCTTCAGAACAGGTCATCCACCTGAAGCTTAAGCATGTTTGGGCCTGGCTGGTACTTGGATGGAGGACCATCTGGGAAAATCTTGGGTTGTTGCTGAAAGATGTTGGTGTGACCATCGGGGGCTTACCCTGTGATCTGTGCGTGGATCCCAATGCCCCAGTGCAGTAATGGGGACGCCGTGCTGTAAATATGGCACTGTTCTTCAGATGAGATGTAAAAACCAACATCCTGACTCTCTGTGGTCATTAAAGATCCCAGGGAATCTTTTGAAAAGAGTATCATTTATCCTGATGTCCTGGCTAAATTGTCCATAATGGCCTTGTCCATGGCCCCTTAATCGTCCCCTGTCTCTAACTACGTACTGGCGCAGTAATGGCTGCCTTCACATCACCCATGTGGGAGTTACACATTGCTGGTGGGTGAAGTGGCTCCCCTATGTCTATGTAAGTACTTTAAATAGCAAGAAACACACTACATACATTATTATTACCAGTATTATTATTATTATTATATTGGTTAGATGGAAATTCACCAAACAAAATAGTTTTGAAACACTTCTAAAGCACATTGAGGAAATTGGAATTTTCAAATGAAGTGAGTAGCTTGTTGTACCAGCTTAGAGCTACACATGAAGAGTGTCTGGACTGAGATTTGATGCCACACAAAACTGGCATCAGCAGACCTGAGTGGTCAAGAAGGAGTGTAGAACCTCACCAGTGTCTCCATATACATATATAGGTGCTGACCCATTGACTATTCTGTAAGCAAACATCAAGGATTTGAATATAATACGCGCTGCTACAGGGAGCCAATGTAGTTATCTGAAGAGAGGAGTGACATGTGCCCACCTTGGTTGGTTGAACACCAGATGTGCTGCTGCATTTTGAATCAACTGCAGTGGCTTGGTGACACATGTTGTTAACTCCTGCAAGAGTTGCAGTGGTCGAGACGTCACAAGACCAAAGCCTGATCCAAGAGGTGTGCTGCCTACTCTGTCAAATGTGGTGTGATAGTGTGGATATTCTATGGAGTGAGTCTCAAAAACTTAAGAGAGCTTAGAAACCTGGTCCTTGAAGGACAGCAGGTCATTGATTACCACCCCAAGATTGTGTATGGCCTTGGCAGGTGTTAGCGATAATGAGCTGAGCTAAACAGAGCTGGGATCACAAGAAGGTCCATCTTTGCCAGTTTGAACTGGAGATGGTATTCTTTCATCCAGGTTTCAATATCAGTGAGACATGCAGAGATTCTAGCTCAGTGCTTATGGTTTTCTGGAGGAAACAACAGGCACAACTGCATATTATTAGCATAGCACTGGTATGAGAAATCATGGGACGGGATGATAGAACCTGGTGAGGATGAGGTGTATAGAGAGAAGAGGAGAGGGCCCAGCACCAGTCCTTGTGACACTCCTATTATCCCTGGTGAATCCTTGACATTTCTCCATTCTAGGACACATGGGGAGGGTCCACCCAACGGGTAGGACTCGCTCATTCCCAATGTTGTCAAGGAGGACCTGGCAATTGACAGTCAGAGGAGAGATCTAGCAGGATGTCTCAAGGGAGGTGGAAGCAAAACCTAACAGTGAGAAGATATAAACACCATACAGATAGTGATAAGGCTGGGATTTGGACAACAATCTCCACTGCACCCTCATGCCACCTAACTGCTGTTGCGTAGGCAGTTCATATTCAAATGATTCTTTGTTTGAAAACAAAGCCTTAGGTTACCAAGTGTTACTCATCTAAGTAACATCGATGCCACTAAGACATTCAGTCAAAGAAATGGTGGCATTTCACAGCTGTGGAATTCAGAATATGACATATAACATTGAAGAATGGTGGGACAGTAGAAGATGATGAGGTAAAAAGTGTAACACTGTAAAGTGTCATTAATTCTTAAGACTGTAGATGCCCCCTATTTTAAAAAAACACCAAGCTCTTGACCCCTTCATTATTATTTTATCACCCTTTTTTAATTTTGATATGTGTGGGTTAATGGATGTAAATGTTGTCTACGTATGGTTTTACTGTTGTTGCATTACTCTATGTTTGTAGATCTCTCTTGACAGAATAGGAAAAAAAAATCCAAAGGACAGAGATTATGGACTAACTCACCGCACCTGGAGAGCATACGTGTAGCAATGGCTCCATCAGGCGGCACAATAATGGCTGTCAGAAAAATGGGTGAGCTTGGGATGCTTTGGAAATCTGCAGCTCTCCTGAAAAGTCATTATGCACTCATCTAATCTGACATACCCTGTGATGTTCTAGTCATGTAACCTAACAACCTCATGTCGTCAAGCTTGACACCCTCTTTGCCAGCTTTAGGTGCCATTACACCACACTCTGGGGCTACTTCTAAAGTGACTGCACCGCTCTCAGAAGGTCCCCTTATACAGTAACACTCTCTCTGGCGGTTCCAGATCTCCCTGTGATCCTGACACAGCCCAATTTCCTCAAAAGCCCAAAGACCCCAACTGTTTCACATAACAGAGCGCAACGTTTGTGATGCCATCTGGCAGCCTGAGGAAGAACTCTCCTGGGCTGCTAATCTCCATAGCCTCTCTCTTTTGTCCTATATTGCCCACAGATTAATCACTTCCATGGCACTACTTTAAACTCTTGGGGTACATTTCCAATATCATGAACCCCTTCCACTGGTAACTTTTGACCCACATTACAAAAACTATGGGTCCTCATTGAGGCATGTAGCCCCCTTGTGGCTGTCTGTCCTTATTGGCATAGTTGCGGGCTCTTTGAAGTAAATGTGTCTGGTCCATGCCTTATTTGCTTCTTGCCCCATTTAACGCTGGTAGCAGCTTACCAGCCTTCATCCTACATCAAGATAATGATGCCAAACATACTGCTAAGGCAACACAGAAGTTTATCAAAGCTTAAAAAATGGAAAGTTCTTGAATGGCCATGCCAGTCACCCGATTTAAATCCAGTTGAGCAGGCCTTCCTAATGCTGATGAGAAAACCTACTGGAAGAAGCCACCGAAACAAGAAGGAGCCGAAGATGGCTGAAGATGGCTGCATTAGTGGCTTGGCAGAGCATCACCAGAGAAGATCCTCAGCACCTGCTGATGTCTGTGAATCACAGACTTAGGGGATATGCGACAAAGTCCTAAATATGATGACTTTAATAGACCAGCCATTGCTGTGTCCCAAACATTATGGTGCCCAGAAATGGGGGGACCATATAGAAAAAGTGTTGTAATTACTACATGGTGTGCCCAAAATGTGTGTAAATCCCCTTCAATGAAAGTCTGCAATATGCACTTTAATCACACTTTTTAATTTTAAACTGTATGTTTACGCATGGGAGGCACTGGGTTCGCTTCCTGGGTCCTCCCTGCGTGGAGTTTGCATGTTCTCCCCATGTCTGCGTGGGTTTCCTCCGGGCGCTCCGGTTTCCTCCCACAGTCCAAAGACATGCAGGTTACTTGCATTGGCAATCCTCAATTGTCCCTAGTGTGTTCTTGGTGTGTGTGTGTGCCCTGCGGTGGGTTGGCGCCCTGCCCGGGATTGGTTTCTGCCTTGTGCCCTGTGTTGGCTGGGATTGGCTCCAGCAGACCCCCGTGACCCTGTAGTTAGGATATACAGTTAGGTCCTTAAATATTTGGACAGAGACAACTTTTTTCTAATTTTGGTTTGTACATTGCCACAATTAATTTTAAATGAAACAACTCAGATGCAGTTGAAGTGCAGACTTTCAGCTTTAATTCAGTGGGGTGAACAAAACGATTGCATAAAAATGTGAGGCAACTAAAGCATTTTTTTAACACAATCCCTTCATTTCAGGGGCTCAAAAGTAATTGGACAATTGACTCAAAGGCTATTTCATGGGCAGGTGTGGGCAAGTCCGTCGTTATGTCCTTATCAATCAAGCAGATAAAAGGCCTGGAGTTGATTTGAGGTGTGGTGCTTGCATGTGGAAGATTTTGCTGTGAACAGACAACATGCGGTCAAAGGAGCTCTCCATGCAGGTGAAAGAAGCCATCCTTAAGCTGCGAAAACAGAAAAAAACCATCCGAGAAATTGCTACAATATTACGAGTGGCAAAATCCACAGTTTGGTACATCCTGAGAAAGAAAACAAGCACTGGTGAACTCAGCAACGCAAAAAGACCTGGACGTCCACAGAAGACAACAGTGGTGGATGATCACAGAATCATTTCCATGGTGAAGAGAAACCCCTTCACATCAGCCAACCAAGTGAACACCACTCTCCAGGGGGTAGGCGTATCGATATCCAAGTCTACCATAAAGAGAAGACTGCATGAAAGTAAATACAGAGGGTGCACTGCAAGGTGCAAGCCACTCACAAGCCTGAAGAATAGAAAGGCTAGATTGGACTTTGCTAAAGAACATCTGAAAAAGCCAGCACAGTTCTGGAAAAACATTCTTTGGACAGATGAAACCAAGATCAACCTCTACCAGAATGATGGCAAGAAAAAAGTATGGAGAAGGCGTGGTAACAGCTCATTATCCAAAGCATACCACATCATCTGTAAAACACGGTAGAGGCAGTGTGATGGCTTGGGCGTGCATGGCTGCCAGTGGCACTGGGACACTAGTGTTTATTGATGATGTGACACAGGACAGAAGCAGCCGAATGAATTCTGAGGTGTTCAGAGACATACTGTCTGCTCAAATCCTGCTAAATGACGTCAAATTGATTGGGCGGCGTTTCATGATACAGATGGACAATGACCTAAAACATACAGCCAAAGCAACGCAGGAGTTTATTAAAGCAAAGAAGTGGAAAATTCTTGAATGGCCAAGTCAGTCACCTGATCTTAACCCAATTGAGCAGGCATTTCACTTGTTGAAGATTAAACTTCAGACAGAAAGGCCCACAAACAAACAGCAACTGAAAGCCGCTGCAGTAAAGGCCTGGCAGAGCATTTAAAAGGAGGAAACCCAGCATCTGGTGATCTCCATGAGTTCAAGACTTCAGGCTGTCATTGCCAGCAAAGGGTTTTCAACCAAGTATTAGAAATGAACATTTTATTTCCAGTTATTTCATTTGTCCAATTACTTTTGAGCCCCTGAAATGAAGGGATTGTGTTCAAAAAATGCTTTAGTTGCCTCACATTTTTATGCAATCGTTTTGTTCACCCCACTGAATTAAAGCTGAAAGTCTGCACTTCAACTGCATCTGAGTTGTTTCATTTCCAAATATTTATGGACCTAACTGTAGCGGGTTGGATAATGGATGGATGGATGGATGGATGGATGGATGGATGGATGGATGGATGGATGGATGGATGGATGGATGGATGGATGGATGGATGTTTATGCATTATCTGAGGGTTGGATAAAACTCCACGCAATTGTGAATTACTTTGATTGTGTTATTCGGGTGTATCTGGTGTCGACTTTGAATTTTGATTTGTGTTTTAGACTTGATGAAAGATCTAGGATGGACTTTAGGTTACAAACCCTGCAGTGTTGCTCTTGCAGACCTCACTCTTAAAATCTTACCGTGTCTTTGAGTCGGAGGGAGATAGAAGACAGTACTATTAAGAGACAGTGTCTCAAGGGTTAATATGAGTAAATAAAAAGACCAGGAGATAAAAATGCAAGACAGAGTTCATAGTGCAGACCATGGAAAGGTCAAACCCAGAAGAATGAAGAACATAACCAAGTGAACGAAGTGCAGGGGAAAAAGAAAAGACTGATGTTAAAGTCAAAATGAAATCTAGCACTTGGCCTACTTGAGTCAAAGCTAAAAACCACTAAAGATAAAGATTTGATGTTTATCCAACCAAAGGGTCATTTTCAAAGGACCCACCACCATAGTCTGTAAATACGAGGATTGCACTCATATGACTGTGTCAGATAAACAAAAAATGGAACAATAAACTCCCAAACTGTTAGAAATGTCCGAAAAGGAGTTCTGAAAAAGAGCAACCTTAAAAATACTCCTATTAGGACAGGCCAATTTTGCTTCTTTCAAAGCCGCACATTAGTTACACATAAAGTTGCTCCATCAGAATATTTTCATTGAAATAGTGAATCGGGGACACCTAGTGGCGACTAAGAGAAGTGCATTAAAGAAAAAACAAAACCTGGGAAGCATCCATCCATCCATTTTCCAACCCACTGAATCTGAACACAGGGTCACGGGGGTCTGCTGGAGCCAATCCCAGCCAACACAGGGCACAAGGCAAGAACCAATCCCGGGCAGGGTGCCAACCCACCGCAGGACACACACAAACACACCCACACACCAAGGCCAATTTAGAATCGCCAATCCACCTAACCTGCATGTCTTTGGACTGTGGGAGGAAACCGGAGCGCCCGCATCTCTCCACGCAAATGATTATGGAAATCTGGATCAAACTGCAGAGGAAAGGCTGAAAATTTTCACTGTACGTTTCCACTTCGGTTTAATGGAACAAACTCTTCTATTTGTCAGACATCTTATGTTATGTCTGTTACACAGTAATTGAAGTGGACCGGTACACGGTATTCCATTTCAGTGGCAGAACAAATGGTTGTGTACTGCTGCATAATGGACCCACACATCTCTATTAACATGCCCCACCCCCTTAATATAGATAATAATACATTTTATTTATATAGCACTTTTCATATAACAACAAACTCAAATCTCCAATGAGGAGTGCCCCATTCTCAATTATAAAATTGTGTAAAATTTAAGATGCATCACGAGAAATCAACAAAGACGTCGGGTTCCAGCAATTGTTTGTTCCCACTTCAAGCCACTGCCAGTACATCACTTCTGAAGATCAATGTGTTATTTTGCCAGTTCTTTGACTTTGTGACAAATGGTAATAGAATTTCTCGCTGTTTATAACCTGGCTTATTTTCTAAGCAGCAATTTGTATCCAGATGAGAAGCTTTTAATTTTGTTTAATGTAAAAAAGAAGAAACAATTGTCATCTTAGTCAGAAAAAAATAGTAGTGCTCATTTACAATATGATTGTTTCAAAGTAGTTGTATTCTTTGTCATACAAATAAGCCCATTATCTCTGCCATTACTATCATATAGTGTTTAAACTATTTTTTTAAACTGCTAATATTTCTGTATATAACCCTAAATATAAATGAATATTTGCTCCCAGTGCGGAGCTTGGACATGTCCTTGAGGGATCGTCTGTCTATTTAACCACCCCAATGGCATACAGCTGATGATTAAAGTACTCAGACCCCTTCACTTCCTGCACACTTTATTGTGAAATAGATTTATTATTAAATGCATACGTCTGACACTTTTGCCCATCAATCTACGCTCAATAACCCATAATAGACAAAGTGAAAACATTTTTTCAGAGAGGTTTGCCAATTTATTAAAAATCTAAAACTGAAATCTCTCATTCCTAGAAGTTTTCAGGCTCTTTGCTGTGACACTCCAGATTGTGCTCAGGTGCATCTCCTGTTTGCTTGAATTTTCCTTTAGATGTTTCTAGAACTTGATTGAAGTCCACCTGTGGCAAATTGAATTAAATGGACATCATTTAGAAAGGCGCACACCTATGTATTGAAGCTCCCACAATTCATATTGTATGTCTGGCCAGAAAAACTAAGCCATAAAGTCAAAGAAACTCTATGTAGACCTCTGCAATCAAATTGTGGTGAGACATAGATTCGGGGCAAGGGGATCAAACCATTTCTAAAGTTTGGAATCTTCCCAGGAGCACAATAGTCTCAATAATTGTGAAAGGGGAGATGTTTGGAACCATCAGGACAATTCTTAGAGTTGGCTTCCAGGCTAAACTAAGTAACTATGCAAGAAGGGCCTTGGTCACAGAGGTGTCTGAGAAAGCAGTCGTCACTCTAACAGGGATTCTGGAGTCCTGTGCTGAGATTGAAGAACTTGTTGGAAAGGTGACCATCTCTGCAGCTCTCCTTCAATCAGGCGTTTAATGGGTTAGTTTAAGGACTCTAAGAACATGAGGACAAAGAGTCTCTGGTCAGATGAGACAAAAATGGAACTCTTTATGCAGAACTCCAAGCAGTATGTCTGGTGAAGACCATGCACTGCTCATCTCCTGCCCAGCACCATCGTTATTTTGAAGCATGATGGTGGTTACATTGTGCTATGGGGGTGCTTCTCAGTGGCAGGATCAAGGAGGCAGGTCAGAAAATGAGGGAAAGGCAAATGCAGCCAAGTAGAGAGAGGCCCTCAAAGAAAACCTGCTCTAAAGTGTACACAACCGCAGATTGGGGCGACAGCTCCTCATTCAGTATGACAATGAAGCAAACAGCCAATACCACACTAGAGTGGCTTTGGGACAATTCTCTGAGTGTCCTTGAGTGGTCCAGCCAAAACCCAGACTTAAAACCATAGAACATCTGTGGAGAGACCTAAAGACGGCAGTTTACAGACACTTTCCACCCAATCTAATGGAGCCTGAGGGCATCTACCAGGAAGAAGTGGGTCAACTGCTCAATTTCAGGTGTAGAAAGCTTGCAGAGACTTATCAAAAAAGATCTGATGTTTGAATTGCTGCCAAAGTGGCTTCAAAAAAGTATGTAGAGTATGAATCTCTTATATATATATTTCTCTTCTGGTTCGTCCTGCTTCCACTTCAAAACCGGTCCCACCCACACGTAGCCGACATGGCATTTCTCGATTCCTATTCGTCCTTTTCCATGTCATGCACTATACTGGCCTGCTGAGCGTAATACATCCAACAAGTACTCAAGGTGCTGCCACAACGGTAAAGTAGCTTTACCACCTTTGCGGGAGCCACCTGTGTCTTTACAACAGTTTCTTACATAACAAACATCAGAAGCTAAAAATTATCGTGAACACATTCGAGAATACAACTCTTCTCTAGTGTTTGTTTCCACGGGTGCATAGATAACTCAACCTCCTAGCCACGGACCATACTGTTTTAAAAGACACGGGCAAATTTATCACCAAATCTCTCCACTATACACTAACACTTCTACCTCTCCAGGATATGGACAGTTACAATAATCCCTCGCTATATCGCGCTTCGCCTTTCGCGGCTTCACTCCATCGCGGATTTTATATGTAAGCATATTTAAATATATATCACGGATTTTTTGCTGATTCGCGGATTTCTGCGGACAATGGGTCTTTTAATTTCTGGTACATGCTTCCTCAGTTGGTTTGCCCAGTTGATTTCATACAAGGGACGCTATTGGCAGATGGCTGAGAAGCTACCCAGCTTACTTTTCTCTCTCTCTTGCGCTGACTTTCTCTGATCCTGACGTAGAGGGATTGAGCAGGGGGGCTGTTCGCACACCTAGACGATACGGACGCTCGTCTAAAAATGCTGAAAGATTATCTTCACGTTGCTATCTTCTGTGCAACTGCTTCCTGAAGCGACATGCTGCACAGTGCTTCGCATACTTAAAAGCTCGAAGGGCACGTATTGATTTTTGATTGAAAAACAAACTCTGTCTCTCTCTATCTCTCTCTCTCTCTCTCCCTGCTCCTGACGGAGGGGGTGTGAGCTGCCGCCTTCAACAGCTTTGTGCCGCGGTGCTTCGCATACTTAAAAGCCAAACAGCCCTATTGATTTGTTTGCTTTTCTCTATCTCTGTGACATGATCTGCTCCTGACGCGCACTCCTTTGAAGAGGAAGATATGTTTGCATTCTTTTAATTGTGAGACGGAACTGTCATCTCTGTCTTGTCATGGAACACAGTTTAAACTTTTGAAAAAGAGACAAATGTTTGTTTGCAGTGTTTGAATAATGTTCCTGTCTCTCTACAACCTCCTGTGTTTCTGCGCAAATCTGTGACCCAAGCATGACAATGTAAAAATAACCATATAAACATATGGTTTCTACTTCGCGGATTTTCTTATTTCGCGGGTGGCTCTGGAACGCAACCCCCGCAATGTTTTTAACACAACGCAAGCTACTGAAGTACGCTTACAAAATAAAGCAAACTCTGCATGCAGTGAAAATGTACTTCTCCAGCTAGATTCCATGCTCAGAACCATCAACCCCTTTGCTAAATCATACAAACACATGCATGAAATCGCTCAGTCCAATCCAACAGCATCTGTACGAATGGTTTTCAGGGAAAACCCTGGGCAGGATTTACGACAATACAATGCCCCGACATGTCACACTGATGTTGCAGCGATTTTCGTCAGAGAAGATGGCAAAACGCCTGCCAAAAGGGACATTTGCATCTATCCCATAAGCAACTCCTGTAAACAGATTTCCACACTCAATATGAATTGCGATCCTATGGTTTACCCACTTTTATTCCCTTACGGAGACATTGGCTGGCACAAAGATTTACAACATGTTCCCGATAAAAGAACCGCCAAGCGAATAAGGCTTACTCAATGCCAATTTTACGCATACAGATTAGCAATCAGGAATACATTTAGTATTTTGCACTCCAGCGGCAAACTATTCCAACAGTATGGCGTAGATGCGTATGTTAAAACACGTCTCAACTATCTCAGATTACATCAACAAGATCTGCACGTGGAACTCAGATGCACTGCAAGCAAACACTGAAAATAACAACGAACGTGTAGGCAAAATGATCATATTACCGTCCACATTTCCAGGAAGTCCAAGATACATGCAACAAAACTATCAGGATGTCATGACCATAGTACATAAATTCAGAAAACCTGATTTATTTATCATTTTCACATGTAATCCTGCTTGGCTGGAAATTCTACATGCACACTGAGTCTTTCAAGAAGCATTTATTTCTTCTTGATTTCTGAATTCCTTTCTCACTGTTTTCCGTTCCTATTCTTACACCACCGTATGCTACAGCAGGCGTCGGCTTGTAGTTAAATAAAAGAGATTTAGCAAACCATTCTTAAAGCACTTTTTTCCACTACCCACATTATGGGTTATTGAGTCTAGATTGACTGAGAGAAATGGCAAATCCATCCATTTAAAATGAAATTTACAACATAATAAAGTGTGCAGAAAGTGAAGGGGCCTGAACGAACCCTTCAGTGGCCCAATATAAGCGAATGTGGATGTGTGTCCAATCATGAACTGGATGAAGCAGATTTGAAAATTGAATGGATGAATATTTATTGATTGATTAATTTATTTTAAATATGCTATTCTGGCAGCAAAGTAAGAGGTGACACTGGATGGAGTGCCACATCGTTACAGGGTACATCCAGGAATGGCTTCAAACAGGGCCAGCCTAGAAACAACATTACCTTCGCTAGCCTGTCTTTGGGATGTGGGAATGAAACTGAAGTAAGTGGGGAAAAAACCCACTCAGACACGAGGAGAACACTTGAACCCCTCACTGAAGGTGATTGTGTTGAGATCTGAACGATGCCTCCTGGAGCTTTGAGGTAGCATCACTAACCATGTAAGAAAAGGAGAGAGGGTCATTTGTTTAAAGCAGATTATGAATTCTGTAGAACAGTTTACTTTAATTCCCACTCATCTTTTTATTTTTTTAATCTGCTTTTTTTAGTCAGTAAACGGTTACAGAAAGCGGTGGGCCTAACCCAGCAACCTCAGGTCTGGAGAGAAAGCAACTCCAGTCCATCTCGGGACACCCTCTCCATCACTGGTCCAACTAACAGATGCCACTTTGGTTTAAGATTCAATTTAATGCAATTACATTTGAATGAAAAAGAGAAGTGTTACAAATTAAAATGTTTAAAAACATTTTGACAGTACAAAGAATTTCCACCAGTTTGTTTCTTGGAGTGCTTGCTATTGTTTTGTGGTCCAGCAGGGGGTGCTGAATACCCAAGTAAGGCTGGCTTTCTCCTCAGAGCAATTCAGGCTGTTTGTGTTCAGGTCGGCCTGCATGAGCATTCAGCTGGAGATCGGATTATTTTGCGAATTCAGGGTGTGAATGTCTGTGAACACGATCAGCCTTTACCCTCTGCATGCCCACCTTTACCTTCAGTTAAACGGTGGGCCCCAGGTGTGTTTTACTTGCTCTTTCTAAGAGAGTATTTCTCATTCTCTGTTCTTTAGTTTATGCCACCCTCTTTGCACTCTCAATGCACTTCTAGCTTACTTTGCAGACTCATTTCAGCCTGTTCAGTCTGGTGTGGTTGATTTTGTAATTTAAATGGTTCACTTTAATTTGTAAAAACGTCTTTTCAAGGTGGTTACCGCAGGTGTACTTGCCTCCTCAGGTTTTTTTCCTGGCTGAAATGTGGAAAGTTCACCTTCAGTCCAAGCTCTCAGATCTTTCCCCAAACACTCATTTAGGAAGTCTCTGTTGGCCCCAGACTGTCCCTCCTGGCTCTTTCCTTTCTTGT
The DNA here is from genome assembly GCF_900747795.2 of Erpetoichthys calabaricus. Classification (NCBI taxonomy): domain Eukaryota; kingdom Metazoa; phylum Chordata; class Cladistia; order Polypteriformes; family Polypteridae; genus Erpetoichthys; species Erpetoichthys calabaricus. Next base: position 81,317,743 of record NC_041409.2, read on the forward strand.
GTCCATTACTGGCAGCTCAGGCTCCAGCTGCCATTAACAGAGACCATCAGAAAAGTTATAGGTAACTCTTAAAGGTGCTATACAAAGTAAGTCTAAATGATTGAATCTTTTCCCAATTAGGTTTGCCACCTGAATTGAAATTTAAGTAATGAGTCATCAGCAAGCATCAGTGTTAATATTTGCAGGGCACCATCTATTGGAATGCATTTTGTACTTCATATAGTAAGAAAATGCATTGCATTTGTCATTCCAACAGATGGCACATTACAAGCATTAGTAGTAATAAAATGCATTATTGCAAATGTTTGTGATGCACCATCTGTTAGAATGACAGAGACATAGCAACCAGACAAACACACAGATACACAGACACACAAACACTTGTCCTTTTATTAAGATGGACTAGCTGTGCTACCCGTCTAAAATATAGATAGATAGATAGATAGATAGATAGATAGATAGATAGATAGATAGATAGATAGATAGATAGATAGATAGATAGATAGATAGATAGATAGATAGATAGATAGATAGATAGATAGATAGATAGATAGATAGATAGATAGATAGATAGATAGATAGATAGATAGATAGATACTTTATTAATCCCAAGGGGAAATTCACATACTCCAGCAGCACCATACTAATACAATAAACAATATTAAATTAAAGATTGATAATAATGCAGGTAAAAACAGACAATAACTTTGTATAATGTTAACGTTTACGCCCTCGGGTGGAATTGAAGAGTCGCATAGTGTGGGGGAGGAACGATCTCCTCAGTCTGTCAGTGGAGCAGGACAGTGACAGTAGTCTGTCACTGAAGCTGCTCTTCTGTCTGGAGATGATACTGTTTAGTGGATGCAGTGGATTCTCCATGATTGACAGGAGCCTGCTCAGCGCCCGTCGCTCTGCCACAGATGTTAAACTGTCCAGCTCCATGCCAACAATAGAGCCTGCCTTCCTCACCAGTTTGTCCAGGCGTGAGGCGTCTTTCTTCTTTATGCTGCCTCCCCAGCACACCACCGCGTAGAAGAGAGCGCTTGCCACAACCATCTGATAGAACATCTGCAGCATCTTATTGCAGATGTTGAAGGATGCCAGCCTTCTAAGGAAATATAACCGGCTCTGTCCTTTCTTACACAGAGCATCAGTATTGGCAGTCCAGTCTAATTTATCATCCATCTCCACTCCCAGGTATTTATAGGTCTGCACCCTCTGCACACAGTCACCTCTGGTGATCACGGGGTCCATGAGGGGCCTGGGCTTCCTAAAATCCACCACCAGCTCCTTGGTTTTGCTGGTGTTCAGGTGTAAGTAGTTTGAGTCACACCATTTAACAAAGTCATTGATTAGGTCCCTATACTCCTCCTCCTGCCCACTCCTGATGCAGCCCATGATAGCAGTGTCATCAGCGAACTTTTGCACGTGGCAGGACTCCGAGTTGTATTGGAAGTCCGATGTATATAGGCTGAACAGGACCGGAGAAAGTACAGTCCCCTGTGGCACTCCTGTGTTGCTGACCACAATGTCAGATGTGCAGTTCCCAAGACGCACATACTGAGGTCTGTCGTTAAGATAGTCCACAATCCATGCCACCAGGTGTGAATCTACTCCCATCTCTGTCAGCTGAATTGTGTTGAAGGCGCTAGAGAAGTCTAGAAACATAATTCTTACTGCACCACTGCCTCTGCCCAAGTGGGAGAGGGATCGATGTAGCATATAGATGATGGCATCCTCCGTTCCCACCTTCTCCTTATATGCAAACTGCAGAGGGTCAAGGACGTGTTGAACCTGTGGCCTCAGGAGGTGAAGCAGCAGCTGCTCCATGGTCTTCATCACATGTGATGTCAGAGCAACAGTCCGGAAGTGTCCTAATGCCTTTCTCTCTTCCTCCCACTGCAGACCAATTGTTTGACGACTAGAACACCTCTGACATCACTTCCTGTGTCTGTCCACATGGTCCCGCCTCTTCTTCTGTGCAGGACCCAAAACCGGAAGCTTCACCATCTTGGGACAGTTCAGTTTCGAACTGTTCATTTTGAGGAAAACAGTTATACAGGGTGACCAAACTCTTTATATACATTTATTCCATTTCTGCCAAATTGATGTCTTTTTATGAGTTCATTGTTGACCAGAGTTTCCAAAACATTCAGCCTTTCCTGGAAATGTGCATGCCAGTCTCTGCCTGAACGTCGTCAACTGGCAGCTGCCAGCTCCTCATTACACCTCAAGAGCTCTCCAAAATTCTAGTGAAATGAGTAGTTTTTTATAAAAAGTGAAAAAATGCTTTTACTGCTACTCCTGCTCCTAAATTTGCGTCACTCTGAAATTTTTGAGCCAGTTAGGAACGTTTTCTTACTCAGAGATGGTTGATAAACACACAATATTTTAAAAACCATAATTAATAGCAGAAAATGAAATACAGAACACAAAGGTCAAAAGCAAATAATCAGAAGAAGAAAAAAAACCAAAATACTTACAATGACCATCAAACACCAGAGCACGTTCACTTGAACCAAAAGACAGCAACAGGCTGTAAGCGCACGGTAGGGCCGTCATACTCCCCGTGCAATCTCAGCCAGCTCCGCCACTTCTGCTGTCCGAGAAAAAGAACTTTGAGTTTCAGCGTACAAATAGCTCTCCAGCTGAACATTGTAAGTACAATAAAGTCCTTAGTTTTCATACATTTCCCTAGTACTAGGGTGTTGTACCATGTTTGCCATTATGGATGTAGGCAGAAGTCGATCAGAATGACACATTTTATTGGCTAACTATAAAGATTACGATATGCAAGCTTTCAAGGTAACTCAGGCCCCTTCTTCATCCAAGATAAGAAGGGGCCTGAGTTGGCCTCGAAAGTTTGCATTTTGTAATCTTTCTAGTTATCCAATAAAATATGCCATACTTTTCCCTCCAATGCAGAAACCTGATCAAAATGGATTGCCAGTATCCACAGAGAGAACTTTACAGTTAGTCCCCAGGCCCGAGTTTGTAGCCAGAGGATTTCTGCGAGCCAGGGTCTGAGACAGTGCGGCGACTGTTGAAGAAGGGAGTGGTTTCTGAGTTGTTTTGCTTGGAACAGTTTCACAATTTCACTTTCAAGACCAGGGGTTTGGGAGAGGAGAAAGCGACCAATGGAGAATGTGGTCTGTACGGGTGCCCGGGAGGGTAGTGACTACCACCCGGGCTTCTCCAAAGCCACGCACGCCCAGGCCACGCCCCGGGGAGGACCGCCGCCACACCACCCACCTCCCAGAGCGAGGGACGGGGCGGACAGCGGTCGGGTGTGGAGGGCGGAACGGGAGGGAGAGGGTAAGGACGCCCCTTCCGCCTCCTCTGCCCTGGCCCCCCCACCTCTCCGGAGAGAAGGTGGGGAAGCGGGCCCGAGAGGTTTCAGGTCCAACCGTGCAACGACGGGTCGGCACAACCGGTAATGATCCTTCCGCAGGTTCACCTATGGAAACCTTGTTACGACTTTTACTTCATGATGAAAACGAGTCTCTCACAGAGGAGATCCTCCAGTGGAGGAAACAAATTGTCACGCCTGGGTCACAGATTTGCACCGAGACACAGGAGATTGTAGAGACAGTAACTTTATTCAAACACTGCAAACAAACATATGCCTCTTTTTTTTTTAAAGGTTTAAACAGACTCCTTGACAAGACGGAGATGACAGTTCCGTCTTACAAGTTAAAAGAGTGCAAATATTTCTTCCTCTTCAAAGGAGTGCGCGTCAGGAGCAGGGAAGGTCTGAGACAGAGAGAGAGAGAGAGATAGCGAGAGAAGCAAACAATCAATCAGAAACTGACAGGTGCTGCTTGGACTTTTAAGTCTGCGAAGTACCATGCGATAGATCAGCTGCAAGTAAGCCCAGCAAACAAGGGAGCAATGTGAAGGTAGTCTTTCAGCGTCTTTTTTTTAACCTGTAGGGGTGCGATCAGCCCCCCAGCTCACAAAATTAAGACACTTACTATGAAGCAGCGGTTTGGCATTCACCATTTTGCTGGCTCAGACAAAGACATTCACTTTTTTTTACAAGGTAAGATGACCAGCAGACTCATGTTATTATGTATTGCAGCATCAGGGCTGAGTGCCACAATGGATGGATTCTCTGCTCTTTACATGGCTCTTTGAGGTGGCTCGCTATTCTTAAAAGGACTACTTGCCTTTTGCCGTGATGGCTGGAAAAAGCGTATGAGACTGTGCAGAGTTTATAGGTGCTCCTATTATTGATGATTTGGATCCAGCAGGAGGCGTTAGCTCCCTTGTTGAAATTAGTTCTTTTGTAATTGCAACATGTTACATAACCCGAAACTATATAGATATAATGTAAAAAGACGATACCCCTCTGTTAGTGATACGGCGGTAAGAAATCACATAGGAGAAATAACTTAGCTTTCTTAAATGACGGTTTACGGTACATGATGTAATGCCAGCTCACTCTTTTGGGGACTCATCCCTGGCAGATATAACTTGTCTAGTATCAAGGTTACATACATATTGACCTGTCTGTGAATAAAGTTTAATGACTAATTATTGAAATTCTGTTTTTTAAAGAAGCCTAATGTAATCGTGTATTTGTCCCATGTACGTTCATAGTAGACACAAGTTTTTAATACGTCCAGATCTTATTTTTGTAATTGCAGATGTAGCTTCAAACATGTAGTTTGAAGCCTTTCTCCTTTTTAGCTCCTGACGTTTAGCACAATGCTTGAATAATGTGACTTGCGTTGTTTACCGTAATTCTGGGCAGGTCTTGAAGCGATCGGGTGAAAAACGCCATAGCTAATCTGTTTTGATATCATCAGCAGCTGGGTGACGCAGAATGCAGAAGAGAGGGTGCATATGGTCTGTTTGCTGCTTGCCTTTATCAGGCTGGGGGCGGTGCCTTTATGCTGATGGGCAGATGACCCCGCCTCTTGGGGATCCACCCACAAAATACAAAGAACATGAGAAAATTACAAGGCACACATAGACACTACATAATAAAAAAAAATGCAATACAATTAACCGCTAATTTATAAATATGTATATTTAAAATTAAACGAACAAAACAATATCATAAAAAATAATTTAAACAATAAACCATAATAAAAAATGAGCCAGCAAGATGAATGGAAGTGCTTTAAACATGAGCACAGGATGAAACCCTTCCTTCACCATAACATAAATCATAAAGATGGCAGGTTAATCCCTGCTGCTCGCTCACAGTATGGCCTTGAGCATCTCGCGCTCTCCATTCCTCCTTATCATTTCTGTTAGGCTTTCCACAGCTAAGAAAACTGCTCTTCTTCATTTTTTCCCTCAGTTCTTCTTAAGGTTATTGTTTAGTGTGTATTTATTACATAGAGATAAGTTAAAGAAAAATCAGTTTGGCCCTTGGTGAATAACCCCCACCGATGTCTATAGTTTAGGAGGGCTCTTTAATATTTAATGCTAGCTACATATGATGGTATTCAATGCCACAGGGATCAGCAAAGGAGCCTCTCAGCAGCATTTAGGGAGAACTAAATGGGAAGAATCCTAATGAAGCCTCCTTCCCACATCTCCCATCTGTCTGAGTGAGCTATAAATTACTGCACAGCAATCGCCCCGCTCTCATCATCCTCGTCTGTCTCCTCGGTGTAATAAGATTAGCGTTTGATACGCTGCTTGTCATATCCAGCAAAGTGTTAATATTTAATTAGCACACAAGGGTAACGGTACCAGATGGTTCCATTCAGGTACCAAAAATAAATAAATTATATAGCAAAGGAGCACCAAAAACGCTCATGCATTTTTAATCGGACTTGAGTAAAGGTATGTTTGTTCTGAATTCAGCTGGCGATGGGTTCAGTTTCACAGAGCAGGAGGGAAGAAAATAAAAAGCAGTGGTGGATCAGCATGGTCTAGTTATATAGTGTAACACTTCTTTAGCTGTTATATTGAAAATTGTTTCTTTAAAACTGAAAATAAAAATAAATCGGGAGTGGACTCCATTCGACTTTCTCGCATACTCAAATATGGGGATGGATATTTGAAGAGGGCGGCACGGTGGCACAGTGGTAGCGCTGCTGCCTCACAGTTAGGAGACCCGGGTTCACTTCCTGTGTCCTCCCTGCGTGGAGTTTTCATGTTCTCCCCGTGTCTGCGTGGGTTTCCTCCGGGCGCTCCGGTTTCCTCCCACAGTCCAAAGACATGCAGGTTAGGTGGACTGGCGATTCTAAATTGTCCCTAGTGTGTGCTTGGTGTTTGTTTGTGTCCTGCGGTGGGTTGGCACCCTGACCGGGATTGGTTCCTGCCTTGTGCCCTGTGTTGGCTGGGATTGGCTCCAGCAGACCCCTGTGTTCGGATTCAGCGGGTTGGAAAATGGATGGATGGATGGATATTTGAGGAGTAAACCACAAGACATTGATTATATTTTTATATTATGTACATTAAAGAACCATCAACAACAAATCAAATCAAATTAATAATATATTGAATATATTATTATAAAAGTAAATTTGAATAAATCGGACTCTGCAGCTGCATGAATAAAAAAATTGAGAATGTGTTCAGGTAAAGTACCAAGTGGAAATAACTCAAAAGTTGATAAAAATCTACATTTTGAACCTAATACTTTTATGCAAAATTGAAAGCGTACTCAGGTTATCGTGTTTACATACACACAGACAGACAAACAGACATCATTCCAAAAATGGTATTTTCTGACTTAGGCAGGTCTAAAACGTCGAGATTCATCAAAATCTCGAATTGAATGTTTGGATGATTCCAATACTTTCCCTGTACTTCGTATACGAGAAAGTAATTAATAATGAGGAGCAGATAATATGTTTGTGGTTTAAGGGGCTGCCATTGTAAGCTGTGATGTCTCACATTCCTGTGTCTTTCCGCAGGGTGCCCTTGCCCACATGGGTTTTCTCAGGGTATTGTGGTGGGCTGATGAGAGGAAGTGTGAGTATGTGCACATTGTGTGCCTTATGATAAACTGGCATCCTCTTTAGAACTGATTCCTTCATTGTACGCCAGCACAACACAACACTGTGGCACACTACCCAAGTCCAAAGTTGAGAAATTTTTATGTTTTTAATAGAAATCACAATCTTTTTTAAAGATGTAAAGGGAATTAAGAGGAGACATGACTGAAGTGTTTTAAATTATGAAGGGATCGAGACTGTGACTTTAAAATGAGTTCATCAAGAACACGGAGACATAGTTGGACACTTGTTAAGGGTAAATTTCACACAAACATTAGGAGGTTATTCTTTACACAGTGTGGTGGACAGCCGGGTCCCATGCCCGGCAGGGATGCCCCTGCTGCTTATGTTCTGGGGGAGCAGCCATGGACAGCTCAGTACCTCCCCCGGGTCGCTTGGTGGCAGCCTCCCTGGCCAACGGTGATTCCCTAACCCCATGGGAGATGGAGTCCTCCACAGCCTGGTTGGGGCCCGGGGTGGCCGCTGGGGGGGGGCTGTCTGGTTTCAACAGCCTGTCTGGACGAATCTTCGGCCCCACCTGGAAGTGCAATTAGGACCAAGTGGTCAAGCACCTGGCACGCTTCCGGGTGGGCTATAAAAAGGGCCAGCCACCACCACTCGAGGAGCCAGGGTCGGGAGGAGAGGACTACGCTTGCAGAGGAGTTGTGGTAAAAGAAAGGTTGTTGCTGTGTGGGACTTGTGCTTTGTGGGACTGTGTATTGCCTATGGGTCATGGGGAAGACGTGCGCCCACGGGTGAAGAAAATAAAAAGTCTATTGTTTTCATACGGGCCTCTGTCTCTATCTGTGTCAGGTCAGGCACCTATATAGCGCCTTGTTACAACAAACACATGGAATAAGTGACCAAGTAGTGTGGCAGACAGGAAGACTTTAGGCACCCTCAAAACCTGACTTGATGTTATTTTAGAAGAGTTAAATTGATAGGACTGGTCGAGCTTTGTTGGGCTGAATGGCCTGTTCTTGTCTAGAGTGTTATAATTTTGTAAGAGTGAGAGGAGAGGTGAGGTGAGAAGCCTGAACTGATACAGCACATTGCTGCACCCACCACATGACAAACCACCTCAGGATCCCAGATTAGGACCCGAGTGCGACCATGCAATGGGTGACACCTCAGCACCACACTAGTTCAGATGGAATGGAGCACTGTGAGGTTTTTATGGTTGCTGGAGTGCCAATTCTGCCACCAGCCCCCAAGTTTTTCCTGCAGGTTGGAGGGCCTACTTAAGATACCGTTAAATTGATTTACAAAATACCGCCAAGACATTGCTGGGACTGCTTGGAAAGCCTTATTCACATAGGACCACAAAGCCCCATTTCCAGCAGCAGCAGTGTCCCTTTGCTCATCCTTAATAAGTCACTTTAAATGGTTGTTAGAGAAACCTTTGTAATGTCATCACCAGCACTCAAACCTGTTATTCTGTTCACTGGAATTGCAAGGCACCAGTTATTCCTAAAGTTTACTTCGGGGTTCAAAATGTCCGGCATGAAACCGCTTTCTCAAGAGACATGTCAGTCTTTTGGTTTTTTGGCAGGTGAAGTTTATTCCATGTGACAAATTGCCAATAAACTGAAGATTTCATACAAAGCGACAGACTGCTGTCACCGTCCTGCTCTACTGACAGACTGAGAAGATCGTTCCTCCCCCAAACTATGCGACTCTTCAATTCCACCCGGGGGGGTAAAAGTTAACATTATACAAAGCTATTGTCTGTTTTTTCCTGCATTGTTATCAATCTTTAATTTAATATTATTTTTTGTATCAGTATGCTGCTGCTGGAGTATGTGAATTTCCCCTTGGGATTAATAAAGTATCTATCTATCTATCTATCTATCTATCTATCTATCTATCTATCTATCTATCTATCTATCTATCTATCTATCTATCTATCTATCTATCTATCTATCTATCTATCAAAGGTGCCCATTACTCTAACGAAGATAGAAAAGAAGAGGGAAGGCTCCGATGCAGAAGGACATCAGCGTGTGCAGTGTGAGAAAGAAATGGCTTACAAGTCCTCAGTTGGCTTCTTCTTTAAATATTCACCAAGAAAACGTGACTCTGGGATGCTGACCATAATACTCTTTTCCAGTCCCCTTTCATCCAATGCCTGTGTTCTTTTGCCCATTTTAATTTTTTCTTTGACATTCTGCCTCTAAGGCCAGCATTGTCTTATCACTGATACAGATGACTCTGGTGTATGGAGTATACATGAGGGAGAAGCCAACTGAGGACCTGCAGGGTGTTTATTTCTCACGCTACACACTCTGATGTCCTTATCCTCGTATGTAGTTGAGCGTCTGGGCCTTCCCTTTCTTTTTCTGTCTTAGCTCGATTCAGTTTGGCCTCTTCTCTCAAGACAGTAATGGACACCTCTGAATGAACTCTTCAGTTTCTTGGCAATCTGTCACATGGAGTGAACTTCATCTGTGAAAGAAAAATAAATGTAATAGACTGAACCTGTTTCCTGAGAATGCAGTTTCATTTTGGCCATTTGTGAACCCAGAACTGAAATTTAGGAATGCAATCTAAGTAAACAGGGCGGCAGGTGTCAGCGGTGCTAATGCAGTTACAAAGGTTTCTCTAATAACCACTGAGCGTGCAAACATGACTAATAAAGGATGAGCTGGCCATTAGAACACTGACTGATTAAAATGGAGTCATCTATGAGCAATAAATTCAATCAGTAATTTCAAGCAGTAGCCATTAGCAACACTAGCAATGCATTGGCTGTATTTTTAAATCAATTTAATGGTAACTTTTATTCAAAAACATGAACCTTTCTGGGTGTTTCTAAACTTTTGACTGGTAGAGGTGTGACAAAAGCCACTATACCAGCGCTCACCCCGACACAGACAGATGCAGGAGGCACAAATAAATGTTTTATTTTTATTTTCTTTACCTGGGGGGCAACGCCTTCCCCGTTCCCCGCAGGCTCAACACCGTCCCATAAGCACCAAACCACAACTCTAACAAGTCTTTTTCTTTTTACTCTCTTCTACTTTACTCTTCCTCCTCTCGACTCTGGGGGGCTGCTGGCTTCTTTCATAGCCCACCCGGAAGTGCTCCTGGTTTTTGACGACCTATTTCCGGGTGTGGTGGAAGAGCCGCCCACATGGGCTCAGGAACCACTGCAGTGCCACCTGGAGGCAACCCAGCAGGGTTGTAGAGAACTCCATCTCCCATGGAGCTCTGCAGAAATCTGAGGCACCACTGCCACCCGGGGGGAAGGCTGCCATCTAGCGTCCCGGGGGAGGTACTGTTCAGCCCCTGCTTGTTCCCCCAGACCATATAAAGGAGAGACGTCTGCCACAATGGCTAGATCACATTAAATCAGTTTGTACAGAAGCAATGCTGGAAATACCGTGAGCCATCACAGTTGTTTCACACTGCCCTCTACAGGCCTCACCAAGTATCTTGAATTTATTTATTTATAAAGTGCTTTAAAAGCATCATCAAGGCTGACCAAAGTGCTGTACAATAAAAACCCAACATATCAGACACACAATAACCAAAGGGTAAAAGAAACAGAAAAACATAACAGATGAAGAAAGTCGTAATAAATATTACACAGACAGTCAACATATCATACTGGGTTAAAGGCCATGGAGTAAAAGTGTGTTTTTAAATAAGATTTAAAGACAGCTAGTGAAGGAGCCTGCCTAATGTGCAACGGCAAATCGTTTCAGAGTTTTGGAGCTGCAACTGGAAAAGCGCAATCACCTCGCAGTTGGCATTGTGCCTTAGGAACCCGTAAAAGCACGTGGTCTGCTGACCTGAGAGGGCGAGATGGTACATAAGGGTGCAGCAGTTCCGACAGATAAAATGGGGCACAACCATTAAAGGATTTAAAAACAAATACAAGGATGTTAAGGTGGATTCGAAAACGAACTGGAAGCCAGTGAAGGGAAGCCAAAATCGGGGTAACGTGCTCACGCTTTCTTGTGACAGTTAAAAAACCGAGCAGCGGCATTTTGCACCAGCTGTAGGCGAGCAATGGAGGCCTGGCTGATTCCAAAAAGAAGCGCATTGCAGTAATCTAGACGAGAGGTTATAAAAGCAGGTATCACTGTTTCCAGGTTGCGTTTAGACAAAATGGGCTTGATGTTTGACAGCCGCTTCCACTCGAAACAGCAAGATTTTACCACTGCGTTCACATGGCTATCAGGTTTTAAAGTAGAATTCATTTTCACAGCTAAATTTATGATCGTGGATTTCTCAAGTTGAGCCACAGTGGAAAGGTTGATGCAGGGGGTCCCGCTGGTGCCATTGGGTCTAAATAGCATGACTTCTGTCTTGTTCTCATTAAAATTTAGAAAATGTAATGCCATCCAACTCCTTATGTCAATAAGGCAATCAAGCAGGGGCTGGACAGAACATGGACCAGGTTGCTTCAGAGGGCAATAAACCTGACAGTCGTCTGCATAAAGATGAAAGGAAATAGGTAGGTACAAGGAGAACAGAAGAGGTCCCAGGATGGAGCCCTGTGGTACACCCAGGAGAGGTGAACAGAGGTGGAAGTAAAATCATCAATGCTGACACAAAAACTTCTATCTGAGAGATAGATAGGACCTAAACCATTGGAGAGTTGAACCTGTGATGTCCACCCACTGCTTCAGCCTGGAGATGAGGATCTCATGGTCTATAGTGTCAAAGGCTGCGGTTGAAGCATAAGTAGTACACAGTCACCAGAGTCCTCTGTTAAAAGAATTTCATTAAAAACCCTTAACAGAGAGGGCTCAGTGCTGTGGTGAGTTTTAAACTCAGACTGGAACACTTCCAGAATTGCATGTTCGTCCAAGAAGGACTTCAGTTGGGTGTAGATGACTTTTTCCAAGAGTTTGGATAAAAAAGGTAGCTTGGAAATAGGCCTAAAGTTTGACATAACAGAGTGGTCTAGACCCGTTAACTACACTTATTATACGCTTTAATAAAAGGACAAATGTCTGTGTATCCATTTGATTGCTGTGTCTCTGTGATATGCCACTTAGTATGGGATTTGTAAAAGCAGTGCTAATATTTGTGATGTGCCATCTGTTGGAATGAAAAAGATGCATTTTATTTTATTTCTGCATGCATTACAAAATACATTCCAGTAGATGGTGCTCTGCAAATGTTAACGTGGAATACACTGACGTCTACGCTGATTACTTAGATTTCAACCCGTCTTAGATGGGTAATATGTCTGGTGATAACAGAACTTTATCTAGCCCACTTTATCAGCAAGGTGGAGGCTGTGAAGCCTGTCTGGACACAAAGCAGAAACCAACCAGCTCTAGGCGGGGCATCAGTCTATCGCAAGGTCCATTCACTTACTGTACACACAGAAGCTCATTCGGAATCACCACTTAATGTGTCTACAAGGGCACCAGGAGAAAGGGCAAATTCCACACGGACAAAAACCCAGCATGGTATTTGAATCCAGGACACCAGATCTGCAAGTGGGCAGCCTTACCCATTCTGCCAACTTTTTCGGATCTTTTATTTTTGTATTAAACCTTTGAACTGGCACACATGAGGATGTGAACACTGGAAGGATAAGTGCAATCATCCATCCACCCATCTTCCAAACCTGCTTTATCTTGAGTAGGGTCATGGAGGAGCCTATCCTGGCAAGCATATGGCACAAGGCAGGAACAAACCTTGGACAGGGCACCCCACACGCACACACACAGAAGGGGTTAACTTAGTGTCCCCAATCCACATAACCTGCGTACACAGGAAGGACCCCAGACATGAAGCCAGGCCTCCTTACTGTGAGGCAGCAGTGCTACCACTATGCCCACTATGCCACCATGCCACACCAAAAGCCCAATCATAAAAACACCAATTCAGGGTTCGGACTTAACTGGAAGGCTGTATCCATTGATACAGGCTGCCTGACGAAATGTTTCTGAAGTTGTCTAAGAAGTGCCAAGCCAGCACGTTATTTCCATCCTAAAAAAATAAAAAGGGTTGGAGCCGCAAGGCCTCATCTGCTAACGCCCGCCTGCTTTTCCCTTTCAGCAGCATATTTCTTATGTCGATGGCACGGAATCGAAAGGAACAGTTGGTCTGAGCTGATGGCGACAGGTGCGTATGCGGCTTTGTTTGTGCCTCTCGGCTATGCCAGGCTTCGCAGGGCTGTGCTTGCTGAGCGTCCATCCACTTCCCGCGGCCATGTCACCCTGCCCCTCGCCTTTCCTCCCATGACTCAGTCGGCTTGAAACCAAACGGCACACCTGCCCTTCCTCTGTGACCCGCCAGATGTTTGAGTTTATGCCACATTTTGGCACTTTTCCTTTTCATTTTTCCTAAACTCACTTTGATGTACTAGTAAATGACGAGAAATTCTATTTTTTACAGGGGATTTCTTCAGTTTTTATCTGTATGCTTATCTTTATTTCATTTTTCCTGTTTGGGATTGCAGGGAATGAGAAACTAACCTGAAAACTAATGGCTCGGGTCAGACAGCAGCACTGGACCAGAGGTCAGTCCGACGTGGGTACATTCACACACACACACACACACACGCACACACACACACCTGTATTCAGAGAGGGCTGGGCGGTCTCTTGGTCTGGAACCCCTGCAGATTTTATTTCTGTTCTCCCTGCCCATCGGACCTTACTCTTATTCTATGTTAATTAGTGTCGTCTTATTTTAATTCTTACTTTTTTGTCTTTTCTTCATCATGTAAAGCACTTTGAGCAACATTATTTGTATGAAAATGTGCTATAGAAATAAATGTTGTTGTTGTTGTTCATCGATACCAGCACGCTTTCTTGTATATCCTGGCACTTGGGCCAGCAGGACCAAAACTTGGGCAGGGTACCAATGGTTGAAATCTTTCTTTCTTTAAATGGTGGAGCTGTGGGTAGTGCTTCTCCATAGTGGATCCAGCATCCCAGCTACAATTCCTGTGCCCAGATATTCCTGTATGTTTATGGTGTTCTAACTTCACTCCCAGTTCTATAAGCATGGACAGATTTTGACGTTTTGTTGCAAACCTCGTCCCTACTGGATTGAGAGAGAGAGAAAAAGAGAGAAGTTGGGAGCCTGCGCTGATAACCACGTTGCCGCACCCACTACATGACAAACCACCCAGATTGGGATCCGAGTGCATCGGGTGACACCTCAGCACCACACTGGAACAGTGTGAGGCTTTTTTAAGGTGTCTAGAGTGCCAATCCTGCCACCAACCCTCAAGTCTTCTCTGTAAGTTGGAAGACCTGCTTGCATGGCAGGGCCTGCCACTTATTCATGGTAGCATGGAATCAGCAGTTCTCTTCATGACACAGGAAACAAACCCCGGCTCCCTCAACAGTAATTTAACTGCAGCAGTGAATGGGCAGCATCACAGGAACACCGAGAGAACTTATACAAGCCATGAGGTGGAGCAGCACATCCAACCAGGTGGGATACTCTAGCAACGCTACCTTCCAAGACACCGTAAGGTTCTGTAAGGGAATGATGGCAAGTGCAGCTCACAAACAGGTGCATCAGTTACTTGAATAAGGATCATGTTCTCACACACATGGCTTCCGTGAGTGGCCGATGAATTCCTAATCAGTCTGGTTGAATATTTTACTTTTAAACCAACAGATGGCACAAAGCACTCGGTTTAATGAGATAACATCTCACCATCTGCATATTAAGCCGCAGTCAAACAGTCTTTATTATGTGCCCTATTGGCTAGCGGGTCAGTGCCTTGGGGACCAACTGCAGGCAGTAGTGACTCACACACTTCAGGCTGAGCTCGGTCAGTTTTATCCTTGTGCTCCTGTTCCTGTAGGGGGCGATAGATCCCTAGTTGGAATAAGTTCTTTTGTAATTGCGGCGTTTTAAGTAACAGAAAACTATATAGATATGATATTAAAAGGCGATATCCCTCCCATAGTGATATGGTGGTAAGAAATCACATAAGAGAAAATAACTTAGCTTTCTTAATGACGATTTTATGCAGCATTACAGACGGGAAGCCATAGCAAGACATTACCAAGGTGGGATCTTGATCTATACAGTATGCCATTTTTCATCGCTGCACTGGAAGTGTTTTCAGGACGGATGACGATATCACCAATCCGTCTGTCGGCTTCAAAGTATTTGGCTGCTGTCCCAGTCTTTTATACTGGTTTCTCCACGTGCAGGCCCTTACTTAGGTTCCAAACAAGGAAGGAGAGGATTCCATTTCATCTCTAACATACAGAAATAGTACAATGCCCATTTTCGTAGTTGTACCTTCTCTCTTCAAATGCTTGCCTAGTAGTTCTAAATGCTGAGAGCCCTTGTGTGCTAACTTTGGCCTGGCCTGTACATGTGAGTGAATTTATAAAATAATTATTGTACAGAGCACAGTGACATTAACCTTATATTCTTATTACAGCTCCACACCATCTACACTTCTCGTCTATTACAAAACATCTCAAATATTTTGAACATATTAAGTGCTAAGACAAAACCTACCTTCAGAATCTCAAAATTTACTATTTGATTTAAGTGTTTAATAAAGACATGAATTCCCATCCTCTCTCTCTCTCTCTCTCTCACACACACACGCACACACCAAATACACACACAATTAGCATTGCCAGATCTCATAACTTGTATGTCTTTGAACAGTGGGAGTAAACCCATGCAGATATGGGGAGAACATGTGAACTCCATGCGAAGCCTGGTCTCCTTACTGTGAGGCAGCAGTATAAATTATAAATGTTGTCACAAAAATGGACAGGAGACATAAAAAAAAGGTTTAATTTTTGGAGGAGTTGTGTCTGGTTCAATGTCCAAAACAGAACTGATAACATGTGGCAAAGATGGCAGCTTTAAAGGTCAGGATAGAAAGTGACGTCATCAGGGAAGGAAGTGATGTCATCGAGGCAGGAAGTGATGTCATCATGGGCGCTGGAACCCTGTGGAATTTTACAGTGAATGGTCTGCAGAGGATTGAGAGAGAAAGTCAGTGCACCTTGCCACCCTCTTGTCAGACATGGAATTGTCACTATTTGGGCCCTTCAGCTGCCTTCCATGCACATGTGTGTGACAATGTATACATTTATAATTTATCTCTCTATTATATAAAAAAAATTTGTCAATGTGACAAGACTTTTTAGGAGACGAGATGAGATGTTTTGGAAAATTTTTTTTCCAAATATTGCCATGAGATTCTTTCAAGTCATGCCCTCCAATCAACCATTTTCAAACAAGACCACGGTCCTCTCACCTCTCAGTCTTGTGAATGCTTTTGTCAGACACACTTCCTGTGCTCTCAGCTCTTATAAATTTTAATGTTTTCCTCACTTTAAGTTCCCAATTAAAGAAGATGAATTATGTCCAAATCTTATTGAAGAATTTTTATCACGAAGGGTTATAAACAGAAAAAATGAGTACACGGGCAATCCTAGCACCGAGAAATGAGGAAGTCAAATGAATTTACGCCAAAAATGTTGATCGGTAACACGGCAGATTGGTTAAATGCGTATCAATAAACTATGCTGAAACAGTTGGTGGTGATCATGCGGAAGATGAAAACATCAACTTACAATATCACAAAGAATATCTACAACCATTAACACCGTCCGGTCTTCCACTTCACAAATTACTGTAGAAAGAAGGATGTATCAAAGAAAGGTAATGTAGTACATCTTCAGCAAAGGAGATCTTGATATGCCATTTGTATTAAAACGTTAACAGTTTCCCGTTAGAATAGCTTTTGCAAAGACAATTAACAAATCACACAGACAAACAATCAAAAAGTCATTTTATTTAATAGAGAGAAAGAAACGAAATTCAATCACGGGCAGTTATACATCACGGTGATGCAAATGTAACGTTTCAAATGAAATTTAAAATCTGTTTAAATTGTACATCCGCATCCCCATACGCGAGCGGCAGAACCGCAAAGATGCTAGCGCGTAGCACTGGCCCAGGGGCTGGCGAGCAAAGTGAGCAGGGGGCAAAGCCACCTAGTAATTTATAATTTATAAATTTATAAAGAGTAAATTTATACTTATAAATTATGTCTTAATTATAAATGTAAATTGAAGTGTATGCTGAAGTTAAACAATCTCGACTTTCCTGTGATGTCACCGGGATATTTAGCAGTAAACAAATGATTGCAGATTCTTCCTTTTTGTGATGAATTTGTAGCAGTGCTACTAAATAAGAACTGCATCTCCCAGCAGTCCTTGCAAAATTTGAACGAGACAAACAAAGAGGGCAAGTTGAATAAAATTGTGTAAAAACTGCTTATAGCAAACTAGTCCGTGCATTCAAAGCAGTGGTAGGAACCCTTGGGTTTGTGGGACTTGCACATGTCTTTCCCACCCCATGTAGGCATAGGCATGTAGGTCAGTCCCATCCATGATCTTCCATTCTTGACCATACCACTTAATCCCTCCTACGTTTGTCATTTCAATGACAATTTTTATAATGGCTAGAGGCAGGAAGAGTTGGAAGGTTGACAAAATGTTGGACGCATGACAAGCATTTAGTCTCGTGGGTTCCTGGAGTCGTTCGAATGATATTTTCTGCTGCCGTCCTACCTGCAACTTGATGTGGAAGTGAGGACCAACTGACCGCATTGATTTTCAATATAAATGTCTCCCTTGCTGCTTCAGAATCATCTTCATCCTCATCCTCAGAATCATCTTCATCAGAGGGGATGTAATCAGAGTTTTCCTCCATGTTGTCTTCCTGCTCTGAGGCGTCCTCCTCAAAATCACTAACAGCTTCCTCATCGTGGAAGGTCAGATGTGTTGCACAGTAAGTCTTGCTGCCATAACCTCAGTCACTGAAATGGCAACTTGGGTGCCTGTATGATCTTATGACCCCCACCCAACCCCCCCAACCGCCAACCCTTCTTTTGATCTCTGTTTTAGTATCAGTCAGCTCAGAATAAATTGATTCTTTTTTGTTTATTTTTAGATTAAGTTGTTACACTGCAGGTGTTTGCACTTGCAGGTGCAGATCTCATATCTGTGTGTGTGTGTCAAGACACCCTCTGACCTCTGTATGACCTCTGTCCCTTATGTGCACCTTACATGATCACACCGATGTTTCAGAGACCAGCTGGTGCCAGTCTCTGCGAGAGGAGTCTAACTACAGCCTGCTATACCTGTGACATAGGGCAGGTCTGATAATGCTTATACAACCCTAAACTTAACCATAGTGCAGCGGTGCCCTAATGTTAACCATCATCTAATGCGATGGGTGTTACGTCACTGACGCTGAGGGCATTTTGTGATTTTGGGGCCTCACATAACTGACCTCATACAGTAGGTACTGCGGTCTGCCATTACACTGTTGGTCTCTGCAGAAACCCGGGCAAATGTGGTGGCAAAACAGACAGTTCTTGTGACAGTGTTAAGGTCCCCCTTGAACTCTGTCATTGCTGTCCCATAAAAAAATAAACACAGAAACGTCATGTACAGTTTCACCGTTTCAAGATTCCCTAAAACCATATGGGTCAAATCTGATCTGGAACAGGCTCAATGTACTAAAATTTCGTGACACCTATATTTTAGGTCACTTTAGGAAAGGTCATCAAATTTCAGGCTGAAAGAAACACATTTAGGGGATTTTTTTACTCCTGTCAAATGTCAAAACGGGTCAAATCTGACCCAAACAGTATGTAACGGTTAAATGATTTTAGCACAAGGCTGCAACGTAACAAAATGTGTAACAAGGGGTCCACATAATTTCTGAATCCACTGTCTGTGTTAAGTTGGTTGTCTATTTGAAACTGGCCCTTTGTGGTGTCTGTGTAAGTGGACCCTGCGACGGACTGATGGCCCACAGGGGTTCACTTCTTTCTTTGTTAGTAATTCACCTGGAATAGGCTCCAGCCCGCCATGACCCTGAATTGAATTAAGCGGGCTTGAAAATGTTATGCTTTCTCTACTACAATACAATACAATACAATTTATGTCTGTATAGCCCAAAATCGCACAAGAAGTGCACAATGGGCTTTAGCAGGCCCTGCCTCTTAACAGCCCCCCCAGCTTTGACTCTCTAAGAAGACAAGGAAAAACTCCCAAAAAAACCCTTGTAGGGAAAAAATGGAAGAAACCTCGGAAAAGGAAGTTCAAAGAGAGACCCCTTTCCAGGTAGGTTGGGTATGCAGTGGGTGTCAAAAAAATGGGGTTAAATACAAAACAATACACAGAAGAGAACAAATCCTCAATACAGTATAAAAATAAAAATATTTCAAGTTTTGGAGCAGAATTCAACAGTAGATGATATCACATAATTAGATATGGACTACTAGTATTCTTATTATCCCTTGTTAGTTAACAGCACTTATCTACTGAAGGGGTCCGGCTCTTACTGGATAGAACTCTTCTACAAATCAGATCGTCTAAATGTCCACACATTGCTGTTTAGTTGTGTGTTCAGCGCCCTCATTAATGTTGGGGACAAAGACACATTTTTCCTTGATTTATCCCAGTGCTTCACAGTTTAAAATAACACATCAAGAATTTTGGAACAGATCAAAGTGCATATTGCAAACTTTTCATTAAAGGGGATTTGCAGACATTTCAGTCACCACATGTAGAAATGGCAACACGTTTTCTACAACGTCCCCCATAATGTTTGGGACACAGCGATGGCGGGTGTATTAAAGCCATTGCATTTAGGACTTTGTCGCATATCACTTGCATGTAAGGATCTTCTCTGTGACTCACCTACCAAGCCTATAATGCGGCCATCTTCAGTTCCTGCTTGTTTCGGTTTGTCCCCTTCAGCATATGGAAGGCCTGCTCAGCTGGACTTAAATCGGGTGACTTGGTTGCCCATTCAGGAATGTTCCATTTTTTAGTTTTGTAAAGCTCCTGTTTTGCCTCAGCATTCTGTTTGCATTATTATATTGTTGTAGGAAGAAGCACAGTCCAGTGTGTTTGGAGACATTTACTGCAACTTGAGCAGATCATATGTTTCTCTACACCTCAGAATTCACTGTGCCACAGCCATTAACAGTTCAGTGAAGAAAAGTGTGCCAGGACCTGTGGCAGCCATACCACCCCCAGCACCACCATGTGTAACAGGTGAGGTGGTCTGCTTTGGATCTTGGGCAGTTTCTTCTCGTCTCCACACTTTGCTCTTGCCATCACTCTGATGAAGTCCATCTTTGTCTCATCTGTCCACAACTAAGATTCCCAGAATTCTGCAGGCTGTTTGAAGTCCTTATTCACAAATGGTAATCTGGCCCCCCTGTTTTAGTGGTTTGCATCTTGCAGCGTGTCCTCTGTATTTCTGTTCATGAAGTCTTCTGCTGATAGTCGTCTCTGACACATCCACATCGGCCCACTGAAGACTGTGTATGATCTGTCAGACAGGCGTTTGGGGTCTTTTTCTTGACCAGAGTGAGGATTCTTCTGTTGTCAGCAGTGATGGTCTTCCTTGGACTACCAGTCTCCTTGTGATTCCTGAGCTCACCAGTGTGTTCTTTCTTCTTCATGATATTCCACACAGTTGGTTTTGGTCATCCTAAGGTTTTATCGATTGTCTCTAGTGATTTCAGCCTTATATTTCAGTCTCATAATGGCGTCTTTGACTTTCATTGGCACAGCTCTTGTCCTCATGTTTAACGATGGCAACTCCAGACTCCAAAGGGCAGAAGCGAGGCAAGGTGTCTTATGAAGCCATGAAACCCACCTGAGAAATCACAAACAGCTGTGACGCCAATTGTCCCAAACATTATGGTGTCCTGAAATGGGGGGGCCGTGTAAAAAAAGCGTGTTGTTATTTCAGCATGCTGTGACAGAAATGTGTGCAAATCCCCTTCGATGAAAGTCTGCAATGTGCACTTTAATCACGACGTCTGAACGGTTTGATTTGTTGGAGCAGAGGGTTAAATAAAGTAAAAATGTGTTTTTGTCCCAAACATTATGGAGGGCACTGTAGCTATTTAGTTTTACTCTAAACTTATTCAGTAACTTATTGAGTGTCATATACAAGACATCACAGGCTATCAGTACAAGTGTTTAAGTTTACACACACACAACATTTAAAAGCAATACGTTTACATTAGCAAACTGAAACTAATCACTGAATTAATGTAATGGAGGGTGAAGAAACCCGAGTCTGAGTAACCTGACTGGTAGGACGAGAGCCAGGTGGCCGCCCTAGTTGTGCTCACCTTCTGCGCCCTGCCAGCACAATGAACTGCTTTGTTGGCTTTTCTCTTCTGCCCCTTCTGTGTTTATCTTGCTGCATGTCTCAGCTTATTGTCTAAGCACTTTCACTTTATTATGTCCCTCCTCTCTGATGTCACCAAAATGCTGGCCTTGAGCATATGTTGTACGTTTGCAATTTGCTTTCATGTTTGATTGAGATTTTAACTGTTGGCTGACAGGTTTTATTCGGTTGTCCCCTCGAGGAACGTCTTCTGTAGAGAGCAAAATAGATTGGGTTATTTGTAGATTGTTTTGTTAAAATGCCCCTAGAACTGTAAAATACTTTAATAAGCAAAGCCATCATATCTGTCGTCTTAAGAACAACGCTGGCTGCCCTGTGAATGTTCCATGCATCTGTTCATCGCTGACCCTGCTTGTTCCAAATCGGGGTCATAGATGCCACAGCATGAGGTGCAGGGCACCTACTCTCTCACATTAGGACATCTGAGAATGAACTTAAACGTGTACTCCACCCCAAAAGTGATATTTTCTATGTGTTACGTCTTCCATGAAGATTTTGAATCTCATGCAGGGCTGGTTCAAGGATACATTGTGCCCCTTGGCGAAGTTAGTTGCAAGCGTCCAAAAAGAGACATCCATAAGAGAGCCCCCCTTTTAGATAGATAGATAGATAGATAGATAGATAGATAGATAGATAGATAGATAGATAGATAGATAGATAGATAGATAGATAGATAGATAGATAGATAGATAGATAGATAGATAGATAGATAGATAGATAGATAGATAGATAGATAGATAGATAGATACTTTATTAATCCCAAGGGGAAATACTCCCATACTTCAGCAGCAGCATACTGATAAAGACAATATTAAATTAAAGAGTGATAACAATGCAGGTAAAAAAGACAATAACTTTGTATAATGTTAACGTTTAAACCCCCCCACCCCCCCTCGGGGGGAATTGAAGAGTCGCTTAGAGTGGTGGAGGAACGATCTTCTCAGTCTGTCAGTGGAGCAGGACATTGACAGCAGTCTGTCGCTGAAGCTGCTCTTCTGTCTAGAGATGACACTGTTTAGTGGATGCAGTGGATTCTCCATGATTGACAGGAGTGTGTTGAGTGTCCATTGCTCTGCCACGGATGTCAAACTGTCCAGCTCCATGCCTACAACAGAGCCTGCTTTCCTCACCAGTTTGTCCAGGCGTGAGGTGTCCTTCTTCTTAATGTTGCCTCCCCAGCACACCACCGCGTAGAAGAGGGCACTCGCCACAACCGTCTCATAGAACATCTGTAGCATCTTATTGCAGATGTTGAAGGACGCCAGCCTTCTAAGGAAGTATAGTTGGCTCTGTCCTTTCTTACACAGAGCATCAGTATTGGCAGTCCAGTCCAATTTATCATCCAGCTGCACTCCCAGGTATTTATAGGTCTGCACCCTCTGCACACAGTCACCTCTGATGATCATGGGGTCCAGGAGGGGTCTAGGCCTCCTAAAATCCACCACCAGCTCTTTGGTTTTGCTGGTGTCCAGGTGTAGGTGGTTTGAGTCACACCATTTAACAAAGTCCTTGATTAGGTTCCTATACTCCCTATACTTCTCCTCTTTAGATCCGCATGGTCAGGTCTGTAACTGAAATCAGCGAAAAAAGAGGGTGGAGGTTGTCGCACTCACGATCGCATATGAAATCTATGCGTGGCAGGGGTTCACCCTCTCTGCCTTCTGGAATACATTTCAAATGATGTGTTGGCACCCTCAAGGCATGGCCCCCTACTATGAACTGGCCCTGATCTCATGATTTCATGGCGAATGGAGACAATAATGTTTCTGTTAGAATGGGCATCAACGGAGGCCAAAGCTGGACACATGCAAACAAACATCCATGAAAAAATTCTTGCGTTACTATTTTCACAGTTATCCAGTTGTATGTTCACAAAGAATTTCTAAAATATTGCTAAATAAATAAATCAGAAGAGTCCACGCAGAGGAAATGTATTTTAACGACTCGGTTTGTGACAGGAGGAGACGGAGGAATGGAGATAGCTTCCTAATGTCGATTGATGGTTAGTGGCCCTAAAAAGGACTGTTGCCATTTTTCTGCCACACTGTTTGATAGGCTTTGTACTTTTGTCTGCCCACATATGGCTGCAAGCTACACCTCATTCTGCTAACCCGGGGTATATGCCACACTTATCCCCCAGCTCTCTGAGCTGACCCAAAGCCAGAGTCCACATCTGAGTTATCTGTAGATATACACACACACACACTATGGTCCGAACACAAGCCAGAATGACTTAAAAAGAAGAAGATCAGTAGTGAGAAAAGCGCTATATAAATGTAAAGAATTATTATTACAAAAAGCGTCAAAGTGTCCTTTGATTGTCATAGGCTCATGGCCCTACTAACAGCTCTCACTTTTACTGTAAGACTTGACTGTGTGTGGTTTGGCACAAATCAGCGGGCTGTGACGTTATCCTGCCACAGCTTCTCTCTGCACTTTTGGATCAAACTTTTCTCTGTGACATTTTTACTTATGCAGTCTCCTTCATCTCTTTACATTTATAAATACAGCTGTGATTACTGTCCTGCTGAGGCACCATAAGGACCCCAGGACATATGTCAGTGGTACACTCCCATTTTTGTTCTATACAGATGTCAAAGCGCTGGGTGACACATACATTAGTGTATGGTCAGTGGCATAGCTAGGGGCGGGCGGAGGGGGCAATCCGCCCCGGGTGGCACATTTCTGGGGGCGGCATTATTGGCCAAAAGGCTCAGTACAATTCGCGCGTAAGCAGCAGGGTTCGGAAAAATATCACTCATGAATGAAAAAAGTAAAATTCTCTGATTTTTATCCACAAATGCTTCAAAAATAATGTTCAGACTGTCCTTCTGTGACGGCATCAGACATAGCAGTTGAAATTTATAAGGCAAAAACAAACATAAACATTACACCGATAATAATTTCTAGGAAGATAAACAACTAATTTACAATTTATAATTTCGTTTCGTTATCAATCAGAATGCATTGTTGCTCTTTGCAGAAAACATCCCCACCTATCATTTGTACACCACACTGGTTCTGGTTTTTGCAGCGTAATTATCCATCCATCCATTATCCAACCTGCTATATCCTAACTACAGGGTCATGGGGGGTCTGCTGGAGCCAATCCCAGCCAACACAGGGCGCAAGGCAGGAAACAAACCCCGGGCAGGGCGCCAGGGTGCACACACACACACACACACCCACACAGAAAGCACACACTAGGGACAATTTAGAATTGCCAATGAACCTAACCTGCATGTATTTGGACTGTGGGAGGAAACCCATGCAGACACGGGGAGAACATGCAAACTCCACGCAGGGAGGACCCGGGATGTGAACCGAGGTCTCCTTACTCCGAGGCAGCAGCGCTACCACTGCACCACCGTACCACCCCAGCGTAATTATATTAAACTAAAAATTAGAACATGGCTTATCAGTGCATCTATACTATATTCTTGTCTACTTGATGCTTATAAATAATTATATGTGAAAAATTATTGCTGTTTCTCTATATTTGAATAAATCTATGCAAAATTTATCTTAATTTTTCTCTATACATCATTTTAATTTTCTATTTAAATAGGTTAACTTATTCAGATATGTTGGAGGGCGGCAAATTGAAGCACTGCCCCGCCCCAAGCAACACGAACTTGAGCTACGCCACTGTGTATGGTAACCTTTAAAACAATTATGATCAGACTTGTTTACCGTGGTTATAGCGTACTTGCGGTAACGTGCAGGCCCTTCACTGTGATAGCTCCTAATATTTACACCAAGGCTGGTCTACTGTACTTTTGAAGCCTTTTCTACTACCGTGCGTGAAAAAAAATTGAATCCGATATCAGAACATGTTTGTCACAATTGTGACGAGAACAGGCCAGTGAGTCCAACTAATTCATCCATCCTGTTCAGCTGGATTCTCCAAAATACATCAAGTCGAGTTTTGAAGGTCCCTGAAGTCCTACTGTCCACCACACTACTTGGTCACTTATTCCAAGTGTCTGTGGTTCTTTGTGTGGAGAAAAGCTTTCCAACATTTGTGCGAAATCTGCCCTTCACAAGTTTCCAACTTTCCACAGGTTCTTGTTGCAGAATTTATGTTAAAGTAACAGCTGGGATCCGCTGCAATCATTTCTTTCATATTTTTAAACCCTTCAGTCATGTCACCTCGTAATATCCATTTGCTTAACCTGAAAAGGTTCAACTCCTTCGATCTCTCTTCATAGCTCATACTTTTCAGTTCCTGAATCAGCCTAGTTGCTCTTCTCTGGACTTTCTCTCATATTTTAATATGAATAGAACTCTACCTCACATCCTTTGGGAGCAGTATAAGAACACCATTTTGTTCTTTTTAGAATTCTTGTCTCACTTGGACCTCTTGAGATTTCCATTTTAACTCATCATAAAATCTCTGCTTTAAACCTTTAGAAAATAATCACTTGTTAAACAAAACCACATTTTATTAACCTCCGTGGCGTTAATCCCCAGTATGCAATTATGGTTAAACCCAAGTCAGACTCGGGGTGATGTATAATGATCCACTTTATAATGTTAGCTGTCAGGATAGTTTTCTGCTGCAATTTAGTGAATGCAATAACATCATGCTGCAAAAAAATATATATTTCTGTGCTTTCTGCCACTTTATGATAACTCCAAGGTAACTCATCAATGTTCATGGGTGGGGCGGAACCTCAATGGCAAACGAAAAGCCGTAAAGGCAGGTTTAGAATGAACTGAAAGTGAGAGTGATGACGATGTGAATTGGTAATCAGGTGTTGACACAGATAGTGCGGACCTGTATGACCGAACCTCCATGATATTCACATTAAATTCAGTAACGTGACGCTTCACCGTGGTGTGACAGCAGCTACAATACAAAAAAATCAAAATAATTGCAATTAACTGAAAAGACAAATAAGACGTTAGCTCCCTAAGCACTGTTCACAATGCAGCAACTATCAGTGTTCGTGTCATGGGAAATATGGAAGTCGCTAAGCCTTGCACAATGGTAGCCTTCAATAATACGATGGGTGTGTTGATTGTGTGGTTCATTCTACCCTTTCGTACACAAGCAACAAAATAAATTTCAGAAGATTGTGTAAAGAAACATGCTGTCTGTCCTAATTGTGACATCAGGCTGTGTATTGGTGACTCTCTCAAAATGGGTCACAAAGGATGCATTCTTGTTGAAAAAGAATTCAGCTTTTTTGGCTCGTTTTCCTTGGGGTAAACATAACACAAGGGATGCAACGATGTTCTTTCTTTGGAAAAGATTATATATAAGTAGCAACCATAATGCTCTGTGGGTGCCATTAAGGGGTGTTGTCAGGCTACCTCACCCAGACATACATCCAAACAACAGCTTTGAGACACTGGAAATGCTTTCTGGTGTAACTTAAAAGGAGCTGCCTGCCACATCTCTGAGAGCCAAAGTCAGGAGGAGAAAGATGAAGCTTGCTGGGAGGAGTGGAGGAGAGAGAGACAGAAGAGGAAGAGACGTCATAGAACTACAGAGTATTATTGTGTGCTACTTATTGTATTGTGGCGGGAAACGCTTACTGTAAGGATTTCCCACAATAAAAATGCTCTTGTTGAGTGCAGCACTTGTGTCTGAGCCTTTGTGGCAGGGTTTGGGGGAGCTGCAGTGCACCGTGATGGCCATAGCTTACATTTAAACAGGGTGTCAGTCATGTGTGACTAGGAAGTATCCCCGAGATCCTAGCAAGCAATATCACCCCGGGTTGATAATGCAATGTCTCCTTCCAACCACAGTTCAGGGGATCATCATCTGGTGATGGAACTTCTGGGTCCACATCCTCAAGTTCTGCCCAATAAAACCAACCAGGACCAGAAGGAAACATTCAGTCCGTTGACTCCCAGCCTCTGAGATGGACCACTCAGGAGCACATCTTTGTTTTGTTATTTTGGCACCTTCGCATGCTGTTTTCTTTGAGCACTTTTCCACCAACTAACCTGCAATTAAATGGGGTCCTGCTGGTTTCCCAACACTTTGTGTGGCTCCACAACTGATGTTTTCACAAAGGCTAATTTATGGTCATCAGTTAACCTGCCTTGAAATTGGATGATGGCAGAATCCCACGGGCGAAATGACATGTGGGATGACACCTACACAGAAATGAGGAAAACATGAAGACTCCACACAGGTAGTGATCAAGATTCAATAAATAAACATTGTATCCTCAGTATTTTTAATTTTGGTTATTTCACCATTTACATGGGTGACATCACAATCATTCCCATTGTTTGAGAGTTTACTACTTTGACTCCACGTGCTTCTAGGTGGCAGGGCAGCCATTTTACTTAAAGTTGACTTCACATTACACAACTTCTAGTTATAGGGTATATCAGATTTGCTGACCACAGTTGCGGTATGATCTTGTCACTAGACCATATTTAGCAAGCTCATGGCAACTTTCCAAGAAAGCCGTGCTTGCCCATTTTTATGTCAGCCAATAAAGTGCTGTCTGAGAGAGCTGGTGCAGTACGAAGGGTTAACAGGTACAATCCCTGCCCTTTTTCCATTCTGTTGTGGTACATTTGCAGTAAGGAGATCTTGGGTTCGTGTCCCGGGTCCTCCCTGTGTGAAGAGCAGTTTGAGTAGTGAGAAAGCGCTATATAAATGTAAAGAATTATTAAAACTATTATAAAACACAACATGCCAGACAGATGAGTTGCTCTTCTGTTTGTAAGGTCCAAAACCCCGCTTTCCTTATTTCTTGTCACTGCATTGTACACATTTTACTTCCAGATGAGCATTCTTTGCTTGTCAGCTCTCATGCACATAGACCCATCGTACGACTTAAGATGTTGTGAGTCACTGGGTGTTTCAGACTAGATGACCGACTTCATGGGAGCGCACCGCTGACTACCTCTGACTCCTTAAGATTATGTAAATGATGGCTACAACAGAAAATCACTTCTGGAATCATCTAATGTGGCATGGCCTCAAGATTGAAGCAAGTGTTAAGTTGTTGCCCGAACTTTGTTAGTTTGCAAATTAATTTTCAGCTTCTTTAGCAAATCATTCACAAGATTAAAGAGCCTGAAATCAAAAATTCACCCGGACCAGATAATATTAATATCCTTGATTCTTGAGGTAAGTGAGTACATATATAAACCCTTGACGCATA
Organism: Erpetoichthys calabaricus; assembly: GCF_900747795.2. Lineage (NCBI taxonomy): Eukaryota > Metazoa > Chordata > Cladistia > Polypteriformes > Polypteridae > Erpetoichthys > Erpetoichthys calabaricus. The sequence continues at coordinate 81,346,037 of NC_041409.2, forward strand.
TTTTTAGGAAGTCACTGCACAATGGGGAAATTCAGAAGGACTGGAAAATGTTTTCCCGTTACATAAAAAACAGGTGATGGGGAAGATCCAAGCAACTGTAGGCCAGTCCGCTTAACGTGCATCACAAAAAAATTGATGGAAAGAATTATTAAGGGAAATGTGGAGCAACACCTGGCAAGAACAGGAGTTTTACTGAACCGTCAGCTTGGGTTCTGAAGATGGAGGTCATGTATTACCAACATGCTCGAATTCTATGAGGAAGCAACAATAAGATATGATCAAAGTGGAGCCTATGATATTATTTATCTTGGTTTTCAGAAAGCATTTGATAAGGTGCAGTAATTCATTACATTTATATAGCGCTTTTCTCAGTACTTAAAGCACTATCCACACAGGAAGGAACCGGGAAGCAAACCCACAATCTTCCACAGTCTCCTTACTGCAAAAGAAGTGGGAGTTCAGGGTGTAGATGGGTGTACAACTGGCTCAGACATAGGAAGCAGAGGATGATGGTGTAAGGACTCCTGTCAGAACTGGTTGACGTTAAAAGTGTTGTCCAGCAGGGGTCAGTGCTAGGGTCGATGCTACTTTTAATATATTTAAATGATTAGGATAGGAATATAAATAACAAGCTGGCTAAGTTGTCCGATGATACCAAGTTAGGTGGATTGGCAGATAATCTCGACTTCGTTGAATCTTACACAGGGACTTGGATAACATACAGACTTGGGAAAATTTGTGGCAGATGAAATTTAATGTCAGTAAATGTAAATTATTACATGTAGGAAGTAAAAATGTTAGGGTTGAATACACAGTGGGAGGTCAGAACATCGAAAGGCCACCTTATGAGAAGGATTTAGGAGTCGTAGTGGACTCAACACTCTCAACTGGCAGACAGTGTTCAGAAGCCATTAAGAAGGCTAACAGAATTTCAGGTTATATAGCGCCCTGATGTGTGGAGTACAAGTCACAGGAGGTTCTTCTCAAGTCTTTATAACACACTGGTGAGGCCTCGTCTGGAGTCCTGTGTGCAGTTTTAGTCTCCAGGCCACAAAAAGGACAAAGCAGCACTTGAAAAAGTCCAGAGAAGAGCAACTAAGCTGATTCCAGGGCCACAGGTGATCAGTTATGAGGAAAGATGAAAAGAGCTGAGCCTTTACAGCTTAAGTGAAAGAAGATTAAGAGGAGACATGATTGAAGAGTTTAAAATTATGAAGGGAATTAGTCCAGTGGATCAAGACTGAGACTTTAAAATGAGTTCATCAAGAACACGGGGATGCAGTTGGGAACTTGTTAAGGGTAAATTTCACTCAAACATTTGGAAGTTTTTCTTTACACTGAGTACCACAGACATCCTCTTTAATAAAATCCCTGTGTGCGTCCAGGTGTCCGTGTGTGTGTGTCTTCTGGTGAAGTGCGCATGCGCGGGGCACGGTGCGATGCGCGATATTACTGTCAGAGAAAGTTACAGGCGTTTTACGGAAATACAAACCAGTATTACTGCGAGAGGAAATTAAAGGTACACAATACAGTGACGCATATTACAGCCACATACAAGCCAGTATTACAGTCAGAGGAGATTAAAGGCATATTACCGACGCGCACGCCTGTATTACCGCCAGAGAAAATTAAAGGTATATTACGGACGTACAAGCCAGCGGACGTACAAGACAGTATCTTTCAATAAGGGCGCGCACAGGCATCCTACAATAAGGGCGCGCACAAAAAGGCGAGCCTCAAAAGGGCGACCTCAATTGGGCGCAGCGAATAAAGGCACACGTAAATAAAGATCTGCACCTTTGTTGCTCTTCACATATTCCAGAGCCATTTGAGCTAAATTATCTACGAACGCCTTTATTCGCCACGCTCAATTAAGGTCGCCCTTTTGAAGCTCGCCTTTTTGTGCACGCCCTTATTGAAAGATGCCTGTGCGCGCCCTTATTGAATAGAGCCGTACAAGACAGTATTACGGTCACAGAAAATTAAAGACACACAATACACGGTGGCAGCCCATGAAGAACGGTCAGCTCAGCAAGTAAACATCAACAAAAGAAAGGCTGAAAGAAAGAAAAATACGACAAACAAGAATGAGGTCAAGGTCCCTTGCCATTTAATGTAGACTGTTCCTACTAATGTTTATGCACTACTGTTCTAGCGCCCGTTATTGTAACGGGCTAAATGACTAGTATGGAATAAATGACCAAGTAGTGTGGCAGACAGGAGGACTTAAGGGACTTTCAAAACTCAACTTGATGTTATTTTAGAAGAATTAAGTGAATTGGACTGGCAGGCTATTTTGGGCTGAATGGCCTTTTCTCGTCCAGATTGTTTAACTGTTCAAAAAAAGTTCAAGTTTTGCTTTAGACATTCTGATCATTCCAAGATTGCTTTGTGCCATTGTTTACTTGTGGATCTCAGCTCTTTTGTGCTTGACCTTTGCCTTGGTCTGGCTATTCTCTTTGGTGTTCCCTTAAATCTCTTCCACTTGACTCCTTTGAACTGTTTTAGTCCATTATTAAAAGATCGAAAAGATTATGACAGCAGTGGCCAAGAACAAACCCCAAGTCCCTGGAGCTGTAAGGCTGTGGCACTAAGAGTGGCACCACTGCGTCGCCCTCTCTCTTAATCGTTCTATGCTAATTTAAAAAGGCCATACACAGAAAACTTCAGATTACAATTATCAAGTTAAGCAAATCATAAATTATCAATAAGAAGAAAGAGCTGGAGCTGCTATCTGATTTGAACGCCACTCAACAATTTCATTCTGCCAGTGAAGTGCTGCGAGCCGAGTGCCACATGTTCTCTTCTGTACGTTACACAGTCTAGACAGATGGCTGAAGTGCCGTAAATAACAGCACTCGATTTACTATCCAAATAAATATTGCTTTGCTGCGCTGCTTATCTCACTCGTCTTTATTCATGAATATCCTGCAGCTACATAAGTAGTCTATTCCTCATAGGCTTCATTACATTAAGAGGCTCTGGAAGCTTGTAAAATGAAACTGTCGTTTCCAGCATATTGACAGATAGCAAGCATTATTAATGTGGAGTAGTCTGATTACTTCTAGACCTGTAATGAATTAGACTTCTCCTTATTTGGATTTCTTGAGTATCTCCTGTTAAATGTCATTTCAGTTAATGATTAACAAAGAGTTAAATATTTGGTAGTGAAGTGACATCTGCCATCTGAATGTTTTTATTTCAGCTAGTAAAAGCTTCAATGAGGTAGAATGTGTAAAACTGGCTCACCTGGCAAGCAGGAGCGCACCTTGGGGTGAAAGTGTGGTGGGCAGCATGTGATTGTGTCTTTAAAGACGAAAGCTAATCGAAGTACAGTAGCTAATGTTACTGCCACTTACACAATATCGAGGGTGTGGATTTACATTTACATTTACGGAGATCGTTCCTCCCCCAAACTATGCGACTGTTTAATTCCATCCGGGGGGGTAAACATTAACATTTAATATTATACATAGTTATTGTCTGTTTTTCACCTGCATTATTATCATTCTTTAATATTATTTATTGTATCAGTATGCTGCTGCTGAAGAATGTGAATTTCCCATTGGGATTAATAAAGTATCTATCTATCTATCTATCTATCTATCTATCTATCTATCTATCTATCTATCTATCTATCTATCTATCTATCTATCTATCTATCTATCTATCTATTTGCTTAGCAGATGCACTTATCGAAAGCGACGTACAAAAGAGGTCAACGTAATCGAGTATACGTCAGCCTGGAGGACTGTTTGGGCACAAGTGAGACAGGACAAGGGTACAGAATTGATCACCTCAAGTGCAGAGGTCAAACAAAATACAAGGTGAGTTACAATTCCTAGGTTACAACAATATGACAGCTAGTATCAGTTAGACAGAAATTTTTGAAATGAAAAGTAGCTTTACACAGACTGATAAAGGCAAACAGATAAAAGTTAATAGCAGTACAGATCCCAGCAGGAATATCCATCCCAGAGATTATCCCATTCCAGACATTAAAAACTGTGTATGTTTGCGAGGGTTGAAAAAAATAGATAGATAGATAGATAGATAGATAGATAGATAGATAGATAGATAGATAGATAGATAGATAGATAGATAGATAGATAGATAGATAGATAGATAGATAGATAGATAGATAGATAGATAGATAGATAGATAGATAGATAGATAGATAGATAGATAGATGTGGAGCAGGACATTGACAGCAGTCTGTCGCTGAAGCTGCTCTTCTGTCTGGAGATGACACTGTTTAATGGATGCAGTGGATTCTCCATAATTGATAGGAGCCTGCTGAGCGCCCGTCGCTCTGCCACAGATGTCAAACTGTCTAGCTCCATGCCAACAATAGAGCCTGCCTTCCTCACCAGTTTGTCCAGGTGTGAGGCGTCTTTCTTCTTAATGCTGCCTCCCCAGCACACCACCACGTAGAAGAGGGCGCTCGCCACAACTGTCTGATAGAACATCTGCAGCATCTTATTGCAGATGTTGAAGGACGCCAGCCTTTTAAGGAAGTATAACCGGCTGTGTCCTTTCTTACACAGAGCATCAGTATTGGCAGTCCAGTCTAATTTATCATCCAGCTGCACTCCCAGATATTTATAAGTCTGCACCATCTGCACACAGTCACCTCTGATGATCACGGGGTCCATGAGGGGTCTGGGCCTCCTAAAATCCACCACCAGCTCCTTGGTTTTGCTCGTGTTCAGGTGTAGGTGGTTTGAGTCGCACCATTTAACAAAGTCCTTGATTAGGTTCCTATACTCCTCTTCCTGCCCATTCCTGATGCAGCCCACGATAGCAGTGTCATCAGCGAACTTTTGGATATGGCAAGACTCCGAGTTGCATTGGAAGTCTGATGTATATAGGCTGAACAGGACCGGAGAAAGTACAGTCCCCTGTGGCACTCCTGTGTTGCTGACCATAATCTACTCCCATCTCTATCAGCTTGTCCCTAAGGAGTAGGATGGTGGATGGTGTTGAAGGCGCTAGAGAAGTCTAGAAACATAATTCTTACAGCACCACTGCCTCTGTCCAAGTGGGAGAGGGATCGGTGTAGCATGTAGATGATGGCATCCTCCGCTCCCACCTTCTCCTGGTATGCGAACTGCAGAGGGTCAAGGGCGTGGTGGACCTGTGGCCTCAGGTGGTGAAGCAGCAGCCGCACCATGGTCGTCATCACATGTGACATCAGAGCAACAGGGCGGAAGTCATTCAGCTCACTAGGACGTGATATTTTTGGGACGGGGGTGGTGCAAGATGTTTTCCAAAGCTTCGGGACTCTGCCCTGTTCCAGTCTCAGGTTGAAGATGTGCTGTAGAGGACCCCCCAGCTCCAACACACAGGCCTTCAGCAGTCGTGGCGATACTCCATCTGGACCCGCTGCTTTGCTGGCACAAAGGTCTTTATTCATATTAAGACTTTCTTTTAAAAGTTTGAAATGTTATTCTCTCTACTCTTCAGTCATTTGAAGCTTCTTACTTCATAAACAGAATAATAGCCATTCATTTTTTGGAATGTAGTTTAGACACAATAATGCCAAAAACCCCTTAGGGCAAACGGAGTTAAGTAACACAAAATAAATGCTGCATGAAAATGCATAGCATAAAACAAAACATTAATTCTCAAAATGTTAACATCTTTCACCTTTACAAACAGATCATAAATGACAACATATTAAGTTGTATTAAACACTTAATTCATGTAATCCACAACACAAGAATATAGAGAATCTTTTTCCTCCGGCCCTCGGAGTCCTTTAAACTGCCACTCTATCATATGCACCTGATTTATGGAGAGCTGCTGAGGTTTTCATCCTTCTGATAGGTTGTCCCATCTCAGCAGAGTCTTCTGAAGCTCTTTCAGAGTGACCATTAGATTCTAGGTCACCTCCCTAACCAAGAGCCATTTGGCCTGGTTACTCAGTTTGGATGGATTGCCAACTCTAGGAAGAATCTTGGTGGGTGCATTTCCTAATTATTGAGGCCACTGTGCGTCTGAGAACACTCAAAGTTTTAGAAATGGTTGTATCCCCTTGCTCTGATGGATTCTTCTCTACAATTTGACCACTGAGGTCTGCAGAGAGTTCCTTGGACTTCATGGCTTGTTTTTTGTCCAGACATACAATGTGAATAGTGGGAGCTTCAGTACATAGGTGTGTGCCTTTCTAAATGACATTCAATCAATTCAATTGGTCACAGGTGGACTCCAGTCAAGTTCCAAAAACATTTCAAGGAGAATTAAAGCAAACAGGATACATCAGAGCACACATCGGAATACTTCTATGAATGAGAGATTTCACTTGTTGATTTCTAATACATCTGCTAACCTTTCTGAAAACCTATTTTCACTTTTTCATTATAGGTTATTGAATGCAGATTGATGGCAGGGGCAGATCTACCATCAGGGTGTTTTGAGCATGTGCCCAGGGACCCATGATGCCATTTTATCAGTTTGAAACACACTTACGCCTACTGAATGAATTGCTCGATTATCCGTTGGTCATAATGAACAAGGGGACACCACCTCCTGTTCCCTCCCTCTCCACCTTGGGCGGTCTCACCAACTATGGAAAAATCTAGTACGTCACATCAGCAAATTGGGAAAATGATATTTATTAATGATCTCTAGATTTCATTTTTCCAGAGCCTCACGTACACAATATTGTTTTTTTCACGAATCAACAATATCTGCCAGCATTTAAATCACGTGATTGTAATCCGACGTTTTCATTGGTAGGCTGTCTTTCCTCATTGGTCAGTGGAGTTGCTAGGTTTTTGTCTAGCAGTATGTAAAATACTGTGTACATACTAGCATCTTCCATCATGCTATGACTGGAATGAAGACATATTTGGCCATCACCACTACGTTATAACACCAGGAAAGACCTTGTAACTCCAAAAATGAAAAAAAAAGTTACCAGGTCTTTCCATTGCACGTGAGAAGTGATGAAGCAATGAAATCTCACGCCGAAATCAAGAGTGAGAAATATCACGCTGCATTAAACGACCTAGTGTCCAGGCGCTGTATTGTTAAACTCCGCAGTCCCTCAGGGGCTTGTGAGGGTCTTAATCTGATGTGCAAAAATGACAATTTCTTCATAACGCAATAAGGTATGTAGCCAGGGAAGGGGTCTCAATATTTTCTGAACCCAATGTATTGTTATTAATAACTGAAAATAGTAATAAGAATAAAAAATATGTGCAGAGCTTCAGAAAACCTAAAACGGGGCAGCGGTGATCGAAAAGAAGCACACAGGGATTTTTTGAAAGTACACAGAATCATAACCAAAGGCGCTTCCTACTGAACAGAGTTTTCATCACTCCTGCACTAACCAGACGTGATAGTGGCTGGTTTTATTAAACTTTTTCACACCGGGGCACTGCATATGGGATCAAGTATCTAATTAAACTAAAATGTGTAAAAACACATACATTATTAGTTTCCTCACATCCATTTTGTTTGTCGTTAGGATTTGGCCGATGATGATAACATTCAATGTTAAAAATACACAGCATCTCAAACGGAGAGACACTTCGAGGTGGCCTCACACTGCTGTATGTGAAGATTGAGCCATAATAAGAGAATGAACCAAATCGTCATAATTACCTCTCCCAGATGACACATTTTCAGCATCACCTAATGCAATAATCCACTTTTTGGCAGATGCTTGCTGTCTCAGTCGTGCAGAGGATTACCTACATATTGTATCCCAAGTCTAACTCAATTTGTGATCAGACAAATCACGGCCTCAGTGCGCCCCGTCACCAGCAGTGTTTGAATGCAAGAAGTTTATTGGCACTCGGGCACCAAATAAACAATCATTAATCTCTCCTTTATATGAATATTCAGGCACAGCTGTCTGTGGCGGAGAGATAGCAGCTGGCGTGGTCCCGTCTGCTTGTCCCCTCGTAATATCCCTGGATGTGGGCCCCGGCATCTGGCCCTGCTGAGAGTGAGGACTGTTCGCTAATGCTTGGAGCTGTTAGATTGTGTGCCCCTGGCCCAGTTTACAAGCAGAAGGTCAAAGACTTAATCAGCAAAGAGAAGAAAGAAACTTCAGCCTCACGGGGTCAGGAAAACATCATTTGTTAAAGGAGCGTGTTTTTGGAGAGCAGCCCTAGGATTTCTTCATCTACAGCGCACCCGACATAAAAACAAGCAACTGTTTAAAGTCTCCTTTGGCTGTTGCTTTATCACATGCTACTCAGAGGGATGTTAGGATACAAATGAATGGTGCCCTTCAAGGTGGGTCCTTCCAGAACTGGTGCTGGACCACCAAGTAGCCTTCTGTGTTTCTTATGATCGGAAGGAACTGTTGGATGCAAAGTCATTGTGTTTGTTGTTGTTCCTCCCTCAGCAGCACCACAGCGTGCTAGAGTTCACTTTCTCAGGTTCCCTGCCAAACTTCCATCATGTAAACCTTCAGTAGCAAATGTGAAGATGAAAGCAAAATCATGTGAACCAGGACGTGTACACTTTCTGCTGTTCTGCAGTTTCAGCAGGATTCTTAAACATCATTTTGGAAACAACAGGAAGGAGTCCGAAATATTTTGATCTGCTCTGCATCGTTCCAAGGTTGGTGTAAACAGATCGTAAACTTGAATGGATGAGTTTTCTATGAAGAAATCTGAAGAAGGAGGTATGGAAAACTCTGACACGTATGTTTGCACTGTTCACTAATTTCACTAGCAGTGAAAAGAAATGAGCAGAAATGTTGTCTTCTGTGTGGTGGCTCTCCATCCTTGTGCCCATTGCTGCCCATTGTATAACTTGTGGCCTTACGGACCCTGAACTGGAGAAAGTGGGCACAGACAATCAATTGATGGACGGATGGATTGGTGTTACCCATCTTACTCTCCTATGGACAGACCCCATTAAAGTGACAAGGAGGCAGGTATTGTTACTTAGGAGCCTATTAATTCTTCACTTTTGCTCCTCTTTTCCTAGTTGGGCTTTACACCCTAAGCTAGAAAGTCCAGTCAGGATATCCTCAGCAATATTTTGGCAGGTGTTGTTGATTCGTAAAAAAAACAATATTGGGTACTTGAAGCTGAGGAAAATTGAAATCTAGAGATCGTTAATTATAGGGGCGACATCATTGTCTCAATTTGCCGAAAACATGAAAGATGTGACATGAAAGATGTGGGTTTTTCCATAGTTGGTGAGACCTTCCAAGGTGGAGAGGGAGGGAGGGGGAGGAGGCGTCCCCATGGTCATTTTGACTCACAGATAATCGAGTATTTCATTCAGTAGAGTTACTTGGAAGAATATTAATTCTTAAGCTAACAAAGTCCAGCCAGGATATCCTCAGCAATATTTTGTGGCTCCTTCTGGGAAATTCATACGTGTTTTGAGACCAGCTGAGAAATGCATTCACTGAGCAAATTATTAGGAATGCCTGTGCACCTGAGCTTATCCATGCCGTCGTCTAATCGGCTAATCAAGTGTCAGCATAAAGTCACACAAATGCAGGTCAGGAGCTTCCGTTCATGTTCCCATCAGCCCACCAGAATGGGGAAAAACCGTGACGTTGGTGATTTCGACCACGGTGTGCTTTGAATATTTCAGTTACTGCTGATCCCCTGGGATTTTCTTGCACAACGGTTTCTACCGTTTACTCAGAACAAAACAGAAAACATCAGTTGATAAGAGAGGTCAGAGGACAATGGTCAAACTGGTGTGAGCTGACAGAAAGGCTCCAGTAACTCAGATGACCACTTGGTACAACTGTGGTGAGCAGAAAAGCATCTCAGAATACACAGCATGCTGATCCTTGAGGAGGATGGCAACATCAGAAGAAGACCACATCGGGTTCAATTCCTGTCAGCCAAGAACAGAAAGCTGAGGCTGCAGTGGGCACAAGGTCACCAAAACTGGACACTTGAGACTGTAAAAACGTAGCCTGGTCTGATGAACCTCAATTTCTGCTGAGGCGCACAGATGACTAAAAATGAAATTTTTGAATCCATGGTGTCATGGTGTTGAGGAATGTTTTCTTGTCATACTATGGACCTGTTAATACCCTTCAATCATTGCTTGAATGCCACGGCCTATTTGAGTTTTGTTGCTGATCATGTGCATCCCTTCATGGTCACAATTTCCTCATCTTCTAATGGCTACTTCCAGTATGACAATGCAACATGTCACAAAGCAAAAATCATCTCTAACTGGTTTCATGAACATGACAATAAGTCCAGTGACGTTCAATGGCTTTCCCAGTCACCAGATCTGAATCCAACAGAACTCCTTTGGGATGTGGTAGAACTGGAGATTTGCAGCATGAATGTGCAGCAGACAAATCTGCAATCATGTCTGAATCTCCAAGGAATGTTTCCAACATCTTGTAGAATCCATGCCATGAAGATCTGAAGCAGTTTTGAGAGTAAAAGGAGACTCCACCTAGTATTAGTATGGTGGTCCTAAGAATTTGCTCCTTGACTGTATAATCCTTGCAAGGTGATGGGCCGTGCTTACTACACTGTCCATGGGAAGTGTCTAGGAAGCAAGCGATGGGGTCACACTCTCAACCTTGCTCGTAATCCCATTTCTCCCCAAACTCGTCAAACACTCCCCAAGCTGGTGTGACTCGTCGGATATAAAGTGTATGTTGCTTACTACTGTATGTATACTTTTTGTCTTTGGTTGTTTTCTTTTTTATTGTCAGCTGTTCTGAAGAGTCATACAAGTAAGGATTTCATGGCACTGAGTACACATGACATACATATGATCTAAAATTGGCTAAGCTAGGGTCAAACTAATGGTGAGGAGAGTAGCGATGTGTTGCATGTTGATTAACACCTGGAACTAAGAATTCCACCAGACTCTGCACGTGTGACAATACTGACCTGGGACAGGAAGCCAGTGGTGAAGACTACTGATAATCTTATGGTTTACACACATTAAACAGAGGAGCAATTTTTCATCTCTAAGCCAGGTAGAGTTCTTCACCAGCCTTTAAGAAGCAAAGAGCACCACGTGACAGGATTTGAAGCAGCATGGGAAGAGGGGTACCGAGAGTGCGACTGCACCCAAAGCTTGTGATGTTCATGCTATAAAGATGATTAAAGTGATTCAAAGGCAACTTAAAACTGATACCTGCTACAATTGGTTACAAGAGTGGAGTGAAGAGCTGATTGTCGTCTTTTTAGATAATTTAATGAAAAAATATATGTGGTATATGAACAACAGTCTAGTATCAGGGCTCTAAGGAGGAGTCACTTTGTCACATATTACAAATGCTAAATGTGTTACCGGACAGAAGTTATTTTATTCACCCATGCACTGCTTTGTATTATGAGGAGCTGAGCCGATCTGATGCAAGGTATGAAATAGTTTTGGACACAAATATGGTTATTTCTCAAAAAAAAAATACAAAACCACATTTCAATAACTTTTAGTCACCCTTTTGCAGAAGTCAGTGCTGGACCGAGCACCAGCATGGCATACAATCTGGGGAAACAGCAGAATGTCTGCTGCTAATAGAACCACCACCAGATTTCACAGAGCCATCTGGTTTATTTTTATTATCACCAACATGCAGAATAGTTTCAATAATAATACAGGCGAGTGCACACTGACATTGTATGTGAAAAGTTTTCAAAGTCTTGTTACTCGGTGACACCACAGAATGTTGCTTTTGATGCATGCTGTACCTCTATAAGGCAGCGACTGTGAGTTCGGTTCGGTGGACGGCCCACCGAGTGCCTGTAGTCTGTCCAGCCAATGTGAATAAATGAAAGATTTCACACCCTGGTTGGTTTTTTGGTTGATCTTGTGGTGCAGTTGTGCTCTTTTACTTAATTCTTTTCCCTTCGTATAAAATAAAAAAATCAATGTTAAGTATTGTGAAGGAAACCAGGGCATCAGTGAGCCCCAAACCCCAAACATGAACACACAAAGAGTCCTGGGTTCAAATTATGGAAGGTTTATTCAATTCACCTCCAGAAAGTATCACAAGCACACAATATAAAGGCGTTCTCTCCTCACAATACCTCTCTTCTCCTTACCACCGCAATGCCCTCTTCCAGTTGAGTGTTGCCCTACATCCTCCCAGCTCCGTCTCACCTAGGTAAGGGAGTGCAGTCCCTTTTATTAAGGACCCGGGAGTACTTCCAGCGCCAGGGCCACTGCCCGATGGAAGCACTTCTGGGTCATATGAAAGTCCATTACAACAGGGAGCTTGTCTTCTTGCAGTGCCCTCTTGTGGCACCCAGTGACTTCAGCAGTGCTGCTCTGCCGGACCACATCTCCCTGCATGCCCTTCTGGCTTCCTAGTGGGCATTGATATCCGGGGATGCTGCCGTCTAGTGTGGTGGGGGAGTAAAAAGCCCCCAGTGACATCTTTCCTTCCCAGTGGGCTGTCCATCCATCCATTCTGGTCCTTTCGTCTGGGTCTGATCCCCTTCTCCCTGGCAGAGATGCCTATTTGCCTGTTAGGAGCCTCCCGTCCTAGTAAGGAAGCATCCCCTCTTCTGGCTGGGATGCCCGTCCAGCCCATGTGGCATCTATGATGATGAGCAGGCTCCTGTCAATAATGGATAATCCACTGCAGCCATTAAACAGTATCATCTCCAGACAGAGGAGCAGCTTCAGCGACAGACTGCTGTCACCGTCCTGCTCCACTGACAGACTGAGGAGATCGTTCCTCCTCCACACTATGCGACTCTTCAATTCCATCCGGGGGGGTAAACGTTAACATTATACAAAGTTACTGTCTGTATACCTGCATTGCTATCACTCTTTAATTTAATATTGTCTTTATCAGTATGCTGCTGCTGGAGTATGTGAATTTCCCCTTGGGATTAATAAAGTATCTATCTATCTATCTATCTATCTATCTATCTATCTATCTATCTATCTATCTATCTATCTATCTATCTATCTATCTATCTATCTATCTATCTATCTATCTATCTATCTATCTATCTATCTATCTATCTATCTATCTACAGTATATGCCGTACCACACATGCACATGGATTGAGCCCACAACATAAGCAGGGCACAGTAAGGGTTTTACATGGGCTGATTTTTTAAAGAAAACCAGGGAACAGATGAGGGTCTTTAACATGATTTCTTTTTCTACCCCTAAAGTAGAAGGGAAACCACTAAAAGAATGATGACAGCACTTCTAGCATTATCCCATGAAAGAGGACAGCAAAAGAAAGTGCTAAATAAAGCAAGACAAATACATAGGAAGAAAAAAAATCCACGTTAATTTGACAAACGATAAAATCTCTCGTTTTGTTAAGCTTAGTTTACACTCTGCAATGGAGCTTGGTCTTTCTCTCAGATGTCAGTCCATAGTATGATGTGCACATCCTGTTGCTGTCCACTTGGTGTCTATTGTGGCTAAATACTGCCCCCCCCCCCCCCCCTCATGATGACAAGATAGAGCACCAAAACAAGCAGAGAGAAGCTGCACACTTTTATTCTTGCGTCATAGATTAACATTCTCTAATCGAATGTTCCCAATTTGAAGCTAAACAGAAGCTAAACAAAATGAGTGTCAAATACAACCTGGATGGATAGCAGCTCTTCTTGCTAGGAGTCTGGGCACCCGATGTGCCTAAATGGCCAGGTTGCTCTTCATAGTACCTGAGTGGTATCTGCTCCAGTACGGTCACTGAATGAAAGGATGGAGTGAGTTTCTGTATTGGCTCTGACTTCATGTCTTCCCTGTGCCTTTGTGCTTCCATGCTGCACCTCTTGGACCAGTGGGACATTACAGTGTAGAGGATGATTTTATGTTTATGATTAGGCCTTTGCCTGTTAGATTAGGAGCAGGCACTGATACAGTGCATTGCCGCACCCACCACATGACAAACCACATCAGGATCCCAGATTAGGACCCGAGTGCAGCCAAGCAATGGGTGACACCTCAGCACCACACTAGTTCAGATGGAGTGGAACACTGTGAGGTTTTTTTATGGTGGCTGGAGTGCCAATTCTGCCACCAACCCTCATTTTTCCTGCAGGTTGGAGGGCCTACATGCAGGGCTGGATGCAGATTAATGTCATACCCAGGACAGATGGAGCAATTGCAAGTTAAGGGCCTCGCTCAAGGGCCCAATGAAGTAGAGGCACTTTTGACATTTACGGGATTCGAACTGGCAACCTTCCGATTGCCAGTGCAGATCCCTAGCCTCAGAGCCACCACCACTCTGCCCCTTTGCCTATTACAATCTTCAAATATTTACATTTTTTTTGTGATTGTTCTAGATATTTTTTGGACTATTATATGTCTATTATAGGGTTTCAAAGTACAAAGAATCTGAATATGAGGTCTGGTTTTGTGTTTTTGCCTCCTGACAATGTTGAATGCTTGTTCGTATTCTACTGCAACGCCATTTTGTTTTCGTTGCACGCATCGCCTCTCTAAGAAAATTTTGTTGACCATTTCGATGGAAACCCAGCTCAGTATTTCCAAGGATGCACACGTTAGTGATGTCAAAGGTCATCCCCTTCAATTCTGGGATATCCAAAGTTGACGGATAACAAACCTATTTTTTGAGGTCATCTCCACTTTCTTTTTGAATTCCTGGTTACGTTCCCTTGCTCTTGTGCTTTGACGTTGAATTTTTGATTTGTGTTCCGGTCTTTGACAAAAGATCTCTCTGATTCCCAATTTTGACCTTGGCCTGTTTTCTGACTACCTCATCTTCTGGTCGTTTTCATTTTTTGTTGTCTGTCTCTCTTTAGACAGAGCAGCATTCTGTCAGTGCAAATTACAACAAGCAACTGTTTAAAACTCCATCCTCAGATCACCTCGACTCAAATTTGGACTTGAGGATTGTTTTCCTGTAGCTTTTATTGTTTTTGCATGGGATTTTTTTTCCTGACACCTTGGTTTCTTCCAACGTTCCAAAGATAGCCTGCATGTGTGTCCCATGATTACCTGGCTTCTGGGTCCTACCATGTGTCTGATGCTGCAGGAAACATTCTGGCTCTTGTAATGAGAAATGGATCCAGAAAGTGGATTGATGGAATATTTGGGACTAAAAGTGAATAACCAACTTCAAATAAGTTAGACGTCAAATGTATTTTTCCAATCGTGCATCCACTTCTCACCCTGTTTAATCCAAGCTCAGTGTTATAAGTCTGAAGTATAACAGAGGGCTGTTTATAAATTGTTTCCCCTTGCAGTAATTTTTTCAAAAACACAAAGTGACAGTGCAGGTCAGCTCCACACTCCCTACTACATGCGGGAGCCTCTTGAACCCACAACCGTCAGTAACATAACCAGGATGAGCCAGGCAGATGAGGACACATACACACCCATAGCAAGGGGTAGGTGAAAAAGATTCAAGTGCTTTTACTAAAACAAAGTGAAAAGCCAAGTATCCAAAAGTGAAGTGCATCAAAAAAATCGATAAACAAAGAATCCATTAAAACAGAGTTATCCACGGTGAGATAAAATCAGAGTTAAAACATGAGTAAAACCCAGTCATCGGATCCTTAGGGTTCCTTCTACTCCCAGACAAGCCCAACCCAACTCCATCTTCATCTCCCATGACTTGCTTAGCCGGTGGAGACTCAGCAGCCAGGTCCTCACTACCCGGTCCCTATCTTGGCTAACTCCCACCAGACTACTCAGAGTCGGTTGTCCTCCCATCTTCCTTCACGCTCCCACAGTCGTACCTCGTTACCCTGAGGAGGACATTCTCGTACCCACTGTATCCAGTAGGAGGTGCTACCTCCCTGGAAATGAGTTCTTGTTTGTAATTGTGGCATGTTACATAACTTGAATCAATATAGTGTAGCAAGCGGTTGGGGGTGGTCCCCAGCCGGGACGCCCAGAAAGACCGGAGGAGGGCTTACGCCTCCTCCAGACCACAAGGGGGCGACCGCCCTGGTGGCTTTGGGGACCACGGGAACAGAGCTTAGAAGCTCAACCCTATAGGGGCCTGTGGTCACCATCAGGGGGCGCCCGAATGCCTGAGGAGCCCTGGCCCTCAGCACTTCCACCACACCCGGAAGTGCTGGGGGGAAGAACAACAACAACATTTATTTATATAGCACATTTTCATACAAAAAGTAGATCAAAGTGCTTTACATAATGAAGAAAAGAAAAATAAAAAACAAAATAAGAAATTAAAATAAGACAAAATTAGTTAACATAGAAAAGGAGTAAGGTCCGATGGCCAGGGTGGACAGAAAAAACAAAAAAAAAAAACTCCAGAAAGCTGGAGAAAAAAAATAAAATCTGTAGGGGTTCCAGGCCACGGGACCACCCAGTCCGCTCTGGGCATTCTACCTAACATAAATGAAATAGTCCTCTTTGTAGTTAGGGTTCTCACGGAGTCACTTGATGCTGATGGTCATACAGACTTCTGGCTTTTAATCCATCCATCATTGTTGGAACATCATGGTGCTTTGGGTAGATGGTGGTGGTGCAAGCCACCCCCAAAAGGACACCGGAAAAGGAAACAGAAGAGAGAGCAGGGGTTAGTACAGAAGAAGAAGACCAGGGACACCTGGAGTGCTTCCGGGTGCACAGCCGGCACTTCCGCCACACCAGGGAGTGCTGGCCGGCACTCATTGGAAGGCATCTGGAGCACATCCGGGTGATTATAATAGGGGCCGCCACCCTCCATTCAAAGGCTGGAGTCGGGAGAGAAGTGGACGGAGCTCGGAGGAGAGGAGTGGAGGTGGCCAGAAGAAAGTCATTGAATGAAGGGCCTGGACTGAGGGTGATTGGTGCTGCGGCACTGGGGTTGTGTGCGTCATTGTAAATAGTGAAATGTATAATAAGCGTGTGTTAGTGCTTGAACCATCGGTGTCCGCCTGTCTGTGTCCGGGCTGTTCCCCACAATAGATATAATAGAAAAAGGCGATACCCCTCCCTTAGTGATACAGAGGTAAGGAAATCACAGAGGAGAAATAACTTAGCTTTGTTTAATGTCGGCTTATGCTGCATAACAGATGAGGGAAGCAAATGACAAAACCCAGTTTGGGAGTGGGGGGCCCAATGTGTAGAGTCTGCCATCTGCGCTGGTGCACTGGAAGGATTTTCAGGATCGAATGACGTCATCTCCCGTCCGTCCGTCGGCTTCAAAGGTGTTCTTGGCCGTTTTCCAAGGCTTTACACTGCTGTCTTCACATGCAGGCCCCTACTTAGGTGAACTTGCAATTCCAAACAGTTTCATGCTGAATTTGACAGACAAAAAATAGTATGCAACATTTCTCAGTCTGACTGCACGTTTTCCAGTTGTCTCTATCTGTCTTATATTATAATGCTTGCCTAGCAGTTCTATATGGTGACCCCTGTGCTAAATCTGGCTCTTTGTCAACTGTACATGTGAGTAGAAAAAGGCAGATTTACAAAATATATGTGCACAGAGCACAGTGACATATTACACTTATACTCTTACTACACCCACTCCACACAAATCAGTGGGGCCAACCAGGCCCTAGTGTGGCAATCCATCGCTCCTTCGCGGGGCCCATGACCGCGTTGCCTTCCTCCTTTCCTCTCCCCTGTTTCTGTCTTGTGCTCCCCTTTAATACACTGGGGAGGGTTGCAGGTGTGATCGCTTGATTGGCACTCCGGGATGATAGCGAGAGAATCAGTCCGTCTGCGTGTGCCAACAAGGCAACACACGGTCAGCTGAGTGCCTCTCACCAATCCGGAGACGAGACGTCTTTTCTGCAGATCGTCTGCACCTGCTCCACTCCCCAATGCGAGTCCGTCAGTTATTTATTTACTAAAAGATGCCAACAAGCTGCTGACCTCTCGTACCACACGCGACTTAGCCTTCACAATCCTCAGAGATTGTGTGAAGATTTATTATTCATACATTACGAGTATGTCTCAAGCCTTTAATATGTAATTGGTCGTTATTTATAGACGCCATCTTTGTTCTGAGATTAGCACGGTCACTGCTAGTTTTGATAATCGAGACACAACTACTCAATTCTAAGGAGCGGATAGAGGAAGTCGTGATGAATAAGATCATCAGGTGTGATGGCATTTAAACCGGCATGTTAGTTTACTACTGTCCTTGTTTTTGGGGTAATTCCTAAATGGATGTATGTCGAAAATGATATTTTAAAAATAAAAAACCTTACAATATTTTTGACTTTGATTTTTTGCATGTGTTTTGGTTTGGGTTGATGTCTCTATTTATCTCCCATGACTCTCTTCGACTTTGCTTCTGTTAACATTCATTTCCTGATCTTCTTTCCGCTCCACCAGGCAGTACACTTAAAAAATCTAATTGGTTCAAATTTTATTTGTCACAACAGTGCAAATTGTAGTGAAATGCTTAGTTAACGAAGTTTGAGAAAAATATAAATGCGAGGGGCGTTCAAAAAGTTTCCACACTTTTCTTTAAAACTCTATATTAAGAATTTTAAAAAAAAAATGACATCATTTGTTTACATTGTCATCTTCATTGGCGGTGCAATTTTCCCAGCGTTGTACCAACTTTTTAATGCCCAATTTCTACTCCTCCCACCTTCACCGTTTCCAACGAAAATATAAAAGTGTGGAAACTTTTTGAATGTCCCTCGTATTTTAATAAGCAACAACCCCTCAAACACACATAAGAACTTCTGGCTTGGATGTTAAGAGAGCTGCTGCCATCTGATAACAGGCTTGTAGGTGACATTAAGATGTGGTCAGACCTGCCCAGTAGTACCACAGGTTTACATTTAAAGGCATTTAAAGTCCCAAAGGTATCACGTCCTAGTGAGCTGAATGACTTCCGGCCTGTTGCTCTGACATCACATGTGATGAAGACCATGGAGAGGCTGCTGCTTCACCACCTGAGGCCACAGGTTCAACACGCTCTCGACCCTCTGCAGTTCGCATATCAGGAGAAGGTGGGAGTGGAGGATGCCATCATCTATATGCTACACCGATCCCTCTCTCACTTGGACAAAGGCAGTGGTGCTGTAAGAATTATGTTTCTAGACTTCTCTAGCACCTTCAACACAATCCAACCTCTGCTCCTTAGGGACAAGCTGACAGAGATGGGAGTAGATTCATACCTAGTGGCATGGATCGTGGACTATCTTAAAGACAGACCTCAGTATGTGCGTCTTGGGAACTGCAGGTCTGACATTGTGGTCAGCAACACAGGAGCACCACAGGGGACTGTACTTTCTCCGGTCCTGTTCAGCCTATATACATTGGACTTCCAATACAACTCGGAGTCCTGCCACGTGCAAAAGTTCACTGATGACACTGCTATCGTGGGCTGCATCAGGAGTGGGCAGGAGGAGGAATATAGGAACCTAATCAATGACTTTGTTAAATGGTGCAACTCAAACCACCTACACCTGAACACCAGCAAAACCAAGGAGCTGGTGGTGGATTTTAGGAGGCCCAGGCCCCTCATGGACCCCGTGATCATCAGAGGTGACTGTGTGCAGAGGGTGCAGACCTATAAATACCTGGGAGTGCAGATGGATGATAAATTAGACTGGACTGCCAATACTGATGCTCTGTGCAAGAAAGGACAGAGCCGGTTATACTTCCTTAGAAGGCTGGCGTCTTTCAACATCTGCAATAAGATGCTGCCGATGTTCTATCAGACGGTTGTGGCGAGCGCCCTCTTCTAAGTGGTAGTGTGCTGGGGAGGCAGCATTAAGAAGAGGGACACCTCACACCTGGACAAACTGGTGAGGAAGGCAGGCTCTATTGTAGGCATGGAGCTGGACAGTTTGACATCTGTGGTGGAGCGACGGGCGCTCAGCAGGCTCCTATCAATAATGGAGAATCCACTGCATCCACTGAACAGTATCGTCTCCAGACAGAGGAGCAGCTTCAGTGACAGACTGCTGTCAATGTCCTGCTCCACTGACAAATTGAGGAGATCGTTCCTCCCCCAAACTATGCGACTCTTCAGTTCCACCCGGGGGGTAAATGTTAACATTTAACATTATACAAAGTTATTGTCTGTTTTTACCTGCATTATTATCAATCTTTAATTTAATATTGTTTATTGTATCAGTATGCTGCTGCTGGAGAATGTGAATTTCCCCTTGGGATTAATAAAGTATCTATCTATCTATCTATCTATCTATCTATCTATCTATCTATCTATCTATCTATCTATCTATCTATCTATCTATCTATCTATCTATCTATCTATCTATCTATCTATCTATCTATCTATCTAGTACCTTTCAAATCTATCTATCTATCTATCTATCTATCTATCTATCTATCTATCTATCTATCTATCTATCTATCTATCTATCTATCTATCTATCTATCTATCTATCTATCTATCTATCTATCTATCTATCTATCTATCTACTGAGTACAAGACCACCACGAGGCACACTTCCTCGCATGGGGCCTATTTAAAGTTGAAAGAGGTAGGAAGCCTGTGCTGGTAACGCATTGCTGCACCCACCTGGATTGGGACCCGACAGCAGCGGGTGACACCTCAGCACCACACTTAAATAGTGTGAGTTTTTTTTTTACAGTGGCTGGAGTGCCAAACCTGCCACCAACCCCTGAGTTATCCCTGTAAGTTGGAGGACCTGCTCGCAGGGCTGGATGCAGATTAACGTCATACCCAGGATGGAGCAATTGCCAGTTAAGGGCCTTGCTTAAGGACCCAAAAGAGGAGAGTTACTTCTGGCATTTTCGGGATTTTAACTGGTAACCTTCACGATTGCCGGTGCAGATCTCTAGCTTCAGAGCTGCCACTCTGTCAATTTACTAAACCTGCACTTATTTGTGAATTGGGAACCCAAACAAGCACAAGGAGAACATGTAAACTCCACACAGGCCAGTGGATCTGGGTGGCAGTAGAAATGACTACTGTAATGTCATGCCACCCTGCTACCCTTCAGACCACTCTGATTTAAATGAAAGTCACTTCTACTCCTCATCTACAATTAAAAAATACCAAGGCAGGAAGTCCTCCCCACCTCCAAACAGGTAGCTTACTCTTCTGGTCCCATAAATTGATACCTGTTTTCCCATTATTTTCCCTAATTTTTGTAAATGACTATTTCTAGCAGTAAATCTCAGATTATTTAGCCCACTGCTGCTTCCTCTCTCTAATAAAAAATATTACAATTTATGTTCTTTTCTTTTTTTTAATTAGATCAAGCCAAATTATTCCAAAGTAAAAGAGAACAGGAACAAAAGGGAACAATACAGCAGCAGTTAGCCAAATGGTGGCAAGTCTGTTTTTGGGGTGCCCCTCTGGTTGGCAGAAGGCTCTCTGAAGACAGGCCTAGGTGTTTTTGGCTGCACTCTCCCTTGTCAGAGTGCCAGGCTCGAGAGTTGGCTGCCAGGCTTTAACAGCAGGCTCTAATTCACCCATCTGTAGTGAGCCGTTTGCACCTCCTTTCTCCCCTCAGCGCTGCACTTGCACAAAATAGGCGCTCTAATTATACAAACTCAATCTGGAGGCTCTGGCCAGAACTTAATCTACCGTTTTTTAATCAAACAAATTTGTAACAGAAGACGGTGCCAATGCTGAGGCTACTAATTATCAGACCCTGCAGTGTCTCTTGGCTTATTGTTGTAACCCTTTCACAGCTCTTAGTGCTTTGGACACAAAAGCAACACTGTCACAATTGCAGTTTCATAAGTACGGGTACAAGAAAAAGCGAGTCATGCCAGACTTGTCAGATGGGTTAGGCAGGAGAAGCGTGGACGTCGAAACTTTACTAAGCAAACAGACCACCTAAGGAGAGACGTCAAAAGAGCTTGAGGTCCAGTTCAAAACTCTCCATAATGGTGTGAAGATTTAAAAGACCATTAGTAAATATAATAACAAATCATTCTTTATTTGTGATGCCCTAAATGGTAATTTGCTGTAGTTTCAAGTTGTTAAGGCTCTGAGGTTGTGAGTGCAGATCCTGCTACTGATGCCGTGTGACTATGAGCAAGTCACTACACTTGCATGTGTTTCAAATGAAGAATCAAAATAAATGGAATTAATTATACAGGAAAATTCACTCGAAAGTGGACCCGAATATTCTGTGATGACTCTCGCTAGGACAAAGCAATCTGAACGAAACAACGTACAATGTGCTCCTCAGTATATGGAGCCTCAAACAAGCCGGGATCCCCCTGCGTTGGAGCGATGAGGTAGTCACAGGACAGCCATTGAAACCTTTAACCACTGTTTGTATACCACCTGTACCCCTTCACTTAGTTACTCGACTTCTCATCAGCATGGTGGTGTACAGTATTGAGCAATGCATCTTCATGGTGAGAACCTATTGGGCCACCAATTTGTTTAAGCGATGTCAGAATCAACTGGATAATTGTGACTTAACGGAAGGTTACTTCCAGCAAGATGGAGCAACGTGTCACACATTGGCAAGGAGCGTGGCAGAAACTGAGTCCTTCTTCATCAACAGAGTCATTTCAAAGGAGCTTTGGCCACCACAGTAGCCAGATCTGACACCACTAGACTTCTTCTTTTCAGGTCTGCTCAAAGGAAAAGTCCATCGGAACAAGCCTCACACTGTGGAAGATTTGAAGGAAAACATCCAACGTGAAATTGCTGCTATTTCCCCCCCGAGAGGCTTGCTGATACGTTCAAGAACATGGAGCGCCACGTCACAATGTGTCTGGCGGAAAATGAAAACCACTTCCAGCATCGCATGTAATGCACTCGATTACACATACGTCAAGGTAAAGAGCGTACTCTTTTTGGTTCAGTTTGTTTCGGGTGTTGCAACAGAATATTCGGAGCCTCTTTCGAGTGAATCTCCCTGTATCTTCATCTTTACCCGCTTCAGTGAGGGGTTGATGTGACTGACAGCTCGGTCCTGCACCTTCTCCATGTCAAGCCCTTTTCCTTCCAATCTTCTTTTACTTTTTCCATCCACCTCTGCTTTGGCCTCCCTTACGTTCCCTTCCTTTCTACTTCCATTTCTATCACTCTTTTGCACATATATTCATCGTCTCACCTCATTACACGTCCAGACCACTTCAGCTCATTTTCCTGTCCTTTCTTAGATGTCTCTCCCACCTTTGTTTTACCTCTGATTGTCTCATTTCTTATTCTGTTCTTCTGGTGTAACTCCACACATCCATCTCAACATTTCTATCACATCCAACTTCTTCTTCTTCACTCCTTTCACTGTCCCTGTCTCAGCTCCATACATCATGGCTGGTCTTACCACTGTCTTAAAACCTTTAACTTTAACCTTTGCCTTAATTCTTAAGTCACACAATCCTCCTGATTCCTTCTTCAGCACTCTGTGGGTTCATTTGATTGCGGTCTAAATGCCCTGGAAGGGCCAAGTGAGTCAGTATGGTGGACTAGCCAGCAAAATGAAGACATAAGAACACAAGAGGCAAATTTTGCAATTAGTAATATGAGGGATTTTCAAAAAACTTCTGCACTTTTATATTTTCGTTGGAAACGAGGAGTAGTAATTGGCCATTAAAAAGTTGGTACGACGCTTGGAAAATTGCATCGGCAACGAAGGTGACTATGTAGAAAAGATGATGTAATTTGTTTTTGAAATTCTTAATAAATAGAGTTAAAAAAAGTGTGGAAACTTTTTGAACGTTTCTCGTACTTAATTGTACAAGTATCCACCCCCTTGGAAGTTTTTGTATTTTATTACTGTAAAATGCAACCTTGAATCACAATGGATTGTTTTGGCTTTTATGACACGGAGGGCAGCACGGTGGCGCAGTGATAGCGCTGCTGCCTCGCAGTAAGGAGATCTGGGTTCTCTTCCTGGGTTCTCCCTGTGTGGAGTTTGCATGTTCTCCTCGTGTCTGCATGGGTTTCCTCTGGGTACTCCGGTTTCCTCCCACAGTCCAAAGCCATTCAGGTTAGATGAATTGGTGTGTGGGTGTGTGTGTGTACCCTGCGGTGGGCTGGCGCCCTGCCCGGGGTTTATTCCTGCCTTGTGCCCTGTATTGGCTGGCTGGGATTGGCTCCAGCAGACCCCCCGTGTTAGGATATAGCGGGTTGGACAATGACTGACTGACTGACTGACACGGATCAATAGCAGTAATGTCACAGGGAGAGCCGTGCCCATGTTGATCAAACATCTCAGAGTAGGACAACAGTCTCAAAAATCTCAGAGTAATCAAATTTGGTTGTACTCGTAGGAGTGAGACCAAAAGCAGTCCTAATTTACTACTAACTTCACCAGGATGTAGGAGAGCTTGTGAGGTGTCCTACCTCTGTAGGAACATCCAGAAGATGGCATTCAGGTAGAGTTTGGCAAGCTCATCCAGGGAAAGGCTGAATGTTTTGGAGACACAGGAAAACAATGAACTTGTAAAAAGATATAACAGAAATGGAATAATAGTCATAACAAATCTTGTAAATTACTTGATCTCCGTCTACATGGAGAAGCAATGCTCTTCCAGTCAAATCGAAAGTGTAACGTGTATGTATGTCAAAACTAACCATTTCTCAAATTTACATCAAATTTCAAACATCCTTACTACACCTGAGGTCAATCGCAGATTTATACATTTCCCTGGCACTATCCGTGAGGTAAAATTAAAGTAAGCTGTATTCATGCAAATCGGCACATAGATGAAGATCATTGTTTCAAATGTGGATGTGCATGCAAGCAATATCACAGTATCAACACACAAGTGGACATGGGTGCAAACCACCATATTACCCTGAAGATGGGTGGGACAGCATGGGTGACTGACAGTGAAATGTCACACAGTATGCTGAGCTCTGCATTGCACAGATCCCTGGAACATTCCAGTTACATTTTACAAGCCCAAGAAGGTTCAAGAAGGCAGGCTTAGACAACTAGGACTTTGGATGAATAAAACTAAAACCTCGTAGACTATAAAGGGGGCTGGAAAAGAGCCCTGGGTATGGAAAAGCCCAGTGGAAGATGACTGGGACCCCAGAAGAGTGAACATGAATTCAGAAATAGCACAAGCATAGATAGATAGATAGATAGATATGAAAAGCACTATATAATAGATAGATAGATAGATAGATAGATAGATAGATAGATAGATAGATAGATAGATAGATAGATAGATAGATAGATAGATAGATAGATAGATAGATAGATAGATAGATAGATAGATAGATAGATAGATAGATAGATAGATAGATTCTTTGAGTGGCTTCCCTTCTACTTTAGGGGTAGAAAAATAAATCATGTTAAGACCCTCATCTGTTCCCTGGTTTTCTTTAAAAAATCAGCCCATGTAAAACCCCTTACTGTGCCCTGCTTATGTTGTGGGCTCAATCCATGTGCATGTGTGGTACGGCATATACTGTAGATAGATAGATAGATAGATAGATAGATAGATAGATAGATAGATAGATAGATAGATAGATAGATAGATAGATAGATAGATAGATAGATAGATAGATAGATAGATAGATAGATAGATAGATAGATAGATAGATAGATAGATAGATAGATAGATAGATAGAGAAAAGGTTTGGGGTAGCCACGATCAACGATCAAAAAAGGTCTTTACAGACTGAGTTCAAGACAGAACTGCCTTAATGGCAACAAGATGTCACTTTTACAGACGGGTCTGAGGATGTCATTGGCGACTGAACTAGAAGTGATATTGACAGGCCCAGGAGGGATTTCCCTCGGGTGGTCTGCAGGAAGAAGAGAGAAAGGGTTAGTGCACACTGCCACACTAAGAGATGGAATTACTGTACCATCTTTTGAGCCTATTGGCTGCCTCTTATTCGCACAAGTGTAACAATAGATAGAACTTTATTTGTCCCCAGGGGGAATTTTGGCTTTTAACAGAAATTCTTTAAATAAATAAACACATGAATAGGGGAATAAATAAATAAATAAATATTCACGTGCAATATGGTCTGAAAACACACCGAAATTACTAAAAAGGAACAAAATTTAAGAAGAAAGAAAACATCTGACCTGGCAGTCCCAGTCACAGTGAGGCCCTATACAGGCATATTGCTGTTGTGGCTCTGAGGCTAGGGATCTGCACTGGCAATCGGAAGGTTGCCAGTTCGAATCCTGTAAATGCCAAAAGGAACTCTGCTCTGTTGGGCCCTTAAGCAAGGCCCTTAACCTGCAATTGCTGAGTGCTTTGAGTAGTGAGAAAAGCGCTATATAAATGCAAAGAATTATTATTATTGTTATAAAGGAGCCCCCTTAGTGTTCCTTGACACTTGTCTGCTGAATAATTCAGTAGCTGAAACTCCTCAATGTTATTCATAATGGCTCTTAGTTTTGTTTTCATCCTCTTCTTTGCTAGCTATGGCTGGTTTCAGTCACAATTCAGTTACTTTATGAGGCGTCTTCTATTGGCATAACAGCAGGAGCAGAGGTGATTCTTGGGAATCAGGGCCAAAGGCAGACAGCTCCATGGGGCACTCCAACTCATCCTCCTCTGTCTCAACATGGTAAAAGTTATTATTTTAGTGTAAAGTGTAAATATGAAAAAAAAATCAACAGGGGAGATTTAAGAAACACAAATCCTATATTTTAATTTTGTTAAAAACAGATTAAATAAAACACTGCAATGAAAACAGCAATCTACCATGTAATAAAGCACATAGAAGTCTGTGTGTCAGGTCCCTGTGAGCAATCTGATTGGTCAGTTTGGCTTTGGTGTGATTGGTCTGCTAGGCTTTGGTGATGCGACAGAAGAGGAAGTGCGAGTGGGAGACATACTGTATGAGGAGGAGAAACAGCACAGGGGGCATGAGGAGAGTCCCCTTCAAAGACGGTGAGTATAAAAGTGGGCCGGAAATGAGAAAGGTGCCTTGCAAATAATGACAGAGTCTGAGAAGCAGACTATATAGATAGATAGATAGATAGATAGATAGATAGATAGATAGATAGATAGATAGATAGATAGATAGATAGATAGATAGATAGATAGATAGATAGATAGATAGATAGATAGATAGATAGATAGATAGATAGATAGATAGATACTTTATTAATCCCAATGGGAAATTCACATATATGTGAATGTGCTTAAGAAAGGGAGTGCTGGTGAAGAGAGGTTAATAAAGATGTAAGACAGACACTGACGGAGTCGCCTCCAAAGACGATAGGAGGCAAGAAAGGAGCCTCAAAAATAATGAGAGTTTGAGAAGCAGGCTTTATGGGAAGAGACGACCACACATACAAATACAGAGGAAAGGGGCTCAATGTAGGGCAGGGGGTTACAACTGATAGCATAGCTAGTTGTAAATAAAATAGAAAAACGAGAAAAGAATCAAGTACATTTTAAAAAACTAAATAGATGAAAAAGTAAATAAAATGTAAATAAATGTAAGGTCTGACGTGGGCTGGTGCCCTGCCCGGAGTTTGTTTCTTGCCTTGTGCCCTGTGTTGGCTGGGATTGGCTCCAGCAGACCCCCGTGACCCTGTAGTTAGGATATAGCGGGTTGGATAATGGATGGATGGATGGATGATTAAATGTAAGGTGCACTTGGTTATAAAAAATAAATACAAACTGCACATTCTAATATTAAAAAAAAGTACACATGAATAAAAATACATTGTAAAAGTCACTATTGGTGGGCTTTGGCTGTAGCGAATGCAGACCTCCGAACACTACGCACTACTGAAGTCAGAGCTCAGGCTGCAAGGCCCACGTGGCGTGTGGTCGATCTCAAGTAAGATTTAATTGGCTTTAAAGATAGAGACTCCTCTCACCACAGCTCACAGTGATAGGATCAGTCGACACTGCAGAGGGACCCCTGACTCACTGTTACCCACTCACCCTGTGGCTGAACCGGAGCTGCTGAGTTTATCCTTGCAATGACTACAGTGGGGTCTGCACTCCTACAAGAACTTGGGGTCCACATGAATGGCAGGTTGGACTGGTCTCATGACACAGAAGAAAGGCCAGAGCAGGCTTTTTATCTTAGGAGACTGCGTCCCTTTAATGTGAGTAGTGACATCCTTCACATCTTCTAAACTCTGTGATGGCCATATGCCAAATGATAAGTAATGATAATAATAAAAAAAATATTTTCAGTTTGTTTTGGAATAAAACTATCCAACTCTTTTAAAAGATGTAGAAATTTCAATAGTATTAGTTCATCTTCATTTTCCTCTTCGCATTCACATAAATCGGCCTGCTTATCACACCATTGGAAAGGAAATGCAAGATGCTGTTTGTATTTATTTTCAGATGGATTGTCCCTTGGGAAAGTGTGGCACACCATTGTGTTTTACTGACATCCTTTCTGTTATTCAGTGATTGCCCATAACAATGACAAGTATGCTAAAATAAGGCGGCATTCATTTTCCTTCCTCAATTCTGTAATCTGCCCGTAAGATGACATCACTGAAATGAAATGTAAAGTATAATATTATTTGTCTTTTTGACCAATGCCATTCAGCTACTGCGTTGCCAGTCACTCCTAAGTGGGAATATTCATTTTCCCAGAGGAAGTGGATTGACAAGGCAGGGCATAATCATGGATGTGCCCCCCGTGAGATCCTCTCTCTTTTCACTTTCCATGTTCACATAAAGTTCACATAAAGCTGTAAATTAACTCCGTGTAATGCTGCTGCTGCTTGTGGCATACTGTGCTGCTAACTCACTGCTTTAGAGACCGCGGTTCACCACATGGAGGGTTCACATCCTCCCTCTGAGCTGTGCTCCTTGTGTCCCACATCCCAAAATATGCATGTTATCCACCATAATAAAAGGACAAATGTATGTGTGTGAATGCGTGCTTGTATGTGTCCAGCCAGCTGCTATGTCTCTGTTATAAGCTATTTGGTATGGCATATAATTGGTGACTATTCAGGGAGTGGATGCAAAGGTAGTCCACTCTTACAAGTACTTGGGGGTCCATGTCAATGACAGGTTGGACTGGTCTCAGAACACAGAGGAAATGTAGAAGAAAGGCCAGAGCGGGCTCCTTTTCCTTAGGAAAGTGCGTTCCTTTAATGTGAGTAGTGACATCCTTCACATCTTCTGCAACAAGTTTCTTGGGGTGCATATCTCAGATCACTTCTCCTGGACAATCAACACCAACTCTGTTGTTAAAAAGGCACAACAATGCCTTGAGACTGAAGCGAATTGGCTTACCACAACCCATTCTTATGACCTTTTGCAGGGGAACTGTGGGGAGCGTTCTGACACACTGTATCACTGTATGGTTTGGGAATAGCAAAGCCCGTGAGTGCAAGACTGTGCAGGGTGTAGTGAGGACCTTCTGGGAGGATCATATCCAGGACCTCTTTCAGACACGCTGTTTGCCTAGAGCCTGCGCCATTGTGAAAGACGTCTCTCACTCATCACACGCACTGTTTGACCTCCTTGCATCAAGAAGAAGACACCACAGAATTAGAACCAGCACAGCCAGGTCCTATAACGGCTTCTTGTCCTATAATGGCTCCTGCGTGTCACCCGGTACCATATTCCTATAACATTCCCCCAATTATGTACTGTCACTTTGCACTCTGCACTCTAATATGGATATTGAGCATTGTTTAAGCTTTATAGTCCTGCATCTTTAGTCTTGTGATATTGTATTGTTGCTCTGGTTTTTGGTAATGTTATGGTGTATGTTAAATGTACGTTGTTTTGCCTATGCATCAGGGACTGTAAGGAACAAACTTTTGTTCAATCATATACTACTGTATATATGTGAATGAATGACAATAAAGTTGAGTTGAGTTGAGTTGAAAATTGTAATGGCCAGAGTGATTTTCTATGTTGTGGTGTGCCGGGCTGGTAACATCACTTCAAGAGAGGCCCACGTAATCAACAGGCTAATTAAAAGGTGTGACAAAGGCGCTATATAGGTGTTGACCCAACACAGACTGACAACGAAGGCATGTGTAGAAATAAATGAAAATTTTTTTTACATTTTTCTTCAGCCGTGGGGCACATCTTCCCTGTGTCCCACAGGCCCAACACAGTCCCAAAACAATACACAAAGTAAATCAGCTCAAACCACACTCTTCTTCCTCCACGACTCCTCCCAGGCAGCTTTGTCGTCGTCCACCTCCTCCCGACTCTGGCGCCTCGCGTAGTGGCTGCAGGCTCCCTTTGTAGCCCCCTCGGAAGTGCTCCAGGTGGTAATTGGCCTAATTAGGCTGCACTTCCAGATGTGGCTGCATTCCAGCCCACATGGGCTCGTTAAGCCTTGCAGCTCCTCCGGGTGGTGGCCACGGAGCCCAGGAGTCCTGAAGTCCCATGCCTGTGGCCCCGTTGTAACCCAGGAGGGCTGCCACCACGCGTTCTGGGGGACGTAGTGTGCATCCCATGACTGCTCCCCCGGATCCAGTGTCAAAGGGGCGTCCTGACAGAAAGATAGATAGATAGATAGATAGATAGATAGATAGATAGATAGATAGATAGATAGATAGATAGATAGATAGATAGATAGATAGATAGATAGATAGATAGATAGATAGATAGATAGATAGATAGATAGATAGATACTGCGGTGGGTTGGCACCCTGCCCAGGATTGTTTCCTGCCTTGTGCCCTGTGTTGGCTGGGATTGGCTCCAGCAGACCCCCGTGACCCTGTGTTCGGATTCAGCGGGTTGGAAAATGGATGGATGGATGGATAGATAGATAGATAGATAGATAGATAGATAGATAGATAGATAGATAGATAGATAGATAGATAGATAGATAGATAGATAGATAGATAGATAGATAGATAGATAGATAGATAGATAGATAGATAGATAGATACTTTATTAATCCCAAGGGGAAATTCACAATACAGGGCATGGGTCTGGGCCATCTGCCACAAATAGACAGACATGCTCTGGTCCCCCCTGGAGGTCATAGAGGGGGAGAGAATGAAGACAAAACTGAGTGACATTATTAACAAATCTGCACAATCCTCTTTGTGACACACCAACACAGGATTTTCAAAAAAAAGGAATTATTCAGCAGAAGTGGTTCAGGAAACGCTAAGGGGGCTCCTTTATACCAACAGCATGTATACTGACTCAATGTGTCTGAGGCTACCAAGTCAGACATTTACTTTCTTCTTAAATTTTCTTCTTTTATAGTCATTCTGGTGTGTGTTCGGACCATAGTGTGCGTGTGTATTTATTTGTCTATTTATTTATATATTTATGTATCTATTCGGGTGGCACGGTTGCGCAGTGGGTAGCGCTGCTGCCTCGCAGTTAGGAGAACCGGGTTCGCTTCCTATGTTCTCCATGCGTGGAGTTTGCATGTTCTCCCCATGTCTGCATGGGTTGCCTCCGGGTACTCCGGTTTCCTCCCACAGTCAAAAGACATGCAGGTTAGGTTCATTGGCGATTCTACATTGTCCCTAGTGTGTGTGGTGTGTGTGTGTGTGTGTGCCCTGCGGTGGGCTGGTGCCCTGCCCGGGGTTTGTTTCCTGCCTTGCGCCCTGTATTGGCTCCAGCAGACCCCCGTGACCGTGTAGTTAGGATATAGCGGGTTAGATAATGGATGGATGTACAGTATCTATTCTATTTGTAAAAGCACTGCTAACGTTTGTGATTCACCATCTGTTGGAATGAAAAATACATTGCATTTTATTACTATATACAAATTAATGTAATTACTACATTACAAAATACATTCCAGTAGAAGGTACACAGCAAACGTTGACACTAACTACGCTGAGGTCAGTGTTGATTAGATCAATTTCAGCCCATCTTAGTCAGGTCGTACATTCTTAAATAACATTCTCAAACAGGCTTAATCCAGTTTAGGGTCACAAAGCACCCGAACCTATCCTAGAACTAATGGGCACAAGGTAGGAAACAACCCTGGACAGGACACTAGGCCATCAAAGGACTCTCCTGACAATTTTCATCTTGCCAGGACATGTTTTGGAGTAAAATCCATGCAGATACTGGGAAAGCTTATAAACTCCACAGGGACAACAACCAGAAGTGGGATTTGAACGCAGAAAGCCCATAAGGCAGCAGCATCACATCCTGTGCTCCCATCTGATGTCTTTCATAGGGTCTCTAAATTAGCCAAGTGGGCCGATGGACTCTCAATGACTGGTGTCCACTCCAGGAGTTGATTTCATAATTACTGAGGACTCACAAAGTACTCAGGCCCCTTCACTGTCTGCACATTTTATTGTGTTGTAGATTTAAGCTTTACAATTTGCCATTTTTGCCCATCAATCTATACTCAATAACCCTTAATGATAAAGTGAAAACTTGTTTTCAGAAAGGTTTGAAATTTTCTTACAGATCAAAGCCTGAAATCTCTCATTCCTAGAAGCATTCAGACACTGTGTGTGGAACTCCAAATTGTGCTCACGTTCATCTCCTCTTTGCTTTAATTCACCTTGAGATGTTTCTAGAACTTGATTGGAGTCCACCTGTTACCAACTGAAGTGATTGGACATCGTTTAGAAAAGGTACACACCTGTAGATAGAAGGTCCCACAATTCACAATGCATGTTAGGACAAAAATCCAAGGAACTCTCTGTAGACCTCCATGATCAAGCTGTGGTGAAGCATACAGCAGTCTGAGGTGATCAAACCATTTCTAAAGCTTTAAGGGTTCCCAAGACCATAGTGGCCTCAATAACTGTTGTAACATAACACACAAGTGCTGGGGACTGTCCCCGTTTAGTAAAGTTGAAGGGTTAGTGGTTTGGTCTTCACAGCCTTGAGCCCAGAACAGAACTGATCAATATAAGAATGGCAGACATATATATATATATATATATATATATATATATATATATATATATATATATATATATATATATATATATATATATATATATATTGTTTAAAAATTTACTGTCATATAATGCAAAGAGTACGCGACACGTGTTTTGCCCTAATTCTGGGCTCATCAGGCGTACTCACTCACTGCACCCCCTTACGGGACTCGAACCTCGGACGTCAGCGCTAGAGGCGAAGCCCCTAATATTGCGCCACGGAAGCGTTACCTGGTAGGTAACCACCCATACAATCAGATTGTGATTTAGACTACGAATGCCGTGAATGTAATTACCCCGATCTACATGCTGTCAAATAAAAATGAACCACACGCCGTGGCGCAATGTTAGGGGCTCGCCTTTAGCGCTGATGTCCGAGGTTCGATTCCCGTAAGGGAGTGCAGTGAGTGTGTACGCCTGATGAGCCCAGAATTAGGGCGAAACACGTATCGCGTACTCTTTGCATTATTTGACAGTAAACTATTTCAACCATTCTATGATCTGCTTCTCACAACTGAAGGCACCGTGGCGGATGTTAGCTGACTTGCTGACCAACCACAAGCGTTACCTGGTAGGTAACCACCCATACAATCAGATTGTGATTTAGACTACGAATGCCGTGAATATATATATATATATATATATATATATATATATATATATATATATATATATATATATATATATATATAAAATGGAACAACAGGAAGTGATGTAACAAGCAGGTGGCATTCTGGGATCGAAGTGGCATCATCTAGAGGTGGGACTTTGAGGGGTGGAACCGGAAGTGGCATCATACGCCAGAAGTGATTGGGGTGATTCTTCAGTTGTTCTGCGGGGAAAAGAAGAGAAAGAGTTAGAGTACAGCTCCAACCCCTGGTCTGGTGAGCAAATACAATTATTTGAGCCCATAAACTGTCTCCTAGTCGCACATGTGTGACACTATGAAATAAAATAAGTCTAGAACCAGCAAACTCTTCCAAGAGTTGGCCGTCCACTAACTATTCAAGAAGGGCCTTGGTCAGAGAGATGAACAAAAACCCAATGGTCACTCTAACAGAGCCAGACGTTTTCTGCCGAGATGGGAGAACCTTTGGGAAGCATGGCCATCTCAGCAACACTCCATTAATCAGACAGAAGCCACTATCAAGTAACATACATTTGACAGTTTAGACCAGATTCCCTGGTCTGATGGAACAAGAACTGAACTCTTCATGTTGAAGTCCAAGCACCATGTCTGGAGAAGACCAGGCACTGCTTCCCAACTGCCCAACTCCATCCCAACAGTGAAATATGCTGGTGGCAGCATCAGGCTATGGGATTCTTCTCAACGACTGAAACAAAGAGATTGGTCAGAATTGAAGGAAGGATGAATGCAGACAAAAACAGGGTGGACCCTGAAGAAAACCTGCCCCAGAGTGCACGAGACCTCAGATTGGGATGACAGTTCATCTTTCAACACGAGTTCTAGAGATGCACTGTGCACACTGCAGACCCCAGCATCAGAGAAGAGGACTCCGAGATAATGTACTCATCAAAAAGCATATACAGGGGGCTTCCTGTCATGACTTGGCAGTGTTTGTGCTGCATGCTCGAATCTGGCACAGCATCTTGTATGAGACAAACTGTGACAGCAAGGTTCTGCAGAGCCCCAGTGTTTGTTTTGAAACCCTTAATAGAGAAAACTCCAGGAGTGAGAGGATTTTCTTGAAAACGTTTTAAAAACACCGGCTTGGTATCTCTTAAACCGATGTGAGGGAGATAGCAGAAAACCTGGAAGCTGACATGACATTTCATGAGAAAAGACAGTGGAAAACAACATGGCAGTTCCCGTATAAGAGCGGAAAGGAAATGCAATCCTCTCCATATGAGAGCTTTCACATACCGTTTTTTTTTCTGCTCTCAATAGTTCAAATAATTCACTTTACAAACTGGAAGATTTTTGTGTCCTGTTAGGTTTTACAATTCATAGAAGAAGACTTAAAGATAACTTCAAGAACTTGGAGAAAACCTAGCCCAGATTTAGAGGATTTGGCATTGCAAGTCGGTGCTGCTGTCCATATCTTTGCTGATTATGAATCTTCCTCCACATGTGATTTGCTGGAATGAAAATCACAGGAACAACTTGTGGATCTACATGGAAACCTAAGCATTGCCTTTGTCTTCTACTAACGTTTCCCATCATTGTTACCTCTGGTGATGAGATGGCTTACAGAGGAGAGGTCTACCTGCTGACACAGTGGTGCTAGGACAACAATCTCACTGTTAATGTCCACAACACTAACAATATGATGACCAGTTTCCACATACCATCCCTGCTACATCAACACCCCCTACCACGTCAACTGGAATGACCAGTGGCAGGTCCCCCTCTGACCATCAGTATGGGCTGTCCATGACTGATGACCAAGTAAGGAGGCAAATGAGGAAGCTACACACAGGAAAAGCTGCAGGACCAGATGTAGTCAATCCTCAAGTTCTTATGGTCTGTGCTGACCAACTTTGTGGTGTCCTGTGTCACTTTGTTCTTCAGTCCCTAAGGCCTCAAAAAGTACCACTGCTGTGAAGAACATCCTGCATTGTTCCTGTTCCAAAGAAGGCAGGCACCTCTTCACCTAATGACTATAGTGCTCTGTCACACATCATGAAGACCTTTGAGATGTTGTTCCAGGATTATATGCATCCCCTTGAGGTAGAACACTTGGACCCACTGCAGTTTGCTTATCGGAAAAGATTGGAATGGAGGATGTAATTGTCTATCTGCTCCACAAGGCTTATTCTCACCTGGACAAAGCTGGCAGCATTGTGAGGATTCCGTTTTTTTATTTTTATCCAGTGCCTTCAGTGTCATCCAGCCATAACTGTTAAGGGGTAAACTCAAAGATGTGCAGGTGGATGAGCCTGCAGTGTCCTGATAATGGAGTATCTGTCAGGCAGACCACAGTCTGAGGGATTTAAGGACTGTGTGAGAAGCTCTGGAGCACCACAAGGAGCAGGCCTGTCTGCTGTTCTCTTCATTCTGTACACATCCGACTACAAATATAACAGCAGGTCATGTCACTTGCAGACATTCTCAGATGATTCTCCTCTTATGGGGTGTATTGAAAAGGGGGATGAGACAGAGGAGAGGAGTCTGGTGGAGAACTCTGTTTCTTGGTGCAAAGAGAATTGTCTGCAACTTAACATCGGCAAAACCAGGAAACTGCCTATTGACTTTCACTGCACCAAAGAGCCTCCATGTCTGGTCACTATTCAAGGAGTGGATGTAGAGGTGGACCACTTTTAAAAGTACTTGGGGTCCACATTAATGACAGGTGGGACTGGTCTCATAACACAGATGGTCTATATAAGAAATAAGATAAGAAGTCTATCTATCTATCTATCTATCTATCTATCTATCTATCTATCTATCTATCTGTCTGTCTGTCTGTCTGTCTGTCTGTCTGTCTGTCTGTCTGTCTGTCTGTCTATCTATCTATCTATCTATCTATCTATCTATCTATCTATGTAGACTTCAGAAAGCAGAAGGCACCTTCTACATCAGTGGGGATGCTGCTGAAAGGATTGGCGGCTTTATTTTACTTGGAGAGACCTTCACCGATGAACCGAAGTGGACATAACACATTTTTCTCTTGTCAAAAATGGTCACCAGCACTTTTTCTTCCTCAAATGTCAGAGGGCAGCTCACATTTCTCCCTGTGTTTTGTCATATACTTCTACAGGCACACAGAGGAGTCCATCTTCAGTGGCTGTATCATACCCTGGCTCAGCTTCTGCTCAGCTCATGAAGGTAAAGCACTGCAGAGGGTGGGGAAGGCCGCACAGAGCCATTATTACAATGTGCATTGATTTGACAAACATATTAAACCTCAGAAGTGATGAATATGATGTCCAGATTGTATTTTAGTTCCCTTTTAAGTAGACCAATGCTGTGCATTTTGCACTGAAGAACTTTTCTTTAGCTTTCATCAGTTTATATAGCCTAGCTGTTGTCACTTCTTAGAAAACTGGCCCACAGGTCAGAAATATCTCAGCCAAGCTTTACTCCATCATGCCTGCTGTGCTGGAAGCCATTAACCGGCTGATGGGGTGCTACGTTCAGTTTTCGTTTGGCATGGGCACACATAAATAAAACTTAGCAGGCTTGTGCGGTTCTACTAACATAATCAGAGCACTTTGTTGCACTCATATTGCAATAAGGGCACATAGCGAGAATGACACTGCTTTTGTAAGCAGTTACCTTCTATTAAGGTATGAGACTGACAAACGTCCTGGCTCGGCTGCCTTGGTCAACTTGTGATTCATTTATTTTGAGGAAAAGTAGCTTTAATAGAGGTGAAGGTGCTGTATGTGATGGCTGACGTATTGGTAAAGTAACTAGCTGAACCCTCAGTGTTTCATATGGCCTGTACTGTTCATTGTAACAGCAATCATGTCATTACATGTGCCTGATGACAGATGCTATCTGCTCAGACACTGGAGCCTTATGCCCTTTCTACCCCCAGAACGCAGATGAGAGGCGCTAAAATGCCGCATATCGTATCATCTTGCAGTTGTGGAGTGTAACACGATGCGTCAGGAGTGAGACCAATGAGGGTCTGCTGTGCCCTGATTGCATATGTATGAACTTAATTAGCATAGTCCATTCACGATTGTGTCCGAGTTAGAGGCGCCTTCTCATACACACATTTACAAGATGACTGTTATTAAAAACGTCAATTATGTAGATATATACGTTCTCAAGTTTATATAACTGATTTTTTCTGTGGTGTGGTGTTTTTTGGTATAAGAATATTTTCACCCTTGAATCTATGCTTTATAAATGAGACCCCTGGTCTGGCCTATTTGCTTTTAAAGCCTCATTGAAGGCCACCAAGGTATTTCTTATGAAGTTTACGGGAGCTGGTGTGATAACTAATGCCTGTTTTATATTATTTTAGATTCTGGATCATTGAATTGAAGTCTATATTCGATTTTAACTTGTTTTTAACAAAGTTGAATATTTTTAACTGTCTTGTCCTTATGTTTATGGCACTGTTGCGATTTACAGTCTACTTTATTTTTTTACAGATAAAAATTGAAGCCAAATCGTTTTAGGGGAATCCAAGGAATCCAATTTTGTTTCTTTGTTTCTTGGTATGCTATCTTGCTTAAAACTCAACCATTTTTTACCGTCATTATTAATGCCTGTAAGAGCCATTTGCTAGTTATTTAAGTTATATAAATGTTTGCCTAAATATTAGTGCCTAGTCTATGGGAGGTTCCTACAACCCCCATAAGTTGAATTGAATTGGTATATTCTAACTATTGCTAGCCTCTCTGACTAAACATTATACTCAGTTAGTGACCTGCCTTGCCAGGTGTAAGGCGTTGAGGGCACATGGTTATAAACCGTGCCTTACGTGCCAAGTAACATGAAAGACAACGTGCTCTATTGAATGTGCAGCGCCGTACGTTTAAAGCGCACTGAAGAAGAAGTAAAGTACAGAAACAACTAAAGTTTGACAAGAAAAACTACATTTAGAGAAGAGACATTTTTTCTAATTTTTTGCCTTTTTTCCTACATGTGTAACAACCTTTTTTCTTTATTCTTGTGTGGATTGCTTGCTTTGAATTTTGACTAAATCGTTTGTAATGAACGTTTGGATTGAGAGATTTCTTTCAGCACGTGTTTAACCCGAACTTGATCCTGCCTTACACTCCCGCAGCTACAATGCCATTTGGTTTCTTATTGGATGTTGCTGTCTTGAGAGATTAGTGTGTTCTGTTGCCATGGCAATTTCCCATAATTCATTGGAGTACATGATTGGTGATGTCATCACATGTGAAGGTATAAAGATCGCCTTTACATGGCGATTACGTGCAACTTATTTTTTGCCTTTGTTATTGACCCCTGCTTGAACTCTTTGACTTTGATTCTTGCAGTTAGCGTTTTGATTTTGATGATTAGTTTTTTGCTTGACCTTCCTTTGTTCTTTCTAAATGGTGATTTTTCTCCCGGTCCTTTTGTAAAATTTCCTAACTATTCCTGTAGTTGGTAGCATCGTGTGACCATTTCACTCATGTTTCTGATTTCACAGAAATACGGGGGTGTTCTCTGCATCTGCTATCCCTCAGTGTCAATTCTTTGCAAAGTCATAGCGACATTTAGCCTCAAATTCAAGTAGGCCCTAGCACTTGGGTTTTTTGTCTCATACTTTCATTTTGAGTTTATCGCTTTGGTTTTGCTAGCACAGTTTTGGACGTGTAAGAAAACCCACAAACATCTTGCATTTAAAGGAATATGGTATAGAGTATCGGTAAAAATGTCACCGATTTGATATCAAAGATGGCTAGACAGTTACTCCTACAAGAAGTCATTGCTGCTGAGGCCAAGGGTGGACTTGCTTTTTTCCTCAGTAGACTATCAATCACATCTATTGATATTTCTGTAGAATAAATGGTTGAAAACACAGATTATCCACATTTTTCTATTCAGGTATCTCACCATTATCTGTCGGCACTGTGTGCATGAAGATCTGCTCTTTGTCTGTTGTTGAAAAGGTGAACAGCACCCATGGGTACGCTTACTTTTTCACAGGGCTGTACTACTGAGTGCTGTCCATCGTTTTTCTTTCTTCTTCCTTTAGTGGTGTTGCTACCCAGAATCCACTGGGTCACACTGTGAGTTTTGCACTTTTTTGCCCTTTTTCCCATTCTACCTTATTTTAACAGTACCTTTAACCAGGCATGCCTCAATCCCCTGACTCCTTTCACTTTTATCCTGAATAGTTTTTCCGTTTCATGAGTGTTTAATTGCAACTCAAAGCATTTGATAAAATGATTCAGATAACTTCAGTCTCATTGTGTGAAATCTGCCTTAAGGAACCCAAAAAGCGTGCAAAACACAGACTCATCCATGGACTCCAAATGGTCTTCTCCACGGAATTGCTATTGATGGATGAGTGAGTGCTACTCGCTTCCATTCAGTTTTCGTATAAACGTTGAAAGCCACAGCTGGGGTGGCCCAAACACAGCGGCCATTCCTTGTCTCGCTTTATTTTACGAATCTGGCAACATGATGTCAGGGTGTTTGGCAGGCCTAAAGCAGATAAGAGAGCTGGAAATGCTGCATTTGGCTCCGCACAAACTGTCAGTGCAGACGCCGACTACACCAAGGGGGCTAATCTGGCAGATGGAGCTGTGATAACCCCTGGCAACTGAGTGCAACTTGAATAAAAACTGCTGGCATCTGTCTTTATCTGGGATTACAGGCAACTTGTAAGAGAACATAAAAGCCAAAAATGAGCAGGAGCTGGCAAAGCTTTCCTTATATTAGTTACTGCCCTGTGTGGGACATCGTCAGTTTCTTAACAGGACTTATGAAAAACAAATCGTGTCAGTGCAGGTTAATGGAAGTGAAAATGTCTGGGTTGTGAGTCATTTTTGATATTTATTTATTTGTTTTAATAGTCATAAATCAGGTATGGAGAGGCACAGGGTCTAAAAAGTCACAAAGTCGCACAGTCCAGAAAACACTCTTTGAAGCTCAGCCTGGTCTCTGTCTGTGTGGTGAGTTCATGTTCTTCCCCAGTACTCCTTTTTTCTTCCCAAATCCCAAAGACCTGTAGGTTAGATTCACAGCAGACTCTAAAATGTCCCAGAATCAGTAAGTGGGCCTTTTGTTTCTTCATTCCACCCAATACTACAACGGTAGTTTTTGCGCTTCTTCAACCCTCTGTTGGAATAGGCAGGTTTAAAAACAGATGGCTAAGTACATCAGGGTTCCTCCTGCAACTCTCCTTGGTATCCTCGTGTGTCTCAACCCCTCTTACATGACACTTCCTCTCTCCTTCGCATTCCCATAAAGCCTCCTTCTCAGACTCTGTCATTTTGAGGCAATTTTCTTACCTCCTGTTCACATTATTATCAATGGTAGACAGGCCCCCTTTACCTGCTGTGAAAAGATCATTCGTATTTGTAGCTGTTGTAAAATATGTGTGTGTGTTTTGTGATATATGGCCGGCCATTCATCCCGGCCAATACCGCCAGACCACCAGGTGGAGCTCTTCCTGCAGCATGGAGGTGCCCCGAAGGCCAGCAGGGAATCCTGGACAATGGAGTTTTTATCCACAGCGAATGCTGGATACCATGGGGGCCGCTAGAGGACGCTGCAGGGAGGAACAAGGATTATTTTCACTTTTCCGGAAGTGCGTCCTAATCACGTGGACAGAGGAAATGACGTACTTCCGGGTTGAAGAAAAGGAGTTTTTATCTGACCCGGAAGTGTTAACAGTCACATAGACAGAGAGAGAAACACTTCCGGGTCAAGGACTATAAAAGGACTGTGGGAGATCCCAGACGTCGAGCTGAGCTGGGTGGAAGGGTGGCAACGCGTCTGGGAGAGTGGAGGATTGAGTCGTGTCTTGAGTACAGTAATCCCTCCTCTATCGCAGGGGTTGCGTTCCAGACCCCCCCGCGAAGTAGAAACCATATGTTTATATGGTTATTTTTATATTGTCATGCTTGGGTCACAGATTTGGACAGAAACACAGGAGGTTGTAGAGAGACAGGAACTTTATTCAAACACTGCAAACAAACATTTGTCTCTTTTTCAAAAGTTTAAACATGCTCCATGACAAGACAGAGATGACAGTTCCGTCTCACAATTAAAAGAATGCAAACATATCTTCCTCTTCAAAGGAGTGCGCATCAGGAGTAGAGAATGTCAGAGAGAGAGAGAAAAAAGCAAACAATCAAAAATCAATAGGGCTGTTTGGCTTTTAAGTATGCGAAGCACCGCCGGACAAAGCAGCTTCAAGGAAGAGAGCAATGTGAAGGTAGTCTTTCAGCATTTTTTAGTGGAGCGTCCGTATCCTCTAGGCCAGTGTGCGAACAGCCCCCTCCGTCAGGAGCAGAGAATGTCAGAGAGAGTGAGAGAGACAGAGAAAAACAAACAATCAAAAATCAATATGTGCCCTTCGAGCTTTTAAGTATACAAAGCACCGTGTGGGAAGCATGTCACTTGACAAAGCAGCTGCACAGAAGGGAGCAACGTGAAGGTAATCTGTCAGAATTTTTAGACGAGCGTCCGTATTGTCTAGGGGTGCGAACAGCCCCCCTGCTCACACCCCCTTCGTCAGGAGCCGAGAATATCAGAGCAAGAGAGAGAGAGAGAGAAAAGCAAACAATCAAAAATCAATATGTGCTGTTTGATCTTTTAAGTATGCGAAGCACCGTGCAGGAAGCATATCGCTTGAGAAAGCTGCCATATGTAAGCCCAGTAAGGAAGAGAGTCAATGTGAAGGTAATCTTTCAGCGTTTTTTGAGGAGCCGCCATATCCTCTAGGGGTGCGAGCAGCCCCCGTGCTCACAATATATTTGAGGAGTTTTATTTAATACGTAATACGCGCTCTGGTTGGGTAGCTTCTCAGCCATCTGCCAATAGCGTCCCTTGTATGAAATCAACTGGGCAAACCAACTGAGGAAGCATGTACCAGAAATTAAAAGACCCATTGTCTGCAGAAACCTGCGAAGCAGCGAAAAATCCGCGATATATATTTAAATATGC
Organism: Erpetoichthys calabaricus; assembly: GCF_900747795.2. Lineage (NCBI taxonomy): Eukaryota > Metazoa > Chordata > Cladistia > Polypteriformes > Polypteridae > Erpetoichthys > Erpetoichthys calabaricus. Next base: position 81,388,177 of record NC_041409.2, read on the forward strand.
TTACATATAAAATCCGCGATGGAGTGAAGCCGCGAAAGGCGAAGCGCGATATAGCGAGGGATTACTGTATAAAAAATGCATCATTTAGAGCACAATGTATTACATACCTTGTAACAAATTATTAAATAACTTGATTGTGAAAAAATAACCTGAAAAATACCAAAGTTTTTCTTTAAATATGTTGGGCTGTGTGGCCTCTTCTCGTCACAATTGTTCTGATGTTTATAATCAGAGCTGATATCCCTTTTGAACAGAGATAATAATCGATTTCTGTATTGCTTTCCTAGTGTAATGGGCTGGTGTTCCGTCCATGGACACCTTGCACTCGGTGCTGCTCAGATCAGCCTGACTCTTTGTGATGTTGTGTTGAATGAACTGCTCTCAGATGCCGTGCTTTGGTACGTTACAGGTATTTGTATTGAATTTCTACTGTCATTTTTCTCTTTTTATTCATTTTTAAAGGCGAAATGATTAAAAACACACCATCAGATCATTGCGTGCCTTGGTGCTGCAAGTGACGCCCCTCCATTTCACAGTCACTAATCTACAGAATGAGAACGCGTTTGTCACAGAAGCAGCGACTCGGACAGCATTTTGCTCTGATAATCCAAATCATTCATTGCCGGCAGGAGTCATGGCAATATGCTGTGAAAAATGCACTCTGGCAGAGTTGATAAAAAGCACAAAACAGAAAATTGCTGCTTTCAGACAAACCATTTTTATAACTTGGCCACCCATCTGTGAAAGCCATCCCTAGATATAAGGAGACAATGCTAATTTTGGAGAGTAATTTTCTGGGTAGAAGAAAAAGAAAAAATTGGTGCTTCAATCTGGGCACAGTTGCTTTAGAAAAATGTTTTGATTGAACAGATGGTCAAAATCCCAGCTTTTAGTGTTTTGTTGCTAAAGCAAGTCAGTGGAAAACTATCCAAAGTATTCCAGCAGGGATTTGGAATATTCATGTGATGACTTCCAGCACGTTTTACAAGAGTGTTAGCAATAAACATTTGATAGAATCGCAAGTCAGGAATGACGATCAGAATTTGTATAATAGCTGTGCACAACACAAACATGCGGTCCTACACAGCTTTTTCTGTCTGTATTCATCATGAAGTCATTTATTTTACATTTAAATGAACATGGATACTTCTATGGCTCATAATAAGGATGCACTCTAACAAAACCATTAAAACCTGAACGGTGATGAGATGAGCTTATTGTACCCAGCACCGATCTGGAGCCTCTTTCAGGACATTTCCCGACACGAGAGTCCGACACTGGAGAGCAGCAGGTGAACGGCAACATGAAAGCTGTGACCAGACCTCCCAGTCAAAGCTGCGGAGGTTTTAGTGGCCTGCTCGTTTACAGCTCATAGTTGATTCCTCACCAGAATGTCCCAATCTGCCCTGTAGAGTTGAAACTGTACGATTGAGTCTTCAGATGGGGTCCATTCAGCCCGTTATTCATAGCTGCCTGCCAACTCCTCACCAGAATGCCCCAGTGTCGTATCGAGTAAGCTGATCTGTGGTCAAACCCTTCACACTAACCAAAAATCACAGTTTGTATTAAGAAGGCTTATTCTCAAAATACGAGAAAACACTAAAAAAAAACAATACCATGTACAGTACAGTTCTGTGTATCAACAACAATTTATTTCACACAAGGAGTGCTGCAATGACCTTTAATAGGCCGTGGATTTTGACAGCCCCCCAGCCTTGACTCCCTAAGAAGACAAGAAATACACTCCCAAGAAAATAAACCTGATAGGGAAATAAAATGGAAGAAATCTTGAGAAAGGTAATTCAGAGAGAGACCCCCTTCCAGGTAGGTTGGACGTGCAATGGGTGTTAATAAAGTGGGGTAAATATGACATACAGAAGAGAACATAAGTAATCCTCTTCACAGATCTAGATGATCAATCTATCATGACCACCTCAGAAATATAATACAACAGCACAGACTACTTTGTTCTTGCCCAGAGCTCCTCACCAAGTGCAGGCATAGAGAACCCTGTCAACTGTGAAGACAAAATGCAAGAACAGATGATACCACCCACTAAATCCAGAACTAGCACATATAAGGATACAGATTTGTTTACATACATCAAAAACAAAGTAGAAATGAATTAACATAAATGAAAAACAACAACATCTAAACATCAACTCTTTATCCAAATTATCCATCAGCAGTACCCTGTAATGGATGGCATGCAGGATGGACTCTCTTCCCTTACCTGGCTGGAATGTCCAGTTGGCAAATGGGCAGAAAGGGTGGCAGGATGTTCCCTTGCCTTAGCCAGGAGGGTGGCAGAACATGCCAGAGCAGTAGTGGGCACCCTGGTGTCTCAGCAGGGTTGGACAATACCAGTGTGACAGAAGGACAGGGGGAGATAACCTGTCACAATGACAAGACTATGCTGTTTGTAATTTTGCAGCAGATTTCAGTATTGTGTGTAGTGGACATCCAGAAATGTTTGAGATACTTAAGGAAAGTAATTCATAAATAAATTCATAAATTACTAATTATTTCTCTTACTTTACAATGGGATTACTTTACTCAATGCTTCCTGGAAAAACTAATCACATTACTAATTACTGTCCTTTTATGTTACTCTCTAGACCCATGCAAATGTATTCGGTACAAATTAGAAAGTACAAGGATGACATCGAACTGTCCATATTTAACTAACTAAATGACATGACTTACATTACCGCCATATGTTTCAACAATACAGTATGAACCCACTGTTAGAGTTTAGCCAGGGTTATTGACCTTGCCTAAGTTTATTTCTTGTTTAGTTCATTTTTTTAAATCACTATTTTACATATGCTATTTGTTATTATGTATATGTGACCACCAGGGGGCGTAGCAGAACCCCAAAGCTCGAGACACAACTAGATAGCTCAGCCCCGGGTTCAAGCATTAGATGTTTTATTGTACCAAATACCTCCACAGGCATCCAAATCTTCTCATCTGTTTGTGCAGATAAACCTGGAACCTTCAGGCATCTGGAAATTGTTCCCAAGGATGATCCAGATTTGTGGAGGTCCACAATTTTGACAATCTTTGTACCCTTTGATTTTCCCATTTTGTTAAGCAAAGAGGCACTGAGTTTGATAGTAGGCCTTAACATACATCCACATGTTGACTCCAATTAGGATAACTGGCCTTCAGAAGCAAACTGTCTAATTTCCTAAAAGGTTTGACATCCTTTTCTGGAATTCTCCAAACTGTTTTAAGGCACAGTTAACATAGTGCATGTAAACTTGTGACATGCTGGAATTGTGATATAGTCAATAAAAATACTCTGAGGTCTCTGAACATTGTTGGAAAAAATTACTGTCCGGCACAAATTAGATGTCTTATGCGATAACGTCAAATTTATAGTTTATTAGTATAAAATCTGTGGCAGGTTTTAAAAGTGAATTTTAAAGAATTCACCCCAAGTGTATGGAAACTTCTGACTTCAACTGTATTTAAATTTTCTAGGGTTGACTTGACAACGGCACATCGAAACCAGAAAAAAACTGAACTTGCAGGTGAATCAAAAAAATAAATGAATAAATCAAAGGAAAATCAGAAAGCCAAAGGAGAGAGAAGTGAACCTGAGTAGGCATGGTGGACACATGCATGTGGCAAAGAGGAGACAAAACAACGTCAAAGAACTGGTGTGGACACTTTTTGTGACTGAACACAGAGAAGAAAATTAAAATTAGTAAAAACCTTTTATTGATACATACCAGACAAGGGTAAAATGACAGAGAAACACAGTCCTAGGACACCGCACTTCATCTGCCTCGAGCGCAGATATCCTTGCTCTTTTATACCTTTCTAGTCTCCTGATCGTAGACCACATAAGCAATAAAAATAGCGTCCTGACTCATTTTGTATTATTCCAATTGGTAAAGTCTTTACCCTAAAGGTACATTTTCTTGTCACACACATCATTGAAAGAAAACTTACAGAAAGTATATATGCTTTTTGTCACGTATGCAAAACTCAAACAAGTTTGATCATTCTGTCCTATTTTTTGTACTTACACACATACATTTTGTTCAATTACATCATTTTATGTTTTTACACTGGGGTACCACCCTGGTGTCCCTGTATACACAGAAAAGTTGAAAGCACAAAGTACATGCAACAAGTTGTGGCTGCGCCTTTTCAGATGAGATCTCAAAATAGAACTGATTTCAAAATGGCCGAATGTCTGGTCATATGGGTTCCGAGCAGGAAGAGGTGGGCCCAGGAGGGCGGGCAATGGAAGTGATGTCGATACTGGAAAACCCATCAGTCTTCCATTCTGTAAAGGGGGGAAGAAAGAGGGTGTTAGAACACAGCGCTAACCACTGCTTCGGTGGGTAATTACCATCACTAGAGCTCTTTAGCTCCTCCCATGAGTAGGTGCATGACAACATCTAACTAGGAAACGCTCATATGACAGCTGGATTGTCAGATTGTGAGTGTGGCCACCTCAAAGATGGATAATGCAATCACCAGGCATGTAATCAACAGATGAGGAGGTACAGCAGCGCTCAGATCTGACCGGGTTGTATTTGTCCCGAACGGGTGAGATTGAACTGATTTTGTTGCAACGTTGGAATAGTAAAGCTACACCGAGCCCAGGAAGGAGGAGTGATCTGCTCATTGCCGTTATATAAAGGGGACTGGGATATTGTGTTTTGAATAGTCTGCCTTGAGTCAGCGTTAACATGTGATGCATTATTTTTAAGTATTGAGATGGTTACGTCACTGCAGATGTTAAATACAAGTGGGTAGGGACTTTGATTAAATGCCTAGGGTGATGAATATTATTTAAGTGTTATAGCTATATCTTAATATACAGTGTTGTGCATGAACGAGTTCATTGAGCCAGCTCATTTTTCTAAGAACGATGAACTTAACGTAACGTATTTACAAGCGAAGAACTTGAACGTGAGCGAGTTCAGTTTTATGTGACATTCTGGATCTGGTTTAGGTCTGGATTAAATGTTTTGCCTTATCCTGTAATGTAGGGGTGGAACCAAATCCGAAAACAATATTCGGATAAGCACAAATGGTGAATTTTTACAAATATTTATTTCGTATAAATTTCTGCCATTTATTTGTATTCGGAAAAAAATAACGTAAAATCAAATATGCACTGTCTATGTCTGCCTGCTTGTGCTTAAGCTGCACCCTACGCTGACATTAGCACACGGTGAAGCTCCGCTTTTAGGAAAATGTTGGACTTCGTGAGGCCACTTTATATTTTTCCATGTTGGACATGCAATATGTGACGCAAATTTTGACCGGCAGTGTAATCGGTTAGTTCACCTACACGCTGGTTCCACTGTCACCATTTGTGTCACACGGTTGGAAATAGAGCAGTAATTTATATGTATGGTAATTTATTTATGGTAATTTATGGTTATACATGTTTGTTGCTGGGTATAACTCAATAAAGTGCATTTAAATAAAAAAATCTTCATAATTACTGTATTTTATTCAAGAAAACTGTAATAGATCTAATATAAGGCATGCAAAATTGAAAGAAATAAACTCATGGGTCATTTATTCTCACTCCTTAAAAAATACAAAATGAACTGAACATGAACTAGTTCAAAATAGAAATGCTGAACTATGAACATGAATGTATTCATTTTAATCTGTGTGAACTGAACTTTGAGCGAGTTCTTCTGAGGTCTGAACTTGCACAACACTGTTAATATAATATTTTGCTTTGTAAGTGTTCCAATAGTATTCCTGATCATGGGCATTAGATGTTGAGCTCTCTTCTAGAAGGTTCTGCACTTCCTCCTCGCTGTGCCTCTGCTGACAGATCAACATGACGGCACTGCTAGCAGGTCCCCAAATTCAAGTCGGGATTTCCACTGCAGTCTGTACATATGACAACGTTCCTGCTACTGCTGCTCTTACTGGTGCACACACTGTGACAGCTTCTTCCAAAACTCAAAACACCTAACATTCTTGTAGGCTGCAGAGTCCTTCAACTATGCCCTGAAAATCAGTCAAGAAAGTGTTGTTATCTGTCACCAGCCTGTCCACCTGAAAGCCTGGATTTAGTGCATGAGCTCAGTGCCTGGAAAACAAGCTGGATGTCCACCTCCTTCTCCGCAGCGGCCCCAGGTGCCACTCGAACCATTACATAAATAATGCTAAACCTTACAAAGCTCTCTGTGAAACTCATATACATGCACGTTAACGGGTCACAGGCTGTCAGAGCACACGTTCAGATCGTCCTCGGTGTCCACCTACTGAGCGATCTCCTTTATGTTTCAGCTGACAATTAGATCAGTGACAGTGGCAGGTCACTTACAAGCTGGCTACTTGATCTGCCCCACGTAAGGCACTTCAATGTTGTTAATGGATGTCAGTACAAGTGTAAGGTGACAAATGGAGTCCATGTTGATGCTTCACCTTGCTGTGAAAAAGGAGATGGTTTTCTTTTATGGGTCACTTTTTTTTGTTCTATTTAGTATGGCTGGACACAAATAAGCTTCCAAGAGAAAGGAAACAGTTCCTCTTTTGAATGCTATAATCATTTGGCAGTAATAATAATAATAATAATAATAATAAAATGAATAAATAAATTAGAGTTATACAATTTTACATTTATAGTAAATTTATTTAGGAGATGCCTTTATCCAAAATGACATTAAGGAAAATGCCACACGAAAATGCTACTAAGGTAAAAAATGTTCTGATCTTCATCTAAGTTACAATGATGAACAAGCACAGTCTGTTTTAACTAATGACATAAGCGCGGTTTCATGCATCATTCAAACATTCAGAGCTGTAGATGAAAGAAGTTTGTGAACCATTCGGCTGATGACTTCAACCAAAGCTAACTGGAGTCCGGAGTTAACAGACCTGTGGTCCAACCAATGACACGAGATTGGAGGTGTGACTTAGAATGACTTTGACCAATAAAAAAAAGACTCTGACATTTTGAGTTTGCGACTCACAAGAAGCACCTGCTGATGTGAAGAATGCCTTGCAAATAAGAGATCTCAGAAGATCTGCATTTAAGGATTGTTGATTTGCATAACACTGGAAAGGGTTACAAAGTACAGTAATTTCAATGAATTTAGACATTCATTAGTCCAAACTTTCAATAACTGGAGATGATTTAGTACTTTGGCTGCTCTCCCTAGACGTGCGTACCAGCCAAGCGGACTCAAATGGCACAATGCAGAATGTTCAATGAGGTAAAAAAGAGAACCACAGAGTAAGAGCTAAAGGCTTGAAGGATTTCTTGGAACAGTTATTACCTCTGTTCATAAGTCTACCATACACAACACATTGAGCAGGCATGCAAGGATGAAGTCACTTTGCTCTCCAAGAAAGACTCACCTGAAGTTTGCCAAAGACCATCTTGACAGTCCATAATACCTTTCAGAGTTTTAATTGTTCAGGGAGAGCGTGTAATAGTACAAAGGGTATGTTGTAAATAGGGCACCGCATACCAACATCATCCCAAATGGTGGAGAGAGTATCATGATTTGGGCTGTTTTGTTGACTCTAGGCCTGAACAGCTGGCCATCATCGAAGAGAAAATGAAATTTATCAAGGCACCCTATAAGGCAATGTCAGCTGAAATTCAGTAGACGTTGTGTGATGCAGCAGGACAAAAACCCTAAGCAGTGAAGTAAGTCTACTACATGACCATAATCCAATAGCGATGCTGGTGTCTGGTGTGAATGACGTCAAGAGAGCCGTTCACACCAGACCTCTTAAGCAGCACTGAAGCAGTTCTGTAATGAAGAATGGTTCAAAATTCCCCCTGAACGTTGTGTTGGTTGTAATGTTCAATAAGATTCATAAATCCATACAACTTAAAGTGTTCCGCTAGCAAAATCTTCATTGTTCAGAGTTATCAGTTTCATCTCTCTTTATATTTTTGGTAAATTGAGTGGGATTTAAGATCCTTTAGGTTTCCTTTTTTGCTATTTTATAATTAGCACATGCAAATGAGAGCTTCACTGTCTCTGTACATGCAACACTAATGACCCTACGTACCTATATAATTGCACCAATTGTTGGAATTGACCATCATTGAGTATTTTCCATTCTCTTTCTTCTGTCAGCATCTTGTGCACCTTTGGACTGCTTGTGTCAGACAGTCAGACCTCGGTTAGGCCCTTTAGAAATCATTGGTATTTGCCTGGGCCTTGACTGACTGCTGAGTGTCTGCTGAGTGGTGGGCTCATTTGAGGAAGTTGGAATTTTCGACTAGAATTTCTGACATTTGATGAAACTTACTAGTATGATAAACTGTAGATGAGTGTATGCTTCTTTGAATATATTGCAAGCTGTTTTCAGCACAGTGGCTGTCACATGGATCCAAAGTCTTGGATCTAAAACTGGCAGCTGGTTGTCAACAATGTGGAGTTTGCATATTCTCCCCATGTCTTTGTGGTTTTTCTCTCATATCCCCAAGTGATAACCTTAGGGTAATTGCTGATCTCACATTGGCCTACTGTTAGTGTGTAAGTGAGTGGGTCTTACGATGCACTAATATCCAGTCCAGTATTGGTTCCTGTCTTGTACCTGATGTTCCTAATCCAATGTGACCCTGAATTAGAGCAAGCCTGTTGAAGAATATTGTGTTTTGACTTGATATTTGGTGTTTTAATGGCATTTCATTTTGTGTTTTGATTTAATAATATTGCGGTCATGAAATTGGTTCACTCAAAATTGTGACATGTGTAAGACCTCTAAAACAACCACAAACCACACCAGCACCTTCACTAGTCTGTTTAAAGATAGGCCTCACCCCAGTCAGCCTGACCTCTAACACCAAATGCAGATTTCCGCCTACTCAAAATGGGGAACCGGCTTTTAAAATGTAATAAACTCTAAATTTAATGTAACACACTGTATTTAAATTTTAAATGTTCCAAAATACACCAAAATGTCTCTCTAGGGAAATGAAACTGGAAACCAAGGCTAGAGAGACAAAGCCCACAACGGAGTTTTTTTATAAATGAAGAAAGTTCATCCCTCCATCCATCCATTTTCTGCTGCTTCAGCAAGTTCAGGTGCCCAGACATTCCTTTTTCCTGCCACCTCCTCCAACTCCCCCATACTGAGGCCTTCCTATAAATCTGTCCAGCATGTCCTGGCCTACCCTGAGGTCTCCTCATGCTTGGACATTCCTGAAACACCTCCACAGACAGCCAACGCAGGAGACATCCTAATCAGCTGCCCAAACCACCTTAACTTGCTTCTTTCAATGTGGAGGAGCAGCAGCTCAACTTTGAGCTCCTCCTGAACAGCTGTATTCCTTACTTGATCTCTAAAGGCTGAGCACAGACACCCTGTGAAGGAAGCTCATTTCTGCCACTTTAATCCACAATCTTGTTCTTTTGGTCACGGCCTACTGCTCGTGACCATAGGTGAGGGTAAGAACGTAGATCGACCAGTAGGTTGTGAGCTTTGCCTTTTGTCTCAGCTGCTCTTCACCACAACTGATCGGTACAACATCCCACATAACTGTGGAAATAATGTATTTTACATAAATCTAAGTACTACAAAAATTGCAAAAAGGAAAAAAAGGTTTGCCAAAACCCACAGAAAGACTACAAGCCAAGACTCAGAAGCAACAAATCTCAGGGACCAGAAAAATCAACACAAACAAAGCACTAATGAAGTAGTGAAGGACTTGCTCTAATGTCTCAAGTCTAAAGGCTGAGTGTGGAGCGGTCCTTCAGCAGTGATGTCAGGGTGGCCCCGCCTCTTTGGGTCCCACCCATAAAACACAAGGAATCAAAGCAACAACAACATTTATTTATAACTAGCGACCTGGCATGCGCTACGCTGCGCGTTGGATGACCACAGTTGAAGGACTCCCTGTTTAAACGCGGCTGCCAGTCGTGAACTTTCGCGATCACGGCGTAATGTGTCCTCTCTCTCTTTAGGAGTTTGTCTGTTACGGTGGTTTTGCAATCGTAAGGACCTCTCGTTGGGTGTCTCATTGACACGCTTTTGCCTCTTTCTTTCGCGATCACGGCGTAATGTGTCCTCTCTCTCTGTAGGGGTTTGTCTATTACGGTTGTTTTGCAATCGTAAGGACCTGTCGTCGGGAGTCTCGTTGGCACGCTTTTGCCTCTTTCTTTCGCGATCACGGCATAATCTGTCTTCTCTCTCTGTAGGGGTTTCAGTTTCCTTTCGTTGTGCGGCAGAGACGCGTCGTTGAGCTAATCTGTGTGAATGCTGACTGTCCGTTTCTTGCGAGTGACTGGCACGCCTTTGCCTCTTTGCTTCGTGATGATGCTGTAATGTGTCCTCTCTTGCAGCAGCAGGTTCAGTTGCCTTTCGTTTCGGCATTGTTCCGTAAGGTCTCCTCCGTACAAATGCACATGGGTATCTGAAGACGGAAAGGCATAGTGGGCCGGAAGGGAGAAAATAGAAAATCGCGGCTTGAAACAAACGAATTGGTGACCAGGGGAACCATCCGACCCAGACGCGGGGCTCGAAATACTCACGTGCACAAAGGGGAAAGAACGGAGGGGGGTAAGCAGAAATTCTGAGAGGGGAAGGACTGGGGCTTTTCTACGGGGGCGGCAAAACAGCCAAAAGGAACCCAGACCCGGACGCCGCGCTGGGCTTTTATTATATAGATGCATGTTTTCATATAAATGGTGTCACTCAAAGTGCTTTACAAGATGAAGAAGGAAAAAAAGAAATATATATATATATATATACATATATATATATATAGCAATAAAACTAGGCAATACTAATTAACAAAGAAAAAAGTAAGGTCTGATGGCCAGGGAGGACAGAGGGTTGGAGAAAAAACAAAATCTGCAGGGGTTCCAAGGCCATGACACCACCCAGCACCCACTAGGCATTCTACCTAACATCAATGATCTCAGTCAGTCCTCATGGTTTTCAGGATTCACATGGAAAAATTAGACGATGATGATGGTCATGTGGACCTCTGGCCTTCAATCCATCAATGTAGAGACTGCACGGTGCAAGACATTAAATGTACAAATAAAAATAATAATAATGAAACAACACAATACCAAAGAAAAACAGTAGACTTCAAATGAATCCAAAAGAAGAATTAACAAGAGGTGGAAATGTATTAAAGAACAAAAACATTAAAAAGAAATAAATTTAAGATATTGTCAAATTGTATATAGCGACCAAGGTAATAAGTAGAAATGTGCGTTGTAAGAATAATTTAAACTTAAATGGCTTAAAATGAACTGAACTGAATTGAAATAAATTTACACTTAACAAGCACAATAAAATTCTATAAAACAAGAGCATTTCAATCGGTATGCAAGTTGACCTCGTCAGCCCTTTTGTTTATTGGCAGAGCCATGAGTGGTGACAGAGGAGTTGTATACAAAACGTTATAAAGAAATGTAAATTTACAGTAAGCGCGGAGACTCCAGAATGAAATTACTGGTAAGTTAAGAAATAGCACTGGAGGAAGCCCCGAAACTGCACTATATAAATCATTTGGACTTTGGACTGGACAGTGAAGTGACTTGAAATGAAACTGCAATAAAAAAGACCTCACAGCGTCTGAAGTGCTTTGGATTTGAAATTCAAAACTGATGATTAAACTCGTTTGAATATTTTCATGGAAGAGTGTTGTGTCACAGATTTCCGTTGCAGCAAAAAAAATTGGAATTTAATATGTAGGGATGGCTGACTGTAGTGGGCTTCTGGTGGGTAGAAATCTCAAATGGGCTCAGTAAGAGTTTTTCATTCTGGTATTGGGACCCCGAAATGGACATGATTTAAAAAGAGACAAAAACAAACCTCTTGTTGTGGTTTTAAGGATCAAATCCTTCCAGCTTAGATGCATTCGATTAACGGAATAAGAATACGATCGTAAAATCTTACAAAAATCAGACAAATGCAACTCATCAGCTTTTTCTTTTTGCACAGAAATTGTTTTTCTGTAACATGCTGAAGTTTTAAAAAGTTGTTAAAGTTCTTAAAAGTTGTTAAATATATACGGTATTTCCTATTCTACTAGTCACAGTACCTGTCGAAGAAAGGTAATAGATAAATTCAAAAATATTTGCTATCTTTTGCCCTACATGTGCCGTTCCTCAGTATTCCTGTGTTTCTGATCGTGTCTTCCCTCTCTTGAGCCCAGTCCCGCAAAGCCTGCTTCTCGCACTCTGTCATCATTTTAGAGTCATCTTTCTCACCCCTTGTCCAGTTTTATACTTGCTATTTTTGAAGGTGACTCTCTCAGTGTGCCTCCTACACCTTTACTAATGTCTCTCCACTGGCGCCCCCTCTGTCAAACGTATTCCCATAAAGCCAGCATCTCACACTCTGTCATCATTTTCATGGCATCTTTCTCGCCTCCTGTCTGGTTTTATACTTTCCATCTTTCAATTCAACTCTCTCACTTCCTCTTTTGTTGCATCATCAAATCCAAAAAGACCAATCACAACAAAGTCAAACTAACCAGATTGCTCTGATGGACTGGACACACACACCTTAGTGCTGTAAAAAGCCCAGACTCCTAGACTCTATGGATTCTGGTACTTCAATCAATCAATTAACGGGTAAGCGAGGTTCACTTTCCTCGGCGGTTTTGCTTTGCTGACATGCTCGCCTCCGTTGTCTATCAGTGGCTAAGCGAGTTTCTCTCTCCTTGGAGGTTTCTTTTTGCTGATGTGCTCGCCTCACGTGTGAATTAGTGGCTAAGTGAGTTTCTTTTGTCTCGGCGGTGTCACTTTGGCAACAGAGTCAGTTTCTTTCAGCTTCATGCTGTAGCCTCGCACTTCTGGGCTGGACTGACAGACACACACACTTCCACACGTATATGTTGTGAGACACGTGTCCGAACACCACCAGACAAACACCGCTTCTTTATAAAAAGCACCTGTTTATTAATTAAACACAGTCCCGCACAGCACACAGTGATCCCAGCACCAATCACCCCTAATACGGGCCTTTCTCTCACTGTCCGTGGGCTGCCTTTCCTCTCTCCACGGGAGCTTCGTCCTGCTCCCACTCCCGACTCTAACTCCCTGGTGTAGCGGAAGTACTGCTCTTGCACCCGGAAGCACTCCGGGCATCCCTGGAAGGATCCTCCTCCATCTTCCCGGGTGTGGCGGAAGTGAATGATTCCCGGGTTCTCTGAGGCTCAGGGCACCCCCTAGCGGTGGCCACGGGCCCCAATGGGCTTGAGCCTCTCCCATGGTCCCCTCAAGATCCAGGGCAATTGTCCCCTCATGGCCCGGGGGACGTATACACCACCTCCTGGTCCTTCCAGGCGTCCCGGCTGGGTCTCTCCCCGAGCCTCCTGTGACAACTTATCCTCTTTAATAAAATCCCTGTATGCTTCCAGGTGTCCATGTGTGTGTGTCTTCTGGTGAAGTGCACATGCACGGGGCATGGTGCGATGCGCGATATTACTGTCAGAGAAAGTTACAGGCGTTTTACGGAAATACAAACCAGTATTACTGCAAGAGGAAACTAAAGGTACACAATACAGTGACGCATATTACAGCCACATACAAGCCAGTATTACTGTCAGAGGAGATTAAAGGCATATCACCGACGCGCACGCCTGTATTACCGCCAGAGAAAATTAAAGGTACAAGCCAGCGGACGCACAAGACAGTATTGCTGTTACAGAAAATTAAAGACACACAATACACGGCTGCAGCCCACGAAGAACGGTCAGCTCAGCAAGTAAACATCAACAAAAAAAAGGCTGAAAGAAAGAAAAATACGACCAACAAACAAAATGAGATCAAAGTCCCTTGCCATTTAATATAGACTGTTCCTTCTAATGTTTATGCACTACTGTTCTAGCGCCCGTTATTGTAACGGGCTAAATGACTAGTATATATATAAAACTCTAGATGTACCCTAAGTAGTTTGTAGTGATTCCTAAAAAATTATTTTTTACCACATTTTTATGCAGAATGGAGATAATGAAGTTTCTGTTTGGATAGGGGTCTATGGCGACCAATGCTGGACAACTGCAAACGATATAAAATAGTTCAAGAAAAAAGTGTCACGTTACTCATATCATGTAATCCGCATATTAAGCCATCCACTTGTATGCTCACAATGTTCCAAACACATGAATTTTTATTAAAACATTGTTAAGTAAACCACCACCAGAAAACTCTCCCATGAATAAAAATGGAATGTGCTCAGAGGTGAACAAGCATTTGAATTGAGGACCCGCCTCCACATCACATTCATTGGTCAGGAGTCCAGCCCAGTAAATGCAAATGCATTGACTAATATTGAGCTTCACGTTATATCAAACACTGCAAAGTTTTCTAAAAGACGAGTACAACTAAAGATTGAAAGTTATAGAAAAGCGTGTGAAAACATTATCAGAAGGAGAACGTGCCTCTGACTTGTGCATATCAACAAGCGGAAGGTCGACTCACCCATGCAGTTTCCCAAATGGACGCTTAATAATCCTGATTTACTCCATTACTGAAAATGAATAGAAGTGCAATAACTGGAAGTGGGTCTATACTTGAAACACTCGTTCTGTTTTCTTTTGCGAGAGCATTTTTCTAGAGGTGGTTTATCTTAATTATACTGTATTTTAGTAAAATCCTGTATGTTTGGGGCATTGTCAGCATACGATTGGATTACTCGACATGATGGTTACTCGAGAAGAGTAACATAAGATTTTTTTATGAAAGTTTCTGATATTGTTTTCTGTCGTACAATGTTGGTCCTCATAGACTGACCTACTCTGTCAGAAACATTATCATCTCTATTCTGCATAAAAAAAAAGTCAGTCAGTCAGTCATTCTCCAACCCACTGAATCTGAACACAGGGTCACAGGGGTCTGCTGGAGCCAATCCCAGCCAACACAGGGCACAAGGCAGGAAACAATCCCGGGCAGGGCACCAACCCACCACAGGACACACACACCAAGCACACACTAGGGACAATTTAGAATTGACAATCCACCTAACCTGCATGTCTTTGGACCGTGGGAGGAAACCGGAGCGCCCTGAGGAAACCCATGCAGACACAGGGAGAACATGCAAACTCCACGCAGGGAGGACCCAGGAAGTGAACCCGGGTCTCCTTACTGCGAGGCAGCAGCGCTACCACTGCGACACCGTGCCGCCCCGCATAAAAAACATTAAATTAAAAATTCACGGCCGTCCCTACAAACTACATGGGGTAAGCACCACATAAAGACAGGTCGTGTTCGGCTGGTGTGTTCCTTTAGTGATTAGATGGTGGCATGCTGGTGTGACGAGTATGGGCTCCAGGTTCCTAGAGCAGTCACCGTCTGTGTGGATTTTCTCTGACGTTCTTTCGTAAAACTCAGTTGGCCTGGCATGAGGGAGTGTGGCCTGCAATGGGCTGGCACCCTTCTTATGGGTGGTTTCTGTCTTGTATCCGATGAAGTTGGGCTCTGGAACTTTATGACAAGGTGGGTGTAAAAATAAATTGGATGAAAAACCCAAGCTGAAATGTATCTAGTAAGTAGTTACATTTTCAATTAGCTGGACTGTTGGACGTAGACCGGCTAATTGATCATACCAAAGTGCCGTAGCTTTCTAACATTTTAAAACAGCTACCCTGAAGCTATTGTGCTCAGGAAAATTGTCTTAAGGGCCGAAGCCTGAATCAGCTTCTAGTCAGCGTGGCGACTATGGTTGTTATTCCATCTTGACACTTCTTGACCTTAACACTGCCATCTATAAAAGTGATTAGAAGGCTACAAGTGGCTGCTTTAATCGGTGCGGCAGTAAGCAAGTGCTTTAGATCATATCACTCGAACCGGCACCGCTCAGTGCCTCTTGAGTTTATACTGTCTGCTGTCAAATGGGGGTCTGCATTGCCTCAGCAGCTGTTAGCCTTGCCTTTGGAACAGTTCTCGACAGTTTAAATTTCATTTGCCGATGAAGACGATACTAAGAGTTTCTCATTCTGATCCTTCAGTTGAGGCACACAGGTGTATAGACAGGCCCAAGACTGTCCTAACTGCGACCATTTACAGGGGTTAGCTGGGCACTGGGTCTTCCTGTGAATCTCCTCTCTGAGGACCTTCATTAACCTGCTGCTTGACTTCCCATCCCATCCATTCTCTGCAGTCTGTGTGTGATTGGGTTGGAAAAAGCATGCAGTAGAAAGAAGGTGTTTTACCATGTTATCAGGTCTACTTAACACGAAAAGCACTTACTACTACTATCCATCCATCCATCCATCCATCCATTGTCCAACCCACTGAATCCAAACACAGGGTCACGGGGGTCTGCTGGAGCCAATCCCAGCCAACACAGGGCACAAGGCAAGAACCAATCCCGGGCAGGGTGCCAACCCACCGCAGGACACACACAAACACACCCACACACCAAGCACACACTAGGGCCAATTTCACTCGTTAACTTCAACCCAGCTTACCACCAAGAAAGGGCTTCTCAATAGCAGTCCCTTAAACCCTGAAGTGACCACAGCTAGACATGGAATGATTAATCTTAGTCATCGATTGAAGCTTTTGCTTAAAATTATATTTATTCTAGCATTAAATTTAAGCAATACAAAGAATTACACAACTTGGGCGGGCTCATGGAAGCTTCATTCTGTCCCTAATGACAGGTGCCAGATGGTCCAGGTCTTCTCCTTCTAAAGCTTTTCCCACTTTCACATGGTATCGTTATAGCAGACCAACCTCCTCTTCCACTATCATTTTTTGTATACCCCCTTTCTCCTTTAAGTCCCTTTCACACAGTCCATCCATTTTCTCTTTGGTCGTCCTCTTCTACTGCTACTGCTACTACTACTACATCCTAACTCCTCCATATCTATGATTCTTCTCATGACGCGCTCATACCACTTTAACCCTTAAACCACCGGAACCGGCTATAGTCAGTTCCCAATGCAATTTGCCAGCACGCTGGAGCTAATCGGTCCATGCCATACATTTGTTGAGCAGCCAGTTCATGACCACCGCCACCCTCTAGCGACTCAGCCTCACTGTCTCTGTGATCCAGCCGCTGCACTAGACGAGCCTGCAGTCATCAGCGTTGGCCTCTGTGTGTTTGCGTGCAGCCAGTTCAAGCGCAGTTGGTTTGGCGATTTGCTGAATTTCATCAATGACATCAGGTGCACCTTGTACGTATAATAATAGATCGTTGCTGTAGTTTATCCATCCATCCATTTTCCAACCCGCTGAATCCAAACACAGGGTCACGGGGGTCCGCTGGAGCCAATCCCAGCCAACACAGGGCACAAGGCAGGAACCAATCCCGGGCAGGGTGCCAACCCACTGCAGGACACACACAAACACACCAAGCACACACTAGGGCCAATTTAGAATCACCAATCCACCTAACCTGCATGTCTTTGGACTCTGGGAGGAAACCGGAGTGCCCGGAGGAAACCCACGCAGACACGGGGAGAACATGCAAACTCCACGCAGGGCGGACCCGGGAAGCGAACCCGGGTCTCCTAACTGCGAGGCAACAGCACTACCACTGCGCCACCGTGCCGCCCATGCTGTAGTTTTTTTTTTTTTATAATTTTTACAGTTCATTGGCATTAACCCCCCAAGTATGTGGCAGTTTAAGGTTAACCTTCTTTCCTGCATCTTCTTAAAGATTTTCCCAAATTCAAGTGTACCTCTGATTCTCTCATTTCTGATCTCATCAAAGCTTTACTACTCCACACATCCATCTCAAAAGCCTTATCATCCAGTGTCCTTTCATGGACCTTTTTAACTGCCCAGATTTCTGATCATGTTACAGATTATATAAACATCCTCAATCAAAAAATAAAAAGAAAGATTTCTTGCCGGAGACAGAGCTCCTTTCCAATTGTCCAGCAGCTAAGCAGATAGCAGGCTCCATTTAAATGTCTGTGGAAGCAACTGGACTGAAAGTTCCATTATTGCAATGTGCAGCAATTGAAATAAACTGGGGGAATTTTTTTTGAAAAAAGTCTAATAAAATGGCTTTCCTTCTGCTAGCAGAGTGGCTAACATTGTCACAGTTTCTCAAAACACATAAAATGTTACTACTTCATTATCACAAGCACAAAGTCACTTAAAAGATGTTGCACACTAGCTATACAAAACATTCGAAGGTCCTTCTTCACTTTCTAACTTTTGTAGGAGGAGAACGGGTATCCCAGCCAGATCGAGGGATATCCCATTATGGAATGCCAGTGCGATGACGCAAACATACTGGAAACAAATTTGTACTTGGCCAGTATACTATAGCTGAAGGACTGAGAAAAGCCGAGGATTTGGAGTGTTTCCATGCCACATACGCCAGGTGGCAGTGGTCCTCATGTGAGAACCCACTTCGGACACCCACAGGAGTGCTTGGGAGATGGAGTCCAAAAGTGCAGCCCTGTCGGGGTCCCTGGAGATCGAGAGAGGGCTCTGTCAGGGGAGGACCTCCCTACTTTAACCATGGCCTGGAAGTTCTTCCTGGAAGCTACAACATGTCACCATAAGCATTCCTGGGTCTGGCTTAAAAAGGAGCCTGCTGACACACAATGAACAGTCGGGAGGTAGTGAGCAACACTCAGCAGAGGAGAGAAGGAGGAAGAATTTGTTTAATTATTGTCAATTTGTTGCGGATTGCTGGGTTAGGGTTATAGAAACACACTGAGAGTGAATAAAAATTCTTCATTTATTTAATATGTGGTGCTTTACTGCGTCTGTTGTTTGGGGCTTTCTGGTGCCCCCTTTTGGTCACACTTTGTAATATACTCTAAATCCTGCTTTGACTTTCAGGTTTCCCAGAATACACTGCACTTCTCTTTAGCATGACAAGACTCTCTGCCTGAAATCTTTCAATTGTAAAGGTTAAAGTATCTCCCAATCAGGTGGAGCTGGTGCAGCGGTAGTCTCAACAGACTGGCAGCATCTATAAGCTGTCTCCTTACTGGTTCTTCTGGTTTATTTACACTGTGTATTTATCCAATATTTGGTTACACTCAGCCAAACGTACTTATCCCAGGCAAATTTAGACTCATTGATAAAACCAACCTTCACATCTTTGGAATCTGAGAAAACGAGTGTATGCCTTGAGATTAACCGATTTAGACAGAGGGAGAATATAGAAACTCCACACAGGCAGTGACTGGACCAGGACTCCGCAGCTCTGTGCGGAGTCTGCATGTTTCTCCATGTTTCCATGGTCTGTGCTCCCAAAGACGTGCACCGTAGGGTAATTGGATGACTCAAATTCGTCCTTGCGTAAACGGGTGTAAGTGACAATTGTCTCATATGCTATCCAGGACTGATTTCTTTCTTGGCCAAGTATTTTGAGGCTAGACAAGATAAAGTGTTGGGCACCTGTATTATTGATAACAAAAAAGGTTTTGACAGCAACTAGATAATAAGGAACATCACCTCAGACACAAGTTGGGCTGACTGATTGGACATGTGGTGATGTTGGTCCAAGTCCCTGGAGCCTGAAGTGACATCATGAGTTGTCATACCACTGATCTTCAGATTTGAAGATAGGAGGACAGGAGAGGCAGAAAATGATAGAGCCAACTCATGGTTTAGAGTGGAATTACCGATCTCTGAGCCCTCAGGTTGTCTCCCAATTGCACGTGTTTGAAAAAAGGTATGGACAAGCAAATTTGTAAAAGTTTATAACCGGATTTCTAAGGCTGCATCCACAGTACCACATTTTCAAAAACAATCCCAGTCCACACTAACATTTTCACATCATTTATGAACGTATATGATGTGAAAACAGCTTAGACATTAGCTAAACAAATGGACTTGATGGACTAAATGGTCTCCTCTCGTTTGTCAGATTTCTTATGTTCTTATTTGTCTCCGCCACACAAAACCATACTCAAAATGTACACGATGTAGCCTATATTGGGTAGGCAAGCATCAGCAGAAACAGGAAAGCGAAAAAGCGAATTTTGCCGGCCCCAAGATTATTTGCAAAACTTCAGCGACCAGAGAATTATTTGTTTTTTGCACATATATGCAGCCTTCAAACTATACAAAATGCAATTTAGTTGGAAGCATGGAAAGCAAGTCCACCACATCCAACACTCTGGAATAAAACCAGTCAGGGAATGAGATGTAATGCACAGGATTCAATCAGGGAAGGGCCATGCAGTAAGGTAGAAGTCAAGTCTGAGCTGGGTGCCACTTGACCACAGGGCACAATTCCTCACACCAGGCCAAAGAGTTGTCCAATCATGAAACACATGATGTTAAAAGGAAGAACAAGGAAGCACTATATAGAGGGCATCACTAGCTAGGAAATATTGTTAGCTGAAGAGTGAACTCCATACTATTACAAATCATCCTGCTTTTCCTATTACTGGATAATATGGAACACTTCATATGAACCAGTCTGTTGCAGTGCATGCACATACTGGGATGATTAACCTGCCAGCTTGGCTTTGGAGAACAGGAGGAAGACTAGAGTGCACTGTGTAAACCCACAAGCCCATGTGGGGAGCAGCCCAGCTCTGAGTTGAAAAGAAGTCCAAATGTTTTGAGGCCACCAATAGGACCAAACACCAAAGGTCTGTGAATTTTTACTCATGCAGTCAAAGTGACATAAGGCTGAGTCAGAAGGACACAAGCTTCGGAAGTGAAAAACAAGAAAGAAAAGGCTTTGTATTCTCTGATCTCTGATCTCGTTTTCTTTTGATGGACACCGATAACCTAGGCCATCTAATTTCCAGTTATGCTGAGGTCTATGGAATCCACCGTTGCGATATGACCAACACATTCAGAGAGTGATAGAAATATGTGTCCGCTTACTGTGAGCACTTCCCTCCTCTGCTTCCCTGTCCTGCTGCCAGAAAAGTTTCAGATTAGAAGAAGTGATGCTGCAGTGACTTCTGGGAAAGCAATTCCTTGTTACAAAAATTCCCCTACAGTTAGTATCTTGATCCAGCATTCAGATAGAAAGGAGCATGAAGGTAATGAGACGAACAGAAATAAACACACACTTTAGATAAAGAAGGTTCTGTTCATGCGAGGCAGACGTGAAATCTCCGGGGCAAATACAAATTCTTTGGTTTGCTTGAATTTAGTCTTACAGACTTGTTTGCGGTAAATTGAAATTCTAGGGAACTTAATATGAAAGGCACTGTTTTAGACGGACGGACGGACAGACAGACAGACATGAAAGGCACTGCAATGAATATATACATGCTAAAGGCACTATAAAAACCATAGATAGATGTGAACAAAGCTGTAAGGCAATGGGAGCAAGGCAGAAATCCACTCTGGAAGGACTGCCAGTCTATCTTGTACAGGCATGCCCGCCCAAACTACAGAGCCAAGTTTTCACCCCCTTAGTTTTTACATTTTATTATTTTACAACACTGAAGCCCAGTGGATTTAATTTGACATTGTTAACACTGATCAACAGAAAAAGATTCTATTAGCACACCTGGACGCTGCATTTTCCTCCACTTCTTCTTTTCAAATCTCTTCAAGCCCTGTCAGGCTGCATGGAGGTTGTGAGTGAACAGCCTCTCTCAAATCCAGCCACAAATTCTCACTTGGATTGAGATCCTGGACTCTGACTCGGCCATCACATGACGTTGCCATTGTTGCTTTTCAGCTATTCCTATGTAGCTATGTCTTTCTACTTGGAGTTGTTGTCTTGCTGGAAAACAGATCTTCTCTGTTCTTCATACCAGACATAAAACCAACGTCCTGACTCTCTGTGGTCACAAAAGATCCCTGAGTATCCTTTGAAATGAGTAGCCTAGAAAGTAGACTCCCTACTACCCTGATGTTCTGGCTATATTGTCACCATGAACTCGTCTGTTCTAGCACCTGTAACCACACAGGGGCACCACTGAGCCCTGACCCACAGATAAAATAGAACCCAACACAATGCCAGTCTTAACATTAAAGAGTTTATGGGCTTCAAAACCTTCCAACAATGATCACAGACAAATATCCTAACAATACACAAAGCAGACGCTCTTCCTCTACTTTTGCTCCTCCAGGTGAGTTTTGCCCACTTCGTCCTGACACTGACTCCTAGAGGTGATACGACTGGCTCTTTAAAGTCAGACCAGAGCAGTACTTCCAAGTTGTACCGAATCCAAGACAGTCCTTCCTCAGCAGCACTCTCTTACAGCACCCAAGGACCCCAACAGGTCTGCTCTTCCACATTCTAACTCTCATGCTACCCTGTGGGAGTCTTCACTGAGACCAACCTGGAGGAACACTGCCACCTATCGTGCAGGACTATGAACTGACTCTGACATCCATGTTTGCACAGTCCACTCATTACCCTTCTTTCCCCTTTTGGGATGAAGGTTGCATGGCATTTAGGCTTGGTTAGGTCTCCACTCCTGCTGACCAGGCAAGAAATTATTGTCCATTCCCGGCCGGGAGGGGTGTCCTTCCTTCATAATACAAATCATCCCCTGCCTCTTATTGGCTAACTGTCTCTCTCACCCCTTCACCTCCTATTGGTTAATGTGTCGTGGGTGTGCTGGCACAAGAATGGCTGCCATCACATCATCTAGGCGGATGCTACACATTGGTGGGAGTTAAAGTGGCCCCTCCCACTGCCTATGTAAAGCAATTTCAGTGGTGCTATATAAATGTAACTAATTTTTATTAAATTATTAACATAAGAAGAAAGCAGACCTTCATCCTGTCAGGTTCTTTAGAATGCACGAGGAGTAAATGGGGGGGTGCAGAGTCAATCAGTGACTCCGAATAGCGAATCATGGTGCCCAGCTCTATTTTAGGGGTGCCAGCTCATCCAGCACACCATTGGGCATCTGCTTCACATTTGACTGACCCCAACTACCCTTTGCCATGCTCATAGTTCTAGGAGACCATTAATATTTACGCATATTGGCACTGAAGTGAGTCCTGAAGGAAGCTTTGGACACGGAATGTTACAAAGAAACATAAATTTACAGAAAATAGAGAGAAACGAATACAATTACTGGCATGTGAAGAATAGCAGACACTGCGGGCACAGAATATTGTGACACTGAACCCTGAAATGGAAGTGACATGAAATGAAACTGCAATAAAAAAGGACCACACAGCGGCCTGTGTATGAAAATACAAAGTTGATGATGATGAAACTCTCGTCTTGCATTGTGAAGAAACAACGGAAGAAAAAAAAGAAGGCAGCGCTATGGCTGACGCATGACACCCTATAAGTAAAAACTTACATCTGTTGAGCTGATACACAGAGACTTTCAAATAGGGCCCTTTGTGAGCTTTTGGTATGAACCTACTGTACAGACATTCTGCCACCTGCTCACTGATAATGTTGTGGAATGTGGGAAATTAAGGGTAAGAAAAAAAAAAGAAGAAAATTCCAGAAAGATCAAAAGTCGTTCTTCCTCTATTTTTGTAGCTCAAAGCAAAATCTGCAGGCTGATCAGTCCGCCATTAGTCCCAATTGGACTTAATTTGCAAAATGCCCTCATTTATCTCTGAGTCGAGAGAGTTTCAAGCTTAACATTAAAGCACTTGTGTCCAAGGGAAATGTGACCTTTGACCAGGTTAAAATAGCGAGGATCCCCAGGTCCAGTCAGTGTTCCTCAGCCCTCAGATGACTAATAGAGACTAATAACTTGGCACGGCCCCAGAGTCATTTCCTGCAGTGAAGCACTTCCTGCGAGTGCCGGGTAGAAGGCAGATTTGCCACGCTTTGGAGTGATTTCAGGAGGAGATATGACTGATTATTAGCTTGTTAAAATTAGTTGAAATGTTTAAATAAATAAATAAAAAATCGAGAACAATTTGTAAAATTTTAACATCATTAGATGGGTGGCACAGTATTTAGAGAAGCAGCCGTACAGCTCCAGAAGGATGGGTTCACGTCTCTTCGGGACCGCTGTCTGTGTGGAGTTTGTACATTTCCAATGTGTCTACGAGGATTTTCTCCAGATTTTCACCGACAATTCTGATTGGTGGTTTTAAAATTAGACCAGAAAGAGTGTGTGTGGGTGTGTGCCCTGTGACAGACTGGGGCCCAGCTGCAGTGCCACTATAGGGCCAAGGTAGGCCCATGCCCACCCACTATGCTGCAGGTCTATCCTGCTTTTTTAATTATTCATTTTTTTATTTACCAATTTGAATAAGCTTGTTCTGCATACATGCATTTTAATAAACATCTTTCTTGATCAAAGAGTCAATCTGCACTCACTGAAAAAATTATTAGGAACACCTGTACAATTATCTAATAAGCCAATCACGTGGCAGCAGTGTAACAGGGACGTGCGGTCAGGGGAGGCAGGTTAGGTCATCATGAAAAGAAACAAAACTAATTATGACAGCATAAAATAAATGTGTCTACTGGTCTGTACTATAAATTTGTTTTCTGTATGATTCCAATAATTTTGATCATTTTTATAGTCAAAATCGCTGAATTGGCACATTTCCTGTTCAAATACAGGGGAGAAACACGGGTGTGTCAGTGATGAGCCTCACCTCGGCCTGCTCTCTCCCTCACACACGGGGTTGATGTATGTAATTGGTGCGTGCCTGTCACTTTCTCTCTGTATGTCGCCAATATAAGGTTTTCAGACACGTTTATTATACACCCTGACTTTCCACAGTCTGGCTAATATTTTTAATGAATGTGTGTGACATATTTAGTCTTGTTGATGGGACACAAAACCGCAGTGAAAAGGCACAAGGTGAGGCAGACAGTACTGTGCTGCACCAAAGGGGGCGCATGTGAGCTCAAAAGGTGCTCATTGCTGCTGCTGTTTTTCACGCAGAAGCACCAATAAGTCAGCAATATCAGAAAGTCAAGTGCACTGCAGCGGTCTGTTTATTTTTATTTTTTGTTCTGAATGACTGCCAAAATGGAAGATTAAGATTTTTAAAACTAAAGTACAATAAGGAGGACTTTTATTAGAAAGTAACAGAGATTTTCGTGGAGAAGCATAGGCGCTTGGACTTCATTTACAAATAAAGGTAAGACCATAAACGGTTTTCAATTTTATAAAAATGGGATCAGACTAAGAAAAAAAAAAAAAAACAATATTTAAAAACTAAATTTTGACCTTAAATAAAATATTCTTTTGTTTTTCCTGTTATCCTGTTGGACAGTCTGTAATAAAATTGATTAAAGCATCAGAATTAAAAGCTTTTAAAAACAACTAAATATTTCAATTAACGTCAAAATTGAAATCCATATTTTTTTGTACACCTCTCTATACTTTCATTTGTATTGAATGAGTTTGAATTGTGGAATTGCAACCAGCAATGACTACTCTCCCATGATTTGATAAACTGGATTGTATTAAAACTAATCAAATAATAGAAACTTCAGGAACTTCAGAACTAGCTGCGTCTGGTCTTTGGGACAAAAAAACAACCTGAAGACTTCCTAGCACCGGAGGGCCCCAGTGGCTGCAGGTTTTCATTCCAACCTTTTTCTTGGTTAGTGACCTGTTTTTTGCTCCTAATTAACTTCTTTTGTAATAATTTTAATTGACTTGCTCTTGAAGACTTTGACCCCTTAACTGTTTCTTTTTCCTTAATTAGCAGCCAAACAATAATGAGACACAAAATGAGCAAAACATGAACAGCAAACTGTGTCCATCATACAATATCTGAAAATAAAGAAAGATGAAGGCCTCGGGAATGTTGATCTGCTCAGGTCCCCAAAACATTTGAATGGTGCTCATAGGAAAGAGAAAATCAACGATTTCAGAAAAGTCTGCTATTGCACAATGAGAGCAGCAACAAGTCATGGAATTAAGGAACGGGTTTAATTAACAACAAGAATCTCCGCCTAATTAAGCAACTGGTTGGAATGAAATTGGTTGGAGTTTGAGGCCCTGACTTAGTTGGTCTTCTGCTGGCTCACTCACTTCACAGTTCATTTCTGTTTGGGTGCCATTTAAGGAAAGAAATTAAGAAATTTAGAGGAATGAATCTTGAAAAAGAAGTCAATTAAAATTAATTCAAAAGAAGTTAATTATCAGCAAAAACAGTTCACTAAAAAACCTTCAGCCACTGGGGCCCTCCAGGACCACAGTTGGGAACCCCTGCCTTAACAGTTTTACCCTATTGGTGAACTTGCAGAGGTGTGAGCTAACTCTTCAGAATTACCCAGGGCAGAGGACATGGACCACCCTCCACAGCCAGGACAGGTCGTTTCTTGTTCGAGACGGACGTGTAGTCGAGTGCAGCTGTGGCACATATTAAGCGGAACAGGTTGGAACCCGTCTCAGACAAATGAATGGTAGCTCGTTGTGTGAATGTACAACATGCACATACCACAAGGCTTTGTCTGTTTGGGTTGAAGAAGTGAGGTGCATGCAAGCGATGAATAATTTTAACCCTTAAATCGCCGGAATCGGCTATAGTCAGTTCCCAATGCAATTTGCCAGCACGCCAGAGTCGAGTATATTTGGCGACATTCATTCATTGAACACCGCAACCGGCTATAGTCGGTTCCCAGTGCAATTTGCCAGTACACCGGAGCTGGTCAGTCAGTGCCGTACATTTGTTGAGCAGCCAGCTCATGACCATTGCCGCCCCCAAGCCTCACTGTCCCTTGGATTCAGCCACTGCACTAGACTAGCCTCAGCGTTGGCCTTTGTGTGTTTGTGTGCAGACAGTTCAAGTGCAGTCAGCTCGGTGATTTACTGAATTTCATCAATGATGTTAGGTGCACCTTGTACATATAATAATTGATTGTTGCTGTAGTTTTTTTTATAGTTTTTACAGTTCATTGGCAGTGTATAATATGATCAGTGTTGCGGTAATTATGATGCTCTTTGCATGAAAAATATATGTGTTCCATTAAAATTTCACTTTTTCTTGGTGAATTGTGATGTTTCCTTAAAAAGTGCAGCAAAAAAGTATTTGGTGTCCAGGGTGCATTAACCCCCCCAAGTATGTGGCGGTTTAAGGGTTAAAAGTGTATGCATGCACCATCTCACCAAGCGCAAGTCACACTTGTATAAGCTTCTACATCTTCCGTAGAATTCACACCAACATGGCTGTGGTTGAGCGTGAGCAGAGCAGACAGCTCCATACACACACACACACACACATACACACACACGTCTTTCATAGTGAGAACTCCGGTGCATGCAAGTGCCAAAAACATTTAGAAGTACATGCATGCACCATCTAGTGGCTGTGGTTGAGCGTGAGCAGAGCGGAGTGCTCTATACACACACAGGTCTTTCGTTAATATACGTCTAATTATGGTTGTAGCATTCACCATACTTTGGTGAAAAGAGTTAATTATGACATTTCCAGTCACACTGGTAAGTTGTGGGCATGAGAAGGTACCCCAGAATCTGAAAAAAAGTTATGATAGTGACGGCTACACACACAAGTGAAGATCCAATTTTGAAACGACCACAGGGCAGGTTGTTAACAATTGTTGGAAAGATGAAGTCAAACAGTTGGCTTGAAAGAGATTTCACTGTGGTGGGACCATCCTCAATAACAAGAAGAAGGTACTTGTAATCTATTTTTTTTTTGCTTTTTCTTCTGGAGAAAAAAAATAAATGAATAAACGCTGCAGGACGAAGTAAGGCGACGAACTGGGTTTTAGGTAAGACACTCTGGTTTTCCTCTGCCACATGCTAAAGCATATTATTGCTGGAAAAACATTAAAGTGTCTCTTGAAGGACTGTCATTCATCTTTAATCAAACAGTTTTAAAGTTAACCTCTGATGTCACAGAGATAGGACTCCTAATACTCAGAGGCACACAATTTCACGTTTTTTAATAACAGATCAAAAAAAACAAAACAAAGAGGCTGGTTTCCTTAGGAATTTTAAAAGATGAGAGATGTTATCTACCAGACTCAGAGGACTTTGCGTATGTTTTTAGGAAGAAGATTTTTGAGTTCTTTTTCGACACTTCCTGGTTTCTAATGATAGACACTCAGTTAGCGCTCACTGGTTGAAGGTTAAATGATTTTCCTGGAATAACAACTTTGGTAATTGTTTCAGGAGCAACAGAAACCCAGTGGTGTCACATTCAGCCCCAGTAGTTGAGGTCTGTTCTCATGGGGGAGCGCCTGTTGAAATACCGAAGGCTGGATAAACGAGTTGGGCTTTCTCTTTTTTGACCATTCAGGCAGATGACTGAAGGTCCAGGAGCTCCTATTGTAGGCTGCTTGTTGGGGTGGCCAGAATAGACACCGAGTTAAGACAGTTGCTCATTCACTGTGCACTTTCTGTGTCCCATTGAAATGTTTTGAAGCCACAATGAAAATCGTTACGTTGTAAAGGAAAAATGTCTTGTATTGGATCACAGAAAGTGCTTGTGTTAAAAACTCTGCAGAGAAACATCTCAACTTGTATCAGCTCTGCTTTAATGGACTACAAATCCCAGCAGCCTCTATAGTATTACACCATTGGGCAGCCTCAGAGTGTAGTGGGAGTTGATGAGAAGAAGGATGAATATCCACTCTCTTTAAGGAAGGAGCCAAAAGACACCGAAAGGGATTGCGACCGTGCCAGGCTGTCTTAACGTATGGGTACAATGGGCACTGGTCGGGTGCTCCAGGAGCATAGGGGCCCACGATGTTTCTGATACCTATGTATGTGTCTCTTTAATAAATATAATTTATTAAAACCTACATGTGTGTTGGCCTTTGCTGTGTCCAAGGTTTAGGTCCCAGTGGTCCCCCCCGGTAATTACAGTTTCTTTCCAGAAGATGTAAGGTTGCAACATAACAACATGTGAAAAGAGTGGAGAGGTCTAAATACTTTCTGAAAGCACTGTATACAATACTACATAACAAGGGTTCACCATCTTCCACAACCTTTGCTGTATTATTGAACATTTAACTTCATGCTGTAATATTCTTCTCAGGTCAAAACTTCACTTTTTCATTACTCTCCTGTATAAATAAAAATAAATGATTTAAAAAATAAAATGTTGGCAAAATATAACCCAATACCAACTTTTGGAAACTAAACATTCATATTGCCACACATATATATCTGAGGATTTTGGACTGTCAGAGTGATTAAATCTCCACAGCTCTCTGAGACGAATAAAAATGCTGTGTGAAACATGATCAATCTTCTATACTGTATTTTTGGGTGCTGGGTAACATCACATTCTGAAACCCATTTAATCCAGTTGGGGTCTTAAGCTGTTGATGTCTATCCTGTGTGGACAACAGGGGACGCTCCTGCTCCCCAAACACCCAACACAAATGCTCAGACACAGGTATAAAAGCACAAAGAGTCTTCATTTGTGGGAAACTCTTCCTCTGAAGTCTCCCATGCCACAACCACAACCACAAGTTCAGATAAGCACAGCAATACCCCACAATACAGTACCTTGCTACACTTCTTTGTTTCTCTCTGTCCTGTTTTCTGCCTCCATTCCTCCATATAAGCTTCATCCTCCTTCCTTGTGACTCTGGTTCCTGGAGCTGAGCCAGCCGGCTTCTTTTATCCAGCACCTGGGAGTACTTCCAGTGTCCCGAAGGATTGGCCCAGGAGTACCTCTGGGTGAAGGAGAAGCCTGACAAATTAGGGCTTCAAAGTTCCCAGAGCACCCCCTGGTGGCACACAGAACCCAACAGGGTTGAGTCGACAAACTCCAAGTCCCATGATGTCCTGTGGGAATCCTTGGCACCGCTGCAACCCAGGGGGCTGCCACCTAGTGGTTCGGGGGAGGCAGTGCCCTACAGAAGCTGCCTTCCCCCCTTTCTTCCACTTCATGGGTATGCTGGCCAGGCAAGGTTGCTGGCTGTCCCTCACACCTGATAGCACTGGGCAGTAGGCAGAAACCAGCCATGCAGGGGGTGCCAGTCCACTCACACACATCCACTTGGGTCCAATTTAGAGCCAAAAATCAATATAACACGCACACTTTGGAGAAGCAAAGGGAAGTATGCAGAGAATAAACACAGAGAACGCAGATAACAAAGGGACAACCCAACACTGGACCTGTGGGGCAGCAGTACTTACCACCGTACCTCGCCTATGCACTAGAAACAGCAATCCAAAATGGAGGAAAGATGCCCCCGTCTTCTATAACTTGCCATGTCATGCTGCTGGGGTCTACTTCTGCACCTGCAAATGGATGGCAAGAACGCACCACAGGTAGGACTCCAGTCAATCTTAGCGCCCACTCTCTCCCAGGAGGCTGGTTTAGGATCAACAAGGATGGGCAACAGTCCATGAGAGTCATTGGAGATTATTTGGGCAACAAGAGGTGACTTGACCACCACTCTCCTTTTTCAACTCCAAACCCACGCTGCCAGGTAGACTATTTGAAAAAGGCTTTGCATGCAGAGAGTACTGAGTCTGTGCTACCCACCTGGCCTCAGATCTGCTCCTGACAGCTTATTTATATGAATTACTCTTGCTGCTGCTGTTGTTTATTATTATTAGCTGTTGTTAGTATTTATTAATTAATATTTCAAATTATTATTATCTATCCAAGTTCCTATTATTTATTTATTTGTTTATCTATTTATGGTTTAGTATATTTCTTTACCTGTCTTGCTCTTGTCCTGTGTTTATGTATATTTTGCACTGCAGTCCTGGGGAATGTTATTTCATACCACTGTATGCTGCAATATGGTGTATGAATTAAATGATAATAAAACGACTTCACCTGACTTGACTTGACTAAAGATGACACGTCAACCAAGGTGCTACAGAAATAAAATGTATTATTATTATTATTATTATTGACCAATCATCAGAGAGTGCAGACTTTCCTATTCTTTGTATGTGATCTTCCACTGCTGTTATTTAATCTGGAGTACAGTGATCCCTCGCTATATCGCGCTTCGTCTTTCGCGGCTTCACTCCATCGCGGATTTTAAATGTAAGCATATGTGAATATATATCGCAGATTTTTCACTGCTTCGCGGATGTCTGCGGTCTACAGTACGTGTGCTTCCTCAGTTGATTTGCCCATTTGAATTCAAACAAGGGACGCTATTGGCGGATGGCTGAGAAGCTACCCATTCAGAGCCTTCGGTTAAGTTCCTGTGTGCTGCTGATTGGCTCAGCGACGGAGTGCTGCATTAACCAGGAAATCTAATCTCACTCATTCAGCATTAACGCACGTTACTGCTACTGCTGCAGGAGCCGTGTCCAAGCGCCAACAGAAGATGCAAATGATTGCAGAAAAGGTAAAAGTTTTGGATATGTTGAAGGAAGGAAACAGCTACACCGCTGCAGGACACCATTACAGCATCAATGAGTCCACGATTCTTTTTATTTAAAAAGGAGGAAAAGCATATAAGATCTACGGCCGCAGTGTCCTTTAACCAGGGTGCAAAACGAGTTGCAAGTGGACATGATAAGGCAGTAGTCTGGATGGAATCTGCTTTAGGGATTTGGATTGAAGAGTGATGGAAGAAGTACAACGGCGGTGCTAAACAGTCGCCTGAAGAGGCTCCTTTAGAAGAGCTGTAACGCTATCCTTTGTAGTGCAGTAAAATTAAACTCATCGTTATCGGACAAGTCGTCGTGTCATTGTTGGTGAGTAACCATAATTAATTATTTACATACAGTACTTATTACATGTACATAGTTTAGTGTCACTGTATACAATTTTTCTTGCATTGTACGTATTTGTTTCTGGTGGCCTGTCTGTCGTAATGGCTGTAACATATGTGATATCGGAGACGCTCGATATCTTTAAAATAATATTTAGGTTTTACTGTATGTAAACTGTGTTTACATACATAATTTCAACGAATCTTACCTAATATCTAAGAGAATACAAAGGGTTTATGCTGTATAATTGTGCGTGAAATGTTTATAATAGTGTGGGAGAGTTTATAAGGGCTTAAAATATATAAAAATAACCATATAAACATATGGTTTCTACTTCGCGGATTTTCTTATTTCGCGGGTGGCTCTGGAACGCAACCCCCGCGATGGAGGAGGGATTACTGTATTAAATCATTAAGTGCCAACCGTTTTATCATCCCAGAGGAGTTCACTAGTGTCTTTCTGGCTGCTGTCTGCATCCAACTGCAAGCCAACCCAAGCATGGTGCCGAGACATCTGTACAACATCATGAAGGAGTACAAACACACACGGATTTCCACAAAGCAAATTTAAGGCATATTTCAGCCACATGCTATTTGTTTAGTTGGTGCAGTGGGCTCAAAGGCTGTTCCATAATATTGCCTGTGTAGAATTTGCAGGATCTCCCATTTTGAGTTTTCTCCCCACATCCTCAAAGCCATTCCTAATAGGGTTTATAGGCGATTTAAAATTGTCCTGTTTGTGTCAGTGGGCCTTGTGACAGACTGTCTAGGGCTGACCCCTGCTGCTGTAATAAGCTCTGGCCCCTGTGATTCTTTATTGGATAATAATGGATTTGAGAGTGATATGTAATGTTATCATTAACACGTCAAGTGCCCCACCGGGAGTCTAACATTCTAGGTCAGTGTTACAGCCTGAAGAAAAAACAACACGGCCTGCTATTCTGCCCTCACTTTTGACAGTCAGAGCACTTCTCAGTATTCCTCATTCCAGCTTACATGCAGAGATTGAAATATGAACAACAACACTGTGCTTGGAAAAAGGAGGTGGAGGAAGAAACGCAGGATTGTGTTAACTCGGTAAAGTTGGGGCATGTTTAGAGATTCCTTATCCGATATGGATAAATATGAGTGGGTCGTAACTGGAATTACCAGGAAAATGTGCTAACGACGCTTACGAGAACAATCTGATTATTTCCTAATATGAAACCCTGAATCAGCAGTGGCATTCTTAATTTCCTGACAGTTCACGGTGAGACATTTCAGATTGGTGATATGGAAAGATTCGAGAAATGCAGACACAACATCAACACAAAAACAATTAATGTTGCTCAACATTTATACTGAACAAAGCCGGAGGCTGAATCCCACACCAATTGTGATGCATCTAAAGTTTGGAAAAGCCCACATATGGCTATGGGTTAGGAACTAAAATCTCATCCATAACCATCCACATCTTCTCTCTAAGGAGATGTACCAATTTAATTCTGACAGCATAGTTTCCCCCTGTGCATGTGGCTGCGACACCTTCAACATTCACCCATCTCTGATTTTATACTTGATGTAAAATGAATTTTTAAATGAGTTAGGCATCCCGTCCAGAAGGACTTTCAGGACACATTTTAAAACCAGCACTGACCAATTAGCTGGTGTTTTTATAGACCTATTTGATATCTCCATGAAATCATCTGATGTATCCACCTGCTTATTGTTGAGTCAAAGAAAACCAAAGTAGACAGTCTCAGGCTAGTGACTAGAAAGTAATGGTGCTCACACAAGAAATGCTGCTGGGACACATTCATTAAAATGTTGCAGATAGTCTGGACCACCCCCAGTTTGCATATGGTCCCCTTGTGCTTCATACCAATCCTGGCACAAGAAGACAATACTAATCTGCTAAAGTACCGTTTATAGGAGTGGAAAGTCGCAATGCACAGAATTAACTTGAGCTCCATATGCGCAAAGCATAGAATTATTCAAATTAAAATTATACGTCAAGCGCATCTCTCTCGTTTACAATTGTCCAAAATGTTTCCAGGGCAAGAGCCAACCTGTGGATGCTGCAATCATGCTCCGAGCTCACTTGGGTCACATGTTTTGGGCCTGCACCATATTAACATTATTTTGGACCAAAATCTTTAAATGCCTTTCAGGCAGCCTGGGTGTCACAATCCCTCCTAACCCACTAACAGCTGTGTCTGCTGGACTTCCAGATGGGCTTAAAGTGGAGAAGAACAAACAAACTGTAATCGCCTTTATTACACTACTGGCCCGTAGACTTATCTTGCTCAACTGGAAGAATCCTAACTCACCTATTCTAAGTCAGTGGGTAACTGATGTTCTATACTATTTGAAACTGGCACTTAGAGGATCTGTACAAAACTTCTTCAAAACCTGGCAGGATCTAATCCATAACATTTTAGAGTAAGCATTTAAATTGAGGAAGTAGGTTCTCTCCCCTCTTTTACTCCATTTATCTTTATTCATTTATTATTCTGTCTATTCATTTGTCTTTACTAGCATAAAGTTTTTCTCTGCTGGCCCAGCTTTCTTTCTCAGGGGTGGGGGTTGATTTCTTTTGAACCTTGTTCTTTTTTTTTTTGTTTTTTTTCTTTTTGCAAAACTCGAGTTACGTGTATGGAGTGTTATTTGATTTAAAAAAAAAATCAATAAAACTAAAAAAATAAAATAAAAAAATAAAGTACTGTTTGTAAACTGCAGCTTAGTATTCAGCCCACATACCATCAAAGATGATCACCAAGGCTGGAGAGTTACTGTCACCCTCTGCAGTTGGATTGTGGACTTTCTACCAGTCAGATTGGCAACATCACATCCTCCATAGTGATCCTGAACATGGGCACACCACTGGGTAGTGTGCTGAATCCTCACTGCTGTACCCCTTGTTCACCAAAGACAAGGGGTAGTTTGCTAGTCCGTCTTTGGATTTACTGATGACACTACCATTGCAGGCCTGATCAATCAACACTGATGAAACAGCTTTCAGACAAGAAGTTAGCCTTCTGATACTGGGGTGCCAGGACAACACCATTTGCCTTCTGATACTGGGGTGCCAGGACAACACTGTTTTCCTTCTGATACTGGGGTGCCAGGACAACACTGTTTGCCGTCTGATACTGGGGCGCCAGGACAACACTGTTTGCCTTCTGATACTGGGGTGCCAGGACAACACTATTTGCCGTCTGATACTGGGGCGCCAGGACAACACTGTTTGCCTTCTGATACTGGGGCGCCAGGACAACACTATTTGCCGTCTGATACTGGGGCGCCAGGACAACACTGTTTGCCTTCTGATACTGGGGCGCCAGGACAACACTGTTTGCCATCTGATACTGGGGCGCCAGGACAACACTGTTTTCCTTCTAATACTGGGGTGCCAGGACAACACTGTTTGCCGTCTGATACTGGGGCGCCAGGACAACACTGTTTGCCTTCTGATACTGGGGCGCCAGGACAACACTATTTGCCGTCTGATACTGGGGCGCCAGGACAACACTGTTTGCCTTCTGATACTGGGGCGCCAGGACAACACTATTTGCCGTCTGATACTGGGGCGCCAGGACAACACTGTTTGCCTTCTGATACTGGGGCGCCAGGACAACAGTACTTGCCGTCTGATACTGGGGCGCCAGGACAACACTGTTTGCCTTCTGATACTGGGGTGCCAGGACAACACTGTTTGCCTTGTGATATGGGGGTGCCAGGACAACACTGTTTGCCTTCTGATACAGGGGTGCCAGGACAACACTTTGCCTTCTGATACTGGGGTGCCAGGACAACACTGTTTGCTTTGTGATACGGGGGTGCCAGGACAACACTGTTTGCCTTCTGATACCAGGGTGCCAGGACAACACTGTGTGCACATCTGTCTGTCTCTTCTTTAACATCAGAAAATCATGGAGCTGCTTGTAGTTTTTAGGAAGCAATGCAAACCCCACTGCCACGTACATCCAAGTAGAGAGGGTCAGCAGCTTTAAATTTGTTGGAGTTGCCTTCAATGAAGACTCAAGGAGGTGTACCAATGTCTTTACTTCCTTAGCTGACTGAAAAAGGCCTGGAGGTCTTCATCCATGTTCACCAACATCTACAGTGGAGTTCACCTGCACTGGCAGCATTACATTCAGGTTACCGTGCTTACTGGCAGTCCAGATTATTACTTTGATATTTAAGATGTACTTTATGGTTTACGAATATGAAAGCCGCGCAAATACAAGCGGCTGAAATGAGTTTCCTCCGCAGGGTGTCTGGGCTTTCCCTTAAAGATAGGGTGAGAAGGTCAGTCATCCGGGAGGGACTCAGAGTAGAGCCGCTGCTCCTCCGCATCGAGAGGAGTCAGATGAGGTGGCTCGGGCATCTGATCAGGATGCCTCGTGGACACCTCCCTGGTGAGGTGTTCCAGGCACATCTAACTGGGAGGAGGCCCCGGGGAAGACCCAGGACATGCTGGAGGGACTATGTCTCCCGGCTGGCCTGGGAACACCTTGGGATTCCCCCAGAAGAGCTAGAAGAAGTGGCCGGGGAGAGGGAAGACTGGGCATCTATGGTCAAGCTGCTGCCCCCGCGACCCAATCTCGGATAAGCAGAAGAGGATGGATGGATGGATTTATGGTTTACTGTACAAAGAGTACATTGCTTGCTATGACTGTGGAAGGTGATCTGTAAAATTTGGATTAATTACAATGGGCAATCAAGATTTTGCTTCCTGAACACTTCTGGTTGTATACTATGGATTTTGGCCTGATGATCACAAAATGAACCATAAAATTTTGCAATGACATGCTGTTTTAATGCAATTGCAAATTTTTATGATTTCATCTCCTGTTATAAGTATCGATATATGGTACAACAACTACAACTGGAACATCTGTGCTGATCTAAAAGTGGTGGCACTGCAGCTTGGACAGATCAAGTCCTGTTGTTTCATTTGCTGTGTTAAAGAGTCTTATGATATTAAAAAGCACTGGCCGCTCCATAAGCAGAAAAGTGTGGCATGTACCCCATGTGTCGAACTAACAAGGAGATTTTTCTCTCCCCTTGATATAAAATTTGGACTGATGAAAATATTTCTGAAAGCGATAAACAAGGAAGGTCTTGAAGAAGTCTGATATTTGAGAGAGATGTTTCCATGAATAACTCATACCAAGATTAAGGAAGGCATATTTTCTCATTCGTGATGAGAAAATATGCTAGTGGAGCCCAAGGAAATCACATGGAAGGCATTCAAAAATGTAAAGTGTGACATGTCGCTAAAGATTCATTTTCTACATTCACACTTGGACTTCTTCCCTTCTAACCTTGGTGCAGTCAGTGATGAACCTGGTGAGAGGTATCCGCAGGACATTTTAATGATGGAAAAGTGTTGATCAGGGTAAGTGGAATCCATCAATGACAGCTAACTATTGTTGGACACTGAAATGAGAAACATCAGATGCGAAATACAAATGAAAATCAGCAGCAGAAAACCTTAGGTCAAGTGAACTAATGCAATGTGTCAGCATCATTAAGTGATTAAACACACTAAATTCAATTAAAGTTAATGTCACGATTCTGCAAATTACTACATGATACAGTTCAACTAAAATTATATTTGTGTTCAGCTTGAAAATGTCTATCATGATCACCAAAAAATTTTCAGAAAGCAAAATATTCAAAAATAATGTTTGTCGTCCAGTAATTCTTGTCTTCTGCACTTTCCATTCAGTCTCACTGTTCTTATCTCACTTCCCATGGGCCATGGGGTTTGGGACTATCCCTATAACATCAGGAACAAGGTAGTAAGGAACTCTCAATAGGGGGCCAGTCCATCACAGGCCACATTTATACACCCACTAACACAGGGACCATTTCAGATCACTAGCTACTCTAACCCCACATCTTTGGGATGTGGGAGGAAAACTGGAATACCTGGAGAAAACTTACCTGGAGAAAACGTGGACAGTGACCAGACCCAGGATGCTGGTTTCTTGAATCAGTGTTCACATCATTTTTTTTTTGGCACTTCCTCGAGACAACTTTCCAAAAATGATTATACAATATTTACAATGGATTCCCAACAATCTCCTCAACTGGTTTCCTCTCAGTCCCAACAGCAGTTCTACTTTAGAATTCTCCAAGCTAGTAGAGAAAAAAATGGGATTTCTGATCACCCTGCCCAAATCATACAAGCAGTGAGACAAATTAATAATTTGAACGCAGATGCTCTTGCCACATAACAACTTAATGAGGCAATTATGAGAGCTTCTGACCCGTAAAAGCGGACTGGGATTTTGATTTTCTGTCCACTCTTACACTAATGAAGTCCCTTCAGGTGGCGGAGGTGTTTGTTTTTATGTGGTCTTTCCTCGACAACTGGAACTTGAAGAACTGAATGGAAATCTCCCGCAACCTCCAGAGAATTAACGTGCAACTCACCGGCATGACTGCTTCACTCTTTGCACAGCCAGCAGCATCATTTCTTACAGGAGGTGGCAGATTTTCTTCTTTCTAGCTGAATTTTAATTTAGTGTACTGTTGCTTAAGTTATAATGAATTAAGCCATTTAAACCTTGTCTGAAGGATAATGTGTAAAGTAGACTGCAACCCTTTATCATCAACATTTCTCTTTCCTCAGAAACAAAATCGAAATCAAATATAAAAATCAAAGTTATACTACGCAATTGAAAAACAATACAAAAATGTCCTAATTCTAAACATACTGTATATATTAAAGAAAATTATATTACAGTAACTTAGGAAGTTACAGAACAAACATGCAATATACATTCAAGCTATTTTTACACGTTTGAAAGTAAAAGATGAACTTATAATACTTATTAAAAATACATAGACCATAAAACAATACACAATCTCTTAGTCCCACCAAAGGGTACTGCAGGGACCTGTGATCCCTAGTTTGTGAGGCTTCCACTTGACCCCAAAGTTTCTCCAATGGATGATGCCCTGGCATCGGAAGTACTTCCGTAAAAGGAACCACTCTGCCTCACCCTGGCGAGATGGAGTCAGGTGTGGAGGATGGAGGAAGCTCACCTGGGAGGAGTGGAGGAAGACAAAGACAGAAAGAGAAGACGAGAGAATTGCATTGTGTTCATATTTAACAACAACTACGTACCGAGGCTACATAGAATTATAATCTAGTTTGCCTCCTTCTGGCTGCTGGCACTATATTACAGAAACTGGAGAATGCCGAAGAAGAATCCATTCAGGCATAGTAGTCGATGGCTAAGTTTTGGAGGACCCTTCTTGGAGGAGGTCTTCCAACTTCCTGGGGCTTGGGTCATGTTACTATGACTACTGGGGCAAGAAATGGGATGTTTTAGCGGAATCCTTTTTTTTGAACGGACAACCGCTAACTGAGAAGGAGAGGAGAAGAAGAAGGGGAGCAGCAAAGCAAAGGGCTTAACTATCTAAGCCATGGAAAACGGCAGAGGCAAACTTCATCTGTGGATGTCAGCTATTTGTGGGGTGGCCACCCAGAAGAAAGAAATGAATACCTGAGGTGAATACCCGAGAAGATGTGGGGGTTTTGGGATATGCCCCAATGGTTCTCCAGTTGATCCTGTTGGTGAGTCGGACACGTTCACTATTCCTCGGGATAGCGTTAAATCAGCCATCTATATCTCCTGACTGTTTTTTTTCCCCATCGTTCAACGAAAAACTATAACACACGATATTCATTGTCATTTCATACTGCCTGTACTTACTCATTCCCCATTTTTTTTTGGTGCTATTTTGTATATTTGTATCTCTTGGTGTTTGTATGTCATACCAGCGAGGGAAGGGAGTAATGGGTTTGGTCGGAGGGAAGGGCATCTGTGGGAAATGGGATCACTAAACGAGTACCCTGTCATCTTTTATCTACATGTGTAAATACTGTTTTCTTTCAGATTTAATCAATTCCATCTATTACCTGCTTTTTTTGAAGACTGGCATGAGCGGGAAGGGAGAAGAGGGATCTAGGACTGAATATGTTTTGTTTTCTTTTGTACATCGTCCACATCTCTTACAGGCGGTGAAGTGCGCCTTTTCGTAACTTTGATATGTCGATTGTTACAACTGTGTGAAGAACTCTGAACCGGGGACTTAATTCTCACTACTTGGCCCCAGTACGAGTTGCTGTACTTCACCTATTAGAACTCACACTGTTCGCGGGAAGGTTTTCTTTATGAAAAACACAATATAAAACATCTAGGCTGTCAGTTCAATTCCGGCCAATGACTCAGTGTGACACCCTAATGTCTACCCTCTGCCAGGTGGGCACCTTGAAGTATCCAATTATTCGAATGTGGTCAGTTTGAATTGCGGACTGAAGCACTGGGCTGGGGAGGACCCTGAAACATGTCACCTCACATGCCAAGAAGGGGTGTTAATAGTTGAAAAACT
Organism: Erpetoichthys calabaricus; assembly: GCF_900747795.2. NCBI lineage: Eukaryota > Metazoa > Chordata > Cladistia > Polypteriformes > Polypteridae > Erpetoichthys > Erpetoichthys calabaricus. The sequence goes on from NC_041409.2 coordinate 81,428,002, forward strand.
GTAATGTAGGTCTGAAAGCAGTTGTTAATAAATAAATGTCATAGTCTGCTAATTGTATACCTCCAGAGTCTGCTTTATTAAAACATACACATTTGTCAAAGGAAACTATTTTACTATAGTTGGACTATAAAATTAATTTTTAAAACTTTGGTAATATTTTAGTTTAGTTATGGCAGTAATGCATCTATTGCTCATTTAGTCTGATGTAACAAGACCCTAACAAAGGCTTCTTATTGGTCTTCATGACACTTTTAAAGCATCCATAGATGGGTTATTCGTGTCAGTGCTGGGCGGCTAATTGACGTGCTGGTAAAATTACATGTTAATATGAAGAATTCACGGGTCTTACACTAAATATGTCATAGCAAGAGAAAGGTGTCTCAGTTAAGCCACCTCACACCACCTCAAAGTGAAGTCCTGTTAGAAGGTCACACTACGAAGACCCAAAAAAGTGTTTGTTAAGGTCTTTTTGCAAAATAGATTAATTTTTGCATTACCTAATCTAAAGTGTTTCTGACATTTTCTCTTTTTGTCTCCATAAACTTCATCAAACTGAGCCTAATAGTTTGGGGTGATGTGAAGGAGGGAATTCTTGTCATCTATAGGTTTGATCAGCAAGGCCTTCGCAGATTTGTTTATTCAACATTGATCCCCAGGAGGAATCGTGTTTCACAACCCACCTTCCTCCCCAAAGTGCTTTCACACTTGCTTGCATTCACAGCAGCATCTGCTCACTATGACACACAGTCGAGGGGGGCGCAAACCCTCCAAGGTAAAAAAAAAAAAAAAAAAAAAAAAACGGCATCAATAAGCAGGCTTGAAGGTCCTCAGGTGGGAACTGCCAAATGAGTTAAGGTGCTGTGGAATCAGGCTGGAAGCTGGAAATCACAAGATGGCACATGTGGCTGTGTGAGAAATCTGCCGTAGCACTTCTACCTTTCTTCAGTTATGAAATGATGAACACATGGCAAGAATCTAAATTAATTATTGCTTTATATAATTGTGAATAAAACTGTTGCACTGCTCAGCATTTTTAGTGTTTTGCTTTAATATTAAATATTAAGCTCATCTCCATTCTTTGGTATCAAGTTTATAACATTAGGGAGGCCAAACAGAAGCCTCTGCTTAGGTCAGATCAGGTTAGGTTGGGGAGCATGCATTGGTACAGCGCGATATCGCACACACCACATGATGAAACAGCCCCAGGATACTGGTTGGCAACCCCCCAGGCAGACATACGGTCCAGTCCCACCTTCTGGAAATGACTATCTATCTGCCACAGGCAGGTGTTATGTGGGCGTCCCCTTTTCCTGGTCCAGCAGCTCCGATCCTCAACAATGAGGATCACCCTTGGGGGAATCTCACCACATGGCCATAGTGCCATAATTAACGCTCCCTCACAATGCAGGTAATGTACCTCATTCTGGACTCCATGAGCAACCTCTCATTCGACACAAAGTCAAACCAGAGTTACCCAAGGATTCTTCAAAGAGACAAAGTACTGAAGGAGTCCAGTCTTCTTCTCAGGTCACTGGATAGCATCCCTGTCTCACAGCCATATAGCAAGACAGGAAGCACCAGAACTCTAAAGACTTGGACCTTCATTCTTTTGCAGAGATATTAGGAGCACCACACACCCCTTTCCAGCCACATCATGATCCCCCATGCTCTCCCAATCCGTCTACTGGCTTCATAGGAAGAGTCATCAGAGACAAGAATGTCACTGCAGAGGTAAGTAAACTTCTCGACAAGGTTGACACTCTCTCTGCAGACAGACACACTGCTGATGGCTGTGCTCAAGAGGTCATTAAAGGCCTGGATTTTGGTTTTTATCAGGACACTCGCAAGCCCAGACACTCAGACTCCTCGCTCAGTCTCTCGAGAGCACCGATCAGAGCCTCCATTGACTCCTCGAATATCACAGCATCGGCAGCAAAGTCAAAATCAGTGAATCTTTCTTCACCAACAGATGCCCCACAGCTGCTGAACCCCACGACCTTGCCCAACACCCAGTCCATGAAAGCACTGAACAGAGAAGGAGCCAAAACACACCTCAGACGAACCCCAGAGTCAACTGGAAAAAACGCAGAGGTTCTGCCTCCACTCTGCACAGGACTCACAATACCAGAGTACAGGCCGGCCATGATATTTAGTAATCTTGAGGGGATCCCATGAAGTCTCAGGATGTCCCACAGGGCAACTCAATCAACTGAGTTGAACGCTTTACAAAAATCGTCAAAAGCAAGTTGAAACTCACTTGGAGGCACCTAAAAGGACTCACATAATATAAGAAACAAAATTCCTTAATCTGATAAAACCAAGATTAGTGTCATGTCTGGTGGAAACCAGGAACAACTCATGACCTGTACAATACCATTCCAATGGTGACCCATGGTGGCGTTAACTTTATGTTGTGGGGTTTGTTTTTCAGTGGCAGAGACTGGGAGACTAGACAGGGTTAAGGGAAAGCTCAACAAAGCAACACACGAAGATATCCTTAATGAGAACCTGCAGCAGAGCACTCTGGACCTCAGACTGGGACAAATGTTCATCTTCTGACAGGACAATGACACTCAGCACAAAGCAAAAACAACTCTGGGAAGGTCCTTGAGGGGCTCAGTCAGAGCCTGGACTTGAACCCAATCAAACATCTCTGAAGAGACCTCAAAATAACTGCCCAACGACAGTCTCCATCCAATTTCACAGAGCTTGACTGGATCTACAGAAAAGAATGAAAGAAATTATTTTGTCATATGGTGATGATGTCACAGAGTATCACAATGAAGTGATGCCAGTCGAGACAGACTAGGCACCAACATTGTTGTCTATGATGTGAACATTGCATGAACTTTGATGTTTTGCTAGTCTTACAAAAAGAGGGACAGATGTTACTAGTTAAATAAGTTCAAATAAGTTCACGTCTGTGTTAGAGAAGTATGTCCCCATCAGAATATTCCTGCCACTGTTTAACTGAAATCTACGAGAAGACAGGGAGGACATCTATACTGTACTCACATTGACTGGGGTCAGGTCACTCCCTGCTAAAACTGATGTTATTGTCAACGAACGGATTCAATATGGCTGAAGCTAAAATGGTTACTTTGATCTGCTCGTGCCCCAGGATTGCGCATTCCGAGAAGAAAGAGCTGAACACCGAATAATTTAAAAATGCACAAGTGGGCTGTTACTGTGTGGCATCTAACGAAAAACACTATCAAGATATCCATCTGGTCCAAAAAAAAAAGACTTTCACAAACATCTGTAAGCATTCGTGGGGTTGTAACCCCACAGGATCAAAAGAAATTGATAGATTTGTCCCAATCTTGTAAACCTGGGTAATCTCTGATTATACATAATTGTGGGAAATGGCCAGGCGCAGAGTACATTTGGACCATTTTATTCTCTTCATCCATTCCTAACTAGACAGCATAAAGGCAAGCACCCCAGAGTAGCTGATTGTGGAAATTTAAGCTTGTGAGGTGAGAGAGGTCTTCCAAAAGTGGGTGTCACTCACAAGCCTTTTGTGCACCGTCCTTGGTCAGGCCATCACCTGCTCTTTGACAATCTCTCCCTCTTCATTGTTCCAAGACATATCTTGTCTGTACCATTGCAACAATAATGTGAGGAATGCGATTTTTGTTCAACTCTCAGAAAAACTCACCGTCCCTCCGGTTTCTGCATTTGCTTTGTATAGTAAGGTCATGGATAACACAAATAACTGGATACAACTTTAACACACACACACAAGGCCAGCTTACTGATGAGAATCAACCTGACAGCTGTGACGGACAGTTGTGGCCCCTGACCGACTGGGAGGCTGATATACTGGAAGGAATGGGGGAGCAGATGTGCACAGGACTTGCTTCCCCCGGAACACTAGAAGACAGCCCCCCTTCATGGGAGTTGGAGATCAAGGACAGCCCTGTTGGATTCCGTGGGGGCCACCAGGGGGAACTGCAGAGTCCCACATTGGGCTTCCATCACACCTCGGAGTGATTCCAGGTCTGGCTAATGAGCCACCTGGAGCTCCCATTTAATCGAATAAAGTCTAACAAAAGCACACCTCTTCATGTTTTCACAAGCAACCCTTGGACAAATAATGACAAAAGTATTTAGCTCTTCACCGTAGATTTGAGGGTCATTTACTGGAGCTCCATCAAAAGGGTCACTCTGATTGCAAAAGATGCCTCCTTCCAGGTAGCTGGGCTTCTTATGGCACATAAACTGGAAGGGGTGAGGCTAAGTGCCCTCAGTGGGCGGTTTCTTGGAGAAGGAGAAGAGAATGTTAGTGACAGCATCCTCTCTTGCCCCTGGTGGGTTATCACATACCTCGATTGATCTTCTGACATGTACGTATGTGTGACAACCTGTAGCGGTGCTTGAAACTTCAACTCCCAGCAGTCCTTGCAGTAGCTCTGACTGGTAATCTGCTGAGGGTGCAGTGGCTGTTAGGTACAAAGAGGCTAGCGCGACATTTAAAAGGGGAGCTAGTGTTACCAAAAAATGAGAGAAGTATTTTGTGTTTCGTGTCTAAAGTTCCTGTCTGTCTACCTTCCGTTGTGATACCTGTGCTTCTTCATTTTTGTCTTGGATCGTTTCTATGTCGGGGTCTGGATTGTCTACTGTTTGCCTGTTACATAAGGACTGTATGTGGATTTATGGCCATCCTATGAAGAAAGGAGCGCTTCTGAACCGTCCACCTGTCTTCACCATTTCAGGAACTAATGGTAGGACTATCTTTACATTCCCTTCAAAGTGTGGATCTCTGGACTATTTAGCTTCATCTTTACATTACATCAGTTGCCGTTTTTTCATGGACTTTACTGTGTGTGGTTATTGTTGTGGTTTGTTTTCGTGTTGATTGTACATCGCCTTAAGGGGAACTGGGGTGGGATTGTGTTGTTTTCATTTATTATTAATACATTCTTTATTTGCTGTTTCATTTCCGGTGGCTTTGTGTCTCTGTTTGTGAGTGTGTGAGGGTTGGGCCAAGGCTGGGTGCGTCCCTGGAATCTTCACTAAAAAAAATAAATAAATCACAGTCTCTTCGACAGTGTGAATCTTAGTGGCACTGGGCCACTACAAACCTACTTAATTTCTTTTGAAATTTTAAATGTAACCATGTACCTACTGCTTTGCCCAGATCATCCTATACTGAAAACGGGTAGGTTGGAACTCATGTGGTGTTCTAAAGTGATGAGGCTTTAAGTCTGAAGACGTCAGTCCTTTCACTGTCCCAAAGGTTCACCATTCTTGTCTTCAGTTTCCCTCCTGCTCTTTGGTATTCAGTCACAGGGTTGAAGAACCATCTTTATTCTTTTACTTTCCCTAACCCTAACCCAAACCCTATCATTTACTCGGTCAGGCATCCATACGCTTCCATTTTCATTGTTTCAATTTTCACTGTCCATTGTTCTGTTTTCTGCATGTCACATCTTTTCTGAGGCTCCCTACAATCTCTGCAAAATAGACTTCTTGCTTCCCCAGTTATTTTATCACTGTATTTTAATCGCGATACTGCATTGTATTAGAATCTTACGCAGTGCCTTGTGATAGTGCAGTCTATTAATGGCACTTTATCAAACACAGATGAATTAATTAGCTACAACAAGGACTCAGGACTGCAATGGCAACTCGTTCCAGAAAGTGAAAGCAGCAGTCAGACGCTTGTCACCCCTCCTCCTCTTTTCCTTTAACACAACTTTAATTAACAGTTGCAGTATTTCTCACACACGTTCGTTATAATGGATGTGTGAAGCTCACAGAGAGTTCTGAAGACACTCACGCCCGAGTTATCCGTGTCTCCTTTACACGTCAGCATTATTCTATATTAAGCTTCCTTTGGAGGAGCAGCTTGGAGCTTCCTCATACTCTCAATTCCATGCCCCATATTGACAACACAACTGATGATGGTGTGGGAAGAACCGAAAGGGCTGCTATGTTTAAATTTGTAACTTGAATGGAACACTTGTTAGAAACAGTCTATTGAGCTGCATCTGCGAAACGTGCATTTCAGTGTGAACTTGAATAGAAATTAATAGAATGGGCGAGTGCTTCGTCTCGTCAAGGGGATTAATACCATGGTGGCAGGTCACTCTTTTCAGAAGATGGTCGCTAGAAATTTCCTTTGATGTTACACTGACTTTAAAAAAATACCAGTAAGAGAATTCAGTTGCTGTATTTTAGTTGCTGGAGATTCTTTAATCTATGAACAGCAATATGCAGCCTTATGTGTGTTATATAGGGGGGTGTTTATTGTCTATTTTATATTTTTTTGTTGCTTTTGTCATTTGTGAACACTTATTGCTCATATTATTATGTGGTTTGCAGGCAGTGCAGGGAGCATGGTGACTTCTGACCCCGCTGCTGACACTGTGTGACCATGAGCAAGTCACTTGACCTGCCTGTTGTCGTGATCTGTGGAGTCCTGAAAGCACAGGTACTGAAAACACTTTCCAAAGCTGCCCACTAGAGGGGGGAAACACTGTCAAAAAACCTGACTAGAAACCCAAAGGGTTATAAAATTAAACTATTGAGGTGATGACTCAGGTGCCACCGAGAGTGGCATCCTTTTCAGCAGCTCCGTGTACAACTTTATTTTTCTACTTATTTATTTTTACTTATTTATTTTTCAACTTTTATTCTACTCTTTTTTATTGATCACTTGTGAATTTCCCATTGGGATTAATAAAGTATCTATCTATCTATCTATCTATCTATCTATCTATCTATTTTTTTTATAATAAAAGGCTGTGGAAGCCCCAAAGATCTAAAGAGCATGAAGGGCAAGGTAATACACAGCAAACAAAGTCCCAATACAGAATCCAGTAGTGTGATCAAAAACAGAGTAGACATTCAAAAAAATCAATACTCAAAGTCCCAAAAACAAAATCCAAAGAAAAAAGTTAAAAAAACAAAGCATAGGTTAGAAAACTTTAGGTAATCACAAAGCAAAGCAAAAGGCACAATAAAAACAAGAAAACAGTCCACTCCCTAGCGTGTTGGAAATGAACCGCCAGGAACTGCAGGAGGCACTCCATTTAAATGAATGGAGGGCTGTTCCTTGTGGTGATTGGCAGGTGGTCCCACCCCTTGGGGAGCCACCCACAACGCATACGGGACATAACCAAGTCCACATTTATTTAAAAACTAACTCAAAGAAAAATGTACATAATAAATAGAAGAAATATAAATACAAATAAATGACATGAAATGAGATATTACAAACAAACTGTGAAACCCAGCCAGGGGAAAATGCTGGATGAATCATGACACCTGTGCTTCAATTAGAAACAACAATTACATCATAAGGCATCAGCTAAATAAGTAAATGTAAATGGTTTCCATTATGTTTACAATGATGTCCTGCTACTTTAAATTCATCCAAATTTCCTTGTCCTTTGTGAGTGGAACCCTAGGAGGCGGGCCACCCTGACTTCACTGCATTTGAACAGTCTTTATTCAGGCCAGGGCAGAGAGTTTAGATCAGGAGATCATCGCATCTGTCAGGAGTTGTTTTTATAAGTTTTGTTATTTTTATATCGGATTCACTGGTTTTTGATTAGTTTCTGTTCGCTCTTTGGATTTTGCTTTTGGAGTACATATTGAGGACTTAATGCTACAGGATTGCCATTTAGACAGCTCCTCTTTGCCTATTTTTGTCTTAATTTATAAAGGTCTATTATTTTACCTTATATGCACAAGCCAGAGTTTTATGGTATCCCTCCTCCTCGTGGGATTTTTGTTTTATGTTGGGACATTTCTAGTTCTTTTACCAGCCTATCTTGTTTAGGGACTGCATAGTTCTGAGTGGTCGGACAGGGTGAGCCAATTCTGGGCTGGTCAGTGAAGCCTCTGGCCTGCTTCTTGGCCTATTTTTGGAGGCCTCACACCTATTTTGCCAAATCTGAGACTCCAGTACTCAATGTGTAGTCCATGAATTTGTTTGCACATATTACTGCTCCCAACGGCCATATTATCCCTGTCATAGTTTCACAGACAGGCATTTCTAATTAGTCTTGAGAATGAATGTTGGGGTGATGCATAACATTGCTGCACCACCACCTTGGATCATGAAGGTCACAAGACTTTTGCTCGAGTGTAACATAAAAAGAAAACTAGTGAGTCTAGTCGGTTCAGTTTGGATTTGGCTTTGCATTGACGTTTGGCTCAGAATAATGGTTTTGGTAAAATGCTCAATAGATCAACATGTACCTGAAATCTACATGACATGTCCTAAAAATGACACCATCTCTCTGCTGATTGAGCTGCTAAAGTCGGCTTGTGAAAACAAACTTAATACAAATTAGCTGAGAGAGCCGCTTCGTCGTCTGAAGCCGACTTCATACCTGAATTTTACTTATTTTTGAGCAGGTCTTTGACCTGAGCCATATAGTTCTGGATCTGATTGGTATACAGTTTTAGCAAAGGTATTAGAATATCAAAAACAAACTAAAGAATAATATAAAATTATCATTAATAAATTGAGATCTTTATAATATTCCATATTTTGTTGACCTTAAGAGATACTCTGTAGATAATTAATACAACTGCTGCTAGGGTTCCTGATACTTAATTTTCGGGGTTTATTAGACCAGAAATGCTATAAAAAAATGAAAGAAATTCAATGTGGAAAGCATAACCCAGGGGGTCTCTGTCTCTCTAAAAGCAGGAGATAACTGAAGTCGCAGATGGCTTGCAAAACTGGGTGTAAATGAAAGTTCATGCTATAAATACTGCTTGCATCTCATTATATAAAGAACATAGAGCTGACATTTGCACAGGACGTGCAGTAGGACAGATGACATGTTGATGTCTACATGAATGTACCGTGCTGTCCAAGCACACACCTGACCTACATTTTCCACAGGTGTTAAAGGACCCGAGTTCCCTCACAAAGAAGTACCATCTCCAAGGCTTTTGTTTGGCAGGACTGTGTTTTGATCAGTAAAAATGACAAAAAGAACTCTGACGACCCTCCGAACAATTGCATGGCTAACAACTCCTTGTTACCAATATGATAATTCTGTTCCGTAAGAGTCGCTGTTTTATTGGGGTTAGGAAATGCTGTGGTAAAATGGCCCCATCTCCAATATTTGAGGCATCCACTTCCAATTCAAACTAGAGATCGACATGAAGAAGTCTGAGAATTAAAGCTGTAGAAAAGGCTTCTTTAAGTTTATTAATGGAAGTCTGAGCCTCCAGAGCCCAGCAACATTTATGGGATACAGACTTTTATGTGAGGGCAGAGAAAGCTAAGATTATTAATAAAAGTTTTATAATAATTGGAGAACCCAGTAAAACACTGAACTTATTTAAAAGAATTAGGAGGTTTGCATTCTTTAATGGCCTTAACCTTAGTGTGCTCTACACTCAGGGCCGATGCCACCATTAAGGTGAATTAGGCACTCACCTAGGGCGCAGATAATGGGTTAGCTACCCAACAGTCGGTTGTCTCACTAATAAACTTGGCTTAGGGTGCAAAATAACCTAGCACTGGCACTGTCTACGCTAACTCCTTGCCTAGATGCATAGTGTTCTCAAACAATGCAGATGTGTTATGGAACTGACATTACTCCAATTTACCAAAATGGTAATTTTTTCATAACTGATTCAGCACTTCCTGTACATGATTCATGTGAGAATCAATCAGGATAGAAAATAAAGATATCATCAATGTAAACAAGAGCATAACACCTTAGAATATCTCTGAAATATCCTTCACATAGGCTTAAAAAATGTCTGCGATATTAACCCAGCCAAAGGTAATGACTACTGTGATATAGCAGATCCACAGCTCAGAAAGAATGGCTGTTTTAATAAGTAATCAGTTGGCCAGATCATTCTCCATGGGCCCACTCACGCACCAGCGGGGAGTTGGTGGAGTAAGTGGGACGAGGTGTACCTGCCTGTGAAGGTGCAATCTTTCCCAATTGCTTCATCGACTTCCTGTGGTGGGTGTTGAGATGACACAAGAGCAAGGGAGGGAAAAAGACAAGAAAAGAGAGCGGAGGTTAAAGGATGGGAGAAGAAGCAGGCAGGAGAAAGATAACAAGACGGTGTATCGAACAGAAGCAGGTGGACGGGAGTGAAGAACCAAAGAATAGCGTGTGGCCATCGCTCAGGAGGGGGCTGTGGGTCGCTCCAGTTGAGCAACTTTGGGAGTAGGAGCGACCATTGTGCTCTGGAGGTACTTTTGCAGGGTGGAGCCAATGGTGGCGGTGGAGGTGCAGAGCGCCCGCACAAGGTGTAGCCTGGATTGGCAGCGGTTTGGGTGGAGCAGGGCTCGATGGTTGCCAATGGGGACACAAGCCAGATAAGATGGGTGTCTGCACCTGTTGGTGATGTTTCTCTGGGCTGCAAGATCCGAACAGGATAAGCCGGAGAGGCGTCAGTTTTAAAGGAAGGCACTAGGGCTTGTGGGATTTTAAACAAGTTTCCTGCACTGCGTTGTTTTAACCTCATTTTATTGGGTTTATTGATTGGATTTTATCCTCTACTGGACACCTTGATTTTATAGATTACTAGGGGGCTTTTCCCCTTGGTCGCTTCGCTCGCTAACCCCCATGCTTGTGCTATGTGCTAGCCTCTTTGCAGTTCAGTCCCTCGCGTATGGAGATGCGTATGTACAATTTAAATAGATTTTTATTTTCATGGGAATTGTTACATATGCATGATAGAACTATTTTACATTACAGTGAGTAATTAACCATATTAAAAAAAGAGTAACACGTAATAATTTGAAAGTAAATTATGTTTCATGTTGTGTTAGAGTTATACGATTTAGTTCTGTTTGACTTTGAAATTAACAAGCAAATATTTTTTTAAATTTGCACTTTTACTGTAAAACTTCAGTAAAAACAATTTTTTGAATTAAATTTTCATCAATATTGCATTGAATTTTGATTCTGTGTTTGGACTTACATCGTGACAACGCAACGTATAACTGCCTGTGAGTGAATGTTGTTTCTTTCTCTCTAATAAATAAACCGACTTTTTCGAATGTTTGGCTCTGAGATTTGTTAATTGTCTTTGCAAAATCTATTCTAACGGGAAACTGTTAACGTTTTAATATGAATGGCATATCAAGATATCCTATGTGGTGTAATGTTATCCACAGAACATGTACTACATTAACTTTCTTGGGTACGTCCTTCTTTCTACAGTAATTCAGGTGGTTGAAGACCGGACATTGTTAACGGTTGTAGATATTCTACGGAATATTGTAAGTTGATGTTTTCATCTTCTGCATGATCACCACCAACTGTTTCAGCATAATCTATTGATATGAGTTTAACCAATTTGCCGTGAAATCAATCAATATTTTTGGCGTTAATTCGTTTGACTTCGTTTTCGGTGCTAGGATTGCCTGTGTACTCATTTATTCTGTTGATAACCCTATGTGATGAAATTCTTCAATAGAATTTGGAAATAATATGTCTTCTTTAATTAGGAACTTAAAGTGAGGAAAATGTTAAAATTTTTAAGAGCTGAGAGAGCAGAAACTGTGTCTGTTAAAAGCATTCACATGAATGAGAGGTGAGATTACCGTGTGCCTGGTTGAATATTGTTGAGAGGAGGGTGGGACTTAAAAAAATCTCATGGCCAAAGTGAAAACTTGAAAAAATTTTCCAAAAAGTTTTGTCTCATTGCAGGATTTTTTTATTTAATAGAGAGATTTGTTTATTGACATTTAGAACTCTGCACTCTTTGAACGCTGTTATTTATTTTAATAAAAGCACTGAACACCTTCACATTATCCCATTTCTTTATGTGTGTTTTGTCCTCATCTGCCATGCTCATCCAGTTACATTATCAACGGTGTCGGGTTCAAGAGGCTCCCAAAATGGAAGAGGTAGGAAGGAGCCGACCCGCACCGTCACAACTACAAATTCATAGCGTCTCATACTTGTACTTCTCTCACGCTCACCACCTGTACAAACTCTAATCAGATTACTGGCACTATGGATATCTAATTTTCTAAAAACTGTTTAGCCCATTTGCTGATTAATCAAATTGGAAAGAAAAGAGTCATTTGTTTTGCCTGAGATCTTATTAAGATCTCCATAATCTCTACAAGTTCAAGAGATCATTTTATCTTAATAAAAAACCACAAGAACCAGTAGGTGTAGAAGAAAGTATAATAAAGCATTGGCCAGATTTTCATCAATATATTCTTCCATAACTTTGCTTTCAGGGCGTGATAAAAACTATATTCTACCCTTGATTAATGGCGCACCTGGCAGCAAGTCAATACCACAACTGTAAGGCCAATGAGGGGGTCGGATTTGAGCACAACATTTGCTAAAAACATCTTGAAAATCATGACGCTCAGGTGGAAGGGTGTTAATTGAGAAAGAACTGGAGGGGAGATGTGATTTATGCAGTGATTAAAGCAATTAGCACCCAAAGAAATCAATTCTCTATTTCCCATTGAGGGATTAAGTCAAGGATATTCCAGAAAAATTTGAGCCACCGTAGAAATGGTTTAAAAAATCCAAAAGCAATAGGCCAACTGTCAATCAACCAAATATTAATTTTAAATGAGATTTTTAATTTATCCAATAAATCAACACAAATGGAATATTCTACTGGCCCAGAATCAATAAGGGCCATGAAATGGTTTCTGCCATTCAGAGAAATTGGCACAGGAGAAAACATCCAAGGATTGACTGCGACTGTCGACACACCAACTCCAAAGAGGGATGGACAATGTAGATTCTCAGATTAGGAGGAACTTTATAGTTTGGAAAATTGGCTTCAGAGTGACCCAAGTCTTCACAATGAAAATAAAACTACATTTGCTTAAGTGTCAGTACAATAGCAGCTCAACATGGTGGCAGAGATGCCACAATTTACTTTATTAATAACAGAAAATAATATTTATAATAAAAAATAAGTACAAAATGTCATGCAGCACTTCAGAAAACCCCAAATGGGATAGCTATGAAGAAAAAGAAATTGAAATGAGTGCTTCGTAATTTTTCAAAATGGCAGCACTAAAGAAAAAGAAAAAAACACAAAATAAAAATTAGAGGAGGTCACGAAACTTGCTAAAAATATGAATAATAAAAATGAACAAAGGCAGACGCTAAAAATCAAAAAATAACCTGCTCCTGACAGCTGTCCCCCTGTCCATATGGGTTTGTTCTCAGGACCCTGGCCTTCCCTCCATACCCTATGAACTGGTAGCCTAAGTTAAATGGTTTTTGTAAATTGGTACTGTGTGGGTGTATATGTGAGTGTGTGCCTGGTGTGTCCTCATCACCAAGCTCACCGACTTGAGACTTAGTGTCACCGTATGCCATTGGATCTTACACTTCTCAAATGTTACCATGGCAGGTATCTCATTCTACACACTGACCTTCAACATGGCCACTTCAACTGGGTAGTGTGCTCAGCTCTCTTCTCTACTTATTGTTCACCTAATACTAATAATTAATTACATTTATATAACACTCTTCCCACTGCTCAAAGTGCTACCACACTGGGAAGACCCTGGGCGCAAACCCATGATCTCCTTATTGTGAGGCAGTAGTGCTACCACTGCGCCACCTGTATGACCAAACACAGCTCCAACTCAATTTGCTGGGTACCACCACCATGGGCCTGATCGCCAACAATGACGACATGGCTTAGAGAGTGTATTTACTATTCTGATACAGTAAGTGCCAGGTCAACAATCTCAACCTTAGTGTCAGAAAAATAAAAGATTTGGTCATAGACTTCAGAAAGGAGGTGGCATACCACACTGCCATCTAAATCAGAAGCGCTGACCAATGCCTTAATTCTTTAGAAATCTATGGAAAGTGTGGGTATCTCCAGCTATGCTCATCAGCACCTACAGGGGGCACAGTGGAGTTCACCTTCACTGGCTGCACTGCACACTGATACGGCACCTGCTCAGCTCAGGACCACAAAGCATTGCAGGTTGTGGTAAAGCAGGTACAGAGCAGTAGTGGCTCCCAGCTGCCTTCAGTCCATCATAGAACTAACACACGCTGCCAACTCGAGAAACTGATACTTGGTAGAGACACAACATTTTCATCATCTAAGTAATGCGCAGATACTATTAAAAAGGCAAATAAAATGTTAAGCTACACTGTAAAAAAATGTTGAATATAAATCAATTGATTTAATGCTAAGACTGTATAATTCTTTAATGAGAGCACATCTGGAGTCCTGTGTGCAGTTCTGGTCACCACACTACAAGAAAGACATAGCAGCACTTGAAGCTGTGCAGAGGAGAACAACCACCCATGTGATCCAAGGACTTATGGACACGTCCTATATGGACAGATTCACAGGAATTAAATCTGTTTAATCTCAAACAGAGAAGACTGCATAAGGACCCAGTCCAGTTTTTCCAAATTCCCAAAGATATGGATAAAGATAGAATCAGCAGGACTCTATCAACTAAGAGGTGAATCACAGACTCAATGACATCAGTAGAAATTAAGGAGAAGTACATTTAGGACTGAAGCCAGGAATAACGTCTTTACTCAAAGAGTCATGGAGTTGAAACCTTGACAACCTTTAAGAAGGAACTGGTTGAGATATTGGAACAGTTAGCTATTAGCTAAACAAATGGCTTTGATGGGCTGAGTCGTCTCTCCTCGTATGTCAAAATTCTTATGTTCTTATGCCATAGAAAGGCTGGCAGTATTAGTAAAGATCTCCGGCACAGGAACTTTCCTCTGTCTTCAGTTCAGGGAGATCAAAACTTGATAGATAAATAGATAGATATAAATGACACTATATAAAATAGATAGATAGATAGATAGATAGATAGATAGATAGATAGATAGATAGATAGATAGATAGATAGATAGATAGATAGATAGATAGATAGATAGATAGATAGATAGATAGATAGATCTTTATTTCTTACCAAGGGAGAATGTTTTTTTACAGAAGCTGTTTAAATATGCACACAAACACACAGACAAAATGGTCTGAACATGCACCAGAATGACTAAAAAAGAAGAAAGTTAAAAAGAACTAAAACATTTGACTTGACAGTCCCAGTGAGACACTATATAGACACATCACTGTGGGTATAAAGGAGCCCCCTTACAGTTTCTTGACAAACTTCTGCTGAATAATTTGCTGGCTGAAAGTCCTCAGTGTTGGTGTGTCGCAGAGAGAATGTAAAGCATTGTTCATAATGGCACTCAGTTAGTTTTTATTTAGTCTTCATTCTCTCCTCCTACTATACTAGCCCTAGTGGGTACAGAGTGTTTGTCCCATAATTCAGCCTGCCCTTTTAATTAGCATTGTTGACCCGGTGGTCCTCTCTTGAAGTGGTGTGACCAGCCCACCACACCACAGAATAGAAAATCCCACTGGCCTTCACAAAGTTGTAGAAAATGTTCAGGATGTCACTACACATCCATATTACTAACCGAGAATGCTAAACCGGATGGACGCAGGGACATCCGGCCATGGGCCGTAGCCGCAAAAAGACGTACTGCGCAGGCGCACCAAGAAATGAGGCTCCGCGAGAGGCGGACGCGACCACAGAAAAAAGGAGTCAAACGCAGGCGACGCACAGCGCCGCACAAAACCCATTGCAAACGAAACTAGCACACAAAAAAAAAGAAGCCGCTCGCTCCCACCTGCAAGCAACCCCCCCCACCCCCCCCCCCCCCCCCCACCCCCCACAGGCACCGGACGGAACACACACAAAGAGGACAATTCAACAAGCCCCTGGGACACAAAAAAAAGAACCCAAAACCACCCCACCCACCCTACAAGCAACGGACGGGACACACACAAAGAGGAGGATTCAACAAGCCCCTGGCACACAAAAAGAAAGAAGAAGCTCGCGCACCACCAATCCACCCCCTCCCGCTCAGACACCGAAAAAGCACACGGCGCCACACGAATCACAATGCACACGAAACGGGACCCACACAAACAGGAGGATTTAACAAGCTCCTAACGCAACAAAAAAAAGAAGCCGTGACCGCCACGCCAGACCCATTAGAGACGAGACATGGCACAAGAAACGTTCACAACAACGACGAATCAGACCCACAAACACAATAACATCAATAAGAAGTGACACCCAAAGCCCCATTTCTAAAGGAACCGTCCATATTAAACATACGTCATCTCAACACCTTCACACTAGGCAGCATAGGTGGATCTCCTTACAATAAAGCACTATTAACCGTTCAACTGCAGAAAAGGCTCCATATTAACAGTGAGTGCGATCCTCCTTATTACTTATCCATATTTCGCATGCTGAGGAACAAACAAGTCATGAATACACGCTCACGGGTACAAAACGATTCGGCTCGGATAACGGGACCAAACACACGAACCCGCATGAAAAAAAAAAATACACAGCGGCTCATCTGCATTACATCCTACAATACTTCATTTGATTTTGCATCTACCGGAGTAAATATCAGGTCACCAAAAGGCAATGACCCATACTGCTTTCGCGTATGTGGACAAATATTACATCGCATTGGAACAGTGCACCCTGAAACAAATCAAGAACGCAAATATGCACAAATCACGTCGGCACCTACAAAGCTATTCTGAAACCGCGAAAGAAAAAATGTCTCGGCTCCAAAAACACATGTCACTCCTTATTCCAAATACCGGTCCCAATCACATAAACATCGGTATCCACTATGACAATTCACAGTAACAATGCACGTGACATCCGTCTTGCCACACTATTAATTATAGATGAATGTACAATGGCATCCAGTCACTTACTCAAATAGATAAACTTCTACAAACGTTGATGAATAAGAATATTCTCTTTGCGAGAAAGGTACTTTTATTAGGAGAAGATTTTAGACAATGCTTAACTATTACTCCACTTACAATCCGCTCAGCTATTGTTCAGTCCACCTTAAAATACGCAGACAATTGGCATTGCGTTGATGAAAAATAATATTCCCTTTGGAGTGAAGGTACTTTTATTAGGAGTAGATTTTAGACAGTGCTTAGCTATTGCTCCACATACCGCGCGCTCAGCTATTATTCAGTCCACCTTAAAATACGCGACGACGTCATATAAACAACACGAGACCGAACTACAATACATATACAGGCGCGAGACCTGATTGGTGATAATACGAAGAAACGAACAGTCCGCATATTAACAGTGAGTTCGATCCTACTTATTACTTATCCATATTCCTCACGATAAAGATCAAACAAGTCATCAATTCACGATCACGGATACAAAACTAGACGGCTCGAGTAACGGGACCACAAACACGAACCCACATCAAACAAAAAAATTCACCTCGGCGCGCTTCTAAAACCGCGGAACAAAAAATGTTACACGAACAATTAGCTTGGCTTTCTAAAGATACACTTGGTACAAAACATGCGATTTCCAGATCACGAATATAACAATTGGTTATTACAACTAGAACATTGTACCCTCACCAATACAGATGGACTTCACCCAGATATTATTACAATTCCTCAACCCAAAATCTGCGACGACTTACTTACGGAGATATTTGGAACAGCGGTCTCATTAGACAAAATGCCCCTTTTAACACAACGCACTATATTATGTCCAAAAAAAAACAGGGTTTATCCAATGGCACACGTTTAGTCGTCAACACCATGACACACAATGTTATTCAAGCAACAGTTCTTACAAGATCACATGCTAACAATACTGTTCTCATTCCTAGAATTGACCTTACGAGTTCTGACCTAGAATTACCTTTTACATTGAAACGCAGACAGTTCCCCATTAAACCTGCATTTGCCATGACCATCAACAAATCACAAGGACAAACCATTGACGAGGTTGGCATCTACCTCTCTGAGCCCGTTTTTGGACATGGACAACTTTATGTTGCCTTCTCACGTGTTCGACGTTCATCTGACGTTAAAGTTAAAGTTATAAATGCTCCATGCCAAGGAAGACTCATTCAAGGACAGGACACCATCTTTACTACTAATGTTGTGTACAAAGAAATATTCCACTAAACCATTACTCTGTGCCAAACACTGTATTTTTGGCTTTCTATATGCATCATCCACACCTGCACACTATTCTATATCTAATTCATACATCTCACTCTTTGTCATGCCCCAACACCAGGGGTTGGCGAGCGAAGCGAGCAGGGGGCGGAGCCCCCTAGTATTAAAGGACCTCAGTCTCCTAAGGAAGAAGAGCCTGCTCTGCTCTCTCTTCTAAATTTCCTCTGTGTTACAAGACCAGTCCAACCCGTACTTGATGTGGACCTCAAGCAGGGCCGGATTAAGACGAAATTGGGCCTGATGCTGCAGCGCAAAAAATGCCTATTTTTTCTCGGCATTGGTGCATGTGCATTCGACACTCACCGTACATGCGCACTCAGACCAACCAAGGAGCCTTAATTGCTTGCGATGCAACCAGCCAGCCTTTATTGAACATGAATAATAATAACGATGTAGTATCGTAACGTAACAACTCAAAATTAACATCAAACTATGTAACATCAACATTCAATAGCAATTGTCTGAAAGTGCACTTAATGCAGAAAAGGCTAATAAATCATAAAGTGGCAAGAATCCCCAACATATTGCAAAAAAACGTAGCTAAATTACTAAGTAAACTGTTTAAAATTGATAGCATTAACTTGAAATCTTCGATTAACAATAAACACAATGATGTTATAGTTACGTCACAGCGCAAAGAACAATAGTAACTGTATAATAAGCAACGCTGTGTTTAGGCGTCCGAAAGTTGGACTCCAAATTTCATTCTAAGAATTATTTTGAGGTTAATATAGCAAAGGAAAACTGTTCAGCTTCCGGAAAATTCTCGTCTGTTTTCATCTGGGCCTATTGCAGGAAGGGGCCTAATGCTGCAGCATCAACAGCACCCACCTTAATCCAGCCATGACCCCAAGTGCTTGTAGGACTGCACCACCTCTACATCGACTCCCTGAATAGTGACCAGACATGAATGCTGTTTGGTGCGGTGAAAGTCAATAAGCAGTTCCCTGGTTTTGCTGATGTTAAGTTGCAGACAATTTTCTTTGCACCAAGAAACAAAGTTCTCCACCCAACTCCTCTACTCTGTCTCATCCCACTTATCAGAAAACCCCCTGGATTAGCCTCACACGGACTCCCGCCTGCTTTTCTGTGTACCACCAGCTTCAGTTTTTATCCACAGGTCATAAGGCTACTCAACACTCAGTCATGCGGAGAAAGTGAAGATTGCTTGTTATTTATATTTGATCTGATGTTACGGTGTTGTCCTCCATTGCTGTTGTTATTACATGACTCTCAAGCTTACTGTACTTGTGCATTGAAGAATTGGAGGTGTGGTTGACAATAAATTTGAATTCAGACTTGTGCTCAGTGTTGCTGGGATAGACTATGGCTCCCTATGGCTTTAAAATGAGTTACGTAGATTTATAAAATATATTAATGGATGAATAGTAAAACAGGTACTAGTATAATTTAAAATAATATCTGTTATTTACTTGTGATATTCACTATTATGATCACACATACATACATAAATATGAGTTACTACCAGTTAAATGTTTCCATGCTCAAGGCATTGTGGTTTGATTCAGTTACTGAGTTCCTCGATTGTTTGCTTCAGTAATATCGCCTTCTGGTAACTGATTAATGTTAAAATCAGAAATCAAACTGCAAGAAACAAAAAAACAGGAACACCCTTACTAAATACATTTTTATATGCACCATACACTGAAACAGGCAAGATTAATGATTCGTCAGAATGATGAAGATCATGAATGGGGCAGTTGCAGAAGAGCAGAGGCCTACAAATAATCACGATGTCCTGTTGTGATACCTGAAATGCCGTAAATGCTCTTTGCATTTTGCAGACTTGTTATAAATGTTGTTTTTCCACATTTAATGATCCTGCTGTTTTAACGTCCCTCTCGTGTTGTCTCAAGAGTGTCATTGTGCACACAGCACATCACACTCGCACACATCATTTTCTCTCAGCTTCTAGATGTAAAGATTCTAATTTTACTGCACCTCCATAGACATTATTTTTTCATTTGATTTATTCTTGAATGATCCAAAGCAAAACCAAGATTAGCAGCAACAGGCAGGTGCTGAAACGGGAATTAAAAGTGGGAGCAGGTGACTGCCAGGCAACACGAGAAGCAGAGCGAGTCGCTACACTTCACTGAACATCAAGTGTGGAACTTAACTGCACGAAGTACAAATACAGAAAGGTGATAATAAGACCCAAAGAGAGACAGCAAGGGAGAAACAACAGTGCTGTTCTCAGTGGTCTGCAGGTCGGAAAGAAATGAGGAGGACCAGAGATTTGAGATGGCAGGACCATTCAATGTAATTGGATATCAAATTGAGAAGAATATCACGGTCTAGAGCTTTGAAAGGGTAGGAATTGGCTAGGGGTCCCAGTATGCTAAAGTGGTATTCCCCCTTGGCTCTTCATGTCTCTGTCTGTTGCTAAACAATGCCGTCAAATGAGGAGGAGGAGGTGTAGTAGTATCGTCACGTGTACATAGTGCAGGGAACTGCCTTGCATGTCCACACAACGTGCAACACGTCGCCACTCCCCAGCAACACCATGAGCAAAATCTTATTAAAATACAGAACTGCACTGCATTTAATAGCAAACACAAATCATCAAACATGATGTTCTGCTCACCCCTGATGTACTGCTTACTGCTTTCCCGTATCCATACCATGTTGTTCAGTTATGTTCCCAGTTCCAGAAACCTGGTGGAAAAATTCTGAAAAGAGCAAAGACAGCTACTGACGGGAGGTACAGGAAAAGTTTGGAGGATCTCATTGTTCTTCTCTTGTTTTTTTACGTTGGATTTTCAGGATAATGATTCTGTTTTCTACGTACTGTATGGTCGTTTTTTGATATTCAGTGTATGACCTCAGTCTAGTGCTTGTTGTTATGTTGGGCCTCTTATTAATAACAATTCTGTCCTTTCCTTGTTCAATTAGTGTCTTTTTACACCATTATTGGGGTCTTTTATTGCTATACATGATGAATCTTCCGTTATTTTTTTTAAAGTTAGTTGTATTTTAGTTTTTGTTATTTTTATTTCTGTGCACCATTTTGTGCTCTGGTTGCTAGAGCCACCTCTGTGTCTGTGTCTAAGGAGGTCATAAACCTTGTCTTGCCCAATTACTTGAGGGGTAAAGAAGTCTCTTGGAAAGGGTACTTCCATATCTGAGCTTATGACCTGTTCTTTTTGGGGGTTTTTTCTGCCTAGTGCTTTTTTTAGGTGGAGTGGTGGCTCTGAGGCTTGGGATTTGCACCGTGCGATCAGAAGGTTACTGGTTCGAATCCCGTAAAACTCCAGAAAACTTACAGGGAAAAGCTGTGGGTTGGTGGCAAGATTGGCAATCCAGCCACTGTAAAAAACCTCACACTCTTCAGGGTGGTGGTGAGGTGTCAGCCGTTCCAAGGCTGCACTCGGATCTCAGTCCAGGTGGTTCATTGTGTGGTGGGTGTGGCAATGCACTGTAACCACACATGTGCGTTTTGGATACAATACAATACAATACAATACAATTTATTTTAGTATAGCCCAAAATCACACAAGAAGTGCCGCAATGGGCTTTAACAGGCCCTGCCTCTTGGCAGCCCCCCAGCCTTGACTATCTAAGAAGACAAGGAAAAACTCTCAAAAAAACCCTTGTAGGGAAAAAATGGAAGAAACATCGGGAAAGGCAGTTCAAAGAGAGACTCCTTTCCCAGTAGGTTGGGCGTGCAGTGGGTGTCAAAAAGAAGGGGGTCAATACAATACAGTACAATACAGAGATCAAATCCTCAATACAGTATAAAAATAAAAATTTTAGAAGTACGGAGTAGAATTTAACAGTAGATGATATCACATAATAAGATTTGGATTTGTTCAGAGTCCTGGAGACCTCATTCATCAAGCTGCCTCCCCCATTTGGCCATTCCACAGCTGAAACAGCACTAATCCGATGAAAGGACCCCTCTTTCCCACGATTCCTGCGATCCTCCATCAGGGATGACTTTACCTTAGGCAGGCAAAACAACTTGGCAGGTGGGCCATGGCACCAAGTGCCACATTTGAGTACCAAGAAGAGAAACAGAATAGGTGAAGGTTAGTATCCAATTCTAACTACAGTGGAACCTCAGTTCATGAACGTCTCGGTACACGTACAAATCAGTTTACGACCAAAAAGTTCAACAAACTTTTGTCTCGGTTCACGACCAGACACTCGGTATACGAACAATCCAGTTTCCCTTTCGGTTTGTGCGCGCCGATGATTTTCGCACGTGTTGCATTGTTCTCGGTCACACATGCGTGCTTGCACGTACGTGCGTGCTTTCGCTGTGAACTCTTTGTGCTCTATTTCATTTACCTTCCGGTTCGTACGCGCCAATTACTGTATTTAAGCATGTGTTCAGCCTCTCCCTGTTCATTGTTCTCAGTCAGACATGTGTGCTTTACCTGTGAACTCTTTGTGCTCTACAGTATTTCGTCTGCTTTTGCAGTTAACCATGGCTTCTAAGTACTGTAACCTCCTCTCCACCCAGTTCCTCCTCGCTTCATGCCAGAACTCGACTCATGCAAGGTTACTTTTCTTGGTTGTTTATTAAGTTACGGATTTTTCAAATGTTCATTTTTTTCCCCTGCAATCAGGTTGTAAGGCTATAGCGCGAACTGCTGCAATGTTACTTTCTTGGTTGCTTGTGGTTGGTGATTAAATAAAGTTCATATTTGTTCAAATGTTCTTTTTTCCCCCTGTGCTTAAAACTCATTTTAAAAAAAGTGTTTATACAGCGATCGGGTCGTAAGGCTATAGCGCAAACTATTGCAATGTTAGTTTTCTCTGTTGTTCAAGTTTTTCTCGGTGTTATTAAATGTTTTTACATTTAGTTTACTATTACGATGTGCATTCTATAGTGTAATTAACCATATTTGTGCTTAAAAATCTTTAAAAAAATATATTTACATACAGTTCGTACCGTCTGGAACAGATTCATTGTATTTACATACAATCCTATGGGGGAAATTACTTCAGGTCACGACCAAATCGGTTTATGACCAGAGTTTTGGAATGAATTATGGTCGTGAACCGAGGTTCCACTGTATCATGTTACTTATGTTTTAGTGCTAATGACTAACAACAGAGATGCAGTCTGTACAGTTAATGAGCAGCTCTAGTCAGGATATGCTAAACTGAAGTTGTGAGTCTTCAGCCGGGATTTAAAAGCTGAGACCGAAGGGGCATCTCTTATATTAGCAGGCAGACCACTCCACAGTTTAGGGGCCCTGTAACTAAAAGCTCGACCTCCCACCGTTATTTTATTAATTCTTGGAATCATAAGCAGACCAGCATCTTGAGATCTTAATGTGTGCTCTGGCTTGTAAGTCATGATAAGTTCAGACAAGTAGGCCGGACGTTGGACATTTAATGCTTTATATGTTAAAAGGAGGATTTTGAAATCTGCCCTAAACTTAACCGGGAAACAGTGTAAGGATTTAACAACTGGAGTTATGTGTTCGTATTTTCTTGTTCTTGTAATAATTCTTGCAGCAGCATTATGGATTAACTGGAGGCTGTATAAAGAACAGTTTGAACATCCAGTGAACACCACATTGCAGTAGTCAATCCTACTAGAGATAAATGGATGAATTAATTTATCAGAATTCTGTTTATTTAGAAAGCGCCTTAATTTCCCAACATTTAAAAGATGGAAGAAACACGATTTGGACAACTTTGTAATGTGTGCTTTAAATGACATGCTAGAGTCAAAGATAACTCCTAGATTGTGGACTGATTCAGTAAAATTAATGGGGATTCCAACTGAGTTAAATAATGACAATTTATTGTTGTGATCAGTGCCATTCCCTCCAACAATTAATATCACTGTTTTATCAGTGTTTAAAGACAAGTAGTTCTCATCCATCCACTCCTTTAATTCTCTAACACAACTAATTAAAGACAACATTGGAGAAACTTCATTTGATCTAAATGAAAGGTATAACTGGGTGTCATCTACATACAAGTGGAAATTAACATTATGTTTCCTAATGAGAGATCCCAGTGGAAGCATGTAAAGTGAAAACAGTAAAGGGCCCAGTACTGAGCCCTGAGGGACACCATATCTCAGTTCTGTGTATAATGATGCCGTACTGTCAGCACATTTCTGTACATATTGGAATCAATTTGATAAATAAGAACTAAACCAAACGAGCACGGGGCCTGTAAGGCTAATGTAATTTTCTAGCCTGTGCAGTAAAATAGAATGGTCAATGGTGTCAAATGCTGCACTTAAGTCTGACAACATAATTACAGTGGAGTTTCCTTCGTCAGAGGATATCAGAGTGTCGTTTACAACCCGCGTTAGTGCCGTTTCTGTACTATGACCAGTGCGAAAACCAGACTGGAATTTCTCAAATAAATTGTAATGCATAAGGTGTCACTGAAGCTAAGTGGCGACTACTTTTTCTAGTATTTTAGAGAGAAAGGGTAAATTTAAAATAGACCTATAATTATTTAGTATGTGTGGGTCTAGGTCTGACTTTTTAAGTAATGGTGTCTTTTTAAGTACAGTGATCCCTCGCTATATCGCGCTTCGCCTTTCGCGGCTTCACTCCATCGCGGATTTTATATGTAAGCATATTTAAATATATATCGCGGATTTTTCGCTGCTTCGCGGGTTTCTGCGGACAATAGGTCTTTTAATTTCTGGTACATGCTTCCTCAGTTGGTTTGCCCAGTTGATTTCATACAAGGGACGCTATTGGCAGATGGCTGAGAAGCTATCCAGCTTACTTTCTCTCTCCCTCTCTCTCTCTCTCTCTCTCTCTCTCTCTCTCTCTCTCTCTCTCTCTCTTGCGCTGACGTAGGGGGGTGTGAGCAGGGGGGCTGTGTGCAGCTGCTTCCTGAAGGACATGCTGAACGGAGCTTCGCATACTTAAAAGCTCAAAGGGCACGGATTGATTTTTTTTTTTGACTGCTTGCTTTGCACTCCTTTGAAAAGGAAGATATGTTTGCATTCTTTTAATTGTGAGACAGAACTGTCATCTCTGTCTTGTCATGGAGCACAGTTTAAACTTTTGAAAAAGAGACAAATGTTTGTTTGCAGTGTTTGAATAACGTTCCTGTCTCTCTACAACCTCCTGTGTTTCTGCGCAAATCTGTGACCCAAGCATGACATTCTAAAAATAACCATATAAACATATGGTTTCTACTTCGCGGATTTTCCTATTTCGCGGGTGGCTCTGGAACGCAACCCCCGCGATGGAGGAGGGATTACTGTAATGGTGACTGACACTTTTAGTGCATCAGGTACTGTGCCATGCAATAATGAACTACTGATAGTGTTTAGAACAGGCGCTGCAGGAACATCCATTGAACTTTTTACTAGACTTTTACAGCTGAAGGACTCTGATGATTGTAATTCACCTCCAAACCAGGGGTTGGCGCTATTGCTGAATGCCTTTTCTTCATCCCCGCAGAATGGAAGATCGACACCTCTATCACCTCTGATGTCACTTCCCTCAGACGCCCTCCTGGACCCGCCTCTTCCTGCCTGGATCCCATATAACCAGATCCTTATTCCACCTCACCTCAGTCTCATCTTGGACTCCAGTCTGACAATATGTAATGATTGGATCATATTTATTTTTTTATTCTCCTTAGAATAACAGGGATCATGAAATGTTTCAACCCTTTCTGACTTGTTATGTGTTATTCTTACACCATTTAATACTCTGGTTTTTTTCAAATGTGCTATTTGACTAGCGTTTTGGCTTTGGTAACAGTGCGGTTGACTTCTCGGTTCTCAGTCCTTTCTCTGCTTTTGACTACATCTCTTCTCCTAGTTACTATTTGAAATTGTTTTGCTAGTTCGCTAACATTACTCTTGTCAACACTTTCAGCCTAAATATTTACCTCTCTGTCTTACGGATCTTTTCCTGATGTGTCAGAATTTGTCTCAGGTTCCACCTTTAACCCTTCCCCCTGCCCTTGGCTCCTTCCATTTATAATCTTTTGCTTAGCAACCTTTATTATGCTGCAGTAAAGAGTCTTTGTCCCCATCCACATTACTGAGATGTTGTTTAAAAAGGCTGGCAATTGTCAACAGTTTTGTCTTTTATTCACACTAGCCCATCGTTTTCAAAACCCAGAAACAAAGATTTCTGAAAACGGTTTCCAGAGCTGGATACTTTTGTAAATGCTGCATCAGCATTGTTGTGTAATGGCTGAATTTTCCAAAAACGATACATTTATCATGCTCTGGTTGGTTCAAGCTTATTTCGTGCCCCTTCACTGATTGGATTCTACTCATTACAATGTCTCACTTACTGATTGGCTACCCTTCACTGAAGAAAAACGTATTCCAATGTAGCTCTGGAGGTCCGAGGCCGTACTCGATTAATAAAAAAGAGCTGCTTTCCATGGCGCTTGTTGTGCTACGTATCAGTATGCTTCTAAATTGTGTTTTGTACAGCATGAATGCTGAAAAAAGCAAATTATTTACCAGTTGCTACAGGTTTGCCATAAATAAATAAATATGCTGTACATATAAAAATAAATAAATAAATAAAGACAGTCATTTTTCAGTCTGTTCCATCCAAGCTCAAACAATTGAGGTCAAGTGTGATCAAATAAAATTCAGATTAGAATCACCTGTGGTGTGTCACACATGCGTGTCACAGGGTCCCAGGAATATAATACCACCCCAGACCAAGAGGGGGTGCTGCTGCCATCTGTCTTGTCTTCTCCCTCCACACTGTTTCATGCTCTGGTCCACCTTTCTGGGACGTCCACTTTTTATACTGGGTTGGAAAGGTCGGGGCTTCTCTGTCTCCTTTGCCTTTTATTTAATGTCATCACTGCATTGTGAGAAAAACAAAAGGATACAAGAGACAGTCAGTGACAGCTTCCCCTATTGCTCCAGTATATGCATGTGTGGCAAGTCACTATGATGATTAGTTAAAGAAAGGCTTTTTGTGATTTTTTTTTTGCATTGTTTTACTGACTTTTTTCAGTATTTGAATATTCCATTGGGCTTTGTTGAATGTACAATTTGTCTTTTTTTGGTTTTGACCATGGCCTATTATTAACTACCAGTAACAGCGTACTGCACGATAACGTGCCGTGAATACACTTGACTTGAGCATTCCTAGTTTTCATCCTCTTTCTCTGTACGTTTAGAATTCGTTTGCTCAGAGGTTGACGTGCTTGCTGCTTCCTGAGCAACTCGTCATTTCTCAACCCTAGCGGCCCACTTCTTCTCTTCTTTTCGCATTAAAACTGATTAAGTCAGTGTTTGTTTTGCAATTACTTAGTACGTTTTCCTTAATTTTTCACATAAGCTGGCACTTCAGTCTTCAACATGCCTCAAGATTGATTTAAGATATGAAGAGATAGGGGAAAGTGGTAGGGATGAGAATGGTGCCCGTACGCATGCGCCACATGGCTGCTTTGCTGGCCGCTGCCGAGAGTTGATTCTACAATAAAATAAAAATTAAAAAGAGGAATAACCTTGGAGGTCAATCATCACCCCGAAAATGGATAGTCGATGTCATGTAGTATATGTGTACGAAATTTCAGGTCAATTGGTCATATGGTTTGCGAGCTACAGGTGATTTAAAATCCTGGACAGACAAACGGACAGCCACGGTAGCGTATTATAAAAGAAGATTCTCTGTTGTGTTACTTCAGTGAGTTCATTTAGTGGGCTATCACTCAAGTAGGTAATCCAGCAGGTGAGCGCTACCTCAGCTTCCAACATGATTATAGTAAGTCGCACAAGTCACAAGACACTTCGCTCCTGTCATTGTGTTAAGATGACACCAGGAGGTAGTCTCATGACTGCTCCGTCACATTAACGACATTACATCCGCTACCTATAAATATGGCATTTCACATTGTTATCTCACACTTGGATAAAAAGGTCGGTCTTATGATTCTTGGTACCTTAGCTTAAAAAAACAAGTAGAGAGATTGTTACAGCTTTCAACTTTGGCTTTTTCATGCTAAACTCATTTTTGATTCTCCCATTTAACTTAGCGTTTAAGTTTATTTTTGTCTCAATGGTTCCCAAACTTGCCTTTCCAACTTTGTTACTGGCTTCATCTCGTGTTCCCTCTTTATCTTACAATAAATCCCGTCTACCTAAGTGTGCACATAACAAAAACATTTTTAAACTACTTCGACACACCCTGTAGTGATTGCACAAGAGCTGCCTCCACTAGCCTCTTTGAATGTTCTGGAACGTGCATGGAGTATTATTTCTTAGTTGTATTATCTGCTTGTATTGGCCAACAAATAAAAAGAAAACTGAAAAAAATGAATGAGGGGTTACTGTATACAGACGTCTCATCTTTGAAAAACTGATTTCGTAGGGATGGGTTGAAGTTGATCCCCCAATTAGAAATGGGTGCTTTATAATTAACTTACTATACCAAATAATTAAATGATCATGGGAGATTATGGATCGTTTGTGGGCGTCTGGGACAAGATGCTCAGTTCTAGGGTGACTTGAGATATTTTGCGAGAGGGTGACAAATTGCTCATCTTGAACTTGGAGGGTGGGCAGAGCAAAAATATGGGAGAGGATGACCCACCACAACCCTCCTCTAACACTAAACCCAATTCATACCCCTGCACCCCTAAAGTTCAAATGTAAATGGGATATTAATTATCAATCAAATGATATGCACCCTCATTTCCAGCAATATGAAAGGGGAAACGCTGACACATTAAATAAGAGTACACGTGCTACCATCACTTCCTCCTATTGTGACTGCCTTCTAGCAGATGGTGCTCCTTGGAATAGCTGCCTTCGAGTGTTTAGAGAGCATATGCTGGGATTATTGCAGATGAGACCATATGGCTGAAAAAGAAATTGACAGCAATCAGTTAGGAGCTCTTAAAAAGAACAGCGGTGATTGTTTGGAGTCAAAATGAATACAAAGATTGGCTCCCAGCAGATGTTGCCACTTGATATAAGCATTTAGTAAAAATCAGGCAAATCTCAAAGCTTGCTTTCTTCCCTCAGACATCCATCCATTTTCCAACCCGCTGAATCCGAACACAGGGTCACAGGGGTCTGCTGGAGCCAATCTCAGCCAACACAGGGCACAAGGCAGGAACCAATCCCGGGCAGGGTGCCAACCCACCACAGGACACACACAAACACACCCACACACCAACCACACACTAGGGCCAATTTACAATCGCCAATCCACCTAACCTGCATGTCGTTGGACTGTGGGAGGAAACCGGAGCACCCGGAGGAAACCCACACAGACACGGGGAGAACATGCAAACTCCACACAGGGAGGACCTGGGAAATGAACCCAGGTCTCCTAACTGCGAGGCAGCAGCACTATCACTGCGCCACCATGCCGCCCTCCCTCAGACATGTTTTTTGTTAAATCAATTACCTTTTTAAAACTGGTTATGGTAATGGATGGGTTAAGATTAATCTAAAAAGTTATAATCTTTCACACAGATTTGGAATTGTGTGCCAAGAGAGTGAGGAGTCGGAATGGAGAGGAGCCACCAAGCAGGAGCTCCACTGATTTTTCCGTGTTTTTGTCTAACCTGGAATAAGGGCAGCAGCCCTTGGCTAAGCCTCGAATAGAAAAGAGCACAGAAGACCAAAGTGCTCGTCAAGCTGACCCCCAGGGGATGAAGAGACTCACTGATACCAGCCAGTTTTTATTCAAGGGCTATATTTAGTTTCTCTCTTTTTTGTTTTTGGTTCTTTTGTATTGTTATTTTTCCTGTTATTTCTTTTGTGTGTATGTATTATTCCATTCTTGTACTTTTAAAGGTGCCTTGAGGGTGGAGCCCCAGGGGGCAGGGCCACTCCTGACATCACTGCTGCTCGGTCCTCCTCCTCCTGGCCTTGTGCTGGAGTCAGTCGGAGAGTTCCGGCAGTGGATCATTGGGTGTCGTTAGGGGTCTTTCTGTAAGTACTGTTTGGTTTTAGATTTCTGGCTTATGGATTTTTGTTGAATTTTGCTTGTGGATCATGATTTGGGACTTAGTTGCTGTGGACTGCAATTTTTTTGCAAACACCTCTTTTGCTTACTTTTCCTCTTTTGAATATTTTGTTAGTTGTGTCATATTTTTTTCTAATAAAGATTACAGTTTAGATTGCCTATACAAGACAAAGGTTTTTTTGTGGCTCCTCTCCTTTGTAAGGCATTTTTATTAAGTTAGGGACTTTAGTGCATATTTTAAAAAGCTTTCAATTTACACAAGTCATTCTCTTTGAGTGCCCAGGACACAAACTTTTATTCAAAAATAGCACTTGAGGTCTGGCTGACTTGGGGTCTGCATCTTCTAGGCAAGCCAGTGAAGGCCCTAGCCTGATTTATGGTGCTCTTCAAACACCCTTTCTGACTCCATCTTACAACACCTATAAGAAAATGAGTCGGAGTGTAGTGCCTACCTGCCGGCTTTGAGCTCTTGCAGTTACTCCATGAAAGACATCACATTAAAAAGGGTCCTCTTCAGTTACAGAAACATGTCTGCTTTGTTTTTACTGGTTAATCTTTCAAGTGGCACGTTAATACATTTTGAAACAGTCCCTCCCTTTTAAAGATCCAAGAGGACAATGGGAAAAGGATCTCTCACTCAACATATCAGAAAAGGAGTGGAAGGGAGCAATGCAGAGAATTCACTTGAGCTCCATATGCGCAAAGCATACAATTATTCAACTCAAAATTATATATCGAGCACATCTGTCCAAAATGTTTCCAGGGCAAGATCCAACCTGCGAACGCTGCAATCAAGTTCCAGCCTCACTGGGTCACATGTTTTGGGCCTGCACCAAATTAACATCATTCTGGACCAAACTTTTTAAGTGCCTTTCAGACAGCCTTGGTGTCACAATCCCTCCTAATCCACTAACAGCTGTGTTTGTGTTCTTCCAGATGGGCTTAAAGTGGAGAAGGACAAACAAACTGTGATTACCTTTACTACACTATTGGCACGCAGACTTATTTTACTAAACTGGAAGAATCCTAACTCTCCTCTTTTAAGTCAGTGAGTAACTGATGTTGTATATTATTTGAAATTGGAAAAAATCTAATTCTCACTTCGAGGATCTGTGCAGACCGTTTTCAAAACCTGGCAGGATCTAATCAATAATATTTTAGAATAAGCCCTTAAAGCACTGAGGAAGTAGATTCTCTTCCCATTTCTTTTTCTTCTCCATTTATCTGTATCCGCCTATCAAACTCATCAATTTATTTATTTTTACTAGCTTTAAGTTTTACTCCGTTGGCTATGCTCTCTTTCTTAGGGGTGGGGGTTGATTGAAAACAAATCTATTTTTTGTAAAAATGTATCTATTTGTATGGAATGATGACAACAAAATCAATAAAATTTAAAAAAAATAAATAAATACATTTTGTAACACAGAAATGAACTGGCATCTCTCTATTGCTTATTGGACTAATTCTGTTTCCACCATCATCCTAACTTCATGCAGTTCTGTCTACGTTAATTCACTAAATTGAATTTACTGCTTACTAATCATCATAAATGTTTTGGTTTATAAGATTTTTTCCTCTTAATAGTAGTTGTAGTCCCCTGTGTGGAGAGTACAATGAAATTCTTACTTGTATGTTTAGCTGACATGCAACACATTGCCACTCCCATGATAAACAAGAATGTATTAAATACAGAACTTCATTTTGTTTAATAGTAGATGCATATCGGTTTATCTGATGTACTGCTTATTTCTTAATCCATATGTTCAGTTATACTACAGGTTCATGAAGTTATTTGTAAAAAAAACTCTTAGGTTTGGTGACATTACAAATATAAAAATGATAAATGACATAAGTAGAAGTAAGACCTGCAGAAAGTTACCTAAAGAGAAGGCTCAGCTGACATCCTGCATGCTTTCCAGGAGTATATCTGTACGTTGCATGTGCCCCTTGACAATCCAAATAGACCCTTGAAACGTCTGTGTCATACAGGCTCCAGAGAACAAAACATTTCAACATTGCAGAAAAAATTGGATTTACTTTAATTTTATATTTCATCCATTATTTTATGATTTTACAATTTTATGTTTTTATAGTTTACAAATTAAAATGAAAAGCTGTGAAGGAAGCGCATCAACATCATTAAAGAGTCTCTGGTAAAACAGAATCAAGGGACGATTTCTTGTCTGTGACTCCATTCTTGGCTCTCCGGCTGCAGAAGAGAAAGTGTGAGTGTGAGAAAAATGAGGAGGAGTAAAGGTGTAGGAGACACAAAGAGAGTCGCCCTTAAAGATATGAGGTATAAAATTGGACAGGAGGAGGGTAATGAATCTCAAAGTGACAGAGACTGAGAAGCAGGTTTTAAAGAAACATGTTCGAGAGAGGATGCACTGGGCAAGATAGGTTGAGAAACATGCAGATTCCAAGGAAAGGTGCTAAAATTACATGTAGTCCAAGAAATATTAAACATTTGAAGGTTTATTCTATGACCTGTCTTTGATAGGTAACATGGCTGGTCTTATACAGTATATAAACGTCTATGTGTGGAAGTGTGTGTGCATGTTTGTGTGTGTGTGTGTGTCTGCCTGGCCCGGAAGTGAGAGGTGGAGTCAGGGTAAGTGCTCCACTTCCAAGGAAACAGAAAACGAAACATCTACGCGTGGAAGTGTGTCTGTCTCTGTCCGGCCCGGAAGTGTGAGGCTACTACAGCATGAAGCTCAGAGATTCGGCAAGGCGGCCCCAAGTTAACAAGCCAGAAGAAGAAAGTAACTCTGTTGCCAAAGAAAAACCGCAGAGAAAACAGAGAAACTCTTATGCAAGTGAGACAAGCACATTGGCAAATTAGTATCCCTTTTACTTTTCCTCCTGCCGCTACACAAGCGAGGCGAGGATGTCAAAAAAACAAAACCTCCTAGGAGAGAGATGCCCAGAGTAGTTCCTTTCAATTACCTGGCATCTCTACATTTAAATTTTTTTTTCTAACGATGTCAATAGTTTCTAGGACCCCGGGTTTTTAACAGCATGGGCTGTTATCTTACTGGATGGAATAAGAGATTTATTTTTTCAGAGGATGTACAGTGTGGTTTTGAGGATTTGGTTAAAGTATTTACTTTATGTATTTTAAATTCTGTTCTTTATCTGGCACAAATACCTCCAGTGCAACATCCTGTAGGGATGAAAAGGATACCGTTATTTACAGTAATTAATATTTTTTATCTAAACTTAAACGTTTTACAGAATCCTATCATTACCTTAACTGGACTCAAGAAGACAATTGTTGTCTGACACAGGTGTCTGCACAAACATTCTTAAGGTCTTGGTTGGAGAGGGTTAAGTTTAGATCTCCTAACCCTACAGTTAAAACCCTTATCTTAATTTATTGTGTCCCCTATTCCTACCACAATCCTAACCCTAAAAATGTTAAGCTTATAGCCCTAATCTTAAAGATCACCTATGGAAGTCCTGAGGTTAAAAAGCTTTCCTCTGGGCTCTAATTTTAACCCTAGAAATGGCCAAATATATTTTGTATATATTATTTGTAAATTAATTTGGAAATGTATTTAATTTAAATATAATGTTATAATATTTATTTAAAAATGAATTTTAAGGATTTAAAACTGCATTTTAAAATATAACAGCAGGCAACACTTTAGTATTTGAACCTTGCTGTTTTAGATATGTAATGGCAGTTCTTTCCTAAATATAAGATGTGTATTAAGATTAATTTTACAGATAAATGTTTTTTAGATAAAAATGATGAGGTTTCTCTAATAACAATAATGGAAGGATCGAAATTGTCTTAATAAGTAAGCATTTACTGATGGGATCAGTGTACCAGAGCATTGCCGCAAGGCACATATCCCCACCCTAATCCTAACCTTATTTTAGCAGAAACATTGTTCTCTCCATTCTGCTTTAAAACATAAGATTGAAAAATTTTCTCAACTATCACTACACAGTACATGTTGTAAGTAACATATTAAAAAATGTTGTTTTTGGATAGAGTATTCTTTTAAGGCAGTTTTCATATTACATAGTGTGTTGCTAAACGTTTGCACATCTGTACTGCCCATTAATTTTATTTAAGCCAGGGATGGTACAGTAAATCATCACCAGCACATTTTTGTATTTTATGTATTGTGCCTTTTGCACCAATACCAACATGACATTGTAATGACTGACGTTTTTTTTTTCTTTTAATTGTTCTTGTTTGGTAGAACCCAGTAATTACTGCATGCAGCATGTCCAAACCAGGGAGAAAAATAGATTAGAAGTATTCCTTTAATCAGCTGAAAACCTCTCTTCAAATAAACGATCCGAAGGCTAACTTTAGTTTCTAATTGTACATGCTGCTTTCTGGCAGTCCTCTGGGACAGTCACCTACTGGCACATGGGGAGTCCGTCATTGAAAGCAAATAGATGGCTGCAAAGAGAGCCGTGCAGCTGCATGCCCCGCAGGGTGCCAGTTAAACCTTTGACATTATTTCATGCTTGAAGGACCCGCGTCCACCAAAAAGGAAAATAGTACGAGCAAAAGGACTGTGATTAATGCTGCTAAATTTGTTTAGTCTGTGCCTGAGTGTTTGAAGGGAAGCAGGCCTTGTGCTTCACAATAAATTATAGAATCTCTCTTTTTGTTCTTTCTTCATTCCGTTCAAAGTCTGTTGTGGTTTAATCTAACGACCAGATGTGTTATCACATTGGCCACACATGGGAACAAAGATACAGTACATGACACAAGGCAAAGTAACAGAGCAAATATTTGAACAAAGCATCACTTTGCTTCTTGGGTTCACTATCAGCACCTCTCATTTTTGAACCAAACAAAACTGAGGTCTTGAGGTGGTCTCAGGTTTTAGTCACAGTCGGTATTTATTGACACCTGTAAAACATTTATTGCACATTCGGCATCCTGGCCTACTAAGGAACGCATAGATAAAGCATGCGCAAGCAGGGAAACCATGAGTCCTGGTGCTTGACCTAGCCGCATCCCATGACTGCCATTCTGAGTCATCTGCCGTCAATCTGCAGAGCAAGCTCCTTGTTTCTTATGCATTCTTTCTTCTCTGTGACTGTCAAAGTTATACCTTTGCAAATAAACGTATTACTGTAGCGAACACTAAGAAAAGTGGTCAGTGGAATAGTGTGTTGTCACTGAGAAATGAATTCTGGTCAGGAGGGATATTCTGAAGCCCATTGGACTGATTCCATCATTAAGGTTTCAGCTAAAGTTTATCAGCCAGTTGCCTTTCCTGACACTAACGCTCTCTATTTATCCAGGCTTAGGACATAAGTCATTTTTATGAACACAAAATATATCAAAAAGGCTCAAACAGATCAAAAAGAGTTGCCTAAATTGCAATCCCTGTCGTAAGCTGGAGCTGGACCCATATTATAGTATCCCAGCTGGGGTGAAGCCCAGAGGAAAAGTGACTGACGTCAGGGATATGATTGACAGTAAAGGGAATGAAAGGGGCGGTACCCTGAACAGAGGGGTGGGGAACAGAGGCATGGGTTACTGGATGGTGCGAGGAACAGCTAAGAAGGTGTAGAGGGAGAGAGAGTGGGAGTGAGCTGGGCATGTGAGGTGGGTTACAGAAGTGGAACCGGAGGTTTTTTGTTGGTTTGTTGATGGTGTCTTTCAGAGCCGTAACAATGCGAGGTTCATAGATATTTGTAAGTAGTTCAAGTTCTAAGTTGTTTGTTTTGCTTTTAAACTCGTGTTTTTTTTTTTTTGACTATTCAAGTAAACTATTCTGCAATTCCTTCTTTGTCCAGCTGTGTTTCTTCCTTTTCGAATCTGTGAAGTCCCTGCACTATTTATAAACCCTGAAGCCCCACAAACACAAGCTTTACTGTAGGCTTAATTCCCATTCTAGAGACCAGAGTCTTGGCCTAGCGAGCCTACAGGGAAAAAGCTCTTCAAAAATACTTAACAAAAACCCCCTCAACCGTCAAAAATGTCCATCTTATAAAAGGCAGAAACAAAGAATCTTAAAAAAAAAGAAAAAGTCTTTATTAATCAAATAAGAAACATACAAGAACAAACAGAAACAGACACAAAGTTTTTGGTCAAAGGCAAGCCTGAAGCAAACAAGTCCCACTATGAGAATCCTAAAACAACATCCTAGTCCAGAGCAAAAAATAAGGTAAACAAAATACAAAATAGAAATGAAAAGAAAATAACACTCTCAGAGAAACTGCACACAAAAAAGCAAAATGGTTTCCTCCTGAGTTCTCTGTGGTCCTCTTCTTACAAAGGCCAAAGGAGGGTCTCTACTGTATTAGCTCCACTCACAAAAAAAATGGAACATAAGCACATTGAAAGACATACTAATATACGAGGGGGGACCCAAAAATAACCGGAAATATTTTTAAATCGTCTTTAATTTAATTTTCTGTACAAACTACAATTAGTCTCCTTCAAAGTACTCTCCATTGGCGGAAATACACTTATCTAACCGTTTGTTCCATTGTTCGAAACATTTTTTAAATTCGTCTGAAGTAATGCCCATTAATGCTCTGGTCGTTTCTTGTTTTACCTCTTCGACGTCAGCAAAACGCCTTCCTTTCAAGTCTTTTTTCATCCGAGGGAACAAAAAGAAATCACACGGAGCTGAATCCGGTGAGTAGGGTGGGTGGTTCAGGGTTGTCATACCGTTTCAATAACAATAGTTTCTGCAACACTTTTTTCAAGAAGAAAACAAAATTTCACTGCCGTGCATTGCTCACGATAATCGGCCATCGTAAAAAAACGACGCTTGCACAAAACTACTTTTGCAAAAAAATTCACTGAACACAAGCACAACCTTCCAGACTGATGGCACTTGGCAGACTGACTTGTGAGGAGTGTAACTAGATCGCCCTAGCGGCCCAACCCCGTACTACAAGTACCAACCTAACAACAACAAAATTCCGGTTATTTTTGCGTCCACCCTCGTTTAATTACTAAAATAAAAAATATAAAAATATAACAAATGATAATTTATAATTATCAAAAACAACAACAACAAAACGCAAAAATATACATAATACCTAACAATCCCAAGCAAACCAATACACAACCCAACAGAAGAAATCTGATAAACCGAACAAAAATAATCAAACAACCAGTAAATTCAAATGAAAATCAATACTTACAGACAAGCTCAATGCACCACTGCTGAGACCCTCTTCCTGTCTCAATTTATATCCAGAGGGAGGTCACAGCAGCATTTGACATCAGCTAGGGTGGATCCAACTCTTGCGGTGCCACTCATGGAATACACCCATAGAATAAATAGTAAATAATTCAAATTTCTTCTTATATAATATGCTACCGTAGCATTCCTTTTTTCTGTCCAGTAATTTAAATCACCTCTAGCTCACACACCATTTGACCTATTGACCTGAAATTTGGTACACATATGCTACGTGACGTCTACTGGGGATGATGATTGACCTCCAAGGTTATTCCTGTTTTTATTTTTATTTTATTTTATTGTAGAATCAACTCTCGGCAGCGGGCAGCAGGCAGCAGGGCGGCCATGCGGCTCATGCTTATGTGCGCCATTCTCACCCCTACCACCTTCGCCACCTCTTCCCCTACCTATTCATATCTTAAATCATTCTTGAAGCAGATTGGAGACTTAAGTGCCAGCTTAAGTGAAAAATTAAAGAAAACGTACTAAGTAATTGCAACACAAACATTGACTTAATCAGTTTTAACGCGAAAAGATGCCAACGAAGAAAGAGAAGAAGCAGGCTGCTAGGGTGGAGAAAAAAAGAGCTGCTCAAGAAGCAACAAGTGCATCAACCTCTGAGCAAACGAATGCTAAATGTTCAGAGAAAGAGAATGAAAACGAGGAATACTCAAGTCACGTGTATTCACTGTATGTTATTGTGCAGTGCGCCGTTACTAGTGTAACTATAATAACAACAAATACATAAATACAATATGTTAATGAAAACTATTACTTTAAACAATGAAGGCACAGAAAAGGAAAATAAACGTAAGCCAGGGAACACACCTTGGCTGAAACAAAGCACTCTCCAGATTCAATGCCAAAACTGAACCGTACGATTATTTGTACTTAATAAGTGTTTATAATTGTAACATCATCAGTATTTATTTTGGTTTGATGCAGAGTCTGAGCCCCAATTTGCCAAATTTTTAATGGTGGTGTGATGATATCACTGTTATAATGTTGAGGTCTTGCCACATGAATTTGTTTTTTTAGTTTTGACATTTGTCATTTATATTTGTACATATATAATTTATTTTAACGTCAATGTCATTGAGCCACTAATTACTTTTTTTCCCACAGTAGCCTGGCTTGGACCACCTCATTTATTAGTCACAGTGCTATGTGTGGAGCTTGTCGCATTATGTTTGTCGGAGCTCACAAAACACAAAACAGGCCCTAAAATCACAAAGTTGGCCTCACAAAATAAGGGTCTAAGTCAATAAATTCCAAAAGTAGGAGAAGTAAATCATGAAACCACTGGCTCAAAAGACAGCAACAAAATATTTATAAAATATTTAAAAATTATTCAAAAAGAAGAATCTAAAATATAATCAAATGGGAATCCGAAAAGATCAGAAAACCTTGCTTAACAGAGCAAACAGCATCTAAAATGAAATCTAAAAATCAAATTCAAGCAGATGAAAAGGCCCAGTTACCAGAAGAACTAAAAAATGAACTTAAATAAAGACTAGAAGCCAATTAGAATCTAAATTGGGGTGCCAAACAACAATAATTGGGAAACTAATGGCAACTAAAGCCTTCTACAGAGTGTGAAGGTGGGCCCCACAGCTGAAGTGTTAGGAGGCCCTACCTCCTTAGGTTCCATATAAAAGAATAAGGAAAATAACAAATACATCATGAAAAACAGAAAATTATATTATAATCGAACAAAAGGAAAACGCTAAGTGACAAAGAACTAAATGTCAAAGAAGAGAAATTGACAAAGAAATTTATATTTATATTAACAAATATTCCAAAACATATTACAAATAAACCAGCTAAATAAATAAAGAGAAAGAAAGAAAATTTAAAGCCAGGGAACAAACCCTGGATAAAAACAGCATATTGGGCTTGATGTCACCAGAGTAAAGCTGTTGTATTTTTTGAATAATTTTTAATTTTAAAATGTAAAAAAAATTTTTCATTAAACTTCCTTTTTTTATTTGCATTGACGTGTCACATTACCAAAAAATGCATGTGACTGCGGTTGATGTACCATGTGATCCATTCCTGTCTGTTGGTTACTGTGGTGCTTTGGTGCACAGCACTTCCCGAACCAATCAAACCAATTATTTCTGGGATAAATATGGTCACATAGCCAAAGTTCTCCTGATGGGTAAGTCTCAAACCTTTTTTCATGTATTAGTGTCGAAATTGATCAAAAATCAGGTGGCATTCCATATTTTTTGTTTGGATTCTTTTATTTTGCCTTTTTGCTCATCTTTTTGTGTTCTCATCTTCTGGTTGTGGACGCTAGGTGGCACTATTGCCTCTTTAAACCCAACAGATGCACTCAGGACACTAGGTAAAAGCCCTAAGATGTTGTTTTTATTCTTTTTCATCTTTAAACAGTGCTCCCCAAGCACCACGGCCACCATAGACAATGAAATAAACACAATAAGGTCAATATTCTTTTCTCTCTTTTCTCTCCACACCTCCCAGCAAGCTTTGTCCTCCTCCACCCGACTCTGGCTCCTCTGTTGGGTCTTCAGCAGTCCTTTAAATAGTCCTTGAACCGGAAGTGCTTCTGTTCTTCCACTTACATGATCTGCTAGCACTTCTGAGTCAGAAGGAGAACTTAAGTTCTTTAATCAACCCAGAAGTAGTTCGGGGTTTCCATCAACGTGACTTTGTATTTCCGGGCTATGGGGAAGATATGACTCCCCAGGTTCTCTCGCAGCGGCACTTATGGTATCCAGCAGGGCTGTGATATAAACTATATGTCCCATGGTGCCCTGCAGGAATCCTGAGCACCACTACACTGCAGGGAAGCTGCCATCTAACATCTTGGGGGATTTAGTGTCCCAAAGAGGTTGCCTTCCCCCATACTTCCACTCTGCCTGCGTCCCAGCCAGGTTGAGCTGCCAGCCGTCTATCACATGCTATTTTAACCTCACAATAAGTAGGACATTGTCCTTCTCAGAAACTCTTTAAGATGGCATCATGGAGTGAGGAGTATCCAAAATTTTAATGATAAAAATGGTGGCATTTGTTGAGAACTTTAATAACAATAGTGGTGTGATGACATCACAAACATAATAATAATAATAATAATAATAAGCAGAAATAAAAATAACAGTAGTAATACATCTAAAAAAAATAAAGAAAATGAATCAAGACCATAACAAGTTTATGACATACTTACTAGAGTTGCTTCATTTTTTTTTTTTTTTTCTGGTGGAAGTGGTGACAATTTTAATCTTTAAACCAAATGACAATGTCAGACAGTCATTACCCGTCTAGCAAAACACAAATAAAAGAGCAACACAAATTAAAGAGTGCTTTGCAGAAGTCTAAACTAGTAGGCAGGCTCTATTGTAGGCATGGAGTTGGACAGTTTGACATCCATGGCAGAGCGACGGGTGCTGAGCAGGCTCCTGTCAATCATGGAGAATCCGCTGCATCCACTGAACAGGGTCATCTCCAGACAGAGGAGCAGCTTCAGCGACAGACTGCTGTCACCGTCCTGCTCCACTGACAGACTGAGGAGATCGTTCCCCCCTCACACTATGCGACTCTTCAATTCCACATGGGGAGGTAAACGTTAACATTATTCAAAGTTATTGTCTGTTATACCTGCATTTTTATCACTCTTTAATTTAAGATTGTTCTTTATCAGTATGCTGCTGCTGGAGTATGTGAAATTCCCCTTGGGATTAATAAAGTATCTATCTATCTATCTATCTATCTATCTATCTATCTATCTATCTATCATTATATAGTGCCTTTTCTATCTATCTATCTATCTATCTATCTATCTATCTATCTATCTATCTATCTATCTATCTATCTATCTATCTATCTATCTATCTATCTATCTATCTATCTATCTAGCTAGTAGCACCAAATGATTTTTCAGTTATCTCTCTTTGTTAGGATTTTGTCGTGCCTCATGCCATTTACATTTTACATTTGCCTTCATCGTTGTCCATGTTTTTTACACATTTTGTTTTGTTTTTTTATTTACTCCCCATCCCATATGTCTTATTGTGTTGTTAGTTTTCTCGGACAGGCCCTCTAAATAAGCCCAGATCTCTCAGGTGCTGTGGTCAGCAGGGCAGCAGTTAACTGAATGGACTATTTAAGACACTGATTGTCACTGTTAGTGCCATTGGTCTAATTTGACAACTGTGTTCTTCTGCTCTCTTTTCTGCTTCTTCCCTGTTTGTTTTGTTACCATTTGAATTTTGCATTTTGAATTTTTAATTTAGTTCAATAATTTCATTATTTACATATTATGTTGGGCAAGAACTTCTGCAGTTTTGGCCCTCCTGTTAAATAAAAAAAAAAATCATAATACTTTCTTAAGCTGTTTCTAGCAATTGA
The DNA here is from genome assembly GCF_900747795.2 of Erpetoichthys calabaricus. NCBI lineage: Eukaryota > Metazoa > Chordata > Cladistia > Polypteriformes > Polypteridae > Erpetoichthys > Erpetoichthys calabaricus. Next base: position 81,469,505 of record NC_041409.2, read on the forward strand.
GCTCCAAAAATCTTGTGTTGGAACAGCAAGCTTTAATATTCACAGATTAATTGCTGATGGCATTGTGGACATTGCACATGCATGTACCAGTGTAACGCCGACTATACAGTTGTGGCCAAAAATATTGGCACTCATCCACTTTCTTCAGATAAGACACCAATTCTTCCACAGGAGGTATAACATTACAAAATGGTTGGTTTTAATGTATGTCTTTTATTTGTTTGCATTGGAAGAACACTAAACAATCTGGGGTTAAAAATGCAATTCTAATCTTATTTCAAACAGGATACTGACAAAATTATCATCACTCTTGACTTTATATTTGATGGTACGCCCTTTAGAAAGAACAAGCACTTCCCGTACTATCAATGATTTTCAGTGATGCACCATCTGTTGGAATGTCATAGCAACTGGATGGACACAGACAAACAGACTTTTTTGTAATGTTTGAAGTCTGGCTGAAAATTAAATTTTCACTCATCACTACTTAAAAAAAAAAAAAAGTGAAGCAACAAGGTATTTCAAACGCGCATCATACCGTGCTCATCACACGCCTGATCATGCAACAACACTTCTAGTTTTAGAATCGATTGGCTTTGAAATGAAAAAGGTCAAGCCACAATTACATGGCCAGGTATTTAATGGTCAGCACAGTGCCAGCAAAAAAAACGAGAAAAATCATTTTCTACATACATACCTGTTGTTTCTGCACTGTGATTCTGGCTTTAAACAGGAGTATCAGACTGCTGCAGGTTTTTCCATAAAGTAGAAGGAGCCCACGTAAGCTTCCTTGGTAGCTTTTTGAAATTTACTTAGCAGTAGGTGAAAATCAATATGCAATGTAATCTCTTGTGAGTGATGTATTCCTGTAATTTGATGGTTTTTATTACTGTGGCTGCTTTAAAGAAAGCACAATGGACAGGACTTCTTGGCCATCTTTGATAGTGTAGTGTGCGCTACATGGTCTCAGCTAGGAAATGTACAAACCTGGAAAGTTACAGGTTGCACATTCACATACACACCCAAGGACACAGAGAACACTGCAGGGCCAATGGGTCCAGCCCATAAATCTGAAACAAGCTGCAGCAAGACAGTTCACTTAACACAAGAAACAATATCTTTCAAGATAAGAAATTACATTGAACATATTGTAACACCCACAACGAATCCGAGAAGAAAAATAACAGTGCGTGGATCAGTAGTTTGAAACTTTTATTTATTGATTCCCAGCTAAACTCCCACTGTTCTAGCTATGGGAGACTCCTCCACTTTTTACATTGTTCGTCTTCTCTTCCAGTGTTCCGGCCCCGAAGCACACCCACATGTGCCACTACACGTGCCTGACTTCCACCTTTCATCCTCCCGTCGAGGTGTCCCATCAGCACATGCACTGCAAGCACAGTGCTTGGCAGCCATCCAGCCCCATTACCCCCCGAGTTGGCCAAATCACAATTTGATGGAAAATTGAAAAAGAAACTACTTAAGAAGACGAACCTATAGATTGTCATGAACATAAAACACTAAGGTCTTTGTGTGTGAGGCTGGTAGCTCCGAGCAATATAACTGGTCAGTTTGGCCCTTGTGACGCGACTGAAAGAGGAAGTGCACGTGTTACACATATGGGGGCAAACCGCACAGAAGTTACCATCAAGGACGGGGAGTACAAAATCTAATAGACAGGGTGGGCAAGAGAAGGTTTACAGTTGTTCGTATGGAAAAAGATATGCAGGTAATGATTATTACAATAACTTTATTAGCTCAATAGCGTTATTAACTTTACTAACTCAAGAGAATGTCACAATGGCACAGTACACTTACGTACAATCTTGTAAGTGCTCAAATTGCCAGCCTTCATTATTTACGTATTTCTGCAGTCTACTTGTTAAGTAAGGACACAAAATAATAACAATAATAATAATAATAAGAAGAAGACTAATATGAAGGCAAATAATACAAATAAATAATACAATAATTAATAATACAAGAATAAACTAAGCTTTGCATAATTACAACTGTAAATTTACTTTTGCCCAGCCCTGTACAATAAAACACAAAGGTCACTGTGTGTGTGTGTGTGTGTCCGGTCCCACTGAGCAATATGATTGGTCAGTTTGGCTTTGGTAGAACGAGAAAAAGAGGAAGTGTGAGTGTTAGACACACGAGGAGGAGAAATGGCATAGGAGAAACATGGAGAGAGTCGCCTTCACGCATAGGAAGTGTAAAATCTAGTATATACAGTGATCCCCCGCCTATTGCGGAAGTTACGTTCCAGACCCATCAGCGATAGGTGAAAATCCGCGATATAGAAAGACCATATAACTAAACATTTTTTTATACGTAGTTTAAGCCTTAAAATACTGCTCCCACACTCTTTAAACACATGTAAACTTGTAATGGCGAGCGACGTCCACATAACGGTTTCCTTCCCGAAGCATATCTCTTAGGCTTACTACTACCAGAAGGCTTAGAAGATGCAGGATGCTTCAGAGCCATCATAGGGCTTAAAACAAAATGAAACATTCACAAAAAGTTTGCTCATAACAATCGGAGCACAAGCAAGGTACGCAATACGCAGAGAACTGAGATGCGTCAGGGACCCACACTCACTGTTCTTGCAAGATTACACCACGTTAGCAGCAGCCAATCAGAGCCCAAGAGAATGAAAATCCCACTCTGATTGGTTGAGTCTCCTCTTTCAGCCAATAACGGGCCTTGTAAGAAATCATCTGAGTACTGTAACCCGAAACTCTTTCTCTACCGTATTGTACAATGTACGTATATTTAATGATTTACTGTACTGTATTGCTTAAATGTTCATTATTTTATATAAATATTGACTTTTTACTACATTTAATCAATATTTACAGTTATGTTATAGTTATTATAGATTATAACACGTATTGTTCTAACGAACTCTTGTCTAGCATGCGTAGTGACAAATGAAAAGCATATGCTTTGTTATGAATTGGCTGCAAAGTAGACTACAGGTAGGATGCACTTATTGAATTTTTACTCCATTTTTATTTATATACAGTACAGGTATATATATGTTATAATTACAGTAATACATTGTTGTTATTAATAGTTTAGCATAGAAAAATGCTTATTTCAACGTAAAAAGTTGTCAAAAATAAATAAAAAAACAATCACTATAAAACCACAGATTTCCATGATAGAAAATTAGATATGTTCCACAGAAAAATCCACAATATAGCAGGGGTACGATAGCTGAACCGCGATATAGCGGGGAATCGCTGTAATAATATACTAAGGCCTGTGTGTGTGACTGGTCCTGCTGAGCAATTTAATTGGACATTTTGACTTTAGTGTGATTGGTCACTTGAGTTTTGATAATGCTCTCAAAAGAGGAAGCACAAATGTTAGACATACGTGAAGGAGAAACAACATAGGAGGCATGCAGACAGAGTCACCTTTAAAGGCACGGAGTAAAAAATCTACTATATAATAAAATACTTAAGTCTGTGTAAGTGACTAGACGCTCTGAGCAATATGATTGGTCAGTTTGGCTTTAGTGTGATTGGTCGCTTTAGTTTTGATGATGCGATCAAAAAAGGAATTGCGAGTGTCAGACACACATGAAGGATAAACAACGTAAGAAGCATGCAGAGAGAGTCACCTTTAAAGACACAGAGTATAAAATCACTATATAATAAAATACTTAAGTCTGCATAAGTGACTAATCCTTCTGAGCAATATTATGGGTAAATTTGGCTTTCGTGTGATTGGTTGCTTTAGTTTTGATGATGCGATCAAAAAAGGAAGTTCGAGTGTCAGACACACATGATGGAGGAACAATGTAGGAGGCATGTCGCCTTTAAAGATGAGGAGAATGAACTGTACTACATAATAGAACACTAAGGTCTGTGTGTGACTGGTCCCTCGATTGGTCACTTTGGCTTTGGTGACACAATCAAAAGAGGAAGTGTGAGTGTTAGACACACAAGAACGACAAACGGCATAGGAGTAAAGCAGGCAGAGTCACCTTCAGAGAAGAATAGGAGGTGAGAAAAGCGTCTTGAAAATAACAACATAGTGTGAGAAGCAGGCATTATGGGAATGTGCTCGAGAGAAGGAGCGTCAGTGAAGAGACAACCAGACACATGTGAATACAGTGGGAAGGCAAGAGATAGCAAATATTTAGTTACTGTATTACATGTCTTCTGCAGCTAGTTTTAATAAGACTAAACTGCTAATAAGAGAAGTCTATTACATAATGCAGGAACTCAGCTAATGATGATTCATTAGACATGGATGGAAATTCAGAGATATGGTGGTAGCAGTTGGACATGGAGGTTGATATGGTGATATTTCTAATGAGCAGTCTTACGGTTAAAAAGGACAGATAACAGTTGAGTCCGATAGCAGATTTGATCACTTGATGCATCCATTCTGGTTATGGAAGTGGCGACGGCCATTAAAACAACTTTGAGCGCCTCCTGCATACATTCAAATTAAAGGTGGGTTTCAGCTGTACAGTTGCTTTCTGTTGATTTTGTTAAGTTTGCCAAGTTACCAGCTCACATTTGAAGCGATTCCCAGTCAGCTCACTTGGGCTAAATTATAGTGGTAATGGAAATGAATACAAATCACTCGGCTTTTGCCAATAAACATAATCAATTTTTTTTTTGTACTTGATTGAGGGTGGGATGTTTTCCAGCTCCTGGCACATTTGTTTTCCACAGGCACTGCACCTGGTGCTAGTGCTCACCTAATGTTTGAAAGGTGATGATTTATTTTTCTATGAACATAGAAAGTAATGTGAAAAGAACAGTCAGTCAGCCTCCCACTACTGCAGGACGACTACCATTCCTCGGCTTAATTTAATGCCACTGGTTTTGTTCTACCTGACTTAGAAAAGAAACTGAAAGGAGGAATGGTCTTCTTGTACGCAGCGTCTTTCATGAAACACCTTGTGTGAGAGCAGATAGGATCGGACTAGAAAAAGTACTCAACACCTTTTAATGTTTTATTGTTATACACAAGTGAATCCCAGTGGATTTCATTTGGCTTTTTGACACTGATCTTTAATGTCAAAGTGGGAACCGGTCTCTGTAAAGTAATGTAAATTAATAACAAATAGAACACACAAAATAATTAATCACATGAGTATTCACCCCTTTAATATGACACCCCTAATCCATCCCTGGTGTTGCCAGTTGGTGTTAGAATTGACAGAATTACTTCAGTGGAGGTAGGGTTACCAGAAACCTGCGAACCCAAAGGAGGACACAACCATGATAAAGGAAGACAAAGGAGAACGCGTCCCATTCTGTTCACGAAACACAGCGTGAACTGTGTGTTACAATAAAAACTTTAAAAACAACTAATTTGACAGGTACCCTTGTTTGCAACGGACACGTAAGAATCACAAACCAAACACTTCGCTTCATTTCCAGTGCGTCCTTCACCAAAGCATGGATACTTCGTTTTCATGTGGTCCGAGAATTTGCATTTTCTCTTGTTAGTGTTACTGCTGGACAGCATTTTTAGATAAAAGACAACTGCATATTCACATAACAAGTACGGACAACACAAAATGGCAAAGTGGGTGAAGGCGCATAGCCGTGTTTGTTTTCAATAAGGCATAGATGACTTACAGTTAGGTCCATAAATATTTGGGCAGAGACAACTTTTTTCTAATTTTGGTTCTGTACATTACCACAATGAATTTTAAATGAAACAACTCAGATGCAGTTGAAGTGCAGACTTTCAGCTTTAATTCAGTGGGGTGAACAAAACGATTGCATAAAAATGGGAGGCAACTAAAGCATTTTGTTAACACAATCCCTTCATTTCAGGGGCTCAAAAGTAATCTCTTCCACAATCCGCATTACTCTGTACTGTTGACCCCAAGTATTTAAACTCATCCACCTTCACCAACTCTACTCCTTGCATCCTCACCATTCCACTGACCTCCCTGTCATTTACAAGACAGAGTACGTGTGTGTGAATCACTGACCTCGAAACCTTTTAACAGTGACTGTTTCGGGGTCAAGCTTTTTACGGACCACTAACACAAGGAGAAAAATAACAAATTTCTATTACAGTTGAGATAAATGTTGAAATTGAAGCACACAACTTAAAATTCTAATTTTTGATGCAACTATTCTTTATTCAGTACTTCTGCCTCATTTCTTACGAACCCCCTGAATTAGGTCGGCTAACGCCAATTCCAACTTTTTCGTTTTTTGCCTTTGTGATTTTGTTTTTTTTGAGTAGTGTATTGGATTTTGTCTTCATTGGTTTCCTTTTTTCTTCCTATCTTTTGAACCATTTTTTAGTTGTACTTTCTTTTTTTTAATTTAGTTCTTTGAAATACTGTTCTAATTCTGAGAACTGTATTTAGAGTTTGAGATCTGTTCGGTATTCTTTATTAACATATTGACTACCTAAGTGAAAATAGGTAAATATGTTCCTGACACCAATGTAAACTTATGGTGTTATTTTAAACTAATAATTAAATACATTTCGTTACGGAGAAAAACTCACAATAACAATTATTTTGTCTAAAAAAGTCAACTCAAAATTCCTCATAGTGGGCACCTGGAAGAGAAAATTCTTGGTGCATGTCAGCTGTGGGTCTACCAGTTAGATCTTTGCACAATTCTTTTTAATCAAATGTCAGTTTCCATTTGAACTTCACATTGTAATCGTTGAGAAATATTCAGAAGGTTGTAGTTCTACATTTGTAAATTATTTTTGTGAAAATTAAATCTCATCCAAAATATGGATAATAAGGAAAAAATCGAAGTGAAAGGGAAATATGCTGTCCTGCGACACCACATGCTCTTATTTCAGATGCCCACCATGAATATGCTCATATTTGGCACTAAAGACAGTTTACGAGATAACTCGTAGGTGCCGCCTGTCTATAGGTCACCCACAACTTATCAACTCGTATCTAGCAGTGAACATGTTAATAAATTAAATAGAAAAGCTTTGTCTAGTGCCTTTGGCAGTTCCTCTTTCCCTTTCTGGACTTTGAGTATTTAGGCCCTTGGCCCTTTTGAGTTTTTCAGGCCTAAATAATAACAGCCCTTGCTTTCTCTATTGTTCCTTTTTGCCACACTATCATTCTGGCCATTCATTCCTTTGGTCATGTTTGGGTGTTCTCACCCCATGGACTCTGCCTTTAAATGAGGGACCATTTAGCGCAGGCTCACTCGGCCCACTGCTGTGACTGTGACCACTCAGCTGAGCTTACTCTGACTAAGTTAAAGGACATACAGGAAGGGGATGTAGCAAATACCATTCACATGACATAACTGTCTGTTTCCTACACAGTCTGGATGTTGCCAACTCAGGTGTCCCTGAAGTGACTCAGCCCACCAAACCGCCCACCAATCCATCTATAGAAAAAGTCCTCCAGTTCAAAGTCTTATAACCGGATGGCAACTACTCCTCCAAGTGACCTACTGTAAAGTGCAATAGTTATCACCGGTGGTGTGCTTAGGCATCATTCCAGACTTCCAACTTGCAAATTCTTACAGTAAATGAAGATTATTATTTTTAGAACCTAATCTTTGCAGCCATCTGTCAGTTTCTTTATACACAATGAAAACCCTGAGGCCCAACTGAAGAGCATCGAAGTGGGTGAAGATCTGCAGTGGGGTGTATTCTGCCTAGCTGGAACTTGGAAGAGGAAAGAAAATGTACTAAAGGACCAGGAAAAGGACAAGACAACATTATTGTCGAGAAACGGTCAGGAGTCAAAATCAAAGTATGTCTGGCAATCAAAACCCAACACGTAGTCTTAAATTGTAGTCAAATTTGAACAAGCCACTACTCAAATCATATATGGACAAAAGCATTAGGACTTCTTCTTCTTCTTTTGGCTGCTCCCTTTAGGTGTTGCCACAGCAGATCATCTTCTTCCATATCTTTCTGTCCTCTGCATCTTGCTCTGTTACATTAGGACACACCTCTTAATTACTGAATTCAGGTGTTTCAATCAGACCCATTGCCACTCGTGTATAAAATCAAGCACTTAGCCATGCAGTCTCCATTTGCAAACATTTGTGAAACAAAATGGGTCATTCTGAAGAGCTCAGGGACTTCAAGCATGGTAATGTGATAGGATGCCACATTTGCAAAAAGACGGTTCATGAAATTTCATCCCTGCTGGATATTCCACGGTCAACTGTACAAGAGTGGTATTATTGGAAAGTGGAAGTGTTTAGGAACAACCCAGCCATGAAGCAAAAGACCACGTAAAGTCATAGAGTGGGGTCAATGACTGCTAAGGTGCGTGGTGCGTAAAAGTCACCACCGCTCTAAAGATTCCATAGCTGATGAGTTCCAGACTTCCACTGGCACAGAAATTGTGCGACGAGAGCTTCATGGCATGGATTTCATTGGCCAAGCATCTGCATACAAGCCGCACATCACCAAGTTTAGTGCCAAGTGTTGGATGGAGTGGTGGAAACGTGTTCTATGGAGTGACGAATCACACTTCTCTGTTTTGCAGTCAGATGGGCGAGTCTGGGTTTGGAGAATGCCAGGAGAACGTTACCTGCCTGACTGTAATGTGCCAACTGTGAAGTTTGGTGGAGGAAGGATAATGCTGTGGGGCTGTTTTTCAGGGTTTGCGCTAAGCCCCTTGAAGGACAATCTTAATGCTTCAGCATCCCAAGACATTTTGGACAATGCTATGCTTTCCAGCATGACTGTGCCCCAGTGCACAAAGCAAGGTCCACAAAGACAAGGTTTGATGTGTTCGGTGTGGAAGAACTTGACTGTCCCAAACTGAGCCCCGACCTCAAACCCACTGAACACCTTAGGGATAAACTGGAATGGAGATTGCGAGCCACTTCAACTATCACACTTATACAGCATCTACCTGAATGATACAATGGCAGCCATTCTTGTGGCAGTCTGCACACCACACATTAGCTATTAGGTGGTAAAGGGCTGAAAGAGATAGTTAATCAATAAGGGAGAGTGCATGATTAGGGGGGTCAATTTAGCCAGGACAACAGGAAACACCCTGCTCTTTTCGAAGATGCCCAGAAATCTCATATGAGCACAGAGAGTCAGGACTTTGGTTGGTTACGTCTCATTCAAAGGAGGGCACCATTTTTGTGTGCCCCAGAGCAGTGATGGCTCCCAAGATCTGAATCCAATCGAGCATCTTTGGGATTTGCTGGAAAAACAAGTGCGATCTATGGAGCCAGGCCTTCTCATCCAATATCTGTGCCTGACCTCATAAATGCTCTACAAAATGAATGGGCACAAATTCCCACAGGGCCACTCCAAAATCTTGTGGAAAGCCTTCCAAGAAGAGTGGAAGCTGTTATAGCTGCAAAAGGGGGACCAACTTCATATTAAAGTCTATGTATTTGAAAGCAATGTCATTAAAGTCCCTGTTGGTGTAATCATCAGACATCCCGATATTTTTGTCCATATATTCTATCTATCGATGTTTTATAAGTGTCATTAAGACCCAAAGAAGGCTTTGTTAATGTCTTGTTACATCTGACTTGATGCATAGTAGATGCATGTTTGTAATACCTAAACTAAAATGTTACCAAAAGTTGCATCTGATGTCCAGAGCCTTGTCTAACCAGAAAATGTGCAACACACCATTGCAATGGTGACATCAAGCATTGTGACATCCGATTGTCCCACAAAAGACTATTCAAAATGGCAGAACTAAATAAAAAACAAATGTTGCTGTGTCACAACAAAAAATATTTTCAAGACCTGGACCTTATTTCCACAAATCAACCAAAAACATGAATTCTCCATCCCAGTAGGGAAGTAAAAGTGAAAGAAGTGCACACAATTGAACCCAAGAAAAATGAAAATCTAATCTAATTAATAACCGAGTGAAGCAACATGGCACACACACACTTCTAGTAGCACAATAACCCAAATTAGAGTGTCAAAGTTTGCTAGAGTCCTGTGGAGAAACAGTTTAGCAAGAGTGGAACTTGAGGACATGATGGACGGCAGTGGCATTTTGTATATGTCAAGAAGTCTGAAGGTAGATTCTGGGAGTCCAGCCAAAAGGAAATGATGGTAGCCCAAAAGTCCAGTGTGGAGGCCAGCAATAAAAATCTACTGATTCAATTTCCAGCTACTCAAAGCACTTTACATTGCCAATAGGAGAGCCACTTCAACCATCACCCTTTCACAGCATCCACCTGAATGATACAATGGCAGCCATTCTTGTGCAAGTCTGCTCACCACACATTAGCTATTAGGCGGTGAAGGGCTGAAAGAGATAGCTAATCAATAAGGGCGAGTGTTTGATTATGGGGCCTTGATGTCCAGGTTGTGGTGGTCAAGTTAGCCAGGACACCAGGAAACACCCTGCTCTTTTTGAAGATGCCCAGAGATCTCGTATGAGCACAGAGAGTCAGGACTTCAGTTTTACGTCTCATCCAAAGGAGGGCACCATTTTTATAGCACAGTGTGCCCCAGAGCAGTGATGGTGCCCCAGATCTGAATCCGATTGAGCATCTTTGGGATTTGCTGGAAAAACAAGTCCAATCCATTGGGACCCCACCTCACCACTGACAGGACTTAAAGGACCTTGGTGCCGGATACCACAGGACACCTTTGAATATCTTGTGGAGTCCATGCCTCAATGAGTCAGAGATGTTTTGGCACCCCAAGGTGGCTTCACTTAAATTATGCAGGTGGCTTTAATATTGTTGCTGATCAGTGTATATATTTAGGTATTGTCCCAGATGGCTGGGGACCCCACCCAGCCGGGACGCCTGGACGGTCCCCAAGATGGATGATACCTCCCCTGGGCCATGAGAGGGCAGCCGCCCGGGTCTGCTTGTGGGCCACTGGACTGGAGCTGGGACGCTCATCCCTACCGGAGGATGTGGCCACTGCCAGGATGGATGCACTGCCTGGATGGCAGCACTTCCGCCACACCAGGAAGTGCTGCCGGAAGAATTCCCAGGGGCACCCGGAGTGCTTCCAGAGGCTCTCTTGACACTTCCGCCACACCAGGAAGTGTCGTCCAGGGGAGCACCTGGAGCTCATCCGGGTCAGGATTAAAGGGGCTGCCTCCCTTCAGTAGACGGGCCGGAGTTGGAAGGAAGGAGACAGAGCTTGTGAGGAGAGGACTGGAGGTAAAAAGAGAAAGAAGAAGAGAAAGAGAAAGAAGAAAGAGTTGGTGGAGGAAGGCATTGTGGTGCTGTAAGAAAATAAAGAAGTGTGTTTTGGACATTCTGGTGTCTGTCTGTGTCCGGGGGTATGCTTTCCACAGTATAACCAAATTCAAAGTTGAGTAACAAGTACCATGAGAAAAATGGAGAAAGACCATAAAAGTCCACACATCCAGCATCAGACCCATTTATTCCAGTTCAGAACTGGCTTACGCTGGCATCACTGAGTGTTGGGCAGGAACCCCACAGACAGAACACAGGGTAAGCACCTCCTGATGGCCTCACCAACACCTCTTCCAGCAGCAACCCAAGCTCTCCTGGTTGGTCTCCCATTCAAGTACTGAAATGTGACACCATTCTTATTGATGAACTATACATGAACATATAGTCTGTAGAATTCAGATTTGTGTGGCCAGATTGTTTTTTTTTTTTTTTTGGCTATGTTTTGTACAGTGCCAACTGTGATTGCAGCCAAACCCACCAAATATGTATGACAGACACTTGTAGGATTATGAACATGAAGACCTTGTTGTGTGCTTGAGACCCTCAATGTGAAATATCACAACATTTCAGCATGCAGAGTAGATTTCAAACCATGGATGTAAAAACTAAAAATTGTTTCCCTTGAATCTTGAAGATCTATAGTATAGTCAAAGCGAACAAATTACACTGAAGACGATAACCTGGCAACGCCAGCAAAGGACGCAGCTGCCTGTTGTTAAACAAAGAACCATTGACAGAATGACAAGGCTTATCATTGACAAGTGGCCAACCCCAACAAACACGCTTATCAGGGGCAAACCAACAGCCGAAAATGAACAAGAAATAGTTTGTACAGAGCCATTTGAATGCTTCACAGACAGGAGCTGTCTGAAAGGGAAGCAAAGAAGAAGCTCTTGGATATGAGCAAAAACCCAGAGGGAAAGGAAGTGTTTGCCACACCTTGAAAAGAAGGAAAGCAAATGGCAAAGAAAAAGAGAAGCCTCAGTCATTAAGAGTTAATCCAGATTTGTTGGTTTAAATCCTGGCACTCATAATCACAGATCTGGAATTATGAGCACATTATAGATACTAAAACTGTCACATCATAATGAAGGTAACACAAATCATTAAAATCCTATAGGACTGTTCATCCATGTAGGTAGTCTTCATCAATAGGTCTCGTCTACGCCAGATAAGTGAAACTTTATTTCTAATGCATATTTACAACAGCCAAAATTGAACTAAAGTGCTGTAAAATAAAAAGTAAAAGAAGCAACTTATATATATTGTGGTGCCCGGGCGCATACAGCCGCCCCAGCCCGACACAGACAGGCAGGACACAGGTTCACCACACAACACACTTTTATTCTTCAGCTGCCAATTCCCAGCAATATACAAATAATGTCCATAATGATAGCACAGTCCTTCCACCGAGTAACTGAGACATGAATGTCACTGCTATGGTAAGTAAACCTCTCGACGAGGTTCACACTCTCTCTGCAGACACACACTGCCGATGGCTGTCCTAAGAAGTCATTAAAGGCCCTGATGTTGGTTTTTATCCAGGACACTCGCAAGTCCAAACACTCAGACAACCTCGCTCAGTCTCTCGAGAGCCCCGATCAGAGCCTCCATTGACTTTGAGAAGATCACAGCATCGTCAGCAAAGTCAAGATCAGTGAATCTCTCTTCACCAACTGATGCCCCACTGCCGCTGGACCTTACGTCCCTGCCCAACACACAGTCCATGTAAGCAGAGAATAGAGCAGGAGCAAAAGCACACCCCTGACAAATTGGAAAAAATACAGAGGATCTGCATAAATCCTAGCCCACAAATATTTAAAGAGAAGTAACTTACTGCCACCGGATTTACTTAACACAAAGAATCAAACGGAAGATAAAAACCCACACCAAGAAACCCTGGGCAGGAATTTGAAGCCAGGGCTAAACACCAATGAGGCAGCTGCACCCCTCATTTTTATATTCACTTGCAGCATTTACTTTAATGTGTCCGTATCCTAATCGAAATGAGAGTAGACAAAAGTTAAAATTAAAAACAAATTTCTTCTTACACGGTTTTCGCAGGGAAGCTGGCAACAGGATTTGGCTCAAATCAACATTCAAATTTCCTTTTTATTGTCTGGCAGCACCGGTGGGACATCTTACTGCACCAGGTCTGATGGAGAGCCCTCACTAGACAAAAGCAACTCCTAATGACAGAATACATTAGCTGGGCAAAATAGGCCAACTGTCTGTGTAAGGCAGCAATCAGCCAAAAGGCCAATGAGAGCTGCTGGCCAGGCCTGATCCGCATGTCCAGATTGGCATATTCCCTGGGCGAGGCATGGAACGCTGCCCCTTCGCTCCCGGCCCGGCCTGTGTGCAGGTTACAATGGACATGGCATAGAAATGACCACTGCATCTCATATCTTGTGCAATAAACAGCCAGAGGCCTGCTCGTCCTGCACTAACAGGTGTGGAGAAAACTGGCGGTGGCATTAAGGAGAGACAAATCCTGTGTGTCCCAAGGGCACCATACTGAGTTTTTCAGGAAAGGGCAGCAGCATGAAGAAGGGGCCAGATGGAAGTCAGCTGCACCATTAGCATCAGCTGCCAGTTCACAGAAGGGAGCAATTGGCAACTAAAGGTGGTTCAATTTAACAGGCAACATATCCTGGCACTGGGGCACAGTCAGTGAAGCTGATGTTTGGAGCAGACATTAATTTAACTTTTTATCTGTTACCACGCCGGCCACCTGTATTGGCAAAAGTACAGAAAGCTCAAAGCCTCTGTGACAAAAGAGATAGCCATTGTGCAAAGCAAATGAATCGATGTGGCATGGACCAAGAAAGCAGGGGCCCTCGGGAACAAAGATGACAACAACAAAAAAAAAAAAAATCATTGGCTACTGCCGCCGTAATTAGAATAATAAGATTTGCATCCTGGAAACTGGAGGTTTGGGCAGACGGCTTTCATATGTCCTTTGAAGAATTGATTTTCAAGTCGAATTCGTTGGGGCGTTTGAAAAAAAAAAAAAAAAATCTGTGGCACACAGACTAGAGTTTGATTAGACTTATTTGTCCCATTTTTTGATTTGTTTTTATTAAATTTGCAACTTTCAAGTATGGTATGGGAATAGGGTACAGCCATGAGGTTTAACCCTTTAGTAGCCTCATGAAACTTTAGATTGCTGCTAAAAAATCATGAATCCAATGTTAGGGCGGTCATTCCCCGCAGCGTACAGTGATCCCTCGTAATATCGCGCTTCGCCTTTCGCGGCTTCACTCCATCGCGGATTTTATATGTAAGCATATTTAAATATATATCGCGGATTTTTCGCTGCTTCGCGGGTTTCTGCGGACAATGGGTCTTTTAATTTCTGGTACATGCTTCCTCAGTTGGTTTGCCCAGTTGATTTCATACAAGGGACGCTATTGGCAGATGGCTGAGAAGCTAGATTGCTTACTCTTCTCTCTCTCTTGCGCTGACTTTCTCTGATCCTGACGTATGGGGATTGAGCAGGGGGGCTGTTCGCACACCTAGACGATACGGACGCTCGTCTAAAAATGCTGAAAGATTATCTTCACGTTGCTACCTTCTGTGCAGCTGCTTCCTGAAACGACATGCTGTACGGTGCTTCGCATACTTAAAAGCTCGAAGGGCACGTATTGATTTTTGACTGAAAAACAAACTCTGTCTCTCTCTCTCTCTCTCTCTCTCTCTCTCTGTCTGCTCCTGACGGAGGGGGTGTGAGCTGCCGCCTTCAACAGCTTTGTGCCGCGGTGCTTCGCATACTTAAAAGCCAAACAGCCCTATTGATTTGTTTGCTAGAGATTGTTTTCTCTATCTATGTGACATTCTGTGGTCCTGACACGCACTCCTTTGAAGAGGAAGATATGTTTGCATTCTTTTAATTGTGAGACAGAACTGTCATCTCTGTCTTGTCATGGAGCACAGTTTAAACTTTTGAAAAAGAGACAAATGCTTGTTTGCAGTGTTTGAATAACGTTCCTGTCTCTCTACAACCTCCTGTGTTTCTGCGCAAATCTGTGACCCAAGCATGACAATATAAAAATAACCATATAAACATATGGTTTCTACTTCGCGGATTTTCTTATTTCGCGGGTGGCTCTGGAACGCAACCCCCGCGATGGAGGAGGGATTACTGTATACTGTGTCCATTTATTGACTGTGACCACTGGGGGGTGCCACAGAGCCCTGAACACCAGTCACACATACTGTACTTCAGACACTCTTCCAGTGTAAAATAAATGTACTTTGCTTTATAACAAAAGGCTCCGTCCAGCACAGTACAATGTAATAAACATTTTTCCCATCTCGTTTCACTCATCCTTAGTGAGCATTGTCCTTTTAGACTCTTAGAGGACTGCTAGAATGAGGTGAGACGCCTCCTTTTATGTTGGAGCCAGGTGTACTTCTGGTGTCTTGGTTTTGCAAGCAGTTCTGGGCCATACAGGGAGGTCCAATCCCAGCAGTGAACTCTGCTGGTATCCAAAGGACCCCAACATGACCACCCATCTGAATCCTACTACTTGTTCCCTAGCTCCAGTGCCAATGAAATTAGTAAAAAGTGCAATGGACGTTCTTGCTGCGCCTGTTGTTAACATTATTAATAGTTCATTATTGCAGGGCACAGTACCTGATGCACTAAAAGTGTCAGCCCTAGAGCCACACATACTTAATAATTGTAGACCCATTTCAAATTTAGCCTTTCTATCTAAAATACTTGAAAAAGTAGTCACCAATCAGTTTCAGTCACACCTTCCGCATTACAATTTATTTGAGAAATTAAAGTTTCCGCACTGGTCATAGTACAGAAACGGCACTAACACATGCTGTAAGCGATATTCTGATATCCTCTGATGAAGGAAACTCCACTGTAAGTATGTTGTTAGACTTAAGCGCAGCATTTGACCCCACTGACCATTCTGTTCTACTGCACAGGCTAGAAAATGATGTTGGGCTCGCAGGCACTGTGCTCACTTGGTTTAGTTCTTATTTATCAAATCGATTCTGATATGTACAGAAATGTGCTGCCGGTACTTCATCATTACACACAGAACTAAGATATGGTGTCCCGCAGGGCTCAGTACTGGGACCTTTACTGTTTTCACTTTACATGCTTCCACTGGGATCTCTCATTAGGAAACATAATGTTAATTTTCACTCATATGCAGATGATACCCAGTTATACATTTCTTTTAGATCAAACAAAGTTTCTCCAATGTTGTCCTTAATTAGTTGTGTTAGTGTATTAAAGGAGTTGATGGATGAGAACTATTTGTCTTTAAACACAAATGAAACAGAGATGTTAATTATTGGAGGGAATGACGCTGATCACAATAGTATTTTGTCATTTTTTAACTCAGTTGGAATCACCATTAATTTTACTGAATCAGCTCACAATCTAGGAGCTATGTAGCATGTCATTTAAAGCGCACATTACAAAGTTGTCTAAATTATGTTTCTTCCATCTTAAAAATGTTGGGAAATTAAGGTGCTTTCTAAATAAGCAGAATTCTGAGAAATTAATTCATCCATTTATTTCTAGTAGGATTAGCTACTGCAATGTGGTGTTCACTGGAGGTTCAAACTGTTCTCTATACAGCCTCCAGTTTATCCAAAATGCTGCTGCAAGAATTATTACAAGAACAAGAAAATACACACACATAACTCCAGTTCTTAAATCCCTACACTGGCTCCCGGTTAAGCTTAGGGCAGATTTCAAAATCCTCCTCTTAACTTATAAAGCTTTAAATGGCCAAGGTCCGGCTTACTTGTCTGAACTTATCATGACTTACAAACCAGAGTGCACATTAAGATCTCAAGATGCTGGTCTGCTTATGATTCCAAGGATTAATAAAATAATAGTGGGAGGTCGAGCATTTAGTTACAGGGCCCCTAAACTGTGGAGTGGTCTGCCTGCTAATAAAAGAGATGCCCGTACGGTCTCAGCTTCCAGATCCTGGCTGAAGACTCACTACCTCAGTTTAGCACACCCTGACTAGAGCTGCTGATTAGCTGGACAGACTGCATCTCTGTTGTTAGTCATTAGCACTAAAACATAAGTAACATGATAGTTAGAATTTGTTACTAATCCTCACCTATTCTGTTTCTCTTCTTGGTACTCAAATGTGGCCCTTGGTGCCCACCCCACTGCCCACCTGCCAAGTTGGTTTGCCTGCCTAAGGTAAAATCACCTCTGATGGAGGATCGCAGGAATCGTCGGGTAGAGAGGTCGGGAGTTTTTCCTTATCTTCTTAAAGAGTCAAGGCTGGGGGGCTGTCAAAAGGCAGGGCCTGTTAAAGCCCATTGTGGCACTCCTTGGGTGATTTTGGGCTATAAAAAAATAAATTGCATTGTATTGTATTTTGTAATCACAAGTCCCTGACAAACTGTGACCATGCCCGAGGAGCACTGCCACCTCCCATACTGTTCTTGATACAGTTCTTCTCCAAGTCCATCAATTGTCCTTTCACACCAAATGTTATAAGAATTAAAAACCATCCCAGCCGGGTTGCACCTCCATCCATGTTGTCACTTCCATTACGGCCTCTGGTAAGCGATTACCCTCCATCTCAGTCAGGATACCAGTCCATGTTTCATGGCACTCACATGTGGGATATACAATTAGCCATACAGAATTTTATCTTAAATAAACTAATGGCATTACACACAAATAAAATCCACGCCATGTTGTACTTCAGACCAGCATCACACAAAGCAGCATGCACTTCTGTGATGAAGACCAGAGGCCATTAATTCGATCATTGTAGTGGTCCTGATGCTCACTTCATGGCACTCAACTGGTGGAACGCTCTGAATCCAAACTTTAGGTTTACAGAGGAGCAGAATGCACAAACTTTGCACCTTCAAGGACCTGCTGGACCACATATTTGGGGTGGAACTCACAAACACCTACTGGGTTGTAAAGTAAGGCCGATGTCTCATCACGCAACTTCTTGTCATGAAGGATGTCTGATTAGCCATCCACAGTTGCTAATCTTTTTACTGTTGTAAAGTGAATAAGGGGTCTGTGGCAGTGTGTGTTTGCTGGTGCAGCTGAGGTTTGGAGGATGTGAGTGTGTGCAGCAGCAAAGCCGAGAGACCCTGAGGTGTTTAATGAGGAAGTGGGCTAATCACACATTCACATGCAAACGCAGTCAGTTCGGCCAATTTCCTCATTCTAAAGTCAACTGACACCCCAAACAGGTGGTCTCCAGTGAACTCATTCTGGGACTTCTAAAACCAGCTGGCTGCACCAGTGAGGCTTTAGGGGTGTCTCATTAAAGTGGGTGAAAATGTCTGAGATCAATTATTTTGCGCTTTATATTCACCACTTGATAAAAATCTGTTACCACTATGACATTAAAGAGCCTTTTATGTTAATCAGTTTCAAAAAAGCCAAATTAAATCCACTTTGATTCCATGTTGGAGAGCAATAAAATGTGAGAACTTCTAAGGGGGAGAAGACTTTTTATAGGGTCTGCGTATCGCTTGAACCTTAGGGTACCTGTGCACCGGTAACAAACCGTCACCCGATATATCTATATATCCCAGGACATTTTCTTTAAAAAAAAATAAAAAGGCTTTAAAATGTATAGAAACTCAAAACTGAACAAAATTTGCACCTACAACTATTTTTCTGCTAATTTTCTTTCAGGTCCTCACTTTTTCCATACACAGCCCCAAGACATAAGTTTTAGATATCTGGCACCTCCAAACTGACCGTTGCTTGTTTTCAGTTTCTACCTTGTGTCCTATAATGTTGGGTCAGGTTGAGATTTCTCTCGTCCTTAATTGTATTCAGCGAGTTTGAGAGTGTTGGTGATGGGTTGGTGACACCCAGTGATTGCTGGGATAGGCCCCATCTGTCCCACAACTCTGAACTGGATAAGCACGTTTTGAAAATGGACAGATGGGTGGATGGATGGATGGATGTCATGTGTTATGCAGTTTGTGACCCAGTGCCTCCCCTAACCAAACTGGGGCCCAAAGTAAAATTAGGATTTTTCCTTCTCTGTGCTCCTGACTGGTGCTGACTTGAAGCCATCTCTCTCCTCGTTAATGGAAAATGATCACAACAGGTGAATGTCATCGACAGTAATCTGATGATTCAAGAAACAGCAATAACCCCAGCAGAGTCAAGCTGTGGACCTCCAGAGGTCCGCTCTGTTGAGGGGGTTGTTACTTTGCATTATATGTCTGTGATGTTATGCGTTACGCCCGTTTACACTGCGGTTAAGATGAGGATTGTGGGAGGAGTTGTTTAGCTCAGGTCAAGCAATTCAAGCAACAAAAACATGCAGTCCAATTGGCTGTCAATGGAGCTCCTGAATCGTGGAGGTCTGTGAACCTCCAACTGGTCCCACCGCACCAGTCCTCCGAACATGCAATGCGTGATCTGTCTCTAAGACCTATTGTCTAGTCAACAGCGATGATAAAACTTGCAGAAGATGTCCTAATGAAAATCAGGCAGGCTGCAAATATCCTGAAGATTTGAGCCTAGCAACTAAACATAGAAGATACTTTGTGTACAAAACCAAAGTGTTGAAATCTTTCAAAAAAAAAATCCCAGAAGCTGAAGTACAACAATTGTCTGTTGAGACTTATTTTCAGAAGTGTGTCTTTAATCAGATTCTCAAATGAAAAGTATATTTAACAGTTGCAGGAAAAGGAAAGGAAAACACCCAGCTTTACAGTCTGGTCCAGGAAGATGACCGAAAACTGCTAAGTAAGCGGACAACAGCCAAATACGCTGCAGGACTGTAAAAGAGAAAGCACCTGCTTGGACCCCGGATTGTTCATGGTTTCCCAGCTTCAATCCAAAAATCAAGGAAATGCAAGTGAAAGATGCCGGTGGAAGGCTAGCTGACAAAGCTGTGGTGTGCCAAGGGATGCATGGGAAAATGTGCTGTGAAGAGTAGGGAGCACTCTCACAAGATTCCTGAACCTAGAGGCCAAAAATGTAACTTTATTACAGAAAGGAAAGAATAAAAGAAGTTGTGAACACTGAGAGAACAAATGTGTAAATCCAAAGTCCCACTACCCGTTGTCATGGATGGTTGGGGCCCTTACCCGCCTGGGACTCCTCTGCCTTGGAAGGATCAGGGGAGCTATTGTAGACAGGGCATCACCTCCCCTGGAACACTAGATTGCACTCAGACCTGACCTCAGACTTCTGCAGGGTTTCATGGGAATTGGAGTTCGTTACAGCCCTGTTGGGATCCGGGGGCTGCCAGGGTGTTCTGCAACTATTCCTGAGTCCATGTGGGCTGTTCTTCCACCACACTTAGAAGCACTGCTGGAAGTAGTTCAACCAGCACCTGGAGCACTTCTGGGTGATCTGTATAAGGGACCAGCAGACACTATTCTGGGAGCCAGAGTCGGGTGGTAGTGGACAAAGCTTGCCAGAGGAGAGTGGTGGAGATAGAGAGAAGAGGACTAAGAATTGTGGTGTGTTTTGTGCTTTGGGGACTGTGTTGTGTGCTCATGGGGATGGGGAAGACATTCTACATGAGAGAAGAATAAATAAAGGACATTTGCGTTTCTATCAGTGCCTCCGTGTCTGTGTGTGTCGGGTTAAGCACTGGTATAGCGCCATCTGCAGTCACACCGTCTAGGCCTCCCTACCGTGTCTATCAGGTGAGGTGGGGAGTTCGTTTCCCACCTAAGTAGTGCACTGTTGATCTCTCTGTTTCATCCTTCATTTTCCTGTCTCTCTTTGCTCTGCCATCCTCCCTGTGTGGATAGCGCTTTGAGTACTGAGAAAAGCGCCATATAAATGTAATGAATTATTATTATTATTATTATTTGAGTGTTTTCCACGCAACTGTACTATTGACTCACCGCTCAACAAGCTTCTGACACTGAAATGGCTTTCTGGGGTCACTTCTGGCCAACTCTTAAAACCACCTCCAATATTAGGGATGGCTCTGTATTTTGGAGGACAGACCAGTGCCCCCATTAGTTGCCTGTGGTGCCTTTGAACAGCTAAGTCTATTTGTGCTTTAAAGAGCTTTAAAGAGGTGGGGCGGGGAGGGGAGGCATTGGCCCATGCATTTCCTATTGAAATTCTGTACCCTTGAACCAGCAGCGAGTGTTTCCAGTTCTCTGGTGTCACCTTTCTGTACTTCTCTTGCGCCACTTTCTGGAGCAGCCAGCAGACATATAAGACATGCAGTCAGACATGCAAGCACATGTCAGGAGTTTCAGTTCGTGTTCACATCAAACAAAAGAAGGGAGGAAAGATGTGATGTCAGTGACTTCGACTTTGGCGTGACTGTTGGTGCCAGAAGTTTGAGCATTTCTGTAACTGATGATCCTCTGGGATTTTCACACACACAACAGTCTCTAGAGTTTACTCAGAATGGTGCCAAGAACCAACAAACATCCAGTGAGCCACAGTTCTGTGGATGAAAGGCTTTGTTGATGAGAGAGGTCAAAAGTTGAATGGCCAGATTGGTTCAAGGTGACAGAAAGGCTACCGTAAGTCAGACAGCCACTCAGTACAACTGTGGTGAGCAGCAAAACAGCTCAGAAGGCACAACACGTCAAACCTTGTGGCGGATGGGCTACAACAGCAGAAGACCACATTGGGTTCCACTCCTGTCAGGGGGTCACCAAAAACTGCACATTTGAAGAGTTGAAAAAATGTAGCCTGGTCTGATAATTCTTGATTTTCTGCTTAGACACACTTATGGTAGGCCAGAACAGCATACATCCACGCACCCAACCTGCCTTGTGTCAACAGTCCAGGCTGGTGGTGGTTCTGTAATGGTGTGGGAAACATTTTCTTGGCACACTTTAGACCTGTTAATACCCATCAACGCTTGAATGCCACGGCCTATGTCAGGTTTGTTGATGACCGTGAACATCCCTGCATGGACTCAATTTCCCCATCTTCTAATGGCTACTTCCGGTATGATAATGCACCATGTCACAACGAAAAAATGTGTCTCAAATTGGTTTCGTGATCTAAATCCAATAGAACACTTTTGGAATGTGGTAGAAAGGGAGATTCGCAAGATTGAATAGGCAGCTGACAAATCTTCAGAAATTGCATGGAGCAAACACGCCATCATGGACTAGAATCTCAAACGAATGTTTCCAATGTCTTGTCGAATCCATTCCATGAAGAACTGAGGTTGTTTTATGAATAGAAGGTGGCCCTGCCCAGTATTAATTTAGTGGTCCTGATAATTAGTTAATATCTCATCCTCTTGGTTTTGTTCCACCATTGCCAGTGCCTCATCCTCACTTACTCTGAGGTCCTTGTAAGGCCTCAGTCCCTGTCCAATATGATCATAAGATACGTGTAATCCCCTATCCTGACCGGCAGACCACTACAGTATAGTCCAAATCATTATGTTTTTCTGGATTTGGAGTATGTGTGGATTAATGAGTAAATGTGAGGCCTAAACTAATTTAGGCTTTAACGTTTGTTGAAGTTCACATGCATACATATACTACCAAAAAAGGTGGTTGTTTTTGCAGTCTTCTTCTGTTTTGGGGGTAAATGATGTAATTTTTCAATGGGTTTTGTTGACAACAAATATGCTGTTAATGTATACAAGTCTCACCGGACACAAAAAAACTGGAGAGAAACAGAAACTTCCACTGACGATTCTGCAGAGCACATGAATTGTCATTAACCTTTTGCTTTAGATATACTGCCATGAAAAAGTATTCAGTACCCAAAACGACACTTTATAGCCAAAAGTTTGGGGCCACCTGACCATCACACCTATATGAGCTTGTTGGACATCCCTTTCCAAATCATGGGCATTAATATGGAGCGTCCCCCCCTGTTTGTGACTGTAACAGCCTCCACTCATCTTGAATTGCTTTCCACAAGATCTTGCAGTGTGCCTGTGAGAATTTGTGTCCATTCAGCCAAGAAAGTTTTTGTGAGGTCATGTTTGACGAGAAGACCTGACTCGTAATTTGTGTTCCAATTCATCCCAAAGGGGCTCAGTAGGGTTAAGGACTTGGCTTTGTGCACAGGGGCACATTCATGATGGCACAAAAAAGGCCCATCCCAAACTATTGCCACAAATGTGGAAGCGCACAATTGTCTAAGGTGTCTTTGTATGTTGTAACACTAACAGTAGCCTTCGCTGGAACCAAAGGGGCCAAATCTAAACCCTGTCATTATCTTTACAGTTGACACTATGCACTCTTGAAGGTGACATTCTCCTGGCATTTGCCAAACTTAAACTGAAACCAAAGAAACCAGCCCAAACCTTCAAAAACAACCCCACTCCATCATTCATCTTCTACCAACATTTTCAGTAGACACTATGACGTTCGGGAGTTACATTCTCCTTGTTCCCATCAAATCCAGATTCTTTCATCAGACTGCCAGATTTATGACTACAGAGCACATACTGCTTCAGAGTCCAATGGTGACAAGTTTTCCACCACTTCATCCAACTCTTGGCATAACACATGGTGATCTTAGGCAATAAACATTCATTTCATGAAGCTCCCTACACACACTGAGGTTGTTTCCATAGTCAGTTTGGAAGTCAATTGTGAGAGATGTTACAGAGCACAGGCCATTTTTAAAAATCAGGCTCTGTGATTTACATGGCCTACCACTTCATGATTAAGCTGCCGTTGCTCCTGGAGGCTTCCACTTCATAAAAATAAAACATGTAGTTAAGTAGGGCAGATGACTTGTGGCAAGTGTGACATCCTATGACAGTGCCACTGTCATAATGTCACTGAGCTCTTCAGGATGATCCATTCTACTGCCAGTGTTTATCTAAGGTGACCACATGGCCATGTGCAAAATGGATGTAACTGCAACACCTGAACTCAATAGTTTGATCAGGTGTCAACATATATCTGGACACGTGGTGTATTTTTGTTAAGAACTAAAGCGTTCCCAAGCACAAATACGCCAAAAATATCCCACAAATGTCTAATAGAAGGGGGAAACCATCAAACCTCGGCCAAAACCAAAAAGGACACATATAGACTCTTTGTAAATAGAAATGTTTATTGTTGCAAAAACTCTCTGTGGCACAAAATGAGATCCGAGGAGCACAAATGCAATCCAAGGCAAACAAATCCCAATCACAAATCCAGAAGGTGAAATCAGTAACAGAGCTTTATGTCAAAACTCCAGTAATTCACAAACAACTGAAAAGAGCAATATTAAGAACTCAGCACCATCACACGAGTATTTACAATGAACCGCAAGGGACTGTGGGTTGTCCTCAGCCTGTATAAGTTTAAGGGCAGTCCCCAGCATTGATGGACAGGTGGCCCCGCCTCCTGGGGAACCACCCACAAAACACAAGGAACATAACAGTAAATGACCAACAAACCTAATTATAACAAGCAAAAATGAGAAAAAATGAGCTGAAACATAACAGTTTTCACATTTTCACTTGTTATATTACAGGGAGATTTTTTTAACCTGATCTACAAAACAGTGTGCAACAGTGTGGGAAATAAAAAGAAATAATTTTATAAACCTTTCCTTACTTGCATAATGTGAAAAACCAAAATGGTGAGATTTAGAAAGTATACTTCACCTTTGTAAATCTAAGGCTAACTTTTCTCAGGTGCTGTGTATCACCTGCCCAACTCCCCCCAATTTGTTGATGGTCTCCATCTGTATACATTACATGATCTAAATCAGAGGTCCCCAACTCTGGTCCTGGGGGGCTGCTGAGGCTGAAGGTTTTCATTCTTAACCCTTTTTTTAATTAGTGACCAGTTTTTGCTGCTAATTAACTTCTTATCCATTCATTTTAATTGACTTGTTTTTTTAAGATTCATTCCTCTGAATTGCTTCATTTCTCTCCTTAAATGGCACCCAAACAGAAATGAACTGTGAAGTGAGGGAGCCAACAGAAGACCAACTAAGTCAGGGCATCAAACCAGTTGATCCAACCAGTTGATTAATTAGGCACTGATTCTTCTTCTTAATTAAACCCGTTCTTTAATTCCATGGCTTGTTGCTGATCTCATTGTATAATGGTATACATTGTCGAAATTGTTGATTTTCTCTTTTCTAAGAGCACCGTTAAAATGTTTTGTGGACCTGAGCAGATCCTGAGACCTCCACCCTTTTTAATTTTCAGATACTGTGTGATGAACACAGTTTGCTGGTCCTGTTTTGGCTCATTTTTGTTTGGCTACTAAAACATTTCAGGGGTCTGAGTCTTCAAGAGCAAGTCAATTAAAATTAGTTCAAAAGAAGTTAATTAGCAGCAAAAACAGGTCAATAATTAAGAAAAGCATTAGAATGAAAACCTGCAAGCACTGCAGCCCTCCAGGACCGGAGTTGGGGACCCCAGATTTAAATGAATTTATAATGATAAGTCTCCCCATCTCTCTCTGAGGTCCAACAGTATGGTAGAGATTTTCCACAAAGCAAACCAAAATGAAGACAAAGTCAGTCAGTCATTGTCCAACCGGCTATATCCTAACACAGGGTCACGGGGGTCTCCTGGAGCCAATCCCAGCCAACACAGGGTGCAAGGCAGGAACAAATCCCGGGCAAGGGCGCCAGCCCACCGCAGGACACACACACACACACCCACACACCAAGCACACTCTAGGGACAATTTAGGATCGCCAATGCACCTAACCTGAACCTAAACCGGAGCACCCAGAGGAAACCCACACAAACACAGGGAGAACATGCAAACTCCACGCAGGGAGGACCCGGGAAGCAAACCCAGGTCTGCTTACTGCGAGGCAGCAGTGCTACCACTGCGCCATCGTGCCGCCCTGAAGACAAAGTAGTACTGAAAATAAATCATGGGTCGGATTATAGAGAAGCCCAAATCTGAAATATGGAGGAATATTTCTGACAAAATTAAATAAACAAATAAGCAAATGGTGCGGAAGGATACAAAAGGGAGCCCCACAAGATTTTCCCCATGATGACTGAAACCCCACATGGAGGTGGCATCCTTGAAACCTTAGCCAACAAGAACCTGATGGTCCTCTGGATATGCACTGGGAGGACAAACCTGAACACACTTGCCCAAGGTGGGGCCATTTTAAGAATTTCATGGTCCCTATTTTGGGTCCCTTCCCTCTACCACCCTTGTTTCAGTGTGGTGTTCACACTGTCCACAGAGCCCCAAGGTGACATTTATCTCTCTTATAATAGAAAATGGGCTGGGACCCAATGGTGCTTATCTAGACAAGGATCGACACATGGAGGTACCTTGTCCTGAAATGGCATCACCTTGAGCCAGGAAGAGGTGGAACTTCACTAAAAATATGTAACAGAATTCAGACACCACAAATTGAAATTATAGGGTTGTGAAGAGAACTGTGGCATGACTGTGCATGAAGAGATCAAGATTCCTGGGATAAGATATCTTTAAGCTCCTTGATGTCTGTCAGGATCCTTGTGGCTTCTATCTCGGCCTTCATCTCTTTGATAAAGCTGAAATATGTTGCAGATTTAATCCACAGTCTGACTGATTCATGTGGTCCCACCTCCGTTCATAGCCGTTACTACACCATGTTTGAGCATCGTGCTTAACCCAATACAGGATTGTAGGCTCCGGAGGCTATCCAAGAGCAGCATGCTGTCACCATCCTGCTCCACTGACAGACTGAGGAGATCGTTCCTCACCCACACTATGTGACTCTTCAATTCCACCTTGGGGGGTAAACGATAACATTATACAAAGATATTGTCTGTTATACCTGCATTTTTATTACTCTTTAATTTAATATTGTCTTTATCAGTATGCTGCAGCTGGAGTATGTGGATTTCCCCTTGGGATTAATAAAGTATCTATCTATCTATTGTCACACACATGCGCATGGGAAACAGCTGAAGGGCCTAAACACTTGTAATTCTACGCCAGGCCAGGGGGCGGTGGAGTGTACTGACTATTTCTCTCAGTCCCTTGCAGACCTGTCCCGGGAAATCCCGCCTCTGGACGGCCCCAAGGATGACGTCACTTCCGAACACCAGGATACCACTCCCACTTCCTGCAATGAAGACGTCATTTCCCTTCTGGGCCTTTAAAGCTGCCATCTTGTCTCCTAAGAATCAGTTCTGTTTTGGACTCCAAACGATTCACTTCGTGTAATTAAAAAAGAGCAATTGCAGCCAAGCATAATATACGGGTGGCTGCCCCAAACCTTTGTGATGTCTTCGACTCATTCTTCTTACAGTGGCGTAGTCGGCAGGATGCAGCTTTCCCAGAAGAGACAGGGAAGGAACCCTAAAAGTACTCAGGTAGGAGAGTACCGGGGCCGTGTTTCCGGGTGGGTGGCGTGCTCAGCAGTCCGGAGTGGCTCGGTGCAGGCTTCGCTCCCACCAAGGGAAAATGAGCCCCTAATCCTACACAGGGAGAATGTGGAGGAGACCCACCGACGTGGGCTGGTCTCTGGGGGGAAAACGAAAAGGGCTTACTATGTTCTCTCAGAGGAGAGGACTGGGCCGCCCGTCGGGACCAAGGTCCTAAAGACACATGGGCTGTCCCCGGACCAGCAGGCAAAAATATTACAGACATGGGAATATGATCCAGAGAGATCAGCCTGGGAGCAAGCTTATGCTCTCTGGGAAACAGTGGCTCAATGGCTGAGGCCCTTTGAATTAAACACCCGTCAAATTGTGCAGCAGATATCCTGCTTTATTTTGCTACAAGGTCTTCCCAAGAACTTTGCCCAGCCGGTCTGGGGAGACTTCCATTCAATGGACGAGCTCATAGCTCAAATAAGCATCAAACCAGCCTCACAATCTGTGAGAGCAGAACGGTCCTCTAGTGGACTCCGTAGGGATTATGTCCCACTATATAAGTCCCTTCCATATAACCCGAAGCCTGTTCCGATGTCCCCGGGGCGCGGGGTGGGCCGCTCGCACGGGAGCACGGGGGAATGCGAGTGGAAGGGGGAGGACGGTTGTGTGCACTTACGAACCCCCTGGCTATTGGACATACGAGGGTGGTAATATTAAATGGCTTTAAGGTTACAGCACTGTTGGATACCGGCAGCAACATAACCATTGTTGATTGCCATTATGTACTACCGCGACAGAGAACGAGAAAAAAGACCAGTATTCGCTGTATACACGGCGAAACACAGTCATATAAAATCGCCCTGTGTGTCATCAGCTTTGAACAAACAGTGAGAAAGATCCCCGTGGTGGTTCACCCTTACCCACCTTTTCCGGTGATACTAGGGCGAGACTGGTGTGATAATAAATGCGGTGTACTAATATCCACTCCTCGTAACTCTGTAGGCCTAATAATAGAAGGAACGAATCCCTCTCAGGCTGTTTCCACGCCGTGTACCTTGCCGGGGGAAAGAGGTACGGAAGGCTCCGAGGAGGACGGGGAGCTTCCTGGCCCGTCGCACATAGATACGTCATCAACCAGGGCCTCGACGAGCCGGGACGACTCCCCGCCCCTTGAGGTCAGACCGGACCCTCTCTCCGACTTACACTTCCAATTTAATAAAACGCCGGCATCTTTCAGGAGAGAGCAATGGAATGACGACTCCCTGAAGTATGCTAAAAATGCAGTTGTGCTAGCCAATGGCCAACGCACTCATCTGCCCATACCTCGCGGCCCTCACTTCGTACTTGACAATGA
This sequence comes from Erpetoichthys calabaricus, assembly GCF_900747795.2. Lineage (NCBI taxonomy): Eukaryota > Metazoa > Chordata > Cladistia > Polypteriformes > Polypteridae > Erpetoichthys > Erpetoichthys calabaricus. Next base: position 81,498,240 of record NC_041409.2, read on the forward strand.
TCTGTTATATCGAATAGCTGATCATGAGGGCGGGGTGCGGAAGCTGTCGCTAATCCCGCGAACCTACCGGCGGCAGGTTTGTGAGCTGGCACACGCCCACCTCCTGGGTGGCCATCTAGGCACCGAAAAAACTCTGGAGCGGATTAAGCTCAGATTCTATTGGCCGGGAATAAATGAGGAGGTTCGCCGTTTTTGTATTTCTTGCCCAGAATGTCAATTGCGGCAAATTCCTAGGAGGGACCGCGCTCCTCTCGTTCTCCTTCCCCTGATTGATGTCCCATTTGAGCGTATTGGGGTCGATATAGTAGGACCTCTGGAGCCCTCAGCCCGAGGATTTAAATATATATTAGTCCTCGTGGATTACGCTACACGATATCCAGAGGCAGTGCCGTTGCGCTCTGCCACTACAAAAGCTATCACTCGGGAACTAGTGGGTGTATTTGCGCGTGTCGGGATCCCTAGAGAAATCCTCACGGATCAAGGGACGCCCTTTACCTCGGAGACGTTCAAGGAGACGGCCAAGTTACTTAAAATAAAGCATTTAAGGACCGCGGTGTATCATCCTCAAACCGACGGTCTTGTGGAGAGGTTCAATCAAACTCTCAAACAAATGCTGCGCAAGGTGGTCAGCGCGGACGGGAGGAACTGGGATCAGCTCCTCCCCCTCGTGCTCTTTGCTTATCGGGAAGTCCCACAAGCCTCTACGGGGTTCTCACCCTTTGAACTGTTGTATGGACGACAACCCCGAGGGTTATTGGATTTATTAAAAGAAGGATGGGAAGGAGAGGCGCTTCCTTCTGTCAATGTATTAGAATACATCGCACAGTTACGCGATCGATTCGGAAAAATACGGCCTATTTTAAAGAGTCACACGGAGGAAGCGCAAGCAGCACAGACCCACTATTATGATCGTGGCACGGTCCTCCGGGAGTTCCAACCAGGGGACCGCGTCATGGTGTTGGTCCCTACCTCGCATTCGAAGTTGCTTGCCCATTGGCAAGGGCCGTACGAAGTTAAGGAGAGGAAAGGGCTCGTCGACTATTTGGTGAAACAGCCCAATCGTCGACCGAGCGAGCGGGTGTATCATGTCAACTTGCTGAAACCGTGGAAGGAAAGGGACTCGGACCCCTCCTCCGCTCAGCCCCGCTCTTTCTTTGCTCAAGGTACCAGTCTCAACTTCGGTCCTGACTTGAATGCCAAACAGAGACAGGAGCTTGAGACAGTGATCTTCTCTGTTCCAGAGGTAGTTAGTGAGCAACCCGGTAGGACCTCTCTGATTGCGTACGACATCGTGACAGAACCCGGGGTTGTCGTACGAGAACGCCCATATCGTCTTTCCGAAGCAAAGAGGGCAGAAGTGGAGCTTGAGATCAAGCGCATGCTGGAACTAGGTGTGATTGAGGAAAGTTATAGTCCCTGGTCCAGTCCGATTGTCTTGGTCAGTAAGCCAGACGGAAGTTGGAGGTTTTGCAATGACTTCCATCGACTGAATCAAGTCTCCCAATTTGACGCCTACCCAATGCCTCGCGTGGACGACCTCCTCGAGAGACTTGGACAAGCGAAGTTTTTGACCACACTTGACATGACAAAGGGGTACTGGCAGGTTCCTTTAACGGACTCCGCAAAGGCTAAGACCGCGTTTAGCACCCCTAGTGGGCACTGGCAGTACAAGGTCCTCCCATTCGGGTTACATGGGGCACCGGCAACATTTCAACGTCTGGTGGACAGAGTGCTCCAGCCCCATAACGCGTTTAGTGCTGCCTATTTGGATGACGTAGTCATTCATTCCAGCACATGGAAGGATCATGTGCAGCAGGTGAAAATGGTGCTGCAGACACTGGCGGAAGCCAGGCTTCGAATTAACCCAAGGAAATGTTTCTTTGGATTAAGAGAAGCTAAATATTTGGGCTACCTGGTGGGTCGTGGTACCGTCAAACCGCAGTGTTCCAAAGTTGATGCCATATTAGACTGGCCCCGTCCGAATACCAAGAGACAGGTGCAAGCTTTTCTCGGATTAGCGGGGTACTACCGCCGGTTTGTACCCCGGTTCTCCGAAAGAGCAGCACCCTTGACAGACCTTACGAAGAAGAAGGCCCCAATCCACGTGGTATGGACAGATAAGGCTGCCGCTGCATTTTGTGACCTGAAACAGGCCCTTACGTCAGCACCCATATTGAAAGCACCAAACTTTGCACTACCTTTTATACTCCAGACGGATGCTTCGGACACAGGCCTGGGGGCTGTGCTGAGCCAAAGCGTCAATGGTGTTGAACACCCCATCATGTACCTGAGCCGGAAACTGCTGGATCGGGAGACCAGGTATGCCGCAGTGGAACGGGAGGCTCTTGCGATAAAATGGGCGATTACGCAGTTGAGGTACTACCTATTGGGCCGTGAATTTACTCTGGTGACGGACCATGCACCCCTCCAGTGGATGGCCCTTCACAAGGAGTCCAATCCCCGGGTCACTAGGTGGTTTCTTGACCTCCAACCATATAAGTTCTCGCTTATTCATCGTAAGGGTACTCTTCATGCCAATGCGGATGCCCTCTCTCGAGTCCACGACCTCTCGGACAGGTCCGCCCAACCCGATGGGTCTGGGCTAAGGGGGGGGCCTTGTCATTCTTCTTACACTATCTATCTATCTATCTATCTATCTATCTATCTATCTATCTATGTACTGTATCTAGTGTGTCCTCATTGTCTGGGCTCACCTCGGTCCATGACAATCAACAGGCCTGGGTTCACGAGGGTAACAAGGATGCTGACCAGACCATCACACGCAGCGGTGACTTTCCATTTTCCAGTGGAGGAAATCCTGTAATGTGCATAATGGTGTGCTTTGGCGTGTCTTTGGGCAGATAATCTGCAGCATGACTTAAGTATTGTTGATTTCACTGGTGTGTTATGAGCTACACGCTTTTCACAGCTTCAGAAAAGAACACAGAAGTGTGAATGAGGCTTTAGGAAGCAATACTCTTTAATAATAAAAAAAAAACTTTAAAACCCCAAAAAAATTCTTAGTGATTATCATATTTCAAAGTTGTGAACCTGTCTGCAAAACAAAATTTAATGTGTCACACACGTGTGCTTAGGAGGTGGTCAACAAGCCCTGAGGTGAGTGATATAACACAAGGTAAGGGGTTGATTTGAGGTACTGATGCCTGTCTCTCTATCTCTACAGAACAAAAGAAGACAAACCGTAAATACAGACTCTCACCGACAACACTTCCGGTCTCTGAAAATGGCTCCCTCCAGACAACTCCATCTGAGATGACGTCACTTCCGGCTCCTCAGAATGACATCACTCTTTCCGGTCCATCTATGATGACGTCACTTCTGGCTCCTCAAGATGACGTGACTTCCGGCTCCCCAGGATGCCGTCACTTTCCGGTCCATCTATGATAACGTCACTTCTGGTTCCATCGTCATTTCCTCACAACTCATTTCCTGCAGCCATTTTGTGTATAAAGGATCATTCCACTTCTGTATTCCGTGAAATGTTTTGGTTTTTTCTTCAAATATTGACCCATTTTTTGCTGCTTTTCAATGGATATTACATGGGGCAATTCCCCAACTCTTTTTGCAGTTTTCTGTGTGATTTGTTGTCATTGCAGTGTCAATTTCGGAACAAACGTGTGTGAATCCAAACTTACTTGTTTCACTCATCACTAGTACTTAGTATTGAAAGGTCATTGTTGGCTCATCACTCCATAGAAACTCCATCCAGTTGGTCCCTAGTGTTGTCCCCTTGCAGCCCATAATTCCTGGCTTCATGTCCCTTTGGGTTTCCGACCCCATCCCAAAGTTAGGCTAATTAAGTGGACTGGCAGCTTTACAACTGGCCTGCCGTGAGTAAATGTCCATAAGTGTGATCTTGATGGACTGACATTCCATCCAAGGATGGTTTCTACCGCGTGCCCATTACTGCCCAGGTAGGATTCTGCTCCCTGTAACTTGATTTAGAAAATAAAATGAATGTATAGACAAATGAATGATTTTAAAACATCCGATCATTATGTATTGATTTATTTCCAAAATGACCAAATATACATTTTTAGAAAAACAATGTTGTGCATCAAAGGTTGAGCATTAAAAAGCTCTCTTTTAAAAAGAGAGACGTCTTGTGTTCAGTTCAAAAGATGAAATCTCTTGGAGTCCTTCTAAGACAGGCAAGACCATCATCTCTGAAGTTCCCCGTCCTGATCCACCAACATCAAAGTTATCTTTGATTAAAGGAATGATAAACGTGTAAAATGTCTGTCATCACAAGCCCCGGCTCCACTCACAGCCCTCACAAACCAGACAAATATCTCAGAATCACTCATAACCACGACGTATGAGGGTATTTACAAATCGTAACAGGTGGCATGGAAGTCTTTAAAATTAACAAAAAAAGAGTCTCTTTGTGCAGTGATTTAAGTGAATTTAGTTATAGACTGCCTATAAGACATATTCTTACCATTAGCACATTTTCTATTTATTTTAAAAATGCTTGATTCAGGTGAAAGCTGGGGGTGTCACATTTTTTAACAGTATTAACTGCAAGGCAGGAGCCAGCACTGGCAAGGGTGCCAATAAATTGAAGGAAATACAGACATTAACACTGGGGTAATACAGTCAGGTCAGGTCAGGTTGGGGAGCATGCACTGGTAAAGCGTGTTGATGCACCCACCACATGACGAGACAGCTAGGGATCCCGGCTGGCAACTCCCTAGGCAGACTCTCCACTCTCTGGAAATGTCGGGTCTTGAAACCCAAAAAATCGATCATAAAATCAGACCCCGACTGATACACCCGTTCAAAAATGCGACACTTAAAAAAAAAAAATTAACATCTTCTTGTCTCCTCTCATCAGTTTCTCTGATGCATCGAATTTTGTTGCAGCAGCACAGTTACCAATCTCTTTTGCTATTTCCATGACGTTTAATTTAAAACCAGCTTCATATTTCCTCTGATCGAATGCTCCATCGTAGATAAGGGATGCTCATAAGATAAAGGTGTAAGAGGGTGTGAGATACAACAAACACAAATCAGTGCAAACGTTGTTTCAGAATAGTTTGGGTATCACTGTGTGGTCACGTAGGCACAACAGAGAGAGAGAGAGGTTAGGAGCCCACGCTGATACAGCGCATTGTCACACCCACATAGATAAAAGGTGGGCATTAGCATATCATAATCTCTTGGACCAATAGCGTCAGTTTTCCAAATTTGACTTATATGACTGACATTATAAAATACCAGACATTATACAATAAAACCAAGTCTCAACTTATGCGCAGGATAACTTATCCATGAGTATATACAGTACAATTACATTCCAAATTCAACCTCCCAGCTACACATTTCTTTCACTATCTTCAAATTAGAAACTTTGTTAAACAGAAACTGCCCGATTTTCCTCATCTCGTACCCTCCACCATGCTGAAAAAAATATTGCTCAATTTCGAGGAATTAGACACCATTTCCGTATTATATAAAATCTTATTAGAGTCCCTTCCTTTCAAAGATCCAAGAGGACATTGGGAAGAAGATCTCTTAATTAATATATCAGAAAAGGAGTGGAAGGTAGCATTGCAGAGAATTCACTCGAGTTCTATATGCGCAAAGCATAGAATTATTCAACTAAAAATTATATATCGAACTCATCTGTCTCGCTTAAAACTGTCCAAAATGTTTCCAGGGCAAGACCAACCTGCGAACGCTGCAATCAAGCTCCTGCCTCACTGGGTCACATGTTCTGGGCCTGCACCAAACTAACATCATTTTGGACAAAAATTTTTAAGTGCCTCTCAGACAGCCTTGGGGTCACAATCCCTCCTAACCCATTAACAGCTGTGTTTGGTGTTCTTCCAGACGGACTTGAAGTGGTGAAGGACAAGCAAACTGTGATTGCATTCACTACACTTTTGGCACACAGACTTATTTTGTAAAACTGGAAGAATCCTAACTCTCCTCTGATAAGTCAGTGGGAAACCGATGTTTTATATTATTTGAAATTGGAAAAAATCAAATTCTCAGTTAGAGGATCTGTACAGAATTTTTTCAAAATCTGGCAGGATCTAATCAATAATATTTTAGAATAAGAAGAAATAATTATTTCCGCATTTTTTTCCTTCTCCATTTATTTATTTATATATATTTTTTTCCTTTTTTTTTTGTTTATGTTTGCCCTATTAAAAAGCCCTAAGCAATTCTCCTTTGGCCATGCTCTCCTTCTCGAGGGTGGGGTTTGATTTGTCTTCAATTCTTTTTTGTATTAATTGATCCATTTGTATGGAATGATTACAATAAAATTAATAAATAAAATTTAAAAAAAAAAAATGCGACACTTAAAAAAATATTAACATCTTCTTGTCTCCTCCAATCTCTCATCAGTTTCTCTGATGCATCGAATTTTGTTGTAGCAGCACAGTTACCAATTTCTTTTGCTACTTCCATGACGTTTAATTTAAAACCAGCTTCATATTTTCTTCTGATCGAATGCTCCATCGTAGATAAGAGATGCTCATACGATAAAGGTGCAAACAAATCAGTGCAAACGTTGTTTCAGAATAGTTTGGGTATCACTGTGTGGTCACGTAGGCACAACAGAGAGAGAGAGAGGTTAGGAGCACACGCTGATACAGCGCATTGTCACACCCACATAGGTAAAAGGTGGACGTTAGCATATCATAATCTCTTGGACCAATAGCGTCAGTTTTCCAAATTTGACTTATATGACTGACATTATAAAATACCAGAAATTATACAATTAAACCAAGTCTCAACTTATGCGCAGGAGAACTTATCCACGAGTATATACAGTATCTGCCGCAGCCAGGTGTTATGTGGGTGTCCTGTTGTCCTGGTCCAGCTGCTCCAGACCTCGGCAATGAACCAGATCATCATCGGGGAATTGCGTCACATGGCTATAGAGCCATAACTGACTCTCCCTCACAATGCAGGTAATGTGCCTCATTCGGGACTCCGTGAGCAACCACTCATTTGACACAAAGTCAAACCAGCGGTACCCAAGGATTCACTGAAGAGACACAGTACTGAAGGAGTCTAGTCTTCATCTCAGGTAACTGGATAGCGTCCATGGCTCACAACCATATAGCAAGACAGAAAGCACCAGGACTCTAAAGACTTGGACCTTCGTCCTTTTGCAGAGGTATCGGGAGCACCATACAGCCCTTTCCAGTGACCTCATGACTCCCCACCCCCATGCTTTCCCAATACAGAATACAAAATCACCAATTAACCTAAAATGCACATTTTCAGGAGGAGAACCAAAGTATCCACAGAAAACCCATAAAGATGAAGGAGAAGCAGTGTCATGATTTTGCACCGACCCCTTCAACTCAAAGACCGGCCCCATGGATTTTTCAGGCAAATTTCTGTTTGACCATTCTTTGCCTGTTCTTCTTCAATATGGGTGGAGATGATCGATGAACAGCCAATGGGGTCTCAAATGGACTGAGGATCTGATCCCAGACAATGACTTTCTGTTTTTCATAACATTCCCCGCCTGACTTTGTCTAAATGTGGTGGGTTCTTTTTACTTCTGGAAGATACATTTTAACTTTTGTCTCTTGCAGACTGAAGCTGTATTTATTTTTTCTTCTTTTTTTGTTTTCTTTGCCTGCGTTAAGCCATCCTGGGCTATTTTGTGGTGCTGAAGAAAGCTAAAGAAAAATGCAGGAGCTTCTTTTAAAGGAACTTAATTACATTAACATTTTTACACATTCTCTCCTTCAACTGAATCAATGTGACCATCACAAGCCACACTGTTTTAACAACAACAATAGCATTTATTTCTATAGCATGTTTTCATACAAATGATGTAGCTAAAAGTGCTTTACTAGATGAAGAAAGACAAAAGAAAAATATAAAAATAAGATTAGGCAGTAATAAGTAACAAAGATTAAAGTAAGGTCCGATGGCCAGGAGGACAAAAAAAAAAAAACTCCAGAGGCTGGAAAAAAAAAACAAAATCTGCAGGGGTTCAAAAGGCCATGAGACCACCCAGCCCCCCCTGGGCATTCTACCTAACATCAATGACCTCAATCAGTCCTCATGGTTTTCAGGCTTCATGTGGAAGAATTAGATGATGACGGTCATGTGGACCTCTGGGCTTCAAACCATCCATGTAAGGACTGCATGGTGCTTTGATCAGGTGGTGGGGGCACAGATCACCACCACAGAAAACCGAAAAAAGATCAGCAGAGAAAGTAGGGGTTAGTACGGATTGTGGAGCCATGATAAAGACGATAATTAAATGCATATACAGAATATTAGAGTGACACTAAAATGAAGCTATGAGGAAGCCATATTAAAGTAATGAGATCAAATTGATGGTGAGGCATGGATCAGGACAAGGGGCATAAAACCATTTCTAAAGCTTTGAGTATGCCCAGAAACACAATAGCCTCAATAATTGAGAAGAGAAGAAGTTTGGAATCACCAGGGGCCTCATGTATAAACGGTGGGTATGCACAGAAATGTTGCATACGAACCTTTCCACGCTCAAATCGCAATGTATAAAACCTAAACTTGGTGTAAAGCCACGCACATTTCCACGGTACCTCATACCCTGGCGTACGCAATTTCTCCGCTCGGTTTTGCAGACTGGTGGCACCCAGCGTCAAAGCAGTGCTACTGTTCCTGTGTGGTCACCCTTTTCTTTCTTAGACCCACATTCCTGACGCGGCTTTATAAATACACTGAAACTAACTGCATATTGTTTATTAGTGTAATGCATCTGATTGTAATTAACCTGTAACAATATAATGGTCCAGGGAATAGCCATAGTATTCCAAATGCCATAACTGCTTTAGCGTTGTTATTCTCAATGCATCTTCTTCTTCTTTCAGCTGCTCCCGTTAAGGGTTGCCACAGCAGATCATCTTTTTCCATATTACTCTCACTGCACCACTCGGAGTATTTATATCACTGTATCTGAGTGGAGAATCACAGCAGCAGCTGATTGGAAAGAGAATTATCAGTATACAGCATGAAGCAGACGCTGCCTGAGTCAAGGCAAAACGTTTCAGAGACTTTCCTGTACGGACTTCGCGGTTTAGAAAAAGTTTCATCCCAAGAACTCTAAACGCATTCAATCAGTCCATCAAGAGCTCCTTGTAGAACTGTTTGTACTTACAGTATAAGTACAATTACCTCACTGTAAACTTGCACTACAGTTATAATATTGCACAACCTGCACCACTTTATAAAGCACGTATTTACATATGATGACGATATCATTTTTAAGATGAAATGCAGCAAAATATGTTGATTATATTATACAGATAAAACTTTAACTTCATTTAAGTAATCTGTATTGTTAATAATTAGACATGTGAGGACACGGTGCCGCAGCGCTAGCTAGTTCAGGGATTGTTCCTGCATTGCGTTGTATTATTGCTGGTGCTGGCACGACACTGGAAGGATAGATGGATAGAATAATTAAACATGTACTACGAAGATATTTCAATGTTCCTTAAAAGTTTTGAAGAATCTGCGTTCTAAGCTTACAAATGGCTTCATGTCTATTACAGAGCTGATTCTATGGCGATTGGGTATTTGGAGAAAGAAAAGTAAGGACAGGAATTGGAGATTAGTACGTTTGAAAGAGACAGTACTTCTGTAATAAATTATTTCATCGAAGGTCACGCACGGCGCAGCAAGCCTCTTGCGTGAGACATGAACAAGCACTGTGCCACCGTGTTCCCATGTTTAATAACATGCTTTCATTCCTATCATCATGAAAAAGATATCACGTATACATCTCAGTATTTTAATTATTCAGACAGCTGTAATATCACGAATGTAATGGATTATGTGTCCTGTCGGAGAAAGAGAAAGCCCGTTTAAGAAGCAGGTAGTGATTCACACATGTAGAGCACATAGAAAATCAAATACAGAACAAAGCATTTAATGTGCTACTTTAGTTACAATGGGATTTGAGAAACTAGTAAATTAAACGATTTTAAGATGAAGTTTATGATGTTCTGCTTTAATGGCAAAATGAACTACGTGATTAAAGTGGAAATTTCGAGATTAAAGTTGACATTTCGTGCTTTTTTCCCCACTGTGTGCCTATTTTTTTGTCTGTACCCTAATAAGTTTTCATATGACACTCAGACGGTGGGCTACGACTTGCCTTTTCAGGGCAACTTTGATATGTGATTTCTTTTTTATTTCGGGCACTGTGCGACTTTGTGAACTTGAGCTTCAAGTTTCTCCGACACTCTGTCACTCGATCAACTTCCTTTTGTTGATTACACCACTGTTTAAACCAACAAATAGTACGTTTTTCCTTTGCCTCCACTTGGTATTCGCTGAAATTCTTATATTTTCCCCCGTGCTTTTCCCATTGTCTTTTCACAGAAGGCTATTTATATTGATTTGCATATTCAAAGAGGTGTAATTCTGGGAGGAGTTGGGGCGGGACAGAAGGAGCGTGCATGTGCGTTACTTTTCACGCTGATCGGGATTTATGTAGCGGAAGAACGTGGAAGTTTGCGTACGTACAGATTCCTGCATCTGGATTTTTCTGTGCATACGCACATTCCCGCTTTTGCGCTTACGCCATGTTATAATGTGAGTTCTACGCACGGCGTTATACATGAGGCCCCTGGACTCTTCCTAGAGTTGGCCATCCAGACAAACTGAATAAGTGAGCAAATAGGGTCTTGGTCAGGGAGGTGACCTAGAACAAAGTGGTCACTCAAACAGGGCTTTAGAAGTCCTCTGCTGAGATGGGAGAACCTGTTGGAAGCAGCACTCCATAACCCACACATACAGTGGAACTTTGGTTCACGACCATAATTCGTTCCAAAACTCTGGTCATAAATCGATTTGGTCGTGAACCGAAGCAATTTCCCCCATAGAATTGTACGTAAATACAATTAATCCGTTCCAGACCATACGAACTGTATGTAAATATATTTTTTTTTTTTTTTTTATGCACAAATATAGTTAATTAAACAACAGAATGCACAGCGTAATAGTAAACCAAATGTAAAAACATTGAATAACACTGAGAAAACCTTGAACAACAGAGAAAACTAACACTGCAATAGTTCGCGCTATAGTGCTACCAACCGCTGGCTAAAAACACTTTTTTTTTAATGAGTTTTAAGCACAGGGAAAAAAATGAACATTTGAAAAAATCCGTAATTTAATAAACAACAAAGAAAAGTAACATTGTAACAATGCAGGCTACGAACCGATCGCTGCAAACAGAAGTGAAAACAAAATCAATCCCAGTGCATTCTTTAACTGCCTTCTCTACCTTATGAGTCCAGCCCTCTCTCTCACGCTGCCTGTGTGTGTGCGCGGCTCTCTCTCTCGCACTGCCTGTGTGTGTGTGTGTGTGTGTGTGTGTGTGTGTGTGTCGCGTGCTCTCTCGCTCTCTTTCTCTTGCTCGCTGCACAGGAAATGCACAGCGAGAGACTGAACATGTACAAACTGAAAGGGAAACTGGCTTGTTCGTATACCGAGTGTGTGGTCGTGAACCGAGGCAAAAGTTTGGCGAACTGTTTGGTCGTAAACCGATTTGTACGTGTACCGAGACGTTCATGAACCAAGGTTCCACTGTATATGTATACAGGGGTGGGCAAAAGTAGGTTTACAGTTGTTCGTATAGAAAAAGACATGCAGGATATGATTATTACAATAGCTTTATTAACTATATTAACTCAAAAGAAAGTCACAATGGTGCAGTGCACTTACGTACAATCTCATAAGTGCTCAAATTGCCGGCCTTCATTATTTGCACATTCTTGTCAATTCTTTTCCAATTAGTTCAAGACCTGGGAATGAGAAATAAGAACCTGTTTTAATAAATTTATAACCTGGGAACGGTTGGATGCTGCAGGGCTAGGAATTACAGAATTTGTTTACAGCTAGAGAAAGGATAGAGTGTGGGGGTACCTAAAAGATCCAAACACTTTGAGCAAAGTCACTCATCATCAGGACAAGATAGCCAATCAAATGTCTGCAATGTCACATGTCCCGAAACCCCACGTGTGCATTGTAACATAAATATGGCTCATTTGATTGTTCAAAAAGAAGAAAAAATAATGAAAGAAGGGTGACGTAGGAAGCAACGTCAGAGATCAAGAGATGTGAGACTATATGATTTGGATGTCAGCAGACGTAACCTATGAATGACGTACTTGCTACACTCAAGCACACTTTGGCACAGAGTTCTTTACTGATATCAGTTTCTTGACATGCCTCTCTTATGTAGCGAATCATATCATCCACAGTACGGGGTTTCCATGAAAAGACTTTACCTTTAACCTCACCCCAAAAGAAGAAGTCCACTGGGGTGAGATCTGGTGATCGTGGTGGCCATTCCACTGGCCCTCATCGACTTATCCACCTGTTGGGTATTTGTTCGTCAAGAAACACAAGCACTGTTACGGCATAGTGTGGAGGAGCTCAGTCTTATTGAAAGAAGAAGTCATCGTTATCATGCTGTCTCTGGAATTGTGGAAAAACAGTGTTCCTCAGTATGTTAAGATACAGGTCGGGTGTAACAGTTGTATGGAAAAAAAACATATCCAAGTACCCCTTTACACGAAAGACCCACCCAAACTGACCGATTCAACTGTTCTTCTATTGTTACATAGGGATTTTCTGTTGAATAGCAGACACAGTTGTGCCAATTTACAGCACCTGACAATAATAATAAAAAGAAGACAAATAAATAATGCAATAATTAATATATGAATAATAATACAAGAATAAACTCCGTATTTCACATATTCACAACCTAAACCTATTTTTGCGCAGCCTTGAATATATTATATACTGTAATAGAAAAGGTTTGGGGATGGCCACACCGTATACTAAAAAAAGCAGGTTAAAAACAACAAACACGTCTTTACAGAACGGAGTTCAGAATGGAACTGGTTAACAATTAGGTTCTCGGGTATATATAATGCATGAGAGGTTAAGAGGTGGAGTTTCAGGAGGCTGGAAGAAGAAGTGATGTCTGTAGAGGAGGGTTCTGGACAGGATAGGACATCCTTATATGGTGCCGGAAGTGACATCATCAGAGGGAGGAACAGAGGCAGTGTTACTGGGAGGTACGGTCTTCAGTTGGTCTGCAGAGGGACAAAAGAAGAGAGGATTAGAAGGTAGTGCCAACCCCTGGTCCGGCTGAGAAATGACACTATTTGAGCCTGTAAAGCGTAAAACGTGTGGGACAATGCCTAAAATAGACTATATGACCAAAAGTATGCAGACACCCCTGAGTTCAGGTGTTTCATGGTTTACAGGTGCACACGCTGAAGTTCATAGCCTTGCAATCTCCATCAACAAATATTGGAAATATTGAAGAGCTCAATGACTTTGAACATGGCACTGTCATAGGATGCCACCTTTGCCACAAGTCAGAACGTGACGTTTCTGCTCTGCTTGATCTGCCCCCGTCAACTGTAAGTACTGTTATTGTGAAGGGGAACCATAAAGGAGCAACAACAGGCCCTGAGTGCCAGGCCGCATGATGGTGCAGTGTGGCAGCCTCACAATTCCAGGAGGCCGATTTCAAATGTTTTTTCAGTGTGCAGTCTGCATGTTCTCCCTGTGTTTAAGTTGGGTTTTCCTCTGGGAACTCTGGGTTTCCTCAGATGTTCAGTTTTTAATAATTGGTGATAGTGAGTGAGTGTACGTGCACGTGTACGTGTGTGTGTGTGTTTGTGTGTATGATGGAGTGAGCTCCATCCTTGTCATGACCTTCAAGTGGATTAATCAGGTTTATGATTCGGGTGGATAAATATTTGAATCTGAAATGCTTAGAGCTGGCACAACTGCCCACTTAATCTACGTTGTGGCTCTGAAGGGCATTTCTGTGCAAGAGCCCTTTGGCCCCTAGAGGTTCATTTATTTTTAAAATTAAACACTTTTGGTTAATTCTGCATTTTACCAAAATCTAATATTGATTGATAGCTTTTTAATTTTGCAATTTGAACCAATCCTTACATAAAAATGTTTATGTTTTGTAAATGAAAAATAAATAAAATAATTGTATCAATAGAAAGACAAAACTGTATTGTCTTAAGCATCCCATTAAACTAAAACCGGGCAAATTGCTCCAACAGACCAACTTGTCTGCAGACGCCTTGTGCCCCGGCAGATTTTTAGATATTTGATTAATTTGCATCTGGCTGATCAGGAGGACACGTCCACGTGCCTAATGAGCCTCTTGGCTGCTGGCCCTGTTAACACCTCCCAGCTGGCCTTTCTTCATCCACCAGTCCGCCAGCTGACATTATATTCTCTGCTGAATGTCACATGACGTGACGATGTGCTTAATTAGAACTTTGAACAAGTGGATGCTGCTTTTTTTTTAAAACTGGGTTAGGCCTCCTACCCATCATCTTGAAAAAATAATGGGTCACGGCTGCCTGAACAGACACTTGTAAGGAAAACACACAAGGCTGTGACGAGACGAAGCACACGTTCTTAAGATGGGCTGGATGTATAGGAAAACGTTACGGTCATTCATCTATCTATCCATTTTTGTGATTGTTTTTTTACTATAACACATGAGTGCAGAAACATAGATGGGTGCCAGCCCTTGATGATTTCAAAAGATACGATTTGACGATGGGTGGTGCAGTGAATAACACACCGCTATAGAGTCCAGAGTTTGACTCCCATCCTAGTCACTGCCTGTGGGGGCTTTGCTGTTGCTGCTCTGGATTTCAGTCCACATTCTAAAAATGTACATATTATGTTAAGAGGTGTCCTGGTATGGAAAATCTTCAATTTTTGAATTGTAGACTGTGTACAGTATATTAGATTTTAATTATTTTTGCTCAAATCAACCAGAATGGACAGAGTTTACAGGCATTGCAAGCACCCTTTTGTATTGTACTAGTAATTTATACATTTCTTCCAGCCAGTTTCTCTTCCAATTAGTTCATGACCTGGGAATGGGAAATAAGTACATATACCACAGAACCTGTTTTAATTCATTTATAACCTGGGAATGGATGGATGCTGCAGGGCTAGGACTTACAGAATTAGTTTACAGCTTGAGAAAGGAAGGAGTGCAGGGTTACCTAAAAGATCCAAATTCTTTGATCAGAGTCACTCGTCATCAGGACATGATAGCCAATCAAATGTCTGCAATGTCACATGTCCTGGAACCCCACAGGTGCATTTTAACATAAATACGACTCCGTCTGATTGTTCAAAAAGAAGAAAAAATAATGACAGAAGGGTGACATAGGGAATGACATTAGAGATCAAGAGACATGAGACCGTCTGATTTGGACGTCAGAAGACATACCCTAAAACAACAACATTTATTTATAGAGGGCATTTTCATACAAATGGTGAAGCTCAAAGAGATTTACAAGAAGAAGAGAGATAAGTTTATATGAAATAAAAACAAGATTAGGCAATACTAAGTAACGAATAATAAAATAAGGTCAGAGGGCCAGGATAACAGAAAAAAACAACAAACAATAAAGTCCGAAGTAATAACAATTGCTTAATCAAAAGCCATCCAGGACAAAGTCCACCCCTTGACACTTCTGATTTTCAGTAAGGTACTGTTTATACTCAGACTTTACTATTTTATTTTGTATTATATTTTCTTTTACTTGGTATTATTATCTATATATATATAAAATCCCTATGTGCGTCCAGGTGTCCGTGTCCGTGTGTGTCTTCTGGTGAAGTGCGCATGCGCGGAGCACGGTGCGATGCGTGATATTACTGTCAGAGAAAGTTAGAGGTGTTTTACGGAAATACAACCCAGTATTTCTGCGAGAGGAAATTAAAGGTACACAATACAGTGATGCATATTACAGCCACATACAAGCCAGTATTACTGTCAGAGGAGATTAAAGGCATATTACCGACGCGCACGCCTGTATTACCACCAGAGAAAATTAAAGGTATATTACGGACGTACAAGCCAGCGGACGTACAAGACAGTATCCTTCAATAAGGGCGCGCACAAAAAGGCGAGCCTCAAAAGGGCGACCTCAATTGGGCACAGCGAATAAAGGCGCGCGTAAATAAAGATCTGCACCTTTGTTGCTCTTCACATATTCCAGAGCCATTTGAACTAAATTATCTACAAACGCCTTTATTCGCCGCGCTCAATTGAGGTCGCCCTTTTCAAGCTCACCTTTTTGTGCGCGCCCTTATTGAATAGAGCCGTACAAGACAGTATTACTGTCACAGAAAATTAAAGACACACAATACACTGCGGCAGCCCACGAAGAACAGTCAGCTCAGCAAGTAAACATCAACAAAAGAAAGGCTGAAAGAAAGAAAAATACGACCAACAAAAAGAATGAGGTCAAAGTCCCTTGCCATTTAATATAGACTGTTCCTACTAATGTTTATGCACTATTGTTCTAGCGCACATTATTGTAACGGGCTAAATGACTAGTACATTAATAAATACCACGTTGCTTTTAAATTTTCTATATTTATTTATTAGTGAGTGAAATAATTAAATGGCACCAAGTGTGAGTTAGATGGCTACTTTCTTATTCACAGGGTTTATCAAGGCTCCTGAGGTCGCGCCTCAATAATTATAACAACTGCAGTTAAAGTAAGTCATTGTTTGGTAAGTAAGGGACATTTAATTATAAGAGATACACTTTTATTTTGTAAAAATATATTGACCTGACATAATTGAACATATCAACACAGAGAAGACATGCACTGTCAGTGGAAATAAAACTGTTGGTAAAGTTAGTTCTTTGGCCGCAATGCAGCAATATAATAAGCAATGATTTAAATTTGTCACGACCAGCCATTTCTTGACTTTTGCACCAGACTTTGACCTCCCTTACAATGTGTGTGGTAATACATGCCACTCAACGTGAGGTAACGTTAAAGCAGGCTGCGTTCATGCAGACTGGCCCACACAAGTGTGGATGAACATGTATACATGAATCGATATCAGAGATGGTCATAGATGCAAACTGCACTGTAGTAGCCTCACCCAAGACGAGGGTGGATCATAGAGAGAGGCATGGCATGCCACTCTAGATGACAATGGCATGAAGAGTGAATACGAGCCAGAATAGCCATGGCTAGTTTCAGTATCTGGTATTTTATGAGGGGTTTCACATGGTCATTAGAGCAGGAAGTTCATTCTTTTGATAGTAAGGCTGTGGATCATTCATTCTTAAATAAAGGGCTTAACTTGCATTTGGTGTGTGTGTGTCTCAGCCATTGAATGTCAGCGCTCGTTACAGTTTTAATAATAATAATAATAATAATCTTTACATTTGTGTAGCTCTTTTCTTACTACTCAAAGCTCTCTCCACTATGGAGGACCCAGGAAGCAAATCCACAATCTCTTTACTGCAAAGCAGCAGCACTACCACTGTGCCACCTGTGCCATTCTTGATGTTGTTGTGAAATGGCAGCAGTTATGTGCAGCTTAGCATAACATTCGACCTTATTATGGTTTCCTTGGTCTTCTTCTTCTCCTAGTACTTTTATTATTATGATGATGATGATGATGATGATGATTATTATTACTAGACATTAAGCCCATTACAATAACGGGCGCTAGAACAATAGTCCATAAACATTAGTAGGAACAGTCTATATTAAATGGCAAGGAACCTTTTACCTCATTAAATTTTTCCTGTAAAATGCCTGTAAGTTTCTCTGACAGTAATACTGGCTTTGCTGTCCGTAATACGCGTTTAATTTTCTGTCACAACGGTAGGCAATCAGCAGATTCTCCCCAGCATCTGATGTAATGTGTGCGAAAATAAATCTACTTTTAAAAGTCATCGTATTGTAATATCACGAAAATTAGTATATTTAGGAAAACCCCTTCAACGACTGACACTTTACACTTTACCAGGCCAAGCTTCTTAATCGCAAAAACAATGGGGAAGCTGGTCTCCGCGTCTCAGTACCTGATTGGATTTTTCGTGTTTTATGTTTTAGGTCTTACCTCATTTACCGAAATCCGATTGGATCTGCCGCGCGATATTTTATAGGTCTCGCCCTCTCTGTCTTGTGTGACGCGTCAGGCGGCCTTTGAAGCATCGCACCGTGCCCCGCGCATGCGCACTTTACCAGAAGACACACACACACGGACACTGGACACACACAGGGGTTTTATTAAAGAGGATTATTATTATTATTATTATTATTATTATTATTATTATTATTATTATTATTATTATTATTATGTCAGATAATGATGTTGGACAAGAAGACCATTTCCCACAACTGGCATTCCAGTTCATCCCAGTAGTATTCAGTGGGGTTGAGGTCACGGCTCTGTGCAGGCAACCCAAGTTCCTCCATGTCTATATAGACCTGGCATTATGCAGGGTCATGCTGAAACAGAAAAGAGCCTTCCCAAAACTGCTGTCACAAAGCTGGAAGCGCACAATTGTCTAAAATGTCTTTGTATGCTGTAGCATATGACTTTACAAATGGCACTAGGCAGTCTGGAAGGTAGCGTTTTGCTGACATCCGCCAAACCCAGTACAGTATATCCATCAGAGCACCAGCTCCAGAGTCCAATGGTGGTGCTCTTTAGACCACTTCAGCTGACGCTTGGCATCACACATGTGCAGC
Source organism: Erpetoichthys calabaricus (assembly GCF_900747795.2). Classification (NCBI taxonomy): domain Eukaryota; kingdom Metazoa; phylum Chordata; class Cladistia; order Polypteriformes; family Polypteridae; genus Erpetoichthys; species Erpetoichthys calabaricus. The sequence continues at coordinate 81,516,819 of NC_041409.2, forward strand.
TGGTCAGCCATGGAAACAAACCTCATAAAGCCCGGTTTTTCTGCTGACATTGTTCCAGATGCAGTTTGAAACTCTGTTATGAGTGTTGCAACAGATTACAGGAGATGATTTAGGCCATCAGCACCCAGGTGCTGACATGTTGTTACTCTTTGATGTTTCCACTTCATAAATATTAGCACTTACAGTTGACTGGAGCAGATCTTACAAAGAAGAATTTCACATACTGATTTGTGGCAAAGGTGGCATCCTGTGATGGTGAAACGTTTAAAGTCACCGAGCTCTTCAGGATGACCCATCATAATAAGAATGTTTCTGCATGGAAACTGCAAGTGAGGTTATGCACCTTTAAAACATGAAGCACCTGAACTGAGGGCTGTCTCCATAATTTGGCCACTGTTAAATATATAATATGCATATACTGTATATTACATGATGTTTCTCTGTATATATTTCAATACTATTTTGTGCTTATGTTACAAGGTTTGTTCCTGCATTGTTCCCCATGTAGCTAGGATAGGCTTTGGATGTCTGCAAACCTAAATTGCACTAAACTGGTCCAGACAACTGTAGGATAATTAAACTAATACTACTAATAAAAATGAGTCATCCTGCAATGGACTGGCATCCTGTCCAGGATTTGCCTCGTGCGCTATGCTAGCTGGGACCGACTCCAGCACCTGCTCGATTAAGTGGGCTACAAAATGACATGACATAATAATAATAACAGACAGTTTTGAAAAGAGTGTAGCTTAAAGCTGAATATTTCACTCACATTCAATATCACAAACAACTTTTCAACTATTAAGATGCTGCACTTAAAACACATGCTAAACCTAAATGACACCATGATGTAAAATGTGCTGACGTACTTCCATCCCCATACTGTATAGAAATTAAAAGGTCCTGAGAAGAGCGACTAGGCTGATTCCAGGGCTGGAGGGGATGAATTATGAAGAAAGATGAAAAGAGCTGAGCCTTTACAGTTTAAGCAAAAGGAGATTAGCAGGAGACCTGATTGAAGTGTTTAATATTTTGAAGGGAATTAGTCCAGTGGGTCGAGACTGTGACTTTAAACTGAGTTCATCAAGAACACTGGGACACAGTTGGAAACTTGTTAAGGGTAAATTTCACACAAACATTAGGAAGTTTTCTTTATACAAAGAACCACAGACAACATGGAAGTAGTGTGGTAGACAGTAAGACTTTAGGGACTTTGAAAACTCGACTTGATTAACTCTTTCAGGGCAGATGTCGACTTTTGTCGAAATTCAGGGGTAGAGGACGGTAATCAGCTGTAAAACTTGCTGTTATGTTTTAGTTCGACTCTCTTTGCTAGAAGGAAAGTTAGCTTCGTTGATTTGACCTTGATTGCACATGCATGAGCAGCGAACAGCAAACAACCTCTAAAATGGCATCGACATCTGGCGAAAGACCAAAGCGAATGCACAAAGCAAAATACTCCGTGGACGACGTTTTGCATATTATTGCCAAATTGGACTTGGACTTGTCAGACTCCGATTTCCAGGCAAGTGATCTGGAGGTGGGGACTGAAAACGAAATGGAGGTACCAGCTTCAGCTGATCGGTCCCCAGCCTATCGTGGTACTAAACACACTTGTATAGCTGATGCGCCTACGGCAACGTTCACCTGGGAGGACTGCCACGTACAGTGACAAGAGGTACAAGCCAGATTGCGTTGCACTGCCATACAAAGACAGCCAGGTAGCCAGCCCGCCACACATTCCTACTTGCCATCGAGCTGCCCCTACACAGCCACCAGAGACCCTGAACAGGTTCCGACAGCAGCCACAGCAACAGATGTTTTACGTTGATTTACATGTGAAACCTTTGCTTTGTGTGCTTTTCAGAAAAGTGAGTTGCCTGCAAAAAATATTCAGCCCTCAAAGAGTTAAGTGGATTAAGTGGATGGGACTGGCAAGCTTTGTTGGGTTGAATGGCCTGCTCTTGTCCAGATTGTTCTAATGTTCTAAATTAAATAACAAAACCAATGTATTAGTAACATTCTGCACATAAGAAGACTCTCAAAGTTGTTTTTTCCAAGTCAGGGTGTATTGTCTCAGCAGTCAGAGTTCCAAGGAACAAACCAACTTTGGACAGGGCGCGGGGTCCACACACTCTGACACTTCCACAAGGCCAGTTGAGATCTACCAGTTAACCATTCCATGCATATCTTTGAAGTGTGGGAAAAAAAGCCATGCAAAAATGAGAAGAGCAGGCAAAAACTTCATGGACAACAACAAGATGTAGGATTCAATTCCACAATGTTGGACCCGTGTTGTTCTATAGCCATCCTACAAACTGTTTTGCTGTTTAGACCACAAAAGTCTAATCTTACTTGTAGCTTCTGGAACTAAACATCAAAATAACAGCTACAGATCCACCTGATATTATGTTCTGACTGCTCGTTTGACTGGCCTGACTGGTTCTAAAATATGCTTACCTGTCATATCCCAACAAAGAGGAAACTGGGTAGACAGACACACGATTCATTGGTGTAGCTGCTAAATCGGGCAATTTTCAATTCTGAAGAAGTGATTGAATGCATCACCTGTATTGCGTGTCACCTGCCTTCAGAACGCTTAACACAGCAATAGGAAGTGATGGCCATCAAGGATTTGAATCTGCTAATATCAGATGCTGTATAATAAATACATACTGTATACTGTTAATTACTGTTCTTCCAAAGGTTGCCACATAGACATCATCGTTATCATTGCATCCAGTGACCCTGAGCGGGATTAAGTTTGTTTCGTAACTAATATAAGAGTGGGTGGATAATGATGACTACACCCTTTTAAGTGAAATGGAAGAAAGGAGTGTCACACAGGTAAAATATGGACTTCATGCTGCAAGTGTTGATCCAATTATGGTCTTTGCTGAAGAGACGCATCCATGACTAAGTGATTCTCCTTCTATGTATGGTGACTTACTTAATGTACGTCATCAGTGAAGACCTGAAATTCATCCAACAATCCACGCATTCAACTTCAAACTCAAAATGAATGCTGTTGCTGATTGATTGATGGTTGATGGTTTACAAAGCCTTAAATAATCTTGCGCCGTCCTAAATTTTGAAATGTCTGTCACCTTACCCTCCAAATCATAACCTTAGATCCTGAAATGAGTTTCTGCTTAGAATTCCAAGAGCTAAACTTAAAAGAAGTGGTGAGGTGGCCTTCTGCTGTTATGCACCTAAAGTCTGGAATAGCTTACCAATAGGAATTCGACAGGCTGATATGGTGGAGCACTTTAAAAAACCGCTGAAAACCCATTACTTTAACATCTTATAGCTTCATTTTAGCGTAACCCTGATATTCTGTACATGCATTTAATCATCGTTTTTGTCATTGGCTCCACAATCCGTACTAACCCCTGCTATTCTCTGCTGTTCTTTTTCCGATTTTCTGTGGTGGCACCACCACCTGATCAATGCACCGTGCAGTCCCTGCATTGATGGATTGAAGACCAGATGTCCACATGACCATCATCATCGTCTAATTCATAACACGTGAAGTCTGAAAACCATGAGGACTGACTGAGATCATTAATGTTAGGCAGAATGCCCTGTAGAGGCTGGGTGGTCTCATGGCCTTGGAACCCCTGCAGATTTTTTTTTTTTTTTTTCTCCAGCCGTCTGGAATTTTTTTTGTTTTTTCTGTCCTCCTGGCCATCAGATCTTACTTTATTCTTTGTTACTTAGCATTGCCTAATCTTATTTTTTTTTTTTTTTTTGCTTTCTTCATCTTGTAAAGCACTTTGAGCTACATCATTTCTATGAAAACATGCTATAGAAATAAATGTTGTTGTTGTTGATTATCAGTGTGAATCTGGCCCAGTGTGACTGGTAAGGAGTGGAGGATCCTTATGGTGTCATGATATCTATTCTACCTTCCTCTTCTTGCTAATGGCACTGTCTTCTCCCTGTAACCCCAATCTGAGGTATGTAAATGGATTGATGGAAAACTTGCTATGAAGTACACATGTACTGTAATGAAGCAGAGGAAACAAGACAAAGGGACCAACGGGGACCTTCACAGTACCTGTTTAATGTCCACACAAAATTCAAAGTTGGTAAATATAACAAAATGGCAGGTTTAGGACCACTGTGGTCCATGATCAAGAAAGTTTATGAAAAGAAGGCTACTGAAGTTGCAAGTTCAAGAGTCAATGCCAGATTCTGGTCTCTTGATCTCTTTAAGGTGGAGCCAGGTGGAAGTGGTGGGATTTCCAGGACTGGAACACAAGTGACATCACAGCTCTGGCTGTGGATCTGTTTCTGTTGTACAGGTAAGAAGGTAGAAGGAGTCCATTACTGTGCCTCCCTGTTTGCCAACCCTCTGTTGTCATTAGAACCCTGAAGATGCTGCCGAAGCATGCATGTCTGACAGTTGTCACGGGAGGCTGGGGGACAGACCCAGCCGGGACGCCTGGAAGGACCGAGAGGTGGCGTATTTGTCCTCTGGGCCACGAGGGGGCAACTGCCCTGGATCGGGAGAGGACCACGGGAGAGGAGCAAGGAGGCTCAAGTCCATTGGGGACCGTGGCCACCGCCACACCCAGGAAGATGGAGGAAGATCCTTCCAGGGATGCCCGGAGTGCTTCCGGGTGCAAGAGCAGCACTTCCGCCACACCAGGAAGTGTTGCCAGAAGGACGTCATCAGGCACCTGGAGCACATCCAGGTGGAAATAAAAGGGGCTGCCACACTACAATCAGGGAGCTAGAGTTCGGGAGTGGGAGCAGGACGAGGCTCCCGTGGAGAGAGGAAAGGCGGCCCACGGACAGAAAGAGAGAGGCCCGAGTATAAGGTGATTAGTGCTGGGAGCACTGTGTGCTGTGCGAGACTGTTGTGCATTTTGGAATTAATAAACGTGTGTTTTATAAAGATGTTAGCCTCAGTCTGACACACATACATTCTCAATGCAGCTCAATTTAAGGACACAGGGAGAATAACACGCCCTGGCAGCACTGTCTGCAGGCTGGATGACAGTTTTTGTTACAGGACACATAAGGTCACACGCCACACTTGCTGACATTGGAGTCCGTATAGATTAAGCCACCTACGATAAATGCCTTTAGAGGCATGAGAAAATATAACCGATAGTAATGATCACAAACTACTTCAACAGTACCATCTTTGTTCAATTCAGGGTCATTGATCCTATTAAAAAAATGACTTATTTATTTTTAAATTTCACCGAGTACTCCTTTCAGGCCAACAAGCTGGTAGCCTTCAGTACTTTTTATTAACTTCCTGATCTTCACATTACTCCATATGACATCATACATACTGTAATAAGCAATTCATAAAATAGATAATATTTATTCTTCTTTGATGAGCAAAAAGCAGTACAGGAATGGCCATAGCAGCATGAAACAGCATGCATCTTCACACCAGCATTTCCCAAAAGCGCCAAATATCATTTAGTATGACTGTGCATATGTGCCAGTATCTAATAGCACACGTATGCGGGTTCTGGACTTTTCAGGTAAGGACAACAGACGCTTCAAAGTGAGGTAGAGTACTTAGTTCCTATACGGAGGACAGATGTTTCACAGTGAGGTGGTAATACTCACTAATGTTAGTGCTACAGAGTGGCGACATATTGAATGTTGATTGGCCCACGCGAGTGAGAATTTCACTACACTCTGTCCGCGTGACAATAATGACCCTAATAAATTGATAAACACAACCTATCAGGGGGCTCCACACACCTACTGGTGTCTACGGGCAGTGAGATCTTCTGAGCGACTGCAGGCAGACAAGCAGAGACACAACAAAAGACACAGCAAGCATTTAGACTGCACAGTTCACAAAAGGGGCTCCGCTTCCACAGAATTATTGGAGGACATGGGATATAATTAAAAATCAGAAGAAATGCCCTCCCTATCTGGGAGAGATTCTGAAAGAAAAATAACGATTGGAAACCAGTAAGAGCTTATGGGTACGGCTCAAGAATGAACAAAAATTCAAATGTGAAGAATAACAGAAATGCTGAAGCCACAAACATGCCATGTCATCTCTTATTATAACTAATTGTGTTATCTGTTCAGGGCTTTCTTGTAGTATTTTGTATTTTTGCATATTAATCTGGTTTATTGTCTTCTATTTTATTTAAATGCTCCTGTATTTATCTGTATTTAGTGTTTTATGTAGATATTATTTATATGCAGTGTTATATATGCCCTGAATATCTGTGGAACAGTCTGAGCATATGAAAGGTGCTTTATAAATAAAACATATTATTATTAATATTATTATTATTATTATAACCAACACTGAAAAACTGGCTACACTCAAAAATGATTGGTAGCTCAGAGACATCTTCTGTGTTCTTGTCCTTATCACGGATTTTGCAGCTGCTTGTGTGGATGTGGCACTACCTTAATCAAGCTATTCCATCTGGACATAAAGCAAGACATCACAGTGGGTGAGTCCCTATGGCACCAAAAGTGACGGGCACAGCATCTGCTCAATCTATGATTATTCATTTATTACGGACACTGTTGTAGTTAACTAAAATCAAATATCTTCTTTTCACGCAATTTGTCGACACCTGTGATGGTGTCACGCCAGTTGAAGTATTCACGTCATTGAAATACAGAGGTGCTTTATTAAGCAATCTGTTAATTATTTGCCAACTTTTAGCCTTTGTGGCCACCAGGGGGTGCACCAGCTCCCCAAACCTGACACAGACAGACACCAGGCACAAGTTCCAGCCCAACACTGTCCATTATTCAGCTGTGGGAAACGCTTTCCAACTGTTTCCCACCAATGCAGAATACAACAGGCACCAAGCACCATATTTACAGCACACAGCTCTTCTTTCTCTTCCCTCTGTACTTCCACCTCCACTCCTCCTCCAGCAAGTGTCATCTTTTCCATCTCGACTCTGTCTTCCTGAGTAGTGGCATTTTCAGTAATGGCCTTTTAAGTAATTCTGGTGTTCGGAAGCACTTCCAGGTAAGGCAGGAGCCCCATGAAGTCCCCGCAGCACAAACCCACGGCACCCAACAGGGCTGAGTCACAGAATTCCCATGATGCCCTGTTGGATTCTGTGGCGCTGCAGCAACCCAGGGGGGGTTCCCATCTAGCGCTCTAGGGCAAATAATGCCCTATGCATACTCTCTCCTTCCAATACAGAGGGGTCCCAGCCAGGTATGGGCCTTCAACCCTTCCAACATTTACCACTTCTTTTAATAGCACCAACTATAGCAGCATTTCTCAACCTTTAGGTATTTGCAACCCGAGTTTTCATAACAATTTTAATCGTGCCCCCCCCCCTAACATTTTTTTGAAACCCTAATAAAATTTATTCCTATATTTTTTGCTGCCGATACACCGTTACAAGTTTAAAATTTTCCTATGAATAGCGAAATTACGGCACATATTGCAACATTCGCGCCCCCTTTTTTGTTACTTCACAGTTTGAGAACCGCTGTACTATAGGATAAATAATTTAGCTTTTTTCCTGAAAATAATTTTAAAAAAACCAGCCGTGCTACCTATCAAAGACAGGCTGCTATCTAAGTAATCAATACAGACCTCAGTGTTAACGTTTGCATTGTGGTGGAGTCTTAGTGTTAGTATGACAAAGTTACATAATGTCATTATGAGCACCAACTTGTGACCCCATACATTCTCAAACGTGGGGTCCTATGACTCACTGAGAGTGGGAATAGGATGTTTTGTAAATATTTCTCATATTCTACTCTGACGTCGGACAAATTCTTTTCCAACTGGTGACAATGCGGGTCCTCTTCCATACTCCCACCACTCTTCTGGGAGTCTCTCACACCCAACACTGTCGGTGAGCTGGACAATGAGGACACCGAACAAAACAAGGGGATGGTGTAAAGTGCAAAAGTGCTTTTATTACAAAAAGCAAACCAAAAACAAACAAAAGTGCAGTGCTTCAAAAAAAACCAAATAAATCCATTAAAACCAAGTGAAAAGTGGGGTACAAAAACACAATCAAATGAATCCAATAAAACCAGAGGTTAAAATCGATCTCGATCTGAGCCCACCTCCTTCTTCATCTCTCACCCATCAGAGATTCAGCAGCCACGAACTTCATTCCTCCGACCCCCATCTTGACTGCCTCCAAACCGCGCAGCCAGACCGTCCGAGGTCGGGTTTCCTCCCGTCTTTCTTCACGCACCCACAGTTGTACCTCGGATCCATAAGGAGGTCATCAGCCATGCTCGCCCCCTCGACACCATTATGCAGCGGGGTGAACGAGCCCCTAGAGCACCACAGCCTACACTCCTTTACGGGGCCCAGTTCGTGCTACCTTTCCCTTCCAGGTGGCCCGATCGTCCTCCCGAGACTGCTCTTCCATTGTCTTTCTTCATCTGTTCTCTTTTTCTCCCACCCCCTTTCCCCTGTGCCAGCCTGGACTTACACGGCTCCATGGGCGCAGCGTCTTAATCTCGCACTGCAGGAAGCTGATGAAGCAACTGAGAACGATCGCACCCTCACGTGCAGGTGCGACTTGCCCCAATTACCTCACTAACTCCCCGCGGTCGTGAGATCGCACCCATGGAGACTGACACTGGATTATTTAAAACTGGCCATTCTTTAGAAGCCGCAGACCCGCTCTACCACACTACTCCCAATTGATTCATAGGAGTAATTCTGAGATGCTCAATAAGCACGGGCACTGGTCCCATTTTTGGCCACAATAATTAGTCCAGCATAGTTGGCAGATGTTTCCATAGCCATCAGGTACACTTCAAAGACCATTGCACCATTATAATCCACTCAAAGATAATTCAGGTTCTCCTTTTTCGTGTAACCTCAACGTATTTTGATACATTCGGCACAGTTCTCAAACACTTCCACAATTCTGTTGGACTTGAGAAGTGAATTTAGAGAGGTTTGCTCATCACTGCTCACAGAGCATAATAATAATAATACATTTTATTTATACAAGGCGTCTTTCAGAGAACTCAAGGATGCCGAACAAACAATAAATAAATAAAAGACACAATTATAAACAACTTAAAACATCAGAAAATCTAAAAATTAAAATCAAACAAAACCACTGTAATCAGAAGGAAAAAGAAATATCCATTTTAAACAGATGTGTTTTAAGTTTGCATTTGAAAAATGAATATGATTTGATGTTTCGGAGCTCCGCAGGTAATGAATTCCAGAGCTTGGGAGCAGAACGGCTGAAAGCTCTGCTCCCCATGGTGGTTAGATGGGCGAGAGGGACGGTCAGATGGATGGAGGAAGAGGATCTAAGGTTACGGGATGGAAAGGCAACATGAAGAAGGTCAGACAGATATGGACGGGCAAGGTTATGGATGGCCTTAAATGTTAATAGCAGAATCTTAAAATCAGTACGAAACTTGATCGGGAGGCAATGAAGCTGCTGCAAGACCGGAGTAATATGGTGAATAGATGGAGTTCGAGTGATGATACGTGCTGCAGAATTCTGGACTAACTGAGGAGGGGTGAATGTGATTAATATTACGTAGGTGGAAGTAAGCAGACTGGGTGATGTTATTAATGTGACATTGGAAAGATAGAGTTCTGTCGAGGATGACACCCAGACTCTTGACCTGAGATGATGGGGAAACAACAGAGTTATCAATAATAAGAGAAAGATTATTGGTTTTGGATAATGATTTTTTGAACCTCAGTTTTGTCACTGTTAATTTAAGAAAATTCGAAGAAAACCAGGATTTAATTTCAGAAATGCAGTCAATAAGCGAGGGTGCTGGAAAAGAGGAGGTGGGTTTACTAGCAAGGTAGAGCTGGGTGTCATCAGCATAGCAGTGAAAATTAATGTTATATTTGCAAAAAATATTGCCAATGGTAAGAAGGTAAATAATAAAAAGAAGAGGCCCCAGGACAGATCCCTGGGGCACACCAGAAGTAACAGCGGTGGGTTGGGATGTGAAGGTTTTAAGCTGTATGAACTGAGTGCATACCACTCCACATTCATGCCAGTCCAATTTAGAGGGTCCGGTTTATCTAACCTGCAGACTTTTAGGGTATGCAGTCCTTCTGGGGAGAACATGTAAAGTCCAGCTCGAGTGGGGAGAGTCAAACTGTGCTAATGACTACACCAGCAGGGCCCAGTTTAATCATCGGAAGAAAGAATTCTTGATCACACACACACACAGACACATTTGTCTGGGAGGGGAACTGACAAGGATTTGACATTTACAAGAAAAATCATTTTGTGGGAATGCATTAAATTTAAAAAAAACAGAGCTGTTGACTATTTTCATTTATCACAGACAGAGAAAATAATCAAGACAGCGGCCATACCTATTGTATAGCACTTGATAAATAATAATAGAAGGAATCTGCAAAGGAACTGAATGTTGATAATGCAGTCAGCTGAGTGAAGTGACAACCTTGATCATATGAAGCCCATTTTTGTCTCTGAAGAAAACAAAAATAAAATGACCTAGATGAGGCCTACGACTCGAAAGGATCAAAGCAAATTCATAAAACTAATGGGTTGGGAAAAAGCCTGGAAGTGAAATTCTCTCAAGATCAATGGACGTGGTGGAAAAAGGAGTGGCCGGATTGGCCAATGAAGGCCAGGCCACTGGGACCCCGTGCTAACGTAAACAAGGAAACCACCTGATGTGACTGAGGTCAGATAACGCACTCATCGCCTCCGAGGCAGGTGTTTCCTGCAGGCTGCCCTAAATCACTTCCACACTGCTTTCGTACATCAAGTGCCAAACAATTGCTTCCACCAGGGCTTCTTAAAGACGCAGCAACTGAGACAAAACCTCAGTTCAAATCTCTAGAAGAGTTTCGCAGTCTGACCAAATTTGATTTCTTCATTGGTAAGACTTTTTCCTCCAGAAGTTAAACATTTTAAACTGCTTAAAATTTTCCAATTATTGAATTGCATTTAATAACAATTTTTTTGAAAGTATCATATTTTAAAAGAGTCAATACAAAGAGCTAATCATATTTCAAATTTGAAGAACAAGTGTTCTTTAACCCTTTGAGGGCTGAATATGTCTTTCGCAAAACAAAGTTTTCTGAAAAGCACACAAAGCTATGGTTTCACACAGAAATCAGCATAAAATGTCTGTTGCGGCAGCCGCCAGTTCACCAGGAATGTGTGGCAGGCTGGCTGCCAGGCTGTCTTCGCATGTCAGGGGCGGTTGCAGTGCATCTTTTGTACCTCTTGTCATTGTAAGTGGCAAACGTTACCATAAGCATGTTAGTTACATGAACCTGTTGAGCAACACATTTATTTTCAATCACTTGTATCAAAATCAGAGTCCGACAATTCAGTCTAATTCAGCGATAACATGCAAAACGTTGCCCATGGAGTATTTTGCTTTATGCATTTGCTTCTATCTCTTGCCAGATGTCAATGTCATTTTTGCTGGCGTTTGTTCCTCACAGGGAATCTCAGTCAAACCAATGAAGCTAACTCTCCTTCTAGCAAAGAGAGTCCAACTAAAAGATAACAGTGGGTTTTTGTCACCACTTACAGTTGATTACCACCGTCAACCCCTCCTTTTGACAAAGTCGAAATCCGCCCTGAAAGAGTTAAAAATACAGCCAAACTAAACATTTCAGGTTGTGGGGGATGTCTGGTGCCCTTACAAGGTGGGGAAGCCATGGTGATGGAAGGACGGGGGATGAGAGTGTGTGCAGGGCATTATCTTCCCTGACTCGCTAGATGGCAGCCCGCCTGGGTTACTACAGCAACCCAGCTTCTCTCAGAGCATGCTGGGTCTAGAGGACATTATCTTCCCTGGCTTGCTAGGAGGCAAACCCCCCAGTTCACTGCAGCACCCTGGCTTCCCTCAGAGCAATGTGGGTCTAGAGGGCATTACCTTCCCTGGATCATTACAGAGAAGCTCCCCTGGGATACTATTACACACCAGCTTCCCACAGAGCACACTGGGAGTAGGGGTCATTATCTTCCTGGATCACTAGGTGGCAGCCCCCTGGGTTACTACAGCACCCTGTCTTGCACAGAGCATGTTGGGACTAAAGGACATTATCTTCCCTGGATCATTAGAGAGAAGCCCCCCAGGGTTACTATAACACACCAGCTTCCCACAGAGCACATTGGGAGTAGGGGGTCATTATCTTCCTGGATCACTAAGTGGCAGCCCCCTGGGTTACTACAGCACCCTGTCTTGCACAGAGCATGTTGGGACTAAAGGACATTATCTTCCCTGGATCTTTAGATGGCAGCCCCCAGTCACCAAAGGGTGCAATGCTTACGGGACACCAGAAGTACTCCCAGACGCAGCATAAAAGGACCCCCTATCTTCATTCCAAGAGCCAGAGTCAGGAGGAGGAAGACGAAGCTTCCTGGGAGGAGTGGAAGCAAAGAGAAAGACAGCGAGAAAGCGAAAAGAAGGAGAAGAAGAGAAAGGGCATTGCTGTGTGCTCTTTGCTGTACTGTACTCTCTCTCTCTCTTCACTCTTTCTCTTTCCCTCTCTTTTTGGCTCCCCAAATAGAGTGAGGTGGCACTTTTTGCTCCCGGTGGCTCATCAGCATTACCTGGAGTCACTCCCAGGTGTGATGGAGCAATGCCCTTTCTCTTCTTCTCCTTCTTTTCACTTTCTTGCTGTCTTTCTCTCTGCTTCCACTCCTCCCAGCAAGCTTCGTCTTCCTCCTCCTGACTCTGGCTCTTGGAATGAAGACAGTGGGGTCCTTTTATGCTGCACCTGGGAGTACTTCTGGTGTCCGGTAAGCATTGCACCCTTTGGTGACTGAGTCCACGAACTCCAAGTGCCAGCATGCTCTGTGGGAAGCTGGGTTGCTAGGGCTGCCACCTAATGATCCAGGAAGGTAATGCCCCCTACTCCCAGTATGCTCTGTGGGAAGCTGGTGTGTTGTGGTAACCCAGGGAGGGCAGCCATCTTAAGATCCAGGGAAAATAATATTCTCTAGTCCCAGCATGCTCTGTGCAAGACAGGGTGCCGTGGTAACCCAGGGGGCTGCCACCTAGTGATCCAGGAAGATAATGACCCCTACTCCCAGTGTGCTCTGTGGGAAGCTGGTGTTTTGTAGTAACCCAGGGGGGCTTCCATCTAGGAGATAGAGAGAGGGAGAGAGAAAGAGAAAGTGAGCATGTGCACGAGAGAGAGAGAGAGAGGGAGGGAGGGAGCAAGTAAAGGAGTGAGAAAGAGAGAGAGAGAGAGAAGAAAGGACTGGATGTTAATGCTTGGTGCTTTGTATTGTGCAGCTGTGGGGAGCGAGGGGAAAAGCGCATCCCCACTGAAAGTAACTTGTGCTGTGCAACACTCGTGTCTCTGCCTGTCTGTGTCGGGATTGGGGCAGATGGAGCACCCCTGGTTTTCACAACTACATAGACCTTTAATGACCTTTAACAACACATTATCTAATGAATTAATAGATGGGCTTTTGTGGAGATCTTATCTTCTCTGGAACCCTTCTTGGGCTCCTCTAGTTGTCTGCTCCCTATAGCTCTTACTGCGCCACAGAAGAGTCCAACACCTCAGCCTCTCATTTTGTCAAAATAATCTAAGTTGTCAATGTAGCTTTAGCATTTGGAAATTTAAAAATAGTTAAAATTACATATAGAAACAAACAGATAGATATATAAAACAAACAGATAGATAGATAGATAGATAGATAGATAGATAGATAGATAGATAGATAGATAGATAGATAGATAGATAGATAGATAGATAGATAGATAGATAGATAGATAGATAGATAGATAGATAGATAGATAGATAGATAGATAGATAGATAGATAGATAGATAGAAACACAAAGTAAGATCAAAGGTTGGGTTTCAGGATGTTTTCCCTGTTTAATGAGGGTTGCAAGGTTCTAACAACAGAAATAGCTTGGACCATCGTGATCCATTTTTTGACTCCATTACTTTTATATAGTTGCTTCTGAGGAATGAGCTCCATCTCATTCAGTTCAGTTCGGTTCAGTTCAGTCAATGAATGACTAGCTTTTTTTCTTAAGTAGCTGAAGGGGCAGAAGTGGTGGGACATCTGGAGCTAAGGAGGGAGTGACAACAGAGGTCTTCCCGGGTTTCTTCCTCTATTCTAAGGGTAAAGAGGAAAAGGCTGTTAACAACTGTGTCATTCCACTCAAAAATAGGAAGTGTAATGCTTTGCCTGGCCAGGAGGCCATAATGGATGGACCAAGTGAACTGAGGTGCAGCCCAGTCAGGATGGTTCCATCTCTTATTTCAGTCAGGGATATAGGAAAATGGATGGGCTGGAGCAGAACGTGTATACCTATACGATATTTTGAAGTGTACCTCTGATATGATCCCAGTTTGGCCATCCTCAAGGTTGCAGAGGACCAGGTGTTTGAAACAGCAGCCCTTTTGGGGTCCTTAGATGTCACCAGAGGATACTGCCGTGAAGAAGACCACCCTATTTTGTGGAGCTTCCACCTGGGCCTGGAAGTGCTTCCACCATGCTGTAGCATCAGAAGGACCCCTGGGCCTGTCCTGGAGGAGAGCCGAGGGAAACGATTGGAATTATGACTGGGATTACATGTGTTTGGAGCAAATACATTGAAAAGATATAATAAAATATACTTGATTTAATCCCTAAATGTTTCCATGAGCTTGTGCCTGGGGCTCTGGGACACCCCTACTAGTCACAAAAGATAGATAGATAGATAGATAGATAGATAGATAGATAGATAGATAGATAGATAGATAGATAGATAGATAGATAGATAGATAGATAGATAGATAGATAGATAGATAGATAGATAGATAGATAGATAGATGAAAGGCACTATATAATAGATAGATAGATAGATAGATAGATAGATAGATAGATAGATAGATAGATAGATAGATAGATAGATAGATAGATAGATAGATAGATAGATAGATAGATAGATAGATAGTCAAAGACTCTTGGTAACAGTACAAAATAAATACATTTCTTTGTTAGAATTTTATCAGTTTGCACCTCTTTACTTCTTTTCCCATTGATTTTGCCCAAACAAAGCATGGCGGCCATATCTTCTGTGCTGTCCGGGGGTGTAGGGTGTAGTGCAGAGTCTGAAGGTGTTTGTATAACAGACTACAATTAGCAAAGGGGAAGACAGCAGTGCGAAAATCATACATGGAATTGAGCAATGGACATTAGTTAAGTGAGAAGGCAGAAGCTAATGTAACATGTTTGGAACTCATTAAACCTCCTGACCTCTGTGGAACTGGCAAAAAAATGTAATTACTTAATTTATCCCACAGGTCTAGACACTTTCCTGGATTCTCTATTCACATTTGTGCAAAATCTAAACAAAGGAGGCAACTTTCCATCCAATCAAACACAGAAGCATGTTTAGAATTCTTTACAAAGTTATACCAGCCTCTGTAAATAAAGCTATTTTCTACAAGGAAACAGAAAAAAAGTGGCTGGCACTTTGGCTTTTGAAAAAATGGACCAATGCCCATTCTGCACTCGCCTATGTTATGTAAACTTGCTAGGTTTTCCGATTGTGACAAAATTGTGAGTGGAGCGAGTGAAACATCTGAAAGAATCAGCTGAGCTCCTGGCCTCAAGTGCAATGAAACAGTGCAACCATCATATTAAAGGAGCCAAATGTACAGGGCAAAGTGAAGAGCCTCCTTAGTGAGCTTCTACAAGGCACATCCAAAAGTGCAGGCTTGTCATGTTTGTCAAGTTCACGTTGGAGTACCAAGAGATATCTATTAGGGATCTTTACACGACTTGCTCATTCTTCAAAATGTATTCAAATGGTAGTGTTGTTAATGAAATAAAC
The DNA here is from genome assembly GCF_900747795.2 of Erpetoichthys calabaricus. NCBI lineage: Eukaryota > Metazoa > Chordata > Cladistia > Polypteriformes > Polypteridae > Erpetoichthys > Erpetoichthys calabaricus. The sequence goes on from NC_041409.2 coordinate 81,532,579, forward strand.
ACTAAGGCCACATTGGATATGGTTATTTTTGAAAACATTCTTCATGTACAAAAATGTACTGGCAGCCATAGGAATAGAGTTGGGGTACCTCCCTCCTTTAATAGTGAAAACTCAAAGACAATAAGAAAATGTAGCTCAGGTTAACTCAAGATACTGTCAGTAATTGATGAGATAGCATTGTGAACAGGAAGGTCCATCTCCCTCACTTGCAGGTCCAGAACTGAACTGTCACTTTCTTACTTTGGTTGGAGTTACATGATGGACATCCCAGAAGGGGTGGAGTTTCAGGGGATGAGGATGAAGTGACATTAGTCAGCTTCCTGCCAATCAATGAGGGAAAAGGAGTTAGGGACTCTGCCTCCCCTCTCTTGGCATGGAGGGGTACTGCTTACCTTGTCAGAGTCCTAAAGGAGTCCCCTAAGCTCAACACGTCTGACTAAATTTATAGTAATGAGATTATCCCAGATGGATTGGCGATTCTAAATTGGCCCTAGTGTGTGCTTGGTGTGTGGGTGTGTCTGTGTGTGTCCTGCGGTGGGTTGGCACCCTGCCCAGGATTGGCTCCCTGCCTTGTGCCCTGTGTTGGCTGGGATTGGCTCCAGCAGACCCCCGTGACCCTGTGTTCGGATTCAGCGGGTTGGAAAATGGATGGATGGATGGATTATCCCACAATGAGATGATGACAACTTCCTCTCCGGGACCTTCTTTTATTCAGGAGAATGATAAGGGGCCTCTGATAACGGCAGAAGTGACATAATCAGTCATCAGATTTTCCAAAATTGAGGGTGGAAATCAGACAGTGACTAGCGATCGTTTCCCTTCCCCCTGTGCAATCCTGGAATTGGTCCTTCCTTAAGAGACTTGCCAACCTCTCATCCATGAAAAGGACTGAGATTTTAGAATAAAAGGAGAGGGAACCAGAATGAGGTGTGGGGATCCAGTTTTGGAAAAAAAAATGCACCATTAATGAAATAGGAGAGTAATCTCTTCAGACTAAGACTGGCCGGAAAGAACTACTGCTAGCTTCAATAAACGTTTCTTTTTAGAAGGGGTCTGTCCTGGTCTGAAGCTGCTGGGAAAGTGAACACTATCCTCTGTTGTCCAAAATGAGATAGTGGAAGGTCCAGAAGACGAACTGCTTCCAGGGGTGGGGAAGAAATTATGTCAGTGGTCCTATGGGGTGTTCTCTAGCATTCTAGATGACCCAAACCCTAACCCTAACCATTCCCTTAGTTCTTGCCTTTTCAGAACCCATGAAGCTCTACAGATGCTGGCCTGTCTGACAAATATACAGCATATAACTTTGTGTGGCAAATAAAGCAATTTATTATTATTATTATTATTATTATTTTTATTATTATGTCAGGTACTGACATTGAACAAGAAATCCTGGCCCACAATTGCTATTCCAGTTCATCCCAAAAGAGTTTGCATGTTGTTCGTTTGTCTGTGTGTTGTTTCTCTGGGTACTTTGGTTGTTCTAACACATCCTAAACACACATACATTAGATATTAGGTTACTTCTGAATATAAACTTGTATTGTGTGTGTGTCCACGAGTTTGCTGTCCAATGGGTGGACGATCCGTCCACAGTTGGTTCCTTTCTCCCTGGTGCCTAATGCTGCTGCTATAGGCCTTTTCCTTCTGTGATTGCTAAATGGACATGGAAATTAATTAATGAATATCCAAGATACTAATACATCACATCATACCCTATTATATTAATAGATTTACTATATATAGAATATTTTGGTGCAGTATGTTTTCTATTCATATTCAAAACATGCACAATCCAATTGTAGGTGTTGCAGCCTGTGCACGTGAAATCTTTAGTGCAAATGACAAATGGTGAAGAAGAAATGCGAAGTATAAAACAGGCGTGTAGTTCTTCATGACACATTCTAGTGATCAGAACTGCAAAACAAATCCAGTTTTAGACTAAAAGAAAAGAACGTGTTGCTCTAATAATTCATTAATAGGGTGAAATGTACAAAAACGTGTGAATGGGAAATTGTAAAGCAAGCACTCATGGAGTCTGCTGATGTCTTATTCTGTATGAAGGGGAAGATGATCATAGCTTTAATGGTATTTTTTTTTAAAAATCCTTTTGGTATCTTTTACATCTCGGCGTCATTCAAAAAAATTTTGCTCAACCCATTTAAAGCTGACCGGCAAAACCACTTGCAATCCCAATGTGCTGATCCTGATAGAATGCTAATTTGTTTGTCCATTGTGAGAGCAGTTGCATGTGAAACGCTGAGATTGCCCCCCGGTGTTTATCTTCCAGTGGTGATAAACAACCTGTAGAGACTGATAGAACCCTCTTTTCCTTCGCTCTCAATCAGGGTTTTTCTGTTCTAGGCTGGTAAGTTTGCAATTGTTTTGTGCTGCTCAGAGAGGAAGGAAGCCGGTGTGAGAAAGTGCTTGTTTTTTTGGAACCAACAGGATTTGGCCTCATCACAAGCGGTTCCTTTTTTGCTGCTCAAACAATGCAGTGGCGTCACACCCCTCCGCTGGACCTCGGAGTTTCACATGGAAAAATGTTCCCAGAATTCCGCTCCCAGGCTCAGGGTAAGGCTTTGGTGGGGGGGGGGGGTTATGGAGTAGTGGCTTGGGTTGGTGGGGGAGGGGGGGGGTTGTCTTAATCTAAAGGGCTGATGACTGAAGTACACTTGTTACCATAAGTGGTGTATCTATGGAAACAAAAATTTCTCAAAGCAACTGGATTTAGGAAGAGATGTGTTGATGTCAAAATTCCACACTGACTCGCCACAGCTCGGAAACAGGATCAGGATATTACCTTGCAAAAGCTGAGATGGTAGGTCGGTGCTTAGACACCCTACTTGGTACTTTAAAACTTTTAACATTCATGTATGTCACATTAAAGTCATTTTAGCTACTATTAGCTGCATGGGGTGGTGAAATACGAACACAGATTGGTCTTCTTAAATTCTTTATATTTGAGCTTTATGCCTGCAATTTGAAGTGTTCTTATGATTCCTGCTTTCATTACAGGCGTCCTTAGCCAAAGCAACTTACAAGATTAACAGACATTTTCAGTTCTTACATTTACCATAAAAAATTGGGTCTTAGACATATTATGGGATTTAGTCAGGGTTTCATACTAATTTGGAGTATAACAGGCTTGTGATTTATTGCCAAACCAGGCCAGATAGATAGATAGATAGATAGATAGATAGATAGATAGATAGATAGATAGATAGATAGATAGATAGATAGATAGATAGATAGATAGATAGATATGAAAGGCACTATAAAATAGATAGATAGATAGATAGATAGATAGATAGATAGATAGATAGATAGATAGATAGATAGATAGATAGATAGATAGATAGATAGATAGATAGATAGATAGATAGATAGATAGATAATTCTTATTTGTCCCCAGAGAGGAGATTAAAACTTTACAGAACACCAATAAATATATCATTGTCATAAACCACACAATTTATTAATACTATTTGTGTTTTTTGGACGCACCACATCTCTTCTCTTTAATAATTTATTCTGCCTTAATTAATTGCATTCTTCTTTCAAACCATTTTCCTCTCCTGCTTTTCAAAGTCAGTGTCATGGATGTCAGGTTTTTGTGACAATTAACCCCCTTGTGTCTTTTTTTTTCTTAGCTCATTATCTGACCATTCTCATTCTTTTTATTGTTCGCTTACATTTCATTCCTTTAATATCATGAGACAGTTTCCATGCTGTAGATGCTGTTTCCATTGCTGTGCACTCAAAGCACAGTCAGATCACAGCATGGCCTCCATCTTATTTATGGGCAACCTAATTGTTTAGCAGCTCCTCTACACTTTGTTAAAAAGGCGGCTTGAATTCAAACACATATTTTTATAGAGTTACTGTAAACATGTTGGAGAGCTCAAGTGGCTCGAGTCTGCTATGGAGTATAGAATCTCCCTCACGCCAACCCCAAGCTGGTATCCCAGTTAGTCACTTGAGTTCTCCTTCGGCTCGACTGGAGTGCCGCCTCTGACTGGTGTGGAGTGACAGCCTGAGTTTGTGTCCCTTTTGCCACATGAGAACGACTTTAGACAGCAATGCCGTCTGTTCAAAGAGATCCCACTGTAGTTACGGTGCCTATGACAATTATTCGCCCCTGGGAGGTTTTCACATTTCATTGTTATACGACATTGAATCACAGTGGATTTGGCCTTTTTGACAACAATCAACAGAATAATACTTTTTAATGTCAAAGTGAAAACAGATCTCTGCAAAGTGGTCTAAATTAATTACAAGTATAAAATACAAAATAATTGATCTCCTAAGTATTCACCCCCTCCAAGTCAGTATTTAGTAGATGCACCTTTGGCAGCCATGACAGCCTCGAGTCTCTGCACAGAACTCACTCTTTCTCTATCAGCTTTGCACATCTGGACATTTTTATCTCCATTCTTCTTTGCAAAAGTGCAACAATGAGTGAACAGTCCCATATTCTCACTTGGATTGAGATCCGGACTCGGACTCAGACACTGCGGGACATTCATATTGTTGCTTTGAAGCCATTCCCATGTAGTTTTGGCTTTATGCTTGGGGTTGTTGTCTTCTCCCAATGCACAGGTTTCTTGCAGACCTCATCAGGTTTTCCTTCAGGATTTCCTCGTATTTTGCTGCCTTCATTTTACCCTCATAAAGCCTTCTGTGGCCTACTGCAAAGAAACATCCCCACAGCCTGATGCTGCCACCTCCATGCTTCATGGTGGAGATGGTGTGCTTTTGATAAGGTACATTGTACTTATTAGTCTGATGGCCAAAAAGCTCAATTTTAGTCTCATCAGACAACAGAACCTTCTTCCAGCTGACATCAAAGTCTCCCACGGCAAAACTTGGTGCGTGTGTATGTTTTTAATAACGGCTTTCTCTTTGCCACTCTTCCATAAAACTGAAGCACTTGGGCACAGTTGATGTCTGCAGAGTCTCTCCAGTCTTATCCACCGTAGCTTGTCACTTCTTCAAAGTGTCTCGGTGGCCTCCCTCAGTCATCATCTTCTTGCCATTCTTCTGAATGGCCTGCTCTAGGCAGCTCTGACATGTGTTTTCCATTCCTCTTGATTGATTTAACTGAATATTCAGTGACTTGGATATTTTCTTGTCTCCAGCCCCTTGATTTGTACTTTTCAATCCTCTTTTCTCTGAAGTGCATGTTGTGTTCTTTTGTCTTCATTGTGTAGGTTAACCCACCATACTCACTACAAGTTGGCCCTTCCATATAATCACAATTAACTGAAACCTCAGACCGGTGACCTCCATTGAACTCATTCTGGGACTTCTTGCACCAGTTTTTTGCACCAGTGAAGATTTAGGGGTGCCATATTAAAGGGGTTGAATGCTTACGAGATCAATGGTTTAGTATGTTATATTTGTAAATAACTTAGACTGAGATCTGTTTAAAGACACTGCACAAACCGTACGTAGTGCTTTCCCATTAAGTACTATTGTGAAACACAGCTCTGTGTGACTCAACTGCATACAACACACAACCCAATATGGTGTCACAACCCGTACTTTAAGAACCTGTGATACAGTGTACAGCACAATACACAAATAACTGACATATTGAAATAGTGCATGGAATTACACTGATTTTACATGGACTGCCAAAACACCCAAAGTAGGCAGTGAGCTTTACCTTTGTGTAAGACGGCCAGAACCTTTACCTGGCCGGGATGCCCCTTTAATGGAAGGACCAGGGGAGGGTATTACACTATAGGGCAGCTGCCTTGGCTTACTGTAGGGCCACGGGTTTGGAAATAATACAAAATAATTTATCTCCTAAGTATTCACCCCCTCCAAGTCAGCATTTAGTAGATGCACCTTTGGCAGCCATGACAGCCTCGAGTCTCTGCATAGAACTCTCTCTTTCTCTATCAGCTTTGCACATCTGGACATTTTTATCTCCATTCTTCTTTGCAAAAGTGCAACAATGAGTGAACATTCCCATATTCTCACTTGGATTGAGATCCGGACTCGGACTCAGACACTGCGGGACATTCACATTGTTGCTTTGAAGCCATTCCCATGTAGTTTTGGCTTTGTGCTTTGGGTTGTTGTCTTCTCCCAATGCACAAGTTTCTTGCAGACCTCATCAGGTTTTCCTTCAGGATTTCCTCGTATTTTGCTGCCTTCATTTTACCCTCATAAAGCCACCACCAGAGGGCGCTTGGACGTTGTCAGAGCTCTGGGTTGCAGCACTTCCCCCACCACACCCGGAAGTGCCAACGGTAGTCAGTCAATGATCAACTGGAGCACATCCTGGTGCCTTATAAAAGGAGCCAGCAGCCACTACTACCAGAGCCAGAGTCGGGTGCTGGAGAAGGAATGGCGGCGAGAAAAGGGCTAAGAGAAAAGATTATGTATGCTCTGTGTACTGGAGAACTGTGCTGTAAAGGTGGAGAGCAGGGGGAAGCTCTTCCCATGTGGAAAGATAAAGGTGTGTTGCACCTGCACTTGTGTCTTTGCCTGTCTGTGTCAAGTACGGTGACTGGTACGCCCCCTGGTGATCCACAACCTTTAAAGGATGGTTATATAGTAGATCTAACAAATGAATTAAATAAGATAATCCCCCTTTTCCAAGCACAGTCTTCACAGCATGAATTTCAGAAAGTGTTAGGCACAGCATAAGAAATGGTTATGGATGTTTATTATTTATATAATTTTAAGAAAGCAGCAGCGGTAAAACATTTTGTGGAAGCAACCCGTAGCTACATTTTCTGTGTGTAGTAAAAACTGCATATATGTGTTGTGAGATTTCAGAACTCTTTTGGGAACCCACCCTTCAACGGGACGACACACCAAAGTGCGTCCCAAAGTGTGATCGCTGTGTTTGTGGAAGATTGTTTGTTTGTTACCGGGGCAACCGCAGGCTAACAGCGCTGCAGAGGAGCAACATGGAAGTAAATCGAAGCCGATCGCAGTCACGCTATAAGCTCCTGTCATTGATGGGTGATGCAAGAAACCTTATAAATTCAGGGCACAGTATTACTTGGCCACTAAACTGGCCCCGACCCTGCCTGACCGCTGTGTCTGTATATAGGAGAGTGGTAGATCCCATCCATCCATCCATCCATTTTCCAACCCGCTGAATCCGAACACAGGGTCACGGGGGTCTGCTGGAGCCAATCCCAGCCAACACAGGGCACAAGGCAGGAAACAATCCTGGGCAGGGTGCCAACCCGCCGCAGGAGTAGTAGATCCCGCTACAATAAATAACCCTGCTGTTCCTGTTTCAAGTGGAATAAAGTTGGTTTTGTTAAAGTACTGAGACTCAGCCTCGTGTTTTGTGGTGCTAAACAGGGACTCACATGTCACAGTGTGTACCAAAATACTTGCATCCCCAGTCTTCCTCCCACTTCCCAAAGGTGTGCATTTTAGATTCGTCAATGTTTTCAAATTGGGACAGTATGAAAGATATGCAGTCAGGATCATTGATTACACTTACTGTAACTGACCACCAGGTTGCAAAAGAATGGCCTCCCTTTTGAGGTCTGTTATTGACCTGTGAATAAACCTGCTGGGACCGGCTTCAGAAAAAAAACGTGTGGAACTTGAAAAGAATCATCCCGCCGTTCTAATCATTTTAAGTTTTTGTGTACGGTTAATTTAGAGAGTACTCAAACCCTTTCAGTTTCTGCACACTTTATTGTGCAGAAGATTTCATTCTAAATGGATACATTTGCCGTTATTATCCATCAATCTATGCGCAATAGCTGATAATGACAAAGTGAAAACATGTTTTCAGGAAGGTTTGTGAATTTAGGATTACGATGGGGGAGTCTGAAATAATTGTATTGGTGATTTGACTAATTTCTCTAATAATCCACTACTAAAAGGAGATGGGTCTGTGTGTGTGTCTCAGTGTATCCATGTATCCCTCTGGTTGCTTGGGTTAGGAAGAAAAATGTAAAAATATGCAAAACATAACAGAAGTGTCAAAAAAAATATAAAAAATGATAATAAAATACCAAAAATAAAAAATCTCAAAATAAGAAAATTGGTCTTATCGGCCTATTCTGTTGTCCAGCCACAACAGCGTGGTAATGAGTTTCTTGGAAACGAGGTTTATAGTTGTAATGCTAATGACAGATAACTTCAGGTGGTGGGCAGTGAGTGAAAATAGCAATAAATCAAAATGCACATTGGGTAAACTAAAGCCCCAGCACAACTAGCCTAGAGTTACTAAAGCAGGCCATTGCAGTAGCGACCACCGCTGCATTTTCCCAGCAAAACACTTTGACTGTAAGTGTAGTCAGTTCAATAAGCAACACTGGAAAATGGGCGGCTCTGTCTGAAGAGGAAAACGTTGCCGTGAAATATGCCAGACCAAATGGACAACCCATTAATCAAATAAAAATCATGTGGTCTGTGTTGATTATTTAGATTTCAACCCATCTTAGCTGACTAGTACAGCTGTGTATTTGAATATGATAACAAGTCAGCAGGCACTACGCTGCTCACCTACCCACTCTCCATCTATCGCAGTGGCTAACATCTCAGTGCTGCTGTGTTGGAATTCATTTACCCATCCACCCTTTGGACCTTTCCTCCAAAATAAGCCATCTGGTCCCAACTGAAAGCCAAGAACTGAGCCACAGACCAGAAACTTATACGTGTTCCTGTTGTACCAGAGACATTTTATGATGTGCTGTCTTCCTGTGTCTTAATATTTGTTTATTTTAAGAAGTTAAAACTGCATTAAAGGTCAAGCCAAGTACTATTTTTTCACAATGTTTGAGTACTTTGTCCTTCATCAGTTGTTTTGGAATTGTGTGTGTGTGTGTGTGTGTTATTGGGCTTACAATAAGCTAACAGATAAAAGAAGTTATTTTTGAAGGATCAGATGTCCCTCACAAAGTACAATATGCTAGAGCAAACTGGAAGGACAATCAAGTGGGCTGTGATACACACACTGTAGTTGTTTACAGCAAAGCTCTTAATTAAATCCTTCCATCTCCAATGAATTGAGGATTATGATCTTATGTAATTAAGATTATTATTTAAACATTCAGTATAGTTTACTTGTGTATAATGCTCTTCTACAGGTTCAGAGAAATATATATATATAAATGCTTATATATATATATATATATATATATATATATATATTGTCACACAGCAGCACAAAACCGCAAGGCAGGGGACGGCGACAGTGTACTAACCGCTCTCCCTTTATTTTAAGAGGAAAGATGAGAAAATACCACCTTGAGTTTGCCTCCAAAACCCTAGCCAGATGTCCAAACCGCTTGCGGGTTCTTTTGTTTCCTCCGGTCCTTTACTGATGACGTCACATCCGTCCCAAGATCCTCAGCGTCTTCTTTCCCAGCATTCCTACCTCCGTTCCCACCTCATAAATGTGTCCATGTTCACCCTACTGATTGTCTTTTATGTACTCCACAACTGACCGTTTACCTCTTAGAAGAAGTGCTTTACAGTATGTGGGGACAGTAGGGTGAAATGACACCTTTTATTGACTAACTAAATAGATTACAAATGCAAGCTTTCGAGGCAGCTAAGGTCCCTTCATCATGCAAGGTTCTCCTGTATCAATCTGTGGCTAACATGGTACAACACTCTACTGCTATGAGTATACGGGGACGGAATCCCCAACCCTTAAAATTTGTCTCTGTGTTTTCTTCACAATATATATATATATACATATGTATATATATATATATTTATACACATACACACATACATACATGCGGGGATCAAACGTTGGACATCAGTGCCTTAGATAAAGCCTCAGATGTTGCGCCACGGAAGCTGGTTCTCTTACTTGACATGGTGAAGTTCGGAGTTACTACATTTATAGGTCTGATCGTAATCTGATTATTTCAGCTGTGGTGGATGTTTGCCGACTGGCCAACCAACCACAAGCACTACCCGGTAGGTAACCACCCAAAATAATCGGATTGCGATCAGACCTATATATACTGCTCAAATAAATTAAAGGACCACTTTTTAATCAGAGTATAGCATCAAGTCAATGAAACTTCTGGGCTATTGATCTGGGCAGTTCAGTAGCAGACGGGCTTGTTAATCAGTTTCAGCTGCTTTGGTGTTAATGAAATGAACAACAGGTGCACTAGAAGGGCAACAATGAGACAACCCTCAAAACAGGAATCAATGGTTTAACAGGTGGAGGCCACTGACATTTTTTTCTCCTCATCTCTTTTGTCACTAGTTTTGCATTTGCCTACAGTCAGTGTCGCTACTGGTAGCATGAGGTGATACCTGGACTCTACAGAGGTGGGACAGGTAGGATGGCACATCAATATGTACCACTGCCAGAAGGTTTGCTGTGTCTCCCAACACAGTCTCAAGGGCATGGAGGAGATTCCAGGAGACAAGCAGTTACTCTAGGAGAGCTGGACAGGGCCGTAGAATGTCCTTAACCCATCAGCAGGACCGCTATCTGCTCCTTTCAGCAAGGAGGAACAGGATGAGCACTGCTAGAGCCCTTTAATTGTTTTGAGCAGTTTATATACCCCTATATACGAGGTCTGTCTGGAAAGAATTCAGCCATGTGATATGAAAAATAGACACATTTATTGAAGAAGATCCCAGATACAGGACAATGACATCTCAGTCCCCTTCAAAGTAGGCTCCTTGAGACCTCACACAGTTCTCCCAGAGTCCCTTCCACTGTTCAAAACACTCTGTAAAATCCTTTGTTGGAATCTCCATCAGCATTTTCCTTAATCCCATCGACAGTATGAAATCTCTTCCCTTTCAAAAGTGATTTTAGTTTTGGGAAAAGCCAGAAGTCACAGGGCACCAAATCAGGGCTGTAGGGGGGCTGAGTCACCTGAGTGATTTGATGTTTGGGACAGTCTCACACTGTCGATCGCCAATCTGTGTTGACTGCAGCCCATACATGTTCAACATTCTTAGGTGTTCTGCTTTTTGTAGGCTTTCCAGAATGTGAATCACTTTCAACAGATTCTTGGCCACCTTTGAAACTCTTGTGCGACACAGGGGCAGAACTTTCAATCAGAAATGGCAATCAGAATGAAAATTATTAAGCATATTTGAAATACAGGTCCAATACAGTTTACTGTGTGAAAGGGAAACCAGATCCACAAGAGAGGCTACCAAAGCAGAACCGTTTTCTTGTTTCAATGAAATGCACCTGTTCAGCTTGTCCCATAAATCCCTCCTCTGAATAAACAGATCATTAAACAGGAAGTTGAACTTAAAGCTGCTTTTCTGTGGAATAAAGGATGAATTAGAATTTGATCAGACTTAAAATCATTTCCCAGGTATTGATGGAACTATCAGAAAATGGTCATTGAAAATCACTGTTTGAGAACCTTGCCCTTATAAAACTAATGAAAGAAAAGAAGAGATAAGAAATGAGGCCAGACAGGCTTGTGAATTATCATTAGAGGGCTCACAGAACCGAGGGGGTGTATTCCCTCTGCATAACTACACTCGTAAAGTAATCACTCAGTCTGATGGACATTATACTCTTAAATGAACACTACCGGGGAAGCATCTTCAAACCCCAGATGGTAATCAAGCAGGCAACAGAGAGTCTTTATACGAGGGACAGTCAAAATATTCCAGCATTTTTATAACTCTATTTATTAAGAAATTCTAAAGCAAATTACGTCACTTTTCCATATAGTCACCTTCATTTGTGATGCAATTTTCCCAGCATTGTACCAATTTTTTAATGCCATCAGCAAAAAATGTGTTTGGTTGCCACTGATGCATCGCTACTTTCACATCATCATCACATGGCTGTAGCTGGACGTCCGGAGCACTCCGCATCTGTCACACTAGTACGGCCATTTTCAAACATTTCAATAGATGACTCTACAAGAGAGAACTTTATCCCCATACTAAGCACACATGCAGAGATGAATTTGTGCTCCCGGCACACCTTCTGCACACAAAAGCATATGACAGAATGTTGTTCCATTTTGGTGCAATTTATAAGTTTTGCAGCCATCTTCACCACAGGGTGACAACACTTATATTAAACTGCAAGGGCTTTCCAGACAGAACTAGTCAGAACTGACACTCTCAGACACAATCGATTATTACTCCTCTTCACCGTTTCCAATGAAAATATAAAAGTGTGGAAACTTTTTGAATATCCCTCGTAAATAAGCAAAAAGCTCTGGCAAACAAAAATAAGCTCAGAGGAGCACAAAGGTACAAAAGGCAATGCCTTCAAAGTGGGCAATCCCAATTGCAATCAAAGTCCCAATAGAAAATCCAATCATTTGTCAAAAAATAGAGTGAAAGTTCACAATAACCCCAGTAAATAACAAAGAATCGAAAGGTGCATTAGAATTCAGGAGAACTCATCAACACCTTAGCTCATTCACAATGAACCGCAAGGGACTGTGGGTTTTTCTCAGCCTTTATAAACCAAAGGCAGCTCTTTGACAAACCATAGGCAGGTGGCCCCACCTCCTGCGGAAACACCCACAAAACACAAAACACATAAAAGAAGATGTGTAGACATAGTGAAACTCAAATAATGCTGACATAAAAAAACAGACATAAATGAAACATTTGAATGGCAGTGGAGGAACCCTGGCTGAAACATGACAACAGCAGACAGATCAAAATTTCAACACAGCCCTACATAGCTTCTTCAGTTTCTTATAATTGAAAACTAGTGGTTCACCTAAATTTCAAAATGAGAAATTTATACCAGAGGACACTGTGCATTTAGTCAGGTCATACCTTTTTTTCATTATTTTGCATTTTAGTCATTACAGTTTTAGAATGCGAGCCAAAGGCTGTCTGGTGGTTGTGTACCTGAATCAACTTTACTCTTTGCCTATTTAAAAGTTTTGTTACTTTTCAAATATTTTTTGCCATTTTATGTTGTGGATGCTGTGCATTTTCTTAAATTATTAAATTGCAAGTACAGTGATCCCTCGCTATATCACGCTTCGACTTTCGCGGCTTCACTCCATCGCAGATTTTAAATGTAATCATATCTAAATATATATATATAATATATCATGGATTTTTCGCTGGTTCGTGGATTTCTGCAGACAATGGGTCTTTTAATTTATGGTACATGCTTCCTCAGTTGGTTTGCCCAGTTGATTTCATACAAGGGACGTTTTTGGCGGATGGCTGAGAAGCTACCCAATCAGAGCATGTATTACGTATTAAATAAAACTCCTCAATGATATACGCTATATTTCCCATGAGGTGCTTCACATACTTGAAAGCCCAAACAGCACGTATTGATTTTTGATTGTTTGCTTTTCTCTGTCTCTCTCACTCTCTCTGACATTCTCTACTTCTGACGGAGGGGGTGTGAGCAGCAGGGCTGTTCGCACACTGGCCTAGAGGATATGGATGCTCCTCTAAAAAATGCTGAAAGACTACCTTCACATTGCTCCCTTCCTTGCAGCTGCTTTTTCCGGCGGTGCTTCGCATACTTAAAAGCCCGAACAGCCCTATTGATTTTTGATTGTTTGCTTTTCTCTCTCTCAGTCTCTCTCTGTCTCTCTCTGACATTCTCTGCTCCTGACGCGCACTTCTTTGAAGAGGAAGATATGTTTGCATTCTTTTAATTGTGAGATGGAACTGTCATCTCTGTCTTGTCATAGAGAACAGTTTAAACTTTTGACTAAAGGGTGTTATTTCATGTCTAGAGGGCTCTAATAATGTTAAAAAAACGTATTTAGAAGGTCGTAAACAGGTTTTCTATGCCCTAACTGAAGAAAATATTCGATTTATAAATAAAGAATCCTACTTCGCGGAAATGCATTTATTGCAGTATAGTCTGGAACGGATTAACCGCGATAAACGAGGGTTTACTGTATTGTGTTTCCATGTATTTTGCCTTGTTTTCCTATATTCCTTGAACTTTGTGGGAGGAGCCCCAAGAGGCGGGACTTCCATGATGTCACCACCGAAGTGCCGCCCTCAGTCTTTATATTTCAAAGCTGTGCGTGGATCCTTCAATGGTCCAATGAAGTTGTTTAGAGTCTAAATTGTTTTAAGTATTGCATTTTCTAGTTTATGGGATTTATTTTCTTCTTTTCTTAGTTTTAATAGTTGCATATTGAGACTTATTTGCTCTTGCATTGCCATTTTAATCATCATTTGTATTTATATAAATATCTCTCTATATTTATAAAAGTTTACGTTTGGCCTTGTCCTTCCTTGCTCTCTTGTTGAAAGGCATTGTGATAGATTTTGGAAGTATTTTGAACATTAAAAGCCAGGACCCCCACTTTGGGCCTGGGTAGGCAGAGGCCAGCATGTGGAATTCATAGTCAGACTAATACCAGATGTTTTTGAAGACTTTCACCCTCACCATCTTAGCTGTGCATTTGAATCATAACACTGTCAAAAATGTGACTTTCAGTTTGAGATGCACAAAATTAATGCAAGTATGTGGGTGTTTGACTTGAATATGTGGATGTGAAATGGATTTTTGTTTCTAGTGGACTATTGAGTGCTCTTAGGGGGCAGCAGTCTTGAGGACGGTCACCCAGTTATTCCATTCTTTTAGACCAAATGACATTCCTCAGATGCTGTCCTTAATTAATTGAGTCAGTAAGTTAAAGGACTGAATACAGAAAAAACAGAAATATTACTTATTGATTGCAACAACATTCTGCCACTCTAACTCAGTTGGAAACACTATTAGTTTTACTGAATCAGCATGCAGTTTAGGTGTTATTTTTTGACACCAGCATGTAATTTAAGACACACATTGCAGAACTATCTCACACATGTTTTTTTTCCATTTTAAAAATGCTAGAACTTGTAGATATTTCTAAATATGCAATTTAATGAGAAATTCATTCATGTGCTTATTTCTAATAGGGTTGACTGCTGCAATGGTTATTCATTGGTTGTTCAAATTATTCTTTATGCAGCTTTCAGTTAATTCAAAATGCTGCTGCAAGAATTATTACAAGAAGAAGAAAGTATGAATAGAAAACTCCAACTCTCAAGTCCTTACACTGGCTCCCAGTTAAGTTTAGGGCCGATTTCAAAATCCTCCTTTAAACATAAAAAGTTTTAAATGTCCAAGGCCCAGGTTAATTACCTCAGCTTATCATGACTTACAAACCAGAGCGCACATTGAGATCTCAAGATGCCGGTCTGCTTATGATTCCAAGGATTCATTAAATAACAGTGGGAGGTCGAGCTTTTAGTTATAGGGCCCCAAAGCTGTGGAATGGTCTGCCTGCTACTATAAGAGGTGCCCCTTCAGTCTCAGCTTTTAAATCCCAGCTTAAGACTCACAACTTTAGTCCAGTATACCCTGACTAGAGCTGCTGATTAGCTATGCACACACCATTTCTGTTTGTTAGTGATTTGTACAGAAATATAAATATCACAATATTTTTAAACTGTTACTAACCCTTCTCCGTTCTGTTTCTCTTCTCGGTATCTCGATGTGGCACTTGGTAACATTGCAAAACTGCCAGGCTGCTCTCTTGCACATGGGAAAGTCATGTAGGATAATGAAGTATTGGAATCATCAGATAGAAAGAATTTCTCATCAGACTGGACGGCCAGCACAGACTCCACTATAGAAAACCCAGGAGTGGCTAGGCAGGCAGTTGGCCGAGGTCTCCAGGACTCTGAGTTTGTTTTTGTCTTTCTGTTTTACAGTTTTGATCTCCTCCAGTGTCAACTGGCCATATTTAATCAATTAATTAACAGACAGATATTATTGGTTTCTATCTATCTATTGTTTTCTGTGTGTTTTAACATATGCATATTTGTATGTGTGGTAGTTCTGTATGTGTGGTTACGTGTGGTTTATTCTGTAGTTGCGTTTTACTTGAGAATTGTTCACATTGCTCTGTGGCTGCACGCAGTGAAGAGTGCTATACAAAAAAATAAGTTGTGTTATATTGTATTGAGAACTGATCTCAAAATAAGGACCTCCATTTGAAGTGCAGACTACTCATCTAAACAAAAATATGTGTTACAAATACAATGCAAATATGAAGGCTTTGTTCTTTTGTTTTAATGCTTTATTGTTTTTTCAATTATGTAGTTTTTAGGTTAGTGATCATTTTTGTATTTGGCTGCTCTAAGGCCCTGTGGTTGCTGGGATTGGCTCCAGCTTCCCTGTGAACATGCCTTAGCTAATGGATGGATGGAGGCAGGGCATTACTGCAGATGTGTCCTCCTTGCTTGTGTATGTGTGTGTGTGACATCACGAGGCCATGGCCATCTTCTTTACGGGCAAGCAGCCTGCTGTGTAATTGTAAGAACTTTGTTTCAAAGGCGATTTCTTTTCAAGGTTTTTTGACTGTTGCTTTTGCCTTTTTGTTTTGACTTCATCTTCAAGTTTTCCTGTTAAATTGGTTGCTAATTTCTAAGATTTCTGTGTATCAACCCCAGCTGTGTCCTGACATTCCATCCTGTTTTTTGATTCTTCGTCCTTTTGATTCTCCTCTTCACTATGGTTATAAAAATTAACTTTTGATCTACATTTTATTAAAAGATCAAAAAGGCCACAACAATATGGACCACAAATGGAATATATGAAATGTCCACTTAATCCCTCCAAGTCGTGCCATTCAGCAGCATAAAGCCACAGTTCTATCAGCTGAAAGTGCAGCACCAGATTTAAAGTTTAAAATATGTTTGAAATAGAAATAGCCTTTTTTTCCCCAGCAGATTGACACAACTCCTGCAGAAGATGTGAAAACTCATAACGGCTCATATCTGCAGTGGAACCAACAGTCGCACAGCACAGAGCAATCATCGACCTCGGCTCCTGTTGGGAATGAACTGTGTTTATACATTTTTACTAATTTATATTTTATTAGTTGCTTATTTCATCATGATGTTTTTTTGGGATACTTAATCCATTTCTAGCATTTGACTGATTTTTTTTTCTCCATTTTGATATAGTTGATGTTGTTTTACAGCCAGAGTTTATTTTTTATTTTCCTTTCAACTGTTATTTGCCTTTCAAATTCAGATAATGGGCCCACGTGTTTCACTGGTTCACTAATAAGATAAAGGCAAAATACACAGAGCAATGGATATGCCTAAAAAAGGCAGCCAAATGAAAGACAGAATCCAACAATCAAAATCTAAACACAGAACTTAAATTCAGAGCTAGTAAATAAATAAATATATAAATAAATAAACCAAAACTCACAATAAATTCCATATAACCTCACTGAACAACCGCTGACACCATCTTTCTTCTCACATCAATGCAACGTAAGTCCTAGCAGCAGTGATGTCAGGGTGGCCCTGCCTCCTGGGGTTTCACCCACAAAACACACAGAATTGAGAAGCATTTAAAAATGCCACACATAAATAAAAAACAAAAATTAAACAGAACACTATGCACAAAAGTACACATAAACAAGAAAACAGTTACTACAAAAGACTGGATATAAACAACAGTAAACTCTCCGACTTCTTCTTCTTCTTCTTTCGGCTGCTCCCATTAGGGGTCGCCACAGCGGATCATCTTCTTCCATATCTTTCTGTCCTCTCCATCTTGTTCTGTTACACCCATCACCTGCATGTTCTCTCTCACCACATCCATAAACCTTTGTTTAGCCCTTCCTCTTCTCCTCCTGCCTGGCAGCTCTATCCTTAATATCCTTCTCCCAATATACCCAGCATCTCTCCTCTGCACAAGTCCAAACCAATGCAATCTCACCTCTCTGACTTTGTCTCCCAACCGTCCAACTTGAGCTCAACCACTAATGTCCTCATTTCTAATCCTGTCCATCCTCGTCACACCCAATGCAAATCTTAGCATCTTTAACTCTAGCTCTGTCTTCTGCTTTCAGGTCAGTGCCACCGTCTCCAACCCATATAACACATAGCTGCTTATACTTGCTAGTTACCTCTTTTAGTTCTAAACATTAAAATGTATTTTATTACTTACTAGAGAGCCCGTTTCAACAACGTAAGATGAAACGGGCACGAGAGGAATAGTAATAAGTATAAGCACCACAAACCTGATATAGGTGTGTTCAATGAATGCGTAATTTAATCAGAATGCGTAATTAGTCCTCGAGCTGTAGTCGAAATCGCCTTTCAGGCCTCTAGAGCTTTAATCGAAGTCGCCTTTGTCTTTGAATTTTTGCGGCCGTAAATCTTCCGCCTGCCGCGATGTTGAGGTTGGATGTCGGTTGAAGTCGCCTTTCTCTTTGAATTTTCGCGGCCGTAAATCCGCCGCCTGTCGCGATGTCGGTCTCGTAAGGTTTTTCGGGCAGCTGCGCAGGAGCCGACTGCGCATTCGGCTTCGGGCGTGAGTGAGTGAGTGAGTGAGTGAGTGAGTGAGTGAGTGAGTGAGTGAGTGAGTGAGTGAGTGAGTGAGTGATTGAGGAGGCTGGCGAATTATGTATTAAGATGGTGGCTCATCTAGAGCAAGTGAAATTTTACTATTTTGGCAAAACATTCTTTTGTTTTCAACAGTTAACCTCCTTAGCATTACATTTCTTCTCAAAACAACATGTAAAAAGCATTGCATTTCTTGCCTTGAAAAATTACATTTTTTTAAATCTCTTCTTTTTTACCATAAAACATGCAAAACACTAAAACTACAAAGTCAGAAGTGTAAAAAGTATAATAATGATACAAATAATAATAATACAAAATTAATAATAACAATCTTAAATTGATAATAATAATAATACCAGATATCATCAGCGGCTATTGGTTGCCATCTGTTTGAACAGGAACACTGTTTCGGTGTGCGGTCATTTACCTGACACTGTTAAGCATAATGATTCATCTCAACCACAGTTCTTTCAATCACATCATCATCAAGAAATAACTGCAGGTAATTAAGTGGATCTTGGCTGTCAATGTTCACTTTTATTCCAGGCTGCCCCACAAAAATAAAAATGAGATGGTGTTAGTTTATTTGAAGCAGGGTCAACAGAAACCCAAATGTGAGCGAACTCTTCGGATTCATCAGAATCACTTTCCCTTTCGCTGTCCGTTTCAGTTTCTCTGCCTGAAAGCAGATTCACGTCGTCGTCACTGCTGATGAGAGGCTCCTCAACATCACCACTTGTATCACAGTCAAGAGTTGGTAACATCTGGGCAGCTGAAACACATTTCTTATGAGACACCATTATGAGAAGACGTGTCTACACCATTGCCCAAGTTACACTCGGACCTGACGCTTACGTAAGACACACCGTTACTGTTGCCCGAGTAATGCTCAGGGCTAATGCTGTTGGCACCGTTTACACTGCCCGACCCCTCACATTCAGGCCACAGCCTCTTTGAACGTCTCCCATCTGTCAGGCGTTTTAGATTAAACTATGCTAAAACAAGCAGATATATGAACAGCTTCCTTCCACAGGCCATCGAGCTCACAAATGTTTTACCTCAGCTGCTCAGTTGCTCAGTCATGACACCCCACCACCTTCTAATATCTTGCAATGTTCTTACATTGCATAACTCAGTGTTTGTTTCAATATTTCTTATACTGCCTTACACATTGTATACATATGTTTACATTCTTTGTTTTGGGTTTATTGATCAAATGCTGTGCAGTATATGTGTGTCATGTAACTATTGTGGCTTGTAGGGGATACCAAACCCCAAGACACAATTGCACAACAACACTTCCAGTTCAATTAAAGTGCTTTTAATTTAAACAATACCTTCATACAGGCTTGTTTATGCTCAAAATACAGCACAACTCTTTCTCTTCTTTTTTCTTCCTTTTCTTTTTGTTCATCTCCACTCATCCCAGGCAAGCTTTGTTCTTCCTCCACACCAAAACTCCAACTCCAACTTAATTTATCCCCTCTGGGAAGCATTTTTGGTCAAACTGGACCACCACAGTCCATCTACCATTAGTGTCCAAGAGCTTCACAACTCATAAGCTGTGGCTGTCCATACAGTGCATCCGGAAAGTATTCACAGCGCATCACTTTTTCCACATTTTGTTATGTTACAGCCTTATTCCAAAATGGATTAAATTCATTTTTTTCCTCAGAATTCTACACACAACACCCCATAATGACAATGTGAAAAAAGTTTACTTGAGGTTTTTGCAAATTTATTAAAAATAAAAAAACTGAGAAATCCCATGTCCATAAGTATTCACAGCCTTTGCTCAATACTTTGTCGATGCACATTTGGCAGCAATTACAGCCTCAAGTCTTTTTGAATATGATGCCACAAGCTTGGCACACCTATCCTTGGCCAGTTTCGCCCATTCCTCTTTGCAGCACCTCTCAAGCTCCATCAGGTTGGATGTGAAGCGTCGGTGCACAGCCATTTTAAGATCTCTCCAGAGATGTTCAATCAGATTCAAGTCTGGGCTCTGGCTGGACCACTCAAGGACATTCACAGAGTTGTCCTGAAGCCACTCCTTTGATATCTTGGCTGTGTGCTTAGGGTCGTTGTCCTGCTGAAAGATGAACCGTCGCCCCAGTCTGAGGTCAAGAGCGCTCTGGAGCAGGTTTTCATCCAGGATAGGTCTGTACATTGCTGCAGTCATCTTTCCCTTTATCCTGACTAGTCTCCCAGTCCCTGCCGCTGAAAAACATTCCCACAGCATGATGCTGCCACCACCATGCTTCACTGTAGGGATGGTATTTGCCTAGTGATGAGCGGTGCCTGGTTTCCTCCAAACGTGACGCCAAATAGTTCAATCTTTGTCTCATCAGACCAGGGAATTTTCTTTCTCGTGGTCTGAGAGTCTTTCAGGTGCCTTTTGGCAAACTCCAGGTGGGCTGCTATGTGCCTTTTACTAAGGAGTGGCTTCTGTCTGGCCACTCTACCATACAGGCCTGATTGGTGGATTGCTGCAGAGATGGTTGTCCTTCTGGAAGGTTCTCCTCTCTCCACAGAGGACCTCTGGAGCTCTGACAGAGTGACCATCGGGTTCTTGGTCACCTCCCTGACTAAGGCCCTTCTCCCCCGATTGCTCAGTTTAGATGGCCGGCCAGCTCTAGGAAGAGTCCTGGTGGTTTCAAACTTCTTCCACTTACGGATGATGGAGGCCACTGTGCTCATTGGGACCTTCAAAGCAGCAGAAATTTTTCTGTAACCTTCCCAGATTTGTGCCTCGAGACAATCCTGTCTCTGAGGTCTACAGACAATTCCTTTGACTTCATGCTTGGTTTGTGCTCTGACATAAACTGTCAACTGTGGGACCTTATATAGACAGGTGTGTGCCTTTCCAAATCATGTCCAATCAACTGAATTTACCACAGGTGGACTCCAATGAAGCTGCAGAAACATCTCAAGGATGATCAGGGGAAACAGGATGCACCTGAGCTCAATTTTGAGCTTCATGGCAAAGGCTGTGAATACTTATGTACATGTGCTTTCTCAATTTTTTTATTTTTAATAAATTTGCAAAAATCTCAAGTAAACTTTTTTCACGTTGTCATTATGGGGTGTTGTGTGCAGAATTCTGAGGAAAAAAATGAATTTAATCCATTTTGGAATAAGGCTGTAACATAACAAAATGTGGAAAAAGTTATGCGCTGTGAATACTTTCCAGATGCACTGTATTGGGGCTTTCAAAAATGGGATGCTGCCACCCAGTGTATGGGAGGATGCTCTGCCCATAGCAGGCAGTTAGCTACTGTGCTGACCTTCCCAGTTTGCTCAGTGGTTGTTATGATGTCATTCCCACTGCAGCCACCTGTAACATCCTTACACTTCCGGGTCCTGGCATGGAAAGGAGATATTATTGTTCCCTCCATGATCTCCCCTTATCAAGGTCTCCTGGCCAAGTAAGGGAGTGGTGTCCATAACAGCTGGGACACCAGTTCGTCCGTCACACTATACTTGGAAAGTCATTAAAAAATGGAGTTCAATTCTTTGTATGTGAGCACACTTGGCCAATAAATGTGTCTCTGATTCTGATTCTAATGTACATATTTCACTGTAATCTGTATGTGCATTATGACAATCATACTAGTACACCGACCTATACGGGACTAGTCTGCAGTGAGTCAGCAATTAACCAAAAATAATTTAACCAAGTGAAACACAAAAAATCTATTCTTTTTGGTTTTCTCATACAGTATGTGAAATAATCGGATAGTGGGCTGTACTTATAATTCTTAAAAATGAAATTGTGTAGGCAATCATATAAATTTATTAGTCTTGAATGTCAAAGCAATCTATAAATTCTCAACAAACTACATAATTACACACTGGTTTAGCGGAAGAAGGCCTCTTTTATGACATAATAAAACAATGTATTAAAAAGAAAGGGAACAGCCCTGTCACAAGACTTCCTCCCCGGCTTCCATTCCAGTGAGAGGTTTTCTGAAATGGCTCAGCCAGCCGGCCCCAGAGCAGCCCAGAGGCATTGTGGAACTGAAGACTGGATGCATTCCACTTATTTTTTGATGCCAGACCTCTAAAACATTCTCTCTCTCTCCCACTCTCATTCACTTCTACCTTTACCTTTCACATTTATTTGCTTAGCAGACGTTTTTATCCAAAACAACTTACTGGAGAGGGCATAATCAAGTAGACGTCAGTCTGGGGGACTGTTTGGGGGAACGGGTGTGATGGGACACGGTGGCAAAATTCATCACCCCAATGAGGAAATATGTCATAAATAAGTTATATGTTTTTAATAGTATTTTACAACATCACAAATTGAAACCGAGTCCTGTATTGCCTTTAATAGTGTGAGAAATGGAAGGATGCCTGTGGAATCGCAAGGAAAAGTTGGGGTGCCAGCTGGGCCACACTGTTTAATACAACTGTCCAAAAAACTGAATACAAACAAGCACTCAATGGCGCAACAGAAATCCGGCTTCGAAATTGTTGTCTTAGCCTGCTATACTCTGTAGTAAAAGGGTCTCATCTGAGTGGGTCAGTCATGGGGAGTTCCGTCATGTGGAGGCTTCTACCTGAAGTGAGACGACCTCCTTTGGGAAAGTCCCAGTCCACATGGGTGGGGCCTCCTGCATGTTGTGGGCGGAGTCCAGTTGCCCTTAAGGGGCGGTTTCTCGGCTCTGCAGAGACAAAAAATGATGGCATGGTGAGTGACTGCTCCCCCTCATCCAGGGGTGGTGTTACACACCATAATCAAGTCTGGATGGTAATCCTCAGACGCCATTGTGTGTCAATAGACAGCGAATTCCAAATCAAGTAAAGTGAGAATCGCCTGAATTGATGCCCTGCTGTTAGTAATTGGTTGTGGAGGGTCAGTGGCTGATAGTACTTCATATTTCTTAATCAAGCAAATCAGAAAGAAGATGCCGATAGGGAGTTAATATCTATGTTGAAGTCTGCTACATGGATGCAAGCAGCTTAGGTGACAGGAAGATGCAACTCTGTTAGCATTTTTGTTGCCATTTGTTTTGTAATAAGTTGTGAACATTGAATAGATAACAGAGTAAAAAATCAAATCTGAAAAAAAATTATCTTAAGGAAAATGTGAAAAAGAAAATTGGTAAATGAGGTCATGTCATTATTGAACCTACTTATTTCAGACCAGGATCACAGAGGGTGCTGGAGCCCATACCAGCTAGCATAGGGTGCAAGGCAGGAACAAATCCTGGACGGGGTGCCAGTCCACAGCAGAGTGAACACACACACACACACACCACACAAACACATTAGGGCCAATCTAACAACAGCAATCCACCTGTCTTTGGACTGTGAGAAGAAACCCACATGGAGAGAACATGGAAACTCCTCACAGGGAGGACACCCATGACACAAACCTGGGTTTCCTTAGTGTGAGGCAGCAGTGCACTGTGCCACCATGACACCCAGTGCATGAGGTAACACATGTTTTTCTATTGTAAGCTGATGATGTTTTCAAAAATTCGCTAATGATTTTTAAATGCGAATTTTCATATTTCAAAAATGTTTAAAGTGCACTCTATTTGAGATGTCTTAACAAAATGTAACTTTCCCAAGAAATTTCCTTAAAGATAAGCTTACCAGATTTCAACAAGGTTGGTCCTCTGGGAGGCAAGCTGTTTCAAGAGGACAGACTAACAGACAGACAGATATACAACAATAATAGCTGCTTTCTGTTGAGACTTGGCTGGAAGAGTATGAAACGGGCCCAAAGGACCAAAAGCTAAGAAGACACAGAGATGAAAAGCCAAAATAACTAATGAGAAAGTAGAAACTGGTAAAAAAAAAGAGTGAGAATTCATAGTCAAAGAATGGCAAAAAATCCAAACCCTCACTACGTTTCTTTCCTAAATTTTCATATTCACACATTTTTTGATTGATGTAATTGATGAGAAAGCAGGAACTGGTTTAAAAAAAAGGCCAACAAACAAACATAAAACCAAAATGTGAGTCAAAATTTGTAATCAAAAAATGGCAAACAAATCCAAACCATCAATACATTTTTGTCCTAAATTTTCAATTTTATTTGAGCTTGGATACTGAATGACATGCACATGACGTTTAAGTGAGATGAGGTCCCCTGCACACAAAAAGGTATGACACAGTGGATTCAGACCTCTTCATTTTATTGTGTTGTAGAATTAATATTACGATTTTTGCCCAACTCTCTACACTCAATAACTCATAATGACAAAGTGAAAACACGTCTTCAGAAAGGTTTGCAAATTTATTAAAAATTGAAAACTGAAATCTCTCCTTCCTAGAAGTATTCAGACCATTTGCTGTGGCACTTCAAATTGTGCTCAGGTGCATCTCCCCTTTGCTTTAATTCTCCTTGAGATGTTTGTAGAAGATGATTGTTATCCACCTGTGGCAAACTGATTAGATTGGACCTCGTGTTGAAAGGCACACCTCTGTGTATAGAAGGTCTCACAATTCACACTGCATGTCAGGACAAAAACCAAACCATGAAGTTCATGGAACTCTCTTTATTATCAAATTTTGGTTAGGCTTAGATCATGGCAAGGACAGAGAACTATTTCTAGAGCTTTAAGCATTCCCAGTGCCCTCAAAAAATATGAAATAGAAGGAGTTTGGGACCACCGGGACTCTTCCTAGAGTTGGACATACAGCTAAACTGTGTAAGAAGGGCCTTGGTCAGGAAGTTGACTGAGAACCCAATGGTCACTCAAACAGAGCTTCAGAAGTTCGATGCTGAGATGGGTGAACCTGCTGGAAGGACAACCACCTTAGCATGATACCACCAGTCAAGCATTTTTCGTAGAGTAGATAGAAAGAAGCCACCCTGACCTCATTAGGTTGAAGGTTTAATGGGTGACTCCAGTGGCCATGTTTAATCTGAGTTTGACGATAAATCCCTGAACAGCTCTTCTAAACACTTTCATTTTGAATATTTTCTGGCCAACAAATTCTTGTTCTTGTTTTTTGACTCTGAATTTTTAAATGTGCTTTGGTTCTGATGAAAAATCTTGGTTTTCGACTTTTGCTTCATTTTCTCTGACTTTAGTTCTTGGATTTACTTTTGATTCTGGCTAAAAGATTATTTTGAACTCCCATTAGCAAAATTGCCTCAAATCTCATCTTACATTCATCATCTGGTCCCCTCTCATTTAGAATACTGTCTCCAAGTTTTAAGATTGTACACCCTGTCCTTAGAAGGGCATTTTTGTAAAGTCTTGGACTTTTTAAAGTAGGCTTTTGAACTTTTAATGCCACAGCCCTTTTTTAGGCCTGTGTAGGCCAATGGTTGCCCATAGTGGTTGTGTCTTGGCTGACTGAGGTTATGCAATTGTTGAGCAAGTTGGTGAGGGTCTTGGTCTGCTCTGTGGGAGTTTTTGGACATCTCACTCCGCTTCACCACGTTTGATACTCCAGTATACAACAATTTTTTGCATCTTTTCCAGACAGTATTTTGTTTGTTTGGTTTGATTACAACCATTATGTGGCAGTGTTGTTTCGACATTACTACAGAAATGACCCAGAAGTGCTACACATGACGTCACCTGGTCAACGGGATAAAGTTTGTGTTGGGCACTAACTCGTTATTGGAGTTTGAAGGGTAGTGTCTGTTTTTCATCCTTCCATGTTTATTGTGTTACGTTTGATATTGTGGTCCTCGCTTCAAATCTTTTCTGCTATTCTTTATCTGGACAGCTTACAAATGGAGGATGAGGAGGCTGGGCGGGCCTGTTCTTAATATTTCATTGTCAAAGTTAAAAAATAAAACCGCAGTACTGCACTTGTATGCCCTTGTCAGAAAACTGCAGAGTTGAGAGTGGCACAGGTGGCCTTGGCAGCAACTCCAAGCTGGTGACACACAGGAGTGATGGTCAAACCAGGGTTCCTCCCAGCTCATGTTTAAAGTGCTTCTTCTTCTCTTCTTTGTGCTCTTTTTATGATCATACTTTATTTTCTACTGATATAATAATTTATTATGTATTTCTACTATTTGTCTAGTCATATATTTAGTGTCAATTTTATTTTTTATTTGTGTGATATTTTCTGTTATGTCCCTTCTATTTTGTGGGTGGATTCCCATGAGGTGGAGCCTCCTGTCCATCAAAGTTAAGGTTCTGCCCCCAGTCCTATAAAAGATGCTAAGAATTGAAGTCCAGGAACGTTTATTTCAAATGCGCTCCAGAGCTCAGTAAGTCTGTAAGTATTGTGCTCTTTGTGATATTTGAATTTTTAATTTTCAAGTTCTTGTGGTTCTGGATTAAGGATGCTCTTACGAAGTGCATTTTCTGTGATTTTGTGTACCTGGGTTACATTTGGCAACTTCTTTTTAGCTCACTAAAGCATTTTGTGCATTTTTTTATTAATAAACTTCCTTTTTGTAAGATTATGTAGACTTGCCGTTGCACTGCTGGAGTTTAAATGGTTCTCCCTCTGGAGAGACATGTTTTAAGGTTTTTGGGACACATTAGCTATTGCTTTGAATTTAAAAGCTTGACCTCCCTTCTGAGGAGTAGTCAGACTTGAAGCCTCCTGTTTTCCTAGGGCCAGGCCTTCTTTGGGGTGAGATATGTTTTGTAGGCCTCACCCCTGTGTTACTTTAGCTGCCAGAGTAATCATAAGAACAGTTCTTTAATTTCACTTAATTCAATCCATATTCACATATATATAGTGCTTCTTTCAGGTGACAGGCTTAGAGTTGCAAATGTAATTGAAAAATAAACAACTGGAAAGATAAAACAACATCAGCTCTCTGTGTCTGTTAGCTACAAGTGGCAGCATTCTCACCTTCACTTCCAAACATCAGTGGTCTCATGTCTTAACTCTTTTAGGCCAATATCGACCTTTGTCGAGACAAGGTGTTAAGGGTGGACGTCGATTCAGAGGCAAAGGGTGATAAAATTTGTAAACGTCAATAAAACTCACAGTTACGCTATATGTAGACCCTCTTTGTTAGGAGGACTTTTAGACTTATTGACCTGATGTCGAATCCCTGCGTTTGAATGAGTAGTAGAGAGTAAAAAATGTCTAAAATGGCATCAACATCGGGCAAGAGAGTGAAGTAAATTCACAAAGCAAATTACTCAGTGTGCATTATTTATTTGTTTGTTTGTTTGCTTGTTTTTTGCATATTATTAGTGAATCGGATTCTGACTTATCGAAAAGTGATCGGGAGATCAGGTACCTGCATCAGCTGATCAGTCCCTAGCCAATCATGCAGATGACACACCTATGGCAACGTTCATCTAGGAGAACTACACAGACACTCATCAAACTCCGATTTTCATGCAGACGATCTGGAGATGAAAAACAAAAGACAGGTACCTGCTTCATCTGATTGATTCCCAGCTGATCATAGTGCTGAACACGCTTGTGTAGCTGACGCGTCTACTGCAATGTTCGCCCTGGAAGGACTACGCAGACATAGAACCATGGGAGGTAAGCTGGCTACTGGACTTCATCAAATGACAAGGTGTGCTGGTGGACACCACGGATTACTAACCATTCGACTGCTTCAAGCTGTTTTCTTCAAGAAAGTGCCTTTCAGCTTATGAATGATGTGACAAACAGGTATGTAATAAGTATGTGAATTTACATACTGTAGAGGCTCATGGAGCATAAAAAAGTGTGTGACATTTGTCATAAATAAGTATTTTATGTTGATTCATGTATGGAACCACTCAGAAAACTGGGATTTTTGGAAAATATTACAGCCCTGGGACAAACGGTAAAAAAACAGCCCTTAAATGAGTTAACATGAATGTTATCGTAGAGAATGACAACATACTATGGCAATTCTTAAAGTGACATTTCCAAATAATATTGGTTCTATCTCTCCATTATCCATACATCCATCATTGAACCTGCTTAATTCACTACAGTACTGGACACAGAACAGATTCCAACCCTAAATGGGGTGCCATGTGTTGCATAATCAGACACCTCTAAAGACCCTTCTGTCAAACTCCTCAAGAATGTGGACAACACAACTATCATTGGCCTCATCAGATATGGTGATGAGTCTGCATATAGACAGAAGGTTGAGCAGCTGGCCCTTTGTTGTGGTCATACCAATCTGGAGCTAAACACACTCAGATCTGTGCAGTCTCTCTCTAAAGACCCTTCTGTCAAACTCCTCAAGAATGTGGACAACACAACCATCATCGGCCTCATCAGAAATGGTCTGCTAAGCAAATAACTGCAAAAGTAAAAGGTAGAAGAGAGACAAAGTTTTAGAGGGTTGACATCAAAAGCCATTGGAATGCTGGTTCCACAATGCCTCTGGGCTGCTCTGGGGTTGGCTGAGCCATTTCAGAAAACCTTTCGCTGGAATGGGAGCCGGGGAGGAGGTCTTGTGACAGGGCTGTTCCCTTTCCTTTCAACACATTGTTTTATTATGTCATAAAAGAAGCCTTCTTCCGCTAAATCAGTGTGTAATTATGTAGTTTGTTGAGAATTTATAGATTGTTTTGACATTCAGGAATAATAAAGTTATATGATTGCCTGCACAATATGATTTTTAAAATTTATAAGCACAGCCCACTCCCCGATCTCATACTGTAAGAGAAAAACAAAACAAATTGTTTTTTTGTGCTTACCTTCATTAAAATTATGTTTGGTTAATTGCTGACTCACTGCTGACTGGTCCCGTATCAGTCAGTGTACTAGTAGGATTGTCATGAATAGTTAATGACTTGCGGGTAAATGCAGACAGAGGCCATTTATCTGTTCTCATCCTCCTAGATCTGAGTGCCACATTTGACACCATTGATCACAATATTCTTAGAAATTGCCTTAATCGATGGGTGGGCCTCTGTGGCAGGGTCTTAAATTGGTTTGAATCCTACCTGGCAGGTAGAAAATTCTTTGTTAGTTGTGGCAATTACAACTCAAAGACACATGATATCCTACAGTGCATCCAGAAAGTATTCACAGCACATCACTTTTTCCACATTTTGTTATGTTACAGCCTTATTCCAAAATGGATTAAATTCATTTTTTTCCTCAGAATTCTACACACAACACCTCATAATGACAACGTGAAAAAAGTTTACTTGAGGTTTTTGCAAATGTATTAAAAATAAAAAAACTGAGAAAGCACATGTACATAAGTATTCACAGCCTTTGCCATGAAGCTCAAAATTGAGCTCAGGTGCATCCTGTTTCCCCTGATCATCCTTGAGATGTTTCTGCAGCTTAATTGGAGTCCACCTGTGGTAAATTCAGTTGACTGGACATGATTTGGAAAGGCACACACCTGTCTATATAAGGTCCCACAGTTGACAGTTCATGTCAGAGCACAAACCAAGCATGAAGTCAAACGAATGGTCTGTAGACCTCCGAGACAGGATTGTCTCGAGGCACAAATCTGGGGAAGGTTACAGAAAAATTTCTGCTGCTTTGAAGGTCCCAATGAGCACAGTGGCCTCCTTCATCTGTAAGTGGAAGAAGTTCAAAACCACCAGGACTCTTCCTAGAGCTGGCCGGCCATCTAAACTGAGCGATCGGGGGAGAAGAGCCTTAGTCAGGGAGGTGACCAAGAACCCGATGGTCACTCTGTCAGAGCTCCAGAGGTCCTCTGTGGAGAGAGGAGAACCTTCCAGAAGGAAAACTATCTCTGCAGCAATCCACCAATCAGGCCTGTATGGTAGAATGGCCAGACGGAAGCCACTCCTTAGTAAAAGGCACATGGCAGCCCGCCTGGAGTTTGCCAAAAGGCACCTGAAGGACTCTCAGACCATTAGAAAGAATATTCTCTGGTCTGATGAGACAAAGATTGAACTCTTTGGTGTGAATGCCAGGCGTCACGTTTGAAGGAAACCTGGCACCATCCCTACAGTGAAGCATGGTGGTGGCAGCATCATGCTGTGGGAATGTTTTTCAGTGGCAGGAACTGGGAGACTAGTCAGGATAAAGGGAAAGATGACTGCAGCAATGTACAGAGACATCCTGGATGAAAACCTGCTCCAGAGTGCTCTTGACCTCAGACTGGGGTGACAGTTCATCTTTCAGCAGGACAATGACCCTAAGCACACAGCCAAAATATCAAAGGAGTGGCTTCAGGACAACTCTGTGAATGTCCTTGAGTGGCCCAGCCAGAACCCAGACTTGAATCCGATTGAACATCTCTGGATAGATCTTAAAATGGCTGTGCACCAACGCTTCCCATCCAACCTGATGGAGCTTGAGAGGTGCTGCAAAGAGGAATGGGTGAAACTGGCCAAGGATAGGTGTGCCAAGCTTGTGGCATCATATTCAAAAAGACTTGAGGCTATAATTGCTGCCAAAGGTGCATCGACAAAGTATTGAGCAAAGGCTGTGAATACTTATGTACATGGGATTTCTCAGTTTTTTATTTTTAATAAATTTGCAAAAACCTCAAGTAAACTTTTTTCACATTGTCATTATGGAGTGTTGTGTGCAGAATTCTGAGGAAAAAAATGAATTTGATCCATTTTGGAATAAGGCTGTAACATCACAAAATGTGGAAAAAGTGATGCGCTGTGAATACTTTCTGGATGCACTGTATATGGTGTTCCACAAGGCTCTATCCTGGGTCCGTTGCTCTTCTCAATTTACATGCTTCCGATAGGTCAGATTATCTCAGGGCACAATGTGAGCTACCAGAGCTTTGCTGATGACACACAGCTGTATTTATCAATAGCACCTGATGACCCCGATTCTCTTGATTCACTAACAAAATGTCTTACTTGTATTTCTGAATGGATGAATAGTAATTTTCTAAAGCTAAATAAAGAGAAAACTGAAATTTTAGTGATTGGCAATAATGGAAACAATGAGGCTATTAGAAATAAACTGGATACATTAGGATTAAAAGTCAAGACGGAGGTAAGAAGCTTAGGGGTAACTGTTGACTGTAACCTGAATTTTAAATCGCATATTCATCAGACCACTAGGACAGCATTTTTTCACTTAAGAAACATAGCAAAAGTTAGACCTCTTATATCATTGACAGATGCTGAGAAATTAGTTCATGTGTTTGTTTTCAGTTGACTAGATTACTGTAACGCACTCCTCTCAGGACTACCCAAATAAGACATCAATCGTTTGCGACTAGTGCAGAATGCAGCTGCTAGAATCCTAACTAGGAAAAGAAAATCCGAGCACATTTCTCCAGTTTTGATGTCACTACACTGGTTACCTGTGTCATTCAGGATTGACTTTAAAATTCTGCTTATGGTTTATAAAGCATTAAATAATCTTACCCCATATTATATTTCGGAATGTCTGACATCTTATATTCCTTAGATCCTCAAATAAGTGTCTCCTTAGAATTCCAAGAGCAAAACTTAAAAGAAGTGGTGAGGTGACCTTCTGCTGTTATGCACCTAAGACCTGGAATAGCCTGCCAATAGGAATTTGCCAGGGTAATACAGTGGAGCATTTTAAAAGCCTGCTAAAAACACATTACTTTAATATGGCTTTCTCATAACTTCACTTTAATTTAATCCTGATACTCTGTATATCCAATTCATTATAATAACTATTCATGGTGACTCTAAAGTCCGTACTAACCCCTACCCTCTCTTCTGTTTCTTTTTCCGGTTTCTTTGCGCCACCACCATCTACTCAAAGCACCGTGATGTTCCAACATTGATGGATTAAAAGCCAGAAGTCTGCATGACCATCATCATCAAGTCCTTCCTTCCGTGAGAACCTTACACACAAAGAGGACTATTTAATTTTTGTTAGGTAGAATGCCCAGAGGGGACTGGGCGGTCTCGTGGCCTGGAACCCCTGCAGATTTTATTTTTTTCTCCAGCCATCTGGAGTTTTTTTTGTTTTTTCTGTCCTCCCTGGCCATCGGACCTTACTCTTATTCTATGTTAATTAGTGTTGTCTTATTTTAATTTCTTACTTTGTCTTTTATTTTTCTTTTCTTCATTATGTAAAGCACTTTGAGCTACTTTTTTGTATGAAAATGTGCTATATAAATAAATGTTGTTGTTGTTGTCATAATGCACTTACAGATTACAGTGAAATACGTACTTCAGAATCGGAATCAGAGCCACATTTATTGGCCAAGTATATTCACATACTTTTACTTTTAATTTCACATTTTTTTCTCTCATAACAAAGCACATATAAGAAGTTTTATTTCTTTTAACCAAATATTTACTTTTAATAGGTTTAAGTAATTTGGAATTTGACATAATACTGAAAGATAAGGGGTGTTTCTAGAACTTACCATTTATCTGTATACTGATTGGTGTATATTACCTCTTTCAGGACGAATGTCGACTTTTGTTGAAACTCAGTGGTAGAGGACAGTGATCAGCTATAAACTGCAGCAAAACTCACCGTTACATTTTAGTTCAACTCTCTTTGCTAGGGGAAAAGTATACTTTGCTGATCTGACCTCGATTTCCTGCGCTTGCATGAGTAGTGAAGAGCAAACATCCTCTAAAATTGCATCAACATCTAATGAGAGGCCAAAGCAAATGTGCAAAGCAAAATACTCAGTGGGGGACGTTTTGCGTATTATTGCTGAACCGGATTTTGACTTGTCAGACTCCAATTTTGGAGGTGAAGGTTGAAAATGAAAGTGAGGTACCAGTATCAGCTGATCGGTCCCCAGCTGATTGTGGTGCTGAACCCAGTTCATGTAGCTGATGTGCCTACAATTACTTTCACCTGAGTGGACCACCACTTATGATGACAACAGGTACAAACCAGATTGCATCGCACAGAGATTGCCACTGCCATGTGAAGACAGCCAGGCAGCAGGCCCGCCCCACATTCCTGCTGGCCATTAAGATGCCCCCCACGCAGCCTATGCTGCCAGAGGCGCCAACAGCAGCACGCAGCAACAGACGTTTTATGTTGATTTATGTGTGAAACCATTGCTCTGTGGAAAAAATATTCAGCCTTCAAAGAGTTAAAATATTTTTAAATGTGTTATGTAAATGAACTTAAATGAAAAGACGCTGCTCTGTTAGATTTCTTCAGTCTGCCATGCTGCATTAACAAGAGAATGTGGGACTCCACCAGTTGGATTAAAGAAAGGACATCCATTTTTGAATTTCACTTAAAACAATGAATCAAGATTTTTCTTTATCTGCTTTGTTTTTTCCCATGCACTTACCCAGGAAGACCCAAAGCTACCATTGCTGCTGGTGGGGGGCTTCTACAAACTACTGAATTAAAGGTCTGAATTCTTATACGAGATTTCAGTTTGTGATTTTTAACAAATTTGCAAACCTTACAGTTAACACGTTTTCACTTTGGATGATAAAGTGTAGATTGATGGCAAAAATGGCAAATTTATCCATTTAAAATTAAACAACACAATAAAGTGTGCAGAAAGTGAAGGCGTCTGAATACTTTCTGAATCCACTATAGCTAATTTATTGAATTGGATGTTTTTCTTTACTTTTATTATAGTTGTAACCCCCTTGCACCACCCTTCCTTTAATCAGCGTGCAAGGCCCTGAGCTCTTTATTATGGTGTTGCCATCTCTATGGTTGGCATGTACAATATATGCCACCTTCAGCCTTTGAACACCTAACCAAATCACAGTTACTCAAATTTTAAGTAAAAATATTCTCTTTACTTAAATGCAAAATGAACAGGTTTCCAAACTTAAAATACATAATAAAACACAAACACTAAATTATTTACAGCTATACATATATCGTCCGTCCGATACTACTGGTGTGCTCACCCTTATTAATTACCACAGTCAGTGAAGTTTACTCACTAGGTTGGGGGCCCCAACCCGTAGCTCGGGTGCGTGGTGGCCAAACAAACAAAACAGAAATGGCCCCTTCACTTGAGGATTTAACTCAAGCCACTTAATTCCCCTTGGGATTAACAAAGTATCTATCTATCTATCTATCTATCTATCTATCTATCTATCTATCTATCTATCTATCTATCTATCTATCTATCTATCTATCTATCTAAAAAAAGCACGCAGACCTTGTTTGAATGTACTCTCCTTTATCCTCGGGTACCTCCTTTGGGCCTCTCGTCTCCCTCTCTCTTGAACAACCTCCTCACTCGCGGTTTGCCAGTGCTGAACTCGTGTCCTGCCGTCTTTCTATTATTTAGGTCACCAAATCACTCCGTCCACCACGTGTCAGGCCCTCTTCTCTCTCGACTCTCTTCATGTCCTGCAGTGGCACACTTACTTGTCCTTTCCATTGGCTAGAGACACCCTCTGTTTGATGGTGCACATTTACAGTGTTCCCCACTTGCTTTCTCCTCTCTGAAGTATTTATCGCTTCGGTGCGTCGCTTTGCGCGTCAGCGTTGTGCTAGACTGTTCTTTCTCACTTGTTACGTCGTTTCACTACTTTGTATACTTCACGTTCCCTTTAGCGTTCTTCTATCGCTTATTTCTGTCTAAACAGTTTAGCGCGCTGCTAAAGCTTTCTCTTCTCCCATCTTCTCCTTTTATGTTTTAGCGGTTTGCTAAAATTATTTCCTCTTTCTTTTTCCATCTCGTTTCGACGTTATGCCTCAACTGTCCCTCTCTTTTCTCTTTCTGTTTTTTCCCCTCGTCCTCTCTTTTTTTTTTTTACTTTCCTCCAATCCCGTCTCACAATTATCTTACCTGGACTGTGTATAGGCCAATCAGAGGACACTTACATATCAAACTTAACCTTACCCAACCCCATTTCAGTCAATAAACTTTATTAGCACAAACTCACATTCTGAAATTCTTTTTTTTCTTTTTTTTTAACCTAGCCCAGGTTACATAATTATCATTTTAATGTTATTTCCTGGGTAAAGTTCATTGTACCATACCGTACCATTTACTAAGCCCTCTGATTCCTGAGCAGGGACACAGGGGACTGGAGTCTATCCCAGCAGGCATAGGGCACAAGGCAGGACCAAACCTTGGATAAGGTGCCAGTCCTTTTGCTGGGTGGACACACACACATACATACGCACACACCCACTAGGGCCAATTTAGCATCACTGATCCACCCAACCTGCCTGTCTTTGGACTGTGGGAGGACATTGGAGCACCTGAAGGAAACCCATGCAGACACGGGGAAAACATGCAAACTCCACGCAAGAAGGACCTGGGATGAGAACCCCTGTCTCCTTAATGCACGGCTGCAGTGCTACCACTATGCCACCCAAAGTTCATTCTGATAATATTAATTATAGCATATTTTTTGTACATAAGCTGGATGGCTTCTAACAGTCTAGTCTATCCAGTTTTTAAAAGAAGACAAATATAATCTGTCTCTCATCACTGTCACCTCTTGGAGAATGTGACAACCCAGTTAGACCCTAAAGCGACGTGTGATAAAACGATTGACGGTGTACTACGCTTTATCCGTGCTACCCTTGGCTTCCTGTTTCGCAACACATTTTGTATTTCCTGCAGCACAAAGACCACATTAGTTCAAATACATGTACTTCCTATTTCAGATCATGAAAATGTCATTTATATAACAAAGCCCAGTGCTACTCTTGGAATGCATTACACACTCCCTGACTTTACGACATGATTTTAAAAGGTGGGCTTTATTACTCACATCTGAATTATTTACTTAGTCATTTTTTTTGGTTGAGTTGTGTCCCCAGAGAGAGGGACTCTCTTTCATCCGTTTATCCACCTGAGTCACCAGGGAGCAAACAAGTTAAGATGTACGCTCAGCCAGGATGTACATTCAAGTGAGCAAACAGCAACACTTTTACATGGCTCATCACCTATCATACAGTCGCCGTGTATGTTTTTAATCGGAGGTGACGAGAGCGGGAGAATATAATAAAGGGAAGGCGATCTCCCTATGATTGGCAGAGGCCGCGTATTAGGGATTTCTTTGAAATCGTCCACAGTGATATTACTGAGGAGTTGTGGGTACAAATATTTAGAATGAGCAGCTCAGCATTCACGTAGCTCAACAGGCCCTCTTGTGTCCCTTGCAGTACACGAATGAGATGCGCATAGCCATCGCGCTACATAAACTGGCTACCTGTGTGGAGTACAGGATTGTTGCCGAGACTTTTGGTGTGAGCTAATCCACCATTCACAGGTGTTAGTTAATATGGGGTGTGTCGGGTCATATGCTCTAAACTAATGAGTCAAAACTCTGTATGTTAACACTAATGGTACTGCTATGTATATACAGTGGAAACTCAGTTTGCGAGCATAATTCGTTCCAGAAACGTACTCGCAGTCCAAAGCACTCGTATTTCAAAGCGAATTTCCCCATAAGAAATAATGGAAACTCAGAAGATTCGTTCCACAACCCAAAACTATTCATATAAAAATGATTAATACAAAATATAAAGTAAAAATACATAAAACAAATTAACCTGCATTTTACCTTTGAAAAGAATCATGGCTGGTGTGAGTGAGTTTCTAATCTCTTGTGGGATTCCACACAACGGGATGACACGCGGAAGAGCGTCCCAAATAATCGCAGTTTGCCGTAAAAGCGAATCCGAAAAGATCGTGGACATGCTATAAGCGCCTGCCGTCGATGGGTGATACGAGGAACATTATAAATGCGCAGGGCACAGTACTACTTGGCCACGACCCTGCCTGACTGCTGTGTCTGTGTATAGGAGAGTGGCAGATCATGCTACAAAAACAAATAACTGCGCTGTTGCTGTTTCAAGCTGAATAAAGCTGGTGTTGCTAAAGTACTGAGACTCAGCTTCGTGTTTTGGGGTGCAAGATGGGAACTCGCACATCACAGCACACATGGGCGCACACACAGTCACAATGCTGTAGTAAACAGAATACGCTCATACGAATGTTGACTATATGAGTGAGGCACACCGACTCAGATGGAGAATAGGAGACGATTACCCACAATCCCGCAGCGAGAGAAAGAGAGAGAGAGAGAGAAGAACCATCAGCTCAGTTGTGATCACATGACGCTTAGCAGACAAGGGACATACTACTCGTATTGCAAGACCTCGCTCGTTTATCAAGTCAAAATTTATTAAAAATTTTAGCTCATCTTGCAAAACACTCGTAAACCAAGTTACTCGCAAACCGAGGTTCCACTGTACTTATATACAACTTTTGTGAACAATTTATGTGCCACATATGGTACATGTGTTGAACATGATGGCGAACAGGTTGAGACATTCCTGTAAATCATCTTGCACATATGAAATATGTTTTGTGAATAAATTGTTTCCGCCATTCAAATTAACATAATTTTGACTCACCCTGTACATCACTTTATCCAATGTGGAAGAGGCATGGCAAATTTTGCAGAGTAATTACGAGGCACACAAAATACCTCAGGTGTATGGTGCAATTGATAGCTCTCTTATCCCTAATCATGCACCAAGTGACGGGTAACGGGATGATGCTAACATTAAAGGCTGGGCATCTGTTGATCTGCAGGCCATCGTTGACGACAGAGTAATGCTCTATGTCATGTCATGTGACCTAAAAGCGAAAAAAGCGTTTCCACTGCAGTTTTGCAAATCATTGCTTTGACAAATCGCCTTGAAAACCACCATAAGCGAGCAATACATTTTTTTGTTAATTATGAGATTTTTTTCAAAATTCACGTGTTTCCATTACCGTTTTTTTTTTTTCGTTTCACAATTTCAAAATGCACATTAACTCTTTCAGGGCTGATGTCGACTTTTGTCAAAATTCAGTGGTAGAGGACAGTAATCAGCTGTAAACTGCGACAAAACTCGCCCTTACATTTTAGTTCGACTGTCTTTGCTAGAAGGACAGTTACGTAGCTTTGTTGATTCAACCTCGATTCCCTACGCGTGTATGAGTAGCGAAGAGCAAACAACCTTTAAAATGGCATCAACATCTGGCAGGAGACCGAAGCGAATGTGCAAAGCAAAATACTCCATGGACGTTTTACACAATTTTGTTGAATAGTACTCTTACTTGTCGCACTCCGAGTTTGATGCAAGTGATCTGGAGATGGAGATCGAAAACGAAAGTGAGGTACCAGCATCATCTGATCGGTGTCAAGCTGATCATGGTGCTCAACACTTTCATGTAGCTGATGCGCCTACAAAAGTATTCGCCTGGGAGGACCACCACTTATGATGACAAAAGGTACAAACCCCCGACACCAGCACCCCCCTACTGTGCGAAGACAGCCAGGCAGCCGGCCCACCGTGGTGCAAAGTTCTGCTCAGTCAGTGCTGCCAGAGATACTGAACATGCAACAACAGGAGCCACAGCACATAGCAACAGACATTTTATGTTGACTTATGTGTGAAACCATTGCTTTGTGTGCTTTTCAGAAAACTGAGTTTTTTGGAAAAAATATTCAGCCCTGAAAGAGTTAAGGATGTTAATGGAAACGCGGCTAATGACCTCAGACAGGTGATCTCCATTGAAGTCCTTCTTCTGGGTGTACTAAACTAAAACCAGTTGTCTGCACACTTATGTGAAGTATGAACACTTATGCTATCAGTTATTGTGTGTTTTATATTTGTAATTATTTTAGTCCACTTTGAAGAGATCTATTTTCAACCTGATACTAAAATCTTTTTCTATTGATCAGTGTCAAAAAAGGCCATAATAAAGGCATTTTATTAAATGACATGTACTGTAACTGATCATGGAAGATTTGTTTTCCAGCAAGACAACAACCCCAAGCAAAAATCTAAAGCTAAACAAAAATGGCTTCAAAACTACAATGGTAATAATCTGGGGCCTCAGTTATAAAATGTGGATTTGGGGATGAAAATATGTGCACGGCAAAAAAGCAGGAAAATGTGCATGCCTAAAAAAATCAAATTTATAAACACTGGCATACATTTTTATGCCATTTACCCTTTATAAATTACAATCACCTTGTGAATATGCATACGGAAATGCATGTTGAACGCCGCCCTGAAACATCCATATATGGTGCATGGTAATCAACCTCATACATATGCAATCACAATGTGGCAGAACTTCACTGGCTGCTAGAGCAGCTCCCTCCTGATGTGTCGAGACCCCGCCACTTGCATTTAAAAGTTTCAGGCTGCTATCCACAATTGAGAGTGCAAGGTCTTTATAGCACCTCTTCTCTGTGCTCAGGGGGTCTTTTGAGAATGTTCTGCATTATTTTTGTACCAAACATACCTTTTGAAATTACAGCCAAATAGTTCAACCTTGGTCTCATCAGACCATAATGCATTCTTCCGTATGATTGTGGGACACTTGGTGTACCTTTTTCAAATTTAGCCAGCCTTGGATATTTTTCTTTGTGAGAAAAGGCTTTTGTCTTGCTACCCTACCCAACAACCCAAACATATGAAGAATACGACTGATTGTTGTGACATGTAGGGAACAACCAGTACTTGACAGGAAATCCTGCAGCTCCTTTAGTGTTGCTGCAGGCCTCTTGGTGGCCTCCCTGGCCAGTTTTCTCCTTGTCTTCTCATCAATCTTGGAGGAACATCCTTATCTTGTTAGTGACACTGTTGAGCCATATTTTCTCCACTTGTGGATGACTATCTTCGCTCTGCTCCATGGAGATGTTTAAAGCTTTGGATTCTTTTTTGCAGTCCTGTCCTGAATGATGTATTTCAATGATGAGATCCCATTCATGTTTTAAAAGCTCTTTGCGTACCATGACTTTTGGAGTATGTTGCAACCAAGGGAATATCAGAATAATCAGAATAAAGCCAAACTTTATCTGAACTCAATCAGAGCCCCTTTAATTGATGTGAGGTGTATACTAACTACTGTTTGAGATGAGACTTGTTGTGATTGGTTGATTCTGAACACAGCCACAAGCTTGATTATTAAAGGGTGCGCACACTAATGCGACTAGGTTTATTTAGGGTCTGTTTCTTTTCCTTTTTTCATAAAAAAGCTTCTGATTTGTTTTCTCCTTCTTTGTATACACTTTACAAAGATATCAAGAGTGCCACACATCCCTTTCCAGCACCCCCATGACCCCCCATGCTCTCACAATCCATCTACTGACTTCATAGGAAGAGTCACTGAGACATGAATGTCGCTGCTCTGGTAAGTAAACCTCTCGATGAGGTCGACACTCTCTCTGCAGACAGACACACTGCTGATGGCTGTGCCCAAGAGGTCATTAAAGGCCTGGATCTTGGTTTTTATCAGGACACTCGCAAGCCCAGACACTCTCGAGAGCCCCTTTCAGAGCCTCCATTGACTCCACGAAGATCATAGCATCATCTGCAAAGTCAAGATCCGTGAATCTTTCTTCACCAACAGATGCCCCACAGCTGCTGTACCCCCACGACCTTGCCCAACACCGAGTCCATGCAAGCATTGAACAGTGTAGGACAAAAGGGTAGGTCTTTGCAAAAGGACGATTGTCCAAGTCTTTAGAGTTCTGGTGCTTCCTGTCTTGCTATATGGTAGTGAGACATGAACACTATCCAGTGACCTGAGACGTAGACTGGACTCCTTAGGTACTGAATCCTTGGGTTCTACTGGATTGATGATGCTTACGGAGTCCCAAGTGAGTCACATTACCTGCATTGTGAGGGAGTGTCAGTTATGGATGCACTATGGCCATGTTGTGTGAGTCTCTCACAGGATCCACATTGCTAAAGACCCAAGCGTCTGGACCAGGCCAAAGCTATTTGACGGTCATTTCCAAGGGGTGGGACTGGGCGATGTGTCTGCCTAAGGGGTTGCCAACCAGGACCAAGAGCTGTACTAGTGCATGCTCCCTAACCTGATCTGACCTATATAGATTGCAATTTTGCAATAAAGGTGAAATAAGTTCTGACAGGATTTATCTTTGCTTAATTTTTTTTTATTGCACAAAATCTGTGATTTTAGCCAGTGTGTGAAAAGTTTTTAATCCACTGTAGGTGTCAAAACAATCTATAAATTATCTTCAAACTACATAATTACTGTACATGCTGATGACACGCTAGGCAGTTATCGGAAGAAGGGCTCTTTTATGATTTAATTAAAAAAATGTGTTGAAAAGTAATGGAACAGCCCTGTTTCAAGTCCATCTGCCTGTTCCCATTCCACTGAGACGCTTTCTGAAATGGTGGGTCCTACCAATGAGCAGTCCAGAGGCATACTGGAACATCAGAAGACTAGAAACAACATCAGGCGCCTCCCCACCTCAGGAGTTTTTTTGCAAGAACCTGGGACTTTTTAGAAACTCAAGGAACTTTTGTAGCATTCCCACTGCAGTAATTCAGATCACTTGTAGTTCCTACTCCAGGGTAGAGGATGTGCTTGTCATTCAACCAGAAACGATTATAATGAGCACCGAGATGGAAAGACCGAGACACACGCCGAATGGGAGTTAAGCCCAATAACGGGTGGGTTTATTCCACCACAAATGATTTACAGAAGTCTTCTAGAAGAATCAAACGGCGCTATAGTAGCTGTGTAAGATGCCCCATACAGATAACAGTCACTTCACTAGACAGACTATTCCAAACTCGCAGTGTTCCCAATCATCACCCGCCGTCCCGTGTGGTGTCCCTTTCCCCCTTTCTTCTGTTGTGTCTATTTATAATGCCCTGGGAGTCTCCACCTGCCTTCTTGGACTTGGAAGGTGTAACGAGAAATTTAAAGGGAGCTCAGCACCCCAGTGAATACCCTGCCATCAGTCACCCATCTAGCCCGCGCCCATCTGTATGGTGACAGGGCTGACTACTACACTATTATGGGCGGGGCTCAGGCACTGATTGGTTGACCACAAGCACTGGCGTCATCTTACATATCTGGTTTGGACTTTGGAGAGTTGTCAGTGAAGATGGAGCAGCGCAGTTTACACCACATCTCCCTTCATAGCTGCATCTTCAGTGCACTACCCCAACAAGGCAATAATCTCCCCCATGAACTCTCGGTTGTGCCGCATTTTACAACACATCACACTTCATAGCTGCCTCCCTGGTGTGCTGTGCTATACAATTCATCAAAGCAAAAATCTTCACCA
The DNA here is from genome assembly GCF_900747795.2 of Erpetoichthys calabaricus. Taxonomy (NCBI): domain Eukaryota; kingdom Metazoa; phylum Chordata; class Cladistia; order Polypteriformes; family Polypteridae; genus Erpetoichthys; species Erpetoichthys calabaricus. The sequence continues at coordinate 81,574,749 of NC_041409.2, forward strand.
TGAAGTTGGGTTTGATTCAGAGCAACAATGTGAGGGTGTCCCGCATGAACTTGCACCGCATCTCTCTTCACAGCCATCTCCCTAGTGGGCCATGCCATACATCACATCGAAACAATGATCTCCTCCGTGAACTCCCGGTCACACTGCCCTTCGCACCGCATCGCTCCTCTTTGCATATTACAGATTATGCATAAAGGTTACAATTCCTGTTGTGCGGTGGGAACACAACACACAAAGTGACCGGGGACCACAAGTGAACTAGGGTGTACATCGTACAGGACCTCAGTGGTCCCTGAAAACTGCTGCTGCAAACATGAAAGCGTTCATGGCTGCCACGGTTGCTAGACAGATTACGCAAGAAGAGTTACTTGTCACCTCAGATGTATATAGTAGTAAGTGTTTTGATTTATTTATAAACACAATCCTGTTGCAACTTTATTTCGCTTTTTCAATTTAACAACCTTATTTAAGTCATCAGAATGATTTTTACTAAAATTGAGATATGTTTGTCTAAAGAAAGAAAACAAAAAGCAGACGCTGTGACTTATTACAGTAATACAGTAGTTTATTAATTTGTCAGTTTATCTTATTTTGTCTCAACACTTCAGCGTGTTTGGCTTGGGGTTTTATTAGAAATAACAGTTTAAAAAGTAAAACTTGGGTTTGTGAACCTGCTCACATGTTAGCATTTCCCATCAAATACAAAAGTGTGTCAGTGTGCACTTATTTATTAAGCGTATTTAATCTATTTGTTATTTTCTACATCTCTAAGAGCCATATTTAAATAATTTTATCTTTGCTTACTGAGAAAAAATTTTTTTAAATTAAAAAAAATCCTTTTTTGTGTTTATTTGTTGTTACTGAATTTGTGGTAACTTTTTTATTAATCAAAGTTTTGTTTATTATTAATGTTATTGAAAATATTTCAGAAAGTTCAGAAAATGTTCTGTGATTGTTGCAATTTTCCACATTAGCACTATGCAAAATTGTAATACATAGTTCAGTTAACCCATAAAAATATAATGGGAAAGGTCATGTGACCGAAACAATGATGTGGGAAAGACTGGAATTTATCACAGCAAATATTTCAGGACCTCTCACCCCCCGCTCCCAACCACATTCTTTAACATTCTCTTTACCATTTCGGTCTTGAGCCAGAGCTGATGGCAGCACCAGTAGTCAGAACATCGAGTGGCTGCACCACCTTAAACAAGCCTTGAGAAGGTTCCAGAAGTCTTTCTTTTTAGTTTTCTTGTTCTATAGCCAATCTGGTGTGTGTTCAGACCAAAGTGTGTGTGTGTGTCTGTTTATTTGTTTACTTACATATCTACCTATTGTGATATATGGCCGGCAGTTTATCCAGGCCAATACCCCCAAGCCGCCAGATGGAGCCCTCCCTGCAACATGGAGGTGCCCCAAATTCCAGTAGGGCATCATGGACCTTGGAGTTTTCCTTCACAGCTCTGCTGGATACTGTGGGGGCCGCCAGGGGACGCTTCAGGGAGGCACAAGGATTTATATTTTCATTATAGCCCGGAAGTACTACCTCGTTACGAGGACGGAAGAAATGAAGTACTTCCGGGCTGAAGAAAAAGAAGAGTTTTTGATCTGACTCGAAAGTGCTAGGAAGTCATGTGGACTGAGGGACAGAGGTATTTCTGGGTCAAGGACTATAAAAGGACTGTGGGAGATCCCAGCAGTGAGCCGAGTTGGGAGAAAGGGTGACTGAGGTGCTGGGAGTGGAGGATTAGTGTATTGTGATTATTGTTATTATTATTGATTGATTATTGAGTATTGTGGTGGTGGAGGTGCTTTGTGCACATTATATAAACATTAAATTCATTTCTTGGACTTTTATCTTGTGTCTTGAACGTGTTGTCTGAGGGTTCAAGGGGACGACAATGTCCCCTATCTGTCACACTATTTATTTATTTTAAGAGCTTCTGTAAAAAGCCAAATTTCTCCTGGGGACAAGTAAAGTTTTTTTCTATCTATCTATCTATCTATCTATCTATCTATCTATCTATCTATCTATCTATCTATCTATCTATCTATCTATCTATCTATCTATCTGGTCTGGTTTGCTAATACATTTTTATGGTAAATGTAAAAACTGAAAATGTCTGTTAATCTTTCAAGTTGCTTTGGCTAAAGACGTCTATAATGAAAGCAGGAATCATAAGAACACTTCAAATTGCAGGCATAAAGCTCAAATATGAAGAATTTAGGAAGACTAATCTGCGTTTGTATTTCACAACCCCATGCAGCTAACAGCAGCTAAAATAACTTTAATGTGACATTTGTGAATGTTAAAAGTTTTAATGTATGAAGCAGGGTGTCTAATCTATCTATCTCTGCTGCTGTGTCAGTGATGCTGAAGAGTGCAACGGTAAATAGAAGAAAGTGATTGTTGATTGTGGCAGTCTTCATGTTGGTTTACCTGTGAAATGACGCACTTTTAAGTAACTAAAACTGCCATTCTGGTCTGTAGCAGTGTGGTGAAGTGGTCCTTGGCACCCAATTGGCACACAGTTTAGCACACAATTACCTCAATCCATGGGCTGAATTGGCCATTTCAGCATTGCACTCGTAGCATTAAAAAGTGCGGGTCTCGTAAAAAGTGGCTGTTCTGCATGATGCTGGTCAGAAGTACAAGATAGGGTGACTTTGTCCACTTAAGATGTGCACGTCTTCACTGATAAGAATCCTCTTAGATAATTGTATATCCCGTAATTGCAGAGTGAGATTTCAGTCCTCAGCTAACATGGCAGCACTAAGGAGACCTCTGCCTACCATGGAGTGTTGCCCACACTGATGGACATGCACATCTGTCAGGTGTGGCTGGAACACCAGAAAAATGAAATGCAGTAACTGAGTGAGAAGGTGACTGAGCCAGGGGTTTATACTCAGCCTCCTTTATTTGCAAGGCACTCTGGTTAATCTCAACGCCACCAGGCTGACCACTTGTCTGTTTTTTTTTTTTTTGTTTCACGTGATTCTTCCTTCTTCTGTTACTTTAACACTTCCAGCAGTTTTGAAGGATCAAAGAATGGGGAGAAATTTGTACTTACAGCCTGCACTTAATCCAATACCACAGCTCTCAGATCAATCTTAATGACTTTTTCTTTTCTTGTTTTGTCATCCCCTTATAGACAGTACGATTATTTCAGTGTCTTATTTGTGCTTACATCAAGTAACGTCTTCTGCTTTTAAAAGTTATATTTAAAGAGCAAGGAAAATTTAAAAGCTGGGCTTTCTAACTCTGTTGTATGCAGTAGCTGCAGGTTTTGACTTTACTCCATTATTTAATTCTAACACAATTATTGCTGCCAATGGAAAACGCTTGATTTTTTTAATGTTTATTTCATATACAAACATACAACCCAGAGCCCTTAACTGCCTTTTTCATTCTTAAACAGTTGTGCCCAGCATGGCTAACACTGGTGCCTCACAGCTCCAGGATTTGAACCCGAGCCCAGTCACTGGGTGTCCAGATTTTAAACGTTTTCCCTGTGTCTGCCTTAGCATTGCCATCACCAGTTTTCTTCCTCACAAAAGGCATTCATCTCAAGTTATTGAGCCCATTATGTGTGAGTGCAGGTGAACAAGACTCAAAATCAGAGACAAATCAAAGCCACGTTATAATAATGTACCTGGTGGAAAAACACAAGGGAATATCAAAAAATAAAGGCAATTTGAAAATCACACAGTAACCGCAACAGATAGAAGCTAATTCAATACAACGTGTTCATGATGGCTTATGGGTAGTTTGAACAGGCACAGTGCTGCACTCAGCCTTTACTCTAGTTCAAGCCAGTCAAATGAACATGGTTTATCTGCTGTGGGATTGCACCATTGTTGAACAACACACCATAGTGAGATTTGTTTGGGCAGAAGGAGGGAATCCTGTAGAAGTTCACTGAACGACATCGGCTTGTGCAGATACTGTAAGTAAGCTGTCTGGGTTCCCATCTGGCAAGTCATCATACACCATGGCATGTGCAGGTCCATAGTTGATACCCAAATGTGCAGCAACAGCCCACAACGTAATCCGTCGGTCTCCTCTCATGAAAGGCATTTGCTATGTTAATGTGGGTTTGTGTGCGTGAAGTTGGTGGTTAACCACATTGAGCTTCCTCGGTTACACTTGTTCTTTCTGCTTTAAATCTTTCTACCCATTCATAAACTTTTGGTTGAGTCATGCGGATTTCACTTCTGCATTGAGCCAACATCCTTCGGTTAATTTGTGCAGGTTTCACTCCCTCTACCCAAAGAAATCTCACTATGGCGCGTTGTTCAGCAATGGTGCCATTCTGGAGCGGAGCGTCCGTGTTCATCTGATCTTGGCTTTGACTAGACCAGGGGTGCCCAACTCCAGTCCTGGAGGGCCGCAGTGGCTGCAGGTTTTCATTCTACTCCTTTTCTTAATTAGTGACCTGTTTTTGCTGCTAATTAACTTCTGTTGAATTAAGTTTAATTGACTTGGTTTTTAAGAAATGTTTCCCTGAATTTCTTCATCGTTCCTCTGAATTGCTTCATTTCTTTCCTTAAATGGCACCAACGCAGAAGTGATATGTGAAGAGAGTGAGCCAACAGAAGGCCAGCTAAGTCAGGGCCTCAAACTCCAACCAATTTCATTCCAACCAGCTGCTTATTGAGGCGCTGAGTCTTGTCGTTAATTAAACCCTTTCTTTAATTCCATGGCTTGTTGCCGCTCTCATTGTGCAATAGCAGACATTTCCGAAATGAAGGACTTTCTCTTTTCTAAGAGCAGATCAGCATTCCTGAGACCTTCACCTTTCTTTATTTTCTGATATTGTATGATGGTCACAGTTTGCTGGGCCTGTTTTGGCTCATTTTGTGTCTCGTTATTGTTTGGCTGCTAATTATGGAAAAAGAAACAATTAAGGGGTCTGAGTCTCCAAGAGCAAGTCAAAGAAAATGAATTCAAAAGAAGTTAATTAGCAGCAAAAACCGGTCACTCATTAAGAAAAGGGTTAGAATGAAAACCTGTGGCCACTGCGGCCCTCCAGGACTGGAGCTGGGCACCCCTGGACTAGACTAATGGCAGAACGATGCACTGTGCGTGTTCAAACTACCCATAAGCCATCACGAACATGTTGTATTTTGTCAACTTCTATCTGTGGCACTACCCAGAAGCAATCGCAAATATGTTGCATTGCGTCAACGTTGTCATATAATTTTCAAATTGCCGTTTCTTTATGATTTACACTCTGTCACGCGTTTGCACATGGGAGGCAGTTTAAGGGCTCTGGTGATGGTAATTACTCGATAAAACCAGGGGTTGGCACTGTGTTCTAATGCCTTCTCTCTTCCTCTCGCTGCAGAACAGAAAATTGACAGCCATTCTACCACTGACGTCATTTCCATTGTCCGTTCTTCCTGCCTGGAACCCATATGACCGGAAGTGCAATCATTTTGAAATCAGTTCTATTTTGAGCTCTCGTCTGAAAAGACGCATCTGCAACTCATTGCGTGTATTTCATGCTACCAACTACTTTAGTTATGTGGGGTCATCACAGTGGTGCCCTAACTGTCCGACATTGTCTTGTCTCCTCTTGGCACTTCATGTAAAGAATTGCTGTCTTCCTGTGGTTACGTGGTGCTTTTTCAGGTACTTCAGTTTTCCTCCGATTCAGCATGTGTTTTGTGTTAGTTGCCTGTTCTAAACTGGCCTTTTATGTGAGTAAGATCTGTTACAAAATGGAGTAGTGTCCTGTCTATAGTTTGTTCCCATGCTGCACCTTTTGCAACCAAAACAGACAATGGCTCCTCATCACCCTGAACAGCAAGTTAGAAAATAAAAGAATGGAGCCACATTTAGATTCTTTAATTGTTTCCTTTTCCTTAATCAGCTGCCTGTAACAATCAGATACAAATAATATGCAAACTTGACCAGCTGACCTAATCCCCCTGTGTGCTTTCATTGTTATATACCTGTATTGTGATGCTGCAATCCAACATGGCAAAAAGGGGTACACAGGCCTCAAAATAAATGAAAACCTGACCGAGACTTCACTGGACAGCCTCCGAAACATGTCTCACTTCAGGGCAGCCTTATCTCAAACTTAAGAGGCAGGCTTCCGGGCCTACACAGGCCTGAAATAGGGCACTGGCTTTAAAACGTAATATACTTTTAAATGTTCAGAAAAATACAAGAATGGGAGAAAAAAACTCACTTTAAACGACATAACAAAAACTAAAACAGTGTTATTTAAAGAATTTATTGAAAAAAGAAAGAACAATGTATGTCAAAACAAGGGAAAAAAGCCAAAAAGAGTGTGACAATAGTGCTTAAACCGGCACAGGCAGACACAAGAGGCACACTTACACGAGTTCACGCTTTTTATTTTCTTCTTTTCCAATTCAGCAAAGCACACAGTGCACAAACCTCAATAAAGCTCAGTCCCTTTACTTCTTCTCTGTCTTCTTTTCTATTTGGCCGCCTCGCCTCCTCTCCTCTCCTCTTCAGCTCTGTCCTCTGCCTCCCAACTCCGGCTCCCTGAATAGACTGAAGCGGTCCCTTTAATAATGTACCCAGATGTGCTCCAGGTGCTCCCTGAGGTGTGGCGGAAGTGCTGCATGGGCACCCAGAAGCACTCCAGATGTACCTGCTTCCTGGTCCAGCAGCACTTCCTGGAGTGGTGGAAGTGCTGCATACCGTGGCTTCTGAACCATCCAGGCGCCCTCTGGCGATGGCCACAGGTCCCCACAAGGTTGAGCTTCCAAGCTCTGTTCCCGTGGCCCCAACACCTACCAGGGCAGTTTCCTTCTCGGGTTCCAGGGGATGTACTGCTCCTCTCCCGGTCCTTCCATCCTCCAGGCATCCCGACTGGGCATGAGCCCCAGCCGTCCACCACAAGAGACAAATGATCTCCCTAAAATAGGCCTCCCAAGGTTAACGAGACCAAGTCTACTATCCTGTACTCGGAATCGAAAAACAGAAGGAAAGAATCCACAAAACCAGAAAAATCAATGCAATACTCAAACCACCAACCTTAATGTTAATCTACTGGGACCGTCTGATTTGTGAATTTCTCTCATTTTTGCGTTGCGCCCTCCCCCACCATAACCTATCGTCTAAGGGGGAGGAGCAAAAGCTTTAGATCTATCAAAAATTTCCATCTCCGGTTTTCAACGGATCTCGATGTTTTAAGGTCCCCGATGCCAAAAACATTGATAACTTGATGCTAGGTGTGTGTCCGTCTGTGTGTCACAGTTTCTTGAAGATGGTCTAGAGCTAAAATGGGTTGACGGAAGAAATACCAAACTCTAGACTTAAGATTGTTATGAGGTGACGATGTGCTGATTAGTTTTTCAGCAAAATTGTGTAAGAGAAAGAGGGACTCTAGAGGGACTGAGGAACGCTCACATCTGAATTTTTTTAAGTGATGTCCAACACCTTTTTGTTAATTCTCAGACTCATTTTTTTATACCCTAGAATCCTATTTTACTGATAGTTTGTGGATTAGCAACTTGGTTTCAATTTTATACAATTGTTTGGGTCATTTTTACCGCCATTTTGTTTGTTCCATTATCATTTCATTTGTACTCCCATCATGAGGAAACTTCTCGTTGTCAAGAGATCCCTTCCTGGCCAGGATTCAGTCCCTTGTTTTATGTCCTTCTGGTTCAATTATCTGCTCTCTTCTCCATGCCCCATGTTCCATGTGTTTTGTGGGTGGTCCTCCAAGAGATGGGGGGCCACCTGCCCATCACTGCAAGGACTGCCCTCAAACCTATAAAAGTGGGGGGCAACCTACAGTTCTATATTAGTGTAGTGAATTCTCTTGAGTATTAGTGTGATTTTCTGTGTTTTGTGTATACTTGGATTTTTGAATTTTTGCCTTGGATTTTATATTGAGACTTTGTTCACCTTGGATTTCCTTTGCCTTTTCAGCCAATATCATTTTTGCCTTTTCCATGGAGCTTCCTGTTATTACAGAGCATTTCTGTATTAATAAATCAACAAATTATAAATATTCTATGTGCCCACTGTGTTACCAGCTGGGGTTTTTGACTGTAAATCCCCCTCTAATGGGCATTTTGAGAACTGTTCAGGACTTACGTTCATTGGGACCTCAAGCTAGTGACGTCATGGTGGCCCCGCCACTTAGGGTTTCACCGACAAAACACAAGAAATAGATTGAAACAACTTAAATACTCAATACTATGTAATACATACACATAACAGTATTATGTTTATTTATTATATAGTGAGGAGTCCAGGGTTTGTATCCAGGGTCCATCTTGTGTAGAGTTTGCATGTCCTCTCCATGTCTGCTTCAGTTTACTCCCACAGTCCAAACACATGCAGGTTAGATGCCTTGGCATCATTTAATGTGCCCTAGTGTGTGTGTGTGTGTCTGTGTGGATATATGTGTGTGTGTTTGTGTGCTCGCTCTGCGATGAACTGGCACCATGTCCACGATCTGTTTCTGCTTTGTGCTATATACTAGCAGGGATGGCCCCCGGCACCCCCCCGGTATAAATTAAATGGGTTCAAAAATGATGTGATACGCCATTATAATATTAACAAAAATTACATAAAATGAAAATTTTGTTAAAAATGACAAAACAAATTTCAAACATTAAGATGGAAAGCAAACATAAGCCAGAGAACAAACCCTGGCTGTAATATAACTATCCCTTTAAATAAAGCATTTTGAAAATAAGGACTTAACAGTGAAGGAAAGAGAATGAATCATTTTAAATTATAAGGATGAAATTCTGAAACAAGAAAACCTAAAATATTTGGAATGAGCACATTCCCAAGATACTCTGCGTCTTTAGCAGCAGCATTTGGCTTTTAATTAAAATACTAATAACAAGTGGAGACTCAGGGTCGTTTCTGATGCCCCCAGTAATCACTGATATTTTCACGTTAGATAAATCCCACTTGAATTTTAACACATTGTCATGGCAGCTTGAAGCACAATGGTCTAATGGGGAGTTGTGCTGCCTCACAGCTCCAGCCTCTTCAATGTCAGTGAAGATTTTCAACATTCAGCCCCTCTGTGGCCGAATTCCGCTTTACCTGAAATAAGTACATTTAGGAAATGGAAGGATGGATTTGTCATTCTGATGGAAAATGTGGTTTTGATCAGCTGGGGGTGGTGAAACAGCAAAGTGAACCTTGACGTCCTTTTCAGAACGTGATTTAAAACATTGCTGATAAGTGGCTGTATTGACTTCCTCTCTGCGTCTCCTGGGTTAATCTTATATATAAACGTCTATGCGTGGAAGTGTGTGTGTCTGTCTGTCCGGCCTGGAACTGCGAGGCTACAATGTGAAGCTCAAATAGCCGGCAAGGCAGCCCCAAGTTAATGAGTCGAAAGATGTACGAGGCTACAGCATGAAGCTGAAAGAAAGTAACTCCGTCGTCAAAGTGAAACTGCCAAGGAAAGATAAACTTGCTTAGCCGCTAATACACAAGCGAGACAAGCACATCGGCAAAATGAAACCTCAGAGGAGAGAGAAACTCGCTTAGCCGCTTATAGATAAGGTGGCAAGCATGTCCGCAAAACAAAACCGTCGACTCTGCATTTCAGCTCTATTTTCTGACAATTTCAATAGTTTCTAGGAGCCCAGGCTTTTTACAGCACAGGCTTACACTGCTAATTAAACATAAGATGCCGTTGGCCATCTAGGAGACACTTGCAGAAGGTCGCTTGTGAGCAGTCTCACATATCACATGTCCTTTACACAAATCAAGCAAATAAAACTGAAAACTGATTGCTCTTTTCGATCTACATGCTTCCGTTAGGTCAGATTATCTCGGGACATAACGTGAGCTACCACAGCTATGCTGATGACACGCAGCTGTATTTATCAATAGCACCTGATGACCCTGACTCTGTTGTTTCACTAACACAATGTCTTACGTGTATTTCTAAATGGATGAGTAGTAATTTTCTCAAGCTAAATAAAGAGAAAACTGAAATTTTAGTGATTGGCAATAATGGATATAATGAGATTATTAGAAATAAACTTGATGCATTAGGATTAAAAGTCAAGATGGAAGTAAAGAATTTAGGGGTAACTGTTGACTGTGACCTGAATTTTAAATCGCATATCAATCAGATCACTAGGACAGCATTTTTTCACTTAAGAAACATAGCAAAAGTTAGACCTCTTATTTCATTGGAAGATGCTGAGAAATTGGTTCACCCTTTTGTTTTCAGTCGACTAGATTACTGTAACGCACTCCTCTCAGGACTACCCAAAAAAGACATCAATCGATTGCAACGAGTGCAAGAATGAGCTGCTAGAATCTTAACTCGGAAACGAAAATCTGAGCACATCACCCCAGTTTTGATGTCACTACACCGGTTATCTGTGTCATTCAGAATTGACTTTAAAATACTGCTTATGGTTTACAAAACCTTAAATAATCTCGCCCCATCTTATATATCAGAATGTCTGACATCTTATATTCCAAATCGTAACCTTAGATCTTCAAATGAGTGTCTGCTTAGAATTCCAAGAGCTAAACTTAAAAGAAGTGGTGAGGCGGCCTTCTGCTGTTATGCACCTTAAATCTGGAATAGTCTGCCAATAGGAATTCGCCAGGCTGATACAGTGGAGCACTTTAAAACACTGCTAAAAATACATTACTTTAACATGGCTTTCTCAAAACTTCATTTTAATGTAATCCTGATGCTCTGCATATTCAATTAATTATCATAACTATTCATGGTGGCTCCAAAATCCACACTAACCCCTACTCTCTCTTCTGTTCTTTTTCTGGTTTTCTGTGGTGACAACCTGCGCCACCACCACCACCTGATCAAAGCACCGTGATGTCCCTACATTGATGGATTAAAGGCTAGAAGTCCATGTGACCGTCATCATCAAGTCCTTCCATGAGAACCTTAAATACAAAGAGGACTATTTCATTTATGTTAGGTAGAATGCCCAAAAGGGTCTGGGTGGTCTCATGGGCTCGGTACCCCTGCAGATTTTATTTTTTCTCCAGCCGTCTGGAGTTTTTTTTGTTTTTTCTGTCCTCCCTGGCCATCGGACCTTACTTTTATTCTATGTTAATTAGTGTTCTCTTATTTTAATTCTTACTTTGTCATGTAAAGTACTTTGAGTTACATTATTTGTATGAAAATGTGCTATATAAATAAATGTTGTTGTTGTTGTTTTTTTGGAAAACCTTTTTATGGCACTTTACTTCACTTACATCTGTTAAATACAGCATAATTCTTTCATTCTTTTTAGAAATTCACTTTTCATAATGCGGGGTGGCAGGGGTTAGGAAAAATCCTGGTAATGTCTGACACTTTGGATGATGCACCGCACCCGTTCTTCACAGGGCACCTCCTCACACACTCAGTCACAGTCACCCACATCACGCCAGTTTGGAGTCATCAGTTACCAGTCGTGGGTAATACATGCAGAAAAGAGAAACTGGACTCTGTGGACCTCAAATGTTCTTATTCCATCATCTAGGTGTACTCGAAGTTAGTGAATTTATTTCATTCTGTCTGAATCACTGTCTATCTGCCATTCCATACCTTAAAGGATGAGTTCAGTATTTTACAGGTTGAAGCTATTTTTCACAAACATGCTATATATGCATTTGCCAGGCAAAGTTGTCTTCTGAAGTTAATTGCCTTCTATAAATTAATCCATCCATCCATCCATTGTCCAACCCGCTATATTCCTAACTACAGGGTCACGGGGGTCTGCTGGAGCCAATCCCAGCCAACACAGGGCACAAGGCAGGAACCAATCCCGGGCAGGGTGCCAACCCACCGCAGTCTATAAATTAATAATAATAATAATTCTTTGCATTTATATAGCGCTTTTCTCACTACTCAAAGCATTCAGCAATTGCAGGTTAAGGGCCTTTCTCAAGGGCCCAAAAGAGCAGAGTCCCAATTGGCATTTACAGGATTCGAACTGGCAACCTTCCGCTTGCTAGTGCAGATCCCTAGCCTCAGAGCCACCATTCCGCCTTTTTTAAATAAAAAAATAAATTCCTGCCCACTCTGGTGCTTTACATTGGAGGCTATGGGGCACAGGGGGAAAAACTCACCCAATACATCCATTTTTCAAGCCAGGACCCTCCATTTTAAATAAGACGTCTAACATGTACTCAGTTGACGTAAGGGTGATGGTAGTTCTGCAAAATGAAAGTATCCCTTGACATAAGCGAGATTCTGATACTGGATGATGTTATCAAAGATGTGAAGAACACTACATACCACCTGCACTTCAGAACAGGTCTTCCTCCTGAAGCTAAGCAGGTCCAGGCCTGGCCTGTATTTGGATGGGAGACCATCTAGGAAAAGCTCGGGTTGTTGCTAGATGAGGTGTCGGTGAAGCCAACAGGGGGTGTTTACCCTGTGGCCTGTGTGGGGATCCCAATGCCCCAGTGCTGTGACAGGAGCACTGTGCTGTAAATATGGTGGCATCCTTTGGGTAACATGTACAACTGAGGTCCTGACTCTCTCTGGTCTTAAAAGATCCCTTCGTAAAGAGTAGGGTGTATCCCGATGTCCTGTCCATCACAGCCCCAAGTGCTTCGAGTAGTGAGAAAAGAGCTATTTAAATGTGATTATTATTATTTTTATTCTTCTTCTTTCGGCTGCTCCCATTAGGGGTTGCCACAGCGGATCATCTTTTTCCAGATCTTTCTGTCCTCTGCATCTTGTTCTATTACACCCATCACCTGCATGTCATCTCTCACCACATCCATAAACCTTCGCTTAGGCCTTCCTCTTTTTCTCTTGCCTGGCAGCTCTATCCTTAGCATCCTTCTCTCATTATACTCAGCATCACTCCTCTGCACATGTCCAAACCAACACAATCTCGCCTCTCTGACTCCCAACTGTCCAACCTGAGCTGACCCTCTAATGTCCTCATTTCTAATCCTGTCCATTCTCGTCACACCCAGTGCAAATCTTAGCATCTTTCACTCTGCCACCTCCAGCTCTGTCTCCTGCTTTCTGGTCAGTGCCACCGTCTCCAACCTATATAACATAGCTGGTCTCGCTACCGTCCTGTAGACCTTCCCTTTCACTCTTGCTGATAATTATTATTATTTTTATTATTAGAATGTAAAAAAAATCAATTAAACAAACTTGGAAAAATATATGTGGGTTAAGAAAGTGGATGGATGATAAAGAGCAGCAGATCCTGACCAAAGCAGCTATGAACGGGATGTCAGTGCACCACAGGGTACACCAACACACACCGCCACAGTTATTCATGTGAGGTCAATCAGGAGGGCATCAAACTAAATGGAATGTGCGAGGAAATCAGGCAGACACCTCACAGAAAATGGAGAACATTCAAACTCTACACAGAAAGTGCCTGGGCCAGGATTCAAACACAAGACTTTACAGCTGGGAGGCACAAAGCAAACCTCCCTAGTGCCCGCCTTTGAGACCACTCAGCAATTCCTTTTCATTCCCTTTAACCATCTTTTTGTTATCCACATTAGTGTCAAAAATCATGTGCTACAGGACATTAAGACATCCAAGGTCTGGGTGGCTTTGTTTTGGAACCTTATTGAGCCAGCATTACCCCTCTTAATAGACTTTAGTTTAGAACATTTCAATATTTTTGAATCTTTATCATGAGTAAACACGCCCCACCAGAGCAGACCTGCTGTACTCTCCCTTTACAACAAGGTGCAGATTTACAGCAGGCATAAATACCTTCTCAGGTCACCTGATGGTGGGAATTGTGTTCGGTAAACATTCTGTTATTTACCTGGACCTCATAGTGATGGGAGAACAAAGCAATCATTTCCAATTTATCTTGACAGACAGTCCTTCAATGAGTTTCTTCTCACCTTGTGCCCAATTCTGCAGAGACAGACTCCCACCATTCCCCAAGACCCTGAACTAGACGAAGACATTGGGCAGCACCTTTGGTTAGTGTGGCTACCTCACAGCTCTGAGACAATGAGCCTGGATTTCATCTGTGTGGCATCTGCACGTTCTCCCTGTGTGTGTATGCATTTTTATTGGTTGGTCTTCCGTGTCTCTTAGACATGCAGGTTTGGTTGAATGTCTGCACTGTACTGACATGTGCAAGCGAGCGAGTGAGTGAGTGAGTGAGTGAGTGAGTGAGTGAGTGAGTGAGTGAGTGAGTGAGTGAGTGAGTGAGTGAGTGAGGGAGGGAGGGAGGACCTTATCCTTCCAGGGTTGGTTCCTGCCTTTCATCCCATGTTTCCATAATTCCAGGATGTAACCCTGAAATTGGATTAGTAAAAGATTGAGATGATCAACCCTCACTATGAAGAATGTTGGTTGTAATCCCAAAGATTTCAGCAGTTTTCATCCTTTTTCCAATCTTCATTTCTTGCCAAAATTCAAACAAGTTTGTTGTTGTTTCCCAGCTAGAGGAGCATTTGAACATTCATACATATTGTGATCCTTTTCAGTTTGTTTTCCTTTCTAAACATTGCATTGAAACAGCTTTGGTTAGAGAAACAAATGATCGACTTCATATTCTTATCCTTCTTGATGTTTGTTCACCATTTGATGCTATTTCCCACACACTATTATTTTAACACCTGTCTTCACTGGGTTATAACTGCTACTGCTTATTAATGGTTTCAATCATACTTAACTAACAGATATCAATTTATTCAACTGAATAACTGCATTTCTCCCAATTCACCTGTTACCCTTGGTGTGTCGCAGGGTTCAGTACGGGGCCCCTTGCTTTTTATCACTTATCCCTCTCCCATTTGGTTCAATTCCACATCTTCAAGGTATTCCACTTTATTGTTATGCTGATGACACCCAGCTTTATATTTGTACCAAACCATTTCAGGTGTGACCTCCAGGGGGAGTCACCGAGCCCCCAAACCCCAGACCCAATTACACCAAAACAGTTCTGGGTGTAAATACACTTTGTTAAATTCACAATTCCTTCCTTTGTAAGTATTCAAAGTCCACACCACAATCACCAATGAACACAATGTTTCCTTCTGCTCCTCCTGTTGGGTTCTACCCTCTGACTCGACCCTTGAAGAGAGATGGCTTCCTGTTATGATAGAGCCAAGAGTACTTCCGGAGACACAGGTCAACATAACAGAAGCACTTCTGGGTCATAAGGAAACCTCCCAAACCAGAGAGGTATATTTCCAATAGTACCCCATGGTGGCATCGAAGGAACCCCAGCAGAGTCGCCCTTCAAAAAGTACAAGTCCCGGGCAACCCAGCGGGTGTTCTGACTGGGGCCAAAGCAGAGGAGCACTGCCCACTCTAATACTGGGGAATGAACTGTTCAAAATCTCCTGTGTCTCCTAAAGAGAGAGGGAGGTTGGGAGCACATGCTGATACAACGCATTGCTGCACCCACCACATGACAAACTAACTCAGGATCCCAGATTAGGACCCGAGTGCAGCCATGCAATGGGTGACACCTCAGCACCACACTAGTTCAGGTGGAATGGAGCACTGTAGGGTTTTTTATGGAGGCTGGAGTGCCAGTTCTGCCACCAACCCCCAAGGTTTCCCTGCAGGTTGGAGGGCCACTTGCAGGGTGAGATGCAGGTTAACGTCATACCCAAGATGGAGCAATTGCAACTTAATAGCCCTGCTCAGGGGCCCAACAGAGTAGAGTAACTTCTGCTGTTTACGGGATTTGAACCAGTAACTTTCCAATTACCAGTGCAGATCCCTACGTCAGAGCCACCACTCCAAGACTCCAAGTCCATCTATTATTCTTGGTATAGGAATCGATGACCATCCCAGCCAGGTTGTGCCTCCTCTCACATTATCCTTCTGTTGTGACTTCCCGGCAAGGCTAGGATCCATCTTCCATCCCAGTCCATCCACCAGGGCACTCACCCAGGCTTGTTCTCTATTCTATTTGGTAACCTGCCTCCATGATGTTACAATTTGGGTGATACATCAACTGCTCAAGCTTAACAGTGCCAAGTCCGAAAGTCTCCTTGTGGGTCGAAAGCTGTCCTTTCAAAATCTGGAAATGTTAACATCTGTAACGATGACACCCTTCATGTCCTCAAGTCAAAAGAGCCTTGGTGTTGTTTCAGCCATCCCTCTGTCCTTTAAATCTCATATTACCACTACATCCTGTGCTGCCATTCACCACCTCCATAACATTTCAAGACTTTGTCCCTTACTGTCCCAGTCTGTGGCTGAGACATTAATTCATGCACTCGTTACATCAAGGCTGGACTATTGTAACACTTACTGGTGAGGCCTCACCTTGAGTACTGTGTGCAGTTTTGGTCTCCAGGATACAAAAATGACATAGCAGCACTAGAAAAGGTCCAGAGAAGAGCGACTAGGCTGATTCCAGGGCTACAGGGGTTGAATTATGAGGAAAGATTAAAAGAGCTGAGCCTTTACAGTTTAAGCAAAAGAAGATTAAGAGGTGACATGATTGAAGTGTTTAAAATTATGAAGGGAATTAGTGCAGTGGATCGAGACTGTTATTTTAAAATGAGTTCATCAAGAACACGGGGACACAGTTGGAAACTTGTTAAGGGTAACTTTCGCACAAACATTAGGAAGTTTTTCTTTACACAAAGAACGATAGAAACTTGGAATAAGCTACCAAGTAGTGTGGTAGACAGTAAGACTTTAGGGTCTTTCAAAACTCGACTTGATGTTTTCTTGGAAGAAATAAGTGGATAGTACTGGCAAGCTCTGTTGGGCTGAATGGCCTGTTCTCGTCTAGAGTGTTCTAATGTTCTAATGTTCTAATGTTTATTGCTGTGTGTCCTGGCTAAACTTATACACAAGCTACAGTTAGCTTAAAATTCTTCTATATGGAGTGAAACTCGGGCTCACAGTCACATTACACTTCTTCTACACCAACTTCATTGGATTCCAGTTAAGTAGCGTATTGACTTGTCCTCACTTTCAAAGTATTCCATGATATGGCTCCCTCTTATTTTAAACATCTTCTTAAAGATTATACACTGGCCCGCTCACTGCTTCTTCAGGCCTTCTTGTGGTCCCTTCGGGTGCACTTGTGTTCCATGGGAGGTCAGGCATTTAGTTACATTGCTCCTCAGCTCCAGAACTGCTTCCCTCATCTTATCCAGACTCTTGATTATATTTTTTCATTTAAAAAGCATCTTAAAATTCACCTTTTCAGAATTGTCTTCTCAATGTCATAGATGTTATCCCTTTAAATTATTCTGATTGCTTGTTTTTTTATTGCCAGATCTCTCCTCTTCCTTTGACATGATCGACTACAAGATCCGCCTTGCCCGCTTCTTTGGCTTTGGCTGGTTTGAGTCCTTCTTATAGGACATACCCTCATGTGTGTCCTGGCATGGGGAGCTGTCAAATCCGTATCAGGCAAGCACAAATGTGCCCCAGGGCCTGGTGCTGGGCCCTCTCCTTTTCTTTCTATACACCTCCTCACTTGGCCTTATCATCCAGTCCAGTGCTGTGCTGATGATATGCAGCTGTATCTGTCATTCCCTCCATCCACACGGTATCAGCTAGAACAGGGGTTCCCAACTCTGGTCCTGGAAGGCCACAGTGGCTGCAGGTTTTCATTGTAACCTTTCTCTTAATTGGTGTCCTGTTTTTGCTGCTAATTAACTCCTTTTCCTTTCAGAGGACATGAGAATGAGACCTCAGGATGGCAGTAGCACGGTCTGCTAAATGTTCGAAGCCTCCAGCAAGCCTGCAGCTGATCCCACAAAGAGGAGATGTAAGAGTGAATTTGTTTCCCATTGAAATACTGTTTAAGAAGGGTTTACTGAAGAGTGGCCACATCCCCCTGAAGAAACAGTCACAATATAGATATTTTTGAGGGCCTGTGCTCCTTCTTGGCCACTTTGGTCTTCTTTTCAATGACATCTGGTGATGCCACCTCTGTGTGCCATCAAATCTCAATCCAGACTCTTTTCATGTGTAGTTCCTAGCTGGTGAAACAAGCTGCCCACCTCCAGTCGAAATTCGGACTCCCTCAATGTGTTTAAGAAGAATTTGAAGATTCCCCTGTGGTGGTGAATTTCTGTCTAACTGAAATTAGCTGTTAGATTTTATTACCTGAAAATTGACCACCACTTGTTATTGTTTATTATTATTGCACTAACCATTTAGAGTTTTTACCAAACTGGAATAATCATGTACAGAAAGAGGATGGATGGATGGATGGATTTCTTTAACAGAGTTTCTTCTTCCATCATTGCTTACTTCTCATTGAACACTAGAAGGTTTGCCGCTGGTGTGGCCCTAACTAGTCACTCTTATTCTTGACTCCACTTTTCCTTTTATGGCTAGAAAAAAAAAGGAATATTAGTTTGTTGTCTCTGGCTTATATCCTGGCAGAAGGTTTTCATCACTTTTTAAATGTATAAGAAAAAAAAACAATAACTAGTGTCAACAACCATTAAAGGAAAAAGAAAAGCAATCAGCTTTTCATGCTGTGCTTTGGAGATATAAAAGAAGTTTAGTTAGCTGAGTTGTCGACGATGCATTTTCTAACTCTAATCGGAGGAAGGCCCTTATCTAAATGGAGGTTCCTCTCCATTATTGTGCAAATTAATAATCACTTTAAAGGAAGTATTATTTAAGGGTTCAATAGTCTATTCTGTGTTAATGCGAGTGAGGAGGTTCATATTTTGACTGCTACTGAGGTGCATGTCTGCTGAGAGTATTAACACAGTCGGTGTCGCCTAATTAACAACATCCAGCCTTTTGTTACAAATGTCGGCATCTAATACATGCATTGTTCTGACTTCATAAAATCAGAAAAGTTAAAAGCTTTTTTAAAATATCACAAATTGTTCGGTTTCATTCTTCTAAGTGACCACAGTGCAAATAAAAATTGTGACTGTCAGGGATTTTGTGGTAGCTCTTTGCACTCAGAACACCACCCATTAAACTAAAGGCACAGAAATAGAACATCGCAGGGACGGATACACACAATCGAGGACTCCATGTACAAAATAAATAGAAATTAAACCAAATACTGGGCCTGACTACATGCAGTATATATTAGACTAGCCGTGCTCTGTGGCTCAGCCCACGTAGTATTGAAACAGGACAGTGAGGAGGGCTTTGCCCGGCTCCCCACTCCTGATGTCACGCTTCCTCTTCCCCTTGGCCTGCAGCCTCTGTCTCGGATTAGTGCAAATATATCGCTCCTGATTCTTAGCGCGATGAGAGAAGTCACAAAATCAACCGAAATGTTCAAGCAAATTCTAGAAAAAAATCCGATCTAAATCCGTTAAGTAGTTGTCTCGTTCGCTAGCTAAGCGGAGGTAAGATACACCCTGTAGCTGACGCGTGAGTGAGAAGGGTCTCTACCCCCTCCCCTCGGCCCACTGCATCTCTCTCGGATTTGTGCAAATAAATCATTACACAAACGTGCACCAGAAAGCAGCAGCTGGTGAAGCACCTAGTCAACCATTGCTGTCTGCACAGTCTCTCCGGTCTCCTCCACATTAACTTGTAACTTCTTCAGAGTTCTCAGAGGTCTCTTGGTGGTGTCCCTCACTGGGCCTTTTTCTTTTCTGACCACTCAGCGCTTGTAGACGGCTTGTTTTAGTAGATTTCCAGCTTTGCCATACTCTTTTCATTTCTTAATGGCTGATTTACCTGGATATTCACTGACTTGGAGATTTTCTTAACTATCAATCCTCTTTTTGTGAAGTTCCTTGGAGTCTTCTTATGTCTTCATTGTGTAGGTTTATCTGCCATACTGTCTTCCCTCAAGATGTCCCTCCAGATGAGGAGCATTTAGATTACAACAGTGGCGGACCGTGCATTTCACACCTAGGCCTTCAGTAGTGCTCCGTCTGAATCAACCCGCCCCTCAAAAACTAATTTATGGTTATAAAAACCATCTTAATATGCAGAAATAAAGTATAAAGAGCCGTTGCATCGCAGATAGATAACTCCTGTAGCCACAATAAATGCCTTTATTGAATAGACAAACCAGGGATGAACAAGTTCCTATCTACTGCAGCTACAGCCCGCGACACACATAAAAAACATCAATAATAACTCATAAACTTGCAATATTATTTAAAATAAAAAATCGCAACATTTTACACACCAAAAATTCGGATTATTTGTAAACAAAATCCATCCTCCTCTCTTTCCTCAAAAACAGTTCAATTACTCTGTCGTACGGATTATCCATGCGCTTCAGTTCCATCACGAAGTCCCTTTCTATCGCCATCGAAGCTAATGCTGAAAGTCGAACCTGCGGCTGAAAATGTCCACTCGACAGAAGCAGTGGACACGGGAATGGTCACCGCCAAACATACCAATGTGTACACCTGCTCCATGATGCAGATTTTTCTATTACAGCATCCGCACCATCCTATCCAATCAACGGGTCTGAATACGGTGACGTTGCCGTACGCCTGCTAGAGGGCCCTAGTGAAACCAACTCAAAATCTGATTGGTTGAAGCAACAGTTTAATCGACATTTATTTTGTGTTAGAGGGCCTGCAGAACGGATTGTGAAGGCCTCCGGGCAGACTTCTTTGACTTTGACCCTGCCTGGCAACAAATGATGGCTGAAATGTGATTGGTTAAATGCTTTAATATGAAAATATATGTCTGGAAGCAGCACAACCATCTGAAAAGCTATGAAAGGAAGCGGATAGACTATTTGGAATTATTTAATAAGTATTCATGGACAAAATATAATTAACATCAGTTTGTGATTCAGATATTTTTTTAGGCCAGCAGAGAAAGCCTTGCAGGTCCTGACGGCCCACCACTGGATTACAATCACCTGAAACTCCAGACAGGTGATTTCTATTGAACGAATTCTGGGGCTTCATAAGCCAGTTGGCTGCACCAGAGAGGATTTAGGTGTGTCATGTTAAAGGGGGTGACTTCTTATGTCATCGATAATTTTGTGTTTTTTATTTGTAATTAACTAGCCATTCCCCGCGGCTCTGCCCGCGCAGAACTGAAACAGGACAGTGAGGAGGGCCCTGCCTGGCTCACCACTCCTGACATCACGCATCCCCCTCCCCTCGGCCCGCAGCCTCTGTCTCGGATTAGCGCAAATATATCACTCCTGCAAGCAAACTATGATTCTTAGCGTGATGAGAGAAGTTGAAAAATCAACTGGAATGTTCAAGACAATTGTAGAAAAAAACCTGATCTAAATCCGTTAAGTAGTTCTCTCATGAAAAGTGGACAGGCATACAAACAGACATTTTATATATTGTCACAGTAACGAGTCACAGACATTGTAAAGGTTTGGGGCAGCCACCCATATATTGTTTCCTAGCTGCAAAAGTTGATTTAAATTTGAACAGAGATGTTCATAGAGCAGAGTCCAAAACAGAACTGGTTTGTATTGAGGCAAAATGGCGGTTTTAAAGGGCAGTACTGGAAATGACATCTTCGCCGCCGGGACTGGAAGTGATGTTATCAGTGGCACCAGAACCATGTGGGATTTCCCAATGATGGTCTGCACAAGACTGAGAGAGACAGTTAGTGCACTCCGCTGTCCCCTGGTCCGGCGTAGAATTACTATCATTTAGGCCCGTCAGATGTTTCCTAATCGCACGTGTGTGACAATATATAGAGATGTAGTACCTCTGCTTCCCAATTCCACCTCCAACCTGGAAGCAGAAGCCTGAAGTCAATCCACCCCATCTGGCCACCTTCATCTTGGCATCGTGCTGCGACTTGTGAGTGAGGAAGGTGACATTAGTGCTCTTTGACTCACTTTTGTACAACCGTGCAATTTTCTCACCTCGACTTGTAGCAATACACTGAGTTTACCTTGTGGTACCCCAGCACTTTATGGTATTTGACCTCCATTTCTTTATAGTAGTGTACAGTATATGTTATAGTGTTGTAGTGCCAAGGCACAATTACCAGCTCATACACTACAGTATATAGCCAAACATCTTATCTCACCTACAGTATGTGAGCTTTTTGGACATACTATTCCACAACCATGTGTGCTAATATGGAATTGGCTCCACCTTTGTGGCTATAACATCCTCATCTCTTCTTTTCACAAGATGTTGCATTGAGTGCCCAAAAGAGCATTTGTGAAGTCAGGAACTGAAGTTGGACGAGAAGACCAGGCTCACAATTGGTGTCCTATGGCATCTTAAAGGTGTTTAGTAGTGTTAAGGTCAGGGCTCTGTGCAGGCCACTTGACTTACTCTATGTCTTTATGGGCCTGGCCTTCTGCACACGGGTACAGTCATGCTGGCACAGCAAAGGGCCTTCTCCAAACTATTGCCACAAAGCTGGAAGTGCACAGTTGTCTGAAATGACTTTGTAAGCTGCAGCATTAACAATAGCCTCAACTGGAACAAAGGAGCATTGAAAAACAGCCTACCAGACCATTATCCCCCTCTACCAAACTTTACTGTAGTCACTATGCAGACCACCAGCCATCTGCCAAACCCAGATTCATCCATCAGACTGCCAGATAGTGAAGCGTGATTCCTCATTCCAGAGAGTCCAATGGTGACATGCTTTACCCCACTCCAGGCGAAGCTTGGCATTATGCAGAAGCCATCTTAGGTTTGCTTGCTGCTACTCGGCCATAGAAGCACATTCCATGAAAATCCTGATGCACAGTTTTTGTGCTGACTTTGCTTCCAGAGGCAGTTTGGAACTCTGCTGTGAATGATGCCACAGAGAATAGGTCAATTTTATGCACTTTAGCTCTCTGAGTTGTTGTTGCTCCTTGATGCCTTAATAGCACTGAAAGTTGACCAAGCCAGATCTAGCAGAGCAGAAATTTCACATCCTAACTTGTGGCAAGGGTGGCATCCTATGATTGCGCCATGTGTAAGGTCACGGAGCTCTTTAGTATGACCCATTCTATTGCCAACGTATGCCTATGTACTTGGGTTTAAGCACCTGTTAACAATGAAACAGCAACAACTGGAGGAGAGTCCATATTCTGGTGGCCATACAGTGTAGGTCATGAAGCAAAGCTTGTCTCATGAGGTGGCTCACATACTTACCCACCCCAGTTCCACCCTTCTCTCTTTCTGTCTCTTACACCTTCAGCCCAAAGCCTCTCTTCCTTCCTCCAGTTGATACCTTGGTGGACTTGTGACTGTGAGAAGGCTTTAAACTGCATTGTGGGGGATTATTTTGAGAAAACTGAGCCGAAACTCATAGTCAGAATCCAGCTGAAGGACAGTGTGGAAGACGGTGAAACACAAACAGAGACGGACTCAGAATGTCCCACGTTTTTATTCTCTTTTATCACACAGCCCAATGCAATGCACAGACCCCACAGTGCTCACAGTCCTGTACTATTACTCTTTCTCCTTCTCTGCCACCCTCACTCCTTCACTCAAAAGCTCTGTCCTCTGCCTTCCGACTCCGGCTCCCCAAATGGAGTGAGGCAGCCCCTTTTATGGCATACTCGGATGTGCTCCAGGTGCTCCCTGATGACCATCCTGCAGCACTTCCTGGTGTGGAAGAAGTGTTGCATTCCAAAGCTCTGGAACCATCCAGGTGCCCCCGGGCAGTGGCCACTGGCTCCAACAGGCCAAGCTCCGTGGCCCGCATGCAATCCAGGGGGGCTTCCCTTCTTGCATCCCAGTGAAAATACTGCCCCGCTCCCGGTCTTTCCCTTCTTCAGGAGTCCCGGTGGGGCAAGGTCCCCGTTCATCTATTACAACAGATATTCAGAACCTGGCATCCAAGCTAAAGAGCAAAGACAGAGAGACAGAGCTGGTAGACGAAACCAAAATCCTGAATCCTAACACTAGAGCCTTCTTGGAAAAGAAGTTAACAGTCGCTAATTATTTTAGTTGTTTGGAACGTCCACTTTGGAATACAAAACCTGCCATGTGCCACCATACTGAACCTGACCCCCGCAGGCACAAGATGATGACAAAAAAAAACAATAACTGAAATACAAAAGCAAAAGTAGAAAGTAATGTAGAAAATAAGATCCTTACATATAAAAACCCCAAACTATACAAAAACACATGTACAAGAGTGATGATGTACTACCACGGTTTTCAAACTTTTTTGAACAAGTACCACTCCGCGAGGACCAGTAAACTGAAGTACCACTGTCAATGAATCGTTAATTTACACCCATGTTGTTTTGAAGAAAAAGTCACTATAATCACTATAATGACTATAATTATGACGTTAAAGTGATATTAAACTAATTAAGAAGATGGGTGCCCGCGCTAATAAAAGCCGGCCTGGAGTCTTCCACACATTTACAGTAGTATACTTATACTATATATGATT
Source organism: Erpetoichthys calabaricus (assembly GCF_900747795.2). Lineage (NCBI taxonomy): Eukaryota > Metazoa > Chordata > Cladistia > Polypteriformes > Polypteridae > Erpetoichthys > Erpetoichthys calabaricus. The sequence goes on from NC_041409.2 coordinate 81,598,952, forward strand.
ATTTGCAACATATTGGCATTCTAGCAACATTGATTCATGGAAAATAAAGGACCACACGAGTACCACTTGGCATGACTTGAAGTACCACCAGTGGTACGCGTACCACAGTTTAAAAGCCGTGGATGTACTACACGATCCAATTATATATTTCATCTGATGAAAAACGAAGAAAGTCTGAGACATCCTGTCGTTGCTAACGACTAAAAGAAAGGATGACAAAGGAACAGATGAAGTGCTCTGTGACGTCAGGGGATCTGTGAGCAGATACTACTTTTTGTTATTGATGGTATTTTAGTTTAAATTCTGTTGTCTCACTACTTCTACTCTCCTGTAATGAAAGAATGGAACAAATAAGTGCAAAAATTCTAAAACATGAAAGTGTTTTACACATTTCAGGGTTTGCTGCTCCCTTCTGGCATCTTGGTTGACCTTTGTCTGTGGTGCAACTAAAATCAACTCGAAAGTCCTCTGCTTCTCTACTTTCATCTCTTCAAATGTATTTATTTAGTAGGAAACACTCGGATTGCCGGTCCTCAAAGAAAAAGGGTTCATGAAATTCACGAAATACAGCACCCCAGGTCCCTCTGCCCCCCCAGGGTGCCACCACCTTTATCGTACCAAGAAGTTGGCCTGTGCAATATTCGTTGCTACCATCAGATGTCATCACTGTTCTTCTCCTGAGAGCCATGACACATGTTTGCATCACTCATGTCACTGGGCCGCTCGCTGAGGAAGGACCTGAGGCCCAATAATGTGGCGGAGGAAACCCGCACCTCCAATTCTTTGGCCGCATTTTGACTTTCTGTTACGCTCAGAGTGGATAACTCCATTTGTCATGAAAACAGTCAGTCAGCACATGCAATGTTGCTGTGAGCAGACATCACAGTGCCTCTTGTCCTATCAGCAATGCCGCACCGCATGCCCACGTAGCTGTTTTTCTGTCAGTCAGGTTGTGTGTAGCCATGCCACCGCCTGCTCTGAGAAGGTTCCAAAGCCCAATTATGTGGCAGAGGTTGCCCACACTCCCATTTCTTGGATTGTGTTATGCATATGACATCATAAATTCTCAATTGAGACCCAGACCAAGATCAAGAGTTTAGGTCCAGTGGTTTTCAGTTTTTCATTACAGATGCACAGCCCTCTAGCATTTTATATATACAGTATATAAAGATAGACAGGTTTTTCAAAATGTTCAAATTCCAGTTTAGTGTAGTAGAGGCCTAGTCCAGTAAGTAGCGGGCACCAGTCCATGTCAGAGCATATTCCTCAACAATGGGCAATGTAGCATCTCCACATTGTGGAAAGTCCAAATAGAACACGGACCATTCTTGACCTGCAATATGAACCTAAAGCCCTGGACCTGTCAGATAGCAGCACTGTGACACTCGTTTTGAGTACTCTGGACCACCAAAACATTTAAATGTATGTACCATTCTCCAACCCATGTAATCCAATTCAGGGTCACAAAGAGTCAGAGTAATGCCCTCCTGAGTACACTGTGAAAAGGTGCTATATGGGCGCCGACCCGACACAGACTGACACCGTGAGGTACACGTAAAATAAATATACTTTTCATTTTCTTCACCTGTGGGGCATGTTTTCCCCGTGTCCCACAGTCACAACACAGTCCCAAAAGAACACCAAACAAAACACCACCACAAAAACACTCTTCCTTTCCTCCACTCCTCTCGGCAGCTTCGTCTCCCTCCTCCTGACTCCGGCGTCTAGAGTTGTGGCTGCAGGCTCCTCTTATAGCCCACCCGGAAGTGCTTCAGGTGGTAATTAGCCTAACTAGGCTGCACTTCCGGGTGTGGCTGTATCACAGCCCAGACGGGCTCATTAAGTCGTTCAGCTCCCCCTGGCGGTGGCCACGGAGCCCAAAAGGCATGAGCTCCGGTGTTCCATGATTGTGGTCCCGATACCGCCCAGGGGGGCTGCCACCAAGTGTTCCGAGGAACATAATGAGCCTCCCACGGTAGCTTCCCTGGATTCAGTGCCAAAGGGGTGGCCCAGCTGGGCATGGGCCCCGGCCATTCATCACAACACTCACTGAACAAATCATTAGGAACACCTGTGCACCTACTTATCCATACTCAGTAAATCACGTGGCAGTTGCACCTTACAAAAAATCATGCAGATACAGGTTAGGAGCTTCAGGTCACGTTCATATCAAATACCTGAATGGGTAAAAAACGTGATCTCTGTGATTTGGACCTTGGCATGACTATTGGTGGTGGATAAGATGGTTTGAGTATTTCTGTAACTGCTGATTTACTCAGAATGGTAAGCGATAAACAAAAAACATCCAATGAATGGCAGGTCGGTGGATGGAAACACCTTTTTGAGGACACAGATCAGAAGAGAATGGCCAGATGGGTTCAAACTGACAGAAAGTCCATGGTAATTCTACAGTGGTGAACAGAAAAGCATCTCAGAATTTCACAACACATCGAAACCTGAGGGCTACAACTGCAGAAGGACATGTCAGGTTCCACTCCTGTCAGCCAAGAACAGAAAAGTGAGGCTGTACTGGGCACAAAGGTCACCAAAAGAACAACATAGCCTGGATTGATGAATCTCCATTTCTGTAGAGGCACATGAATGATGGCATCAGAATTTGAATGCAGGTACCCAACCTGCCTCGTGCCAACAGTCCAGGCTAGTGGTGGTAGTGTAATGATGTGGGGAATGGTTTCTTGGCACACTTTGGGCCCATTAGTACCAACCAATCATTGCTTGAATGCCAAGGCCTATTTGAGTGTTGTTGCTGACCATTTGCATCCCTTCATGGCCACAGTTTACTCATCTTCTAATGGCTGCTTCCATCATCCCACAAAGCAACAGTTATATCAGACTGCTTTCAGGAATATGACAATGAGTCCAGTGTTCATCAGTGGCCTACCTAGTCATCAGATCTGAATCCAATCGAACGTCTTTGGGATGTGGGAGAAGAGGAGATTCGCAGCCTGAATGTGACACACCTAAAGGAACTGTGTGATACAATCAAGTCAAAATAGACCAGAATCTCAGAGAAATGTGTCCAACATCTTGTGGAATCCATGTCATGAAGAACTGAGTCTGTTTTGAGAGCAAAAAGAGGTCCCACCCAGTATTAGTATGGTGCTCTTAACACTGTAGATGAGTAGAGACTGACTAGACACATCACTTAGTCACCATTTCACCACATTGTTCCTCCCCAGAATGCATTGCACTGGGCCATCTGTTGAGCTCCACCACACTTGTCACTTCACTTCCTACATCTTAAGATTTCTCCCAGGAGAATTTCCCCTTTCAGAGGTGGACAATGCCTTGCCCAAAAATATTACCTTCCTGGCAGCTGTGGCTTGAGGCGCATGTAAATTCCAGGCGACATCTAAATTCAATCAATCAGTCATTCTTTATGGTTATAATGACTCAATCTGGACTGGAAATGGCCCTATCTTTTTAATTTTTCTATCAATATAGATTGTTTTAAGTGATTACAGACCAAACCTGACAAACTAATGACAGAAGTGACTAATGTGCTTCCATCAGCATATCCAGCAGGCTCATCTTCCACCACGAGGCAAACGAAAAGAAAAGCCTGGCCGGCAGATTTTTAATTGAACTCTTCCTAATGAGACGCCTGCGATGTGTTACGTGTAGGATTGAGCCAGGCAGCCTTCTCTCGTCTCCTCTTAATTCTTTTACTTTTTAGGATTGCTTTGTTTAACAACAGAATGACAGCATTCCTATCAAACAAATTAAAATCGGGTAACAGAAGCCAAAGAGATAGCAAGTTTAGTAAATTCTAGATGTACTCATGTGAGCATTGCTGCCAGCTCCATCAGTCTGTACTGGAAAAGATAGAAATGGAGGGGCATACAATATACCAGGGGTCACCAGCTCCGGTCCTGGTGGGCCCCAGTGGCTGCAGGTTTTCATTCTTAACCCTTTTCTTAATTAGTGACCTGTTTTTGCTCCTAATTAACTTCTTTTGAATTCCTTTTATTTAGATAGATAGATAGATAGATAGATAGATAGATAGATAGATAGATAGATAGATAGATAGATAGATAGATAGATAGATAGATAGATAGATAGATAGATAGATAGATAGATACTTTATTAATCGCAAGGGGAAATTCACATACTCCAGCAGCACCATACTGATACAAAAATAATTAAATTAAAGATTGATAATAATGCAGGTAAAAACAGACAATAACTTTGTATAATGTTAACGTTTACCCCCACCGGGTAGAATTGAAGAGTCGCATAGTTTGGGGGAGGGACGATCTTCTCAGTCTGTCAGTGGAGCAGGACGGTGGTGACAGCAGTCTGTCGCTGAAGCTGCTCTTCTGTCTGGAGATGATACTGTTTAGTGGATGCAGTGGATTCTCCATAAGTGACAGGAGCCTGCTTAGTGCCCGTCACTCTGCCACAGATGTCAAACTGTCCAGCTCCATGCCAACAATAGAGCCTGCCTTCCTCACCAGTTTGTCCAGGCATGAGGCGTCTTTCTTCTTAATACTGCCTCCCCAGCACACTACCACTTAGAAGAGGGCGCTCGCCACAACCGTCTGATAGAACATCTGCAGCATCTTATTGCAGATGTTGAAGGACGCCAGCCTTCTAAGGAAGTATAACCAGCTCTGTCCTTTCTTACACAGAGCATCAGTATTGGCAGTCCAGTCTAATTTATCATCCAGCTGCACTCCCAGGTATTTATAAGTCTGCACCATCTGCACACAGTCACCTTTGATGATCACAGGGTCCATGAGGGGTCTGGTCCTCCTAAAATCCACCACCAGCTCCTTGGTTTTGCTGCTGTTCAGGTGTAGGTGGTTTGAGTCGCACCATTTAACAAAGTCATTGATTAGGTCCCTATACTCCTTCTCCTACCCACTCCTGATGCAGCCCAAGATAGCAGTGTCATCAGCGAACTTTTGCATGTGGCAGGACTCCGAGTTGTATTGGAAGTCCAATGTATATAGGCTGAACAGGACCGGAGAAAGTACAATCCCCTGTGGCGCTATTATATATTATATTTGACTTGCTTTTGAAGACTCAGACCCCTTCATTGCAGCCAAACAATAATGAGACACAAAATGAGCCAAAACAGGACCAGCAAATTGCGTCCATCATACAATATCTGACAATAAAGAAAGATGAAGGTCGTAGGATCTACTCAAGTTCCCAAAATGTTTTAGCAGTGCTCTTAGAAAAGAGAAATCAACAATTTTGGAAATGTCTGCTGTTGCACAATGAGAGCAGCAACAAGCCATGGAATTAAGGCACGGGTTTAATTAATGACAAGAATCGGCGCCTAATTTAGCAGCTGGTTGGAGTCTGAGGCCCTGACTTAGTTGGTCTTCTGTTGGCTCCCTCACTTCACAGTTAATTTATGTTTGAGTGCCATTTAAGGAAAGAGATTAAACAATTCAGAGAAACATCTCAAATAACAAGTCAATTGAAATGAATGGATAAGGAGTTAATTAGTAGCAAAAACTGGCACTAATTAAGAAAAGGGTTAGAATGAAAACCTGCAGCCACTGGGACCCTCCAGGACCAGAGTTGGGGACCCCTGCAGTATACAGGGCTTTATTGTACTCATAAGAATTATTTTGAAATTACTGCAGGTTTCTGTCTCCTGACTCACCGGTGTGAGGAAACACCACATATAATACACCGCCTGACTCATCCGGATGTCTATGCATAGCCTTTTTGGGGCTGATATGCCACACTTTTCTGACCTGAAGTGGCAAGTGCTTTTTAATGTCATGCGATTCCTTCATTGCGGCAAATGAAACAACAGGACTTGGTCTGTCCGAGCTGCAGTGCCACCACCTTTAGATCAGCACAAATGTGCCAGTTGTGTTGTATATGCTTACATATAACAGGAGAGGTAACCACAAAAATAGGTAATTGCAACAAATTGGAAAATGTAAAAATGGTATTTTCAATTGAGACATTAAAATCCATATGAAGCAGCCTATTTTTGGCCATCTAGACCTGAAACATTCTTATTTTTAGGTGTTTTTGGCCCATATTTTGTGCAGAAAATTATGATGAAGAGTAAAGCAATGGAAGGACTTGAAGTTGTGGGGCTGAGAATCGGTAATATATGCAGGTGGAGGGGCATTTTATGATGTTTTGTGGTTGCTGATTATGAATATGATATATTTTTGATATTTGATTCTTTACTGGTGGTCCTAGCCCTAGCATCACTCTGAGAAAGTTCAAAATGACTGATCTCAAACATAAGCATGTGGGGTATTGTAGACCATTTCAAGGTCAGTGATTATGAATACAATGTCTTTTTTGATCCTTTACTAGGTGCCTAGTCCTCTATGGACCTCTAGTAGAGGGTGACAAGTGACACATTTTCTGTTAAAATCGAGAATATTTAAACTTTAAACATTGAAACTGAAGAACTCATTTAAATATTTAAAATATTTGATGCAACTCTTCTTGTTTATTATGCACTTTTACATCATGAAGTAATTCATTACTTGTCTCAGGATCATTCTGAATTAGTGTGGCTTACACTAAACCAGACTTTATTTTCTTTATCTCTTGAGAAACTTTACAAAAAAGACAAAGCATTGACATTAAACCTGAGGGCTCAATTCAGATAGTTAATGATGATGTGACAAAGTGGGCTCTTATAACCCCTTAGTGGCCAGCTGGCATGTCTGCTGTTGAATTCTGCTCTGTATTTGTAAGATTTCTATTGCACCCCGAAACTGGACCCTCTACAGTTTGCATATCAATCAAATCGATCAACTGACGATGCAATTTCAATGGTATTCCACCTGATCCTGTCACATCTGGATCACCGCAATGCACATGTAAGAATGCTGTTCATTGATTTCAGCTCAGCATTCAATACTATCATTCCCAGGCAGCTGATCAGTAAGCTGGATCTGCTCGGACTCAACACCTCCACCTGCAAGTGGATTCTGGACTTTCTCACTGAAAGACCTCAAACAGTACAGATTGGGAATAAAAGATCTAACACCATCACACTGAGCACAGGTGCCCCCCAGGGTTGTGTGTTGAGCCCGCTACTCTTCACGCTGTTGACCCATGATTGCACCTCCAACTCTGACACAAACCACATTATCAAGTTCGCCGATGACACTACAGTAGTGGGACTCATTGAGAACGACGATGATGCAGCGTACAGAGAAGAGGTGGAACGGTTGGCACTTTGGTGTAAAGACAATAATCTGTCTCTTAATGTTGAAAAGACAAAAGAGTTGATTGTTGACTTCAGGAAGACAAAGGCTGTCCATCTCCCACTTAACATTGATGGCGTCACAGTAGAGAGAGTGAAGAGCACCAAGTTCCTAGGTGTTCATATCACAGAGGACCTGTCCTGGACCAAAAACACCAACTATCTTACAAAAAGAGCCCAGCAGCGTCTTTACTTCCTGCGACGACTGAAGAAGGTGCACCTCCCTAAACCCATACTTACCACCTTCTACAGAGGCACCATAGAGAGCGTCCTGACCAGCTGTATTACAGTCTGGTATGGAAACTGCCATGCCTCCGACCACAAAGCCCTTCAGAGGATTGTGCCGACTGCTGAGTGCATCATTGGCAGCTCTCTACCCAGCCTGCAGGAGATCTATACCTCACACTGCCTTCATAAACCCATTAACATCATGGCTAACCCCCACCACCCCTCCCACCAACTGTTTACACGACTCTGCAGCATCAGGAGCAGGTCTGCGAGATTGTGCAATAGTTTCTTTCCCCAAGCAGTCCGGATCCTGAACACCATGCTGCCCTCCTCCACACTGGACTCTTTACTCCACACACTCTCTGGAATAAATAATACTACGTAATACTGCATATGTTTTTTAGTTATATATATATATATATATATATATATATATATATATATATATATATATATATATATATATATATATATATATCTTGTGTACTGCACCTTTTTACTCTGGAGGACGATATTTCGTCCCACTGTGTACTGTAAGTATATTGTTAGGATGACAATAAAGCTCTACTACTACTACTACTACTACTACACTATTGCATTGCATTGAGGATTACTTGTGTTCTGTTCTGTGTATTGTGTTGTATTGACCCCTTTTTTTTTGAGACCCACTGCATGCCCAACCTACCTGGAAAGGGGTCTCCCTTTGAACTGCCTTTCCCGAGGTTTCTTCCATTTTTAATTTTCCCTAGGAAGTCAAGGCTGGGGGGTTGTCAAAAGGCAGGGCCTGTTAAAGCCCATTGTGGCACTTCTTGTGTGATTTTAGGCTATACACAAATAAATGTTATTGTATTGTATGTTCTCTAGTGTTCAGACGCGTTCACTCTGCAGTCTCCAGCCCACCTCTCTTCTCTTGCATTGTGTTTCTCTAATTCTTCTCTCTGCTGTATCTCTCTTTGTCTCTTCTGTCCCTACTGAACTCCTCCTAACTTTACTGTAAAGTGATTTTATATTGTTACTTTAACAATGTTCATTGTGAGTGTGTGGATGGGTGTGATCTGAATAAGGTCACGTTCAGGGTTAGTTTGTGCATGACACTCACAGTGTCCAGCAAGCCAGCACTGGACAAAGCAGGATCACGGTGTGTGTGCTCACTTCATTCTTTAAAGCATTCTGAGTGTTGGTGACATAATGTGGTTTAGGACACTTGGCCCAGTGTGTGTGTGTGTGTGTGTGTACACGTCTCTGATAGATGTGGCAGACGGCTGGGAGTGGCACCCAGCCGGGACACCCAGGAAGACAGGAGGAGGGCTCATGCCTCCTCCAGACCATGAGAGGGCGACCGCCCTGGTTCCTTTAGGGGCCACGGGTGCAGGGCTTGGAAGCCCAACCCTGTAGGGGCCCGTGGTCTCCGCCAGGGGGCACCCCTATGCCTGAAGGACCCGGAACCCCAACAATTTCGCCACACCAGGAAGTGCCTGGAGGGAAGAAGATTGGGAACACCCGGGGGGCTTCCGGGAACACAGCCAGCACTTCCGCCACACAGGGGAGTGTCTAGGGAGTGTCGGGGATCACCTGGAGCCCATCCGGGCACTTATAAAAGGGGCCGCCTCCCTGCAAAGGAGCACTGGAGTCGGGTGAGGAGTGGACAAGGTTTGTGTGCAGGAGAGTGGAGGCGGCCTGAAGAGCAGGCAGAGACTGAGAAAGGCCTGGACTTTGGGGGAGTTTGGTGCTTGAGACACTGGGTTGTGCACTTTATTGGACTGTAAGTTATGTACAATAAACGTGTGGTGGACTTGAGAATGGTGTCCGTCTGTCTGTGTCCGGGCAGCTTATCACATAGACTTGGATTCAACTGTTAAACAAACAATGGACATGTTTAGGATGGAAAATGTGAACTTGGTATCTGTCCATCCGTTAACCTAATAAAGCAATTCTTTATCTGTCCATCCACTAGCCTAACAAACTACATCTTTAGAATGAAAATGTAAATTTGCTGTCTGTCCATCCATTAACCTAACAAACTACATCTTTAGAATGGGAAATGTGACTTTGCTCTCTGTTCGTCCATTCACCTAACTGTACAGCTTTAGAATGAAAATGTAAATTTGTTGTCTGTCTATCCATTAACCTAATAAAGCACATCTTCATCTATTCACCCATTAACATAATAAAGCACATCTTTAGCTGTCTATCCATTTACCTAACTGTACATATTTAGAAACGAAAATGTGAATTTTCTGTCTTTCCATCCATTAACCTAACTGTACATCTTTAGGGTGGAAAATATGAATTGCTGTCTGTCCATCTTTTAACCTAACAAAGTGCATCTTTACAATGGAAAATATGAATTTGCTATCTGTCCATCCATTAACTTAACTGTACACATTTAGAACAGAAACTGTGAATTTACTATTTGTCCACTGTATAATAAGCACAATGACACGGTCTAAGATATGAGGGGATTCCCCCATATACTGTCGTAAAGAAAGCAAAGGAAATGGCGTCTTTACAGAATTAAATTAACATGGAGCTGAAAGAAAAGAAAATGAGGGTGGTATAGATAGGTGGATTTGCAGGAAGTGATGCTATGAAGAGGCGGGATCTTGGGGATGGGAACCAGAAGTGATGTTATTGGGTGGATTCTTCAGTTGTTCTGCCGGGAGAGAGGAAAGGAGAGTAAGTGGGCAGCGCCAACCCATATTTGAGCCCATAAACTGTCTCCCAAATGCATGTGTGTGACACCATCCAATAACCTAGTAAAACACATCTTTAGAATAGTGTCTGTCCATGCATTTTCTTTACCAACTCTCTCTCACTGAGCATCAAAGAAACTGAAGGCTAAGCCAGCGATATCAGTGGTCAGCCTTGAATGAAGTGCCTGTCCATTGCAGGGCACAATTTCTCACACACCAGGCTCTTTCACCTCATGTGTGGTAAAATCAGAAGTGCCCGTGAATTTCGAGGAAAGCAGCACTAAATTAAATGAATGTAACGATTGTTTTTATAAATAACGTTAACCCACTTTGACTTATTTCAAGCTAATTTAGAGTCAACAGTCAATCTAAATAGTGGGGATTATGGATGAAAAACAGAGGAGCAAGAGAAAAACGAATTTGGAGATTCGGGAGAACATGCAAATTGCACAGATAGCGGGCAGACTGGGGTTTGAATCCACAACCCCGGACAAGTAATGCAGTAGCACTGAACCTTACTGATGCAAAATTATAACTTGTACTGGATAATGAAGATTTTGCCTCCTGAACACTTTGGGGTTTCTCTTATGGATTTTGTCCTGCTGGTTACAGATTTTTTTTTCTCATTCTTTGTGATTGACTCTCCTGTTATAAGAATCCATAGACGGTGTAACAACTACAACTGCAGCATCTGTGCTGGTCTGAACGTGGCAGCTGCAGCTCGGGTAGACCATCCTGTTGTTTCATTTGCTGTGTTAAAAAGTCTCATGATATTAAAAAGCACTGGCCGATCCATAAGCAGAAAAGCGTGGCACATAAATCACCTGTCCAACTAACAAAGAGATTTTTGCCTCCTCTACATATAAAACTTCGACTGATGAAAATGTTTTCTGAAAGCAATGAACAAGGAAAGTGAAGAATTTCGATATTTGAGACCAATATTTCCATGAATGTGGAATGAAAGTCAGTAGGAACAAGACAGAATACATGTGTGTGAATGAGAGGGAGGTCAGTGGAATGGTGAGGATGCAAGGAGTAGAATTGGCGAAGGTGGATGAGTTTAAATACTTGAGACCAACAGTACAGAGTAATGGGAATTGTGGAAGAGAGGTGAAAAAGAGAGTGCAGGCAGGGTGGAGTGGGTGGAGAAGAGTGTCAGGAGTAGGGTTGCCACCCGTCCTTTAAAATGCGGAATCGTCCCGTATTTGAGAATGAAATTGCGCGTCCCGTTTTGAATCAATACGGGACGGGTTTTGTCCCGTATTTTTTTTATCATTTTTTATAAAGCAGTGTCTCATGCAAATCATCCCACACGCATTTTATGAAGATGCCTCCTTTCCTACTTTTGATTGGGTAATACGGGATGTGGCCCCCGCTGCAGTATGCGTCCCTTATTTTTTTGTATTAAAAGTGGTAACCCTAGTCAGGAGTGATCTGTGACAGACGGGTATCAGCAAGAGTGAAAGGGAAGGTCTACAGGACGGTAGTCAGACCAGCTATGTTATATGGGTTGGAGACGGTGGCTCTGACCAGAAAGCAGGAGACAGAGCTGGAGGTGGCAGAGTTAAAGATGCTAAGATTTGCACTGGGTGTGAAGAGGATGGACAGGATTAAAAATGAGGACATTAGAGGGTCAGCTCAAGTTGGGAGACAAAGTCAGAGAGGTGAGATTGCATTGGTTTGGACATGTGCAGAGGAGAGATGCTGGGTATATTGGGAGAAGGAGGCTAAGGATAGAGCTGCCAGGGAAGAGGAAAAGAGGAAGGCCTAAGATAAGGTTTATGGATGTGGTGAGAGAGGACATGCAGGTGATGTGGTGTAACAGAACAAGATGATGAGGACAGAAAGATATGGAAGAAAATGATCTGCTGTGGCAACCCCTAATGAGAGCAGACGAAAGAAGAAGAAGAAGAAGAAGAAGAAGAAGAAGAGGTTTCCACGAATAACTCATACCAAGTATTTTTAATGACAAGCGGCTCAAAGACCAGAGAAAACTGCATGGAAGGCATTGCAGGATGTTGTTAAGCTTTTTTTAGGCAACTGCAGAGCAGCAAACTACATCCACTTGGTTGACAAGCACACAAAACCATGAAGTGCGACGTGGCTCTAAAGATTTGTTTTCTGCATTCACGCCTGGACTTCTTCGCTTGGTGCAGTAAGTGACAAACACGGTGAAAGGTTTCACCACGACATTGCAGTTATAGAAAAGTGTTGCTCAGGGTATTAATGCTGGCCAACTATTCTTGGATACTGAAATGAGAAGCACCAGATGTGGCATACAAATGAAAATCAGCAGCAGAACATTTTTCTATCAGTTGAACTAATGCAATGTGTCAGCATCATTAAGAGATTAAACACACTAAATTCAGTTAAAGTTTATCTCATGTTTCTCTAAATTTCTATGTGATATAGTCAATCTGAAATTTTATTCATAATCATTAAAAAGGCTTTCTGTCATAATTACCAAATATATTTGAGGAAGCAAAAATTAAAAAAAAAAAATTTGTCGTCCAGTGTTATTGAAAATGTATATCCTGTGTGACCAGCGCTGAGGAGGCAGGCGAAACAGTGTGAAAATTTGGGATACCACCCTAGTAACCCCGTTTACTTCAGAACTCAAAAGGTAACGATAACAGAAATAGTCCCAAACAGTAAAGCAACTTGGTATCAACAGAACAGAAACAGCATCAAATTCATTTCCAGCAAACTTAAATAATGCTCATCTGAGATAATCTTCTTCTGCTACCCCCTGACAAACGATGCCACCTTCCCACTGTTCCACTTTTTATGTCCCTGGGACTTCAATTGGGCCCTCGCTAGGTGTGTTTTCTGGACTGTGAAAAAAGGAGAGAAGACCATTAACGACAGTGCTCCCTCTTGACCAAGAATGGTACATCTTACCTCGGCTGAGCTTGTTGGGGAAGTCTTCTGATAAGCATGCATGACAACGTAGATATTGTTGCACTGCATCAAGTTGCATCAGCCTGAAGATGGCTTTACAGACGAGTCACCAACAGTATTAGCTGGCATTCTGAATTCAAATAAGCAGCCTGTGGAAATGGCAAGCCTACCAAAGTCACATGAATTCCAGCTAGTGCAGCAATAGCACAGGTCTAATCATCTTTAAGCTGTCCTTCAAACGACAGTAAGCTGGCTAAAACAGTGATGTAAAGAGCAAGAATTTATTGGGTTGGCGAAGGTGAGCACTGGCACAGCACTACAATATATATTCATTGTGACCACAAGGGGGAGCCACTGAGCCTCAAATCCATACAATACACCAACACCAATATAAATTCAAATGATGGTTTATTACTGCGGTGTAGTGGTAGCGCTGCTGCCTCACAGTTAGGAGACCTGGGTTCACTTCCCGGGTCCTCCCTGTGTGGAGTTTGCATGTTCTCCCCGTGTCTGTGTGGGTTTCCTCCGGGCACTCCGGTTTCCTCCCACAGTCCAAAGACATGCAGGTTAGGTGGATTGGCGATTCTAAATTGTCCCTAGTGTGTGCTTGGTGTGTGGGTGTGTTTGTGTGTGTCCTGCGATGGGTTGGCACCCTGCCTGGGATTTGTTCCTGCCTTGTGCCCTGTGTCGGCTGGGATTGGCTCCAGCAGACCCCCGTGACCCTGTGTTTGGATTCAGCGGGTTTGAAAATGGATGGATGGATGGTTTATTACAACACAGATCTGAATCTAACACCCAGTTTCACAGTACTATTCTTTATTTCTTTACCTTCTCTCTTTTTCTCTCTCACTTTCTCACTTCTCCTGGTGATCATTTCCACTTACTCCCAAATCTGACCACCCATGCAGGAAACACTCCCACTTTTATGTCAGGCTCGGGAGTACTTCCAGTGTCACGACACCACCAGTTGGAGTTACTTCCGGGTCAGGTGGAAGTTCCCAGAAATTAGGATGATTTGACCGTGCAACTCGATGTAATATCACAGGGCTGTGTCATCGAACTACAACTCCCAGACTGCCCTTCAGGCATCCATGCAGGCACTGCTGTCCAGGAGGGCTGCCACCTACTGGAGGTAAACAGTTCACGCAACCATTCTCCCCATTCTCCCTCTGTCCTTCCAACAAACTAGTCTCCTGATCAGGCAATTGTCCATAAATTATCCCTGCTGGAACGCCAGCCCATGCCTGACATCTGTCACATCATATATTTATATATAAATAGTCAACAGATCCTGTGTCGTACATACAATTTCATTATATGCAGTTATAGTATGTCTGCATAGGGTTTCTTCCCTCTTCCCCTAAATTATGCAGGTTGGGTTAGTCGGAAAATCTAAACCAGAGCTTATGTTGCCCACTGCGCAAGGCCGTGCTACTGGAATAGGCTCAGGCCCCCTGTGAGCTTGTTTTAAATTAAATTAGTTCAAGTATGTTATTTTATATTTCAAATGTATTTTCTGAAACTTACTATATCCTTTACAGGGTCCTGAAAGTGGGAGGTCAGAGCCTACGGCAGGTGCATTAGGTCCAATGCAAGTAGCCAGCCCTGAAAGGCTCAGCTGTCCCTCATATATAATGTCAGAGGAAACTGAAGCACCCCGGCAAAACAAAAACATGGAGACAACATTAAAGTGGGTTCAGCTGATGTTCTTAGAGAAGGTAATCGCAAGCCTTGAGGTAAATCCTAACGTGTCACTGCACTTGGAGCAAGCTTTAATTGCAGACCCCCCACTTCAATCAAGTGCTGGGAACAGGAAGAAAGGAGAGGAAACAGTTCTGCATCCAGCGGCTGGGAACGGGGAAAATCCGGAACCTTAAATTTAAAGGAAAAAACAACAGTCCTCCAAAAATACCTCCCAGCCCATCACTGCAAATAAACAGAAATATTATTACTCACTTCTTCCAAGTCCAGAAGCTTTCCAGTAAACACAGGCTGTCAAGATGATTAGAGCCGTGCAAATTACACACAGAAACGCACGGCACGAGGATTTGACATTTTGTTCAGTTTTAAACTGACATATGCTCATAAGTCCCACGGTGGGTGTGAGCAGCATGTTATTTCTTTGACAAGTGGCAGCGGCAGATTGTCTTTCTCCTTAAAAAATATTAAATTATTTATCACCTATTCTGCAGAAATAATTCCTATACAGTAACAAAATTTCAACTTTGTTGAAAAATGAAGCGTTGATGTATAGTACTACATGGACATTGACATTGAAGTTTTTTAAATTATGAAGGGAATTAGTCCAGTGGATTAAGAGTGTTATTTTAAAATGAGTTAATTAAGAACACAGGGACACAGTTGAGAACTTGTTAAGGGTAAATATCACACAAACATTAGGAAGTTTTTCTTCACACAAAGAACAATAGACACTTGGAATAAGTTACCAAGTAGTGTGGTAGACAGTAAGACTTTACTTGATGTTATTGTAGAAGAATTAAGTGGAGAGGACTGGTGAGCTTTGTTGTGCTGAATGGCCTGTTCTCGTTGTCTAATGCTCTAATATTCTAATGCACGTGTATTTGGGGAGTGGGAGGAAGGTGCACCACAAGCGTTAATGCTGATTACCGAGATTTCAACCTGTCTTAGACTGGTAGCACAGCTAGTTTGTGCCATTACTTCCAGTGAATTGGTGTAGTGTTGTATTAATGGTTCTCCTTTCGGAAGTTTCTCCCATCTCCACACAGGATCTCTAGAGCTCAGCCAGATTGACCATCAAGTTCTTGGTCACCTCTCTTACCAAGGCCCTTTCACCCCCATTGCCCAGTTTGACTACGTAACCAACTCTAGGAAGAACTGCGGTTGTTGCAAACATCTTACACTTAAGAGTTATGGAGGCCACTGTGCTCTTGGGAACCGTCAATGCTGCAAACATATTTTTGTAGCCCTCCGCAGATCTGTGCCTCAAGACCATCCTGTTTCTAAATTTTATAGGCAATCCCTTCGACCTCATGGCTTGGTTTTTGTTCCATTGTGGGCCCTTCTATAGACAGGTGTGTGCCTTTTCTAATCAGTTTGATTGATTGAATTGACCACAGGTGGACCCCAAGCAAGGTGCCAAAACATCTCAACGGTGATCAATAGAATGGGATGCACCTGTGAAAATTACGACTGTCATGGCAAAGGATCTGAATACTTGTGTCGATGGGAAATTTCAGCTGTTTATTTTTAATAAATTCTAAAATCCTGTTTTCACATTGTCGTTGTGGGTATTGAGTATTGCTTGATTTGTTGAAAAAAATGAATCTAAATGATTTTAGCAGCAAGGCTGCAACATAACAAAATGTGATAACGTGAAGGTGTCTAAATACGGCTTATGGTTTACAAAGCCTTAAATCATCTCACTTCATCTTAGACCCCGGAATGTCTCTCACCTTACACTCCAAATCGTAACCTTAGATTTTCAAATGAGGGTCTGCTTAGAATTCCAAGAGCCAAACTTAACAGAAGTGGTGAGGCGGCCTTCTGCTGTTATGCACCTAAAATCTGGAATAGCTTGCCAATTGGAATTCTCCAGGCTAATACGATGGAGCACTTTAAAAAACTGCTAAAACACATTACTTTAACATGGCTTTCTCATGGCTTCATTTTAGTGTCATCTGATATTCCGTATATGCATTTAATTATCATTTTTTGTGGCTCCAAAATCCATACTAACTCCTACTTTCTCTGTTGTTCTTTTTCCGTTTTTTCTGTGTTGGTGATCTACACCACCACCACCCAATCAAAGCACCGTGATGTCCCTACATTGATGGATTCCACATGACCATCATCATCGTCTAATTCTTCCACGTAAAGCCTGAATACCATGAGGACTGATTGAGGTCATTTATGTTGGGTAGAATACCCAGTGGGGGCTGGGTGGTCTCGTGGCCTCAGAACCCCTGCAGATTTTTTTTTTTCCTCCAGCCCTCTGGATTTTGTTGTTTTTTGTTTTTTCTGTCGTCCCTGGTCATCGGACCTTACTTTATTCTTTGTTTAATTAGTATTGCCTAATTTTCACAGATTATTTTCTTTTTTCTTTCTTCATCTTGTAAAGCACTTTGAGCTACATCATTTGTATGAAAACGTGCTAAACAAATAAATGTTATTGTTGTTGTTGATGAATACTTTCTAAAGGCACTGTATCTGGAGTTGGCTCAGGTACCGTGCATATTCTCACACAAAACATCCTTGACACAAAGTCAAACCCAAGGATTCTCCAATGAGACACAGTAGCAAAGGAGTCCAGTTTTCATCTCAGGTCACTGCATAACGTCCAGGTCTTGCAACTATATAGCAAAACAGGAAGCACCAGGACTCTAAAGACTTGGTCCTTCGTCCTTTTTCAGAGATGGTTAGTCTGATGGGAAAAAAAGTGCAATCAGTTTTATTCTCGTCAGACCATAGAACCTTCTTCCAGTTGATTTCCGAATCTCGCATTTGCCTTCTGCTGAGATGGCCTGGCTGCTTTGTTTCTTTTTGTCACTGCACCAGAAAGCAGCAGCTGGTGAAGCACCTGGTCAATCATTGCTGTCTGCACAGTCTCTCCGGTCTCCTCCACTGTAACTTGTAACTGGTGTCCCTCACTGGCCTTCTTCTTTTCTGACCACTCAGTGTTTGTGGACGGCTTGTTTTAGTAGATTTCCAGCTCCTCCTCTGTAATTTGTAACTTCTTCAGAGTTCTCAGAGGTCTCTTGGTGGTGTCCCTCACTGGCCTTTTTCTTTTCTGACCACTCAGTGTTTGTGGACGGCTTGTTTTAGTAGATTTCCAGCTCCTCCTGTGTAACTTGTAACTTCTTCAGAGTTCTCAGAGGTCTCTTGGTGGTGTCCCTCACTGGCCTTTTTCTTTTCTGACTACTCAGTGTTTGTAGACGACTTGTTTTAGTAAATTTCCAGCTTTACCATACTCTTTTCATTTCTTAATGGATGATTTACCTGGATATTCACTGGTTTGGAGATTTTCTTGACTATCAATCCTCTTTTTGTGAGTCTTCTTATGTCTTCATTGTGTAGGTTTGTCTGCCATACTGTCTTCCCTCAAGATGTCCCTCCAGATAAGGAGCATTTAGACTATAATCACCTGAAACCCCAGACAGGTGATTTCTATTGAACCAATTCTGGGGCTTCATAAGCCAGTTGGCTGCACCAGAGAGAATTTACGTGTATCATGTTAAAGGGGGCGACTATTTATGTCATCAATAATTTTGTGTTTTCTATTTATAATTAACTAGCCATCCCCCGCGGCTCCATCCACGTAGAAGTGAAACAGAACAGCGAGGAGGGCCCTACCCGGCTCCCCACTCCTGACATCATGATTCCCACTCTCCTCGGCCCGCAGCCTCTGTCTCGGGTTAGCGCGAATATATCACTCCTGCAAGCGAACTATGATTCTTAGTGCAATGAGAGAAGTCGCAAAATCAACCGGAATGTTCAAGCAAATTCTAGAAAAAAGAAGATCTAAATCCATTAAGTAGTTCTCTCATTCGCTAGCTAAGTGGAGGTAAGATACGGCCCGAGGCTGGCACGTGAGTGAGGAGGGCCCCCTCCCCTCGGCCCGCTTTGTCTCTCTCAGATGCACACAAATAAATTGGAACCGCAACCAAACTACGATACTTACTGGATGAGAGAAGTCGCAAAATCAACCGGAATGTTCAAGCAAATTATAGAAAAAAACCCGATCTAAATCCATTAAGTAGTTCTCTCATGAAAAGTGGACAGACATACAGGCAGACAGACAGACAGACATTGGATTTTATATAGAGAGAGATTTAGAGCACTTGTGAGAGATCTGTTTTCACTTTGTATTAAAGAGGCTTTTCCTGTTGAATAGTTTCAAAAAAGTTTAAAAATGAAAGAAAAGAAGAAGAAACCGTTCTGAAGGACAGCAATCATTAACTACCTAACAACTGACAGTTTATATGGCATGTTTTGGCAGAGAACGCCACTGCAGGACACTTTTTAAGCATAATTACTCTATATGTTTTTTGAAAACTTGGAGCGTGAACCACCCCATATGTTGGAAAAGAAGTGGCAGCCATGTTGTTTAGAGCTCAGAGTCTTCCCTACTACATCATACTAACAGCTCGGTAGTCAAAGCTGGTCTTCCTTATTGGCATAAGGTGGCATTAATGGCAAACGGTTTAAAAGAGTCATTACTTTATCAATATCATTACAGGGGGAGGGACTTGGACAGCCTATAGGCTTGGGCAGATTTGTGGCAGATGAAATGTAATGGAAGTAAATGTAAAGTGTTACACGTAGTTAGGTTTGCATACGCAATGGGAGGTCTGAAAATTGAGAGTACCCCTTATGAGAAGAATTTAGGAGTCAAAGTGAACTCGACACTACCAACTGGCAGACAGTGTTTAGAAGCTATTAAGTAGGCTAACAGAATGTCAGGTTATATAGCGCCTTGATGTGTGGAGTACAAGTCCCAGGAGGTTCTGCTCAAGCTTTATAACACACTGGTGAAGCCTCATCTGGAGTCCTGTGTGCAGTTTTGGTCTTCAGGTTACAAAAAGGACATAGCAGCACTAGAAAAAGTCCAAAGAAGAGCAACTAGGCTGATTCCAGGGCTACAGGGGATGAATTATGACGAAAGATTAAGAGGTGACATGATTGAAGTATTTAAAATTAGTTCAGTAGATCGAGACGGTGATTTTAAAATGAGTTCATCAAGAACACAGGGACACAGTTGTTAACTTGTTAAGGGTAAATTTCAACAAACATTAGGAAGTTTATCTTTAAATTGTGAACCACAGACCTGTGGAATCAGTGACCAAGTAGTATGGTAGACAGGAGGACTTTAGGAACTTTCAAGATTCGACTTGATGTTATTTTAGAAGAATAAAGTGGAGAGGACTGTTGGGATGAATGGCCTGTTCTTCAACGAGATTGTTCTAATGTTCTAATGTACTTCCATCCATCCAAAGTGAATTAAATTGGAAGTTGCCCGGCAGGAAACAAACACCACAGGTGGGCCAATCCAGTGCTGGCCACACTCACATCATGCCAATTTATTTAAACTAACCTGCACATTTAAATTTCTCATATATGAAGTATAGGGAAAGTATTGTAATTTTCCAAAAATTCAACCTCGAGATTTTGATGAATCTTAATGTTTTACACCTCCCTGAGTCCGAAAATGCCATTTTTGAAATTAGGTCTGTTTGTCCATCTGTGTGTGTGTAAACACGATAACTTTGACTACGCTTTCAGTTAGGTCAACCAAATTTAGCATACTAGGTTCAAAAAGTAGATTTCTATTAACTTTTGAGCTATTTCCGCTAACCAGAAGTGGTACATTTTTATTCATGTAGCTGCAGAGTCTGATTTATTCAACTTTACTTTTATAATGTCTGTTCAATATATTATTAATTTGATTTGATTTGTTGATGATGGTTCTTTAATGCACATAATATAAAAATATAATCCTTGTCTTGTGGTTTACTCCTCAAATTTCCATCTCCATATCTGAGTATACGAGAAAGTCGAGGGGAGACCACTCCTGAATTTTTTTAATGTGGAGCACATAGAGAAACACACACAGTGACACAGGGAACATGTGCCAGCTCCACGGATTGTGACCAGGCAGGGACATCAGCCCACAACCCTGAAGGACTAGTGTGGCAGCAACACTAACCACTCAACTATCCTAATCCATGTGTTGCTTAATACAAGGAGCCTAAAAACTTTGCAATCAATAGTCATATTTTTCTGAATGAAACATTAAAATCAATAAAATCACAATCAAGTTGTAGAGTATGGGAAAAAGAGCCCTAAAAAAGAGTAGCCAACGGAGAACTACACCTGGGAACTGAAACCAGTTAGAGATGTGGCGATACGCCAGCGATGCCCGCCGACTGACAGAGCCTTCCTCTGAGTAATTAGAGGCGTGGGAGATGATGTCTTTCGCTGTTTTCCTCTGACATTTGGTTTGCTCACCAAATTAATTTCTTTCCTTCCTGAAGCTTTCCGCGTCATTAGAAGTGTGCAAGTCAAGCAGCCAGCGCTTTAAGTGAAGAACTGTGTGGAAAGGATATGGAATGTTTTGTGAACCCTGGGCGAGTCCAGTAGAGGGTCTTTATTTTTGGGGAGTGGGGGGGGGGGGGTGGGAGGTTGATTATTATCATTCCGCTGCTCCCTTAGTATTTGTCAGCCTGATAGAATTGATTTTTAATTTATATAATGACTGAGACTGCCAAAAATGCTTTAGGTCGGTATTCACAGAAGTGCTCACTCTCTGCCTTTTAACATCATGAAAGGAAAAAAGAATTAGCTCAGGCTTTTCCTTTCTTAAGAAAAAGAATTCCTTTAATAAAATGCAGCATGCATTGATTATTTTATCTTATTTATCCAGTGTCGAGCTGCAGGAAGCTAATGCCAACTCTGCGAGCGTTTGGCTTGAATTAACCCTAGATGGCATGCCAGTCCATTGGCGGGCACCTTTATGTCCTCACTCATACCTGGGCAGTTCAGAGTCACCAGGTAACATAA
The DNA here is from genome assembly GCF_900747795.2 of Erpetoichthys calabaricus. Taxonomy (NCBI): domain Eukaryota; kingdom Metazoa; phylum Chordata; class Cladistia; order Polypteriformes; family Polypteridae; genus Erpetoichthys; species Erpetoichthys calabaricus. Next base: position 81,620,534 of record NC_041409.2, read on the forward strand.
CTCACAAGTCTTAAGACATGTGAACGGAGAGCAGGAGTACACTGAGGAAACAACACAACGACACGGGAAGGATGTGCCCACATTGTCAAGATTATGGCTGGCATACATTGTAAACGTTCATCTACTCATTTGTAAGCCCATGTGTAGTCCAATTCACATATGCCTATCCCTGCAATGTCTATAACAGGGAACACCCAGGCGCACCAGGCCCTTTTACAGTCATTACTTGACGTAACTTCTTTAATTACTCTCTGAACATGCAGTAGCTGTTAAACAGGATTGGTGGGAGTGAGCGGCCCCTCTTCCTACCTGACAAGCCTCTGTTTGTCCATATACTGTACACTTCTTACTTTTGCTGACTGATTCCTGTAGAACCTGTAGAACTCGGTGCCCTCATGTGTAACTTGGTGCCACTGCTCGACTGCCAAGTTGTTTGCCTGCCTATGGCTCCCAATCTCCTCCTCCTCCTCCTATGGAAAAGTCATCTTAGATAAAGGACCAATGGAATCACCAGGTAGAAGGGTAGAACAGTGAGTGGCCCTTTAATAGAAAGAAAGATACCCAAAAAGCAAGAATCTATTGGCACTTGGCAACAGTAAGCAAAGCAGCGATACTGCACTACTTTGGGGTCAGAAGCAGGACAAGTAGAAGACCTACAGTCTGACTTAACAAAGCGACGTGTGCCATAGAGACCTAAAATGGGCACTTCTGAGGAGTTGATGGAGAGTTTCAAGTGTAGTTTGCATAACGGATGGACGGGCATCTCGACTGGGAGAGGAGATGGTTGTTTATCTGGATGGGAGGATCTGAGAGGGCATACAGGAATCACGGGCCAAGAGAGGGGAAGGTGCCAGACCCAACAGAGACTCCCCGAGTGGATGGATGGATAGAGAAGAAGATTTCTTACCCAGATGGGAGGCCCTGGGCAGTACCTTCCCTAGATGGGAGAAAAGAGAAGGACAGGGAAGGACTGTCCCTGAGGGATGTTTAATCCCCCCGGGGGACAGATAGCAGCAGCCCTACATATCAGTGCCCATTCAGGAACCAGCAGGGAATGCTAGGAGTTGTAGTCCGACAGCATAGCCCTGCTGGGTTCGGTGGGTGCCACAACGGGTTTGCAGGGAGATGCACTCTCCAATATATTGGACTTAACCCGGAAGTACTTCCAACAGGCAGCAGTCCTGGCCCCAGATGTACTCCCGGGACCTGATTAAAAGGGACGGCACTATCTTGTCCAGGACATTTGGAGCTGGGAGGACGTGGAGCAACACTCGACTCGAGGAGGAGGGCAGTGCAGTGGAGAGAGCAGAGGTGATTGTGCGTGTTACCTTGGGGAGGTATTGTGTGCATTTAATCCTCCGATATTTGAACCTGGGGCTGTGTTTGCATTTGGGGTTTGGGGCTCACTGGCACCCTGGTTCCATCACACAAGGCTAAGATCTTGAATCTGCAAGGCATGTTGCAGCTTCAGCATAGGAGGAAGACAGCTACGAGACTGCAATCTCTGAAGCTCCACCAACACTTCTCCATCTGCTCAGGTCTGTTTGTGTGTCTGTCTGTTGGATTGTTGCCCAACCATATAAAAATGTTTTTTGCAGAATTTTGTATGTACGTCTCCCCTTGGTCCAACTTCAAATGTAGGGTATACTGTTTAATGTATAAGGCAGAGGAATTCTAATGGAGGGGCAAACCAAAAACCAGCACTGAAGCAGGAACTTCAGTTCCCATCAGGCAACAGAAGAGCATTAGAGCTGATGGAAGGACTCACAAAGTTTTGTATCGGCCAAATCAAGACCTCAATTAAGACAGCAGGGATGGCATTTTCTTCTCAGCTGATCTGGATAGAAATTTTCTCATCTCGCAGGATTGCAGCTTTTGTCTGAGCACATCATTTTATCTCATTGTGGTTTGTGTTTGGCCATGTTGAATTTCCAAAAGACTGTTTTCCACTCATGCCATCCACTCTATCAACAAAAAAAAGTTTTCAATCAGTTTTAAGAAGGGTGCTAGTGTGATATACATACATTGGTATATTATGTCCATTAACACAACATCAGGGTCACACAAGTGCCATGTAAAAGATTAAAGCATCGTAATGACTGTGCCATCCTAATTTGGCAAGCAGGCAGTGTGGTATAATAAGTAAGGCTTAGGACTTCTAGCCATGAGGTTGTGGGATCAAATCCCACTATTGACACCATGTGACCACAATCAAGTCACTTCACCTTCCAGGAGAAACAAAGGAAAGGCAACCGATTGACTCTCAAATGCTGTAAGTTAAGAAGAGTCTGGATGAGAGAATGGAACAAATTAGCTATCAGCTAAACAAACAGGTTTGATGGACGGAAAGATCTCCTCTCGTTTGTCAAATTTCTGATGTTCTGAAGTTTTATTACATGATGGAGTCAGATGGGCTGTAAATGTGCATTAATAAGGGAAACCGTGAGTGCTCATGGTATGCCAGGCCTTCTTTTATGTGTTTCCTGTGTCACACATGCACGTCAGATGGTTACCTGGCAGACTCGTCTACTGTGACATATGCACTACCACCCCAGGACACCAGGGGGTGCAATTGCTGACCACTTTGTCTCCTTTCCAACCCACAGCTATAGGAAGATGATAGATAGATAGATAGATAGATAGATAGATAGATAGATAGATAGATAGATAGATAGATAGATAGATAGATAGATAGATAGATAGATAGATAGATAGATAGATAGACTGTGCATTTGGGGTTTTCTGGCCCTGTATACTGTACAGTCTGCACAATATGTCACAATTCGGTCCAGTGAATACCAAGTACATTCAACAAAAGACAAAAACAAATGGCAAAATGGGGACATTTATAGAGGGGGGACCGGAAGTGCCAGAGGAATGCTGGGAAGTGTTGGTGAACTGGATGCTGGGAGCAATGATATCATCAGAGGGGAAGACTAGACGTAAGTGGCAAGGCGTGGTCAAAGACGTGTTGTGGTTTCATGGTGGCGACGCTTCCTTCTTTCTGGGAAAACAAAGAGAGAGGTTAGTGCTCCACCATTCCCGCTTGGCATGGGGTTGCACGTTACGTCTTGGGTCCTATCTATCTATCTATCTAGATAGATAGATAGATAGATAGATAGATAGATAGATAGATAGATAGATAGATAGATAGATAGATAGATAGATAGATAGATAGATAGATAGATAGACATTTAGGGGGTGAGCAACCCATAAGATAGAGCTCTGATCCTAAAGTCTGACCCCTGCACACAGCATCCTTACTGTACCCAATGGCTGGTTATATTTCTTTTGTTCTGTGCACCATCGAGCCTGTGTCATTTTTGTTTATACCCTTTCTGAGTAAACAGGGTGGCCCAGTTGGCACCCCAACATTTCATTTGAGCTCCTTTCTTACCACACCTGCTGTTAAACACCACTGAACGTTCATTGTGGGACTGGGTATTGCATACAGGGTCTGGTGGCAAAGTTACCTGTTCAAAAATATCAAAATTGCTCAAAGGGGAGAGAGAGATTGGGTGGATTGAACTAGAAGAACACAGGTCAATGGCTCATTCAGGTGGTGGCCAAAGTCACCAAGTGTTAGATGCCTTACACCCACAGAGATATATCACAAGTAGAATAACTGGCTTTAAAATAACGGGAGGCTGGTTAAGAGCAGATTGCACATGAGTGTTACGTACTACAAACAAGGACCTTGAAGACCTTTAAGTCTTGACTGTTGTAGAAATGCCGGTGACGTGTAAAAGGACAAATTGCCTTCTGTCTTTGAAGTGTTCCTATGTGTCAGTTACTTTTTCTTAAAGGATGCTATGGCAAAAATGAAGAGATGTAATAGTTTTACAACTTCTTTGTTGACATATCATACATTTGGAGTGGACAAGGACATAAAGTAATAAAGAGACATGTTTAAGGATTACTGTACTGAACATCCTCTACTTAATAAACACGTTTATGTAGTCACATTTCATCTTCTGAACAAAGACCATACCGGGTCCTGAAGCTGTTTATTTCAATATAGGAATACTGAGTGCCAGAGGCCATCCAAACTGAATGATCCAATTCAGGAACTAACCCCAGATGGGATCCAAACTTGAACATTCACTCACAAGTGGCCCTACAGCTTTGAGATCTTCATCTTCACCTGAAGAAAAACACACACAGATACATACAGAGTGTGTAAAACTGAAAGAGACAACGATCAGGATGGGATTTGAAATTAATTCTTCGTTAGTGCAACACCAAGTACTGTGCCACTGTGCTGCTTCTTAACTGAGCAAATGCAAAGTAATGCGTCCCGCCATTCATCCATTCTGATCCCACGTATTTAAGTGCAGGGCTATAGGGAGTCATAGTCAATTCCAACCACAACCAACACAAGACAAGCAGGAACCAACCCCATGTGGAATGCTGGGTAATTTATAGTGTTCAGTTTAGCAAAGTATCTGGAGAAAAATACACACAGACACAGGAACAATGTGAAAGCCCCAAACAGACGGTGACCAGGCTGGGATTCAGATCAGTGTTCAGGGGCCGTGAAGCAGCTGCCCTAACCTCTGCTCCCTCATAAAGAATAATCAATGGCAATAATGCTGTGCTCTGCTGCCTATTATATTGTATCGTTCAGCCACATCTGGAGATCCGCAGACCTCTTCAGTGAACGGCCCCTTCAGGCAGCCCACAAGAGCAATGAAAAAGGACACTTAACAGGCTTCACTTGGAGGTCCCTCCGCCCACCAGCCTAATCACATCAGCTTTAATTCAATATTACTCGTGTGCTCCTTGCTCCTCACTCATTAACTCTCACCCTTAATTCCCCAGGCTCTTGGATTATATGCCATCATCTTGACCCTCATTGGCTCCTTCAGCTTCCTTTGATAATCCCCATCCATAGCTCTGGAATGAGGATGCTAGCTTATCTTTGCACTTTGGGATATGGAGGCCGTTCCTGCATGGAGGCACCCTTGGGGAGGGGGGGGGGTGCTGTATGATTTAGTTTAGGAAACACCTCACTGGACTTACACTCGACCCCTGTTTATGTTTTTATTTCTGTTAATCATGCCAGAGACACCTCACTCAAGACGTTTCTAATCAATATCAACTTTTAGGCCACACAGTGGAAGTTCTGCTGCCTCACAGCTCCAGAGACCTGGAATCAAATCCCAGTCTTGTCACTGACTTGGATCAATTTGAATACTCTACTTGATGCTGCATGGATTTTTGCCTTGTTCTCCAGTTTGTTCTCTGCACCCCATATATGAGTTATCTATCTATCTATCTATCTATCTATCTATCTATCTATCTATCTATCTATCTATCTATCTATCTATCTATCTATCTATCTATTGTGGTGTGTGGCCGGCTAAATATTCCTGCCATCACCCCCAGGCCGCCAGGTGGAGCTCTCCCAACAGCGTGGACGTTCCCCGAATTCCAGCAGGGCCTCATGGACTTTGTAGTTTATATGCACAGCCCTGCTGGATACCATGGGGACCACCAGGAGTCACTGTGGGGAGGCTGCCGGACTCTTACTTGCCCTATAACCCGGAGGTGCGTCATAATCACATGACAAGAGGAAATGACGTGCTTAAGGGTTGAAGAAAGGAGCTTTTTATGTGGAATCGCAGATTACAGGCTCCTCGGCTCTTTCAATGTGGACAGGTTACAAAGCTATCTATCTGGGGGCTGCTTACAGGAAATTAGAATTTATCTACCTGCGGACCACTCGGAGGCATGGGCAGCAAAAATGGAGGAGACACCAGGCCAATGTCCATCTGTCCATCTGTTCTGTAGTATGGTGCCTTTCCTATCTATCTATCTATCTATCTATCTATCTATCTATCTATCTATCTATCTATCTATCTATCTATCTATCTATCGATTGTGATAAAAAAAGCAACAGACAGAAAAAGGTTTGGAGATGGCCACCCAATATACTGAAATATCAGAAGATACAGAAAACATAAATATAAATATGGTGGATTAAAAGAAGAGGTGGAGACAGGAACTGATGTGGCAAAGAGATGAGTTCTGGGTATCTGAAATGACGTTATCAACGGTGCCGGAAGTGATGTCATCAATGGTTGGGGTGGTGGTGATGTCACTGACAGGCACGGTCTTCGGCTGGTTTGCAGTGGGACAACAATCTGTTATATAGTCCCTTTCATCTATCTATCTATCTATCTATCTATCTATCTATCTATCTATCTATCTATCTATCTATCTATCTATCTATCTATCTATTATATAGTGCCTTTCATATCTATCTATCTATCATTATATAGTGCCTTTCATATCTATCTATCTATCTATCTATCTATCTATCTATCTATCTATCTATCTATCTATCTATCTATAGTGCCTTTCATATCTATCTATCTATCTATCTATCTATCTATCTATCATTATATAGTGCCTTTCATATCTATCTATCTATCTATCTATCTATCTATCTATCTATCTATCTATCTATCTATCTATCTATAGTGCCTTTCATATCTATCTATCTATCTATCTATCTATCTATCTCTATCTATCTATCTATCTATCATTATATAGTGCCTTTCATATCTATCTATCTATCTATCTATCTATCTATCTATCTATCTATCTATCTATCTATCTATCTATCATTATATAGTGCCTTTCATATCTATCTATCTATCTATCTATCTATCTATCTATCTATCTATCTATCTATCTATCTATCTATCTATCTATCTATCTATCTATCTATCTATCTATCTAAAGCAATCACCCTACATTTTCATCTGACTGATTTTCTTGCTTCGCTGCACTTTTTTTAAATAAAAGCTTTTCGAAATGCACATCAGAGCTTTCATCCTGCCACCATACGATTCTTTCATTCAAATGCTCTCCCCTCATTATGCACGGATTCAAGTCCACTATTTTATGCCTACCTCCTCTGAGGCTCACAGATGAAAAACTGCCTGGTTAACTGATTACTTTGAACGTCACTCTACAGATGGCTGCAAATCCTCTTCTTCGTGTACCAGATTACCCAAAGTGCTTTTAGGCAAACTTCCAGTGGTTTATTCTCTCTACAGTGTAAGAAGTCCATGTTGCCCAGCTCTCAGAAGCGACATGTCCATTAGGCGATTCAAATGGTCAGGGGGTAGCATTATTGACCTCTGGGTTCTTTTTTTTACCTCCCAATATTGAATGGCACACTGTACAAAGCACATGATCCATCCTGTCACTTATCTGTCCATTTAAAAAAAACTGTTTAAAACAAGTAATATGCAAGATTATTGGAATTGTGATGTAAATAAATGCACTGTAACAATTCTTGTGCTCCTTGCTTTTGCCTCAGAGTGGGTCTGCTGTCAGTTTTCTATGATGCAGTATGTCTGCATTGTCTTTGTTAACTGATTTACAATACTGACATTACTGAAAATATAACCTTATTTACTCAAATCTAAATCATTACAAGTCTGAGAGATGTTCTGTGCCAAAAGCTCCACCAGAGTGCGTATAAAAAGAATCGATCCCCTTGAAAACATTATAACAATTTTAACCAGCTAAGGATGAGTCACCAAAAGTATGAGCTGGCATTCCATCATGCAAATGAGCAGCTTCAGAGCCAGCAACAGGGGAGTCCGTAAAATAAACACCAAGGCAGAAAAGTCGCCAACAGAAGTCCAACAAGTGCAGCAAAGGTAAGTGGCCCTTTACAGGATAGCAAACCACCTTAAATAGCCATGTAAACAGCGAAGGGTTCTTATATGTAGCCAAGTTTTGACTTTATATCTCCCTCTAATGGGGATTTGTGGGACTCTTTTGTGTTTAGGAACTGTCAGTGCACAACACTTTCAACACCAGGCAGCATCTCGAGTGTCCTTTCTAGTGTGTTGTTTCCATGTTTCTTCAACTGGACTAGAGATAAAGTGCAAACTCAGGGCAACACTGTTATGTTACAGCTTGGGTTTGTTCCCTGGTTTATGTTTATTGCCCTTCTTATTGTGATAGTTGTTGCTTGTTAATTATTTTTATATGTTTCTATTTTTACTTAATATTGTTTAATTAAATATATGCATATGATGTACAGTATGCATTTCCAGGATACATTCCTTGCTTTCGGTGGATGGAACTCACCAAGAGGCGTGGCCACTATGACATCACTGCTGAGGGACCGCCCCCAGTCTGCCTATTTCAGGTGGGTAGTGACTGCCTCAGAGGTTCCTTATCAGTTTTTGGAGTGTGTGAAAGAAGCAGGTAGTTACCTCCGCTTGGTCCACTCAGCTTCCTTCTAATCACACGTGTGTGACAAGTGATGTTTTCTGTGAGTATTGCATTTGATTCTTTGGTTTATTATGGACATTTGCCATGCGTTTGGTTTCTGATTCCTCATTATGGACTGAACTTGTTTGCTTTGATTTGGCTTTTCTTGGCCTGCTCATTTTGCCTAATATTTTGCTATTTTTTTCCTGCTTTGCAATTTTGTACTTTTTTTATTATAAATTAAGTTTTCATTTATAAAGGTTCCTCTTTAGCCTTGCCATCCAAGCTAATGGTTTTATGGTTAATCCTCTCCCTTAAAGTGCATTTTGTGTGTATTTAGAACATTTAAAATATTTATTTTGCTTGTTGAGTTTGGGTTCAGGCTGCCTGGGGTAAGGTCTATCTTTAGGTAGGCCAGTGCAGGTCTTGGTCTGATTTGTCATTTTGGAGGCCTTTTAGTCCTTTGTGCAAAGTTTGTGTTGCAATTTACAACAAACATAAGGAGTCAGTGCTGGATATGGAGGCAGCACACTCATAGTCTGTAGTCTAGCGTCTCGGATTCTAGGCCACAGTACCTAAGTCTTTCTTTTTTGCATTTACAATATAATAATTAGTATATTTTAAATAGCACCTTTTCAAAACAAACACCATTTTAAGGTGCTTCAAAAGTATGCTTTAGTCATAATGTTTCACATCCTCTCTGTGACAAACCAACACTGAGTACTTCAGACAAAAAATTATTCAGCAGAATTGTGTAACGAAACGCTAAGGGGGCTCCTTTATACCAACAGCAATATGCCCATATAGTGCTTCACTGTGAAAGTTTCCTTTCTTATTAATTTTCTTCTTTGTTAAGACCAAAGTGTGTTTATTTATTTATTTATGTATGTATGAATGCATGTATTTATTTAAAGAGCTTCTAAAAAAAGCCAGATGTCCAAGTGGGGACAAATACAATACAATACAATTTATTTTTGTGTAGCCCAAAATCACACAGGAAGTGCCGCAATGGACTTTAACAGGTCCTGTTTTGACAGCCCCCCAGCCTTGGTTACTCTAAGAAGACAAAGAAAAACTCCCAAAAAAAACCCTTGTAGAGAAAAAAACCAAAGAAACCTCGGGAAAGTCATTTCAAAGAGAGACCCCTTTCCAGGTAGGTTGGGCGTGCAGTGGGTGTCAAAAAGAAGGGGGTCAATACAATACAATACACTGAACAGAACACAAGTAATCATCAATACAATATAATAGTACAATAGAAATATTACAAGTACAGAGCAGAATTTAACAGTAGATGAAATCCCATAATATGATTTGGATTTGTTCAGAGTCCCGGAGACCTCAGCCATCAAGCTGCCTCCCCCTATTGGCCAGTCCACAGATGAGTCAGCGCTGGGCCAGCCAATCCGATGAAAGGACCCCTCTACCCAACAATTCCTGCGATCCTCCATCAGAGATGACTTTACCTTAGGCAGGCAAAACAACTCGGCAGGTGGGCCGTGGCATCAAGTGCCACATTTGAGTACAGAGAAGAGAAACCAAATAGGTGAGGGTTAGTAACAAATTCTAACTATCATGTTATTTATGTTTTAGTCCTAATGACTAACAGAGATGCAGTCTGTACAGTTAATCAGCAGCTCTAGTCAGGGTATGCTAAATCGAAGTCATGAGTCTGATTTAAAAGCTGAGACCGATGGGGCATCTCTTATAGTAGCAGGCAGACCATTCCACAGTTTAGGGGCCCTGTAACTAAAAGCTTGACCTCCCATTATTATTTTATTAATCCTTGGAATCATAAGCAGACCAGCATCTTGAGATCTTAATGTGCGCTCTGGTTTGTAAGTCATGGTAAGTTCAGACAAGCAGGCCAGACCTTGGCCATTTAAGGCTTTATATGTTTAAAGGAGGATTTTAAAATCTGCCCTAAACTTAACTGGGAGCCAGTGTAAGGATTTAAGAACTGGAATTATGTGTTTGTATTTTCTTGTTCTTGTTATAATTCTTGCAGCAGCATTTTGGATTAACTGGAGGCTGTATAAAGAACAATCTGAACAACCAGTGAACACCGCATTGCAGTAGTCAATCCTACTAGCAATAAATGCATGAATTAATTTCTCAGAAATAACGTTCTGTCTGTCTGTCTGTCGATATGCACACTGTGAGATGTCAGAGGCAAGGCGGTGATCTCATGGTGCTGGTGGTAGTTATTGACTAAATACACTTATTGTTTGTTGACAATCCAGTGCTTGGATGCTACACCAGTCTCCTTATTCGTTCATTCCGTGTAATCAGAAGTGTAGCGGCTGCCACATCCGTGTTGTGTATAGTGTTGTCGTCTCCTCTCATTGTTTCTCTATCCCTTCGACTGTGATGATTTGCCCAAAGTGCAGGTAAGATCTGACCCTTTAATGGAGGAGTTGTACGGTGAACTGGCCCATCTGTCAGCACAGGAAATTGTTTAAAAGAAACACGAAGTCCCAAGCAGAGGAGGGGGTTTCAAATTCAGAGGAATTCAGCAACTGTGAGAAGATAGAAACTTTTACGGCCGGAAAAAATTCAACCCACCAGGACAGAGTTCTGTTCTGCACCAATCCAGAGCTGGACTGTTTACTGGCTGAAATAAGACAAGCTAGGAAGTGTTATTTCTGGAGGAATTGGCAACTTGCAGGATGTGGAGGAGTCGATCGGAATCAACTGAGCTATTTATCTGGGAGGCTTCCATACTGCATGTAACTGAGCGTCATCTGATTATCGATTGAACATCCGTATTGTCAGCATTAATATTTTCTGGACTGGTAGCTGTCGTTTGTGTAGTTTTACGTTGTGTGGTGCTCATGTTGTGTTTGTGACCTTTCATGTTCAGTGGGTAGGACTTGAAGGCCAAAACTCTTTAAAATGAGGAATGTCTTTTTATTTTTATTTTTTGTGTGCTTAAGAATTACTAATGAATACTATCAAATCACTTCACTTCTTTTCATCCAGTGCCTCCTGGCTTGCCGGTAAGCGAAGACCCCCATATACGATATTCCTTTTGACTCATCTTGATGTCTAGTTATGTAAGAATTCAAGCTGTTTGGGGTTACCCCTTATTTTTTGCCTTCTAGACCTGAGAAACTCTCATTTTTTTAGACTATTTTTGCTTTGCGCCCTCCCCCACCATAACCTATCGTCTATTGGGGAGGAACGAAAGATTCGATCTCCGGTTTTTGACGTTTTAGGGTCCCCCGATATCTCAATGATGGGTGTGTTTGTGTCTGTGTGTCACAGTTTCTTGAGGACGGTCTACTATAGAGCTAAAATGGCTGGACAGAAAAATACCAAACTCGAAACATTAGGCTGTGATGAGATGACGATTAGTGCTGATTAGTTTTTGAGCCAAATCGTATAAAAGAAAGAGGCACTCAAGAGGAACCCTCAAATATCGTAATTCTGCAATTAATTATGAATTCTTCTTGTCAATTGCTATCGTAATGACTTATTTTATGATCAGAAAGATCAGCATCAGAGCAGTAAATAATTGCTGAAATGTTATAAAATAGTTTGGGTAACTTGGTTCCTCGGGCGTAAAGCCTACTGACGCTCACGATCAAATTTTTGGGGCATATTTTGTGTAGGAAATTACATCCCTATGATAAAAGTAAACCCATAAACGTCTCCAAATAGCCAGAAGGACCCCAGGGGTTCACCACCTAATCGGATACGAAGGGTCGCTTATAAAGGCATGTGGTGTCTCTTTTTATGCTATTTTGTGGTTGATGATCACAGATATGATAATATTTGCGATATCTGATTCTTTACCAGTGGTCCTAGCCCCGCAGAAGGTTAAAATGACAAATTTTAAACATAAGCATGTGGGGTGTCTTTTTAGACTATTTCAAAGTCAGTGATTATGAATATGATGTTTTTAAAAAATTTTTCCTATTAGTTTCAATGATATTTTGTGTCACACACCTGCGCATGGGAGGCAGCTAAAGGGCTCAAAAGAAGGTCATTGCCAGTCAGACCAGGGGGTGGCAGTGTGCACTGACGCTTTCACTTTTTTCCCAGGAGACCAAATGTGGGAAATTCCACCTGGGTCCTTAGATGTTCCACCCCTGAAGACGCCACCATGTCTGTACCAAACCAAATCTGCTTTGGACTCTTGTCTGTAAAGAGCATTTTCTTGCAACCTTTTCGATTTAGCAGCCGTTTTTCAAGTATACGGGAGGCTGCCCCAAACTTCTTTTTGTGTCAAGGCTCAATTATTTATCACATTAGCCTTTAAATGTTTACACTGAAGCACACATTTTAATATTTCAGATTTCCGACCCAAATCTTCTTGTTTATTATGCACTCCTACCTCATGAACTAAATCATTACATATTCCTACGAATACCCCGAATTAGGGTGGCTTACGCTAATTCAGATTTTCTTTTTTAATGAAGTGTTTGCACTTCCAGCTCAAGCTTTTTGCTGTCAGTTTTTTTTTTCTTAATGGTTATTTCCCATTTAGGTGCTGACTATGGATTTTGCATTTATTTTCGGAAATCACGTGGTTGATATCATCAGCATGCCGCTGTAAGATTCGCCACTTCCGGTACATCCATATCCGAGTTTGTGGATATTTTGTGCGCGGGTTAGTTTTGCTCTTTAGACTTCCAGGTTCTTGGCTGCCGCTTTCGAATTCCTTACTGCGATTGTTGGGTTTTGAGATTTCTGTAAAGACGACTCATAGGATCGAAATGATTCTCAATTGGTCATTCACCTTTACAGTTGAATGTCTTGCCTGGTGTAAAGCTAACAGTCAAGTGAAGCCAGTGTAAAGGTACAAAACGTCCGGCACCATCTGCTCAGTTACACGTAGGCAAAGTAATCAGAAAGTAAGGAGATTAATATCAGGAACGCATTATTCACAAGACATTACACATACTACAAAAGTAAGATTTCCCTAATTAAGAAATCTGAGCATATGATGGAAAACTGGGAAACATATTGCTGATGTTGAAGTTGAAGTTTGTTATAACATTTAAATAAGAAGTTAAATTACGGAGCCAAGTCTCATTATCTTTGTTTGCACAGCATCTGCTGGGTTTCCCCACCGGCCTTTAATGCAAGAACGTCTTTCAGTAGAATTAACTAATTGCAGCATTTTACATTCCAATTTACTGGCTTATAAATATTCATTTCTAAAGGTTATTTTTAAAAAGTAGGTACAAGTGATATACCCGGGCACTGCCCATATTAAGTTTCACTCATGTCAGTGTTTGTCTCTTCCTAGCAACCCATGCCCAGCCCCCCCACCGCATCTCCAAAGACGTGCAAGTCACCTTAGTTGGCAAATCTAACTCTGGCCCATGTGAGTGTGGATGTGTGTGTATTTGTGCCTAAAGTAGGACTGGCACGCCACCCAGTGCCAGTCAGGGGACCCAAGATAGGCTCCCGTGTGGGCCTGAACTGGGCATTAAGCCGGTTTGAAAATGCATGTATGTAATAAGTTGGGATGGACTGCTGCCCCATCCCCTCTGAGTTCCTGCCTAGTGCTTAACACTGCCTGTATCGGCTCAAGCCCCCCGCAACCCTGAATGGAATGAAATGGATTAGAAAACAGACAGATGTGATCTATCAAGTCCTGTCAGCCACTAAAGCTTGATGGTGGGACATCTTATTTCTTGTGCATTCTCTAGTGTGTAATGTCTGAACATGGATGGAAATGTCAGGATGCAGCCTACCTAAACAGATTTTAATATTTCTTTTTCTTTCGGCTGCTCCCGTTATGTGTTGCCACAGCAGATTATCTTCTTCTATATCTTCCTGTCCTCGTCATCTTGTTCTGTTACACCCACCACCAGCATGTCCTCTCTCACCACATCCATAAACCTTCTCTTAGGCCTTCATTTTTTCCTCTGCCCTGGCATCTCTATCCTTAACATCCTTCTCCCAATATAGCATCTCTCCTCTACACAATCTCGCCTCTCTGACTTTGTCTCCCAACTGTCCAACTTGAGCTGACCTTCTAATGTCCTCATTTCTAATCCTATCCATCCTTGTCACACCCAATGCAAATCTTAGCAATCTATGCAAATCTGTCCTGTAGACCTTCCCTTTCACTCTTGCATCTTTAACTCTGCCACCTCCAGCTATGTGTCCCGTTTTTTGGTCAGTGCCAGCTGTCTCCAACCTATTAACACCATCAATAAAACTGTTGAAATCAGAAAATATAAGAAACCTAACAGGTTTATGGAAACTGAAGAAAATGTCCAGGGGGTCTTTAATATATTGTTGTTGAAATGGCCCCTGCCCACAATGTAGCTTGTTAGACAAGTGAATTTTAACAACAGGGCCCATGAACATAATGTATAAAAAGTGTACAGGTCCTTAAGCTTTTCTGTTTCTGTTGGGCAGGCAGACAACTTATCAACTTAATTTAGGGCCTAAGGTGCCACCTGCCCTACCCTGTCATGGCTTCCATACCCTCTCGCAGCTCATTGTCCTTTTGCAGCTCATTCACTCACTCAGCATCTTCTCCTTGCTTTTTATGTTCTCCACTGGGACTTAGTTTCTTTTTTTAGATTAAGCTCCGTGTGCATTGGAAGGCACTTAGTAAATAGATTTTTTTATTAAATCAGCCCGCGAGGCCTTCTTCAAATTAAAATGCTGGCCCTTTCCTGTCCCTCTGCCTTGCCCGTCTTCACACCACTAACACCCCAGTCCAGAGCCTTCGCTTTCACTTCATGGTATCTGTCCACATGCAGGTGTGCACGGCTACTTAAGCTTCTGTTGCCATCTCCTTGATCTACTTTCATCCTATTATTTTAAGCAGCTTTGGTTGTTTGGCTGAAGACGCTCGCTGTCTAATTGGCTCTATGATTCCCACACAGTCAAGATCTAGTAAACAGAAGGTCCCTGCAACACTCAGATGCTCCATGTTTTATAGGATGGCAGTGGGCACAATAGTGTATTATCAATGTAATGCATTGGGGAATTCTGCAGATTTAATCCTTGTATATATGTTTACTTGAACAAGAAATGGACTTGATGGTGAGAGAGAGCATTTCATTCTTATTCAAACGTATCATGCCTCATGGCAGCCTAAACACGTTGATTCCTTCAATACATCCCAGTAGTGCCACCATTTATTCTATGATAATTATTACAAAAATACACACACACAGAGATATATATATATACAGTTTATCTCATTGAAAATTGTCTAAAATGTAGCCAGGGCCCAATACCACCTGGGAGCGATGTCATCATGTGCTTGAGCTGTCAGGTCACCTGCTTTGGAAACATTTTATACTCAGACTATCTGTGCTACCCCTCTAAGATGGGTTGAAATCTAAGTAATCACGCAGACCTCAGCATTAACACTTGAAATGCACCATGCAACACATAATTCTCTGTTGTAGGCTATTTGATATGGGATTTGTAAAAGCATTATTAAAGTTTGTGATGCGCTATTTGTTGAAATGACAAACACAATGCATATGACTCTGTTATGTGCCATTTGGTATGGGATTCATAAAAGCAAGAATAATGTTTTTGATGCACCATCTGTTGGAATGACAAATACAGTGCATATGTCTCCGCTATGTGTCATTTGGCATGGGATTTTGTAAAAGTAATGTTAATGTTTGTGATCTGCCATCTGTTGAATTGACAAACATAATGCATATGACACTGTTATATGCCATTTACTATGGGATTCATAAAAGCAGGTATAATGTTTGTGATGTGCCATCTGTTGGAATGACAAATACAATGCACATGTCTCTATTATATGCCATTTGGTATTAGATTTGTAAAAGTAATATAAATGCTTGTGATGTGACATCTGTTGGAACGACAAATGCAATGCTGCTTGGGGTGGGATTTATAAAAGTAGTATTAATGTTTGTCATGCGCCAAATGTTGGAATGACAAATGCAATGCATATTATTACTAAGAATGTTTGTGATACACCATCCTTTGGAATGACAGAGACGTAGCAACCAGATGGACTCAAAAGCACTTATCCTTTTGTTACGGTGGACTATTATGACATAAAAATGTATATATCTCTCTTAGATGGCCTAGGATCTAAAATAATTTCTAACACGTTAAGAACAATATGTGGATGGGATAACATTGTGCCATGATAAGTCGACTGTGAGAACCTAAAAGCACACTCCATGCTCAAATGGATGAATCCTCATCTACCTTCCATAACTCAGTGGGAAAAGTGATGTTCTACATAAGGTCAAAGTGGAAAAATCAGATTCAGTTTGCAAATATTTCAGTATAGAGTGGATTCAGAAAGTATTCAGACACCTCAAGTTTACTGACAATTACTGAAATGTCACATTGACTGACACAAGTACTCAGACTCTTTGCTATGACACTTGAAATGGGTTTAGATGCATCCCATTCTAGTGATCACCATTGAGATGTTTCTACACCTTGTTTGGTGTCCACCTGCAGTCAATTTGGTTGTTTGGACATTATTAGAAAAGGCAGCCACCTGTTGTTGGTTGAGGTTCACACAGTTAAGCAAAAGCCAAGCTTTGAGGTTGAAGGAATTTCCTGCAGAACTTAAAGACAGCTTTAGCAGATCTGGGGAATGCTACAAAAAATCCTGCAGCATTGAAGGTTCCCAGAACTCAGTTGACTTCACAATTATTCAATGGAAGAAGTCCACAACTTTTCCTAGAGCTGGCCACCCACCCAAATTGAGCAGTGGAGGGAGGAGGGCCATGGTAAGAGAGGTGACCAAGAACCCAAAGATCATTCTGGCTGAGGTGTAGAGAAACTGTGTGGAAATGAGACAAACGTCCAGAAGGACATCCATCACTGCAACACTCCACCATTCTGGGCTTTATGACAGACTGGCCAGAAGGAAGCCTCTCCTCAGTAAAAAAAACACATGGAAACTCACTTGCAGTTTGTAAAAAAAGCACTTGAAGGACTCTCAGACTGACAAGATTTTTTGGTCTGACAAAACGAAGATTAGTGTCACGTCTGGAGAAAACCAGACATCACTTATCACCTGCACAATACCATTACAATGATGAAGCACAGTGGAGGCACCATCATGGTGTGGAGTTGGGAACTCAGGGACTAGGTGACGCTGAGGGAAAGCTGAACAGAGCAAAGAGTAGAGATATCCTTAATGAAAACCTGCTCCATAACCCAAAAAAATACCACAAAATAACAACATGAATGTCCTGCAGTGGCCAAGTCACAGTCCAGATCTCAGCCTATTTAATCTGAGCAGCACGTCTCTCTCTACAATTTCCAAATCACTCAGTTCCTCTTTACTAGTTCCATTTACCACTGGGAGGTTATCTGCTTCCTCACATGTGAAGACCTCAGAAAATGCAACTTTAAAGAACATCTGCTATTTCACCATCTGTATTATTAATTCACTTTTACTATTCCTGATGCACTTCAAATCCTCCTAATACTGTTCTTTTATTACTAAAATACTGAAAGCATCACTTTGGCTCATCACCTTATCTGCTATGTTCCTCTCTAACTGCTGTGTGTGTAGGGAAGAGGAACATTGTTTTTGGGTTATTTCAGCACACCGTTTTGATTATTTTTGAAGGCAGATGTATCACCCGTGGACTCTGTGTTAAATTAGGGTAAGTGTCTTTGGTAAATACTCATCACACTGTGAACTGTGAGTTCTTTTAAGTGACTGCGTAGAATAAAATCTACCTTTTTGTTATACAACTGCCATCTTAATTGACTCTCATTGCTACTTTTGGTCCTACTCAGCCCCAAACTACTAGAAGGGCATCTGCTCCCACAGGTGGTCAGTGACAGAATGTTTCAGGCCCGTCATTTCTGTCTAATTGCTATATTGTTCAATGCTTGTCTAGCTACAGACCATTTAAGAATACGAGAGGATACTCTTGGTTAACTGAACTGATTATTTGGAAGTAAAGACCACCGCAGTGCCATCGAGGTCCCCAGTTTTGAATTTGTGGGTTACAATATGGACAGAGTGACAGGTTACAGGTAACTAGATAGATAGATAGATAGATAGATAGATAGATAGATAGATAGATAGATAGATAGATAGATAGATAGATAGATAGATAGATAGATAGATAGATAGATAGATAGATAGATACTTTATTAATCGCAAGGGTAAATTCACATACTCCAGCAGCAGCATACTGATACAAAAAACAATATTAAATTAAAGATTGATAACAATGCAGGTAAAAACAGACAATAACTGGAATTGAAGAGTCGCATAGTTTGGGGGAGGAACGATCTTCTCAGTCTGTCAGTGGAGCAGGACAGTGACAGCAGTCTGTCGCTGAAGCTGCTCTTCTGTCTGGAGATGACACTGTTTAGTGGATGCAGTGGATTCTCCATAATTGATAGGAGCCTGCTCAGCGCCCGTCGCTCTGCCACAGATGTCAAACTGTCCAGCTCCATGCCAACAATAGAGCCTGCCTTCTTCACCACTTTGTCCAGGCGTGAGGCGTCCTTCTTCTTAATGCTGCCTCCCCAGCACACCACCGCATAGAAGAGGGCGCTCGCCACAACCGTCTGATAGAACATCTGCAGCATCTTATTGCAGATGTTAAAGGACGCCAGCCTTCTAAGGAACAGTTGTATTCTAACAGTTGTATTGCTGGTCTGAATATTTCTTTCTATCCCCCTTTAAGAAAAGGGTACCTCTTGTGTTAGGTGGATGTCACAGGTAACCTGATAATGCAATTAAACAAATGGAACTATAGACAGGACACTGCCTGAAATCACTTAAAGTCAGGTCAGGTCAGGTTGGGGAGCATGCACTGGTACAGTGCGTTGCTGCACCCACTACACAACGAAACAACTCGGGATCCCGGTTTGCAGCCCCCCAGGCAGACACGCGGTCCAGTCCCACCCTCCGGAAATGACCCTCTATCTGCCGCAGCCAGGTGTTACGTGGGTGACCCCTTGGCCTGATCCAGCAACTCGGATCCCCAACAATGATGGTCTTACAAGCCGGGTCACCCTCGAGGAAACGTGCCACATGGCCGTAGTGCCATAACTGATGCTCCCTCACAATGCAGGTAATATGCCTCATTCGGGACTCCCGACTACCAATGGTACCCAAGGATTTTCCGGAGATACACAGTACCAAATGAGTCCAGTCTTCATCTCAGGTCACTGGATAGCGTCCATGTCTCACAACCATATAGCAAGACAGGATTGTAAAGACTTGGACCGTCGTCCTTTGGCATATGTATCTGGAGCACCACACACCCCTTTTCAGTGACCTCATGACCCCCCCATGCTCTCCTAACCCGTCTACTGACTTCATAGGAAGAGTCACAAGAGACATGAATGTCACTGCCAATGTAAGTAAACCTCTCAACAAGGTTAACACTCTCTCTGCAGACAGACACACTGCTGATGGCTGTGCCCAAGAGTTCATTAAAGGCCTGGATCTTGATTTTCATCAGGATACTCACAAGCCCTGACACTCAGACTCCTCGCTCAGTCTCTCGAGCTCCCCGATCAGAGCCTCCATTGACTTCACGAAGATCACAGCATCATCAGCAAAGTGAAGATCCGTGAATCTTTGCCAACAGATACCCCACAAACACTGGACCCCACAACCTTGCCCAGCACCCAGTCCATACAAGCATTGAACAGAGTAGGAGCAAAAACACACCCCTGATGAACCCAGAATCAACTGGGAAAAACGCAGAGGTCCTGCCTCCACTCCACACAGCACTCACAGTACCAGTGTACAGGCCGGCCATGATATCCAGCAACCTCAAGGGGATCCCACAAACCCTCAGGATGTCCCACAGGACAGCTCGATCAACTGAGTCGAACGCTTTATGAAAATTGACAAAGGCTGCAAAGAAACTCTGTCGATATTCACGTTTGTGGTCCGTGAGAACCCTCAGTGCTAGAATGCGGTCGATGGTAGACTTCTTAGGCGTAAGACCAAACTGTTCCAGTCACTGGTAGGTGAGCAAGTGATCACAGATCCTGTTGAGGACAACCCTAGCAAGGACCTTACCCGGCACCGAGAGCAGTGTTATCCCCCTGTAGTTGTCATTTAAAATGATTATGAAATGGTGTTAGGATGCCCATTTTACATTTGAGGCCTATGTCCTTCAAATTAAATGGATTGGAGTCACGATTGAGTTTGGAATAGTTGTACACGGTCATAACTAACCTCACACCTTACAAAGACAGCTTTCGTTACTTTTTATTATAAATGGTCAATACATCCCCAGTATAGTGAGATTAACTTTTGATTGAAATATGACTTACTAGAAAAATAATGGCGGGCACAAGTTACGAAGGTCATCAAACTATTCATTCTGAATGACTTGATAATTGCATTTTCATTTATTTAAGGCCGCAGCTGTGTGGCAAGCAGTTTTGATTGCAGAGCAATAAAGGCAGTAACCTGAAAGTGGACTACGGCTGTAATCAGCATTAACAAACAGTTTGTACGACTGCCATATGGCGGCACAGCATAGATTGGGTGGTACTTCAAAAGCCGTAAGTAAAGGTGCTGAGGGGCTGACGCTTATCTGTGCTCACATAGCCGTTTAGAAGTGTTAACACACTATTTCTTCACTCACGGTTGAAATTTCACTTTCAATGTACGTTGTATGACGGCTAATAAATGAAGAAGAGCAGAGATCCTGTTTAAAGAACTGATCGATCATCTACCTCAAGCCAAATGTCACGGTAGCGAATCACCTTCATACTTTCATATTTGGGAACTCCATCCATGTTTTCTTACCTGCTTGATGCCCAAATATTGCTGGGGTGGGCTTCAGGCCCACCATGACTCTGAATCTGACTAATCTGGTTTGATAAAGGATGGCATTTTATACTCTGATGCCTCACCCAGGGTGGCACCTCTTTTGACCAGGGTAGACTGCAGCTTTTATGACCTTAAACTAGATGGAGTAGATTGATATTGGATGGCTGCAGTTTATAATCCAGAGCAGCACCCCAGACTGGCACCTGTAAGCAATGCTGCCCGGGACGGGTGAAATGTGTGAGTTTCATAAAATACAATATTGCAGAATACCCAGTGCAGGTAGGGACCTAAGCAGCCAGTTAGGTTACCAGAACTAGGATTTTGTCCGTAAGTTTGTCTGTGATAGTCGACAGCAGACAACCAAGAGCAATAATTTCATCAGGATGCTATTGACTTTTCTTCTCCTACACCATCAACTTCCCATACCTCAGTTATAATGCTGACAGACATTGCATTGTCATGTTGTGTTTACAGTCAGGTCCATAAGTATTTGGACAGTGACACAATTTTCATAATTTTGGTACACCACCACAATGTATTTGAAATAAAGAAATCATTATGTGATTGAAGTGTAGACTTTCAGAGTTTTCCATTTAAGGAGTTTACATTTTAAGAATGACAGCCATTTTTTCTGCTTAGCCATCCCATTTCCAGGGGCTCCAAAGTATTTGGATATTTGACTGACTAGCTGTTCCATAGGCAAGGGGGGAGCAATCCCCTCATTATTTCATTAACTATTAAGCAGGTTGAATGTCTGGACTTGATTCCTAGCGTGGAATTTGCATTTGGAAGCTGTCTCTGTGAACTATCAATATGAGGTCAAAAGAGCTGTCCATGCAAGTAAGAACAGGCCATCATTAGGCTGAGAACACAAAACAAACCCTTTAGAGAGATGGTAGAAACACCAGGAGTGGTCAAATCAACCATCTGGTAAATTCTTATCAAGATGGAACTCACTGGTGAATTCGGCAGCACCAGAAGGTCTGGAAAACCACAGAAGACAACTGTGCTGGATGATTGCAGAATTCAGTCCTTGGTGAAGACGAACTCCTTCACAACATTTAGCCAAACCAAGAACACTCTCCGGGAGGTAGGCCTGTCATTGCCAAAGCCTACAAACAAGAGAGGACTTCATGAAAGAAAAGACAGAGGGTTTACCACAAGGTGCAAACCAGTCAAGCATAGGAAGGACAGATTAGGCTTTGTCAAAAAAACATTTTTAAAAGTCTGGCCAGTTCTGGAACAATTTCTTTGGACAAAGGAAACTAAGATCAATATTTACCAGAATGTTTGAAAGAGAAGAATATGGAGAAGAGAAGAAACGTCTCATGATCCAATGAATACCAGATCATAGGTGAAACATGGTGGAGGCCGTGTTATGGCCTGATCATGCATGGCTGTCAATGGAAGTCAAGTCACTGGTGATCATTGATGATACGACTGTTGGCAAAAGTAGCAGGATGAATTCTGAAGTGTCCAGGGCTATATTGTCTGCTCAGATTCAGACAAATGCTGCATAATTGATAGGACGATGCTTCGCTGTACAGGTGGACAATGAGCCGAAACACACTGTGACAGCAAACCAAGTGCTTTTCAAGGCAAAGAAGTGGAATATTCTTCAATGGTCAAGTCAATCAACTGACCAAAACCCAACTGGACATGCATTTCACTTACTGAAGACAAAACTGAGAGCAGAAAATACAACAAACCAGCATTACCTGAAGACCACTGAAGTAAAGGCCTGGCAAAGCATTACTGGAGTGGAAACCTACCACTTGGAGATGACCATGAGCTCAGACTTCAGGACGTCATTGTCTGCAATGGACTTTCAACAGAATATTGAAAATGATTGTTATATTTATGATTAAGTTAATAATTAACCATGTATAAAAATGTCCGTCTTTTCGAAACAGTTCATACGTTATTTTTGTTAAACAACTTGAATTAAAAATGAAAGACTACACTTCAGTCACATCTACCTTGCTTTGTTTCAAATCCATTGTGGTGGCGCCCAGAGCCAAAATGATGACGATTGTGTCACCGTCCAAATACTCATGGACCTGACTGTTGATTATTCAACTTGCTCAGTTTTATTGCTTGCTAAATATAATTTTTTTATAATTTATGTATGTAAATGTTGCCTGGTTTGTTAATTACATGAATAAGGTATGTTTTAAATATTTGCAAGTGTGCTGAACTTGTACTCAATGAAAAGCGCTATATAAGAATTAACTGAATGAGGCTGAAAGTGAAGTTAAAAATGGAGTACTATGCTTTGAACTACATCATGGGTTGGAGCCTGCTTTAAAACGAGTGCTGGGAATTGATCAGGACTAAGTGGGCTTGAGAAAGAATCGATGGCATTTTATATTCTGGCACTGAATGCCTTGTACCCAGTGCTCCCTGGATATATGCTGGTCCCTCCTCATAACCCTGCAAAAGCAGGTTTGGAAATGGATGGATGGATGGATGGATGGATGGATGGATGGATGGATGGATGGATGGATGGATGTTCAAACTGTTCTCTATACAGCCTCCAGTTAATCCAAAATGCTGCTGCAAGAATTATAACAAGAACAAGAAAATATGAACACATAACTCCAGTTCTTAAATCCTTACACTGGCTCCCGGTTAAGTTTAGGGCAGATTTCAAAATCCTCCTTTTAACATATAAAGCATTAAATGGCCAAGGTCTGGCTTACTTGTCTGAACTTATCATGACTTAAAAACCAGAGCGCACATTAAGATCTCAAGATGCTGGTCTGCTTATGGTTCCAAGGATTAATAAAAT
This sequence comes from Erpetoichthys calabaricus, assembly GCF_900747795.2. Classification (NCBI taxonomy): domain Eukaryota; kingdom Metazoa; phylum Chordata; class Cladistia; order Polypteriformes; family Polypteridae; genus Erpetoichthys; species Erpetoichthys calabaricus. Next base: position 81,644,320 of record NC_041409.2, read on the forward strand.
AACAGTGGGATGTCAAGCTTTTAGTTACAGGGCCCCTAAACTGTGGAGTTGTCTGCCTGCTACTATAAGAGATGCCCCTTCAGTCTCAACTTTTAAATCCCGGCTGAAGACTCACAACTTCAGTTTAGCATACCCTGACTAGAGCTGCTGATTAACTGTACAGACTGCATCTCTGTTGTTAGTCATTAGCACTAAAACATAAGTAACATGATAGTTAGAATTTGTTACTAACTCTCACCTATTCTGTTTCTCTTCTCAGTACTCAAATGTGGCACTTGGTGCCACCACCCACCTGCCAAGTTGTTTTGCCTGCCTAAGGTAAAGTCATCCCTGATGGAGGATCGCAGGAATCATTGGGTAGAGGGGTCCTTTCATCGGATTGGTTGGCCCAGCGCTGTTTCAGCTGTGGAATGGCCAAATGGGGGAGGCAGCTTGATGGCTGAGGTCTCCAGGACTCTAAACATATCCAAATCTTAATATGTGATATCATCTACTGTTAAATTCTGCTCTGTACTTAACTAAATTTTTTATTTCTATACAGTATTGAGGATTTGTTCTGTTCTGTGTATTGTATTGTATTGTATTGTATTGTATTGTATTGTATTGTATTGACCCCTTTCTTTTGACACCCATTGCACGCTCAGCCTACCTGGTAAGGGGTCTCTCTTTGAACTGCCTTTCCCAAGGTTTCTTCCATTTTCCCTACTAGGTTTTTTTTGGGAGTTTTTCCTTGTCTTCTTAGAGAGTCAAGGCTGGGGGGCTGTCAAGAGGCAGGGCCTGTTAAAGCCCATTGCGGCACTTCTTGCGTGATTTTGGGCTATACAGAAATAAATTGTATTGTATTGTAATGGTAAATGGATGGAAGGATTGTTGGCAGAGCAGATGGATGGATGGATACATTTTATATTTTATCTATCTCTGACCCTGAATTAAAGCGAGCAAGCTAAGAAACCAGATGGAGAGTAAAGCAGTAATGCTTGTTTGCATGAGATTCTATTTAAAGTATAAAATTTGAAATAAAATGCATAAATAAACACATTGAAAAAATAAATGAGTACAAGAAAAATGGGTAAATGGTATTCTGATTTTTAATGGGCTTGACAGCAAGATAGCCAATGGCTACATCTGTGGTGGCATTGAGTCAGAATTAACTGTACCTTTCACTGGAACTAAGGAGCTGAGCCTGAACCCTAAAAAAACAGCCCAGACCACTAGTCCACCTCTACCAAACTTTACAGTGGCCCTATACAGTCCAGATAGTGTTCTCCAGGCATCCAAAAACCCAAATCCATCCATTAGACAACCAGAGAGTGAAGTGTGAAGCACGTTTCCACTGCTCCGGAATCCAATGGCGGTTCGATTTAGACCACTCTAGCAGACGCTTGGCATGGTGCATGGTGATCTTAGGCTCCTGTGCAGCTTCTCGGTCATGGAAATCCTTTTCATGAAGCTCTCACCACACAGTTCCTGTGCTAATGTTGCTGTTATAAGCAGTCTGGAAGTCTGTTGTGAGTGATGCCACATAGGACAGGCGATTTTTACTCACTTTACTATTCAGTAGCCCCACTTTGTAAATTTGTGTGGTCTACCACATCATAGCTGAACTGTTGTTGCTCCTCAGTGCTTCCACTTCACAATGATAATACCCTGATCCTAACCCTAGCCGTAATTCAGACATTTTATTATTTGTTAATCATATTTTTATCTGTTAGAGAAATAATCATCTTAGGAGTGATATCACCCAGGGTGAGGTCGCTTGCTGTAAAAACTGTTATATAAAACATTGGTCAACAGACTGATTAATCGATTGATGGATCATTTGATTTCTGGAGGATGTAATTGAGTAATTGATCAAATGTGCTAGATAACACTTTTATATTTTTTACTTACAGTATGTATTATTCATTTTAACAAGACCTTAACAAAAAGCCCCAAAGCGACTGTTAAAACAAAAAGATATTTGAACAAAAATATTTTTGTATCTAAAATGATCTGAAGTAAATAACATAAAGAAGCAAAATCTCCCTTAGACAGACTGTACATTTTTCACCACCTTCATTTGAAAACTAAAGACATGTCACCTGATGCACCTGGCGGTGTTAATGTAGAGGCTCTGACAGATGACACACTTCAGCTAAAGGGGCTGATTTAAAAACAAAAAAAAACGCCCTCGCCATTTCCAGATCACTCAGCTTTCTCCCCTCCACCGTGAGCGATAATGTGCCTCTTGAAAGGCTCTGGCTAGAGGACCAAGGAAAGCTGACTCACTCAACAAAAGCCTCTTTATTTGGCAGACATGAGCTTTCAAACAGGTTCAATGCTGCAAGCGTCACCAAGCATAATTCATGTCATTAAAAACAAGGAAATGTTCACTGACGATGATCTGCTGTCGACACGGTCGTAGTATTTACGATTACATCAAGGGAGGAGGACACATCTGATGGAAATGTCAACACAAAATCCAGTTCTAAGTTCTGAAACGCTGTTGGTCACTTCTCAGTTTATAAAGCCAGTTTAAATAACCAAACCACTTTAAAAGAAAACGCAATTGTGAAACCACATATCCATTTTCTAAACCCACTACTACATTACGGGGTTGCTGAGTGAAAGTAGACTTACAAGAATTGTCATGGACCAGCCATAGTACTGTCTAGCACTGTATAATATAATATAATATAATATAATATAATATAATATAATATAATATAACCAGTAACAGCAGAAGGCATGCTAACGTGAAGTGAACACACTTGACTTGAGTATTCCCAGTTTTCATCCTCATCTTCTGTACGTTTAGCATTTGTTTCCTCAGAGGTTGATGCGCTTGCTGAGCAGCTCTTCTTTTCTCCACCCTAGCGGCCCGCTTCTTCTCTTCTTTAGTCGGCATCTTTTCGCGTTAAAACTGATTTAAGTCTGTGTTTGTGTTGCAATTATTTAGTATGTTTTCTTTAATTTTTCACTTAACCTGGCACTTAAGTCTTCAGTATGTCTCAAGAACAATTTAAGATATGAAGAGGTAGGGGAAGTGACGGAGAAGGTGGTAGGGATGAGAATGGCGCCATACACATGTGCTGCACGGCCGCCCTGCTGGCCACTGCTGAGAGTTGATTCTACAGTAAAATAAAATAAAATAAAAATTAAAAGAGGAATAACCTTGGAGGTCAATCATCACCCCGATAGCAGATAGTTGACATCACATAGTATATGTGTACAAATTTCAGGTCAATAGGTCAAACAGTTTGCAAGCTACAGTTGATTTAAAATCCTGGACAGACAAACAAACAACCATGGTAGCGTATTATATATGAAGATAATATAATATAATATAATATAATATAATATAATATAATATAATATAATATAATATAATATAATATAATATAATATAATATAATATAATATAATCCATCCATCCATTTTCCAACCCGCTGAATCCAAACACAGGGTCACGGGGGTCTGCTGGAGCCAATCCCAGTCAACACAGGGCACAAGGCAGGGAACCAATCCTGGGCAGGGTGCCAACCAACCGCAGGAATAATATAATATAATATAATATAATATAATATAATATAATATAATATAATATAATATAATATCAGCTTAAGTTTCCTGGTTTCAGTCTGCCAAGACTTCACAGCTTTGGGCAATGAACGAAAGAATGAGATTGTGGATACAAGCAGCCATGATGAGTTTTCACATCTTTAGTTGCTGTAAGAAAAGCTTTGAGAGTAGGTATGGCATGGTTTGGAAGGCCATACTCGTAGACATCACCTGCAATTTCACCAGCCAGAATAGGAGTTGCTGGCCAACACCAGTGATTACCGCCATGTTTATTAGAGCAAGGGGGAACCAACATCAACTGGTATCCTCAACTCTGCTTCCAAAGGTTTACAGGCCACAACACTTGACAGGGAACTGAGAGTTGATTTAGAGAGACAGAAGAAGTTGCAACAACATCATTGAGATCAGACATTGCACTCCAGGCAGGTCATACTTATGGAGCTTACTGCAGATTCACAAGAGCTGTAAATAAATTTCAGATTGTAGACCCCATAGGTGTTTGGGTGGATTCCCCTTGGAGTTTCATGCCAATCATAGCTGCATGTCACATCTAAGAGTGGAGGGGTGTTTGATCAAAAATACAGACACCCCCCAAAACTTTCCCACCTTAGGCACACTCCTAGTTCATGTATATAGTAGAGCCGGCCCTGAATATTTGTACTTTGATACATTCTCTGAAATTGTGTCTGTGTGCTGTATGGGGGACATTATGACTCTCATCTCAAAGAAGGTGCGTGTTTCTCAGGGGAAAACTAGTGTCTTCCCACAAGATGTGTGGTCAGGTGTGGGAGATGGGGGGGGGGGGCTAAGCAATACTGCACATTTACGAGAAAGCTGTTCACACACCCACATTCTCTCTCCTTCTGTGTGTGTGTGTGCGTGTGAGAAAGAGTGTGGAGGAGTGAGATACTGCAACTTTACTTGAAGCTGTGCACGTACATGTGCTCCTAGGTGGTTATCTCGAGACATATCAAGAGAAAACTGATGCAGGTTTTTTAATATGATTTATATTTGCCATAACTCATTTATTAATGTTTTTTTTTGGTTTTTTTTTTACCTGCCGGGTCAAAAATGACCCAAAGGTAAATTTTGTACCTTGACTGTATTCAGCATTCATAATTATATTTAAAAATGTAATGACTGATTTTTTTGTAGTATTTGGGTCATTGCAGAAAAAGTCATTAAATTTCATGCTGAAAAAAAATGTGTATCAATGGAACATACTGTAAACCCTAAAGCCAGAAATGAGTCATTTATGACCCTTAAAGCCAGAGTCACCATGCCGGTTTATGGTTAAATCCTTTTTAATGTCTTTTTTGTTCATTTTGGTCCTTTGGCTATTATCATATATGTTATTTTTGTTGTTTATGTTTATTGCTTGTATAATTATATTATGATTTTGTTTATAACTCTTGTTAGAATTTTGTTTATTGTTTGATGTCCCCGTGGATTCTTCTTCTGCCTTGTTTCTTGTGTTTTGCATTGTCACCTGTCAGGTTTCATTGATGGACCGCTCTCAGCCCTGTCATGGGAGTTGCAGTCCCTCGGCGGTACATTGCATGCACTTGGTGTTTGGTGAGTTTTTCTTTTATTGCTATTTCTGTTTCTTTGTATGTACCGACTTTTCAACTGTTTTGTTTATGTTTTTGGGAGTCTGTTTTTCTCAATAGTGTTTTGGGACATGTTTGCTTAGGATTGCGATTTTGGCAAATCCTTTTTTGCCTCCAGTTTTCTGTCTCCATTACATTCTGTACTGATTCACTCAACCAAAATGGCTAAAGTAGAGTGTGTCTGCAGAGAAAGGGGGCGCTCAAAGGCAGCCTAGTGGTTGGATTTGACCTACACCATGCCAAAATTCATTTATTTTTAAAGTTCAAGAAATATACTTGATATCCCCAAGATAAACGTAGATAAGCTTGGCAAGAGAGAGAGCTGAGAACTCTGGCTTGCAGAAATAAGTTTCATCAGGAATCTTTACAAAAATATATATATACTAGGGGGCTCTGCCCCCTGCTCGCTTCACTCGCCCACCCCATTTACAGTTTGGTTTACTGGATACACAATTAAAAGAGATTGTGATTTTCATGGGAATTGTTACATATGCATTATTTTCACTTTTACTTTAAATTTTTTGTAAAAACTTTCATTTCCGGCCCCGGGCATGGTTACATCTCTTTCCTTCAGGACGTATAACACTGCTCGCATTGTGAAGGGGGTGCGGCTGAACGCACGCTAAGGAGATGCCATCAGATCAGCTGCTGTCTTTCTGCTGCTGGCGAGCTGCTTGCTCTGCTTGTCTCACTGCCCAATCATTTCAAAGCTTGTACAGCAGCTGTCCTTTTGCCACTTCGTGTCTCTGCCACTCGCGTTGTGGGGGTGGGGAGTTAGGGTGGCTGAACGCACACTAAGGAGAAGTGGACGGATCATCTGCTGGCTTTCTTTGTTGCGTGTTTTGCTTGTCACTTGTCATTGTTTTCAGAGCTGGGAGCACATGAAGCGTGTCTGCCAAAAGCAATCCAACAATTGCTAGGTTAGTTATCCGCGGACTTGTTGTAAATGATGTCTCACTGCCTTGTCTCGCGTAACGTTGTAAAAACAATACTTGTCCATTATTTCCTGCTCTAGGCGTGGTTAAATCTCTTTCTCGCAGGACGTATAATGCTGCATTGTTGGGGGAGCAGCTGAACGCATGCTAAGGAGATGCCGTCGGATCATCTGCTGTCGCGCTGCTGCTGTTGCTGCTGTCGCGCTGCCCGTCGATCAATTTCAAAGCCTGTACAGCAGCTGTCCTTTTGCCACTTCGTGTCTCTGTTGCTGAAGCGGTCGGATCATCTGCTGCTGGCGAGCTGCGTGTTTTGCTTGACGCTTGTCGTTGTTTTAAGAGCTGGGAGCAAGTTAAAGGGTCTCTCGCAGGAGTTCAGATTGTCTTCTGAGAAGATCACGTCTCGTCTCCCTAGTCTCCCTCCCCAAGATTTTTTTTTTTAAAATAGACAGGTACTGTATAATTATTCAAGTATAAAACTGAAATAATAGCATTACTGTAACACATATGTTAATAACCAAATGACCAAAAATGAGAAAAAATGCATAAAAAGTGCAAAGGCTAAGGGGCACCACAGAGCCCCAAACACAAACACACAAAACACAGTCTCGGGTTCAAATAAAGGGATTTTATTACAAAATACCTTGTACCAACAATAGAGAGGTGTTTCTTCTTCTTTTCTTTCTCTCTCTCTCTCTATCTTTACACCGCACTTCTACTCCTCCAGTCCAGTGTTGCCCGTCTCCTCTCCCAGCTCCTACGCACCTGGATAAGGCAGTGAGGTCTCTTTTATTGAGAACCCATGAACACTTCTAATGATGTAATGAAGCCAGATGGAAGCACTTCTGGGTTATAAGAAAACCAGGGAGATCCTCCCCTGCAGCACCCTCTATTGTCCACCAGGGACCCCTACACGGCAGCTTCTCCAGACTCCAACTCCCAGGCAGCCCTGCAGGTGTCCTAACTAGAACTCTATTTGAGGGACAATGACACCCATTAAAGTGGGGGATGACTTGTTCCCTGCCAAGCTTTCTTGCCGCTTCTTGTAATCTTCATTCAGTCTGCCCAGGATGGTGACCATAAAGCACCCCAACTGGGTACTGCCCCAATTTAGTCCATCCTTCCATTATGGCATCCTGCCCAGGTAAAAAAACCTTTCTCTCTCTTTACTGGGATGTCCGTCCATCCAACTGGGGACTCCCATCTGGGCAAGGAACCTTCCCCTCTATTGGCCAGGTTGCCCTTGGTGCTTACACAGGGAATTTGAACATACATCAGGGTAGTGACCCTGCTGTTGCTCACAGTGTGTGTATTTGTATGTTTTCAACCTAACTGACTCAATGGAAGTGGACACCTGGGATGTAAAAATCATGATGGCTGAAATGGTCAGAGATGAAATAGATTCCGGGACACTAAACAACATGGTAGTTGTGATCGAGGACAGTGTTGTTGCTGAAGGACTGCCTGACTAACCCACTGCTTTATGTATATGTGTCTGGGCTGATTTATGACTTATGAAATATGGAGTATCCTAAAGAATGGAGGTGCACATTTGAGACACTTCAGAAGGTCTATCTTAAACATGGAAAGCCATGTTCGGCTCACACCATGTCCTTATAAATACGTTGTTGCAATTTCTAAAGCTTTAGCATGGTGTGCCAATGATGTTGACATTCATTTTGCAAGATTACTAATTATATATAAGTGGAATCTGTTGATTGAAGATAAATTAACTGCAAACTATTATTAGTTTTTCATTTTTTTCTTTTTTTTTGCAGTTTGCAAATATTTAAAGTTTTTGAATATCTTTATTTAATGTGAGATGTTTAAAATCTTTCAGGTTTTATTTGTTTAGATCTTGAAAGATTTCAGTGTAACAATCATTTCTCTGGTACAAATATATTGCACTTAGAGTATAACCACCTCTCATCTGTATTACATACTTATAGAAAATGTGTTTTTTGTTTTATTGCTGCATTAAATTGTGCAAAATTATAACCCAAAGGTGCCTCTGTTATTGTTGAGTATCAGTGGTTTGCTGAACACTAATGTTTGGCAAGAATTTTAACAGATAATGTCTTGCATTAATGTCCTTTGAGAGACAATAATAAACAGTTTTGCTAAACAAATGCAGTTTTTGTTTATTTAGTGAACATTTTTAGTTAATTCAAGTAATGTTTTTGTATTGCATATCCATTTAAAAAAAACACAGCAATAAATTTCATCACTCTTTTTAAGTTGGATTATCAAACTTATTTTTCTTATTTCCACTTATATAAAAATATGAGTTGGCCCAACTAAAGTTTTAAGTAATGCAGATACTCTGACCATAACGCAAGTTGGGCCAAATATTTTTTTATTATTATTTTAAGAGAACAAATTTTTATAAATCTGTGCTAATTTAAATAGAGAGATGAAATTAGTTGCTTGATTTTTTTAAGTTAAAGCAGTAAAACATTTTTTTACAATTAAACATAACAAAAACATCCCCTGAAAAATTAAGTTTATGTGTTTTGGACATGTACAAATGCTTAACCTCTCAAATGACCAAAAAAATACCCAAAATAATAAAATATAAGGCCACCAGGGATAAGGTCATTCTAAAAATCTGCAGAAGGTGGGAAGAGGGAAAGAGGGAACTTCTGTAGAAGGGAGGGAGCCACAGCGGTCTCAGTTAAAAAGTTTGGTCTCGTCTGAGTGAGCTTCACTTCTGTGCGCAACAGGATTTTCTGGAAGTGCTTCATAGACTGAAGGTTTATTTTTGAAAAGGTGCTGTACTTTGTGCTTCCTATCACCAATAATTGTTATGAAACTGCAGCATAAAATGGCAATAAGGGGTGTGATAAGGCTTCAAAATCACACAGGTCAGACCAGGGCCTCATGTATAAACAGTGCGTATGCACAAAAATGTTGCGTACTCCCGTTTCCACGCTCAAATTGCGATGTATAAAACCTAAACTTGGTGTAAAGCCACACACATTTTCACGCTAGCTCAAACCCTGGCATATGCAAGTTCTCCATTCAGTTTTGGAAAACTGCTGACACCCAGCGTCAAAGCAGTGCTTTTGTTCCAGTGTGGTTTCCCTTTCTTTTTTAGATCCACATCCCTGACGTGGCTTTATCATATACACTGAAATTAACCGCTGTGGGAGATGGCTGGTCGTTCATCCCGGCCAATACCCCCAGGCTGCTAGATGGAGCCCTCCCTGTAGCATGGAAGTGCCCCAAAGACCAGCAGGGAATCCTGGACAATGGAGTTTTTATTCCCGACCCTGCTGGACACCATGGGGCCCACCAGAGGACACTGCAGGGAGGCTCAAAGACTTACATGTGCCCTATAACCCGGAAGTGCGTCTTAATTACTGCGACAGAGGAAACAACGTACTTCCAGGATGAAGAAGGAGAGTTTTCATCCGACCTGGAAGTGCTAAGGAGTCACATGGACAAGGGTTCAGGAGCACTTCCGGGTCATGGACTATAAAAGACTGTGGGAAACCCAGACGAGTGAGCTGAGCTGGGAGGAAGTGTGGCTAAGTGTTTGGGAGTGGAGGATTGTGTATTGATTATTGTGAATTGTATGAGTATTGTGGAGTGGAGGGTGCTTTGTGCACAGTATTATAATAAAAAGTCAAGATATTGGACTTTTACGTGGTGTTTGGCGTGGTACCTGAGGGTTCAAGAGGACGATAGCGCCCTCTACTGTTACACCGCATATTCTTTATTAGTTTAAGGCAGGGGTGGTGAACTCCAGGCCTGGTGGGCCGCAGTGGCTGCAGGTTTTCATTCTAACTCTTTTCCTAATCGGTGACCAGTTTTCACTGCTAATTAACTTTTTCCCCATCACTTTAATAGCCCTGTTAGAAGAGTTCAGCCCTCTGAATTGATTCCTTTCTTCATTAAATGACAGCCAAGCAGAAATGAGATGTGAAAAGAGCTAACGGATGACCAGCTAAACTGGGGCTTCAAACTCCAACCAATTTCACTCCAATCACTTTCTTAATGAGAAGCCAATTCTTGCTGTTAATTAAACCCGTTATTTAATTCCATGGCTTGTTGCTGCTCTCATTCTGCCACAGCACACATTTCGGCAACTGTTGGTTTTTCTGTTCTTTTTAAGAGCACCGTCAAAATGTTTTGGCAACCTGAGAGATCAACCTTACCGAGACCATCACCTCTCTTTAATTTCAGATATTGTGTGATGGGCACAGGGGAGCTGTTCATGTGGTGGCTTGTTTTGTGTCTCATTATTGTTTGGCTGCTAATTCAAGAAAAAAGAAATAACTATGGGGCCTGAGTCAAGTTAATTAAAAGAAGTAATCTGCAGCAAAAACTGGTCACTAATTAAGAAGATGGTAAGAATGAAAACCTGCAGCCACTGCGGCACTCGAGGCCTGGATTTTGCCACCCCTGGTTTAAGGCATCTGATTATAATTAACCTGTAACAATATAATGGACCATGGAATGGCCAAACTATTCTAAATACCATAGCTGCTTTAGCGTTGTTACTCACACTGCACCTTCTTCTTTCAGCGTCTCCTGTTAGGGGTTGCCACAGCGGATCATCTTTTTCCATATTACTCTCATTGCACCACTCGGAGTATTTATATGGGGCTGGAGCAACACTGGAAGGATAGATGGATAGAATAATTAAACATGTACTATGAAGATATTTCAATGTTCCTTTAAAGTTTTGAAGAATCTGGGTTCTAAGCTTACAGATGGCTTAAAGTCTATTATAGAGCTGATTGTGTGGCAATTGGGTACTTGGAGATAGAAAAGGAAGGACAGGAATTGGGGGTTAGTACGTTTGAGAGAGACAGTACTGCTGCAATAAATTATTTCATTGAAGGTCACGTATGGCGCAGCAAGCATCTTGCATGAGGCAGAAACAAGCTCTGGATGGGGCGCCAGCTCATCACTATCATTGCGCCACTGTGTTCCCATGTTTAATAACATGCCTTAACTCTTATCATCATGAAAATGATATCAAGTATACATCTCAGTATTTAAATTATTCAGAGAGCTGTAATATCACAAATGTAATGGATTCTGTGTCCTGTCGGAGGAAGAGCACGTAGTGATTCAGGCACACAGAGCACATAGAAGATCAAATACAGAACAAAGCATTTAACGTGCTACTTTAGTTACGATGGGATTTGAGAAACTAGTAAATTAAACGATTTTAAGATGAAGTTTATAATGTTCTACTTTAATGACAAAATAATCTACGTGATTAAAGTGGAAATTTCGAGATTAAAGTTGACATTTCCAGCCTTTTTCCCACTGTGTGCCTTTTTTTTTCTCTGTACCCAAATAAGCTTTCATATGACACTCTGATGGTGGGCTACAACTCGCCTTTCATGGCGACTTTGATATCTGACAACTTCTTTTTTATTTCGGGCAACTGTGCGACTTTGTGAACTTGAGTTTTCGAGTTTCTCCGACACTCTATGTCACTCGATCAACTTTCTTTTTCAGCATTCACAAGACTGAGAGGTGAGAGGACCGTGGTCTTGTTTGAAAATGGTTGCTAGGGGGGGTGTGACTTTTAAAAATATCATGGTAATATTCTCATCTCGCAGGACTTATAAAAATCTTTTCCAAAAAGTCTAGTCTCCTAAAAAGTCTCGTCGCGACAAAAGATTTTTTTATATTATAGAGAGATATTTCTCAGTTTTGGCAATCCCATCGAGTGTGAATTCAGATTAATCTCCATCACTTATGGGTGGTTCATGTGGTCCACAAGGACTTGATTTAAATCCATGTTCACTCACTGGGAACTCTACAGTAATTAAAGAGTTAAGGGTGTGTGCATGTGACATGCCAGTCCAGCACTCATCTGTGACACTGGGGAGTGATGAGACATGTTAGAAGGTGTAATGACAACCATTAGACTGGCCATGGTTTACAAGTTGCCCCAACAACATGGAAGTGTATCCCACCGTATTCAGGCTCTGAGTTACATTACACAGAGTCCTTTGGAGCAGTCACAATGACAAAGGGCTTCATAAAGTTACTATCCCAGGAAAATGAATTAAACAATGAAATCAACATATCCCTTAACAGCTGAAGTCACTTGGACATTTGGATTTATGCTCCTTCTCAAGTGACACACAGCAACTAGGACTTGTGTGATGTTAAGAAAACCAGCTGAACACAATGCAGTATTCATTTTGGAAAAGAGACGTCTCACTAACTGTAAATATCCCCAAACCCACGCACACCAAGGCGTACACGCGATTTTCAATTCTTTGGATGATTCCTCCAAACAATTAGTTGCCACTTTTTAGTCATAAATTAATTGAAAAGTATGGCCTATTCTCTTTTGTGCTTCCACTCTCTGATCCATTTACTGCCGGCAAGCAAAGCCACGCTTTCCTCTCAGGATTTGCTGAGTGTTTCTAAATGGTGGGAAAAGGGATAGATAAGCTCTGCAGACTCCACATTACCTAAACTGTGCTTATTCATAAACCAATTTAAATAAAATAGACGGAATAGTCTATTGTCTCAGAACACAACTGAGCCAGCTTCTCTTAGCTTCTCAGCCTTTGCTCCCAGGGGGGAGTGAATGAGGTCATTCATTGAAGCCTTCGACTCAGTTGAGGCACAATGCTGTTCCTGGACACCTAAGAAATAAAGACTTTATTATTTTTCCTGTCCTCTTTTTGGTTAAAAAAAAAGAGTTAGGAGTGGGTTGGACAGTTTATCCGGGGGTAATTTAATGCAATTGTGTGACCTACAAGACCAGAAGACATCTCTACTGTAAATCAGTGTCAGAACACCATGACCTGCGTCTGACTTGCCTCTTCACCGTCTGCCTCTTACCTGTTTTATTGTTTCTTTACCTTGATAACTCTGTTTTTACGTGTTGATCATTTTCTAGTTTGCTGTTATTGTACTTTTGTGCACACACCGCCTATACAAGGACTAACTGAATCAAACTAAAGCATTGAAACTACAAACTTTCACATTTAAACTCCATAAGCCAACATTATTTGATAAACACCTTTCTATAGCAAGCACCATATTCCTACATCATCTAAAGATTCCATATTTCCAGAATTGCTCTGAGCTGGTTCTCAATGAAAAGGACAAAAAAACAAAATACTTTGGGCCAATGAGTTCAAGGAAACGTTTCCACAGTGCAAGCACAGGCCACTGATGTGACTCCATTGGGATCACACAGCTAGTTCAGTGATGAAGATGGGACCAGCAGCCTTAGCTTTAACAATCCGCAGCCTACTAAAGATGTGTGCATAGAACGTTTACAGTAATGATCCATCAAATATGAACATTTCTAAAGTCAAGCTAGCATTTTATAACTTACTTACAGTATGTCTTCTGAATACACCTTTTGGATCCATATGGAAGAAGATAAAGCTGAAAAGAACTTTAAGGTGAGGCATCCATGTCTGTCAGTTTCTGAGGTCAGATCTGTAGGCTACGTCTGGTCGATGTCTGTGTGGACTTTGTACACTTTGTATGTTTTTCCGCATGTGCTGTGGACTGATACCATGTTGAACCTGACTGGATATGTTTAGGAAAAGAAACAGAAAAATTATTAGTGTATGCGTCTGCCATCAATCCACTGTGCCTGTATGGGATTCCGCATGTGTGCCTACATTTCATATAAAAAATGATTTCAGTGCAAATTTGAGGACTCGCATTTTGAATCGCGTACAGTCACAATGGCAGATCAATTCATTTTATAGCAACCCGACAGCTCTGCCGTGATATCAGACACTTTTGGGCAGAGCATCATTTGTTATAAACCTTTGATGAAACGGACTGAAGTTACAACTGGTGATTTGGTGGTGCAGAAGTAGAAAATGCCAAAACTGCACTTATGAGGACCATTGTGAGAAGGCAAGCAAGCAAACAGGAAAACAAATCCTTAACCTCAAGAAAAAACTAAACCCAGAATTTGTGATAAAATGCATTTCTTCCAGTTTCCTTTTGTTGTCACAAACATCCTTTAGAAACACAGATGGTGCATTTTCTTAGAACTGAAGCCTTTGCTGCTATAAAGTATACAGTGCATCCGGAAAGTATTCACAGCGCATCACTTTTTCCACATTTTGTTATGTTACAGCCTTATTCCAAAATGGATTAAATTCATTTTTTTCCTCAGAATTCTACACACAACACCCCATAATGACAACGTGAAAAAAGTTTACTTGAGGTTTTTACAAATTTATTAAAAGGAGAAATCCCATGTACATAAGTATTCACAGCCTTTGCTCAATACTTTGTCGATGCACCTTTGGCAGCAATTACAGCCTCAAGTCTTTTTGAATATGATGCCACAAGCTTGGCACACCTATCCTTGGCCAGTTTCACCCATTCCTCTTTGCATGCACATCTCAAGCTCCATCAGGTTGAATGGGAAGTGTCGGTGCACAGCCATTTTAAGATCTCTCCAGAGATGTTCAATCAGATTCAAGTCTGAGCTCTGGCTGGGCCACTCAAGGACATTCACAGAGTTGTCCTGAAGCCACTCCTTTGATATCTTGGCTGTGTGCTTAGGGTCGTTGTCCTGCTGAAAGATGAACTGTCGCACCAGTCTGAGGTCAAGAGCGCTCTGGAGCAGGTTTTCATTCAGGATGTCTCTGAACATTGCTGCAGTCATCTTTCCCTTTATCCTGACTAGTCTCCCAGTCCCCCACAGCATGATGCTGTCACCACCATGCTTCACTGTAGGGATGGTATTGGCCTGGTGATGAGCGGTGCCTGGTTTCCTCCAAACGTGACGCCTGGCATTCACACCAAAGAGTTCAATCTTTGTCTCATCAGACCAGAGAATTTTCTTTCTCGTGGTCTGAGAGTCCTTCAGGTGCCTTTTGGCAAACTCCAGGTGGGCTGCCATGTGCCTTTTACTAAGGAGTGGCTTCCGTCTGGCCACTCTACCATACAGGCCTGATTGGTGGATTGCTGCAGAGATGGTTGTCCTTCTGGAAGGTTCTCCTCTCTCCACAGAGTACTTCTGGAGCTCTGACAGAGTGACCATCGGGGTCTTGGTCACCTCCCTGACTAAGGCCCTTCTCCCCCGATCGCTCAGTTTAGATGGCCGGACAGCTCTAGGAAGAGTCCTGGTGGTTTCGAACTTCTTCCACTTACGGATGATGGAGGCCACTGTGCTCATTGGGACCTTCAAAGCAGCAGAAATTTTTCTGTAACTTTCCCCAGATATGTGCCTCGAGACAATCCTGTCTCGGACGTCTACAGACAATTCCGTTGACTTCATGCTTGGTTTGTGCTCTGACATGAACTGTCAACTGTGGGACCTTATATAGACAGGTGTGTGCCTTTCCAAATCATGTCCAGTCAACTGAATTTACCACAGGTGGACTCCAATGAAGCTGCAGAAACATCTCAAGGAAGATCAGAGGAAACAGGATGCACCTGAGCTCAATTTCAAGCTTCACAGCAAAGGCTGTGAATACTTATGTACATGTGATTTCTCAGTTTTTTTATTTTTAATAAATTTGCAAAAACCTCAAGTAAACTTTTTTCACGTTGTCATTATGGGGTGTTGTGTGTAGAATTCTGAGGAAAAAAATTAATTTAATCCATTTTGGAATAAGGCTGTAACATAACAAAATGTGGAAAAAGTGATGCGCTGTGAATACTTTCTGGATGTACTGTATATTTTAAATTTGAAGGCTTTTGTTTACACCTTTACACTGGTAAAGTTTTAAATTGCAGGAACAGCACTGATAGTTTTTAACATTTATAAAAACATACTTCACCTTAGCATGTAGCAAATTAATATATACTGTACCATGTGTCTGAAGAAATAACATTAATTTAATAAATGCCAAAGTTTTCCTTTAATAGCCATGCCTCCATCTTGAAATTTCTCCTGTGTCTCATTCAGTACTGAACTACTGCATTTGTACTGTGTTTACAGCAACTTGTCAATATCTTCCAGTTTGTAAAATATTGTGTCATGATGTCTGCCTAAATAAAATCACGATCTGTCTCTTTGATTGTTTGCCATCCATGCAAAAATGGATAAACCGATTTTGTTAAAATTCTGCGTGTTACCATTGGTCCAACTTAAAATATAGACTATATGGCATATCAGAGAGAGGGGAAACACAAATATCAGCACTGATGTGGGAACTACAGGTTTAATCAGGCATCAGGAGAGTGCTGGGGCTGATGGGAAGACCAACATGCACAAAATGTGCTAAAGGCAAAAACGGGACGTCATCGAAGACCCCGAGTGCAACGTTTTCTTCGCAACTAATCTGGATGACCGTTTCATTCATTTCTCCACTGGATTACAGCTTTTGTCTAAGACAACGCCATTTTGTCTCATCATGGATCATGTTTTGCCATGTTGAATTTCCATAAGTCAATTTTATTCTGTTTATTTTCATTTAGAACGTTTTCTGAGAAATATATACGGTTCCTAAAGGGGTGTAAGGTGTTGCCAAACCGATTAGGAGCAATGCTATTTTTTTCTGCACCCCCCCCCCCCCCCCAAAAAACCTTTAAAAATTCCAAAGTTAAAACTGCAGTACATTCTCCTGATGTCCCAGACTAAATACTCATATTAATTAATTAAGTAATTAATTAATCTTTTCATTGTTTGGTATATTTATCCTTTGAGTCTGTATGTTTGTTTTTGACAGTTCTTCTTCTGTATGCATCTAAATTTCCTCCTTGGGATTCATAAAGTTCATCAAATCTAATTTAAACCCCTTTTCTATTGTATTTCATGGTTCCAAAATCAAATTTCTAAGTGAAGATTATCATAATTTTTGTGAAATTGTATGTGAAAGCAAACTCATGTGTTCTGCTGACCACCATCTGCTATTTAGTGATGATATACGTACCCAACACAGCGAGATTTAAGCCAACGGACAATGACAGTGGTGCCCTTCACTGTTTTGGTCAAATGTGCAGCAAGGAATTTCGTTGTATTATGTACACATGACAATAACTCTGAATTCAACGAATGATGCCACATTTTTTACTAAAGGAAAACCTTACATTTTTAAAGAAGTCAAACCGTGCATATCGTTACTAAGTACGATAAACGTAAACCGAGATTAAACAGAATGAAATGCAATTTTTTTAGTGCATGCCCAGCAGTAACTTTTAGTGTTTCCTGATGGTAGACATTTAATTCTGTGCATTTTATGATGTGGCACTTATATAATAATTTTAGTATTTGATGCCAATATAGCGTCGCAATGAATGGCAATATAAATTCAACATTTAATGAATTTTGCAAAATTATCGAATTCCACTGGTGCTGTCTCCTGTAATAATAATAGGGAGTGATATTTCTGAACCCTCTCCACTGTAGATGCTTTATGCAGTCCATGAATTCAATTATTCAACAAGCCATTCAGTTTATTGATGCGGGATTAATATGCATGAAACTACAGTAATCCAGGAAATACAAAGAAATATCATTCATGGCTCCAACCCAGCAGGAATTTCTTCAATTATGAAATCCAGCCATACACAAAAAGAACAAATTCACAACTCATGACTGCAGACAAAGTGGGAGTGAAAATGACGGATGGGACGCTTGCATTTCAGGCAGCCTTGACAAAAGGGGTCAACAGTTAAAATTAAACACTGCAAGAAAGCACTGCAAGTTCTACGATGAAATGCTGGGGTCCCCATTTAATGAGAAGGGGCCGCTATGCAAGTCAATTCAAAATAATTAACTCAAAACAAGATGGTTGTCACACTAGATGTATGCTTGGCTCTTGGTCACTTGGAATGGAGCTGTTCAAAACCTTCTGGTAGCTGGGGGCTTCATAAATAGGACACTGGAAGAGGCAGAGTCACCTCACTGGGTGTTTCCTCGGTACTACAGAGGGAACAAAGAGGAGAAGGTTAGCACCAGCTCCCCCTCTCGACCTGGGGTGGTAGTACCTACCTTGGATGAGTGATCCCCAGACTTGCATGCCTAACATCGGGCAACGCCGGGTACTTTAGCTGGTTTACTCTATGAGGCAAGAGGCACAGGAATGATTAATACATTTGTTTGTCTTGGCTTCCTCAACTTCTAGTAGATCTTCTTCCCAATGGTGCCATATATAATGCAGCCTGACACCACATACAAGACTCCATCACATGTTTTCCCACTGGAAGGATTTCTTAGGTAATCAATCTAAGCGCATAACTGTATAAGTGTTACAGTTCGACTAATCCAGTTGGAGGTGCACTGATTCTTACCTGAATTTATAGTCATTATAAAATTAAATGATGTGATCCAAGAACTGTTTTCATGAGGTACTCTTACAGACAGGAGTTTATGGCCCTCAAATCAGAAACCATCATCTGCCTCCCTTCCTTATGACTGACAGCATGGGCCTTTAGAAGATCACATCTATTTTTTTTTAAAAAGAGCAGCAAACAGGACATTTTAGGGCTCATACTGTAGACTCACAGTTAGAGGAAGAAAGTTTAAGCACAGATGGATGGTAGCTGATGATGACTTACTGCCTATGGGGAGGAACCAACAACAAAGTCTGCTTAGAATGTGATGGAGGTTAGTCAGGTGCAACATTTGATAACGCGCACAGAAATCGCAGAAAGGAAAAGTGTGCCTGAGGCAATCGGAGGAATTCTGCATTACCAAGCAAATCTCTAAAATATCATACAGATAATGTGCCTCCTTTTTTGTGTTGTTAAGAGAAGAGAGTACTCACCTGGTGTTCATATTCTGTTCATCGTCTAGCAGATAGTCTGTATATCTATAAAAAGGCTTACAAAATGTATAAACATTTTCAAGGAAATAACCAGAAGCAAAATGGAAGGGCCCGGTTACGCAGAAGACCGTGAATTGCTTAACTTGTGAGAAACGCTGTGCAGTCATTACTGGGGGCACTTTCAAGAAATGAATTAACTTGTTTTTGGCGGGCAGCCTGGAGGAAAGGTTATCTTTGGCTCCCTGATGTTTTTCCCTTCCACAAATCATCTTGAAGGTTTTATCCTCTCTTCCATGTAAGGACTGATAAAGTCTTTCTGCTTTGGGCCAGGGTGCCTTCTTAAAAATGCATTATGATGTGTTGACATACACTACCAGAATTGATAAGGTCACATCAAGTGCTGGTTAAATCCTATTTCTTAAATAAATGCTAAAATTAAAGTTACAATATTGGGTTTGAAAGTAGCATATTAGCACAGTGGTTAGCTCTACTAGCCCAAAGGCTGCATGGACCTGGGTTCAGCTCTCGACTAATCACCATCCGTGTAGAGCAGTGCACGTTCTTGCTGTGTCAGTGTGGGCTTTCTCCAGGCATTGTGCCTCCTTCCCTCATGCCAGGGACTGGTATGGCAGCTCTAAACTAGCCTAGTGTGACAGATTGGTATCCTGTCCAAGGTGCTTTGCAGGGTGGGCTCTGACTCCCTGTGACCCCATAATGAGTATACGAGGGTATATCAAAAAGTATAGGTAATCTGAAAATTATGTAGTACTAGCTGTGTAAGTCTGTGCTGTAGAAAGCTATTGAAATCATGAGAAAAAAATTTAAAATGTAGATATGTCAGGTAATTGAAAGGAACTAATCTGGGCATTTCTAGTGTGAGAAGCTCAGTCATCCAGGAGGGGCTGAGAGTAGAGCCGCTGCTCCTCCGTATCGAGAGGAGTCAGATGAGATGGCTCGGGCATCTGATCAGGATGCCTCCTGGACGCCTCCCTGGTGAGGTGTTCCGGGCACATCTAACCGGGAGGAGGCCCCGGGGAAGACCCAGGACACGCTGGAGGGACTATGTCTCTCGGCTGGCCTGGGAACGCCTTGGGATTCTTCCAGAAGAGCTAGAAGTGGCCGGGGAGAGGGAAGTCTGGGCATCTCTGCTCAAGTTGCTGCCCCCGCGACCCGACCTCGGATAAGCGGAAGAGGATGGATGGATGGATGGATGGATGGATGGATGGATGGATGGATGGATGGATGGATAATCTGGGCATTTCTCTCCTAGGAGGTTTTGTTTTGCCGACTTCCTTGCATAGCTTGTGCATTAGCGATGGGAGGAAAAATAAAAGGGATACCGCTTTTCCGATGTTAGAGGCTAAGCGACTTTGTCTTTCTTCGGAGGTTTGGTTTTGCCAACGTGCACCCCTCACTTATGTATTAGCAGCAGGAGGAAAAGTAAAAGGGATACCGTTTTGCCGATGTGCTTGCCTCGCTTCTGTATTAGCGGCTAAGCGAGTGACTCTTTCTTCTGAGGTTTCCTTTTGCCGATATGCTCACCTCGCTTATACATTAGCGGCTAAGCGACCTTGTCTTTCTTTGGAGGTTTCATTTTGCCGATGTGCTTGCCTCACTTCTGTATCCTCGGAAGTGGAGTCCTTATCCCGACTCCACCTCTCACTTCCGGGCCGGACAGACAGACACACACACTTCCACGCATAGACGTTTATATATAAGACAACACTTTTGCGATGGCTTATGGGAAGTTTGAACATGCACTGCTCATCACTCTGCCATTACTCTAGTTGAAGCCAAGGCCAAGTGAACATGGACACTCCACTGCAGGAATGCATCATTGTTGAACAACACACCACAATGAGATTTCTTTGGTCAGATGGAGTGAACCCTGATGAAATTCACTGAAGGACGTTGTATTGTTACACTGAAGGTGAGCAAGCCTGAAGTAGCATGCACTGTGAAGCAGGTTTTCTTCAAGGACCTCCTTATGTTTGGCTGCATTCATCCTTCCCTCAATGTCTTTCTAATTCCTGCCGCTGAGAAGCTCCCCCATAGAATGATGCTACCACCGCCATGCTTCACTAGGCAGGTGATGAGCAGTGCCTGGTCTTCACCAGACATAATACTTGGAGTTCTGCTCAATTAGTTCAAGTCCTGTCTCATAAGACCAGAGAATTTATTTTTCTTGCTGCTGTGAGAGTCCAAGTTGGCTGTTATAAACAACAGCTTTTTCTCAAGAGTGGTTTCCATCTAGCCACTCTTCCATTAACGCCCGATTGTTGGAGAGCTACTGAGATGGTCACCCTTTTATCTCAGCAGAGAACTCCAGAAGCTCGGTTAGAGTAACTATTGAGTTGGTGGTCCATTTTACCTCGTCTCTCAGTTTGGCTGAATGGTCAACTCTAGGAAAAGTCCTGATGGTTCCAAGCTTCTTCTGTTTCACAATTACTGAGGCCAATGATCTCCAGGGAACACTCAAAGCTTTACTAATGTTTGTATCCCTTCGCCCTGAATGATGCCTCACCACCATTTGATCACAGAGGTTTAAGGAGAGTTTGTCCTGACATGCAGTGTGAATTGTAGGACCTTCCATACATAGAGGTGTGCGGCTTTCTAAATGATGTCCAATCATTTCAATTGGTCACAGATGGAGTCCAATCAAGTTCTAGAAACATCTCAAGAAGGATTAAAGCAAACAGGATACACCTGAGCCCAATTTGGAGTACCACAGCAAAGTGCCTGAATACTTCTAGGAATGAGAGATTTCAGTTCAGTTAAATTTGCAAACCATCCTGGAAACACATCTCCACTTTGTCATTATGGGTTATTGAGTGTAGATTGATGGGTGAACATTTTCAGTGGATCCATATAAAATTAAACCTACAACACAATAAAGTGCACAAAAAGTGAGGGGGTCTGCCAACTTTTTGAAGGCACACATAAGTCACGGGTTTACAGTCACAAGTTAAAATTATAAGAATTTCCTGAATGCTTTACTAAATCCAGAGCTACAAATGGAATGCTGTGCTCATGTGTTGTTTACAGTAGTACCTAATTTGGAAAATAAGAATAATTAAAAACATAAAATCCCTTGTAACATTAGTAGTACTGATTTTCTAATACTTTTCTGACATTAAACTACACAAGAGAAGGACAGCACGCTAAAATTCAGCATAAGTGGGGTTCCATCTCTGTTTCTTTTTGCACATATTGCCCTAGTAATTCTAAATTAATAACAGAGCAGGAAATTCTGCCTTTGATTTCCAAAATGAAGCTGACCACCTGCCCCTCAATTCCAGTCTCCACCAAATTAGTGGAAACTCAATTAGGATGCTTGCATCACCCACTTTTTAATATCATTAAGAAATCTTTAATGAGGGGCACTCTTTCCAATGCCTTAAAAGTGGCCATTTCCAGAGCTTTATTGAAAATTCAAACCAGATATACTAATATAATATAAAATAAAATTACACAAACTCAGACATTTCTTTTTGAAGTACTTCACCAAAGGGTAGTTCTGTCCTCACCTTAAACATTAGTTTGTTGTCTTTCACACAGAATAAGCCTTGTGTAGCATGGTCGACCACACTGTCGTTACTAGAGTATGATGGCAGCTTTTGTTATGGCTGCCACTCTTCTGTTACACAGGCCTGAACATTACGTTGGGCTGTCAGGTTCTCCATTTAGGTGGTTTAGTTCTTACAAATCAAATATCACAAGCACATGTGGGCACCTCCAGATTCATTTTTTTCTCTTTACTATTGCTTTATTATTTTTGTTTTTTGTTCATTTTTAACGTTAAGATGGTAACCTCGCCATTTTGTAGTTACGATGAGTCTGCATTTCTATCTCCGAAAAAGTGATTGCTTCATTTTTTTACTGCTTGGACATCTTTTTCTGGGTACTAATATTTTTTTTTATCATTATGACAGTGTTTTGTTAAGGCAGGGTCTTACTTGTTGCATTTCAGTCAGGGTCCAACCCGGTCTGGGGGTTCAAATTTCACATTTTAGGTCTGTTTTTGTTAATTTTTCTTTCTTTTATTTATGTTAATGTTACTTTTCTTGATTGCCTGCATTATTATTTGTTTTTGATTCTGTCATTTTATGTAAGCTTTCACTGTTTTGTTCTGTGTATTTTTTGGGTGGTCCCCCAAGAGGTGGGGCCACCTGCCAGTTACCACCAGAAACCATCCTCGGCCCTATAAATCCAGTGGGTCTCCCATAATTCCTGGTGGCTTGTTTCAAATGTGCTAGGGAGCTTTTTTGAGTTTTCCTGTGTTTTTGTGATATTTTTGTGATGTTTCTTGAATCCTGATCTTTTTTGTTCTGTTTTCTGACCATTCTCTAGAATTGTGATTTTTAACTTTGGATTGCTTAATGTTTTAAGCAACGCCATTTTGCCATTGTGCTGTTTGGAACGTCTCAGTATCACAGGGTATCTTTTGTGGAAATACAACATTTTTTATATTTTTATAAGGTTTCTGTGCCTGGGTTTAGCAGGATATCCCCCTCTAGTGGACATTATTGGAAGTGTTTTTTGCAACTTTATGGGATTTACGCGCTGTCACACACTTGCGCATGGGAGTCAGCCAAAAGGACCAAAAGCAAGTAATTCCACGCCAGGCCAGGGGGTGGAAGGGTGCATTAAACCTTCCTCTTTTATCTCTGCAGACTAGACACGGGAAATTCTGCCTGAGTCCGAAGACGTCACTTCCAGTTCTGTCCCCGAGGATGTCACTTCCCTGGACCGACCTCTAAAACTTGACTTCTTCTCTCAGTTGATCAGTTCTGTTTTGGACTCAAGACTCTATTCATTTTTGCTCAAAAATGTGCCTTTTGCAGCCAGGTTCAAGTATACGGGTGGCTGCCCCAAACCTTTCTCATGTGTCAAGCCTTTTCATTTCACAGTGTTTTGGGATTCCTAGTTTAACGCCCTGTCTGGGGGATTGTTCCTGCCTTGTACCCTATGCTAGTTGGGATACGCAACAGAAACCCCCACAACCCTCTTCAGGAATAAGCTAAATGCCTGCTAGTTCTCAACATTAGGGTGACACCATTTGACACTTTAGGTTTGTTATGTATACCTGGACAGAATGCCCCATCTAAAGCCCTATGTATATATACTCTGTTAGCATTGATTGCTTTTTTAGTTAAATTTCTACACCTTTCTTTAACCTCTATAACCCTAGATGATAGATAAGAGTACCAGAACAGACAGGAGAGAAGATTTATGCTTCTTATTCATAAATGATCTTAGTTTCCAGTATGTGTCCAAAATATAAGCAAAGCAAAAATGAGTGTGACAAAATAATATGAGTACAACCTGGATAATAAGCAGTTCATCTTGCTGGCTTGGTTAGACTGCCAGGTGGCTCTATGACACAGCATGTTGGTTGGTCTCTGGTCCAATGTGGCCCAGCGTGGCCCATAGATGGAACGGCAGTCTACGTGGATAGAGCAGAAGAGACATTGATCCCCCCCAAAAGCCCTTGATTTAAGTCTGTCCTGTGGTCCTTGACATGCCTCTTGCACCAGTAGGGGTGAAGTGAATCAGCTCCCCCTCAGGCATGACAAAGCCACCATTTTGTCTCTGACTTTTCATATCAGCCATGTCACGGACTCCTGTTTTAAATAGTGTTTGCTTTCTTTTGTGGGATTTCATACTCTAAGGTATCCATTGGGTTCATTTCTTTTTGAAATGTAGGACTAATTTACTGTAAATCTTGATTTGTGGTTTGGGCATTATATCGCCACCATTGTTTATTCCCTTTGCTGGTACCATCCCTGAGAGGTCGTGGCCTGTCAATCATGACACAATGGGATAAAAGGCCATCCAGAGAAATGCTTCCCCATCTGACTACACAGATTGCTAAAATCTTCAAACCTTTTTCCAAATTTTCTTTGTTTTGTTTCCCTGGGTTTTGAACTCTGCAATCCTTCTTCCTTCAATTATGTGTCGTGATTCTTGGGTTTGGTTGATAATAGTTGTTCTCCTGCTTCTGGCCCTCATTTTGTTTTTCAACAATGTCCTTGTCTTCTAGTCACCTGCACAAATCTCGTGTTGGCTGGCATAACAAGTGACCTGTATTCCCCCAGGCCAGAAAAAAAAATACTTTTGTTTAATCTTCCACCAAAGCTAATTTATCTATCTAGCAAAAAGATGCAAGAACCAGGAGATCTGCAACCAAGTCAGAATAAAGCCAAGGTCAAAACCAGGAGAAGAAGAGACTACGTCAACAAAATCCAATGGGTAAAACCCAAAATTAAGCCAGATAAACACACCAACTATTCATTCTGAATGTCCTGTTTCTCTGAAAGTATTTTTAACATCAGCTACTGCGTGAGGATTTGTTTGTGATATCCATAGTATAGGGTGTTGTACTGTGTTAGCCATTATGGATGTAGTGAGAAGTTAAGCAAAATGACATCTTTGATTGGCTAACTAGAAAGATTACAATATGCAATATACAATTACATCTTGCCTGAAGAAGGACCCTGAGTTGCCTCGAAAGATTGCATATTGTAATCTTTTTAGTTAGCCAATAAAAGATGACATTTTGCTTAAGTTTGTGATATCCAGAAAACTTGGACATCAGGATGAACACCAGCGGCTTTTATAGGTGGAGAAAGATGTCTCAAAATATCACATGACCACAGTGTTACAATGGGCTTAGTAACCTGGAAACAATACGGTCGCAGCTAAGCTGACAGCCACCAGAGGCAGAGTGTAAAAAAGTCTGCAGGCTCTTTGAAGTCCTTTTCCGTAAACTGTAATCTGGCCATCCTGTTTTTGTGGCTAACTAGTGGTTTGCATCTTGCAGTGTGTCTTCTGTGTTTCTGTTTATGAAGTCCTCTGCTGATAGTCGTCTCTGACACGTCCACATCTGCCCCCTGAAGACTGTGTATGATCTGTCGCACAGGCATTTGAGGTCTTTTTCTTGACCACAGTGATGATTCTTCTGTTATCAGCAGTGGAGGTCTTCCTTGGCCCACCAGTCTCCTTGTGATTACTGAGCTCAGTAGGTCATCCTAAGGTTTTACTGATTGTCTCTAGTGGTTTTGTTCTTGTTCTTTCAGTCTCATAATGGCTTCTTTGACTTTCATTGGCACAGCTCTTGTCCTCATGTTTAACGATGGCAACTCCGGACTCCAAAGGGCAGAAGCGAGCCAAGGTGTCTTATGAAGCAATGAAACCCACCTGAGGAATCACAAACACCTGTGACGCCAATTGTCTCAAACATTATGGTGCCCTGAGGGGATTGCGTAGAAAAAGTGTTGTCATCTCAGCATGCTGTGATCGAAATGTATGCACATCCCCTTAAAAGTGTGTCCCAAACATTGTGAAGGGCACTGGAACAGTCTCAGCAGAGCCCTAATAATACCCTCTAGTCACACGTGTCTGACAGCAGGAACCAGAAAATGACACATTAACCAAAAAGTTAGATTGATCTTTTGATATCTCCAAAGCAAAATCTTCAATTTGTGCTCAAAAAATTCTTGCCCAATATTTTTTTAACACGGAAGCGAAATAAAATACATTTGCATACTAGTTAGAATCTATCTGTTCTCTCCATTGACCAGAACGTGTACAGTATAGAGTGACTTTTACACCATTACAACGGTGACATCAAGTTTGTTTTCCTTTCATACATGGAGGCAACCACACCTCAAAATGGTGGCAACAAAAGACACACATATGTTTTAACTACCATGAACTGAAATTAAAACAACAGACTAACAGCACAAAATTAATTCAGAAACCCAAAAACCATAATAACCCCACTATTTATTCAAGAAAATCATTTCCAAAAAATGAATAACATAGCACATTCACATTCAGTTTACTTGTTTTTCTTTTGGCGTTTTGACCTGTGCCTGCTTTTTGGTTTGCCTTGCCCGTCAATCAAAACAAAAATTAAGAAGTCCTTAAAGACGTGCTTTATATTCCACCTTGGCAATAAGATCAAATAGATTTCAATATGTGCAGAAATGGAGTGCCAACAATCCATCATCATATTCCCAAAAGAAACAAGGCATGCCTCAGAACTTTCACCAATATCGTTTTCTCGACCATTAAGAGATATAATTTCGAAACATAACATTGGCTTTCTCTCATGACAGCTGTGAACACATGTTGAGAGTGTGTATGTTCTTTTTGCACATTCCATAGTGTGACAGATTAGGGTCTCCGTGACCCCTTGAACCCTCAGACTAGACGTCAGACACCAGGTAAAAGTCCAAATATTTCTTTTATTTAGACAATAATGTGCACAAAGCACCCTCCACTCCACAATACTCATATAATAAATCAATAATCAAATAAAAATACACAATCCTCCACTCCCAGACGCGTTGCCACCCTTCCACCCAGCTCAGCTCAACGTCTGGGATTTCCCATCGTCCTTTTATATTCCCTGACCCGGAGGTGTTCCTGTCCAACAGTCCACAGTTCCTTTTTCCTTCTGGGTCAGGGTAAACAGTCCTTTTCTTCAACCCGGGAGCACGTCGTTCCTTCCTGTCACGTGACTGTGACGTACTCCCGGGTTATAGGGCACAGAAGAGTCCATGAGCCCCCCTACAGCGACTCCTGGTGGCCCCCAAGGTATCCAGCAGGGCTGTGTATAAAAACTGCATAGTCCATGAGGCCCTGCTGGAACTCGGGGCACGTCCACGCTGCTGGGAGAGCTCCTCCTGGCGGCCTGGGGGTGAGGGCCGGAGTAGAAAGCCGCCAATCCTTCACAATAGCCTTTAGGTTAGTGTAACATCTCAGCAAACCCACACTGCTGCTACCAGACTAGTAACACTGCAAGGCTGAAAACAGTACTGGAAGGGTAGATTGGTGGGCGTGGCTGCATGCAAATTAAGGCAGCTAGAAAGTTCAAAGGGGCGGAGACCTCCAGGGGAATTGTTTTAGAAGGGGGTGTGCAGTGCAAAACCAGGAGAAAGAAACTGTAGTGAAGACTGTAATAAGAGGCTCGTCCAAGTCCAGAACATCAGAGTGTTTTGGAGGGCAAGTATTGATGTGCTCCTGGACCAAAGCACCAGAGGAGTGCATGTTGCATGCTCTTGGGCCAAAACAGCAGAGCAGGTTAACAAGACATTCCTGGCAAGCTACAGGGTCAGAAACACTGCAGCGGGTGGATGGGACATTTGTGGCATGCCCTAGGACAGGAGCACCAGAGATTCCAAGAGTAAAACCTTCCTCCTCCTTATGGAAGGTAATAATGTTATGTTTAGGCCAGTGCTGCCCTCCTGGCTTGTGTTCACATTCCTTTTTTGACATTTATGTTTATTTTTATTATGATATGTTTTTATTAGCTTGGTGTATTATTTAGTTTCTATGTGTCCATGCTTATTCCCCCATGTTCCTTGTATTTTTGAGGCAGGGCCACATTTCCATCTCCATCAATGCATTGTAAAGACTGAGGGAGCACACAGTTCCTTGTGGTTCATTCTGCTGAGTGTTGGTGAGTTCTTTATTTGATTATTGCTTTGTTTCTTGTTTGATTTCTAGATTTCTGATGTACTTTTCTGACTTCTTCCTAGATGTTGTGTATTATGTTTTGTCACTGGATTGCCCATTTTTGAACTCCTTTTATACATTTTGTGTTTCCTTCTTTTGCTTCTGAGCATTTTTTTGAAATAAATCTTTAATTGTATGAATATTATTCATTTACAAGTCAAAGGCTGACAGTCTGTGTGAATGTAAGAAATGTGACAAATGAGAGGAGACCTTTTAGTCCGTCAAGCTTGTTTGTATAGCTAATAGATAAGCTGTCCCAATGTTTTATTTAGATGTGGTACTTCTTAAAGGTTCTCTAGATTTCTGCTTCAACTTCATGTCCTGCTAGTTTATTCCAGATTTCCACAACTCTCTGAGTAAAGAAGTGATTCCTAGCTTCAACCCTAAATGTACCTCCCTTTAATTTCCACTGATGTCCTCGACTATGCAAATCACTATTAAATTGAAAGAACTCTGCTGGATCTACCTTATCGATGTCTTTGATGATACTGAAGACCTGGATAAGGTCCCCAGGCAGTCTGCTCTGCTTCAGACTAAACCAGTTTCATTCTATCAGTCTGCCAGAGTAGGACATGACCCTAAACCCTGGGATGCGCAAGGTTGTTCTCCTCTGCTCAGCTTCAGGTGCTGTTATGTCTTTCTGGTAGTGTGGTGACCAGAACTGCACATGGGACTCCAGATGTGCTCTCACTAGTGAATTATATAGACTGAGCATAAACTCCCCTGGTTTACATTCAACAGTTTTAACGATATAACCTAACATTTTATTTGCCTGTTTAATCGCTTCTGCACATTAGTTAGGTGATGAATTCATTGTGTCAACATAAACCCCTAAATCCTTTTCAAAGTTTGCTTCCTGCATGTCATTGTCACCCATCTTGTATTTCTAATTAATGTTCCTTTTGCACATGTGTAGCACTTTGCACTTTTCTACATTAAACTGCATTTTCCAGGTGTTCCCCCAGTTCTGTAGCTAGTTCAGGTCTTTCTGGATTGTTTTTGCTGACACCTCAATGCCTGCCATTGCTCTAATTTTAGTATCAATTACAAATTTCACAAGTTTATTAACTGTATCAGAATCTGTGTCATTAATGTAAATAAGAAAAGCTAATGGACCAAGGACAGACCCCTGAGGGACTCCAATGATAACCTCACTCCATATGGAGCATTCTCCTCTTATCTGTGTTCGTTTTCTCCTGCCGGTTAACCAACATAAGATCCCGTTTTGCAGGTTACCTATAATACCTGCAGCTTTTACTTTCAGAATTATTCAAATGCTTTTTGAAAGTCTAAATAAATTATGTTGTGTACTTTGCTTTTGTCAACTATTGTAGTTAGCTGTTCAAAAAAATCTAAAAAATTGGTTTGGCAAGATCTTCGTCTCATTAATCCATGCTGGCTGCAGAGGTGGGTAGAGTAACCAAAAATTGTACTCAAATAAGAGTAGCGTTACTTCGAAATAATATTACTCAAGTAGAAGTAAAAAGTAGTCATCCTAAAAATTACTCAAGTAAGAGTAAAAAGTATTTGGTGAAAAGACTACTCAAGTACTGAGTAACTGTTTGAACATAATAAATGATTTATTTTTTAGAAATGTTGTAATAAGACAGACAAAAATATAAAATAATGTGCAAATTCTGCCATTTCCAAATAATAAAATAAAAAATGAGTACAAATAAATAACATGTTTACAAAATAAAGATGCACACATAACACAAAGTTCCAAATCTCAGTGTTTCACAACAAAGCTTTTGAAGCCAATACCTACAGTAGGTAACGTGTGTCTGAACAGTGCAAACTACTTACAGTGACGAGATATACTGTACACTGACAGTATAATACTGTATATTCACTTTATGGTGTAGCGGGTCCGCAGCTTCAAAAAAAAAAAAATAGGCCAGTTTCAAATCCATAAAGCCGTGTCACTCTCCGTAGGCACAATTGCACGACCGTGAGGAGTTGATGAGGTAGTTGGAGCGAGTCACACCTGCACGTGCGTTGTGATCATTCTCAATTGCTTCATTAGCTTTCTGCGGCGTGTGATTAAGGCCCACGGAGACAGGAGTGTATATATACGGGTCGGCACAAAAAAAAAAGAAGGGGGAATCAAAGGAAAGGAGAAAAGAGAAGAGTCTGTAGGGGACCAGAATCGTCACACACTTGCCCTCCAAATAGCACAGCTGATAGAAAATAACATTAGAATAAGGCCGCTTATGCACATACAAGAAATCTCACTTTACCTTGACTGTCTGTGTCTGTGCATGTTTGGTTAAATCATGCTTGTTCTTCACTCAGTGAAGTGATGGTTAAGCTTCAGCAGGAGTTGGCCCTCACGGTTCTTGTAGTGAAGCTGTGACTGTTTAGCAGTGAACAGGAGGAGCCCCATATGACTAAAAGTCTCTCACAGGCTGCAGATGCAGGAAGTTTGTGTGTGGTCATGTGACTGCATGGCTACGTCTGATTGGTGAAACGGAGTCATGTGATTATTGTTGCTACGTCTGATTGGTGAAACAGTCATGCAGTAGATCCAACGGAAAAATGGATATATAATGGAAAAAAAGTAACGATTCAAGTGTTGCCCAATGTAGCAGAGTAAGAGTAGCGTTTCTTCTTCACAAATGTACTCAAGTAAAAGTAAAAAGTATGGTGCAGTAAAACTACTCTTAGAAGTACAATTTTTTTTAAAAGTTACTCAAGTAAATGTAACTCGTTACTACCCACCTCTGGCTGGCTGTTATTTGCTGTGTTATTTTCGTACAGGTAATTTCCTAATTTATGTTTCTATAGATCCCATAATTTTGCATTGCACAGACTTTTTGGTCTGTAATTACCAGGATGCAGTCTTGAAGACTGGACTCACGTTGGCAACTTTCTAGTCCTCAGGTACTTCTCCTTTCTCAAGGGTTTATAGATGATGTATTTTGTTTCTTTCAACACAATTGGTAAAATTCCATTAATTCCTGGGGTTTTATTAGTCATCAGCCTATCAAGGACGTGAAGCACACCTGACTCTTCTTTGAAATCTATGAACATGGAGCTTGTTTTTAGTTCTGCAAGGACCATTCCATTTGTTACATTTGTTTCTTCATTTACAAATAATTGAGTGAAATATGTATTCAGTTCATTTGCTGAACAAACGACTGTAACACCTTCCTCTCGTGGTGCTTTCCGAAACAGTTTTTAGTATATTAACCAGTTACCCATTTTGAGGTCCTGCTCCCCAGCTACTTTGGAGGCCTCATTTTGATATTTTGTCGGAAGGAACTCTCCAGATTACCACAAATAAATTGCAGTAAATAGTTTGAACGTTTTCCATTTGTTCATACTTTATAGTGTTCTTGAGTTTTCAACAAAAAGACCTTTGGCTCAATTTCTAATAAATCTTTAACAGTCCCACTGCTATAAATCCAAGGCACTCCCGGCATGGACAGACCGGAGAACAGAGCTCCCACCCGAGTACTGACCACTTTAAGAGAACGCTGAATCCTCTTGTTTACTTCTTATTTTGAACTGTGCTTGTTTGCTATTATTTGACCTGCCATGGTGCACCTGTTGATTTTGGAGATGGTAAATATTAAAGGGAGCAACCCAGTTGGAGCCCCACCAATTCCTCTGCGAGCAGTTTGTTCCCTCAGTCGTCCACAGTGAGTGACAATATGTTATCTTGGGTAGAGCAATATTTGCAATAGAGCAATAAAATGTTTTAAGCATGAAGTAATACTCACTGAAACTCATACAGTTTATACACGTAGAGCATATTGGCATTACAGTACAAACTGAAGTTAATTATACTAATAATTACAAGTCAAAATTACTAATTACTGTTTTGTTCCTACAGAGTATGAAGTTTTTACTGTTTCTGTGATGAATGTTAACATAACGTACTATTCTCAAGGTTGCTTAACCTATTGTAGGTACACAGAAAGCAGAAGCCTATCCCAGGAGCACTGGGTACAAGACAGGAACCCGTCCCGGAGAGGGTGCCAGTCCGCCACAGGGCCACACTCACACAAGAGCCATTTTAGAATTTCCATTCAATCTAATTTGCACATCTTTGAGGATGAGGGAGTAAAACTGCAGTGCCCAGAGAAGTTCCACACAGGCCTAGTAAAAACATATAAGCTCCACACAGGCAACATCAGGAATTGAACCTAGGATGCCAGGTCCATGAGGCAGCAGTTCTACCTGTGCTGTACAACCCTTGATGAATGCTACTAAAAATAAAAAGGAGATGATATCTGTGTTTTATTTATTTATTTTAAAAAGCAGGACCCGGTTCATTACTTCAACAGCCATTCCAAGCATTTGCAAGACATCATTATATTGTCAATGGCCACATTTCAAAACATACCCAAGATTTGACAGTTTTCTACCATAAGCATAATGAAAAATGATGAATCATGTTCGTAGGCTTATTTTTCAAAAAATAAAATTATTCAGCTTCTTGCATTCCTGAAAAATACAAATATATGTAACACTGTACTGTTGTTGTTTTTTCCATTTTTTGCTGTCCTCCTGAAAAACAAACTTAGCTCAGTGAACTAAACCTTCTAACTAACTGAAATCAGTAGCTGGTCACTAAAATCGAACAAATGATTCCGCTCAGACACTCTTTTCATGTAGACTGAACTGCTGGTATATTTCTTTTCAGCCTTTAGAAAACCCAACTTTTGTCTTCAGTTATCTGGTATTGTCTTACAGAAAATGCAGAGTAGGCCTCTTGATATGCTGTTTGTAGCGGACGATTTGTGGCGTACTGAGCGCTGCGTGTTAGCAAAGCAGCCAACCTCCGGTCCTCTACCTGATATCCAAATGTGCAGCAACAGCGGAAAACGTAATCTGAAGATCTTCTCTGATGAAGGCATTCGCCATGTTGAGGTGGACTTGTGTGCGCGATGGTGATAGTCAACCAGATTTAGCTTCATTGGTCACACTTGTTTTTACCGTGTTAAACATTTCTACCCATTCATAAGCTCTTTTTTGAGTCATGCGGTTTTCACTTCTGTGCTGAGCCAACATCCTTCTGTGAATTTCTGCAGGTTTCACTCCTTCTGCCCAAACAAATCACACTATGGTATGTTGTTCAACAATTTTGCAATCCCACAGTGGAGCGTCCATTTTCATTTAACCTTAGCTAAGGCTAGAATGGCAGAGTGCTGCGCTGTGAGAGTTTGATCTACCCATAACCCATTGCGAATGAGTTGTATTGCGTCAGCTTCTATCCATTGCGGTTACTATGTAATTTTTTAAATTGCCTTTACTTTTCAAGTTACCCTTGTTTGTTAAGTTATGTTTCTTGAAAAAAATTAATAATAAAACAATAATAAATAAATTAATACTCTAACACATTATACTATTAATACTATGTATTACAGAGTTTCTGCATTTCATCATTTCCAGTCATTCCCTTACCTTCCTAAGCCACAGATAATAGAAATAGAAACAAAGAGCAGGACAGAAAATCCTAAGAATGCTTTGAGGGGTGGATAAGAGTATCTGTGTCACAGAATGGCCACTCTGTGTTGTAAGATATTTTAAATGGGTTGATCTTCCTTGAGTAAACATTCCTGGTTCAGACAGTATAGCACTGCTAGTGCAGGGTTCTTCAAGCTGAGCACGATTAGGCAACAAGCTAGTAATGTAGGAAACACAGCTACAATAAAAGGATCATTTAGGAATGTGTGCCATCAGAATCAGGCAGAGTGAATACAGGCAGGAGATCAGGAGATCTGTCTAAGGACTCTGACCACATACAGTAGCAGCAATACAGTCTGGGGTTCAGATTATGCTCCCAATGCTCAGACCCCAAAAAACTCTCTGGAGAGTAAGTTTTGTAAAAAAAAATATATATATATATATATATATATATATATATATATATATATATATATATATATATATATATATATATATATATATATATATATATATATATATATATATATATATATATATATATATATATAAATATATATATATATATATATATATATATATATATTTATTTATTTATTTATTTATTTGAAATATATACAGTCATATGAAAAAGTTTGGGAACCCCTCTCAGCTTGCATAATAATTTCCTCAACTTTCAACAAAAAAGATAACAGTGGTATGTCTTTCATTTTCTATGAACATCCGAGTACTGCGGTGTTTTCTGAACAAAGATTTTTAGTGAAGCAGTATTTCGTTGTATGAAATTAAATAAAATGTGCAAAAATGTGGGTCCCCTTGTAATTTTGCTGATTTGAATGCCTGTCACTGCTCAATGCTGATTACTTGCAACACCAAATTGGTTGGGTTAGCTCGTTGGTTACAGACAACCCACAGATCACCTCCAAAGACCTGCAAGAACATCTCGCTGCAGATGGTGTATCTGTACATCGTTCTACAATTCAGCGCAATTTGCACAAAGAACATCTGTATGGCAGGGTGACGAGAAAGAAGCCCTTTCTGCACTCACGCCACAAACAGAGTCGCTTGTTGTATCCAAATGCTCATTTAGACAAGCCAGATTCATTTTGGAACAAAGTGGTTTGGACTGATGAGACAAAAATTGAGTTATTTGGTCATAACAAAAAGCACTTTGCATGGCGGAAGAAGAACACCGCATTCCAAGAAAAACACCTGCTACCTACTGTCAAATTTGGTGGAGGTTCCATCATGCTGTGGGGCTGTGTGGCTAGTTCAGGGACAGAGGCCCTTGTTAAAGTCACGGGTCGGATGAATTCAACCCAATATCAACAAATTGTTCAGGATAATGTTCAAGCATCAGTCACAAAGTTGGAGTTACACAGGGTTTGGATATTCCAACAAGACAATGACCCAAAACACAGTTCGAAATCTACAAAGGCATTCATGCAGAGGGAGAAGTACAATGTTCTGGAATGGCCGTCACAGTCCCCTGACTTGAACATCTTCGAAAATCTATGGGATGATTTGAAGCAGGCTGTCCATCAAATTGAACTGAACTGGAGAGATTTTGTATGAAGAATGGTCAAAAATACCTCCACCCAGAATCCAGACGCTCATCAAAGGCTATACGAGGACAGCGTCTAGAGGATGTTAGATTTGCAAAAGGAGGCTCAACTAAGTATTGATGTAATATCTCTGTTGGGGTGCCCAAATTTATGCACCTGTCTAATTTTGTTATGATGCATATTGCATATTTTCTTTTAATCCAATAAACTTAATGTCACTGCTGAAATACTACTGTTTCCATAAGGCATGTTGATATATTAAAAGGAAGTTGCTACTTTGAACACTCAGCCAATGATAAACAAAAATCCAAAGAATTAAGAGGGGTTTCCAAACTTTTTCATATGACTGTATATAGTGTGGCGGATAGTCAGGGCCCTTACCCAGCTGGGATGTCCTGACGATACTTCCTGGACAGTTTCTCCCCCGGACCAACAGAGGGCAGCCCCCTTTCCAGCAGGGCCATGGGTCACAAGCATAGATGCTCAACCATTTGCAGGGCCCTATTTGGCAGCACTTTCACCACACCCAGGAGTGCTGCCAGCAGAATCTCATTGGGCACCTATAAAAAGGGGCCTGTCACCAGGAGTCAGCAGCCAGTGTCGGGAGGAAGAGGACAAAGCCTGTGTTGAGGACTAAAGGTGACAGCAAAGAAACTGTGTTTTTAGTGTTTTGCTGTACTGTGTTGGACTGGGGAGCCAGGGAAAGCCATACATTCCCAGTGGAAAATAAAGGTGTGTGTTGTGTGCTGAACCTGTGTCCTGCCTGTATGTGTCAGGGTTAGGGCGGCTGTATGTGCGTCAGCATCACAATATATATACACAAAACTTCACACATATAATTATAATGATAATGTATATACACACATATACACACATATATATATACAGTATATTTTTTATCCTTTATTCACCCATATTCAATTTCTTGCTAGGAATTTGTCATTTATCATATATCCCAACTTCCCTTTCTGTTCCTGGTAACTGTCATTTATCAAATGTCTAAAATAAATATAAATAGGGTGAGGAATATTAGGGCAGCTCACTGACACTTTTAAAAGTCAGTCTGCTTAGTTCGGTACAGGGTCATGGTTTGGGGTTTAAGGGGCCTATCCCAGGCTAGGGCCATCTTACCAGCATCATTGGCCCCCTAGGCAAAGGAGTGCACTGGGGCCCCTGTTTTGAAAGCAAAACAGAAACATATATAGGCATTACAAACATCATAGCCCCCTATGCTCCTGGGGACCCCAGCCAGTGTCCATTGTGTCCACATGTTAAGACGGCCCTGTACAGGCAGCAATGGGCACAAGGCAGGAACAAGCCCTGGATCAGGGGCGGCCCTGGGCAGAGAAAGAATCGGTGGCCCCTTCGCCCGCCAATGTCAATATGGTATCTTATGCACGACGGATGGCCACGTCCGTTGCAGACACTGCACTGCAGAACATTATAATACTACATATAGCTTACTGCTCTGACTCTAGCGACATTAGTAAATACAGCGTACTAATTAACAAAAAACACAATGCTTTTCGGCCACATTGCCGTCAGCTGTGTCATTATTTTCTCTTTCTGTTTTATATTCAACATATATTGGGATTTGGGGCCCTGTGCAGGTGTACAGTTTGCACATGCCTAAGGCCGCCCCTGCCTGGATAGTCAATCCCAGACTCTTAAAAATGAAAATGAAATGAAAGTTAGAAGTATGCTGCTCCAACTGAAGATTTTACAACCTTCTTTGTTTATTACTTTCTTTCTTATTTGTAGTACTAGGGTGTTGTACTGTGTTAGCCATTATGAATGTAGAGAAAAGCCAAGCAAAATGACACCTTTTATTGGCTAACTAGAAAGATTACAATATGCAAGCTTTCGAGGCAACTCAGGCCCCTTCTTCAGGCAAGATGAAGAAGGGGTCTGAGTTGCCTCGAAAGCTTGCATATTGTAATCTTTTTAGTTATCCAATAAAAGGTGTCATTTTGCTTGGCTTTTCTTATTTGTATAATTATATTTATATTTGTATTATCATAATAATTTGTATAACATTAGTTTTCAGCTTTCACACAATTTTAGTATGATGTTGGACTAAACAGATTAGGAAGTTTATGTCCCATAGAATGGATGAATATACAGAACAGTATGTCGAAAGATTAATAGAACCAGTAATATATGAAGCTGCTCCATACCAGCTTTGACGATTTCCACAAATTACCCGGTGCTTTCAAACGTGTTTGCACATCACAGTCGCCAGT
The DNA here is from genome assembly GCF_900747795.2 of Erpetoichthys calabaricus. NCBI lineage: Eukaryota > Metazoa > Chordata > Cladistia > Polypteriformes > Polypteridae > Erpetoichthys > Erpetoichthys calabaricus. Next base: position 81,681,851 of record NC_041409.2, read on the forward strand.
AAAGCTGTTGCGTGATCCTCAAACCCTAAGCAACTTGAAACAAGAGAGTTTTGTTTATGCCCGTTGTTATTGTGTGTGGCCCTGCTGCCGCACGATGGAACTGGCCAGCGCTAGATGCCACCGAGCCAGCATCCAACAAGCGAATGTTTTGCCCACGCACTTGTGTTTATTTGTCGAGTCGCCGCACTCTCGACGTTGATTGGCTGGCTCGTTCATACGCAGTCGCCTCCTCGTTAGTGCGGAGCGGCGAGCTCAGCTTCCACTGTCTAGTGAGCCGTCCGGCGCGCTTCATTCAGCGCTGACGTCGATTATTCTTCATCGAAGGAACAGCAACTTCAAATCAGTCTCCGAAACTTATTCAGTATTAAATTGCTCAATCTGCACTCATCCGTTTGTTTGCATAATATTTAAAAAGCCACGTAGCATAGTGCATCCAGCCCTGCAAGCGGATCCTCCGACTTGTTAGGGAAAAACTCAGCGGTTGGTAGCAGGATTGGCACTCCATCCACTGTTAAAAAAAAAAAAAAACTCCCACTGCTCCATTCTTTTCGAACTAGTATGGTGCTGAGGTGTCACCCGTTTCACGGCTGCACGCGAGTCCTAATTTGGGATCCTGCGGTGTTTCGTTGTGCGGTGGGTGCGGCAACGCGCTTTATCAGTGCAGGCTCCCAGCCTGTCAATTAATATGTAACACACAAAGAATACTCTTGTATTGTTTATGATTGTGGCTGCAATAAGAAGTCAAGCACAATGACACCTTGTATTGGCTAACTAAGAAGATTACAATCCGCAAGCTTTCGAGGCTGCACAGGCAAAGCACAGTGAAACACCCTACTGCTACAGATTGTGCCTGCAAAAGACACATAGCGTGCAGATATTACGAATACGCATTGGATGAAAATGGAGCAAATTGATTTTAACTGCAAACTTCCTCCGTGTTTTTTAACGGAAAGCATTGCGTTGCCCCTCGCCGCACGTCATGTTAATCGGCACAGCGCAGTCACTCTTAAAAAATCAAGGTGCCAAAGGTTCTTCAGAGGGACGCCATAGAGGAACCATTTTTGGTTCCCGAAAGAGCCATTCACAAGAAGGTTCCAGAAAGAACCCTTTATTTATTTAAATCTGTAACAGGCTCCATACAATAAATAACCATAAATAGATGGTAGTAGATTTGTGAAATACCATTCAGTACTGACTTTTAAATGACCGTCACTGCATACAGTAACAGAGACAAAGTGCAGGCTTTCTTAATCTATTCGTGTCCTGATAAACAGCCTACCATACATTAAAGACTTCATGTTGTTCTTTTTTTTCTACATGTTAGGAAGTTTTTCAAAGCACAAAAATACAACTTCATATGCAAAGAACCCGTCCAATAATGAAATGGTGCTTGGTCAAGAAATGGCTCTTATATGAGGAACCACACAACCCAGTAAAGAAGTGTAAAATGCTATTAAAGAACCCAGTGTGCAGTACACTTGAACAGTTCTGACAGTATTATTGTACTAGTTCGGCCCTGGGTTCAAGGTTTGAATTCTTTGCTCGGTATTTAATGGTGCAATGGTTATTGTTTTCGATCGTCAACTTTTTCCCCTATTATTTCTTTTTTTTAATCTAACAAATCACAAAGTACTTCACAAGACTATATTGTATTCGTGTTCTGTCCTAGTGTAAACGAATACAGTTATCAATTATGGAACCATACATTTATTAGTTTAAAGAAAATCAGATTTTTTCCCATTTTTCATTTATATTTTTAAATAGAGGGTGGCACAGTGCTAGTGCTGGTGACTCGTAGTTATGAGACCCGGGTTCACACCACAGGTCAGGGAGTTTACATGTCCACCAGGGCCGGATTTTCCTATAGGCTAACTAAGCTTCAGCCTAGGGCCTCAAGATCAAGAGGGGCCTACATTCAAATTGTTAGCAAAATTTTATTATCTCTCATGTAATTTACAAACTTAAAAATGGAAGGTGAAAGGGCCTCATAAGTGGAATAGCCTAGGGCCTCTTTTCATACAAATCCGGCCCTGATGTCCACCCATGAGTTACCTCCAAGTTCTCCAGTTTCCTCCTGTTGTCCAAAGACATGCATGTTAGGTAAATTGGCCCTAATGTGTGTTTGGTGTGTGTGTGTTTGTGTGTGTATGTGTGCATCCATCATGCAATGGACTGGCACCCTGTCTAGAATTTGTTTGAATTAAAAAAACAAGGAGAAACAGAGAAAGAACAAACCTAACAAAACAATAATGAATTCCCCCACGTGAAGTGTTCATTTATTAAAATTAATAAAATGATTACAAAAGGTAGAGACACACCAGTGAGCAAACAAATGGACCAGAGGTGTAATGGACTGGCACCCTGTCCAAGGACTGCTCCTGCCTTGAGCCCTGTGCATGCTGGGATTGGCTCCTGCAACCCAACCCTGCCACTCTGGTCTGAAACAAGCAGGTTAGAAAACTGATGTGACATATTTTTAAATAACATAATACAATATTCATCCGTCCCCCAGTTCAGAATGGCTAGGAGCAAAGTCAACTCTTTAACATCAGACTTACGGCTGGAGTTAACTGCGGACACGATGCCAGTCCCACACACACTCAGTGCCAGTGTGGTTCTTCAGAGCAGTGTCATTACGTAGGGGAGCCATTTTTGGTTCCCAAGAGATCCATTTTACATTCATGGCTGATGCCCTTATAGAAGGCGACTTACAACATTTATGATACAATTGGTTACATTTCCTTTGGTTTTCCAATTTGAGCTCAGGCAGGTCAAGTGAGTTGGTCAGGGTCACACAGTGGTGTCAGTAGTGAGATTTGAACCCACAACCTCATGGCCCCAGCAGACCCCCATGACCCTGTGTTAGGATATAGTGGGTTGTAAAATGACTTACTGACTGGCCTCATGGCTCGAAGTCCAAAGCCTTAACCACTACACCACATTGCCTGCATGAAGGTTCTGTGAAGGTTCCAGAAATTATCCATAACAAGCTCTACAAATAACCTTTTCTAGATGGTAAGAGATTTGTAAAATACTGACGGGTTCCTGATTTTAAAAGGTCTCTCCTTGTATACCATAACAAGTTCAGGTTTAACTATCCTAACTGTCTGCCTGCTACACATTAAAGATTTCTGGTTTTGTTCACATATCAAGAACTTTTTAAAAACCCAAAGAACCAAATTTATATGCCAAGAACTTCATCCAGAATGAAATGGATCTTTGTTGAGCAAGAGTTCAATGAGAAATAACACATCTCGATAAAGTGCCATTAAAGAACTGCAGGTCAATGGTGCACACACACACACACAGATTTGGAGTTGTTGACCATCACACTCAATGCACGTCTTTGAGATTCTGGAGAAAAACCAGAATGTCCACACAGACACAGGGGGAACCTGTAAACTTCACTTTGATGGTGAATGAACAAGGCCTTGAAGCCCACCATCTGACTGTGTGCAAATCACTGAGCCGCTCTGCTGATCCACAACACAGTAAAGGAGCAAAAATACAAAATGTATAAGAAAGAAAGAAAGAAAGAAAGAAAGAAAGAAAGAAAGAAAGAAAGAAAGAAAGAAAGAAAGAAAGAAAGAAAGAAAGAAAGAAAGAAAGAAAGAAAGAAAGGTCTACTAGGTGCATGCATTAAGGTTGTCCATTACCTTGTTTTGGAATTAAAAGATACAGAAAATTGATGGATATAAATTGGATTTGGTCAGCCACGGCCTCCATTTGGTAGGAAGGTATCAAAACTCTTATAATGGCAAACCTATACATATTTGTGTGTGTTGTCCTCTTAAAAGTAAATTCTTTGAGACACTTGCATTCATTTGTTAAACCCGTTTAACCCAGTTTTAGGGTCACCAGGTGAAAGGCAGGAGCCAAACCTGCCCTCTTAAAAGATAAAGGTTTCAAAAGGGTTCTTCAGAGCGATCCTATAGAGAAAGCATTTTTGGTTCCAGAAGAGCCATCCTTGTTAAGGATCCAGAAAGATCCCTTAGATCCATAACTGGTTCCATAATTAACCGTGAATAAATGATAACAGATTTGTAAAATATAATACAGTAATCCCTCGCTATATCGTGCTTCGCCTTTCGCGGCTTCACTCTATCGCAGATTTTATATGTAAGCATATTTAAATATATATCGCGGATTTTTTGTTGGTTCGCGGATTTCTGCGGACAATGGGTCTTTTAATTTCTGGTACATGCTTCCTCAGTTGGTTTGCCCAGTTGATTTCATACAAGGGACACTATTGGCAGATGGCTGAGAAGCTACCCAACTTACTTTTCTCTCTCTCTCTCTTGCGCTGACTTTCTCTGCTCCTGACATAGGGGGATTGAGCAGGGGGGCTGTTCGCACACCTAGACGATACAGACACTCGTCTAAAAATGCTGAAAGATTATCTTCACGTTGCTACCTTCTGTGCAGCTGCTTCCTGAAGCGACATGCTGTACGGTGCTTCGCATACTTAAAAGCTCGAAGGGCACGTATTGATTTTTGATTGAAAAACAAACTCTGTCTCTCTCTCTCTCTCTATCTCTCTCTCTCTCTCTCTTTCTCTGCTCCTGACGGAGGGGGTGTGAGCTGCCGCCTTCAACAGCTTTGTGCCGCGGTGCTTCGCATACTTAAAAGCCAAAGAGCCCTATTGATTTGTTTGCTTTTCTCTCTCTCTCTCTCTCTCTCTCTGACGCACACTCCTTTGAAGAGGAAGATATGTTTGCATTCTTTTAATTGTGAGACGGAACTGTCATCTCTGTCTTGTCATGGAGCACAGTTTAAACTTTTGAAAAAGAGACAAATGTTTGTTTGCAGTGTTTGAATAACGTTCCTGTCTCTCTACAACCTCCTGTGTTTCTGCGCAAATCTGTGACCCAAGCATGACGATACAAAAATAACCATATAAACATATGGTTTCTACTTCGCAGATTTTCTTATTTCACGGGTGGCTCTGGAACGCAACCCCCGTGATGGAGGAGGGATTACTGTATCCTGATTTGGAGACTCTCGACTTTAGTCTGCCATACCCTGACTAGAGCTGCCAATTAGCCGTGCACATTGCAGCTCTGTTTGTTAGTCATTTGTATAAAAATATTAGTAATACAATTATAAACTGTTACTAACCCTTCTCTATTCTGTTTCTCTTGTCGGTATCTTGATGTTATTCTGGTAGTGGGCAAGGGAAAATGGGAACAATCAGAACAAAAGATGTAGAGAAAAAAATATTGACAAAGTAGGAGTCCAAACCAGGAAAATAAAAACTGTGAGACAAGAACAAGGACAAAAATCAGTAAGATTTCAAACACTAACTAATGTGGTCAGCAACACAATAGCGCCGCAGGGGACTGTACTTTCTCCAGTCCTGTTCAGCCTACATACATCGGACTTCCAATTCAACTCAGACTCCTGCCATGCTCCTGTGTTGCTGACCACAATGTCAGACCTGCAGTTCCCGAGACTCACATACTGAGGTTTGTCTTTAAGATAGTCCACGATCCATGCCACCAGGTATGAATCTACTCCTGTCTCTGTCAGCTTGATCCCTAAGGAGCAGAGGTTGAATGGTGTTGAAGGCACTAGAGAAGTTCAGAAACATCATTCTTACAGCACCACTGCCTCTGTCCAAGTGGGAGAGGGATCGGTGTAGCATGTAGATGATGGCATCCTCTGCTCCCACCTTCTCCTGGTATGCAAACTGCAGAGGGTCGAGGGCGTGACGGACCTGTGGCCTCAGGTGGTGAAGCAGCAGTCGCTCCATGGTCTTCATCACATGTGACGTCAGGGCGACAGGCCTGAAGTCATTCAGCTCACTAGCATGTGATACCTTTGGGACTGAGATGATACAAGATGTTTTCCAAAGCCTCTGGATTCTACCCTGTTCCAGGCTCAGGTTGAAGATGCGCTGTAGATATAGGTATGTGAATTTCCCATTGGGGATTAATAAAGTATCTATCTATCTATCTATCTATCTATCTATCTATCTATCTATCTATCTATCTATCTATCTATCTATCTATCTATCTATTAGCAAGGCTTGGTTTCTTATTAAGCAAATGGGTTGCAATGAAAACCTGAAGCCACAATGGGCCCTCCAGGACCTTGCAAACTGAGGACTTGTCAAGGCACTCTATGCCAGCACTCAGTGAAGAGCGCAAAGCAAAATAAACTGCAAAATAAACTGAATAGAACTGAACGATTATAACAGGCCTCCTGCTGCACAGAACTGCACATTGTTCGGGTGTTCTTGCTCTGTTGGCACCCTCCTAGGTAGCTTCTTTTACATTAAAGATTTCTCTTTTGACCACATATTGGGAAACTTTCTAAAATACAAAGAACCAATTTCTTGTGTAAAGACCCTTCCCATAATGAACTGGGACTTTGACAAGCAAAGATTCTAGGAGGAAACACATCACCCTGTAAAGTGCTATTACAGCAGAAGTATTTTAGGATTGTGGACTGGCACTAGTCCTGCAGGGCACATTTACTCATGCCTGAATTAGTGGTGCTATATATGAACAGCACCAAAACTGAAGCTCTTTTAATTGGCACCCCCCATCAACTTCGTTCCTCTGTAAATTGTATTTCCTTTTCTGACCGTACCATTACCCTCTCCCCTTCTGTTACAAATCTGGGTGTCAAGTTAGACTCCCATCTGTCATTTGATATACATGTCCATCACATTTGCAAACTTGCATTCCTTCATCTCCGAAACATAGCCAAACTCCGTCCCTACCTCTGGGACTCAAAGGCTGGTTCATGCCTTTGTCTCATCCAGACTGGACTATTGTAATGCACTCCTTATCGGGATACCCAACAAGAGCCTTCAAAAGCTCCAACAAATTCAAAATAGTGCTGCAAGAATCCTGGTGAGGGTGCGGAAATATGAACACATTTCACCAATCCTTCAGTCACATCATTGGCTTCCTGTCCATCTCCGTATCGAATACAAACTCTGTTTGTTTACTCACCAGTGTATCTTTGGAAATGCTCCACAATATCTTAAGGAACTCCTTATATTACCATCCACTACAAGAAACCTCCGTTTTACAAATACCTACCGTCTTCGCCCCCCCATGACCAAACTCCATACAATGGGAGACTGAGCCTTTGCTGCCACTGCTCCACGGCTCTGGAATGGCCTACCAGAGAGCCTAAGAACACAGCAGATTGTGGGCTGTTTTAAAAAACAGCTAAAGACTTTTCTATTTAGGAAAGATTATTAACAAGAATGCTATAATTGTTGTTATTTTATCTGTTTTTATCTTTCCTTGCCTTTGTTTAATCTTTTTATGTTGCACTTTGAGATTTACTGCTAATGTAAAGTGCCCCCTATCAATAAAATAAAATGCATTATATAGTCCATTATAGGGTCTCATTGGGCTAGGAGTGTGGACTAACGCTAGTCCTGCCAGGCACATTTACTCAGCCCTGGACTACTGCTGCTATAGTCCATTACAGGGTCTCATTGGGCTAGTTTAGGACTGCTAACTCACCTGCATTGTGAATCTTCCAGATAGAAGTAGAAGTCATGCACATTCATAGCGCAGGCTTTCATTAATCCATTAGTACCCTGCTAGGTAACTTCCTGAAAATTAATCTTTTTAACCACACATAAGAAACCTTTTTAAAGCACAAAGAACTAATTTCTTGTGTAAAGACCCTTCCCAGAATGAACTGGGACTTTGACAAGAAGCAAAGATTCTAGGAGGAAATACGTCACCCTGTAAAGTGCCATTACAGTAGAAGTATCTTTTGGAGTGTGGACTGGTACTATAGTCCTGCAGGGTACATTTACTCAGCACTGGACTAGTGGCACTTGATTGGGCTAGTTTTGGGTTGCTAACTCATCTGCTGCATGAGTCTCCTGGATGGAAGAAGAAGAGCTTCGTGGACAAGGTGCAAACAAAATACACTGTGCCAGTGAGCCATGACTGTGTCATCGCAGTATACTGGAGCTGCAATGTGGAAGCCCTGAAGAATACACCACTGTACACACTTTAACATAAAAATATACATTTAATTTAAAAGTATTATGTATAGTGTAAACAGCAGGGCAGATAAAGCTGTAGACACAAGAAAATATATTCAAAATATAGAGATATTGAGACTGAGCTCGGTAAAGTTTTAATTACCGCTAAAAAGTATCTATCTATCTATCTATCTATCTATCTATCTATCTATCTATCTATCTATCTATCTATCTGTTTGGGTTACTCAGGTTGTATACAACAGTGTTCTGCCATCTGTCCAGTCCTTGATTTTTAAACAGTAATTAATTGGAGGTGATTTCAAAGAAATTGCTTCTAAAGAGCTTTTCAGTTCTTCAACATTCCTCCCTTTTGATTTTCTTGATTATCCTTTCAGCTGCAGCATCTCCCTATGTAGTTTGGAAATTCTACATGAGGATCCGCAACTTTCCACAAGCAGAAAATGTGGAGGAGAAGCGCATTAATATTCCTAGAGCCATTCATACTAATAAATTGTTTGCCTGGCAGCAGGTTTGTTCATCTTTAGAAAATAACAGTGGTGAGGCACCACACACATTTGTCACACAGTGTAACTTTTGTTCTTGAGATGTCAGGAAACACTCAGTTTATGGTGTACTTGTGCTTTGTTGTCCGCATATGCTGGCACATCTGCCTAAGCGCCTTGAGCATGCAAGGCGCTATATAAGTAAAATGTATTATTATTATTATTATTATTAGTGTTAAACTATAGAAAAGACGTCTCTTAACCTCAAAGTACATTGAAGACATGCTCTATTGTCGCATTTAACGATGGAGCGTAACATTGTGTTCCGTAGTTTTCGTCTGGACTTTTTTTTTCTGTTCTTAATTTAAAGTGTTTAGAGGAGCTGAATGACGAATTATGCACTTAATTAACGATCCCAATGGTGCCCAAGCGCCATTCTTGGCAGATGGCGGACGCAAAGTATCCATGTGTGGAAAAGCTGTACATTGGTCGAACAACAAACATATCGAGTCAAAAATCAAAACCCACACGGTAACATCTGCGAAAACAAACAGAGCCCGCCAGATATTGAATAGCGATTGGAGGAGTCCTGTCACCCCTTCTGCTACTCTGTGCATGCAGGTAATCATCATCATTAATAGCCTGCTTTCATCTTGAACTGATGCTATCTGATTCTCGCTTTTCATTGTAATCAAGGCCATTCTGCGAAGCCGCGTCACTTCGATAGGTATCGGCCCTTGGATGTGGAAGACGCGTGCTGTGTGCGCAGGACATTGTCACTGGTGATTAATTTGACTAGGATCGATGCTGCGGTCCCATTCATTTATTCATTTTCACTTTTTCATGCAAATTGCTTCAATTGTTTGACAAACCCCTTACGGATTGAGTGTAAATACGTCCGTGCAGACTGACAGACAGACAGACAGACAGACAGACAGACAGACAGATAGATAGATAGATAGATAGATAGATAGATAGATAGATAGATAGATAGATAGATAGATAGATAGATAGATAGACTGTGCATATCGTGTATGCACTCATTCAATCAAAATGGGTAAAACGACTTCGTTTTTAGCGAAGATCGGGGGTCGCTATGAAATATTTAGACCAGCTACCACCGCTGCATGTTTATATCTCGCTCACCATTGAAAATCTTTCCAATTTTGTGCCATTTCGTGCGATCCACTTCTCATTAACACTGAAAACTGCAAAATGCGAACGACCAATGATTTTAGTAAAACGCGCCGGCGCTTGGCCCTCATTATCATACAGCTGAATCGCTATCTCCCAATCCCCCTCGAACCACCCTCCCCCAGTTCCACATCGTTTTACAACAGTAAATACAATTAACCGTAAAACAACACGCCACATGAAAGGCCTCTCTGTGCTTTGCTTTAACGAAGGACACGCGACTCAACAATAGGAGGCACGCAGCTCGGGTCTGGAGAGCCTTACTGGCACACGCCTGCCAGCACGCGGACCATAAAACCTTGGGCCAATGATATCGCGTACAGTTTCGTTTAACTGTAAAATAGATTTCTGATATGTGCAATCTGCCCTGTACATACGCGTTATCTACCTGTAAAAGGATGTTTATCTCGTCTTTGCGGAGAGAGTTAAATCTGATAACGTCTATCGAATTTCCTTCAGTCGCTCCTATGGAGCTAATAATTTGAGCGCGCTTCTGCCTGGCGAGGAGATCTGAGATGGTCGAGAACGTTTTCATCGCAGCAAGAAAAGTGAAGAAGAATATTTGAAAAGAAAAGGATGGAAGCATGAGGAAAACCTTCCCACTAAACTAATTTAGCAAAACTTAGAATTGTATTTTTTCGGATTTGATTTCGAGGGGGATTTTAGTGCTTTTAGAAGGAAGTGCAGTAAATCAGAAAGTACAATTCGATTAGCAAGCTGCACGGTGTGTACAAAACATCAATATGAACTGTTAGCAAGGTCACGCCTTTCAATGCATGCGTTCAATTAAAAATAAGGAAGCTTCCCCTCGCCTCTACTACAGTGCATATCCCAACTATCTGTCTGCACTAGCGTCAGTGTGTAAATAAGGTAGAGTCTGGTTTGAAGTGGGGGGGGGGGGGGGGGGCATTAAAATCTAAAATGAAGCCTATTTCCTATTTCGTGTCCCAGATATATCAACAGATGCTCAGCTTGTTAATAATCAGCTAGTCTCCTTTGGTGGTCAGCGTAGCAGCAGGGTATTAATTCTGCGTGTGAGTGCTGATGGGAACATTTGGTAGTAGAGGAGGACCATGAAGCAGGGGAAGTGGGCGGGGCTCCCGCCTCAGTCGTCTTGAGTGACAGTTTACATAATGAACCGCAAGGGTAAGCTGTAGCTATATAAACAAGAGCTGGTGCCAGACAGTGTGCATTTACAAAAAGTGAATCCAGTAGATTGTAGCTCAGTAAAGTCATGAACACACGCACACGCACGCACAGAGAGTTGACCGAGTGCGACCCCATACAAGTCAGGAATCGTGACGGTCACAGCCTGGAGTTCACGCCTGCCTGGTACAGCCAGAGTAAGAAGTGAGAGGTACCTAACTTTGGATATTAACCCTGATGCTGCATCTTTTGATTTCTGCTGTCGGGAAACTGGATTAAAATAAAAATAAAGAAGAAGAAAACACACCTTCGAGGATTTGAGGCACTTGGCAAGTGAGAAAACCAGGAGGTGAAAGACTCTGGATCTATAGCTGCAACAATTTATTGAATTGAATTTGGAAGGTTTGCAAAGAAGGAGGGAAATTTATTTTGCCTTAAGGCTGCCGTGGAGAGGCTTAAAGGATGGCAGCCTTCTTCATCTTCTGCGTCGGTTTTTCAGTTATATTGCAGGTAATGAAATAGCCTTATACCGTCATGAAGGATAGCGAAATGGAGACCCCATGCGTGAAGATTTTTTTTCAATGTTCGTTAGCTATATTTTTATTTATTTTATTTTTTTTCCAAGGTATCTGGATCCGGAGTATTTGAGTTGAAACTTCAAGAATTTGTCAATGCAAATAGAAATTCCTGTAATCCTGACTGCAGGACGTTCTTTCGAGTTTGTCTGAAGCACTTCCAGACTGTCTTGTCGCCTGGCGATTGTACCTTCGGTAACTTTGTAACTCCGGCCGTGTGGTCGAATTCACTCAGCGCGCTGGACGAAGACGCTGCCAATCGCATCCGATTGAATTTCAACTTTGGTTGGCCGGTAAGGGAGCTGGTGCTGTGCAAGTGTGCGAGGCTTGCATCGTGTAGATGGACCCCCCCACGACCACCACCACCACGATGCTCTGTGTGCCCTCATTATTATTAGATGCATCGATCGATCGACTGATCGAATGTAACGTGTTTATAAATGGCATTTAATTAACATCCATGCTAGTGATGTTGCACATGAGTATTTAAAAAGCGTGAGCAATATTAAAGCTTAGAAAATTTGTTTTATCTTGGAATGGTAAAAAAGAAAAATCTTTACTAGTCTCTTAAATATTATTCACCTGTAAATGGGGTGCTCCTTATCTAATTACTGCCGGCTGTTAGATTGTAAGAAAATTGATATATAAAAGGATACAGCTTTAAGAGTATCTGTTGCACTGTTGACTTGTGGGTATCTGGGTAGACGTTTTACGGAATGTTTCTTTTTTATTCTCTTTAGGGGACATTTTCTTTAATTATTGAAGCTTGGTACGCACTTTCAGAGAAAATTGGTAAGTTCATGAAATGGCCACAAGAGGGTGACTGCTCTCCACAAATACAATATATATGTATTTTTAAATGATTATAAAGGCTTTGTGTACCACATATAACGTTCAAAAAAACAATCAGTGTGCACTTGTGAGCTAGTCGAGGCGAAAGGTTTTGAAAAGGTTGTCTGCCTTGCGTTCTGCCTCATTCAAATTTCCTTCTTAATCTCAAACACAATTGCATTTCCTTTCGTTTATTTTTGGCGTGGGAAAGCGAGCCGTTCTTTGGTGAGAATATTTAAGCCTTGCCAAAAACCTCCTGACTGCCTTTTCCTGTATTTTACACCTTTTTTTTCTGTTCCGCCCTTTGCACAAGGAATAATGGCTTTTGGATGTTTTGCTGACATAAAGGAAGAGGATATTTCAATCGCAGTGCCCGTCGTGCTTGAAGAAAAAATAATGAGCCATTCTGGGCGCTGAGAAACGAAGCAGCTGCTAGCCGTTTCTTTGTGCGTCTCTAAATTTGAGCAAATAATTCGAAATACAAAAGCAGTCCTGCATGTTTTATGTACATTAAAAAAAAAGGTGCTAGTATGTTATCTTGTTGTGCTGGTTATTTATCATTCATTCATTTTTGTTTTCGTTCTTTGTATTTCAGACACAAGCAAACCTGAACTACTGATCAGCAGATTTGCTATCCAAAGAAAGTTGAATGTAGCCGATGAGTGGTCTCAGGATGTACAGACTGTCCAACAGAATTCGCTAAGGTATTCTTATCGGGTCATCTGCAATGAAAATTACTACGGCGAAAGTTGTTCCAAAAAATGCACGCCCAGGAACGACCATTTCGGCCACCACATCTGCGACTCTGAAGGGCAAAAATCCTGTCTCCCTGGCTGGAAGGGAGAATACTGCGATGAACGTAAGCAAATAGAGAAATACATCTATTGGCCTGATAGACAGACAGACAGAGAAAGAGAAAGAGGAAAGGGCAAAAGAATAATGAAAGACAGGGAGAGATGGAGACGCAGTGAGTAAAAGGGTCAGCCTTGGCTTTCATCAGACTGGGATCTGAAACATCCGACCAAATAATCAGTGACAATGGCCTTGTGTTTCTACTGCGGCTTCGGGCAAACTGAGCTTTGAGCCTCGAGTCTGCTCTTAAAACGGGGTTACTGCCACACACCAGCTGTCCAACTTTCAAGAGGGCATTGTTGACTACGGACCCACTGTGCTTCCCAATTTCAAATTCATTCTTTGAAAGCAAGCGGGACCAGAAGTATAAGCAAGCGGGCTGCGTTTTCATTCGGGCAATAGCGTAGCGTGTATCCCATCCCGCTAATGTCACCCGATACAGATCATATCGGCCTCGTCTCAAATTCCGCTGCCTCGGCACAAACCCCATTCTCACTTTAACTCTGAAAGAAGGGAAGAAAAAAAAAAAGAAAGAAAGAAAATCAGACCTCTCGGTCTAAAGACTGCAACCCCCCGAACCGTTGATTGTCATGTAACTGATACACTTGCGAAGTTTGTAACCGGGCTTCAGAAACAGCCGACCTGGCATCGTAGCTTATAGGTGGTAATTATGAGATGTTTGACAGATGCACCCATTAGACATCTCCACTCCCCCAGTACATGCACATCTTCATGCATAAACATCAATCGTACGCACAGTAGACATGAATAAACATATTACAGTATATGCATAACCGCCTACCCGCTTACAAATTTATGCATTCATGTATTTATGAATGCAAATATGTGCACAGGCACCGTTCTTACATTCACGCGTATACATTATATTGACACGTACATACGTTTATATATGCATATATAAACTCAGCTATCTATATGCTGGATAGATAGATAGATAGATAGATAGATAGATAGATAGATAGATAGATAGATAGATAGATAGATAGATAGATAGATAGAAACTATATGGGTCAGGCAGTTTGGCGTAGTGGATGCTATGTCACTATGTCACTTTACCTGTCTGTGCTCCAATTGGAAAAACAAAAGACATGTAACCAAGTTTAGCTCTGATATTGTCAGTTGCCTTAAATAAAGGCATCATCCTAATAATGCGATAGATTGATATGAACAAACAGCACTGTATGATTGATTGATTAATATGCAGATTTCACTTAATTTCTCAATGAGAAACGACATGGTCAAAATAGCTTCTGTGGGCTGTTCTTCTCATAACTGATCACAGTGTTTATACATATTTACCTTAATATAATTTACACTTAAAAATAAAGGTGCCAAAGTGGTTCTTCATAGGGGAACCATTTTTGGTTTCCAAAAGAATCATCGACATAAATGTTCTGAAAGAAGCTTTGTGTATTTAATTGAATAAATGGTAACGGATTCGTGGAAGCCCAACGGGTTTCTGATTTTAAAATGCCTCGGTGCTGCACACACGAATGCAGGCTGAGTTCGCGTTTTCTTGATCTGCTAGGTAGCCCACCATACCTGTCCACATATTAGGGTCTGTTTCAAATGCAAAGAACACTTCCCAGATTTTAATGATTCTTGGTGGATCAATGGGGGCAATGAGGATCCATTCCAACCCAGTAAATGACTATCGACGAGCCGTCATTTTTAAGTGTGTACGCTGAACGAGCGCCGCCGGCCGCACTGCCTTTCTTGACTGGCCCGATGCAGTTTCTTTTTCTTTTTTTTCAGCTTCCTTTCTTGTCCAAAGAGTACCATTTTCGAGATTTGAAGCACATAAACATGCGAGCGCAGTGCCCTTCATTAGGCATTGAAGTGATCGCCATTATCATCTCCAACCTATCCTGTAGCAGCCTGGCGACCCGTCCGGGACGGTTTCCTTTTTGTCAATGGTATTGCGGCCAGCACCGTCACCGACTGCCGCATTAACAAATGAATGGATCTCAAACCACCTGCCTCTATTTTAAAAAACAACAGAAAACACATTATTTAAAGTAAAAAAAAAAATGTTTAAGCTCGCATTTACTGCTCTGGCGTTTACCGCATCGCCTATGCCATTCTGTAGCTGTTGTGCAAACCGTGCACTTGTGCCCCCCTTCCCCGTTCCGTCCCCTTTTATTTACCATGCCCGTCTGCTTTAATTTAAATTAGCAAGCGCGTGCAGGAGGACCCCCTCCATCTCTCCATCTCTCCCTCCTCCTCCTTCTCCCTGGTCTTCCTCCCGGGCCGAGCGCGTGCTGCGTTACTTAATCTCAAACGTGCGCTATAATGGAAGAGCAGCACGCGCCCGGGTTAATCGCGGCATTATTATCCGCCACGCGCCGCTAAATTGCAGTCTCTATTGTTGAGCGGGGAGCATGGCAGCTGCAAATGTGGTTCGTACAGCCTACACACAACAATGGAGCAGCTGTCTACTATTGAGAGCAAGCATCTGTTCAGGGCTAACCAGCCGTTAAACACTGGTCTTGTAACCATGCAAAATCAATGTCACATACAACACAACACAAACAGCAGCAAATTAACTGGCTTCTCCGGCATTGCAGGGCAGGATAACAGGCTTGGTTCAATTGCCCTTGAAAAGAGACATATTGTTGTGGTCAAGGAAAGGATAAAATGCGAAGGCTGTTATTTCAGAGGCCCAGCTGCTTCAAGCCCCAGACTGCTTAGTTAAATTCAACCTAAAAGAAATGTAGTCGGCAGGAGCTGCAGGTGATTAAATGGGCTGGCGGGGCCGACTCACGAAGCTCTCTCTTTATCCTTTTGCTTTACAGCTATATGCCTGGATGGATGCAGCGAAAGCTATGGAAACTGCTCGAGACCTGGCGAATGCAAGTAAGTGCCACCTTCCAAGTTCACACAGGCATGTTTTAATATAGTAAGTAATACAAAGAGCAATTTATTTTTTTTTTACTGGTTATGGCTGATTGACTTTATTCAACAAATGTAACACTGTCAGGTTCATGAATAGGTGATGCGTGCCTTTTAAAGGCTTGCTCATTTAAGTCATCAGCTCACAAAAGAAACGGGTTGAATTACCCTTGTACACCATAACAATCTACGGTACTTTGCTTCATCGAGGTGTATCCTGTCAGTCAGTCAGTCAGCATTTACTTGGTATGGCTTTTATGTGGGGGGTGTGAGGGGGGGCTGAGGGGTTAGTGTTGGTTCTTCGTGGGGTCAGGTTGTGTAGAGTTTTCATTTTGCAGATTTTTTTCCGCGTACTCTGGTTTTCTTCCCACATCTCCAAAGACATTCATATTCGCTTAACAAATCCGTATAAACTCAATGTGTGTAGATGTTTAACTACAGAAGTTTATACCGTGCTGGCCTGGCATCCCATTGAAGTTTGCTCCCTACCCCACACTCCGCTCCAGTAAGCCTTTTAGATGGATTATTAGGAAGTGCGTGGATGGGACCTTACAGGGATACAGTGGACACGGCTCTGACATCGAACTTGAGTGGAGATTTCACATTCTTTGATTGTGTTTGTGTGGATTTATCCTGGGGATGTTCACAATTCGAAGACACGAGTCTGTCCTGTGGTGCCCTTGTGTCCTATCCCGGCTTGGCTCCTGGACTGCGTCCATATCTACCGAATCGTTTTCTGCTCCACACCATCAGGTCCTGGGTGGGTGAGTGAAACTTTACGCAAGTGAGGATTTCACAGCACTTCGTACACATGGTAATAATGACCCCTAAAACCTAGAAAGGAGATCATCTTTACATTCATTGCTGACATAGATATATTTTATAGGTCAATAGATTAGTTGGTGGGTCACAGAAGGTGACAGGAGCTGAAGTGAGATCTGCAGCTTTGTCATTCTTGTATCCAGAGCTGGCTCAATCATTTCAGCCAGAGTCTTTCAACTTACTTTTGGGTCGCAGGCTGTCACTGATGGGTCTCGAGCTGCTATTGTTTATCATACAGCGCTCAATCCCCCCCCACCTGCTCAATTCAGCCTTGATGGGCTTGGTGGGCTGCAAAGACATTTTCATTGAAAAAATCATGTTGTGACACCAGAAAGGTTGCAAAACCCTCATCTAGGCAACTCAGAATGACAATGCTGGATGGTAGACTTTCACAGATGCACAGACACTCTTGACCCGCTACAAGAGCGAGGAGGGACAATTATTAGACGAAACCCACCTTAATAAATGGGCAAGTGTCTGTGCAACTGTGTGTGCATCCAGTTGCTATGTCTCTGTTATGTGCCATTAGGTATGACAATCTGTAAAAGCGGTGTTAATGTTGGTGACTCACCATCTGTTGGAATGGAAAATGCACTGCATTTTAGTACTACATGCATTCCAATAGATGGTGCAGTGCGAGCGTTAACGCTGAATACGTCCAACAGAGAGTAACTGCCGAACGAAGAGAAATCAGCTTATTAGATTTGAAGAGTGCAGTCACTATACATGCTGTATATTTCAATGCTTGATTCACCCCTTTCTGTATGAACCTACATACCAATATCTGGGTGCTCGAAACACCAAGGGGTCACTCTTCAGTATCATATCTGTATGTCATCAAGGTCGAAACACCTATCGGTATTTGAAGTGTAGTATGTTTCTTTGAGTTTCTTCCATTTAATATACATGTACCATCCATCCATCCATCCGTTGTCTCCCGCTTATCCGAGGTCGGGTCACGGGGGCAGCAGCTTGAACAGAGATGCCCAGACTTCCCTCTCCCCGGCCACTTCTTCTAGCTCTTCCGGGAGAATCCCAAGGCGTTCCCAGGCCAGTCAAGAGACATAGTCCCTCCAACGTGTCCTGGGTCTTCCCCGGGGCCTCCTCCTGGTTAGATGTGCCCGGAACACCTCACCAGGGAGGCATCCAGGAGGCATCCTGATCAGATGCCCGAGCCACCTCATCTGACTCCTCTCGATGTGGAGGAGCAGCGGCTCTACTCTGAGCCACTCCCGGATGACTGAGCTTCTCACCCTATCTTTAAGGGAAAGCCCAGACACCCTGCGGAGGAAACTCATTTCAGCCGCTTGTATTCACGATCTCGTTCTTTCGGTCACTACCCATAGCTCATGACCATAGGTGAGGGTAGGAACATAGATCGACTGGTAAATTGAGAGCTTCGCCTTGCGGCTCAGCTCCTTTTTCACCACGACAGACCGATGCAGCGCCCGCATTACTGCGGATGCCGCACCGATCCGCCTGTCGATCTCACGATGGTATACATGTACCATTGCCCTCTAAACCTCAAGGTTTGGGTGCAACATCTACAGCTTCGCCGAGGGCAACAAAAGAGCTAGAGCCGGTCCTGATGACAGTATTCACTTAACAGGTGACCTCCAACATCTTAGACATCAGGCTGTGCTGTTTAGTTCCTCGTAAGTGCTTTGAATTTCATTTCTTTATTATATATAACATCCTTGGAGTGATGGATGGCACCCAGACACAATGGTTGCCACTCCTCTTTCACCGATTCTTGAGTGCTCAGTGTGAATCCCAGTCCTTGTCTGTATGGAGCTGGCACATGTTCCTGTGTCCACTTAGATTTTATTCGGGTTTCCTCAGGCATCTTTTTCTCATCTCCAAGACGTGCAGATTTTCTAGGGGCGAGGGAGCCTTCCTTGCACCCAGCATATTCAGAATGGCCTACGCTGATTAATGAAATAGATGGACCCTCTATACTCAACCGTCCCCAGTGGCTTTGTGGGTCTGGTACCAACCAGTGTTTCTACAGTTGTTCTGGTAGGCAAAACACCAGGCTTAGCATCTTACACAGAATCGCAAATCTCATACCTGCTTACGTCAATACCGGGTCACAGGTGGGCAAAGTCTAACCCAGCATTTTTGGGTACAAGTCAGGAGCCAATTAGGATTAGGGTCCGGTTATCCATACACCTACAAGGGTCCACCCTGGAAACACCAATGAACTGTTTTTGGGATATGGGAGGAGAACCAAAGTAGCAGGTGACACTGGGAGAACATGCAGAATCCACGCAGATGACGCCCAAAGAGTATACAGCAGTGCTAACCACTGGGCCACCACTGTCACAATGTGTTTATTGTTAATGTTTCAATGAAATATATGAAATGATCATAATAAAGTCTATGCATTTTATTTAAAAAAAAAAAATTGTTTTTTTTTTTAGCTGCAGAATGGGATGGCAAGGAAAATTCTGTAACGAATGTGTCCCACACCCAGGGTGCAAGCATGGCACTTGCTCAGGTGCTTGGCAGTGCAATTGTGATGAAGGCTGGGGAGGACTGTTCTGTGACCAAGGTAAGCGCAGCCCAACACGTGGGCATGTTGCTATAGCTCTTTCTCTAGTGAACGCCATCCCATAGGGCATGGCGAGAACATAGTGATAATATAACTGTTGGCATACATTTTTACAGAACCAGCACTGGCAGCTAAAGTTGCCCAGTAGTGATAGTCAGAGGTGGGGATCGAACTGGAAATGTTGGGGTTTACAATCCAATGCCTGAGCCAGTGTGTGCAAAGTAGTGTGGCAGAATTTGAGCAAATTGAGGCAAACTTTCTTTCTTTCTTTCTTTCTTTCTTTCTTTCTTTCTTTCTTTCTTTCTTTCTTTCTTTCTTTCTTTCTGCATCTCCATCTCTGGTATACAGGTAGCCATAGCCAGACCTAGAGTACAAGGCAAGTGCCAACTCTGGGTGGAACATACAAACCATTTCAGGTCACATTCAGTCACACAGCAGGCCGCATATTCAATTCACTTTTTTTGTGTAGCGCCCTTCTGAAGGCTCAGGGCGCTTACACAAACTTATAGCTATATGCAGTAACAACAGTACACAGAGAGCAGAGCAGCCATGCCACCTGCACTTGAGAACAGGAGGTCCACCTGAAGCTAAGCATATTTGGGTCAGCCAGTGCTTGGATGGGACACCATATATAAGAAATTTGACAAATGAAAGGAGACCATGCAGTCAGGTAAGCCTGTTTGTTTAGCTAATAGCCAGGCTGTCCCAATATCTAATCCTGAGTCTTTTTACAGGCTGTCAGGGTTTCTTCTTCAACTCCATGTCTCAGTAGTTTGTTCCAGAGTCCCAAAACTCTTTGCATAAAGAACTGCTTCCTGGCTTCAACATCCCCTCTTAATTCCACTGGTGTCCTCAAGTATATGATTTGACATTTAGTTGAAAGAATTCTGCTGGACTTATTTTATTGATGCCTTTGAGGACTTTAATACCAGGATGAGATTGCCCACACTGTCTCCTCTGCTGGAGACTAAACAGGTTGAATTCTCTGAGTCTGTCACAGTAGGACATGTCCTTAAGTCCTTGGGTTCTCCTGATTGCTCACCTCTGCACAGCTTCAAGTGCTGCTATGTCTTTCTTGTACCATTGTCACTAGAACTGCACACAACACTCCAGAATACACCGTCTAAGAAAAGCTTGAGTAGCTGCAGAAACAGGTGTTGGTGAGGCCATCGGGGGCACTTACCATGTGGTCTGTGTGTGGATGCAGTGATGAGGACCCTGTGGTGTAAAAACTGACACTGCCCACCAGAATGAGTTGTAAAACCAAGATTATGACTCTCTGTGGTCACAAAAGATCCCTGGGCATCCTTAGAAAAAACTAGGATGTACCTCAAATGTCCAGACTAAATTGCCAACCACAGCCTTGTCCATTCTGTCCCCCTAATTATCCCTGGTCTCTTATTATCTAAATATCTCTCTCATTAAGGTAAAACAAACAACGAAATATGTGGTGAGCCTACTGGCACAAGAATGGCTGCTGTCACATCACCCAGAGGAGTGCTGCACCTTTGTGGTGGTTGAAGTGGCTCAAGAACGTTGAGGGTCTAGAAAGGGCTACCGTATATAAATATAACTATCTGTCTGGACAGTTGTGAAGACACTGAGTAGTATGGCTTTTGAAGCACTTCTGGGGAGGTTCAGGGGCATGGGTGGCACTGAGTGTTTGAGGTTAATTCATTCATTCATTAAGTGAGCAAATCTATCTATCTATCTATCTATCTATCTATCTATCTATCTATCTATCTATCTATCTATCTATCTATCTATCTATCTATCTATCTATCTATCTATCTATCTATCTATCTATCTATCTATCTATCTATCTATCTATGTTCTTACTTATTCATTTATTTTGGGTCTCTTGGCAGATCTCAACTACTGTACACATCACAAGCCCTGCTTAAATGGAGCAACATGCATGAACACGGGACAAGGCAGCTACACCTGCACATGCAGACCTGGCTACTCCGGGGTCAACTGTGAACTCAGGGTCAAAGAGTGTGACAGCAGCCCTTGCAGGAATGGAGGAAGTTGCTCGGTAAGGTTTTTGTTGGTACTGGACAGTCCTATGCCATGTGTTCATTTTCTTCACAATGCGGTGGAATTTTTAGCGATTGACATGTTAATCAGGGTCCCTGATGCTACTGGGATAGGCTCCGGCCTCTCGAGTCCTTGAATTGGATTAAACAGGTTTGAGAACGCCATATTATGTCCATCAGGTTAGAAGAGATGTTCTGACTGGAGTCTGTCAGTTTTTTTTTTTTTTTGGTCTTCTCTTGTAATAACCACGAGTATGTCTTCTTTCTCCAGGAAGAGGAAAATGGCTACAGATGTTCATGCCCACAGGGGTTCGAAGGGGTTCACTGTGAGCACAGCTCTTTGACATGTGCCGACTCCCCGTGCTTTAACGACGGTACCTGTTCTGAAAAAGATTTCGGTCAGAGCTACATCTGTACGTGTCCTCCTGGCTTCACCGGCTTAAACTGCGAGAAGAAGGTTGACAAGTGCACAAGCAATCCCTGTGCCAATGGTAGGTGTCACAAGATTTTTTTTTTTTAATTGTTAGGCCAGGATGCCTTTATGGCCTCTGCCAAGACAAAAGCAGTGAAGCAGCAAGTCGAGTAGGAGCCATCATTGCTGTTTCCTGCCCTGACGACCTCGGCTGCTTGCTGCATAGTAATGAGGAGGACATCTTGCCAGGTCTCAGGTGGCTTGTGTGTGTTTTAAGGAGACCACAGCCACCTCCAGCAAATGGAAGTGTTGCAGGCCTGATCTACAAGGTGTGGTTTCTGGGTACAAGTTCAATGCATTTTATTGCTTCTCATTATGGGATTGCAGTTAGCAAACAGAGGCCATTATCACATTTTTTTACAAGCCTTATGAGAGGATTAGCACACCCCTTCTGTATGTAATGACGGTTGCTATCTAGGTCACATGACCATTAAATCAATAAAATGCGGATAAAGCGATGAGCATAGACGTGTATGGCTTCAGGTCTTCAGTGCATGGCAGCCTCATTCTGTATTTGTTGAATGTTTTCAGGTGGCCAGTGTATAGACCATGGCAGCTCCAGAGAGTGTCGTTGCCGTCCAGGATTCAGAGGACAACACTGTGAGATCATCATTGACAAATGTGCCATCAATCCATGTGAAATTAAGACAAAGGATGTGTGTGCTTCTGAGCCGTGCAGCAATGGCGGGACCTGCCTGAGCACCTCGTACGGCACTGGCTTTGAGTGTAAGTGCTCATCTGCCTTCTCGGGTGCCCGTTGTGAATTCTCCATTGTGCCCTCCCCACCGGATTCTAAGGAGTCTTTTCCCTGGATGGCAGTCACAATGGCCGTGGGTCTGGTTGCGGTGCTTATGCTGAAGTGCATGGGTTTCCTGGTCCTGAGACACATACGGAGACAAAGACAACTGAGTGAGCAAGACTCGGAGACCATGAACAACCTCTCGGACTTCCAGAAGGATAACCTGATCCCGACCTCCCAGCTGAAAAACACCAACAAAAAAATTGACTTGGAAGTGGACTGCGCCGTCAAAACATCGAACTATAAACATAAAAACTACCACTTGGACTATAATTTTGTTAAAGACTTCAAAGAGGACATGTCTCAAGGGAATAAATGTCTCAAGTGTGATAAATGTTTAGAAGAAAAGATTCCCCTCAGAATGCAAAGGTGAGGAAGCCGCTTCCGATTCCATTCGGCCACATTGTATGTGTTCGGTGTTTGTGACGAGACTCTTGATGCTTCACATTTAGTCCATTGGCTTTGTGAACGAGAGAGAGAGAGAGAGAGAGAGGAGAGAATGGTCTTCAGCCGAATTTGTTGAAGCAATTGCATGGCGTGTCTGACCTGATGACTGACCTCCAAAACAATATTAGGAAAGAATTGTTTCCTTATCCAAGTTGTAGCAGAGACCAAGAAGGGTATGCACATGAAGTACTTCCTTTTTGTTGGACTCCCACCTTATTATTCCTTATCTTGCAAGGGGAGGCAGGTGCTTCTCATAGTGGTGCAGTGTGTAGGGTTCCTTAGGGCAGGGGTGTCCAACTCTGGTCCTGGTGGGCCACAGTGGCTGCAGGTTTTCATTCTAACCCTTTTCCTAATCAGTGACCAGTTTTCACTGCTAATTAACTCCTTTTCCATTCCATTTTAATAGCCCTGTTTTTAAGGATTCAGTCCTCTGAATCAATCTGTTTCTTCATTAAGTGGCAGCCAAATAGAAATGAGATGTGAAACGAGCCGACAGATGACCAGCTAAATTGAAACATCAAACTCCAGTCAATTTCACTCCAACCAGTTTCTTAATGAGAAGCCACTTCTAGCTGTTAATTAAAGCCGTTATTGAATATCATGACTTGTTGCTGCTCTCGTTCTGCCACAGCAAACTGTTGATTTTCTGTTTTTTCTAAGACCACCGTCAAGATGTTTTGGTGACCTGAGCGGACCAACATGACCGAGACCTTCACCTTTCTTTATGTTCACTTTAGCTGGCATATTTTGTGGCTGCTCAATAAGGAAAAAGAAACACATAAAAGGTCTGAGTCACATCAATTAAAACTAGCAAAAAGTCTCACTAATTAAGAAGATGGTTAGAATGAAAACCTGCAGCGACTGCAGCCCACCTTAGCGTCTCATCTTGTTGACTGTAAACAAGATAGATCATAAGCATCCAAAAGTCTTCATATAGTGCTTTCACAAATCATAAAAGGTGCAATAAAATTCATAAAATAACAACAAGGAGCATTACTGGTTGTTTCCAATATCTGCCACTCTTTCATAAAATAAATGTAGATACTGTATTTATAAAGTAGTAGACGTAGCCTTAAGAACAGTGGATGGCTTATGTGTGTGTGTGTGTGTGCGGGTCCAAATGGAAACTGGGTTTCTGACCAAGCTTGACTCCCACCAGGCCACAACACTCCATTAATCTGTAAAAGAAATCTAGACTCAGAAAATCAGTGCAAGGATGGATAGATGGATGGATGGATGGATGGATGGATGGATGGATGGAGGTTCATTGATAATGTATGTGCCAGGCGGTCATTTTGTAATTATTCTTAAGGTTTTTGTTTGATTTCTTTCCCACCCTCCAGTGAAAAGCCAGAGTGTAGAATATCAACGATATGCTCCCCAAGGGACTCCATGTACCAGTCTGTGTTTGTAATAGCAGAGGAAAGGAACGAGTGTGTCATAGCAACTGAGGTAAATAAACATCCGCTCCTCTCGTCCCATATGGGCCGCCGCGTCTTTGCAGAGGTACACGCTGTGTTAGCACAAGGGGGCTGTGCTTCATTACACTGGGCACTTCTGGGAACGAACAGACAGACAGTTATTACTGAACCCAAATCTCTCCAGTTGTAGAGTGAACAATGACGACAAATGGCAGAGAGTCTCCGATTTCAAAAGTTTTAGCAAATGATTTATTTCATACTTTTGTTCACCTTACATTTCTATTCGTTCGTTTTGAATTTGACACTTATGCTCCCTTGATGGTGATCATTTCATGTTTTTTTTTATTTTTATTTATTTTTTGACTTACTTTACGTTTGTATTCTTCTTCGTGGGGGGTCACACTTTTTTTTGACTAGACTTGATTTTTATTTGGCGCATTTGCTCCCCTTCATTTTTTGAAACTTTTTTAGTGGTTTTGTTCTCATAATATTCTTATTCCTTTAAATTTTTACTTATTTATCTATAATTTAGTTCCTTTCTTTATAACTTTTAGCTCTCATGCCCTTATTTTTTTAATATACGGGGTGGGCAACAATAGGTTTACAGTTGTGAGTATGCGAAACACAGTTTATTTTTGTATTGTTTATTTATTAATGATTGTAGTATTTATTTGTATTATTTGTCTTCTTCTTCTTATTATTATTATTATTAAAGTGTACATAAGTGGAGCAATCATTACCTGCATATCTTTTTCCATACAAACAACTGTAAACCTGTTGTTGCCCCCCCTTGTATATTTCGTAAATTCGCTGTACAAAATGAAATTTAAGCAAGTGCAAAGGCTTTATATCAAGCCTTTAAATCTTGTTTTCTTCATTGTAACATTTATTGACTTACCCTTAAATATAAATGTCTTGAAATTTAGCTTATTCTTAAGCCATTTGGTCAAAAACATTTTATGTACCCCTTTTGCGGCTTTTTCATGTGCACTCTGCAGTATTTATTTTTAACTGATTTGAAAGCTGGAGCAGTTTAAATTAGTTTAGTTATCCATCAACATGTCAGTTGTCACATTTTTATTTATTTTCAGCACTGTTGTTCCCTTACATATTTATTTATTTATATATTGCTTGATATTTTCATGCCTTTTTGTGTTTTTTTGCCTTTTTTATTCATTCACTCATTCATTCTGTTGGTTTGATTATTTCATTTAATTTACTGCTTCTACCTTTAGGATGATGATAATGATGATGATTATTCTTATTAATTGACTTATGTATTTGTCTGCTTTTTGTTTCCTTAAATATTTGTTTGGTGCTGTTTTTATGTATTTCTTTCCTGTTTTTCTTCAAATATTTTAAATTTCCTATCAATTTCCCACTCATTCACTGCATTTGATTGCACATACATCTCTGCTTATTACCTTTTGCCACTGCGTTCCTTAAACTTTGCTTCAATTTTGTGTTCCTGTTCAGTTTCTCATGTCCTGCATGCCTTTAATGTGTCTTGTTTAAAGAATCGCCATATTGTTTTAGACAAAATGAAAGTTTCTTTCTGGTGTTTCAGATCTTGTCTTCTCAATGAGCGTTAACCCGACTTTTTCCCTCTTCCTTTGCAGGTTTAAAGTGAAGGCTTCTGCCTCAAGTGAACCTTCTTTCAAGGTGAAAGTGTTGTCTGCACTGTTTACAGCTCAAGAAGAAAGGGAAAGAGACTGACGATTATTTAAACGCAAATTGCTGCTTTGAAATTTTTGTTGTTGTCTTTTTTTTGTTTGTTTTGTTTTGTTTAAAGGACTGACAATTTTGGATAATGGCTTTGGGACTGCAGTAAAGCTCTTGCAGCTGAAGTGTTAGAATGTAATTGCACCAGAGGGGTGAGGCCGCTCTTGGACGTTCTCATTTCCTTCTGCATTCTTGGAAGACGCAAAAACTCAGTAAAGACGGATCTGTGAAAAATCCAAAGTGGAAGATGTGCATCCCTTTGAACGCTCTCAAAGGACCCCCTAACGATAATCAAAAATGGAAAGAACCCTCCACAAAAAAAACAAAAACGAAAGATGGACGGTTTAGATTGTGCTATGCAAGGAGGAGAGCTGTGTGAGACAATGCAGCTGTGTGGATGAGGACCCTCTGAAAGTGGGATGGAGGACAGTAATGTGATGATGGCATCACTGGAGAACCTAGTGGCGCTCGGGTGCCACTCTAATCAGTACGCCTTAAGACACATCGTCACCCCTTCACAATTCCCTTGACGGCTTTTCTTTGAACCTTTGCACTATGACAATGTTGACATCCAGAGACTGATCAGAAGTCAGCGGTTCCAGCCTGCTGTATCTCCAGTTCGTACCACGATATGCAACACTGCCCATTAGGACGACGTGACTGTTGAACCACAGACTGCCTATAATTAGTATTGAACTTAACAGACCAATAATGTTATTTTTAAGATTGGTATTTCACTTGTTAATTTAAAGAGTATGAAGCACTGATCTTTCTATGTTTTATAAGATTATTTTGTATATAATGTATATTTATAAGAAAATGTTCTTAAGTGTAAATGTTTTTTTCTCACATGTTTTTAATTTGATGTCAACAAATTCAAATTTATTTTTGTTTTTTTGTTTTTTTTTGTTTTTTTTTTTTAAAAAAACAATGAAGAAAACATTCCTGATAGACGAATTGTTGTGGCTCATTCATCTCTGTCACGTTGGGACGTGGGGAAACATTTATCCAAGCAGGCTGGGCGCCACGTTATTGGGACACTTGACTCTTGTGTCTTCGCAAAAGTTTAGTAGAAACAGAATCTCTCCATTCAATTCACCATCTTATGAATTCCCTGGCAGCCTCTGGCACAATGAGGGATGCATGCATCCTGGAACGATCAAGTCAAGTGGCTTTATTGTCATACCATTCATACACCATGTTGCAGAATACAGTGGAATGAAATAACATTCCCCAGGATATAAAAACAGGACATGTGCAAGCCATAGTATAAAAAGATCTTCTGCTTCTTCTTCTTCTTTTGGCTGCTCCTGTTAGGAGTTGCCACAGCAGATCATCTTCTTCCATATCTTTCTATCCTCATCATCTTGTTCTGTCACCTCCATCACCTGCATGTCCTCTCTCACCACATCCATAAACCTTCTCTTAGGCCTTCCTTTTTTCCTTTTCCCTGGCAGCTCTATCCTTAAC
This sequence comes from Erpetoichthys calabaricus, assembly GCF_900747795.2. Taxonomy (NCBI): domain Eukaryota; kingdom Metazoa; phylum Chordata; class Cladistia; order Polypteriformes; family Polypteridae; genus Erpetoichthys; species Erpetoichthys calabaricus. Next base: position 81,709,574 of record NC_041409.2, read on the forward strand.
ATCCTTCTCCCAATATACCCAGTATCTCTCCTCTGCACATGTCCAAACCAACACAATCTCGCCTCTCTGACTTTGTCTCCCAACCGTCCAAGTTGAGCTGACCCTCTAATGTCCTCATTTCTAATCCTGTCCATCCTCGTCACACCCAACGCAAATCTTAACATCTTTAACTCTGCTACCTCCAGCTCTGTCTCCTGCTTTCTGGTCAGTACCACCGTCTCCAATCCATATAACATAGCTGGTCTCACTACCGTCCTGTAGGCCTTCCAATAAATAAGTAACTAATAATAGGTAAGTGAATAGAAAATGATAAATAATAACAACAGCTAATAATAAAAACGCAACAGTAGGAGCAAGTGTAGCAAATGGACTGCATATAAATAAACTACCAGGCGCAGATCTGAGGATGGGGGGGGCAGCACAGAGTTCAGACTCAATGTAGTGTAGCCATTTCATTTCAGCACAGTGGTGCAGTGTTGCCATTACTGCCTTGCCACAAGGACACCAGGGTTCACACCATGGATGATCCCCACGTCAAGTCTATATGTTCTCCCCATGTTCTTCTGAGTTTCCCCGCACAGTCCCAAGACATGCAATTTAGGTGGATTGGTGTTACTTGACCAGCCATAATGTGTGTTCACCCTGAGGTGGACTCTCATCTTGTACCGATAGATTGCTAGGATAGGCTAAACACTCTTAAAAATGTTGTCTCTTTAACGACACTTTATGGCTCTTTACTAGGCTGGGTGGTCCCTCGTAGGACTATTTCATTGTCAGAAGGGTTCTTTGTGCTTTGAAAAACTTTCTAATATGAAATCTTTAATGTATGGTTGGCTTCTGGATGCTAACAGATCAGGAAAAACTGGACTCAGCCTGTGTTATTGTATGCAGCGACAGGACCCTTTGATATTTCACAAATCTGTTACCATCTGTCTCTGGTTATTTACTGTCTGGAGCCTGTTACAGATCTAAATAAATAAAGGGTTCACTCTGGAACCTTCATGTGGATGGGTCTGTTGGGAACCAAAAATGGTTCCCCTGTGGCATCACTTTGAAGGACCAATCTGGCCCTTTTATTTTTAAGAGTGATGCTGCCCCTGGACCCAATGAAGGACAAACGCAGTTGAAAATAGAAGGATTTGAATACAACACACAGAAAGCCACCAGGAGAACCACAAGTTGCCGCAAGTCCACAAGGCAGGGATAGATAGATAGATAGATAGATAGATAGATAGATAGATAGATAGATAGATAGATAGATAGATAGATAGATAGATAGATAGATAGATAGATAGATAGATAGATAGATAGATAGATAGATAGATACTTTATCTATCTATTTATTCACATACTCCAGCAGCATATTGATAAAAAACAATATTAAATTAAAGAGTGATACAAATGCAGGTATAACAGACAGTAACTTTGTATAATGTTAATGTTTAATCCCCCCCCCCCCCCCCCCCCCCCCCCCGAGTGGAATTGAAGAGTCGCATAGTTGGGGGAAGGAACGATCTCCTCAGTCTGTCAGTGGAGCAGGACGGTGACAGCAGTCTGTCTCTGAAGCTGCTCCTCTGTCTGGAGATGATACTGTTCAGTGGATGCAGTGGATTCTCCATGATTGACAGGAGTCTGCTCAGCGCCCGTCACTCTGCCACAGATGTCAAACTGTCCAGCTCCATGCCTACAATAGAGCCTGCCTTCCTCACCAGTTTGTCCAGGCGTGAGGTGTCCTTCTTCTTTATGCTGCCTCCCCAGCACACCACTGCGTAGAAGAGGGCACTCGCCACCACCGTCTGATAGAACATCTGCAGCATCTTATTGCAGATGTTGAAGGACGCCAGTCTTCTAAGGAAGTATAGTCGGCTCTGTCCTCTCTTGCACAGAGAATCAGTATTGGCAGTCCAGTCCAGTTTATCATCCAGCTGCACTCCCATGTATTTATAGGTCTGCATCATCTGCACACAGTCACCTCTGATGATCATGGGGTCCATGAGGGGCCTGGGCCTCCTAAAATCCACCACCAGCTTCTTGGTTTTGCTGGTGTTCAGGTGTAGGTGGTTTGAGTCGCACCATTTAACAAAGTCCTTGATTAGGTTCCTATACTCCTCCTTTTGCCCACTCCTGATGCAGCCCATGATAGCAGTGTCGTCAGTGAACATTTGCACGAGGAAGGACTCCGAGTTGTATTGGAAGTCCGATGTATATAGGCTGAACAGGACCAGAGAAAGTACAGTCCCCTGCAGCGCTCCTGTGTTGCTGACCACAATGTCAGACCTGCAGTTCCCGAGACGCACATACTGAGGACTATGTGTAAGATAGTCCACGATCCATGCCACCAGGTATGAATCTACTCCCATCTCTGTCAGCTTGTCCCTTAGGAGCAGAGGTTGGATGGTGTTGGGCGGAGTGGTGGCTCTGAGGCTAAGGATCTGCGCTGGTATCCCGAAGGTTGCCGGTTCGAATCCCCGTCACTACCAAAAGAGATCCTACTCTGCTGGGCCCTTGAGCAAGGCCCTTAACCTGTAATTGCTCCAGGGGGTGCTGTACAATGGCTGACCCTGCGCTCTGACCCCAAGGGGTATGCGAAAAAACTAACAAACACTGTTGTAAGTCGCTCTGGATAAGAGCGTCTGCTAAATGATGTAAATGTAAATGTGTTGAAGGTGCTAGAGAAGTCCAGAAACATAATTCTTACTGCTCTTCAATTGGCAGCCCCTGGGCCTGATTTGGCCCTCAAGTAGATTTTTCCTGGCCCCTTGAAGGATTCTTGCCAACTAATTAAAAAAGAAAAATGATTTAGAAGTTTCATTTTTGTAGGCACTTGTCAGGGTTATAACATTTTCCAGTTATTCTTTACTTGTCTCACCCTATCAGTGCCAACAGTGAGCGTTGACTGGTCACCAAAATGAGAAGCCCTATGTTTGCTGCAACTAGAGTAAAGTCGTGTGTTTACTGTGCAATGAGAGCTTATCGGTGATGAATGACAACCCACTCTGACTTCGACACCAACTTGTTACGGGGCTTTAATGCTCACCATCAGAATCCTCAGAGGCTGTTTACGAGACACAACCTCATCCAAGGAGGCATGCACCATTTTTTTTAATGCATAAACCACGTCCGGCTCAACCTCTATGGGCTGGTCGGCATTCTTGCATATGAATGGCATTAAGACAAGTAATCGAGAATCCATCACCAGCCAGCACCTGAATCAATGTATGAGTCTGATTGAACTGCTATGGTTAGATGTCTCGCAGGAAGGAGACCACGGGTTCACGTTCTGGGTCCTCCCTATGTGGAGAGCTCTTTGAGTAGTGAGAAAAGCGCTATATCAATGTAAAGAAATTTTATCGATATACTGTATATTAGGTGACAAATGCAACAGATGGAAGCAACATGTGAACTATTAGGTAAAAAGACTGAAACGTGTGAGGATGCACAGTCGGTCATTTGCTAAACTGCCTAGTCCTGAACAAAGTCGAGGGGATCTGCTGGAGTCTATCTCAGCTAGCATAAGGTGCAAGGCAGAAAACAAACCTTGGACAGTGCACCAGACCATCACAAGGCAAACACACACACACCTAAACACACATCACGGGCAATTTAGGATCACCAATTCACCTCAGCAGTCTCTCTTTGGACGGTGGGAGAAAACTGGAGCACCCGGAGAGGACCGGCACAGACACAGGGAGCACATGCAAACTCCACAGCAGGGGGACCTGAGACGTGAACCCTGGTCTCCTTAGTGCAAGGCACCAGTGCTACCACCGCGTCACCGAGGGTGCCACTTAAAAATGGAAATGGCGTATGTCTGGACAGCGTGTCCGTAGATACACTGCTATGGATTCACTGTAAGTGCATCATACAGTCGTATACACTCAGAGACGTGTGCTACGTATATATAGGACAGGGTCAAATGTTTGTATTTTCTTGTTTGTGAAATGAGTGTGAGAAAATGATTAATGCTGACAGAGTGTAGATGCCTCCTTCCACAATTTCTAATGATTTTAATTCTTTTGCAAGTATGTAAATAAATAAAAATACTCAAGTGGAAGGTTGCGATTTTTCCTTTTTAGCTTCTGAAAAATAAATTGCACCTTTACTAGTATCATTTCTATAATACGATGGTTATTATTTGTTACTAACCCTCACCTATTCTGTTTCTCTTCTCTGTACTCAAATCTGGCACTTGGCGCCCACGGCCCACCTGCCACATTGTTTTGCCTGCCTAAGGTAAAGTCATCTCTGATGGAGGATCACAGGAATAGTTGGGCAGAGGGGTCCTTTAATCAGATTGGCTGGCCCAGCGCTGACTCAGCTGTGGAATGGCCAATAGGGGGAGGCAGCTTGATGGCCGAGGTCTCTAGGACTCTGAACAAATCCAAGTCCTATTATGGGATATCATCTACTGTTAAATTCTGCTCTGTACTTGTAATATTTTTATTGTACTATTATATTATATTGAGGATTATTGGTGTTCTGTTCTGTGTATTGTGTTGCATTGACCCCCTTTTTTTGACACCCACTACTAGCCCAATCTACCTGGAAGGGGGTCTCTCTCTTTGAACTGCCTTTCCTGAGGTTTCTTCCATTTTTTTTCCCCTACAAGGTTTTTTTGGGTGTTTTTCCTTGTCTTCTTAGAGAGTCAAGGCTGGGGGGCTGTCAAGAGGCAGGGCCTGTTAAAGCCCATTGCGGCACTCCTTGTGTGATTTTGGGCTCTACAAAAATAAATTGTATTGTATTGTATAATCTGGGGCCTACTCAGAACTAATTGAACAGCCCTGCCCTAAGTCATGGAGGCACTGCGCCATTAAAATAATGAAAGTCATTGCAATATAGTGCCTTTCATAGCTTTGAAGAGCTTTACAGTGCAATCCATGTCACCGTGTTTAGTGCTGGTGTCTCACTGCCAGGATTGACAGGTCCTGCAAAAATTACCAATCCAATTGAAGCTCAATAACCGCCTATGAGCACTAGATGCCAACCCAATGAATGACATATTTTCCCATTCATTACAAGAAACTGGAGCACCCAGAAGGGACCCACATAGACACAGGGAGCACATGCAAACTCCACAGCAAGAGATGTGAACCCTGGTCTCTTTACTGATGCCACTTGAAAATAGAAATGGCGCATGCCTGGCTAGTGTGTCCATAGATACATTGCTATGGATTTACTGTAAGTGTGTCATGACGTATCTTCCTATTCCTGACAAGAATACAAAATGTAATATAGAGGATCATACGGGAGTGAACCCCTAGGTATTTCAAGAGTAACGTGTTACGTATACTACATTGGAGAACATACCACCACCCTTGGTGTTTCCAGCACAGTCGCTATGGTTTAGAATGTGAAGTGTAGATGACATATTAGAAAAATAGCTGAAAAAAATCCAGACTCCGCCAAATCAATTTTTTTACCCATGGAGCAGTTTTCAAACTGGCCCAATTTGGAGTAAAACCGGCACATCCGGCAGCCCTGCTCACAAGTCGGATTCCCAGTTCATTGTCTTTCTCCGCAGGTTCACGTGAGTTTTTCCAGTTTTCACTCAGACGCGGTTTAGTTTAACTGCCAGCTTTAAACTGCTCAGGTGTGGCAGTGTGTGAATGTGCCCTGCCATGGACTGGCACTGGCTCTGGACCTGCCTTACCTATAATGCTTTGAAGCTGATTTAAAACAAAAAAGAATGGATGGCAACTCTAAATACGCCTGATATGTGTGTGTGCTTTGTGATGATTTGGCATCCTGTGGGGGTCTGGGCCTGCCTTGTGCATATTGAGGCACTTGGGTGGGCTCTGGGTTCTGGTCAGTTAAGCAGGTTTAGAAAGTAAATAGGACATTCATGATTTAAAAAACATGTTAGGCATGTATGGTGTAATATTCAAGTGCATTTAGGGCTTTAGTTACCTCTTTTGAAAGTTGGTGAATTTTATATTATTTTAACTATTCATCAAAGAGTCAGTTGTTACATTTCTGTTTATTAAATATTGCTATAACAGTGAGTTTTATTCAAAAAACAGAAATCGTTGTCATGTGTTAGTAGGCTACATTAAATTTCTGCTTTTTAACAACACTTTACTGTCATGTGCTGGAAAATCTCAAAGCACACAAGTCCTGCAAAGCTCCAAAAATGCTCAGTAGAGGGGAAAACACTATCAAAAAACCCTGGCTAATAACACAGAGGGCCATGTGGAATCTTTACAATTTAAAAGATGTATTAATATAAAAATGCTCTGTAATGAAAGAAAGCTCTGTAGAGCACAAAAGGGAAAAGGAGTTGCAATCTGACAGCAAACAAAACTCGCTTCCCCACCACAGGAACATTTTTCAGGAACCAGGAATGTTTTAGAAACTCGGGATCTTTTGTAGCATTCCCACCGCAGGAACTTGAGCCATTCTTAGTTCCTGGTGGGTAGGTCTCTGTATATTTTTTGCTCAGGTACTTTACATTCAACCAGGAACTATCATGGGGGTGAATTGTGCTGATTGGTTGACCACTGGGGTCATCTTACAAATCTGTTAGCATTTTGGACTTTGAAGAGTTATTGGTGAATATGGAGGACTGCACTTCACACCACTTTACTCTTCATAGCCACCTTCCTGGTGCACCACGCCATGCACTGCACTGAAGTTATAATCTCTCAATAATATATGGGGGGGGGGGGGGTGTTCCCCTGTGAAGTCCCAAACTCACAATTTCACTGCAATTCACACCACATCACTCTTCGTTGCCTCCTTCACCATGCACTGCACTGAAGCTATAATCTCTCCCGTGAAGTCGCAATCGTTTCAAAGGCAATAAGGTGTGGGGGCTTTGGGGGTTGGGGGGGTCCCCTGTGAAGTCCTGAACTCACAATTTCACTGCAATTCACACCACATCGCTCTTCGTTGCCTCCTTCACGGTGTGCCTTGCCGTGCACTGCACTGAAGCTATAATCTCTCCCATGAAGGCGCAATCGCAATAAGGCAATAAGGTGGGAGGAGGTCCCCCCACACTCACAATTTCACTACACTTTGCACCACATCACTTTTCATGGCCACCTCCCTGTTGTGCTGTGCTAAGCACCGCATCGGAGCAATAACCTCTCCCATAAACTCGTAATCGCTTGGAAGTAACAAGGTGGGAGTGTGTCTCGTGAACACCCGGTCACACTGTACTTTGCAGCATATCCCTCTTCTTTGCACATCACAGATTTTGCATTAAGGTTAGTGTTTCTGCTGTGCGGTGGGAACACAACACATGAAAGTGGCCAGGCACCATAAGTGGCCCAGGGTCATTGGTCATTGGTTCCAGAAAACAAAATTTCAACATCGGGAAAGCACTGGGAGAGTCCCAAAACAATAATTCAAGAGGTGAAGTCAAAAAACAAACGACAGGTTCACAAATCCAGAAGAATCACAAAAGCACAAGAGAACTCACTGCACAATGAGCATATTCAGAATGAACTGCCAGGGACTGTGAGAAACCCACCGCCTTTGTAGGGTGGTCCAGGGTGGTGATCGACAGATGGTCCTGTCTCTTGGGGAACCACCCATGAAGCACAAGGTACATAAAGAAGGCTTAAAGATGTAAAGAATAATTATAATGAACAAATAATGAAATGTATTGCATTTTATTTATTAAATATAATTTAATATATGAAATTGTACAATTAAATGTAATTAAAAATTAGTATCAAAAGTAACAATACCATTATTGCTAGCATTGGCAATAACAATAACATTGGCTCCACAATCCGTACTAACCCCTACTTTCTCTGCTGTTCTTTTTCCGGTTTTCTGTGGTGGTGATCTGCACCCCCACCACCTGATCAAAGCATCGTGCAGTCCTTACAAGGCCAGAGGTTCACATGACCCCCATCATCATCTAATTCTTCCACATGAAATCTGAAAACCATGAGGACTGATTGAGGTCATTGATGTGAGGTAGAATGCCCAGTTGGGGACTCGGTGGTCTCATGGCCTCGGAACCCCTGCAGATTTTGCTTTTTTCTCCAGCCCTCTCAAGTTGTTTTTTCTGTCCCCCCGGCCATAAGACCTTACTTTATTCTTTGTTAATTAGTATTGCCAAATCTTATTTTTGTATTTCTATTTTTTATAAAGTTTTTTTTCTTCATCTTGTAAAGCACTTTGAGCTACATCATTTGTATGAAAATTTGCTATATAAATAAATGTTGTTATTGTTATTGTCATTAATGCAATGATCAAAAATGAACATAACAGACATACGATAAGAATTTGAACTGTGACGTTTACAATATCAAGTAATTAAAAATGGGTCCAAATAGGTTAGTGGTGGCTCAGTAACTTTCATAGACAGCAGAGTCCAGCTCAAGTGATGTCAAAATGCCATCGACTGTTGTTACAAATCAAGTCAAGTGGCTTTTTGTCAAACCATCTGTACTCCGCATTGCAGCACACAGCAGCACGAGATAATACTCTCCAGGACCACAGTGTGACATTTACAACAACACAGGACGAGCGCAATTCAGTAAAGAACTATACTATACTGTAAAGAGAGAAATAAATAATAGGTAAGTGAGGAGACAGTAATAAATAATAACAGCTAATAATAGTAACGTAAGCCCTGCTGGGTGCTGCTGAGAGTTGATTCTACGATAAAATAAAATAAAAATAAAAAGAGGAATAACCTTGGAGGTCAATCATCACAGTGAAAGTGGATAGTAGGTGTCACGTAGTATATGTGTACCAAATTTCAGGTCAATACTTCAAACGGTTTGCAAGCTATAGGTTATTTAAAACCCTGGACAGACAAATGGACAGCAACAGTAGTGTATTATATAAGAAGAAATCCCATAAAAATAATAAAATAATGAAATTGCATTTCACGTGCCCTGCGGTGGGCTGGCGCCCTGCCCAGAGTCTGTTTCCTGCCTTGAGCCCCGTGTTGGCTGTGATTTGCTATAGCAGACCCCCGTGACCCTGTAGTTAGGATATAGTGGGTTGGATAATGGATGGATGGATGGATTGTATTTCACTATAAACCAGCGAGGGTACCTGTCGAAGAGAGGTTATAGTACAATTTAAACATTTGCTAACTCTTGCTCTATGTGTACATCTAGCACATTTCCTCTGTATTCACGTGTATCCGTGCGTCTCTTCACGGGTGCTCCGTCTCTCGAGCGCATTCCTGTAAATCCTGCTTCTCTGACTCTGTCAATATTTTTGAGGCACCTTCCTTGCCTCCTGTTCAGTTTTATACTTGCCGTCTTTGAAGGTGACTCTCTCAGAGTGCCTCTTATGCCTTTACTCCTCCTCGTGCGTCTCACACTCACACGTCCTCTTTCGTTGCGTCACCAAAGCCAAACTGACCAATCAGATTGTTCAGAGAGACTTGACACACAGACCTTAGTGCTTTATTATAAAGTAGATAGATGGTTGTCATAACAATTAGACAATAATAATAATAATATTAATAATTCATTACATTTATATAGATGACTGCTATTTTATTATGTGTTTTTTTCACAATTTATTAACTTACAGTCGACCCTTGATATACGACCGGCCTGACATGCGAACAACTTGATTTACGACCAAAATTTTTGTTTTGATTTACGACCAACATCTTGCGTTACGACCTGAATGCAGTCACGTGTATCCGCTTGCGCGAATGCAAACAAACAGCCGAGAGAGTTTGTAAGCGTCAGTCGGAGCCCAGATACATGTGTTTGTGGACGAAATTTTGGTCAGTGCAGTGATTTATATCATTTTTTTCAATAATTGCTAAGGAAGGAAGAGAAGGTAATGAAGGTAAAGAAAGCAATCACAATCGAAACGAAGAAGGAGATTGTGCGGTAATATGAGAGTGGTGTTCATGTGACCGATCTCGCTAATATGTACAGCATGTCGAAATCCACCATCTCAATTTTACAAAGAAAAGATTTGTATAAGGAGGCTCCTTCCAAACAATAACCACCTTCCATTTCATTCTCCTCCTCCTCCCTTCCTGCAGCCCAAAGATGTCAAATTAAACGGTGAGTACAGTATGAAATTGTTGTTTCTGGTAGGCTAGGCACTTTTTATAACTTTTTGGTTAGTACATTAGAAAAATTATTGGTGTTTTGGTAAATTATGCACATTATACAACCCTTTTTTATTATGAAAAGGTTAAGTAAGTGATGCTGTGGGAGGTTCGGAATGCATTATGGGTATTTCCATTAATTCTTATGGGAAAAATAGTCTTGACTTACAACCAACTTGAGTTACAGTCGGCCCTCGCGAACAAATTGTGTTTGTAAGTCAAGGGTCCACTGTATTTATATACTGTATATGGCCGTAGTTTTGCATTCAATTACTTATTTCATAATGGCCATTTAATTTAATTAATTTTGGCACAAATGGTATTTCATATACTTCAACACTTTTCCTAATAATATAAACAGAATCCACTTTTTTTATCATGCTTGCAAAGCCGTGAAATTCCTCCTTTTAAAGGATCTCTGATCGCGCCCTGTGCTCACTCTTGCAGTAAACACTAGCAACCAAAACACTGAACTCCAGTCATCACAAACTGAGCTCAGTTAGCACTCCTTTCTGCTTGTGCAAACTTGAATCATCAAAGCTTTTCACTCACCAATCAGAGCTGGAGAATATAAATAAGGTCGGAGGTATGTCAATGTTTTTGCAACAATGGATCCAAATAATGAGAGGGAGGAGAGAGTTTGTGGAAGACAACCTCAAAAAACAAGTGGAGGAAGGGGTGTCAGACGGTTCATATCAGACGTAAAATGTGCCACATTGGAACACAATGTGTTGATTCATGGGATGACAGTGACAGAGGATGGAAGGTGTTTCCAGCCAAATGCCAGTGTGGGTTCTAGATGGATGGAATGACAGAAACACAGAGACTCTGAACTTCTCTATTAGCCTAAATTTATGCTGGTCTTGTTCTTCCTTGAAGTACCTCTTGGACCAGTGGGACATTATAGTGCAAGGCCGACTCCCCTGATTCAGGCCTCATGTGCTTTGATCAATCCTGTTTGAGCACAGGTAGAACCTGCCCTTGTCCCTTAGATCAGGTGGCTCTTTGTCTTAATAAGCTGGTCTCTGGTCCGGAGTGACCCATAAATGAATGGAATGACAGAAACACACAGACTCTGGTCTTCTCTATTCGCCTAAATTTATTCTAGTCATGTGCTTCCTTGAAGTACTTCTTGGACCGATAGGACATCACAGAGCAGGGCCAATTTCCCTGGTTCAGGCCTCATGATCCTGTTTGGCACAGGTGGCACCTGCTTTCATCCCTTAGTCTACCAGGTGACTCTTTGTCTTGATTAACTTATTGGTTTCTGGTCTGATGTGGCCCATGGATGGATGGAACAACAGAGACACAAAGACTCTGAGCTTTTCTATTAGCCTAAATTTATGCTGGTCTTGTGCTTCCTTGATGTACCTCTTGGCCCAATGGGACATCACAGAGCAGAGCTGACTTCCCTGGTTCAGGCCCCATACTCTTGGATAAATCCTGTTTGGGCACAGGTAGAACTCGTCCTTGTCCCTTAGACCACCAGGTGGCTCTTTGACATAAGCTGATTGGTCTCTGGTCCAGTAAGGCCCCTGGATGGATGGAATGACAGAGACTCTGGGATTCTCTATTAGCCTAAATTAATGCCGATTTTATGCTTCCTTGAAGTACCTCTTGAACCAATTGGACATTGTATAGCAGCGCCAACTCCCTTGGTTCAGGCCTCATGATCCTATTTGGGCACAGGTGGCACCTGCCTTTCTCCCATAGCCTATCAGGTGGCTCTTTGTCTTATTAAGCTGGTCTCTGGTCTGCAGTGACCCCTAAATGGATGGAATGACAGAAACACACAGAGTCTGGATTTCTCTACTAAACCAAATTTATTTTAGTCTTGTGCTTCCTTGAAGTACTTCTTGGACCAATGGAACATCACAGAGCAGGGCCAACTCCCCTGGTTCAGGCCTCATGATCCTGTTTGGCACAGGTGGCACCTGCCACCTCTGTCCTTTAGTCTGGCAGGTGACTCTTTGCCCTGATAAACTTATTGGTTTCTGGATGGATGGATGGATGGATGGATGGATGGATGGATGGATGGATGGATGGATGGAACAACAGAAACACTGAGACTCTGGGCTTCTCAATTAGCTTAAATTTATGTTGGTCTTGTGCTTCCTTGATGTACCTCTTGGCCCAATGGGACATCACAGTGTAGAGCTGACTCCCCTGGTTCAGGCCCCATACTCTTGGATCAATCCTGTTTGGGCACAGGTGAAACATGTCCTTGTCCTTTAGACTACCAGGTGGATCTGTGTCTTAAGTTGATTGGTCTCTGGTCTGGGATGGCTTCTGAATGAATGGAATGACAAAGACTTTGGGTATCTCTATTAGCCTACATTTATGCTGGTCTTATGCTTCCTTGAAATACCTCCTGGACCAATTGGGCATCATAATCCAGTGCCCACTCCTCTGGTTCAGGCCTCATGATCCTATTTTGGCACAGGTGACACCTGCCTTTGTCCCTTAGTCTACCAGGTGTAGACTAATACTAAACTTATTGGTTTCTGGTCTGATGTGGCCCATGGATGGATGGAACAACAGAAACATTGAGACTCTGGGCTTCTCTATTAGTCTAAATTTATGCTGGTCTTGTGCTTCCTTGAAGTACATTTTGGAACAATTGGACATCATAGAGTAGGGCTGACTCTCTTCGTTCAGTCCTCATGTTCTTTGATCAATCCTGTCTGGGCACAGATGGCACCTGCCTTAGTCCCTGCTTGACCTTGAGAGCTTCTACCAACCCAGGCGGCCACTGCAGTTCTCCAGGTCTTTCCTAAGATCATAAAATGCATGACCTGTGGTAAGTACAAGAAATGTCTTATTATTTGTTCTAAGTAAGTATTTTTATCATAATATTAAATTACATCTTCTCCATGATACTAGGAAAATGGCAAAAGAAGGCTAAGAGCAGAAAGCTATAACAAAAATACAAATATTTCTGAATTTGTAGCAAAGGTGAATCTGATACTATTGTGCATTTCTGAAAGCAGAAAAACAGAAGAGAAATAAAAGAGCAGCTAATTAAATGAGCTCAATTAGAAGTAAAAAGTCTCACTGATTGTGAAATTGGTTGGAACCAAAACCTGCAGCCGCCTCCGCCGGCGCCCCCCAGCACTGCACTTGAGACGGAGGCTTCAGCTCAGGAGCGCTCAGCTCCCGTCCCGTTGCGTCCCAGCGGCTGCAGGTTTTTGTTCCAACCTAATTTCTTAATTTAACTTCTTGTTAATTGAGCTTCTCGTTAATCAGATGCATCGTTAGCTCTCTGCTGTCTGTGAATTATTAACAAATTGACTTCTATTCTCTTTGAAATGTCTAAAGAAGCTTTCTGCTGGCATCTCTTTATTCTTTCACATTTTTGGTTTCATTTAATTCATCAGCATGTTAAGAATTTTAAGTTCTTCATTGTTCCTTTGAAGGCAATTAACCACCAGTCACAAATAACAAGGAGGAAAATGGCTAATCAGCTAAATTAGTGTCATTTTCATCCGTGTGTTCGTCATTAAGTAACTGATTTTAATAAAATCCTTTAGAAAAAAAAATAAATGAAAATTAAAGAATTGAAAGGTTCTAATCCTCCCAAGTCTGTTTTTTTTTTTCTATTTTCCCAGAAAAACAAACTACAGGCTGGATAGAATTTCTGTCACAGTGCCACGATAACAGGAATCAGGAGATGGACGTCTAATTCAGTTTATTTGGAGCCCTTATTGAACCTCCCATTGTTGTGGCACCAAGTGAGGCTAACTCTTTAAAATACTCCCGCTGTTCAGAGTGTGGTGAAGTTCTTCATCCAAACTCGTAACGGTAATCACATCGTTCTCTGTGTCCAGTTCTCCTGCAATCAGTCTGAGGGCATCCCCATTTAAAGTCATACTCCCCAATTGGCTTCAACTCTCCCTGTCAGCAAGCAGACATCACCTTAGTAGTCCCCAGTTAACGTCACCATATTGTAATACTGATTTTCTATTGATGCATGTAAATCAAGAGGAAAAACATTCAGTTGATCATTTGTAGTGTATAACAGGTTCTGTCTTTCCACCTTAATTAAAGGATGTCTGCCCAGTTGCTATGTCTCTGTCGTTCCAACTGATGGAACATCACAGACATTTGTAGCAATAAAATGCATTATATTTGTCATTCCAACAGATGGTTCATCACAGACATTTGTATTAATGAAATGCAATGCATTTGTTATTCCAACAGATGGCGCATCACAAACATTTGTAGTAATAAAATGCATTGTATTTGTCATTCCAACTGATGGCACATCACAAACATTAACATTGCTTTTACAAATAAGATACCAACTAGCATATAACAGAGACATATGCATTGCACGGTGCATTGTAAATGTTAACACTGTGTTCTACATGGGCGGCATGGTGGAGCAGTGGTAGCGCTGCTGCTTTGCAGTTAGGAGACCCGGGTTCACTTCCCGGGTCCTCCCTGTGTGGAGTTTGCATGTTCTCCCCGTGTCTGCATGGGTTTCCTCCCACAGTCCAAAGACATGCAGGTTAGGTGGATTGGCAATTCTAAATTGGCCCTAGTGTGTGCTTGGTGTGTTTGTGTGTGTCCTGCACTGGGTTTGCACCCTGCCCAGGATTGGTTCCTGCCTTGTGCCCTGTGTTGGCTGGGATTGGCTCCAGCAGACCCCCGTGACCCTGTGTTCGGATTCAGCGGTTTGGAAAATGGATGGATGGATAAAATGGAGCTACAGCACCTATAAAAACTCTTCACCATTTTATTGCTATACAACCCTAGGCTCGCCCAGAAGGGCTTTAGATACCTCAGAGTGTGTTCTCGCTTTTTCTCAGGTGAGAACTGGAGATCTGCAAAAGGAGGCCATGTCCATGGAAGTCAAGGAAGTAACTTGCACTCAGATCTGCCCCATGAGGTCCCCAGTAGGAGCAGTCAGGACACTCTCTTCTGGTCACGTGATCCAGACCAGGAGCATAACATGCTGTGCTCATGTGCCATCAGACAAACATTAAATCTAAGTTCATAGTTCTACCTGAACTCTCCAAGCCTATTACACATGGATGCAGTGTGGGATGGTCAAGAGGAGAAACCACTTTTTGACCACCCTGACACTGTTAGGCTAGGCCTGGTGTGCTATGAACCTGAAGTTCAAGCCATTCAGCAAGGAGCTCCAGAGCTCATTGACTACGAAGATTTCCACGACTCCAAAATGGCAGGAAGGCGCCTGGTGTTGTTTCACATGAAACTCAACAAGTCTGCTCTGCTTACGGTATGCACACTGAGATGAGTACAAGGAGGTGTGAAAGACAAAATTATTGAAGAACTGAACCAAATGACTAAGCTTGGGGTAATCAGGTGTGAGCTGGCCGAACACAGGTTCAAACAGAGCCGGAACAAATCACAAATATTTGGGACACCAGCCGGGAAATCTCTTTTAATTTACTGAAACTTCTCTATAAGCTTAAACAGGAGCCTTCTGGTAACACTTAACATAAGGCCGCAGGGCACAACACAGAAAATAAATTCATCTTTGACTGGCGATTCTAAATTGGCCCTAGTGTGTGCTTGGTGTGTTTGTGTGTGTCCTGCACTGGGTTTGCACCCTGCCCGGGATTGGTTCCTGCCTTGTGCCCTGTGTTGGCTGGGATTGGCTCCAGCAGACCCCCGTGACCCTGTGTTCGGATTCAGCGGGTTGGAAAATGGATGAATGTGTTCTACATCGATTATTTAGATTTAAACCCATCACAGCTATATATATATATATATATATATAAACAAACCACACGCCGTGGCGCAACGTTAGGGGCATCGCCTCTGGTGCTGACGTCCAAGGTTCGATTCCCGAGAGGGAGTGCAGTGGAGTGTGTACACCTGATGAGCCCAGAATGAGGGCGAAATACGTGTCGTGTACTCTTTGCATTTATTTGACAGCAAACTATTTCAACCATTCTATGATCTGCTCCTCACAAACTGAGGGCACCGTGGCGGATGTTAGCAGATTGCTGGCCAAACACAAGCGTTACCTGGTAGGTAACCACCCATACAATCAGATTGTGACACAGACTTCGAATGCCGTGAATATATATATATATATATACTGTATATAAACTAGAGTATATATACATATACTGTATGTGTGCACATATACACACACACCTACTGGACAAATTATTAGGGAGACCCATACACCCATACAATTATCCAATTATTCAATCGTGTGGCAGCAACTCAGTTCATAAAACCATACACACACGGGTCAGGAGTTTCAGTTAATGTTCACACCAACCACCAGAATTGAGAAGAAAATGTGATCTCTGTGCTTTTGACTGTGGTGTGGTTGGTGGTGCCAGACGAGTTGGTTTGAGTATTTCTGTAATTTCTGATCTTGTGGGATTGCCATACACAGCAGTCTCTAGAGTTTACTCAGAATGGTTCAATAAACAAAAACGTCCAGTGACAGTCAGTTCTGTAGATGGAAACACTGTGTTGGTGAGAGGGGTCAAATAAAAATAGTCAGTCTGGTCTGAGCTGACAGAAAGGCCATAGTAACTCAGATAATCACTCTGTATAACTGTACTGAGCAAAAAAACATTTCAGAATCCACAACATGTCGAACCTCAATGCACATGGGCTACAACAACAGAAGACCACATGGGCTCAACTCCTGTCAGGCAAAAACAGAAAGCTGAGGCTGCAGTGGGCACGGGCTCACCAAACCTGGGCAGGCGAAGACCAGAAAAACATAGCCTGGTCTAATGAATCAGGAGTTCTGTTTGGGCCCACAGATGGTAGGGTCAGAATTTGGCACCAACAGCATGAATCCACATACAGTATATAACCTGCCCTGTGCCAACTGTCCAGGCTGGTGCTGGTGGTGTAATGGTGAGGGGAACTTTGAATGCCATGGCCTATTTGAGTTTGAATTAAAATTGTTGCTGACCATGTACAGTACATCCCTTCATGGCCACATTTTACTCATTGTCTAATGGCTACTTGCACCATGCCACAAAGGAAAAGTCGTCTCAAACGTGAGCATGATGATGAGGTCAGTGTTCTTCAGTGGCCTTCCCAGTCACCAGGGGCCTCATGTATAAACGGTGCGTACGCACAGAAATGTTGCATAAGAAAGTTTCCACGCTCAAATCACGATGTATAAAACCTAAACTTGGCGTAAAGCCACGCACATTTCCACGGTACCTCATACCTTGGCGTACACAATTTCTCCGCTCGGTTTTGCAGACTGGTGGCACCTAGTGTCAAAGCAGTGCTACTGTTCCTGTGTGGTCACCCTTTCTTTCTTAGATCCACATTCCTGACACGGCTTTATAAATACACTGAAACTAACTGCATATTGTTTATTAGTGTAATGCATCTGATTGTAATTAACCTGTAACAATATAATGGTCCAGGGAATAGCCCTAGTATTCCAAATACCAGAACTGCTTTAGCGTTGTAACTCTCACTGCACCTTCTTTTTCATCTTTCAGCTGCTCCCGTTAAGGGTTGCCACAGCAGATCATCTTTTTCCATATTACTGTCACTGCACCACTCGGAGTATTTATATCACTGTATCTGAGTTTGGAATCACAGCAGCAGTTGATCAGAAAGAGAATTATCAGGATACAGCATGAAGCACACGCTGCCTCAGCCACAGCAAAACGGTTCAGAGCCTTTCCTGTATGGACCTCACGGTTCAGAAAGTGCTTCATCCCAAGAACTATAAACGCACTCAATCAGTCCATCAAGTGCTCCTTGTAGAACTGTTTGTACTTATAAGTATAATTACCTCACTGTAAACTTGCACTACAGTTATAATATTGCACAACCTGAGCCACTTTATAAAGAGCGTATTTACATATGATGACGGTATCATTTTTAAGATGAAATGCAGCAAAATATGTTTATTATATTATGCAGATAAAACTTTAACTTCATTTAAATAATCTATATTGTTAATAATCAAACATGTGAGGACACAGTGCCACAGCGCTGGCTAGTTCACGGATTATTCTATACCTCGTGCTTTATTCTTGCTGGGCTGGTGCGACACTGGTAGGATAAATAGAATAGTTAAACACGTACTATGAAGATATTTCAATGTTCCTTAAACGTTTTGAAGAATCGTCATTCTAAGCTTACAGATGGCTTAACATCTATTACAGAGCTGATTGTGTGGCGATTGAGTTTTTGGCGAAAGAAAAGTAAGGACAAGAATTGGAGGTTAGTATCTTTGAAAGAGACAGTACTGCTGCGATAAATTATTTCATTGAAGGTCGCGCATGGCGCAGCAAGCATCTTGCGTGAGACATGAACAAGCACTGCGCCACCGTGTTCCCATGTTTAATAACATGCTTTCATTTCTATCATCATGAAAAGATATCACGTATACATCTAATTATTTTAATTATTCAGAGAGCTGTAATATCACGAATGTAATGGATTCTGTGTCCTGTTGGAGAAAGAGAAAGCCCGTTTAAGAAGCAGGTAGTGATTCACACATGTAGAGCACATAGAAGATCAAATACAAAACAAAGCATTTAACGTGATACTTTAGTTACGATAGGATTTGAGAAACTAGTAAATTAAACGATTTTAAGATGAAGTTTATGATGTTCTACTTTAATGGCAAAACAAACTACGTGATTAACGTGGAAATTTCGAGATTAAAGTTGACATTTCGTGCTTTTTTCCCCACTGTGTGCCTATTTTTTTTTTTTGTCTGTACCCTAATAAGCTGAGACGGTGGGCTATGACTCGCCTTTTCACTGCGACTATGATATGTGACTTGTTTTTTATTTCGGGCACTGTGCGACTTTGTGAACTTGAGCTTTCGAGTTTCTCCGATACTCTGTCACTCCTTTTGTTGATTATACCACTGTTTAAACCAACAAATAGTACGTTTTTCTTTGCCTCCACTTGGTATTCGCTGAAATTCTATTTTTTTGTCTTTTCACAGAATGCTGCACTTAAGGGTTATTTATATTGATTTGCATAATCAAAGAGGCGTAATTCTGGGAGAAGTTGGGGCGGGATATCAGACGCGTGCACGTGCGTTACTTTTCACGCTGATCGTGATTTATGTAGCGGAAGAACGTGGAAGTTTGCAAACGTACAGATTCCTGCATCTGGATTTTTCTGTGCGTACGCACATTCCCGCTTTTGTGCTTACGCCATGTTATAGTGTGAGTTCTACGCACAGCGTTATACATGAGGCCCCTGATCTTCTTCCAATAAAAGTTTGAGATGTGGTAGAGCTGAAGATTCTCAGAATGAAGGTGCAGCTGACAGATCTGCAGACGTTGCATGGAGTAATCATGGACCAGAGACTCATCTCAAAGAAATGTGTCCAACATCTTGTGGAATACAGGCTGTTCTGAGAAAAAATGCGTCTGTGTCTGTCTGTCAGCTTTACATGAGAGAACTACTTAACAGATTTTGATTGGGTTTTTTTCTATTATCTGCTTGAACATTCTGGTTGATTTTGCAAATTCTCTCATCACACCAAGTATTACAGTTCGGTTGTGGCACTGATTTATTTACGCGAATCCATGAAAGAGGCTGCAGACTGAAGGGAGGGGAAGGCGGACCTCAGGAGTAGGGAGCTGGGTGGGCCATTCTCACTGACGCATCAGCCTTCGTTTGAGTCGCTGTACCTCTCACCACATGTTGGAGCACACCTTGCCTCTGCTTAGCTAGTAATACCCGTTTGTTCAGCAGACATTATCATCTAGAGATTGTTAAAGGGTAACATTTGACATTTTTGAGAGAGAGATCAGAGCTCCATGTGCAACCTGCTCATTGGCAGTGAACCTGCGTCTCCTAACTGCGAGGCAGCAGCACTACTACGGCTCCACTGTGCCACCCTCATATATATATATATATATATATATATATATATATATATATATATATATATATATATATATATATATATATATATATAATTTTTTAATTATCTGTAATACATGTGCTTCTGTTTCTTCTCCAGTGTTTTGTAATGTGAGCCATCACTCTCCTCCAGTGCACTACCAGTCATCTGTCATCTTTTTTGTAGAGAATGACATTTCAAGTTACAGATAGAAAATCACATTGTGGAAAAACTGAAAATTTCCTTCCAATAATCACTGGAGGACCCAGTAGTGGTGCTTGTGTACCAGTAGTGACTGCACACTGTCAGCCGTGCCCCCTTCAGCCCCTTTCACTCCATTAAAGGATGGGTGTGGCGATCAGAATTTGAACTTGAGGTGGACCCAGCCTCTTAAATTCAGTTTTGCTTTGAGTGTACCTTCTCATTTGTTTTCTTCTTCTTCTTTCGGCTTCTCCTGTTAGGGGTTGCCACAGTGGATCATCTTTTTCCATATCCTTCTGTCCTCTCTATCTTGCCCACGTCACACCCCCTACCTTAATGTCCATAAACCATCTCCTTTTACTCTTGCCTGGCAGCTCCAACCTTAACATCCTTTTCCCAATATACCCTGCATATCTCCTCTGCATAAGCCCAAACCAACGCAAGCTCGCTTCTCTGAAGTGTACCTTCTCATTTATAGTTTAAGAATTTTGTGATAGATCCAGACTTTAATTGTTCCTTTGCATTGCCTATGGGATGTCTTGATACATAAACAAGAAAATTCAGTTTTTAGATTTTTTAATTTATAAAACACTGTTTGATTTATTTGACAAAAATGACAAGCATGGTAATATCTAATAGAGGGGTGTGTGCCAGGCACGGCTTAATTAATATTTGCTTTCTTTTTACTTTCAGTATGCTCAACACACTGAAGCGTCTTACAAGCCACACTGTCAGAAAGCAAATGATTTACTCAGGATTTTCTATATTTGCCCCAAATCAATATTTACACATGATGCCAATGGTGTTAATGAAAAGAAAATGTGACAGCACAGGCTGCAGTACACGCTTTCTGTGTAGAGTCCTAAAACAGAATGTCACGTCTTGCACGGTGTCAGCTAGTCACAGATGGAATGCCACTGGTGCCAATCTGTCCATTTTCTGTAGTATCTAGCGGATGAAAGACCAGAGGCAGCATTAAAGTAGGTCAGGGACTGGCACTGGTACACCATGTCCCCACATTGTCACTGATGCGCAGCTTTGATCACGTTTGGATTTACAACTAAAGGTCAGACTTTGGTGATTTGTCAAGGAGTTACAAAATAAACTGATGAGCAAGCAGGAAGGAATGGTGACTTTACCAGCCGGGGTTCACTGCTTGGCCCAGTCACTGTACATGTCAACATTCTCTTTGTGTTTATAGGTGCAAGAATTCCTTTTAAATATGGAAGATATTGAGTTAGTTTAGAAAATTCTGTTAGTGTTCCAAGCAATGAGTTGCACCCCATCCAGAACAGCTGCCTGCCTTGCAGCTGACGCCATAGGGGGGTAGACTGTCTTCTTGTAAGCTGTAGTGAAAAAAGATGAGTCAGAAAAATGGTGGATGGACATGTGTGTTCAGTATGTGAGTTCAGGAACTGAACAGAAGTATATGTGTGTGCTTGTGTGAGTTTGGAAAGCAAATGGATAAGAGGATGAATACATAATAACGAGTTTCTGCTTCAAAGTGTGTGGCAATGTGGCACAGCGGTTATCATTACTGTCTATCAGCTCAGGTGTTTGGATTTATTTCCCAGCCCAGTGACTGCCTCTTTAGAGTTCGTCCATTCTGCAAATCGTCTCTGGGAACTTTGTTATCCTCTCACGTCCCTCACGTAGGGTTACCTGTCACTTTAATATATTGTCATATTGTGAGCTAGTCAGCAACCTAAATTCCTGGATTGCAGCCACATACTAGAAAAAGCAGGTCTGGTAAATGAATGGATGACTACAAACGTTTCCTGTAACAATTGGAATCAAAATGCATTATGGCCATAAACAAACTGAAAAACAAAAAGAAACCATTGTAGTAAGGATGATGTGTCCACAGCAATTTCATGACACGTTAAAAAATGTACCCATGGCATAAAATTCAGGTGCGCTGGGGGACTTATTTAGCTGATTTGAAAGTTGGAGTGATTTCAATTTTTTGTTACTTCATGTGGCACGCGGCTGGGGGTGGTACCCAGCCGGAACGCCAAGGAGGACCGGAGGAGGGCTTGTGCCTCCTCCGGACCATGAGGGGGCGACCACCCTGGTTGCTTTGGGGACCACGGGTACAGAGCTTTGAAGCTCAGCCCTGTAGGGGCCCGTGGAGGTGCCCCGATGCCTACGGAGCCCTGGGGAAGAGGAGCAGGGACACCCTGAGTGCTTCCGGGTGCAGGGCCGGTACTTCCACCACACTGGGGAGTGCCGGTAGAAGCTCATCGGAAGACACCTGGAGCACATCCGGGTGTGTATAAAAGGGGCCACCTCCCTCCATTCGAGGGCTGGAGTCGGGAGGTCGAGAGACGAGATCTTGGAGAAGGCAAGGAGGTGGCCTGAAGAGTGAAAGAGGCATTGTTTGCTGGGAGTTAAGGGGTTTGTGTGCACTGTGTTATTGTAAATAGTAGTGTAAAATAAACGTGTGGTGGTGTTTTTAAACATGTCTGCCTGTCTGTGTCCGGGGCTCGTTCCACATTCATCAAAGAGCCAGTTATCACATTTTTGTAACGGTAAGCCATATTCAAAAATAAAAATAATAATAGAATGCAATAACATGTGTTAGCAGACCACGTTAAGTACTCACTCTTTAACAGCACTTTACATTGTCATGCAGTGAAAAATGCAGCCCAAATAGCGTTGTGGCAACGCGGTAGCTTTCACAGGCAGCAGAGTCCAATTCAGATGATGAGAAAAATGCTGTCGATTGATGTGCTGTTGTTAGCTGTTGGTCATGAATGGCCTGTGACCATCTGCAGATCAAATTTATTAAACACTAGCCAGCATTGTTGGTAAAAATAAATGTGGAAAAACATTCTTTTGGAAATTCAACATGGCTGAACACAACCCATGGTAAGACAAAAAGACACACTCTAAGACGTAAAGCTGTAATCCAGCGAGATGATGGAACGTGTCATCTAGAGTAGTTGAGAAGAAACATACCTGTGGTCTTTGGGATTGCACTTCACTCGGTAGAAAACTGTGTGAATGCTTATGGTGATGTTCACTGTCACCCGTAGCACACTCCTGCTGCTTGATGATGATGATGATGCCAGCACTTAACTAGCTTGTGCTGGGGATCCGATTCCCCATCAGGATTGGGTGTTGGACAAGAGGAAAAAATACAAAATATACAAACTGAAGTAACTACAATAAACTTATCCATAACTGAATACGCTCAGAATGTTTCTCTGTTGTAAGATAAGACAAGTTTTCAACTTCACCCAAGCTTTTCAATGGAAGTTTTTGATATTTCAGTCATTTGTACAGTGCACTTTATTCAAGAAATCTCAACAAAAATTACAAACTTCCCAGATGAATAATAGTGGCAAATTTCAACAAAATCAGTAGAGTGGGAGCCAAATGGCTTGATGCGGGCAGACCGAGATACAGACAGATTTAACAACCACTGTAGGTGCTTTTTGCATTTTACATGATTGCAGCTAATAATGCAGTACTTTATTTCAAAATACCATTATTTATTTAATCGGATACTCTTATTGAAATAAAGCTCTTTTATCCCTAATGTGACGAATAGTCTCACTGGATAAAGCTCCATAAGTGACACCTTATCTCACCCTAATTTGTGAATTTTTACAATAAGATAGATTATCTAAGTTAACTTTATGGACTCCGAGGCTTTTTTAATGTCTTACAATACGGTACATTGTGTTTTCAGAATGTCTAGCAGTTTGTGTCAGTAGCAGAATCAAATATTTATCTACAAATAAACAATTGTATTGGTTGACTGTCTGTTTTTTATGCATCACTTGAACAAAAATGATATAGCTTGTTTCACGTAAAATGCTATCTGATGGCTCTTTGCTCTTCCAGGTGACTTTGGCAGAGATCTGACCAGCTTTCCTACTTCACACCAACTGGAAACTCCTTAAAAAGACAACGAGACAGCAAAGGCATTGTATTAAATATGTATTTTTATTTTTCTGCTATGCTGAAAATGGTTTTCCTTGGCAGTCTAAGGGTTGCACTCTTTATTAAACATCTGGAGAGGCTTTCTTTTACACTCAACGGGATATGGGTAGGGACACTGTTTAGAAAGAAAAAAATTAATGGCGATGATGACAGATTTTAACATGTTGTAGGGCAGATTGTGTCACGTCTGAGTCAACAAAATGAGTTGACCTCTAAGAACAAAAACCTTTTAAACCTCCATATGTGTCCATTTTTCTGGTTCTAGCGCTACAACCCTTCAAAAAGCCTACGCCCTGCCTAATAACATTAGACAGGACAGAGAAGCTGACTGTGCCCTTGGGTGTTACATGCCCTTGCTTCTACTCTTCAGTTTGGACTGAATGCTAATCTTAATTACCAGGTGACCACATGATGAGAACACCGTGCCTATGTAAGCCGTGTCCTCCGTTCTTCCAAGGCTCAGTCATTGCACCTTATGGTTTTTGTGGAGTCTTTTGCAAGTTTGCTTTTGCTGTTTTCTGTTTCTGACCACCTGGATTCTTGAGTTTTTTTGTCTTCTTTGATTTTAATCCGGATGTGCTTCCTATTCATTTACGTGGTCCCTGTCCAACATGGCTGTGTCCACTATTGCTGCTGCTGTTGTGGATGCACATTTGTGCCCACATTTAAAATATATTGTCCATCAACTGTCATGAATACGGTGCTATGTATGTCAGAAGGCAATCCCTGAGACAAAATTCTTGTGAGCACATCAAAAGAAGGCAAAAGAACTGAACAGAAAAATCATCTGGGACTGTCAGAGGTCAAAACCAGAAAAAAATAAAGTGAAGCATGTAAGTGTTTAGGGACAGAGCAGTTTCAAAGGGCCAGATGTGGTTCTCAAACAAGAACACACGTCTGAGGACAACTCACTTAAACGTTTGTAGTGAACAGCGGTAAAGTTCACTGCTGAACAGGCTCCGCCCATTGGGTTACTGCCTAAAGATCCGCCCCCTGTCTGTGCACTTTAAACATCTGGGGTTGCAGCGTCCTATTTCTAATCATATATTACAAATATGTTAAATTAATATAGGATGACAAAAGGAGCAAAAGAAACCCAACAAATGACGTGAAACCGAGAGACAATAGAAATGTGAAATTGCTGTTATTGATTCAAGACCTTGGTCCCTGAAGCTTAAAAATTAATTTGAGTATCTTGCTGTTATTTTGACTATCATGTCACTACATAGCATAACAACAGCAAACAGAGAAGCATTATGGTCCCTGAGCATGGGAAAGGCAGTGTATACATAAAATGTATTATTATTATTACAGTGGACCCTTGACTTACGAACACAATTCGTTCGCGAGGGCTGGTTGTAACTCAAGTTGGTTGTAAGTCAAGACTATTTTTCCCATAAGAAATAATGGAAATACCCATAATGCGTTCCAAACCTCCCACAGCAACACTTACTTAACCTTTTCATAATAAAAAAAGGGTTGTATAATGTGCATAATTTACCACAAACACCAATAACTTTTCTAATGTACTAACCAAAAAGTTATAAAAAGTGCCTAGCCTACCAGAAACAACAATTTCATACTGTGCTCACCATTTAATTTGACATCTTTGGGCTGCAGGAAGGGAGGAGGAGGAGAATGAAATGGAAGGTGGTTATTGTTTGGAAGGAGCCTCCTTATACAAATCTTTTCTTTGTAAAATTGTCAAGATGGTGAATTTCAACATGCTGTACATATTAGCGAGATCGGTCACACGAACACCACTCTCATATTTCCACACAATTTCCTTCTTCGTTTCGATTGTGATAGCTTTCTTTACCTTCGTTACCTTCTCTTCCTTCCTTAGCAATTATCAAAAAAAAATTATACAAATCACCGCACTGACCGAAATTACGTCCACAAACACATGTATCTGGGCTCCGACTGACGCTTACAAACGCTCTCGGCTGTTTGTTTACAATCGCACAAGCGGATACACGTGACCGCATTCAGATCGTAACGCAAGATGTTGGTCGTAAATCAAAACAAAAAGTTTGGTCGTAAATCAAGTTGTTCGCATGTCAGGCCAGTTGTATATCAAGGGTCAACTGTATTATTATTATTATTATTATTATTATTATTATTATTATTATTATTATTTATTTATTTATTTATTTACTTATATATATTTTTTTGTCACATGTGTGCACATTGGAGGCAGCCCTAAACGCTCTGGAGTTGGCAATATCCCCCTGAACCAGTAGGTGGTGTTGTCGTCTAATGCCTTTTCTCTCCCTCCCTCCCCAGAATGGATAGCCATTCCACCACTGACGTCACTTGCTGTTGCCCACCCTCCTGCATCCTCCTGCCTGGGTCATTTAAAAATACAGTTGGCAGATGCTTCCCTAGCTCTCAGGACATTTAATGCACCATTGCACCATTATAAACCACTCAAAACTAGTTCAGTCCCTCCTTCCTCCTTGACTTCAATGCATTTCAACAAACTTTGCGAACATATCTGTGATTACACTGAACTCAGGGCAAAGTGAATTGTGCAGAGTTTGATCCTGACAAGTGCTGATATACGGTACATATATTACACCTTTCTCCCTTGGATTCATAGCGAATGAAACAGCCGGATGAAACATCAGTCGTCTTTAAGCCGTGGTCCCTATCCCCTTTAAGGCCAGATTCTTTCCTGGTTGTCTCAAGACAGACGTCTTATGCTTTTGGTTCTGCAAGACCAGGGACAAAGAGAAGATTCAAAGTCTATAGGCAAAAGGATGCCAAACTTAAATGAACCTGCCCCTAACTAATAACCTTTTCATTTGACTAGCACTTGAATTAGAACTTGCTTGCTTTATCCACCAAGGAATACGTGACCGTGATGGACGGCGACTGTTTTATATTGGAAGGCCATAGAAGTCACAAAATTGTCTTATAAATATAAAAAGCATGCTGCTGTGCTTTTCTGAATGTAGAATTAAAGAAAAATAATACCAGCTAATTCAATGAGATCAGTGCTGTCAGGTGTTGTCACTGATTGTGAATCTGGTTGGAACAAAAACCTGCAGCCACAGTGGACCCCCCAGGACCGAGTCTGAGAACCCCAGCCCTAAGTAAACCCACCCAGCACATCAGTCAGAAGGTTTCCTGTTTTTGCTTGAATGCAAGATGGAAGAATCGAGGGTAAGTAGTAGTCCACGAGTTCCTGCAGTGTGCACACATAACTCTTGTTGAGTCTTCTTAGACAAAACCCTATTTTTGAAAGGCACTATATAAAATAATAAAAATTATTTACATTTATATAGCGCTTTTTAAGGTACTCAAAGTGCTTTACACAGTAAGTGGGGAGCCAATTGAACCACCACGAATGTGCAGCACTCACCTGGATGATGAGACGGCAGCCATTTTTGCGCCAGTATGCTCACCACACATTAGCTATTAGGTGGTCAAGTGGTGAGAGAGGGGGTCATAATGACTAGGCCGTGGTTAGCAATTTAGCCAGGACATCAGTATACTCCCTACTTTATATGAAGGATGCCCAGTGATCTTCGAGAGAGAGTCAGGATCTCGGTTTGATGTCTCATTTGAAGGTTGGTGCCACTTTTACAGCACTGGGGCATTGGTATCACATTCAGTCCACAGGGTAAGCGCCCCCTGCTGGCCTCGCCAACACCTCTTTCAGCATCAACCCAAACTTTTTCCAGATGGTCTCCCATCCAAGTACTGGCCGGGCCCAAACATGCTGAGCTCCAGATGGGTGACCTCTTCTGAAGCACAGGTGGTATGGCGGCTCCTTGGAAAACAATCATAGCAGTTGAAAAAAATAAAAAAAGAAACTCCTCGTAACTAGAGACTGAATTTCCAGTAGGTAACCTTTTGTTCTTCGTTGTGTGAACTCATGTATAAACCGCTCACTTTATTCCAGTCGCAATGGTCAAAGACGTTGGAGGTGGTTTCCTAAATGTTCTTTCATTCTTAAAAATTGGTACCAGTGTAGCTGTTATCACCAGAGGCTGGTAAAAACCTTTCCTGGAAACCCGTTTGAGGCGGCAGACCTCACCCCATGTGTTTTCTCCATAGATGCCCCTTTTCTGGGCTCAGGTTTTCATTAAGACAGCCAAGCATTTTCATTGTTATAATCATGTCTTCCTGTTTATTACCCAGTGACATCATTTCCTGCTTCCTGACTGATTAAAGCTCAGAACAGTCTGGCCAGCTCTTTTTCTCACGCATTAATACTACAAAGTCACCAGAAGTAAAGGAAATTCTCACATGTAAAGTAGATGTCCTGTAAATTTTATTTATGTTAGAAACAGGACCTCATGTAAATTTGTTTTGCCTTCCCAGTGCCTAGGAAAACAGGAAATGGTAGCCTTCAAAAACATCCATTTCATGTTACTTACCCCGGGATGGCATCTTGCGTTCACATTATCTTGCAGGACAAAGCTTTATCTTTGTGATAAGAGGCCTCTTGAAATTCTGAAGGGCACCACCTCCACTTCCAGGTTCAGCTCTGACAAGTGGACAATGAAAGTTACGTTTTTGAAACACCACTAAAAAAAAAATAAAATAAAATCAAAAAAACAGTTGAACAAATCCCACACATGACCACTAGGTGGTATCAGGAGCAACTTAAACATCCATCCATTATCGCAGCTGCAGGATTTTCTGAGTTAGTCTGTAATATTCAGTTTCAGCCCACTTTACCTCTTATTGAAATAGATGCACACTCTTTACTATTGCCTGTTAATATTTACAACATGCAATACACCGTGATTTAAAAACTAACTCAAGATGTAAGATACTTTTATTGTCACTGTAAAATACAATGAGGTATTGCTTGGAGTAAGCCTATAGACGCCTTAGATAAAATTACATAAGAGTGGATAATAAACTGAGTAAACATTAAACTATGAAAAGCACAGTTACTATTCAAAGTTCCAAATACACATAGAGTAAAACTAAAGGTAAACACGTAAGCATAAATAGATAAATAACAAATAAAGACACGGTGACTGTGTGCAGAGGGTGCAGACCTATAAATACCTGGGAGTGCAGCTGGATGATAAATTAGACTGGACTGCCAATACTGATACTCTGTGCAAGAGAAGACAGAGTCGACTATACTTCCTTAGAAGGCTGGCGTCCTTCAACATCTGTAATAAGATGCTGCAGATGTTCTACCAGACGGTTGTGGCGAGTGCCCTCTTCTACGCGGTGGTGTGCTGGGGAGGCAGCATAAAGAAGAAGGATGCCTCACGAATGGACAAACTGGTGAGGAAGGCAGGCTCTATTGTAGGCATGGAGCTGGACAGTTTGATATCCGTGGCAGAGCGACGGGCGCTGAGCAGACTCCTGTCAATCATGGAGAATCCACTGCATCCACTGAACAGTGTCATCTCCAGACAGAGGAGCAGCTTCAGCGACAGACTGCTGTCACCGTTCTGCTCCACTGACAGACTGAGGAGATCGTTCCTCCCCCACACTATGAGACTCTTCAATTCCACCCGGGCGGGTAAACGTTAACATTATTCAAAGTTATTGTCTGTTATACCTGCCAATTTTATCACTCTTTAATTTAATATTGTTTTTTATCAGTATGCTGCTGCTGGAGTATGTGAATTTCCCCTTGGGATTAATAAAGTCTGTCACAGTCGGACATGTCCTTAAGTCCTTAGGTTCTCCTGATTGCTCACCTCTGCACAGCTTCAAGTGCTGCTATGTCTTTCTTGTACCATTGTCACCAGAACTGCACACAACACTCCAGAATACACCATCTAAGAAAAGCTTGAGTAGCTGCAGAAACAGGTGTTGGTGAGGGCATCGGGGGCACTAACCGTGTGGTCTGTGTGTGGATGCAGTGATGAGGACCCTGTGGTGTAAAAACTGGTGTTGGTGAGGCCATCGGGGGCACTAACCGCATGGTCTGTGTGTGGATGCAGTGATGAGGACCCTGTGGTGTAAAAACTGGCACTGCCCACCAGAATGAGTTGTAAAACCGAGATTGTGACTCTCTGTGGTCACAAAAGATCCCTGGGCATCCTTAGAAAAAACTAGGATGTACCTCAATGTCCAACCACGGCCTTGTCCATTCTGTCCCCCTAATTATCCCTGGTCTATTATTATCTAAATATCTCTCTCATTAAGGAAAAAGAAACAACGAAATATGTGGTGAGCCTACTGGCACAAGAATGGCTGCTGTCACATCACCCAGAGGAGTGCTGCACCTTGGTGGTGGTTGAAGTGGCTCAAGCACATTGAGGGTCTAGAAAGGGCTACCGTATATAAATATAACTATCTGTCTGGACAGTTGTGAAGACACTGAGTAGTATGGCTTTTAAAGCACTTCTGGGGAGGTTCAGGGGCATGGGTGGCACTGAGTCTTTGAGATGTCCTCACAGGTGGCACAGTGGTAGTGCTGCTGCTTTGCAGTAAGGAGACTGTGGAAGGTTGTGGGTTCGCTTCTTGGTTCCTCCCTGTGTGGATAGCGCTTTGAGTACTGAGAAAAGCGCTATATAAATGTAATGAATTATTATTATTATTCATTCATTCATTAAGTGAGCAAATCTATCTATCTATCTATCTATCTATCTATCTATCTATCTATCTATCTATCTATCTATCTATCTATCTATCTATCAGTCAGTGTAATGATCATGAATTCCACATGGGTCATGTATTGTGCAACTATGTGTGGTTGTTCAGTTATGTCAGTGGTGGTCTCTGTTATAGAAAGGGGCAGTGATCGCTGTGCATTTAATAGGCTGATTGCTTTGGGGTAAAAGCTGTTCCTCAACCTGGTAGTGCGGGCATGCAGGGCTCTGAAGTGCCCGCCAGAGGGCAGAGGAGTAAAAATGCTATGGCCAGGGTGGGTTGGATCTTCACAAATGTTCTTTGTTTTTCTGCTGCAGCGGGGAGTGAAGATATCTTAAGTAGTTCTTTGCTGTTTTTTTAGGGTTCATCATAAAGGATTCAATATATGAGGGAGTACCCAAAAATAACCAGAATAAAAAAAATTGTTTTAATAATGTTTACTTACTGAAACTTTAGTCTCCTTCAAAGTACTCTCCATGTGAATAAATGGTTTTCCCGTTGGTGGAAACATTTCTGGAATTGGCGAAAAGGAATGCTGCCCAAGGCCTCCGTGGTACAAAAATGCTTTCCTTTGAGTGCTTTTTCATAATCGTGGACAAGAAAAAGTTACATGAAGCAAAGATCAGGTGAGTAGGGAAGGTGGCAAGAACTCCAAGACGCACAAGTCAATTCAGATATCTCTTCAATAGTCCGACAACGATCATCGTAAATTGCATTGCGAATGTTTTCAAGATTTTCGTCATTCCTATTTGTTGAATTGGTTTGTCTTCAAGTGAAGTTTCCCCTCGTTTGAAATGCAAAATTTACTCGTCAACCTATGTGTTTTACTTAAAGCTTCCTCTTTAAAAGCCATTTCAAGCATCACTACAGTTTCAGCAGCTGTTTTCCCAAAGAGAAAACAAAATGTAAGGCAGACTCGCTGTTCTTTATGATCACCTATCACGAAAATCGCAGAACATGTTTACCGTATAAACTCACGGATAAGTTCTCCCGCGGATAAGTCGGGACTTATCTTAAAACTTAAAAGAAGTGGTGAGGCGGCCTTCTGCTGTTATGCACCTAAAATCTGGA
This sequence comes from Erpetoichthys calabaricus, assembly GCF_900747795.2. Taxonomy (NCBI): domain Eukaryota; kingdom Metazoa; phylum Chordata; class Cladistia; order Polypteriformes; family Polypteridae; genus Erpetoichthys; species Erpetoichthys calabaricus. The sequence goes on from NC_041409.2 coordinate 81,741,265, forward strand.
ATAGCCTGCCAGTAGGAATTCGCCAGGCTAATACAGTGGAGCACTTTAAAAAACTGCTGAAAACACATTATTTTAACATGGCCTTCTCATAACTTCACTGTAATTTAATCCTGATACTCTGTATATCCAATTCATTATAATAACTATTCATTCAAAATCTGTACTAACCCCTACTCTCTCTTCTGTTTCCTTTTCCGGTGTCCTGTTGGTGGTGGCGTGCGCCACCACCATCTACCCAAAGCACCATGATGATCCAACAATGATGGATGGATTAAAAGCCAGAAGTCTGTATGACCATCAGCATCAAGTGACTCCGTGAGAACCCTAACTACAAAGAGGACTATTTCATTTATGTTAGGTAGAATGCCCAGAGGGGACTGGGTGGTCTCGTGGCCTGGAACCCCTGCAGATTTTATTTTTTTCTCCAGCCTTCTGGAGTTTTTTTTTTGTTTTTTCTGTCCACCCTGGCCATCGGACCTTACTCCTTTCTATGTTAACTAATGTTGTCTTATTTTAATTTCTTATTTGTCTTTTATTTTTCTTTTCTTCATTATGTAAAGCACTTTGAGCTACTTTTTGTATGAAAATGTGCTATATAAATAAATGTTGTTGTTGTTGTTGACTTGAGTTTACCATATAATTTCTGGTATTTTATAATGTCGGTCATATAAGTCGAATGCAGAAAACTCACGCTATTGGTCCAAGAGATTATGATATGCTAACGCCCACCTAAGAGAGTCACCACGGAGCACACGCCTTTTTTTGTCTATGTGGGTGCAGCAATGCGCTGTGTCAGCGTGTGCTCCTAACCTCTCTCTCTCTCTCTCTCTCTCTATTGTTCCTACGTGACCACATGGTAATACCCAAACTATTCTGAAGTGACGTTTGCACTGTTTTGTGTTTTTTTTATCTCACACCCTCATACACCTTTATCGTAAGAGAATCACTTATCTACGATGGAGCGTTCGATCAGAAGAAAATATGAAGCTGGTTTTAAATTAAACATCGCTGAAGTAGCGAAAGAAATTGGTAGCTGCGCTGCTGCAACAAAATTTGATTCATCTGAGAAACTGATGTGAGATTGGAGGAGGCAAGAAGATGTAAAAAATCAAAAAATTAAGTGTTGTATTTTTGAATGGGCATATAAGTCGGGGTCTGATTTTATGATCGATTTTTCGGGTTTCAAGACCCGACTTATACACAAGTATATATGGTAATAAGCACCAAGTGAAAACAATACGGAATGGCATATGAACAACACAGAGCACCGCCACTTGTCAGACTGCCACAGAATACTGTAAGTATGGTACACCTAGTGGCGAAATTCACAGCTAAGTCGAGATTGTGCGCTAGGCACAGATTCCAGTTATTTTTGGGTACCCCTCTTATATATATATATATATATATATATATATTTGTGATAGACGGCTGGCAGCTCAATCTGGCCGGGACGTCCCTGAAAGAGAAGAATGGAGGAAGGCAGCCTTTTCAAGGCACTGCCTCCCCCGGGACGCTAGGTGGCAGCTCCCCTGGACGGCAACAGTAACCCGGATTCCTTCAGGGCATCCTGGGACTTGGAGTCCGTTTCCTCAGCCCTGTTGGGTGCCGTGGGTGCCACCAGGGGGAGCTCACAAAGAACCTGGGGACTCCTACTGTTACTACAACCCGGAAGTACTTCAGAGTTACGAGGACGGAAGCCCGCAGTACTTCTGGGCTACTTGAGGACTGATGATGTGGCATTTGACCCGGAAAAAGAGAAGGAGCATTTCCGGATCATGGACTATATAAAGGACAATGCAAGACCCAGCAAGGGAGCTGGAGTTGGGTGGTAGAGTGACGGAGCTGCTGGGAGGAGAGGAGGATTATTGTTATTGATTATTTGTATTGATTATTGTTGGAGAATTGTGGCAAGTGTGGTGCTTTGTGCACTGTATTTGAAGAAAAATATTAAAATTCTTCTTGGTGCTTTTTACAAGTGTATCTTGGAACGTCTGTCTGGTGGGTTTCACGGGGCAACAGCGACCCCTAGGGTCCACAATGTTCAATATAGATATGCTTATACTTACTTATATATATTAGCATATTTCAAGATATTACATTTTTCCTTGAAGCATTTTAAAACATAAAGCACTGATTTAGCACACAACTTGCGATACAACTTGGACACATCATCAGTGATGTTTGTTGGGCTCATCTGGTGTTCCGGTGTTTCAACATTAGACACGATCGTCCAGGTGACCCAGCCGGGAGTGATCAAGCCATGGCTTATGTCCAAGTAACTTGTGTGGTCCATGGATCTGCCCGCTTGATCCACAGTCATCTTGACATCCCCTCTACAACATCTGTGATGGCTCTCTCTCCTGCTGTACAATCCCAGGATTCCAAGGAGCTTGATTGCCCTGTAAAGGGATTGGCCTGCAAGTCCTCTACACCTGACCTCAGTGGGCTCACACTCGGTCCTCCATGGCCTATTGCTGCATTCACCTACAGGCTCCTCATACTTGGCCCTCTTCCACCATTCATTCTTCCCATGGAACAGTCAGTTCCAGCAGAACCATTTGTCTTGTCGTCTCAGACTTAAGGACCATGTCTGACCTGGATGTGGTCTCTGCAGTGGTGTCTGGGGGTCTGAGCTGCCAGTCTATTCCTATAGGCACTAATATAATTTGGTTTAAATATATTTTACTGGTGTTTCATTTTTGTAAGGGACATCAACCATATGGCATCATATTGACCTGACACACACAAAAATGGTGGTGCAGATACAAAAAAAAATGCACAAAATAGCCGCACACCTGAAAAATAATAATGTCTCAAAATGGCACTAAAGCACTGGGAAGAAATGTAAAATAAAAACAAGTTTCTGACATTAATTAAATGGAGTAAATGTGGATCTTGGTTGAACTTTCATGCAAGAAACTAAGGGATTCCAAGTTCGTAGTTGCTGTTTGCAGATAGTGATTAACAAAATAAGCAGAGAACTAGAGAAGTGGGGCAAAGTGATGAGTGCCAGTGAAGGAGTAAGGAAGTCAGCATTGCCAGAGTTAGCGTCTTCTCTCAATTTTAATTCAAAAGAAACATCAACAGAAATAAAAACCGGAAGTGGTCTCCCCTCAACTTTAATAATAATTCATTACATTTATATAGCGCTTTTCTCAGTACTCAAAGCGCTATCCACACAGGGAGGAACCGAACTCACAATCTTCCACAGTCTCCATACTGCAAAGCAGCAGCACTACCACTGCGCCACCGGTGAGGACTCATATATTCAGATAGGGGGATGGATATTTGAGGAGGGCAGCACGGTGGCGCAGTGGGTAGCGCTGCTGCCTAACAGTAAGAAGATCTGGGTTTGCTTCCCGGGTCCTCCCTGTGTGGAGTTTGCATGTTCTCCCCGTATCTGCGTGGGTTTCCTCCCACAGTCCAAAGACATGCAGGTTAGGTGGATTGGCGATTCTAAATTGTCCCTAGAATGTGCTTGGTGTGTGTGCGCCCTGTCTGGGGTTTGTTTCCTGCCTTGCGCCCTGTGTTGGCTGGGTTGGCTCCAGCAGACCCCCCTGACCCTGTAGTTAGGATATAGTGGGTTGGATAATGGATGGATGGATGGATATTTGAGGAGTAAACCGTAAAACAATGATTATATGTACATTAAAGAACTATCAGCGACAAATCAAATCAAATTAATAATATATTGAACAATTATTATAAAAGTAAAGTTGAATAAATCGGACTCTGTAGCTGCATGAATAATAAATTTGCCATGATAATTTTATTTTGGCGAACAATTCAGGTAAATTCCCACTGTCAGTGAGCAGAAGTGGGTCAAAAGTTGCAAGACACTTTAGTAACGTGTGTAATTTAATATTTGCACACAAAATTTTGTTTTCGTGAAGCGTAACCGTTCTCAAATATGTACATATTACCATATGAACGTCAAACGGAAAATTGCGATTATCTCGAAAACCGGCCGTTTTTCGAAAAAATGCAAAGGGACAAAAAATGCTTAGAATGTGGTGCGTTACCGTAATATGATGTGGAATGATCAAATTTTCAATATTTTTGGGGAAATGTTTCAGGTAAAGTACCACTTGTCAAAAATGACAGCATATTAAATTATGATTTGCTACTCTTGACTTAGATGATGTTTATTCCAAAGGACCATTTACCAGCAGATATTTATCCTCTTGATGTACAGCGGAGGTTATGTGTTCCCATCCTACATTTACAAATGGATCCAAATGGCCCTATTTGCTATTTGTATCATTTCTCTTATCTTTATTACTTTGTATGTATTGTTTCTTCTGGGAACAATTAATCAAACTACTATAATTGTTCCTCAAAACAGTTTATGTGAGTGTATGAATGGAGCTAAAATACATTTCAATTACTATTTTATATTTACAATGCTGTGTCTGAAAGGTGAATTTGTCTTCAATCAGGAGCATTATATCAGAATAATCAGCATTAAACTGAATTTTCTGTTTTATTTACTGCAAATTACAGACTGAAATTATCTTTAAAAATCAGGAGTGCTCTCCCCTCGACTTTCTCGTATACTCAGATATGGGAATGGATATTTGAGGAGTAAACCGGAAGACAATGATTATATTTTTATATTATGTACATTAAAGAACCATCAACAACAAATCAAATCAAATTAATAATATACTGAACAATTATTATAAAAGTAAAGCTGAACAAATCAGACCCTGCAGCTGCATGAATAAAAGGTACCACTTCCAGTTAGTGGAAATAGGCCAAAAAATGATAGAAATCTACATTTTGTACCAAATACTTGTATGCAAAATTTGGTTGACCAAAGTGAAAGTGTACTCAAGTTATCGTGTTTACACAAACAAACACACACACAAACACACACACACACACACGAAATTCTAAAAATTGTATTTTCGGACTCAGGGAGGTCTAAAACGTGGAGATTCATCAAAATCATGAAATCTAATTTTTGGATGATTACAATACTTTTTCTATACTTAGTATACTAGAAAGTAGAAAGGGGAAAATAATTTCCCGGCAGGCATACATTTCGATTATCGAAATTGCAGAGTATGACGGCTTTTCCGACACCACACTGGAAATGGTGAGCCCACACAGCTAATGTGTGTTTTGACAGCAGGGGAGTAAATCTAAAAGTTAAGACATTTGAAGATATGTTTTGTAAAATATGGACCTACCAATAATAAAGCAGAAGTTTTGTTAGCAGGTGTGTGTACTGCTGACATGTGAGCCTTCCTTAATCTTCTATATTTTAAATGAACGTAAAGGAAACTAAAGCCTCATGGGAAAGACTTTTCAAACTTAAGACCCGCCTCTCCCTGTCATTGGTGGACCAAGAGTCCCATCTTCGAATCAAAAAATGACTCCCATGAGGCTTTAGTTTCATGTTTACTGTGTGTGCTGATTATTCCACAACTATTTATGAATATTGTATCAAAAAAGCAGGAGTTTTGTACATTTTGGGCATACGACTGGATAACTGACATGTGGATTATGCGACTTGAGTGACGTGACATTGTTTGCAGTCGCTATTGGCTGCTATTGTATCATAACTTTTTTGTCTCCATTCTGCATGGAAACATGAGATTACAAATTTTTCTTGGCCGTCACAACAAACTATATTGGTAAGTAATATATTTTTTAGATGGAGAATTCCTTTAAGGAAAGAATTTGCAGAAGCAGTTCAATAAAACACTGGCATGTGAACAAACTGATAGACACGGCTTCTGTTTCATTTTACTCTGGCTCCTTTTAATTTGTTTATTCTGTTTCTTGATAGTTTAATTATTTTACATTTGCCAGACCCCTTTATCCAAGATGACTTATAATTTCTGGATATACTAAAAAGGTGTACAGCTAGTGTCTCTTACAAATTGAGCCAAGGCCGGTTAAATGCCTTCCTCAGGGGCACCCAGCGAGCCATTTGGGGCGAATCAAACAAGCAGCAAAATGAACTTTCAGTTTTTCGTTTTTTAATTTTTTTGAAGAAAACAGTACTTTATATGTTGCAATGGATGGCATGCAGGAACTGGCATCCCTGCCAGGATGGACTCCCTTCCATTACCTGGCTGGAAGGCCCAGGTGGCAAATGGGCAGAAATGGGCAGAAAAATGGCAGGATGTTCCCTTGCCTTGCCTAAAGAACAATACCCAGCCAGGAGGCCCGTGTGACGGAAGGACAGGGGGAGATAACCTGTCAGGACAAGTGGCTCCCCCGATATGCCTGATGGCAGCATCCCTGGGTCAGGATTCTTGCACAGACACCCACAGAGCATGCTGGGACCTGTAGTCCTGTGGTGAAGCCCTGTTGGGTTCAGTGGGGGCTGCCATGGAGAGTTGCAGCAGTTAATGATCCCTACTTTGTGGGGCTTCCATTTGACCCAGAAATGCTTCCAATGGACAAAGCCCTGGCATCAGAAATATTCCCAAGTCCAAGATAAAAGAAGCCACTCGATCTCATCCAGGCGAGTCGGAAAGATGAAGATGAGGCTCACTGAGGAGGAGTGGAGGACAGGAAAGAGACACAGAAGAAGACTTTTACTTATAATTGTGCACAACAAATCACTTTATTGAACCTGGGACTTGTGTAGTTGTGGTTGCATTTGGGGTTTGGGGGGCTGCAATGCCCCCAATGAGCTGGGGTTAGTGCACAGAACAGAATTCTTATGCTAATTGTTTTACGCCATATTCAACATGAAAGGCACTATATAATAATAGTATATGTATAATTTATTCCATTTCTTTGCTCTTCCAGTAAAAAGCCCCCTTTCTGTCAATGGAGGGTTATAAGAGAGGGAAGCACAGGCACAGGTGCTAATGAGTCCTCATCGTGTCCTTGCACCTGTCCCTCTCTACATCTGGCCGACTGTCAGACTATTTACACAGCAACAAGGAAGCAGACAGGCAGCGACTGAGCACGGCAGAGTGTGCGGCAGATTCCTGAATGAATTCTCCTCTCATCGATTTCTTAGAAAAACAACACACCCAACATTTATGGGATTTCAGAAACAGGTAAACAAGACGGCCAGTTAGCTCAGTGAGAAGGAGGAAGGGTGCTGTGAGTAACAGGAGAATGGCGCTGCATCCAAGATGACAAGGAAAATAGTTTATGTTTGTCAATCTTTCAATAAAATACTAGAAGGGGTAGGGCGGCACGGTGGCGCAGTGGTAGCGCTGCTGCCTCGCAGTTAGGAGACCTGGGTTTGCTTCCCGGGTTCTCCCCGTGTCTGCGTGGGTTTCCTTCCACAGTCCAAAGACATGCAGGTTAGGTGCATTGGCGATTCCAAATTGGCCCTAGTGTGTGCTTGGTGTGTGGGTGTGTGTAAGTGTGGATGTGTGTGCGTGCCCTGTGGTGGGCTGGCGCCCTGCCCAGGGTTTGTTTCCTGCCTTGCGCCCTGTGTTGGCTGGTATTGGCTCCAGCAGACTCCCGTGACCCTGTAGTTAGGATATAACGGGTTGGATAATGGATGGATGGATGGACTAGAAGGGGTACCGGTAAAAGCATTTGCCAGGTGGACCCTAAACTAAAATTCCTCTGACTAAACAAACCACAAGGAGCAATTTTTTATGCCTGTGCCAGGAACAAAGAAATGCCTCCTAAGGGCACCTCCATAGTTAAGTGCAAGTGTGGCCATTAAATAAATGTGCCCAAGTGGAATGAATTCAGAAAGTAACATAGCCTATGGCCTGGCGGTTTGTCCTGCCTTGTAACCAATGCTAGCTGGAATGGGCTCCGGCACCCCCCAGAACCCAGGTCTGGATTAAGTGGGTTAGAAAATGACATGACATGACATAGCTTATGATCTTCTTCAGTGCAAGTGGGGAAACTGTGCAAAATTTGGCAGGGATGCATTCAGCAGTGTGACAAACACACATTCAGCTTCATCTGTAAGACGGCCGTGTGATGAACTGGCAGCCTGTCTGGGTTGGGCCTCGGCATTGGTGTCTGACGAGTCTGGTTTAAGTGGAACTGAAAATGGACAGATGGACAGAGGAGCCTTTAATGACCATCAGGAGCCCACCCTAAGTTAGAATATCTATCCATTTATTTATTTACTGGCCCATTAACAGGCCAAAGGTGCAAGAGTTGGTCACCCTTTAGTTGATTTAAAGAGCTTCTGTAAAAAGCCCAATTTCCACTGGGGACAAATGAAGTTCTATCTATCTATCTATCTATCTATCTATCTATCTATCTATCTATCTATCTATCTATCTATCTATCTATCTATCTATCTATCTATCTACTGTATAAACCAGTAGATAAATATTTTAATTAGTTATTAACAATCATAGATTCACATTTCATGTTATAAAGGCTTATAATGTGTATATAAATTGCAGAATGTTAAAAATTGCATATAATGCATAGCAAAGCTAAAGTGTTGCCCAAGGGTTTACCCTAACAGCAACAAGGATAAGGCAGAAGCCAACTTTGGGGAAAAAGGCCAGTCCATCACTGGACACAGACACTTATGCACAGAGAGTTCAGGGCCATCAGTCATTCCAACCTGAACATCCACCTTAATAGAAGGAGACGTGTCAGTATGTCTGTCTCTGTGGGTGTCTGGTTACCATGTCCTTGTATTTCCAACAGATGGCACATCACATTTTTAGTAATGAAATGCATTGCATTGTCATTACAACAGAGGGCGCATCACAACAACAACATTCATTTCTATAGCACATTCTCATACAAACAATGCAGCCCAAAGTGCTTTACATGATGAAGAAAAGAGAAAAAAGACAAAGTAAATAATTAAAATTAGGGAACACTAATTAACATAGAATAAAATTAAGGTCCAATGGCCAGGGAGGACAGAAAAAAAAAAAAAAAAAAACTCCAGACGGCTGGAGAAAAAAATAAAATCTGCAGGGGTTCCAGGCCATGAGACCACCCAGCTCCCTCTAGGCATTCTACCTAATGTTTCTTAATCACAAACATTAACACAACTTTTATGAATCTCTTACCAAATGGCATGTGTATTGCATTTGTCATTCCAACAGATGGCACATCACCAACACTAACACCGCTTTAATGAATCCCATACCAAATGGCTTTTAACAGAGACATTTGCATTGCATTTGTCCTTCCAATAGATGGCGCATCACAAACATTAACACAGCTTTAATGACTCACATACCAAATGGCATACAGTATGACAGAGACATATACATAGAATTTATTATTCCAGCAGATGGTGTATCACACCAATAACACTGCTTTAATCAATCCCAAGCCAAATGGCATATAACAGAGACATATACATTGCATTTGTCATTCCAACAGATGGCGCATCACAAACTATAACACTGCTTTTACGAATCCCACACCAAATGGCATATAGCAGAGACATTGGCATTGTATGGGGTACTGCAAACATTAATGCAGAGGTCTATGTTAATTACTAAGTGTAGAAAGAAACCAGAGCACCAGGAGAAGACCACACATAGACACAAGTGAAACGTTAAAACACCACACCGTTCATAATTAAATGCAGGCCACTACAGCTGGGAGGCAATCACCTTAATCTTTGTGCCAGCACTCTTTTCTGTTTGTTTATTCACTGATTTAGCTCAACGCGGCTCTCTGGTTTGTTTGTATACCACACAGGAGGTGACTTATTGGGCAGGGGCCAACAAACCAACAATGAACTTCTGATAGGGTAAACACCTTTCCAAACTGTACTGCACACTACCCACCACACCAGGAGTAACCAGCTCCTTGTGTGATTTTTGAGAAGACTAAAGCTAAGCTTAACACACAGCTGTTTGGGTCACAGCACATCTGTGTCTAGGCCATGTAGCTGAGACAAGGACATCAGGCAAGCAGAGTGTTGCACCAGAGATGGAACGACTTTGTTGTATCAGTGGTGACATTTCTCACCAGTGTAATTAATAAAATTAGGTACTGCTCCCATTGCAATATAATTTAACCTTCTCAAAATGAGAACGGTCAAAGCATACCCTGGCAGCATCAGATGGAAGTCCAGAGATATCCCTGGACGGTATGCCAGACACACACAGCTGACTTCGAGCCCCCAGATAACCAGACACTAATGTTTTTCAGGATTAAGAAAAAGAAGAACCTGAATGCCTTGAGGAAAACCCCATAGATGACAATAAAAAAGCGAATGCCAGGGCATGTTGGAAATGCATGGCCAGCAATTCATTATTCTCTCCACACCAGTGGTGCAATTTATATGCTGAATGACCCAGTGTGTGAATTTGAGTTCTGTTATTTTATTCATTTCAGTTGTGTTTGGTTTATATTATTTCCCATGCTGTCTCCTGGATGTCATTCAGGCTTGCATCAGAGTGCATGAATTATGAAAGTGAAATCAGCAAACAATAACATCTGGAGGAAAGTCGGCTTTGCCCAACCAGTCTACATGTGTTTTGTGGACTTGGAAAAGGCATTCGACCGTGTCCCTCGGGGAATCCTGTGGGGGGTACTCCGAGAGTATGGGGTACCGGCCCCCCTGGTAAGGGCTGTTCGGTCCCTGTACGATCGGTGCCAGAGCTTGGTCCGCATTGCCGGCAGTAAGTCGAACCCATTTCCAGTGAGAGTTGGACTCCGCCAGGGCTGCCCTTTGTCACCGATTCTGTTCATAACTTTTATGGACAGAATTTCTAGGCGCAGCCAGGGCGTTGAGGGGGTCCGGTTTGGTGGGCTCAGGATTGGGTCACTGCTTTTTGCAGATGATGTTGTCCTGTTTGCTTCATCAGGCCGTGATCTTCAGCTCTCTCTGGATCGGTTCGCAGCTGAGTGTGAAGCGGCTGGGATGAGAATCAGCACCTCCAAATCCGAGACCATGGTCCTCAGCCGGAAAAGGGTGGAGTGCCCTCTCAGGGTTGGTAGCGAGATCCTGCCTCAAGTGGAGGAGTTCAAGTATCTCGGGATCTTGTTCACGAGTGAGGGAAGAATGGAGCGTGAGATCGACAGGCGGATCGGTGCGGCGTCCGCAGTAATGCGGGCTCTGCATCGGTCTGTCGTGGTGAAAAAGGAGCTGAGCCGCAAGGTGAAGCTCTCAATTTACCAGTCGATCTATGTTCCTACCCTCACCTATGGTCATGAGCTATGGGTAGTGACCGAAAGAACGAGATCGCGAATACAAGCGGCTGAAATGAGTTTCCTCCGCAGGGTGTCTGGGCTTTCCCTTAAAGATAGGGTGAGAAGCTCAGTCATCCGGGAGGGGCTCAGAGTAGAGCCACTGCTCCTCCGCATCGAGAGGAGTCAGATGAGGTGGCTTGGGCATCTGATCAGGATGCCTCCTGGACGCCTCCCTGGTGAGGTGTTCCGGGCACGTCCAACCGGGAGGAGGCCCCGGGGAAGACCCAGGACACGCTGGAGGGACTATGTCTCCCGGCTGGCCTGGGAACACCTCGGGATTCTCCCGGAAGAGCTAGAAGAAGTGGCCGGGGAGAGGGAAGTCTGGGCATCTCTGCTCAAGCTGCTGCCCCCGCGACCCGACCTCGGATAAGCGGGAGACAATGGATGGATGGATGGATGGAAAGTCGGCTTTACTGATTTACACCTTGACTTATGTACGTTAGAAGTTTACTTTTGCTACAATTTATCTAAATGTTTCTGCCACCTACAGCTCAAATAGTCAATAGTCCAGAGATGTGCACTAAATCAAAATGTTATGGACTGTCTCTAAAATCTGACACACGTTAATCAGTTCCACAAGCTGCAGTTTAAAACTACTATCCCTATGCCCAGTTTTTTATTTGCCAGACTACAACTAGCTGAAACTGCCATTTAACATCTGGCACTCAATTCTTTTCTTTATGAATGGGATGAATGATGGATGACAGGTCATTGTTTTGAGCGAGCTGCAAGTCAAGAGCATGGCGGTCAGAGTCAAGCAGTAAGGTCATGTCAGCCTCCTCCCAAATGAGGTCTCTCGGGTGTTGTAATCATTAGGGCCGCAGTTACCTGAGAGGACTATAAAAGACTCCCACTGTAAGAGAAAGTCTGCTGTCTATGTCTGGTCTATGTAACTAATGTTTCCCAACTGTACCACCTATGAAGGATGGCTGGCGTTCTTACCCGAGGTGGAAGGACAGGGGATGACGCACAGGGCTTTGTCTTCTCCAGGACGCTAGATGGCAGCAAGCCCAGGCTCGGATCCCTGCATGGCCACAAAGCATGTTGGGTATTGTAGTCCTGGGAGGCAGCCTTGTTGGGTCATGTGGAGGCCACCAGGGGGAGCTGCGGGATTTGGCCCCCAACCTCACCCGGATCTTCTTCAGAACTGCAACGTCATATCACCGGAAGCACTCCTGGGGATTAGATAAAGGGAGCTGCCGGCCTCACATCAAAGAGCAAGAGTTGGAGAACGACGGTAATACCCAAACTATTCCAAAGCAACGTTTGCACTGTTTTGTGTTTTTTGTATCTCACACCCTCATACACCTTTATCATAAAAGCATCCCTTATCTACGATGGAGCGTTCGATCAGAAGAAAATATGAAGCTGGTTTTAAATTAAAAGGCAGTGAAGTGGCAAAAGAAATTGGTATCTGCGCTGTTGCAACAAAATTCGATGCATCTGAGAAACTGATGCGTGATTGGAGGAGGCAAGAAGATGTAAAAAAAAATTTAAACATTGCATTTTTGAACAGGTGTATAAGTCGGGGTCTGATACGCGAATATATGCGGTAAGTGGTGGTGACAAATAACATGTACTGGCACAGCCCTACAACGCCACCGTGTTCACTTTCGTAGGCTTGATTAGTGTCCTGAACTACAGTATATTTGAATACCTAAACTTCCAGTCCCAGTAAGGCCTACCATCTCGCTCCTCAATCCCATTTCAGTGTTCCTACCCCAGGAGCATCAGAACGAGTTGAGCAGACCTGACCTTCCTATCTGTGTGTCCAGGCCAGTTCTGGTATAGTCCATCCAGTCCTCTCAGCTTTGATAATCATATTGCATGGTGACTCTTCATTATCTGCCCAATCCATCTCCACTGGCATCTCCTGATTCAGAGACCAAGTGGTTCGACTCCATAATGTTGAGTTCCTCACTCTGTCTGATCTCATTCTTCAGGTCACGGTGATTATTTTATTATTACATTTTTTTCAGCAAACAATGTTTGAGCTCTTCAACCATTCAGACACTGTGTGACCATCAGCAAGTCACCTGACCTGCCTGTGCTCCAATTGGAAAAGCAAAAAGAAACGTAACCAATTGTATCATCATCACGTATCATTATAAGTCGCCTTGGATAAAGGCATCAGCCAAATAAGTAAATGTAAATTTCGCCAGCTTCGCCCACAGTCCGTCCTAATGGGATTAAGTACTCTTTCTCAAAGTAAAACCAGTAATTCTAGTACCTGTTGAAGCCAGCAGAGGGCGGTTGAAGCTGAAATCTGACTTCTTCCATCCTTCCTTCTAAACATAAGAAGCACTGTGACAAGAACTGGCCACTCAGCCCAAGAAGCTTCTCCATCCTAATCGCTTAAAATAACACCATATGTCCACCATTCCTCCATCTACCAACTTCACGTCATCCAAATGTTTTATTCTTTTTATCTCAGAAGCATCCAGCATTGGACGTGATGCCAATCCATTGTAGGGCACCAACACAGTGAATCTCAGGGGGTCAATCCAGATGTCACCAATCGCCTTTCCTTTCATGGGCTGTAACATGAAATCTGAGATCCTGGTGACAAAGATAAGACATACAAGTATAAAGAGTTGGGACCAATGTTCCCTCTAAGCTGAGCGCATGAGCAATCGCTCACACGAATTCAGAGCGTCGCTCATACTTCCCGCACGATCGCTCATTCCGACGGCGTTGCTCGTACTTATCGCACGATCGCTCACTCCGACCATCGGAGTTGGTGCTCATAAATTTTTGGCTTAAACAAAATGTCGCTCATAAACAATGTTTTTTGCTCACTATATGCTACTCCTTAGAGGGAACATTGGTTGGGACCCCTGGTGTTAAAATGGTTGGGTTAAAATGCCTAAGCACAAATCACACAGTTGAAGATGAACATCTTATTCAGAAACAGTTGAATTGAAAGTGGAATTGACGCCAGAGGTCCTCAGGTTTGATGATCGACAAATCTGAGGACAAGAGAGGAGAGAAGCTCATAAATGGTGTTAGCCCACACGCCAGGGTGGTATTATTATGACTGCAGAAGCCCTGAAGATGCCCCCTACTGACACATTTCCGGCACCAACAGCTTAGATTGTGTAAACTGCACGGAGGTGGGATCTGAACACAAGCACCTGGAGCCGTGGGGCCGCATCACCAACCACTGTGCTCTGTGTGGCACTAATGTTATCAAATTACCTTCAGTAAACTGATGAGTAAAAGAAGTATCTTGTATTCAATTGATATACTAACTGCTTATATAACATATAGATAGATACTAATTAAATGAATCGATTCACCACAGATCATTTAATGGTAACACTTAAATTAAATCGACAAGATTTATGACTCATAATGGAAAATACACTGACTTGTTAGTCTTGTTAAAATGAAGATGCACAAGCCATAACAGAATACCACCTATCCCCTTTGGGGAACTAATATTTGTAGACTTCACGCGTCTAAATAGAGTGCCTCATTAGCCATAATGTACTCCCACTCTACTATAATAAGAAATTAATATCCAATGACAAGCCGAGGATTGGGCCAGGAATTAGTGCACATACCAGGCGACAGTGGCACTAAATCCCCCAAGCCGTACCAAGCCAGCGTTTGCTGTCTTGGCCATAAGGGTTGCATGCCATGCATCACTGGGATGACAAGGTGGATGGGCGACAAAGGCCGACCTGAGGGGCAACGTTAAAACTCGGAATATGTAAGGTGAATGTGGAGCAAGCAGGCATGTGGACAACCCCAAGCACTGTCTCAGCCTGCTGATCCTAGAAATAGCCAATCCGTTATGAAATAGTCTTCGTTGAACCTTTCATTATAAGAAAAGGAAAGGGCCTACTAAATGACGTGACCACCTAGAGGAGTAGAATTTGTGAGTTTTTGTGCACCGTCTTCAATGTTGTGTTCATTAAGAGCTCCTTCTGAACACGTTGAAATCACTTCCGTTTTTTTTGGGGTTTTTTTCCGGTGCCTTCTGACTCACCGGTACACCAAGCCCCGCACCACCACCTATGATACCCCGTCCGAATCATCTTGATGACTAGTTGTGCAAGACGTCGAGCTTTTTGGGGTTCTGCCCTATTTTTAAGGTAGACCTGAAAAGCTCTCATTTTTAGGACATTTGTGCAGAAAACTACTGTAAATGGGTGGGTGCAGCCAAAACGATCAGAGGTACAGGCCCCCCAGTCGGGATTCACCTGCTCATGGGATACGTGGGCTCCAAGTTACTCCTTCAAAAGAATGGGAATCGGTAATCTAGGCATGCAGGATGTCGTTTTATGCTATTTTGAGGTTACTGATCACAAACACGATAATATTTTTGATTTTTTAGTGGTGGTCCCAGCCCCTTTAAGAGCCACTCCCAGAAGCTTAAGCATGTGGGGTGTCGTTTCAGACGATTTCAAGGTCAGTGATAATGAATATGGTGTTATTTTTGATCCCTCACAAAGGATCTGGCCCGTCTTGGACCTCTAGTAGAGGGTGAAAAATGAAACATTTCTATGACAACTGTGACTATTTACACTTTAAACTCTTAAACTGAAGCCCACCTTTTAAAAATTCCAATTTCTGACACAGCTATTCCTGTTGATTTGGCACTTCAGCCTCATGAAGTAAATCAGTTCTTGGGAACTCTGTGAATTTGGGTGATTTAAGTTAATTCCGACTTTTATTTGTTTTCATTTTTCCCGTATTATACCAGGGTGACCTTTGCAGTTGATATTCAGGTAGGCTTTGATGTAAGAAAAAGCTTCAAAAGAAGCCACAGTCAAAGTGACGGAACGCCACAGGCATATCAGGAACGAGCAGGTTCAGCAGCAGCTCCTGGGCAGTTTCCTTCACCTCCATCTTGGCTTGTGTTCCAAATAAGCATTCGACAAAGCTGGCACTCCCACATCAGGTCAGGTTGACAGACCCGGTGTGTCAGGACTGGTGCCTGCTTGCCTTGTGTCCAATATGACTGGGACTGACTCTGGCAACCTGAAACCCACCAGCCCAGATGTTTTTTGAGATTGAGATCAAAAGCTTCATTTCAGTCAACTCAGGATGGCGGGTGCATTTGGGGGAGACAGAGATGAACTGAAGCCTGCAGCGCACTCCGTCCCACACCCTGAGCACCTTTGGCCAGTCACTGAACAGACACACAGTTGTGAAGCGGGATAGCTCACTCCTCGCTGACCTCCCTTCAAATCCACACTGGGGCCATTTCTGTCTTTCTGGTTGCCGTGTATGCTACAGTGATGTGGTGGTGGGGGAAGGGGGGCATTTAAAGTGACATATGAGACACATGGAAAAAACTATCCTGAGCGTTGGTAAGCCTGCCCCTACTCTGGTCTTGGTTCACTGCCAGTATAAATACACTCCTGCAGCAAAAGAAGAGGAAAACGCTCTGTCTGTTGACAGTAATTAATGGAGGGGAGCTGCATACACAACATTGTGCTGTTCCAACCATAAACAGCTCTGTGTTCACAACATCCAGCCGATGAAAACATCAACTCATTCCATTGGGGTGCAGTACTGGGAATGGACACTTGGGGGCACTAAAGCACAAGTCGTCTCGGTCAGGAATTGACTCTCCCTCACTAAAACAGCAAACCGGTCGGCCGGCCGGCCGGCCGCTACAGAGCCAAACTGGTGGCTGCTGTGTTCAGTCCGGCCAGCTCCTCAGACTTTGGTCTGTGTTTAGAGGTAATGGAGTTTAACTCAACACATTTGGAGGAACTCTTCAATAGTCGGGGTCTTTTGTTAATCTGTGAAACCTCTACTAAAGTGGAGGCTTTCATTAAAATGGGTTTACAGTTTTTTTGACGAACGGGAAACAGTATGTTTGGATGGTCTCTCACCTCAAAGACATATCAGCAACAGGTGGCCCTCAAGGCTGTGTCCATTCACCCCCAATTCTAATCCTTTGATAGATCTATCTATCTATCTATCTATCTATCTATCTATCTATCTATCTATCTATCTATCTATCTATCTATCTATCTATCTATCTATCTATTATATAGCGCCTATCATATCTATCTATCTATGGGCCCTTCAGCAAGGCCCTTAACCTGCAATTGCTGAGCGCTTTGAGTAGTGAGAAAAGCGCTATATAAATGCAAAGAATTATTATTATTATCTATCTATTATATAGTGCCTTTCTCATCTATCTATCTATCTATCTATCTATTATATAGTGCCTTTCTCATCTATCTATCTATCTATCTATCTATTATATAGTGCCTTTCTCATCTATCTATCTATCTATCTATCTATCTATTATATAGTGCCTTTTACATCTATCTATCTATCTATCTATCTATCTATCTATCTATCTATCTATCTATCTATCTATGGGCCCTTCAGCAAGGCCCTTAACCTGCAATTGCTGAGTGCTTTGAGTAGTGAGAAAAGTGCTATATAAATGCAAAGATTATTATTATTATTATCTATCTATTATATAGTGCCTTTCTCATCTATCTATCTATCTATTATATAGTGCCTTTCTCATCTATCTATCTATCTATCTATCTATCTATTATATAGTGCCTTTTACATCTATCTATCTAACTATCTATCTATCTATCTATCTATCTATCTATCTATCTATCTATCTATCTATCTATCTATCTATGGGCCCTTCAGCAAGGCCCTTAACCTGCAATTGCTGAGCGCTTTGAGTAGTGAGAAAAGTGCTATATAAATGCAAAGAATTATTATTATTATTATTATTATTATTATTATCTATTATATTGTACCTTTCACATCTATCTATCTATCTATCTATCTATCTATCTATCTATCTATTATATAGCGCCTATCATATCTATCTATCTATGGGCCCTTCAGCAAGGCCCTTAACCTGCAATTGCTGAGCGCTTTGAGTAGTGAGAAAAGCGCTATATAAATGCAAAGAATTATTATTATTATCTATCTATTATATAGTGCCTTTCTCATCTATCTATCTATCTATCTATCTATCTATCTATTATATAGTGCCTTTCTCATCTATCTATCTATCTATCTATCTATTATATAGTGCCTTTCTCATCTATCTATCTATCTATCTATTATATAGTGCCTTTTACATCTATCTATCTATCTATCTATCTATCTATCTATCTATGGGCCCTTCAGCAAGGCCCTTAACCTGCAATTGCTGAGCGCTTTGAGTAGTGAGAAAAGTGCTATATAAATGCAAAGATTATTATTATTATTATCTATTATATTGTACCTTTCACATCTATCTATCTATCTATCTATCTATCTATCTATCTATCTATCTATCTATCTATCTATCTATCTATCTATCTATCTATGGGCCCTTCAGCAAGGCCCTTAACCTGCAATTGCTGAGTGCTTTGAGTAGTGAGAAAAGTGCTATATAAATGCAAAGATTATTATTATTATTATCTATCTATTATATAGTGCCTTTCTCATCTATCTATCTATCTATCTATCTATTATATAGTGCCTTTCTCATCTATCTATCTATCTATTATATAGTGCCTTTCTCATCTATCTATCTATCTATCTATCTATCTATCTATCTATCTATCTATCTATCTATCTATTATATAGTGCCTTTTACATCTATCTATCTATCTATCTATCTATCTATCTATCTATCTATCTATCTATGGGCCCTTCAGCAAGGCCCTTAACCTGCAATTGCTGAGCGCTTTGAGTAGTGAGAAAAGTGCTATATAAATGCAAAGATTATTATTATTATTATCTATCTATTATATAGTGCCTTTCACATCTATCTATCTATCTATCTATCTATCTATCTATCTATCTATCTATCTATCTATCTATCTATCTATCTATCTATCTATCTGTCTATTATATAGTGTCTTTAATGTCTATCTATTGTGGGACACAGCCCCGGACACAGACAGACACTGGGACGTCTACAAAAGGCACACGTTTATTCATGTTTGCATTCACAGCACACAGTGCCCCTGCACTAATCATCCTCTTTCCAGTCCTTCCAAAGGTCCTTCACTGCCTCCACTCCTCTCCGCCGATCTCTGTCCTCTTCCTCCAGACTGCAGCCACTACTCAGGGCGTCAGAGTCAAGAGCAGAAGGACGAAGTTGACTGGGAGGAGTAGTAGTGGAGGAAGACAAAGAGTGTGATTTGGGTGATTTTTCTTTGTGTGTTTTGGGGACTGTGTAGGGCCTGTGGGACACGGGGAAGACGTGCCATATGACTGAAGAAAAAATAGTTTATTTTACCCGTGCCTCTGGTGTCAGTCTGTGTCGGGTCGGCACCAATAAAGCGTCTTTGCCACACTATCTATCTATCTATCTATCTATCTATCTATCTATCTATCTATCTATCTATCTATCTATCTATCTATCTATCTATCTATCTATCTATCTATCTATCTATCTATGGGCCCTTCAGCAAGGCCCTTAACCTGCAATTGCTGAGCGCTTTGAGTAGTGAGAAAAGTGCTATATAAATGCAAAGATTATTATTATTATTATCTATCTATTATATAGTGCCTTTCACATCTATCTATCTATCTATCTATCTATCTATCTATCTATCTATCTATCTATCTATCTATCTATCTATCTATCTATCTGTCTATTATATAGTGTCTTTAATGTCTATCTATTGTGGGACACAGCCCCGGACACAGACAGACACTGGGACGTCTACAAAAGGCACACGTTTATTCATGTTTGCATTCACAGCACACAGTGCCCCTGCACTAATCATCCTCTTTCCAGTCCTTCCAAAGGTCCTTCACTGCCTCCACTCCTCTCCGCCGATCTCTGTCCTCTTCCTCCAGACTGCAGCCACTACTCAGGGCGTCAGAGTCAAGAGCAGAAGGACGAAGTTGACTGGGAGGAGTAGTAGTGGAGGAAGACAAAGAGTGTGATTTGGGTGATTTTTCTTTGTGTGTTTTGGGGACTGTGTAGGGCCTGTGGGACACGGGGAAGACGTGCCATATGACTGAAGAAAAAATAGTTTATTTTACCCGTGCCTCTGGTGTCAGTCTGTGTCGGGTCGGCACCAATAAAGCGTCTTTGCCACACTATCTATCTATCTATCTATCTATCTATCTATCTATCTATCTATCTATCTATCTATCTATCTATCTATCTATCTATCTATCTATCCATTTTCCAACCTGCTGAATCCGAACACAGGGTCACGGGGGTCTGCTGGAGGCAATCCCAGCCAACACAGGGCACAAGGCAGGAAACAATCCTGGGCAGGGTGCCAACCCACCGCAGATCTATCTATCTATCTATCTATCTATCTATCTATCTATCTATCTATCTATCTATCTATCTATCTATCTATCTATCTATCTATCTATTCAGACTCATCACAGATAACAGCCAGGTGTGGACTGTGAGCCCAGGGTCCTGGTTCTGGACGTCTGCTAGACTAACTGCTGTGCTACAACCTGTTATGGAAGCATTCAAAATCAAACACACCTTGAAATTAAGAAACTGGGCCGAATGAAAAGCAGCATCCATTGTGATTCTTCACAGTTGTGCAGAGCTTTATTGGTGAGCCAGCATTTCAAAAAGTCATACTAACTATCTGCCTGGACCGTCTCACAAACAAATCTGACGAAGCAAAGCAGTATGTGGAATATTTAAAATCAGAGCCAAAAAATAAGTGCATGTGGTTTATAAGCTGATGGAGTTCATTTTAGCTCCCTGAATTTTACTTAAGGAAAAAGTCCAAAATAAAATGGAGCTCTGCAGTGGGTTGGCACCCTGCCCGGGATTGGTTCCTGCCTTGTGCCCTGTGTTGGCTGGGATTGGCTCCAGCAGACCCCCGTGACCCTGTGTTCGGATTCAGCGGGTTGGAAAATGGATGGATGGATAAAATGGAGCTACAGCACCTATAAAAACTCTTCACCATTTTATTGCTATACAACCCTAGGCTCGCCCAGAAGGGCTTTAGATACCTCAGAGTGTGTTCTCGCTTTTTCTCAGGTGAGAACTGGAGATCTGCAAAAGGAGGCCATGTCCATGGAAGTCAAGGAAGTAACTTGCACTCAGATCTGCCCCATGAGGTCCCCAGTAGGAGCAGTCAGGACACTCTCTTCTGGTCACGTGATCCAGACCAGGAGCATAACATGCTGTGCTCGTGTGCCATCAGACAAACATTAAATCTAAGTTCATAGTTCTACCTGAACTCTCCAAGCCTATTACACATGGATGCAGTGTGGGATGGTCAAGAGGAGAAACCACTTTTTGACCACCCTGACACTGTTAGGCTAGGCCTGGTGTGCTATGAACCTGAAGTTCAAGCCATTCAGCAAGGAGCTCCAGAGCTCATTGACTACGAAGATTTCCACGACTCCAAAATGGCAGGAAGGCGCCTGATGTTGTTTCACATGAAACTCGACAAGTCTGCTCTGCTTACGGTATGCACACTGAGATGAGTACAAGTAGCTGTGAAAGACAAAATTATTGAAGAACTGAACCAAATGACTAAGCTTGGGGTAATCAGGTGTGAGCTGGCCGAACACAGGTTCATACAGAGCCGGAACAAATCACAAATATTTGGGACACCAGCCGGGAAATCTCTTTTAATTTACTGAAACTTCTCTATAAGCTTAAACAGGAGCCTTCTGGTAATACTTAACATAAGGCCGCAGGGCACAACACAGAAAATAAATTCATCTTTAACTCCAGCTGTTGGAGCAAAGGAAGGCTTTCCTAGAGCTTTCACTCGTCAGAACTGGTCTCATCAAAAAGACAAGTCAGTGGGGGCGCCCGGTCTTTATAGAATGGGAGGACCAGAAGGGGCCGAGCTCATTTCCCTCACTGGGAGGCGTGACGATGCGGGTTCTGCTCCAATCGCTCTTTCAGAGAGCCTCTTGAACCCGACGCCGTCGGTAATGTAACCAGATGAGCTGGACAATGAGGACACCAAACGAAACAAGGGGAAAGGTGCAAAGTGCATGCAGTGCTTTTATTAAGACAAACAAATCCAAAGAGCGTTCAAAACAGTGCAGTGCTATCAAAATGTTTCAATAAATAATCCATATTAAAAAAAAAGTAAAACCCAAAACGTTTTAAACAGGCTTAAAACGAGATTAAAATCCTGTAGCAGACATTGGGGTCACACCAGCCAAGCACAGCTCCTTCTCAGTCTCTCCAGCTCACCCAAGGCTTGCTCAGCTGGAGAGACTTCAGCCGCCGTGGTCCTCACACTACCAACCCCCATCTTGGCTGCCTCCGCCGGCATTTGCCAGACCACTCGGGGTCGGTTGTCCTCCCGTCTTCCTTCTCACACATGCAGTGGTCCCTCGGATCCCTGCGGCGGGCTTCTCCACAGTCGTGCCCACTCTCCCATTCAGTGGGCACGATCTGTCCCTTGAGCGCAGATCCTTTGCTCCATCCGGGACCCCTGACTGCACTGACCTCTCTCAACAACTAGCTGGCTCATACGCTCACTGTCACTGTCACTAATGCCGCACTCTCACTCTTCAAGCCTTTCTTCCGTCTCATCTGTGTTTCTGTTACCCCTCCTCTCTGTGCCGGCCCGTTCTTATATGACTCCATGGGCACAGCGCCTCAATCGCGCACCGCAGGAAGACCGATTAAGCAATTGAGAATGATTGCACCCTCACGCACCTAATTACTCCATTAACTCCCTGCAGCTGTATGATTGAATGGATTATTTAAAAGCCACCAATCTTTCGTAGCCACGGACCCACCACACCACAGGAAGTGTCTGGGAGCTGTGGGGAGAAAAGAAAACAAAGATAGCAACAGCGCCCCCTCTCGTCCTGGTGGGTTACCGTTTACCTCGAATGAGCCAGCAAGGAGATCCTCAGACGTGCATGTGTGACACAATCCGTGTTTTTCTGGAATGGTTGCTCTGCAGACAAAAAAGATGGCAGTGTCGGACTGTGCATCCATCTGGTAAATCTTAACAAGGATCTGCTCAGGTCCTCTAAAAAAGGCTGAACAAGTTATTGCTGATACGCCAATGCCAAAGTATAACCATCCAAGATGTGGAGTCCAGCAGACACACCCTGATGAGGAATCCTCAAAGCTGACCACCTTCATGGGAGCTATGCATCTGTTCACATGCCTTATGGGATTACTACAGGAAGTGAGGAGATAAATTATCAAAGCACATTGCAGCATTCTTTAAACTCAAAGAGGTCTTCACACACCCAGCAGCGCTACAGTACTTTGAGGTGTAACAACCAGTGGTACTGCCTGCTGATGCCCTGGACTTGGGGGCAGGTTGCCAGCAAAGCAATAAACCACTAGCAGTTGCCTTCAGGGCACTTAGTGACACCATGGCAAGCCATGCAGAAATTGACAAAAGAAAAAATCAAGAACAACCTTTCACTTCTCTCAAAACTCACAAGTGAAAACTCCAAAATCGCCAACCCAGCAAAAAGACTCAATTATAAAGCCTGCATGTGCACAGACACGAGGCTGGAAATGTGCGTACACCAATACCCAATGATTTATAAATGAAAACATGATGGGGGGGGGGGGGTGTTCGTATACTTATGGTAGCTCTGGCCCACGCTTGAACAATGTGTTAGAGGAACTGGGAAGTGACGACACCCCTGATCAAGGACAGACTGAAGCAGATCCAGCTAAAAGATAACTGGCACACCTATAATATATAAAATATATATATATATATATATATATATATATATATATATATATATATATATATATATATATAATATATAAAAGTTCCTCCCCCACATTATGCGACTCTTCAATTCCACCCGGGGGGGTAAACGTTAAAATTATACAAAGTTATTGTCTGTCTGTATACCGGCATTGTTATCTCTCTTTAATTTAATATTGTTCTTTATCAGTATGCTGCTGCTGGAGTATGTGAATTTCCCCTTGGGATTAACAAAGTATCTATCTATCTATCTATCTATCTATCTATCTATCTATCTATCTATCTATCTATCTATCTATCTATCTATCTATCTATCTATCTATCTATCTATCTATCTATCTATCTATCTATCTATCTATCTATCTAATAGTAATTCATATCACTGAGGCGTTAGAATAATGGTGTTTACGTGACAAAAGCATGAAACCTCACAAGTGCAGACTGTATTTGAGTTCTTTTTAAAGAGGGCCAATCCTGCATATTTGCACTGAAGAACTTTTGTGGTGTAAAATAAGCAGACACAAAACAGATAAAGCTTTGGGGATGCCACCTTGGAAAGCACAAAGAAGAATAGCAGAAGTGTTTAGGTCTTTACAGACTGAGCTCAAAACAGGTGTTGATACTAGGTGGCCCTAATAAAATGGACACTGTGTGAAAAGATGGAGCAGCGCATGGGAACACCATTGAAAGGCCTGCACTTTATAAAGGAATCCAAAAACTGAAAGTTGGAGGGCTATGCATGCTGTGAGGACCCTGAAGAGCCACAACACACCATTAACAAAGAGTTCAGCACACTAGCTACACGCAGCACAAAAAGGCTTCATTTCATTTTCACTGGACAGAAACATCCTTTCACTACACTTCCATCTGCTGCAAAGGTTACTTATTCCACAACTAGGCGCTTGGAGGATGACAGTTGCTGCTTTGTTTCATCTTTGTGCTTGTTGTAAAGTCCTAGCCAGTAGATGGCAGCAGTGAGCCACATTATGCTGCCTATGGCCTCTCTGCTGTGTGTTATAATAGATCTGCAGCATCGTCTGACCCTTTAAAGGCAGAGCAGATTTTGGCTGCTTGTTCCCACCAGGTGGATTTTCACACGAAGGACCCCAGAAGTTTCGTAGAACACACCTAACCCAGAAAGTGGTCCAAGGATTCAACCCTGTAGTGATCCTTAGGAGCTCCTTCTGGCGGACGTAGAGTTGGGAGAGCAGGATATGGCAAGAGCTCAACTTGGAGGATGAAGAGAGGCCAGAGTGGCTGATGAAGGTAACTGAAGGAGCGTTTTGTGTGTGGTAAGCGGTGAGCAAGTGTGCCAGGCCCCCAGCAGGTGAGTTAGGGAAACAATAAGGGCTGTGGATTATATTTTCCTTTATTTATTTAGTATTGTACCTCCTTCTTTGTGTACTTATTTTATTTAGATCCACCTTTGACAGGGCATGCCTGATCTATTTGTTGCTAACTTAAGGGTACCCTTCTTTGGTCATTCTGTTTGTTTATTTGTTGATTTGGGTTATGTAAAGTAACTGCTTTGCTTGTTATATATTATTTTTAAATGATTTCTTAACAACAGTCTTAAACCTGCCAATTTCAGTTCACCAGTAAAGAGGTTGAAGCCTTTCCCTGCAGCAACAAGTTCGAAGCAGGAACCAGCCCTGGATGGGGTGCCACTCCACGTGTTCTCCTTTCTGATGTTGCTAGTATTTTGGTGTGGTTTTCCCACATTTAAAAATTTTTTTACTCCTTCAGATGAGTTTTTTCATACATTAGGAATATCAAGGAATCAGAAACATTATTTTCTTTTACTTCCTTTGTTTTTTTGATGGCTGATATCCTGTACTATTTTGCTTTGATTATTTTACCATAACACCATTTTGTTTTAATGGGATTCATCAGTTTGAGCTTCCATCACCAAGATGGGATTCAGGGTTGCTAGGGGTATATTCTTAGAAGTCTCACCAAGTTACTGCATCGGTGCAATGGTATTTAAATTTGTGTCACACACAGTCACACCACCACCTGTGCTTCAGCACAGGTCACCCACCTGGAGCGCAGCATGTTCAGGGCTGGCCAGTACTTAGATGGGAGACTATCTAGGAAAAGCTTGGGTTACTTGGGGGCTCCTACCTGTGGTGCGTTGTCCTGGCTAAGTTGCCCACCATGGCTTGGTCATTCTATCCCCCTAATCATCCCCTGTCTCCTATTGGCTAACATTCTCTCTCACCTTTTCACCCACCAAAAGCTCATGTGTGGTGAATGTCCTGGCACAATAATGGCTGTCGTCACATTATCCAGGTGGGTGCTGCCCATTGGTGGTGTTTGAAGTGGCTCCTCTCTGTCTATGTAAAGCACTTTGAGTAGTGTTTCATTGTTTACTTGCTTACTACCTACAATTCATTGCCTGGACGCCCTTCTCTATTATACCTTTTTGTGGTAGAACAAAAACCTGGTCCACAAAACAAATTACCCCAAGTAAATCCATTGCATTAAGAGACTATTGATCTGAAAAAATAAGTTTCTATATCTGCCTTTCAGCAACTTAAAGAACAATGTAATTGCATCAAGCAGAAGATGAAGGTGTGAGATTCCAATTCCCATAGACATTGCAGCTCAGCACCTTGTGAGTAACAGATTTCTCCTCCTTCTCGGTTTTCAGGGACCCAAAGAAAGTGTAGAGGTCTCCTAAACCAATCTCTTATGGTTTTTTGAGTAGTAACTTTGTACATATGCCACTGATATGTCCAAAATATAATCTCTTTATTAGATGACAAGCCTCTTGATTGCACATCAGCTCCTTATAAAAATTGTATTAAAAAGTAAAGTATCTTCAAATATAAAATGCATGCAATAAACTACATTAAAACAAAAACAGTCTGCATCACAAGACAATAACAACAGGTCAAGAAGACCAGAAAAATCCAATACTTACAAACGAAGACTACCCAACAAAACGCTGATCTGGAGAACCTGGTAATATATCAGCAGAGGGTGATGTGCCAATTGAACCATCACAGAGGCCATGCCACCTAAAACTCTATATAAAGGGAACAGGGCACATAACTAAATACACTGTCACACAATTGCACATGGGAGGCAGCTAAAGGGCCTGAATGAGGGCAATTCCACTGCAGACCAGGGGGTGGCGAAGTGTACTAATCCTTTCTCTCTTTCCACTGCGGACCACTTACATGAAATTCCGCCTGGTCCTGATGATGTCACTTCTGTTTCCAGCCTCATCGACATCACTTCCTCTGCTTGCCCTTAAAACCGCCATCTTTACCTCAGCCATTCAGTTCTATTTTGCACTCTAACCTGTACACATCTGTACGTCAGTTCAATCCATTTAGCAGCCAGGAGCAAAATATGGGTGACTGCCCCAAATCTTTTTGTGCCTCCTTTTGTTTGACAACACTAATACAAAAAAACACATAATAATAATGATAATAATAATAAGAAGAAGAAATAGAAGAAAAGCAATATTCAAAATATAAAATGCAACAGGACAAACAGCATAATCAATATCATATTCTACACAATAATTACGGTGTATTTAAGGAATAACAAAACGATCATGGAAAATGAAACTTCCCTGAACTCTTTCATAACCAGCAATCGACTTTTGTCAAAAAGAGAAGTTGACAGTTGTAATCCACTGTAAACGGTGACAAAACCCGACGTTATATTTTAGTTGCACTCTCATTGCTCGAAGGAAATTTAGCTTCATTGGTTTGAGAGATTCCCTGTGCTCATGTGAGTAGCGAGGAGCAAACAACGGCAAAAATGGCATCGACATCTGGTGAAAGATCGAAACGAATGCATAAAGCAAAATACTCTGTGGATGACGTTTTGCATATTATCGTTGACTTGGACTCTGACTTGCTGGACTCTGATTTTGAAACAAATGACTGGAAACAAACGTGATGTACCAGCATCAGCTGATCGATCCCCAGCTGATCATGGTGCTGAATAGGTTTGTGTAGCTGGTGCGGCTACGGCAACGTTTGCCTGGGAGGACCGCCACTTACAATGCCTTGAGATACAAACCACATTGCAATGCACTGAGACCACAACTGCCACTGACGGCCCTCCCCCGCCCGCCTTGTGAAGACACCCTGGCAGCCATCCTGTCGGGCATTCCTTATGAACTGTGGATTGCTGGTGTGAAACCATTGCTATGTGTACTGTACTTTTCAGAAAACTGTTTTTTGGAAAAAATCTTCAACCCTCAAAGAGTTAAGGCAGGGTTGAGACCCTGGGTACAACATGGCACTTCCTCTCTTCTCCTCTTTCTTTTAAAGCCTTGAAGGCCCATATTCCTGTCTTGTGCCATCCTCTTCTTGACTCCCTATTGCATGAATTGTTCAAAATATAAATATATGCCATATATACAAAACATATTTATAAAAAGGACCCTTTACCCAGACATAATGAATGTATCACCCATAATTTTCAAACCAGCAATCAGCTGTCAGATTACTAGACTAACATCTGGTTGCACAGCTGTTCTATACCCTTGGCACCTCAGATAACGTCACCCCTCAAGCTGACACAAGTCAGTGCAGGTACAGAGGCCACCAACTACTGCTGTACAGTTCACACCTGAGACGCTGATGGGCCACACTGTCTGCAGTATTATAACATTCTGTGGAGGCAGGATTCTCTAGAAGAGCCCTTCTGGGAAAGTGCGCTGGTTATTGGGGAGCAGGGACTAGGGCTGTCGCAGTTTTACAAATACAGCCTTCAAAGCTACTCATATAAAAAGGTATTTTAATCAACATCTCATGCACTTGCCGGAGGTGTGTATCATCATGTTAAAATGCTATCTACAGCCACTTTGATGCTGCTTGCAAGTACAATTGACACACACTGTGCCAACTCAGAATGACCAGTTAAATATAAGAGGAAACAATGCAAACTTGGACAAATTTATTACCAGGGTGCAATGACACACAGAGTATCAAAGATTGTTGTGGGCATGAAGCAACTAGAAGAAGACTAAGAAGCAAGAAATTGTGGTCAAAAATAGGAGCAGATGGAGACAATGTTGAAGCTTTATAAGGTATTGGTGAGGCCTCATCATGAGTCCACTGTGCAGTTTTGTTCTCCTGGCTACAAAAAGGACAAAGCAGTACTAGAAAGAGAACAGAGAACAGCAAATAGGATGATTCAGGGGCTACAGGGGATGAGTTATGAGGAAAGATTAAAAAAACTGAGCCTTTACAGTTTAAAAGAAATAATATTAAGAGGAGACGTGACTGAGGTGTTTAAAATGATAAAGTGAATTAGTACAGTGGATCGAGAGCTGAGTTCATCAAGAACACGGGGACACAGTTGGATCCTTGTTAAGGGTAAATCTCACAGAAACATTAGGAAATTTTTCTTTACACAGAGAACCAGAGACACGTTGAATAAGTGACCAAGTAGTGTGGTAGACAGTAGGACTTTAGGAAGTTTCAAAATTAGACTTGATGTTAATATGGAGGAATTAAATGGATAAGACTGGCAAGCTTTGTTGGGCTGAATAGCCTGTACTCGTCCAGATTGCTCTAACATTCTAATGTTTTAAAGGCTCAAAATTGAACAAGAAAGACGTAAAACCATGACTTTAAACTCCAGCCAGGGGAGGATCCAACAATTAGAGTGTTCTAACAGTTTTGACGAGAACAGGCCGTTCCGCGTAACTAGCAGGCCAAACATACTCAGCTAAAATACAATCAAGTGGATATCTTGTAGCGCACCCCCAAATTCTAGCGAGCGCTGTGGCTGCCACCAGATTTGTATATCAAGGAAGCCACTATGCTTTTAAAATGAGGGACGGATAGAATCAGGCCAACACCTAAGCCCTACCATATTTCTACCCTGCCACCCGAATATTAACAACACCCAGGAAAATGCCCATAAAGATTAAACACACCAAACACACAAATATATAAAATGTTGCTTATCTGCTAGAATAACTACTTACAAACACAAAAAGTACTAAACAAACACCACAAACAAACCCCCACATCACGATATTTACAGTCCTGAAAAAGTCCTTACTGTAAGTGATGGAAGTGATTCTGGAAATGGGAACTATGCTTAAATGATGGAAAGAAATGCGGAACACTCCTTTTCAATAAACTGCTTCCAGGAACATGGAGAGTGAAATACAGTCCTACGACTGGAGCCCAGAAGAATAGTCTTCGGTGGCACGCGTCTACTCCAAGAGCATCGAAGGATTGGATTGGGAGGAAAAAGAACCCACAGTGGTCGTTCTTAAATCCAGTGACCAAGCACCATCCTTCTCCGCTACGAATGTCCAGTAACTGAAAGATTTAGGAGCTGCTGCGGATGATGTTGATTGGAAAATGGCACAATGGAAAAGTCCCACCACATCCATCTCTTCTGGTTTTACTGGTGCAATGCATACAAACCATAAACTACAAATCCCACAAGCCCCTCCACATTAGTGCAAATCTGTTTAAAGACACCAACCCCAATTTACAAACAGATATCGGTGCAACCAGTGTTGTCATTCACATAAAACAATCACTTAAAAGGACATACTTGCATAGAAATAAAACCCCCTAAGTGGCCTTGCTACCATCTGAAGGTCCTTAAAGTCCAGCTCTCTACCACACTAGCTGGGAATTTATTCTTTGTTTCTGTGGTTCCCTGTGTGAAGAAAAACGTCCTGTATTTGTAGAAAATTTACCCCTAAAAATTTTCCAACAGTGTCCCATGTTCTTAATGAAGATTTTATCTTAAAGTAATAGCTTGGATCCATTCTTCTAAATTGCTTCATAATTTTAAACACTTTTACATTGTGTCCCCTGTTATTGTGTGTTTGCTTGAGTAGTAAAGGTTCATCTCCTTCATACAGTAGTTCACAACCCTCAGTCCAGGAATCAGCCTTGTTGCTCTTCTTTGAACTTTCTCTTTCACTTCTATGGCAGCAAACGGGTCAGGCAAAGTGAAGGAAAAAAGCCTGGAGACAGAAGAACACAATGAGACTGATTAGAAACATGAATTAAAGTCATAGAACAAAGAAACAGGCAATGAAGTCTTCTTGGAAGCTCTTCTTAGTTTCCTCCAACATTACCAGAAATGTCAAAAGAAAGAACAGAACAGAGACGAGGCCAAGGATAGACAAAGGTGTCAGGATTCCGGAGAGAAGAGGAGAAGAAGAAGAAGAAGAAGAAGAAAAAGGTCAATTATCAGAAGTAAATTAAGAAGCGAGAAGATGTAGTCAAGAAAAACAAGCAAAAGATCCTTAAAGGGACTAAAAGTGACCCCTTCACCCTAATCGACATTATTATGAATGAGGTTTTATTTTTTGATAATATTCAAAACACAGATAAAACTCCTTTACATGGCACCATCTTAAATGCGGAATACACAATGACATCACACGCTACATGATTAGCAACAGGCGAATGAGCCATGCAAAATAAGTACAAGATGGCAACGCCCACAAGAAAAAGCAAACAGCAAGATCATGCTAAAGCATTAATAGATTAAAATTAGGGCTATCAAACAATTACAATTTTTAATTCTAATCAATCGCAAAATGTCACTCGATTAATCTCTATTAATTGCATATTTGGCAGTTCAGCAATGTCCGCTAGTCCATTGAGAATGTGATGGCTGTACAAGTTCTTAGCTGTTCCAACAGTGAAGACTCATGTCTTTCATAGAAATCCTTGAAACGCGTCACAACTGTCCCAAGTGAAGGTGAAGTGAAAGAATTGTCAGACCTCACCGAATGACGTCTCTCAGCTCAGCAGCTTCAATTACTTTTAGAGGACTGCAGTCTGATGGGATCCATTTTGTAATAAGTATGCTGTAGTTGTTTCATTCATGGACGTAAATTGAGTTGTGCATTCGTGGGTTGTATTGTGCCACAGATTCTGCTGCTTAACGTTAAAGCTTTTAACAGTGACATCATGCAGGCTTTGCTCTTAAGTGACAAGCCAATGATGTTCTACCTTTGTGATATTTGTCATGAAACTGGGCAGTCCCAAAAGCACAAAAGCTCTAAAGCACCTTTAAAAGTATCCCTATGGGGTGGGGTCTGGAATACCATCAACCCCGGACAAGAAAGGTCTTTGGAATATCTTTATAAAAATACAAGGTTTATTTTCAAAAGACTCTGGAGTACACAAAGCTTTGTAGAGCACAAGACATTGCCTGAAAGGGCGAGGCGATCCACAGTGAACAAAGTCCCAATATATTATCCAAAAAATTGTAGCCATGAAACGGAGCAGAGGTTCAAAAAGTTCAATAAACAAAGTCTCAATACAGAATCCAAAAACAGACCAGAGGGTTGGAAAGTCCAGAAAACACACAGCAAAAAGCAAAAGCACAGAAACACAAGTAATACTCCACTCCCTAGCACATTCGCAATGAACTGCCAGGCCCTTCCTTAACTAGGGTGGAGGGCCATTCTTGGGGGGTATTGGCAGGTGGCACCACCCCTTGAGGAACTGCCCACAAAACACATGGGGCATAATCAAATAAATACAAAAAATAATATACATAATAAACAAAAGAAACATGAATACAAATGAATGACAAAATTAGACACAAAAAACAGACAATACAACTTTGAACCCCACCCAAAAGGAAAATGCAGGCTGAAACCTGACAATATTTACATTTCTTCGCACTAAGTTTACAAGTAGAGTACAAAAGAATTGCCTGAGAAGGCAAAGCAATCCAGTGCAAACAAAATCCCAATGCAGAATCCAAAGGCGAGATCAAACAAACAGAGCATGGGATCAAAAATCCAGGAATCCCGAAAAGCAAATGCCAAAGGCACACAGATAAACACACAAGAAACACTCCACTCCCTAGTGTGGTCGAAATGAACTGCTAGGCCCTCCCATAAATAGGGTGGAGGGCGGTTATAGGCGGGGATAGGCAGATGGCCCCGCCCCTACGGGAACCACCCACAAAATACATGAGACATAATCAAATAAATCCATCCATCCATCCATTTTCCAACCCGCTGAATCCGAACACAGGGTCACGGGGGTCTGCTGGAGCCAATCCCAGCCAACACAGGGCACAAGGCAGGGAACCAATCCTGGGCAGGGTGCCAACCCACCGCATAATCAAATAAATACAAAGAATAATATATATAACAAACAACGGAAACATGAATACAAACAAATGATACAAAATTAGACAAAAAAGACAAACAATACAACTTTGAACCCCAGCCATGGGGAAAATGCTGGCTGAAAACATGACGATATTTAAATTTGTCCACACTAAGTATCGAAGTATCAAAAGTTTTGTCTTTTGAACCAACAGGGAGAGTTTGAAATCAAGCATCATAACTCTGTCTTTCTCAGCCATCCTTCACAGAACATCTTAGATCCAAAATTTAAATTACCACAGTCCAAATGTGCACCATCTGATTGTGGCCCCCCACTAATATCAACCTGAAGTGATGAAGCGGAGCTGATCTTGTATCTCACTTCTTACTAACAGTGGTCATACTGAATGATTTTGTCTAATAGTAGACCTGTTAATCAAAGCAAATGTTTAAGTACAGCGGACTCTTGACATATGTGGCTAATGAGCATGCAGCATCTCCAGGCCAGCGGTTTTCGGCCTTTTTCCTTGATGTACCACCTCCAGGAATTTGAAGCATCCACATTTTCTTTTCTTAAATTGTCAAGCACTGAACTCTAGTTAGGCACAAGTAAAAGTGAGATTTCTTAACTCGTACTTTTCCTCTAACATTGCATTCAGGGATTTTAAGAAGTGAACATAGAGAATTTTTTGTGTGGCCATGCAGGTCTTTTTTTATGTACATCAAATGTTTTCTTAATTAAATATTTTTTCTAAGAACAGTAACATGGTTTGATAAGGAATAAAAATTAGAAAGCCTAAAATTCCCCTATTTTTATTTATAAAAATTATACACTTAAATACAAATCCACATCAAAAGGAGCAGAAAAATAACTCAAGTTACATAAAACTACAGGTCAAAAAGGAAGAAAACAAAGTCATCTGCGAAGGTTGAGTGTCTTTATGTGTTTAGGGTCTCTACAGTCAACATCGGGTTCCAGTTTTGATACCTTCTAATTTCAGCCTACTCCTCTATTTATTTTTAAAGGAAGGATGAAGGTTACCAAACACTGGCAGTTCTCTCTGGAACATCAGCTAAATAGATAGATAGATAGATAGATAGATAGATAGATAGATAGATAGATAGATAGATAGATAGATAGATAGATAGATAGATAGATAGATAGATAGATAGATAGATAGATAGATAGATAGATAGATAGATAGATAGATACTTTATTAATCCCAAGGTCATCCCCTGGTGTGGCGTAGTGGTTAAGACTTGTGACTTCAAACCCTGAGGATGTGGATTCATATCCCAGTACTGACACGGTGTGACCCGCAGCAAGTCCCAACTGGAAAAACAACAAAGAAACACAGCCCAGTGGATCTCAAATGCACGCACCCTGTGGTGGACTGGCGCCCTACCCCGGGGTTTGTTTCCTGCCTTGCGCCCTTTGTTGGCTGGGATGCTGTAAGTCAACTTGGATAAAGGAGTCAGACAAATAAAAAGTGCCAATAATTAATAATGCTAACGTGAAATGCTAGATTTGTGTATTTTATTACTAATAATTGTTTTAAAAAATATATCTTCATTTTATATTCTTCTGCCTTAGTCTGACACTTTCTAAAGTTTCAACTGTTCATTATACTTCCAGGCGTTGTGCTGCCTTTTACAGAAGCTTTCATTTTCTCTCTCTCCTGTTATTTTTATTTATGAGACAACTTTCTTTGTTTTATTTTTATTAACTAATTTATTTAATTATTACTCCCTGCATGGAGTTTGCATGTTCTCCCCGTGTCTGCGTGGGTTTCCTCCCACAGTCCAAAGACATGCAGGTTAGGTGGATTGGCGATTCTAAATTGGCCCTAGTGTGTGCTTGGTGTGTGGGTGTGTTTGTCCTGCGGTGGGTTGGCACCCTGCCCAGGATTGGTTCCTGCCTTGTGCCCTGTGTTGGCTGGGATTGGCTCCAGCAGACCCCCGTGACCCTGTGTTTGGATTCAACGGGTTGGAAAATGGATGGATGGATGGATTTAATTATTATTAATATTAATATTAATATTTGGCCTCTGGCTTGTTACATTTAATCTTAAATGAACTTTTAAATTAAGGATATGCTACTGTCATTACAGATGCAGACCCAAGTGGTCGGCCTGCATCCACTGCCCTTTGGACGAGCTGGGAACTTGAATGTTGTCACCGGGTGAGCAAAGAGGGTCAGAAGAAGCTGATGGCTAATGCCATCTATAACATGTAAGAGATTCAGAGAACATAAAATATGATATATTAAATAAACCTGTACTCAGCTGGTAGCAGTGTGATCACCGCTGTCTGTTGCACTTTATCATAGGAGCAGCTTGTCCGAAGATGGAAAGAAAATGGACCAAGGATAAAAGTGACGTGCAAAGTACTCAGAACTGGCCTGTCTCCATAAATGTGGAATGTTTGTTTGCTTATAAATAAGTTGGATGAATTTTTCACATGTCATAGCAAGTTCATGTACTGTGGCCAGGGCCGGATTTAAATGAAAAGAGGCCCTAGGCTATTTCACTTATGAGGCCCTTTCACCTTCCATTTTTAAGTTTGTAAATTACATGAGAGATAATAAAATTTTGCTAACAATTTGAATGTAGGCCCCTCTTGATCTTGAGGCCCTAGGCTGAAGCCTAGTTAGCCTATAGGAAAATCTGGCCCTGACTGTGGCATTTGTTGACTGCGAAGAACAAGCTTAAATTTCTCAATTCAGATGCTATTTTAATGCTGGACAGTTTTTACCAGATACTGTCAGACAGAGAGGAAAAGGCAGAAGGGGGACTGGAAATGAGTGACTGAGTAATCGTAAAAAAACAAACACCTTACAATTAAAACCAAAAAGTGTTACCCAGTCATCGTAATACTGAATGAAACTGTCAAGGTTAGTGCTAAGGGAGAGATAAGCCATATCATCCAGATGAAAGTTTATTAAGCTCAGGATCAGCAACCCTGTACTAACATTCTAATGATGAATTATTCTGACCCTAGAAATGCTCTTGACTTAACTGGGAGGACATCGAAATGAACAAACTGTAATTAGCATGTTGGATTTGTGGACACAACAAGCTGGACTTGTTTTGTTCAAATGTCAATGTCTTTAAATGAAAACCAGCAGGACAACTGACAGCCAGAAGTTCCTATGTGTCTTTAGGCAGGGGTGGGGGTTTGTTTGTCGATAATACAGTGTATTATATATATATAATATATATATAATGTTTTTTTCAACCTGCACTGCTAATCTGTGCTTGAAGCTGTTGTGCTGTGAGACGCCTGTGATCGTGCCAGCTGGTGACCCTCAGAAACTGGTGACTTTGGCTCTGCCAGATCTCTTCCTATCATCAGAGTTTCTTCCAATGGCCTTTGGATTGTGTAGGACACCACTGGACTCACTGACACTTGGATTGTTTCTGCAGTTTATCTAAATAAAAGGCCTACACTTCTAAGGGTAATAATGCTCTGACTCATTTAATTTCTTAATTATCGTTTTCTTGCTGTTATCTGTAGAATTTGCACTTTTCTACATTGTAACATTTTCCAAGTAGCACTTCAGAGGGCGTAGTAACACAGTCTGTTCCAACTCTGCTTTAAGACACACAGAGGGTTTTTTAAGTAATCGACACAAGTTGGGACACCGGTGCAAATTGTTTGCTTCAACTTGCAAGGCTTCATTTACTTTAATTGCTGCAGAGCATCTGGAGGTTATAACCTGTCAGTTGTTCCCTGAAGAAGGCCTATTTGTAATATTCTGAACAGAGGTGGCCTTTGGGGGTGGCGACTAGGGCAATCGCCCCAGGCCCCGCACCTGAGGGGGGCCCCGTGATAGGAGATTCTTTTGTCACCGTCAGCTCATCATACAAATATGCAGGGCCTCTGCAAGACATTCAAATCTGTTATAGACTGAAATACGGTACGTGGTGGATTTCTTCTAATTCCTGTGACCATTGCGAGCGCGGAAAGAAGCTTTTCAAAGTTGAAACTTATCAAAAATTATCTACGATCAACAATTTCGCAAAACAGACTGTGCAGTTTAGCTATTTTGTCAATCGAAAAGGAACTTGCCTGAACATTGGACTACGAGGATCTTATCAACGATTTTGCTCACCGAAAAGCCAGAAAAGTGGACTTCCGTCTGTGACTGTCAAAGCAGCTGTTTGGTAAGTGTTCGTTTTATTACAAGTGTTCTGGTTCTCCGTAATTAAATACATTTGCCGACTCCAGCAGGTTCGGCAGAAACGACCATTATCTAGTTTGTTAATTTTGCGTGCAAAATGTTTCTGAATCATTAATTAAGTTGGTTAAAGGCCACTAAACCAATATAAGAACAATTACAATACGTAATGTAATCAAACGGCCAATGGCACCTACATAAGGCACCATGTTTTTTAACAATAATAAGGCGTACAGCATCAGAGGCGGACAAGCCCGTGAGCGTGGTGGTACGGTATATAGCCCACACTTATGGCTCTCAGCCCCGCATATGACACTCGCCCAAGGCCCCGCGTACTCCTAAGGCCGCCTCTGTTCTGAAATTTCTTTTTTTTCAGTTTTTGCTGCCCTAAGATATAAACTTAAACCTCTTACAGTTTACTGCTTACCTTTTCACCATTTTATGTCATTCACTGGCATTTCAACTAATTACATTTGAAGAAAAACTGGAAAAACAATACAGTATATATACAACTTATTATATAATATATATTGTATTATATATACATTATTATATACTAGTCATTTAGCCCGTTACAATAATGAGCGCTAGAACAGTAGTGCATAAACATTAGTAGGAACAGTCTATATTAAATGGCAAGGGACTTTGACCTCATTGTTTATGTTGGTCGTATTTTTCTTTCTTTCAGCCTTTCTTTTGTTGATGTTTACTTGCTGAGCTGACTGTTCTTAGTGGGCTGCCACCATGTATTGTGTGTCTTTAATTTTCTGTGACAGTAATACTGTCTTGTACGTCCGCTGGCTTGTACGTCCTTAATATACCTTTAATTTTCTCTGGCGGTAATACAGGCGTGCGCGTCGGTAATATGCCTTTAATTTTCTCTGACAGTAATACTGGCTTGTATGTGGCTGTAATACGAGTCACTGTATTGTGTACCTTTAATTTCCTCTCGCAGTAATACTGGTTTGTATTTCCGTAAAACGCCTGTAACTTTCTCTGACAGTAATATCGCGCATCGCACCATGCCCCGCACATGCGCACTTCACCAGAAGACACACACACACGGACACCTGGATGCACACAGGGATTTTATTAAAGAGGATAATTATTTCAATATAATTATATATTACTTTCTTTAATATTGTGGAACGAGCCCCGGACACAGACAGGCAGACATCATTTTGTCACCCAGCACACGTTTATTTTACAACTATTATTTACAGTTCACGATGCACAACCCAGTGCCGCAGCACCAATCACCCTCAGTCCAGGCCCTCTACACAAATGCCTTTCACTTTCATCAGGCCGCCTCCTTGCCTCTCCTCCCAGACCTCATCCTTCTCCTCACCCGACTCCAGCCCCGAATGAAGGGAGGCGGCCCCTTTTATAGTCCCCCAGATGTGCTCCAGGTGTGTTCCGGCAATCTTCCACCAACACGCCCCAGTGTGGCGGAAGTGCCGGCTGCATCCTCGGAAGCACTCCGGGTGTCCCTGTTCCTCTTCCCCCCAGCACTTCCTGGTGTGGCAGAAGTGCTGAGGTCCAGGCCTCTCCAGGCATTGGGGCGCCCCCTGGCAGTGACCACGGGCCTCTACAGGATTGAGCTTCAAAGCTCTGTACCCGTGGTCCCCACAGCAACCAGGGCGGTCGCCCCCTCGTGGTCTGGACGAGGTGTGAGCCCTCCTCCGGTCCTCTTGGGCATCCCGGCTGGGTACCACCCCCAGCCGCGTGCCACAATATATATAGTCCTCCCTGGTTGCTTTGGGGACCACAGGTACAGAGCTTGGAAGCTCAACCCTGTAGGGGCCTGTGGTCACCGCCAGGGGGCACCCCGATGCCTTGGGAGCCCTGGACTTCAGTACTTCCGCCACACCCGGAAGTGCTAGGGGGAAGAGTATTGGGGACACCCGGAGGACTTCCGGATACGCCAACAGAGCTTCCGCCACACAGGGGTGTGGCTACAGAAGCCCTCAGGATGCACCTGGAGTCCTTCCGGGGTGAATAAAAGGGGCCGCCTCCCTTCAGTCAGGGGCAAGAGTGGGAGGAAGAAGACGAAACTTGGTGGAGAGGAGTGGAGGCGGACCAGAGACTAAGAAGGCATTGTGAGTGTGGCCAAGGACTTAAGGGGTGATTGGTGCTGAGGCACTGGGATTGTGCACTTGGACATTGTAAATAAGGTACAATAAACGTGTGTGTGGTGAAACCAACATGTCTACCTGTCTGTGTCCGGGCTGTTCCCCACAATATACTGTATATACTTTTCTTCTTGAGCTTCTGTAAACTTTTAATCTCCCTTAGAGGACAACTATCTATCTATCTATCTATCTATCTATCTATCTATCTATCTATCTATCTATCTATCTATCTATCTATCTATCTATCTATCTATCTATCTATCTATCTATATATCTATCTATCATATAGGGCCTTTCATATCTATCTATCTATCTATCTATCTATCTATCTATCTATCTATCTATCTATCTATCTATCTATCTATCTATCATATAGGGCCTTCCATATCTATCTATCTATCTATCTATCTATCTATCTATCTATCTATCTATCTATCTATCTATCTATCTATCTATCTATCTATCTATCTATATATCTATCTTTATCTATCTTTCTATCTATCTATCTATCTATCTATCTATCTATCTATCTATCTATCTATCTATCTATCTATCTATCTATCTATCTATCTATCTATCTATATATCTTTATCTATCTTTCTATCTATCTATCTATCTATCTATCTATCTATCTATCTATCTATCTATCTATCTATCTATCTATCTATCTATCTATCTATCTATCTTGACAGAGAGACACACTGTGCAGGCTGCTCATGTGGGTGGAATTGGTGATGAAGAGAGCACTCACCTGAGACCCTCTTTGTCACAAAAATCGATTCTGTCTTGGTGAGTAGTTCCTCCGCATTCTCCATTCTGGCAGCTATCGGCTCAGATAGGTGTGGATGCTAATGGAAGCCAATGTGAGCACTGGAAAACTTCAATTTTGCACAGACGATGGACAAGAAAGAGAAGACCAAGGTTGGCAAAGACAAGAGTGGAGTTACACAGCAGGAGAACCATAACATGGAGAGGTGGAGACTTGGGCTGAGCCACTGTGTAACCACCAGTCTTTTAAAGTCCCACTTTTTACCTTCTTTTTGTTTTTTTGTTCACCACTTGTGTACCTCACAGGTTGAGGAATGCTGCTTTTGCCTACATTGATACTACTTTCATGTAAAATTTGAAGAACAGTTTCAGTTACCTGTATGCTTAACATTGAGTTTCTGTGCTCTTCTTGAAGAATTTCTTTTAATGTAACCACTGGGGTCCACTGTACTAATTCCTCTCATAATTGTAAACACTTCCATCATGCCACTTCTTAATCTCTCCCCATAGCTCACACCTCTCAGTCCTCGAATCAGCCCAGTTGCTCTCCTTTGAACGTTCTAGTGCTGCTATGGCAGCAAACTGATCAGGCGACTATCAAAATGAAAGAGGAAGATAGGAGTGAAAAACCAGGGGGTAGGAAAGCACAATCAGACTAATTAGAAACACAAATCAATGTCAAGAGCAATGAAAGAGGCAATAGCAATGTCAAGAATACTGTAAGTCAAGAACAATGAAAGAGACAATAAAGTCTTCTTGGAAGTTCCTTTTAGCTTCCTCCCCATTATGGGAATTTCCAAAAAGAAAGGACAGATCAGAGAAGAGACCAAGGACAGGTAAAAGGGTCAGAATACAGAGAGAAGAAGAAGAATCACAAGTATCACAACCAAAATAAGAAACTAGAAGTTATAGACAGGAAAAGCAAGCAAGAGATCTTAAAAGTGACTGCAGTCCTTTGCTGTAAAAACATTAGTATAAACAAGGCTATTTTTTCATGAAGAAATACAATATGCAAATAAAAGTCTTTTCTATGGCACTATTACCTATAAGAAATATGGAACATCATATCCTAACGGGCCAGCAACAGACATCGTCAGAATCAACAACGTGAAGAGAGCCATTCAAAATAAGTACAATTTGGCAGTGACCCACCAGAAAAAAAACAAGCAACAAGCTGGTGCCACAGCGAGATCACCGTCATAGCCAAAAAATATGTGAGTGATGTGTTAAGAGTCCATAAACTAACAAAAAGTACAAGAGTAGAAAATGGGGAAGGATATCAGTGTATTGATAGGTTCTTTCATGTTTTCCCATTTCTAGATGCTTTTTATTTCTGTCATAATTTTTAATCATTATGACAGTGATATCGGACAGACAAGACGTTCCACAAGCCTACCCAGATGGGCCACCTCAAATTGGGACCCAAGTTCTACCATGCAGAAGGCGACACCTCACACCACCTCTGATCCCCAACAAGCCTGACCGCATTGGTTTTCCAGCGGTTTCGACTCTTCTGGGGATGAGGCTCCCGAGGGCTTTCCTCCATCCCCTTCATAATGCGAGCAGCCTTCCTCAGGGCAGCTGCAACACAGCTACTTCCATGGATAACAGAATGGAGTCCTGTCTGCCCTTTCAGAGCTGTGTGAAGTTTTTACAGTGGCTGGAATGCCAATCCTGCCACCAACCCCCAAGTTTTCCATGCAAATTGGAGGACCAATTGCGGAGCCGGATGCAGTTTAATGTCATGCCCAGGACTCCTTTGGTACTGTGTCTCTTTGGAGAATACATGGGTACCGCTGGTTTGACTTTTTGTCCCGAATGAGGCCCATTGCCAGCAATGTGTGGGAGCATGAGTTACGCCACTACGGCCATGTGGCGTGATTCCCAGAGGGTGATGCGGTTCTCAGGATTCCCATTGTTGAGGGCCCAAGTGGCTGGACCAGGCCAAGGGGATGCCCACATAACACCTGGCTGCGGTAGATAGATGGCCATTTCCGGAGGGTGAGACTGGAGCGTGTCTGCCTGGGGAGTTGCCAGCTGGGATCCCGAGCTGTTTCATCGTGTGGTGGGGGCAGCAATGCACTGTGCCAGTATGTGCTCCCCAATCTGACCTGAACCTGACCTGAAGTAAAAGATGTTTTGTCAAAACTATACAATAATAACAACTGCAGCTTTTAAAACAAACAAATAAAAAACCCTAAATGATGATTTGAATGAGCATTTAATACTGCAGTTGAGACTAATGAGACTGACCTTACAGATAATCAGGGAACAGCTAAAATCACCGCTGCCAGCAGCTGAAAACACTGACTGAGATGTGAAAGACAATGTGGAAGATAATGAGACGACTGCAAGAGGTACAGCGCACCAAAAAACAACAAACTGCAACAAAGAAATCAGCAGTCAGCACTGCAAAATACATGCAGGAACAAATGCGTTCTCATTCAGGGCCTTGCTCCGTCTTTAGCGCAAAGTTTTTCTCAATTCACATTTGCTAGAAAGCCTGCAAAACTGTCTTACAGAAACGCAGATTGTGATTTGCTTTGTTCATTTTCAGACAGTTGCTGTAGGGAAAGTGTGGAAATTTGCTTTAGTGGTAGTTTAGTGGGCACATACAGAGATGAGGTGGAACGGCTGTCTGCATAGTGTGAAGACAACCATCTATCTCTCAGTGTCGACAAGACAAAAGAGATAATCGTGGACTTTAGAAAATCACGTCCTGCCCACATCCCACTCAGCATCAACGGTTTAGATGTGGAGACTGTTAGGAGTACCAAGTTCCTCGGTGTGCACATAAATGAGGAACTTACGTGGACACATAACACCTCATCACGAATCAAGAAAGCCCAGTAGAGACTACACTTCCCGAGGCGACTGAAGCAAGCAAGTCTTCCCCCTTCCATCCTCACCATGTTCTACAGAGGCACCATTGAGAGTGTTCTGACCAGCTGCATCACTGTCTGGTATGGCAACTGCAACATATCCGACCGCAAGCACCTGCAAAGGGTAGTGAAGACAGCAGAGAACATTACTGGGGTGCCTCTCCCTTCACTACAGGACATATTTTACAAACGCAGTGTCCGCAAGGCCTACAACATTGTGCAGGACCCCTTACACCCCTCACATGGACTTTTCACACTTCTGCCATCCAAGAGAAGACACTGCAGCATCAGAGCCAGATCTGCCAGGCTGCAGGAGAGTTTTTACCCCCAAGCTGTTAGACTCCTTAACACCAGGCTGCCCCCTGGGATCTTCCACACGGCCTCAACCACCGCTAAAAACAGAACTTTTATACATGCGAGCCACTGACCTGTAAAGACGAGTGTGCAGGTAGAGAAGAACTGAAAATCTCATACTGACCTTTAAGGATTTGACACTCTTGATATCCTTCTGCTGTGAAACATTCTGACCTGTCATTGTTTACACATCTTAGATAGATAGATAGATAGATAGATAGATAGATAGATAGATAGATAGATAGATAGATAGATAGATAGATAGATAGATAGATAGATAGATAGATAGATAGATAGATAGATAGATAGATAGATATGATAGATAGATAGATAGATAGATAGATAGATAGATAGATAGATAGATAGATAGATAGATAGATAGATAGATAGATAGATAGATAGATAATAGATAGATAGATATGAAAGGCACTATATGATAGGAAGATAGATAGATAGATAGATAGATAGAGTAGATAGATAGATAGATAGTAGATAGATAGATACGATAGATACTTTATTAATCCCAATGGGAAATTCACATTTAAGTGATTTTAGTCTTAAACGACTTATCATACACTGAGTCAGGCAGCCATTTCTGTACACTGTGCTGTATTATCTATATCTATTATTTATTTATTATATTGGATATTTATTGACTATATTTATGTATCTAGATTGCACAATACCATACATTGCATTAATGTTCATATTGCTAACTACATGTCAATATTGCTGCTACTTCTTTGTCTTGTCTTTGCACAATGTCCTGTCTTGTTTGTGTTTTAATTTTAATTTAAATTTAAATTTTTAATTTTTATTTGCACTTCATGTTGTTACACTGTGGACCCTGAGCTTTGCAATTTCGTCTATCTGTATACTTGTATATGGTTGAGATGACAATAAAGTTCTCTTTGACTTTGAGTTTACAAAAACAAATGGCAGGTGAGGTTTGTCTGTATCTTAAAATGTTATCTGCTTCAAGTTGTGTGCCTCGTGTCTATTATGTGTCTGCTTCATCCAAACTATGAAATGTTTATCGTAATTGCCACCTACAACCAATTTATTAGATTTTATAGGATGGATTGAATATAAGGTGGTGCTA
The DNA here is from genome assembly GCF_900747795.2 of Erpetoichthys calabaricus. Lineage (NCBI taxonomy): Eukaryota > Metazoa > Chordata > Cladistia > Polypteriformes > Polypteridae > Erpetoichthys > Erpetoichthys calabaricus. Next base: position 81,785,536 of record NC_041409.2, read on the forward strand.
TACGTTGCTCACACAGTATAGTTATATACTTTTTTTTGGGAATGGTGCTACATATATAAATAATGTATTATTTGCATGTTTATTTTATTTTCTCTCTATTTGCTCAAGTGTTTCTTTTTCATTTTTGTTGTTAAAATTTCTGTCTAGTAGATGAGTAAGTGATAACACCACTGTTCACGAGAGACGTATACATCAATGTTGAAATGATATTTATAGGAAATTGAGAAATTATTATGGGGGATTGCATTACCTTAAATATTTAAACACCAGTAACGGCGCACTGCTCGATAACGTGCAGTGAATACACTTGACTTGAGCATTCCTAGTTTCCATCCTCTTTCTCTGTACGTTTACCATTCGTTTGCTCAGAGGTTGATGCGCTTGCTGCTTCCTGAGCAGCTCTTCTTTTCTCCACCCTAGCGGCCCGCTTCTTCTCTTCTTTCGTTGGCATCTTTTCGCGTTAAAACTGATGAAGTCAGTGTTTGTATTGCAATTACTTAGTATATTTTCTTTAATTTTTCACTTAAGCTAACACTTAAGTCTTCAATCTGCCTCAAGAGTGATTTAAGATATGAAGAAGTAGGGAATGAGAACGGCGCACATACTGTATGCATGTGCCACATGGTCGCCCTACTGATCTCTCCTGAGAGTTGATTCTACAATAAAATAAAATAAAAATAAAAAGAGGAATAAACTTGGAGGTCAATCACCACCCCGAAAACGGATGGTAGACGTCACGTAGTGTATGTGTACCAAATTTTAGATCTATAGGTCAAATGGTTTGCGAGCTACAGGTGATTTAAAATTCTGGACAGATAAATAGACAGCCACAGTATAGCAGATTATATATAAAGATTATTGTGTGCAGGCGGCATGGTGGTGCAGTGGGTAGCGCTGCTGCCTTGCAGTTGGGAGACCTGGGGACCTGGGTTCGCTTCCTGGGTCCTCCCTGCGTGGAGTTTGCATGTTCTCCCCGTGTCTGCGTGGGTTTCCTCAGGGCGCTCTGGTTTCCTCCCACAGTACAAAGACATGGTGGATTGGCGATTCTAAATTGGCCTTGGTGTGTGGGTGTTTTTTTTGTGTGTGCCGCGATGGGTTGGCACCCTGCCCAGGATTGGTTCCTGCCCTGTGTTGGCTGGGATTGGCTCCAGCAGACCCCCGTGACCATGTGTTCAGATTCAGCAGGTTGGAAAATGGATGGATGGATGGATTATTGAGTGCATTTATCACGCAGGCTTTTGTTTGTGCCCAGTGATTTTGTGGATATGACTCCAGCTGAATTTCAGTTTTGTGGACTCATCAAGCTCAACTCTTCTAATGGAAAGTTTAGTGGCTTAACAACTGCCTTTATACTAAATGATATCACACATCAGCCTGGCACAGCTTTACTCTAGAGAGCGAAGTATTAACGGCTTATTAGAGCAGCATGCAGTGGGCTCAACTATTTATTTTTATTTTGTTCTATTTTATGATCTCCCATTGCATAGTGCTATATACCCATTTTTTTAACCTGTAACCCAAAAGTGTGGCCAATAGAAGGCAGGTCAAGATATCTGTTCTGATCCCAGAAATATGAGATGAGGCGCTGTGACCAAGAGATTAAAAAGAGACAAACTTATTCAGCTAAAGTAACATCAAGTCAACATCTGAAGGTCCTTAAAGTCCAACCCTCTGTTAAACTAATTGGTCATTTAACGTTTTGAGAAATTGACCCTTAACAAGTTTCCAACGGTGTCCACATGTTTTCGATGAACTCATTTTGAAGTCACAGTCTCGATCTGCAGGACCAATTCCTTGCATGATTGCAAACACTTCAGTCAGGTCTCCTCTTAATCTCGTAAAGCTTCATCTCCTTCAGTCCCTCCCCATATCTCATATCTCTCAGTCCAGGAATCAGCCTCATTGCTCTTCTTTGGACATTCTCTAGCTCTGCTATGGCAGAAAGCCTGGTGACAGAAAAACACAAGCAGACTACTTAGAAACGCAAATCAAAGTCATAGAACAAAGAAATGAGTAATAAAGCCTTCTTGGAAATTTCTCTTAGCTTCCTCCTGTCATGGCTCACAAGTCCCAAAGGCAAAAAAGTGCCAAAACACTTTAAAAGTTGCCTTCTAGGGAGAAAATACCATCAAAACCCCACAGAGATTTAAAAAAAAGGGCCTTGAATAATCTTTATAAATAAAAAAAATTTATTTTAAGTAAAGGCTCAATATTTATGATGCTTCGAAGAGCACAAAAATAATTGCATGAGAGGTCAAAGCAATCCACTGCAAACAAAATCCCAATACAGAACCCAAAGACGAGGTCAAAAAACAGAGCACCAGTTAGTTCAAAAATCACGAAAAGCAAATGCCAAAGGCGCAGACAGACACAAGAAACACTCCACTCCCTAACGTGTTCGAAATGAACTGCCAGGAACTGTGGAAGGGCCCCCCATAAATAGGGTGGAGGGCAGTTCCTGGTGGTGATTGGCAGGTGGCCCCGCCCCTAGAGGAACCACCCACAAAACACATGAGACGTAATCAAATAAATGTAAAGAATCACATGCATAATCAACAAAAGAAATGTGAGTACAAATAAATCATACAAAATTAGACAAAAATACAACTTTGAACCCCACCAAGGGGAGAAATGCTGGCTGAAACGTGAGACCTCCAGCACTATGGGAAATTCCATAATTAAGGACAGAGCAGAGATGAGACCAAGGACAGGCAAAAGGGTCAGAATACCAGAGAGAAGAAAATGGCAGCTATCAGAACCAAAATAATAAAGTAGAATTGTAGTCAAGAAAAGTCAAAAAAATGGCTGCACTTCTTTTGAAGAAATCCAATACACAGATAAAAATATTTCACATGGCACCATCTTACACAGGGAATACACAACAACATCACATGCTACATGTCTAGCAACAGACATACTGGGTCCATGCCAGAGGAGCACAGCCATCTATGGTACTGGGTGTGGGAGGAATTGTTCCAAATAGATAATCTCCCCTTGTCTATCTACTATGGCCTCCAGGCCAGGAAAGGCACAACCTGGTGGGATGTCTGCCCATCCACCCTGGTGCCTACAATATTAAATGCTAAGGTCAGTACTTCTGTCACATGATTACTCAGGAGCTTCTGGGGCTAGAACTTTGATCTTGATCTTCATCAAAAGCTTATGGCCTGATACATTCTGGAAATTCAAATAATCTGAGGTGATGGCAACCTGGTGGCCAGTACCTGTGATCATGTGTTTTTGGTAAAGTGATCACCATTTTGGCAGAAAGGAAAAGAAGAACACCAAGTTGAGCATCAAGCTCAGGTGAAGAATATGAACCAATAACAAGACAAGGTGTCCAAGCACATTAATAAGAGAGAGAGGTTAGAAGCATGAGATAAATACAGTGCATTGTCACACATGCCACATGACAAACCAACTCATGATCCCAAATTAGGACCTAATGACACCTCAGCACCACATTAGTTGGATGGAATGGAACCAGTGTGAGGTTTTTTATGGTGGCTGGAGTGCCAATTCTGCTGCCAACCCTCAGGTTTTTCCCTGCAGGTTGGAGGGCCTACATGCAGGGCTGGATGCAGATTAACGTCATACCCAGGACTGAGCAAATGCAAGTTAAGGGCCTTGCTCAAGGTCCCAACAAAGTAGAGTCATTTTTGGTGTTTATGGAATTCAAATCAGCAACCTTCCGAAATGCCGGTGTAGATCCCTATCCTCAGAGCCGCCACTCTGCCCTACATGAACAAGCAAGACGTAATCGTCAATAGCGGCATACAAACATGATGGCTCATAGATGTGCAAGACAAATTGCCAGATACAGAATGCAAGAATACCCCAGACACAGAAATGCATGCCGGGCAATTTAAGAAGAATGTCTAATAGTCGACACTTGCGACCATATGAAAGCATTGCCTTTACATCCTTAGATCGATGTTTCTTTACAGAGTACTACTTAGCAAAGTTACATCGGCAACGTAATCAGCGTCAAGCTGGATGTTTTTAAAATGTTGAAAACAAAAGAATAGAAAATGTCCACTTTCTCTATATGAGCCATTAGAAATAATAAAATACATCATGACTTCTAGAGCGGGGTGTCCAACTCCAGTCCTGGTAGGCCGCAGTGGCTGCAGGTTTTCATTCTGACTCTTCTCCTAATCAGTGACCAGTTTTCACTGCTAATTAACTCCTTTTCCCTTCATTTTAATCGCCATGTTTTTAAGGATTCAGTCCTCTGAATTGATTTGTTTCTTCATTAAATGGCAGACAAACAGAAATGAGATGTGAAACGAGCCAACAGATGACTAGCTAAACTGAAACATCAAACTCCAGTCAATTTCACTCCAACCAGTTTCTTAATGAGAAGCCACTTCTAGCTGTATTTTTTAGCCGTTATTGAATGCCATGACTTGTTGCTGCTCTCGTTCTGCCACAGCAGAATGTTGATTTTCTGTTTTTCTAAGACCACCATCAAGATGTTTTAGTGACCTGAGCAGACTGACATGACCGAGACCTTCACCTTTCTTCACCTTTTTTTCAGGTTAGCTGGCTTGTTTTACGTCTCATTATTGTTTTGCTGCTCATTAAGGAAAAAGAAACAACTAAGGGGTCTGAGTCACGTCAATGAAAACTAAGCCAAAACAAGCTAATCAACAGCAAAAAAGGCTCACTAATTAAGAAGATGGTTAGAATGAAAACCTGCAGCCACTGCGGCCCACCAGGACTGGAGTTGGACACCCCTGTTCTGGAGGAACTGAAAGAAGTAACTATTTAGACAACAGAAGAAATCTCAACAACTACTTATCTTTAACTTACAGTAAAATCTTGCATATAATACACACAATTTTCACTCATTTTAGTTGGCTAAAAATTGGGGTGTGCATTATGCACGAGACATAATTTTGAAGCAATAGTTTCTCAAATTAATCAGCATAAAACATCTGTTGCTGGTTCTGTGGCCACTCTCGTTGCCTCTGGCTAGAGTGGCAGTGGCAGTGCAGCGAATGATGCAGTCAGTTTTGTACCTCTTGTCATTGTAGGCGGTGGCCCTTCCAGGAGAACATTGCCATTGGCGCATCAGCTACATGAACGTGTTCAGCACCACGATCAGCTGGGGACAGCACTTTAGTTTTCGATCTCAGTCTCCAGGGGCCTCATGTATAACACCGTGCGTAGAACTCACACTATAACATGGCGTAAGCACAAAAGCAGGATTGTGCGTACGCGCAGAAAAATCCAGATGCAGGAATCTGTGCGCACGCATACTTTCACGTTCTTCCACTACATAAATCCCGATCAGCGTGAAAAGTAACGCACGTGCACACGCCTTCTGTCCCGCCCCAACTCCTCCCAGAATTACGCCTCTTTGAATATGCAAATCAATATAAATAGCCTTCTGTGAAAAGACAATGGGAAAAGCACGGGGGAAATATAAGAATTTCAGCGAATACCAAGTGGAGGCAAAGGAAAAACGTAGTATTTGTTGGTTTAAACAGTGGTATAATCAACAAAAGGAAGTTGATCGAGTGACAGAGTGTCGGAAAAACTCGAAAGATCAAATTCACAAAGTCGCACAGTGCCCGAAATAAAAAAGAAATCACATATCAAAGTCGCTGTGAAAAGGCGAGTCGTAGCCCACCGTCTGAGTGTCATATGAAAGCGTATTAGGGTAAAAACAAAAAACATAGGCACACAGTGGGAAAAAAAGCACGAAATGTCAACTTTAATCTCGAAATTTCCACTTTAATCACGTAGTTTATTTTGCCATTAAAGTAGAACATCATAAACTTCATCTTAAAATCGTTTATTTTACTAGTTTCTCAAGTAGCACATTAAATGCTTTGTTCTGTGTTTGATCTTCTATGTGCTCTGTGTGTGTGAATCACTACGTGCTTCCGTTCTTTCTCTTTCTCCGACAGGACACAGAATGCATTACATTCGAGATATTACAGCTCTCTGAATAATTAAAATACTGAGATGTATACGTGATATCATTTTCATGATGATAGCAATGAAAGCATGTTATTAAATATGGGAACACGGTGGCACAGTGATTGTTCATATCTCACGCAAGAGGCTTGCTGCACCATGTGCGACCTTCGATGAAATAATTTATTACAGAAGTACTGTCTCTTTCAAACGTACTAACCTCCAATTCCTGTCCATACTTTTCTTTCTCCAATCGCCACACAATCAGCTCTGTAATAGACGTTAAGCCATTTGTAAGCTTAGAACGCCGATTCTTCAAAACTTTTAAAGAACATTGAAATATCTTCGTAGTACATGTTTAATTATTCTATTCGTCTATCCTTCCAGTGTCGCGTCAGCACCAGCAAGAATACAGCACAAGGCAGGAGCTATCCTTGAACTAGCTATACGCTGCGGCACCGTGTCCTCACATGTTTAATTATTAACAATACAGATTATTTAAATGAAGTTAAAGTTTTATCTGTATACTATAAGCAACATATTTTGCTGCATTTCATCTTAAAAATGATATTGTCATCATACGTGCTTTATAAAGTAGCGCAGGTTGTGCAATATTATAACTGTAGTGCAAGTTTACAGTGAGGTGATTGAATGCGTTTATAGTTCTTGGGATGAAACTGTTTCTGAAACGCGAGGTCCGTACAGGAAAGGCTTTGACGCTTTTTGCCGTGGTTGAGGTAGTGTGTACTTGAAACTGTATACCGATAATTCTCTTTCCGATCATCTGCTGCTGTGATTCACACTCAGATACAGTGATATAAATACTCCGAGTGGTGCAGTGAGAGTAATATGGAAAAAGATGATCCGCAGTGGCAACCCTTAACGGGAACAGCAAAAAGAAGAACAAGATGCAGTGAGCGTAAAAACGCTAAAGCAGTTATGGTATTTGGAATACTATGGCTATTCCCTGGCCCATTATATTGCTGCAGGTTAATTACAATCAGATGCATTACACTAATAAACAATACGCAGTTAATTTCAGTGTATTTATAAAGCCGTGTCAGGAATGTGGAGCTAAGAAAGAAAGGATGAGCACACAGGAACAGCAGTTTGACCATTCTGTGGACCATTATATTGTTACAGGTTAATTACAATCAGATGCATTAAATTTATGAACGATATGCAGTTAATTTCAGTGTATTTGATAAAGCCGCCGCTGTGGATGTGGATCTAAGAAAGGGTAACCACACAGGAACAGTAGCACTGCTTTGACGCTGGGTGCCGCCAGTCTGCAAAACCGAGCGGAGAAATTGCGTACACCAAGGTATGAGTTACCGTGGAAATGTGCGTGGCTTTACGCCAAGTTTAGGTTTTATACATCGCGATTTGAGCGTGGAAAGGTTCATACGCAACATTTCTGTGCGTACGCACCGTTTATACATGAGGCCCCAGATCACTTGGACCAACAAGTCAGAGTCCAATTGAAAATAATAAAATATACACAAAACGACACCCTCTGAGTATTTTGCTTTGTTCATTCGCGTTGCTCTCTCGCCAGATGTCGATGCCATTTTTGCTGTTGTTTGCTCTTCGCTACTCATGTAGGGATTAGATGTCACAAGTCAACGAGTCGAACATTCATCCAAGCAAAGAGAGTCTGCCTTTAACATAACGGCAAGTGTTGTTAAAATTTACATCTGATTCATCCTCACCCCTCCTGTCAACAACAGTTGACATCTGCCCTAATAGAGCTATGGGTGTGCATTATATATGAATTTCACTTTTTACCTGAAAATTCTGGGCTATACTGTATCTGCATGTGCATTATACTTATGTGTGCATTATATGTGAGTTTTTATTTGCTTTCTATGTTATACCTGTGACTCCACGTTTCCCTAGTATTCAATAAAAAACACCAAAGAGCATGCAGAAGAGCAAGTAAAGAACACAATACAATGTGCACACACCACCATGGTAAGAATAACAGCGAGCAGTTGACATTAACACCCTGGTAGCATAAAGAAGCAGGACCTCAACTTGCAAGAAAGCATTAGGTTGACATACCCGCTATGTCCACAATTAACACTAGAGGGCAGTACGTCAGGCCCAACATAAGGATGGTGACCTCAGAACTCACCTACTGGTTCAGCAACACAACTAAAGAGTCAAGATAGTTTTGGGCTGGGTTGCTAGTCATTATAAAGAATCGTTGGTTGGAGGAGTCCTTTCATCGGATTGGCTGGTCAAGCGCTGTCTTAGTTGTAGAATGGCCAATAGAGAGAGGCAGCTTGATAGCTGAGGTCTACAGGACTGCAAACAAATCCAAATCATATTAAGTGATATCATCCATCCATCCATTATCCAACCCGCTATATCCTAACTACAGGGTCACAGGGGTCTGCTGGAGCCAATCCCAGCCAGCCAACACAGGGCATCAGGCAGGAAATAAACCCCAGGCAGGGTGCAAGCCCACCACAGGGCACACACACACACGCCAATTCACCTAACCTGCATGACTTTGGACTGTGAGAGGAAACCCACGCAGACACGGGGATAACATGCAAACTCCACACAGGGAGGACCCAGGAAGTGAACCCGGGTCTCCTAACTGCGAGGCAGCAGCGCTACCCACTGCACCACCGTGCCACTCTATGTGATATTATCTACTGTTAAATTCTGCTCTGTACTTGTAATATTTCTATTTTACTATTACCGTATTTACTCGTGTACCACGCGCCCTCGTGTAAGACACGCACCCTAATTTTTACAAAGAAAATCACAAAAAAATTTGCCCTGTGTATGACACGCGTTGTGATTGTATAGGAAGAATTTAGGGCACGTTTTCTGCGAAATGCCCTTCTGTTTTTGTTGCATGACGAAAGAGCGAGCAAGAGAGAGAGCGCGCGAGTGCGAGCGAACAAGCAAGAGAGAGAGAGAGAGAGAGAGAGTGCGAGCGAACGAGCAAGCGAGAGAGAGAGAGCGCGAGTGAACGAGCGAGAGAGAAAGAGAGTGCGTGAGCGAGTGAGCGAGAGAGAGAGAGAGAGTGCGTGCGAGTGAACGCGCGAGAGAGAGAGCATGCCAGCGAACGAGCGAGAGAGAGCGAGAGAGAAAGAGAGCACAAGTGAACGAGTGAGAGAGAGATAGCAAGCGAGAGAGCCCAAGCAGAAGAAGTAAACATTACAGAAAAAAATTTCCTCGTGTATGACACGCACCTGACTTTCTAATGCTAATTTTCGAGAAAAAATGTGCACGTGGTACACGGGTAAATACGGTATATTGTATTGAGGATTACTTGTGTTCTGTTCTGTGTATTGTATTGTATTGACCCCCTTCTTTTTGACAGCCACTGCACAACTACCTACCTGGCAAAGGGGTCTCTCTTTGAACTGCCTTTCCCGAGGTTTATTCCATTTTTTTTTCCCTACAAGGGTTTTTTTGGGAGTTTTTTCTTGTCTTCGTAGAAAGTCAAGTCTAAGGGGATGTCAAGAGGCAGGGCCTGTTAAAGCCCATTGCAGCACTTCTTGTGTGATTTTGGGCTACACAAAAATAAATTGCATTGTATAAATGCTGATTGCTCAGTCGTATTTCTTATGCCAATACTGACCTTGGGACAACCCTGATAAAAATGGCTGGAGAAAGGTTTTGACGTCCGTCACGGAGGAAGTGGCAGGACTAGAGAAAGAACACAATGGATGAACGGCTGAAGTAGATCATTTGACCATTCTGCCATCTATACACCATGGACCAGTAACTTACACGACAGCCTGCATAATAACATTTGCTATTAAGTTCCAGACAACACATAGCAGTTCTGGACTACTGCTTGGTTTCGGTGGTCTGGACTTCAGTGGTCTTAGTTCCTGTCTTACACCGATTCTGCCATTCTGACAAAGTAATGGAAAAATGGGTGTCAGAGTTATGGGGGATTGACAAATCAAGCAGAAAGCTTTAGGAATTAAAGTGACCACCCAGGCTGGCTCTTGCTTTCTTTCCATTTTCTTTGCTTTTCTGTACCACTGCCTTCTCAGCTAGCAGCCACTTGCGACACTGACGTCTGTCCAGGTCTGGCCTTTGTGAAAGCAGCTCTTCCTGTACTTAAGAAAGATAAAAAATGAATGTCCCTGGCTCCGGAGGGACTTCCTAATCTGAGCGTTTTCAATTGATTAGGAGCAAGAGATTTACAAAACGTCAGGAGAAAGACAAAGCACCGGGCGTCATTGAGATCACACCACCTGACGCCATGGGAAGCAGAAATTGCTATAAGCTTAAGAGGGAGAAATACAAAATGAAGGCTGAAGTAGTATTTACATTCACCTGACATGTTATTAATTATAAAACCTGAATGTGAGGTATTTATAGTGGAACCGCAGGCCAGCGGAGACATAGCTGGGAATGTCCAACAGTACAAACTCAAGAATAATGCATTAGTTTCTGCTGATTTTTTTAAAATTAAACTGATAAAATTCAATATTCAGAATTATGATTTTGAGACTATGATGTTTTAGCATGTTGTAATACTACAAATAAAGATTTGTGTTTTTGAACCCTGATGGAAGGAGAACAAAGCAGTCCATACCATGGGTGTGTACTACAGCCATACCTGCTACAATCGGGCCTACACAGACACACATCGCGCTGAAGATGGTCAGCTCAGGTTCAAATCAAACACACACACACACGGCACTAGCTGCAGTATGAAGTTTAAAAGAAGGTGGCACTGCTGCGTTTCCCCAAACAGGAGGCACACCTCGTGATTCCCATTACAGTCTATCTGAGTTCAAGGCCAGGGCGCTAATGTTTTAAAGCCATCCGAGACGGGACTCGAATCCCAGCACAGTCACACTCTGTGTAGCGTCTGCAGGTTTTTCCGCTGTAGTCATGTGGGGTTCTTTCCAGGTACTCTGGCTTTCTTTGCACGTCTCAAAGATGGAGTCTTTAGGTTAAGTGCCGTCTCTGTATTAGCCGAGTCGGGGTGCATGCATGTCCTGACAATGGACTGAAGCATCCTTGTGCATGATGGCTGTTGTGAGACAAGGTCTGCATTATTGAGGGATTTCTGAGACTTAGCAAGTTTGTCACATGCTGGTTAACTCTCCCACCTTAAGATTAACACCCACACAAACTCGGAGATCCTATTCACACAACTACTGTATGTATGAGTGAGGCGTAACTGCCAGCCACTCACTAATATTCCACATAAGACCGAATCCATATACGTAGCTGTACATGCCCGTCACTCCTCAGCACTCCATATAGGGACTCACCATCACCAGCACTAGCAAACATACGGAGGAACACTCAAGGGCTCATACACCTGCTGGTTATACGCCACTTACCAACCAATGGTGTCTTACTTCTACTGCACTTGTTCTTCCTGTTGAGGTGCCACCTCTCAGCTTTGACAAACCCTGCAGGATGAACAGCTGGTGATCCCCAATGCACCAGCTGCCTCATACAGTGGAATCTCGGTTTGCGAGAATAATTCGTTCCAGAAACGTGCTCGCAGTCCAAAGCACTCGTATATCAAAGTGAATTTCCCCATAAGAAATAATGGAAACTCAGATGATTCGTTCCACAACCCAAAACTATTCATATAAAAAATGATTAATACAAAATATAAAGTAAAATTACATAAAACAAATTAACCTGCACTTTATCTTTGAAAAGAATCATGGCTGGTGTGAGTGAGTTTCTAAACTCTTGTGGGATTCCACGCAATGGGACGACACGCAGAAGAGCGTCCCAAAGCAATCGCAGGCTCCCAGCGCTGTAGCAGTTCGCCGTAAAAGCGAATCCGAAAATATCGCGGACATGCTATAAGCGCCTGCCGTCAATGGGTGATACAAGGAACAAGGAACGTTATAAACGCGCAGGGCACAGTACTACTTGGCCACGACCCTGCCTGACTGCTGTGTCTGTGTATAGGAGAGTGGCAGATCACGCTACAATAAATAACTGCGCTGTTGCTGTTTCAAGCTGAATAAAGCTGGTGTTGCTAAAGTACTGAGACTCAGCTTCGTGTTTTGGGGTGCAAGATGGGGACTCGCACGTCACAGCACACACGCGCATACACACAGTCACAATGCTGTAGTAAACAGTATACGCTCGTACGGATGTTGACTATATGAGTGAGGCACACCGACTCAGACGGAGAATAGGTGACGATTACCCACAATCCCGCAGCGAGAGAGAGAGAGAGAGAGAGAAGAACCATCAGCTCAGTTGTGATCACATGACGCTCAGCAGACAAAGTGTATACATACTACTCGTATTGCAAGACCTCACTCATCTATCAAGTCAAAATTTATTAAAAATTTTAGCTCGTCTTGCAAAACACTCGTAACCCAAGTTACTCACAAACCGAGTTTCCACTGTACCTGCATTTACTTAATTACTTCAGTCACTCTAGATATAAAGACAATGGATATAATTGTTTAAGCAACATGGTATTTATTAAAGTATAATCATGTCAACAGAAGAAAGTATAATAAAAAAATAAAACAGGCAGCACAATTTGGATATATATATTGTAGCAGTAGGGGGCGGTATTGCTCCCTTGAACCCTCAGGTACCATGCTAAACACCAGGTAAAAGTACAATACTTATTATTTTTATTATAATAATGTGCACTAAGCACCCTCCACTCCTCACTACTCATACAATAATCCAATTAAACAATACCAATCCTCCACTCCCAGACACTTAGCCACCCTTCCTCCCAGCTCAGCTCTCTCGTCTGGGTTTCCCACAGTCTTTTATAGTCCATGACCCAGAAGTGCTCCTGACCCTTGTCCATGTGACTCGTTAGCACTTCCGGGTCGGATGAAAACTCTCCTTCTTCATCCCGGAAGTACGTTGTTTCCTCTGTCGCAGTAATTAAGACGTACTTCCGGGTTATAGGGCACATGTAAGTCCTTGAGCCTCCCTGCAGCGTCCTCTGGACGGCCCCACGGTGTCCATCAGGGTCGGGAATAAAAACTCCATTATCCAGGATTCCCTGCTGGTCTTTGGGGCACTTCCATGCTACAGGGAGGGCTCCATCTAGCGGCCTGGGGGTATTGGCTGGGATGAAAGACCGGCCATCTCCCACAATATATATTATATAGTCGCGGTTAACCAGGGGCCCTGCCTGGCTGGGATGCCAGCTGGATGGGAGGACTGGGGGAGAGAGCATGGAGGGCAGCCCCCATGTGTTGCCTGAGCACCACAGAATCCCGCTGGGCACACTGGGAGTTGGAGTTCACTGCAGCCCTGTTGGTTTCCTGTTCTTGCCACCAGGGGGAGCTGTGGAGGCTGCAGAGCCCTACTTTGTTGGGCTTCTGCCACACCTGGAGTACTTCCAGAACATGCTAGTGGGCCACCTGGAGTGCTCTCGGGTTCGGCTTTAAAGGAGCGAGATGCCACTTCTCTGGGAGCCAGAGTTGGGAGGGAGAGGACGACGCTTGCCAGAGGAGGAGTGGAGGTGACCAAGAGACAGAGAGAAAGCTGAGAGGAAGGCAAAAAAGTGCTGTGTGATGCATTGTATTGTACTGGGCTGCTGAGGAGAATGATTAGGAAACATTTCCCTTTGAAAATAAACTTGTGCCTGGCGTCTGTCTGTGTTAGGTTTGGGTAGTTGGAGTGCCCCCTGCAGGCAACAATATATATATTGTGATGCATGAGTTACTGTTTTGCACTCCAAGAAACAACGCTGAGTCTCAGTACTTTAGAAAAACCAGCTTTATTCCACTTGAAATAGGAATAGCAGCGTTACTTATTGTGGCGGGATCTACACATACACAGGGTTGGGGCCAGGTCAGTGGCCAAGTTATGCTGTTCCCTGCATTTATAATGATGTTCCTTGCATCAGCCATCGGTGACAGGTGCTTATAGCGTGACTGCGATCAGCTCCTAGTTGTTTCCATGGGGTTACGCTGCCACACTGTAAATAAGCGGTTGCCTCGGCGATGGACAAGCAGCCTTTTACAGATGCAGCAATCCGACTTCTACGTGTATTCCCCATTGGGGGGTCCTGGGGAGGGGTCCCAAAAGAGTTCAGAAACCCCACTATATATATATTGTCACACACACGTGCGAGTAGGAGGCAGCTTAAGGGCTTAAGTATTGGTAATGCCATATCAGACCAGGGGGCGGTAGAATGTGCTGACTGTCTTTCTCAGTTCCTTACAGACCGTTCCCAGGAAATCCCACCAGGTTCCGGTGCCATTGATGACATCACTTCCGGTTCCGGCCCTTTTGATGACATCACTTCCTCTCTGTGCCTTTAAAGCTGCCATCTTACCTCCAGCTCATCAGTTCTGTTTTGGACTCAGTCGTGTGAACATCTCTGTTAAACTTTTTCAAACTTTTTGCAGCCGGGATATAATATATGGGTGGCTGCCCCAAACTTTTATAATGTCTGAAGTCTCGTCCTTGTCACAATATGTACTGTGTATATTTATTTATACTGTGCATGCACAGTGCTCAAAAATGAAAGGAACACTTAATCATCCCATTCTAACACGAACTCAATGAAGCTTCAGGGATATCAATCTGTTCAGTTAGGAAGCTGAAGCAATTGGGAATCAACCCACTTTGATGCAAATGAAAGTGACAACAGGGGCACTGGGTAGGCACAGCCCCCCAAAAAGTGACTGTTTTTTTGCAGGTGGTGGCCACAGACAACTGCTCTCTCCTTACCCTTCCTGACTGATTCTTCTCTAGTTTTGCATTTTGCAAGTGTCTTTGTCACTACTGGTAGCATGAGGCATAATCCAGATCCTCCAGGATGGCACATCCATATGTGCCTTCACAAGAATGTCTCAAGGACATGAAGGACATACCAGGAGATGGGCCGTAACATGAAGAGAGCTGGACAGAGCTGTAGAAGGACCCCAGCCCAGTAGCAGGACTGGTATCTGCTCCTTTGTGTGAGGAGGAACAGGAGATAAAAGGACACACACAATGCAAAATATCATGAAAATCGGTTCTGCACAATTGGCAAACAAACAGACAGTTGAGGATTGTATTGATCTAGATTAAATAAGGGCACAGAACGCTTCCCACATCTGGTAATAGGATCGTGCCCAGGAGTGAACTTACAATGCTGCGCTTTAGGGCACATATTAAAGCAAAAGAATTTTTTTTAAAACCACTCCCTTTGATAGTAAACACAATCCAAAGGCATTTTACAGATATAAAATAATGATTTCCATATTTCAACAGTTTAATTGAAGCCCTGAAGGAATCAGTGTGGTGGGAACCAAACTTGTAGACTTGTGGTTAACAGACAAAAGGCGGACAGTCTGTCTGATCGCCAGAATGTTGTTCTTTCGAAATTATGGTGCATGAAAAGGTTTGCAGGTTAACATTCGTAATCAAGTGGCACGATGAATGCCACTGCACCTTCACTGCTCCAGGGCACAAAGTTCTCTTCCTAAGCCTGTGATTTGAACATTTATCCTAGGTACGCATCAACTGTTTTTATTTATTTAGCGATTACTCCGTTTTTCTCCACATTCTTAAAGGTGCATGCAGGTCTGGTTAATTTGAGTCCTGCTTCCAGTTTCCCTAACCGTTGTCATGGATGACCGCCTGGGAATCACCATCCTGCCTCACACTAAAAATTTCCATCTGCAGCTCTGAGAAGCCACCAGGTGAGGGCACCTGACCTGACTACAGCACCCAGAACTGCCCCCCCACCCAGTATAAATCCTGATGGTCTCTAGAGGAGGTTGTCTACTTTTGGGCCTGAAACTTAACCTGCACCATTCCCAAGCTTTCCTATGTGGATCTCTTTTCTTTTGTGACAGCCAACACGCCATAATGTTCTGTTGTTGGTGCCATCGAGCACAGCATTTTGTTTGTTGTTTTGTGTCAATTAAACAGGGACACCCATTCGGTGCCTCAACATGTCGGAGAGGCTTGTGCTATTCTCTTCACCTGGTCACACGTTTGTTTCATTATCAATCCTGGAAACAGTAGATATGTTTGTTTTTTTTGGCAGCTGCAAAAGGACCCATTGTGGACATGTGTGTAAATGTGGGGGTCTCGGGATTGTACAGTTCCTTCAGAAAGTATCCAGGCTCCTTCATTTGTTCCACATTTTGTTTTGTTGCCGCCATGTGCTAAAATCATTTACATTCATTTTTTCCTCGTCACACAACACTCAATACCCCAGAATGAGAAAACAGGAACAGGATTTTAGGATTTTTTGCCAATGTATTAAAAGTGGATTATCGTATTAACACAAGTATTCAAACCCTTCACTAAGTACTTCAGTGAAGACCCTTTGGCGGTGGGTCCAGCTTGACGTCTTCTTGCGTCTGACTCAACAAGCTTCACCCACCTGGATTAGGGGATCTTCTACCATTCTTCTCTGCAGGTCCTCTCTTGCTGGGTCACGTTAGTTGGAGACCACCAGCGCACTGCTATTGTCAGGTCCATCCAGAGATGTTCAGTTGGGTTGCAGTCCAGGCTCTGGCTGGGCCTCTCAAGGACATTCCCAGAGTTATCTCTGAGCCACTCCTGTGTCGTCTTTATTTTGTGCTTAGGGTGATTGTCCTGTTGGTCTGAGGTCCAGAGCGTGTTGGTCTTTTATGACGTGTATCTCTGCACTTTACTCCGTTCAACTTTCCCTCAACCCTGACTAGTCTCCCAGTCACCAATCCTACAGCATGATGCTGCCACCACCATACTTCACTGTTAGGATGTGTAACAAAGCCGCTATACCAGCGCCTGATCCAGCACAGACAGACACAGGAGGCACACTGATAAAACAAATAAATGTTTTATTTTTCTTTTCTTCTGCCTGTGGGTAACGTCTTTCCTGTTCCCACAGGTACAACACAGTCCCAATACAAGCACAATACCACACAATATTTTTATCCTTGTCTTTTTCTCCTCCACTCCACCTCAGCAAGCTTCATCCTCCTCCTCCTGACTCTGGCCGCCGGAGTAATGGCTGCTGGCTCCTTTTATAAGGCACCCAGAAATGTGCCAGGTGCTTGATGACTCATTTCCAGCAGCACTTCTGGGTGTGGCTGAAGGACTATCCATAAGGGCTCAACAACTCCAGCTGCAGCACCCCCTAGAGGCTCCTGCGGATCCCAACAGGACTGCACCAAACTCCAACTCCCAAGAAGCCCTGCGGGAGTCTGAGGCACCACTGCAGCCCAGGGGGGGTTGCCATCTAATGTCCCGGGGGAGGTAACGTACAGGCCACGCTTGCCTCCCTGGTCCTCCCAGCGTGGAGGCGTACGCTACAAATGGTATTGTGCAGGTTGATGAGCGGTGCATGGTTTCCCCCACATGTGGTGTGAAGAAAATCAAATTTCTCAAAGTCCTGACAGTCCTTTTCTAACTCCATGTTTGCTTTCATGTGTTGTTCCATAAAGCCCATATCGGTGGAGCTGTTGTCCTTCTAGAAGGTTCTCCCAAAAACCACACCTTCTCTGAGAGCCACCTCAGAGTGACCAATGGGTTCTTTCTCATCTTCCTTTTCATTCTCCACCATTTGCTCTGTTTCCTATGGCAGCTGGCTCTAAGAAGAGTCACGGTTGTTATAAAGATCTTCCACTTAAGAATGATGGAGGCCACTGTGCTCTTGGGAACCTTTAGCGCTTTGTAGCCTCTCCAGATCTCTGCCTCAACACCACCCACCGGGTCTCTATGCTCAAGGAGATGAAAGCTGTGCTCCAGGCTCAGAAGCCTGTTGGGCTTGGACATGGATGGCGAGCTGTGGATGTGGGCTTGTCTGGTGGCCAGTTGGTCAGGTGGCGGTGGGAACAGATATGGGGTTTGAGACCTGGGTGTCACAATGAGACTTTGGATTGAAATAATTTCCTTGTCCTTTAGAAATCCTTTGATAATGGGGTTTTGAAGGTCCAGGAATCCACTGGCAGTGTTGATGTTGTGTTGCTATGAAATGAGACATGTTCTCCCATGGTGCCATCTTGTTTAACTTGTGGGTGCCACCGTTGTTGATGGTTGCTTAACTGTTGCTGAACTAGATGACCAGGAGTGTGACACACGTGATGCCCCAACTGCGACAATTCTTATGCCATCTATTATTTTGTGTTTTATATTTGTCATTTATTTAGACCGAGATTTGTTTACCCTTTGACATTAAAGAGTTTTTTTCTGCTAATCTCTGTCAAAAAAGACCAATTAAATTCAGGTATAGCAGGTTGGATAATGGATGGATGGATGGATTATATAAGAATACAATGTAAACAAAGTCCAAGGCAGTATATTAGAGAACTGCTGAAACTGAGGACGTGATAATAATTCACAAAAGCACAGAAAAAGTAAGAATAACAATTTGAGTGAAGCTGAACTGCAGAATTGCACTTTAAATATCTGTAAATTCACAATAAAGAACTGCTGGCACATGGCACTCAAAGCAGGTCTCATACTGCGCTCAGAAACACATGTAAATGTTGGTCCCAAGTGGGGAAATATCTGCACAACATTTCCGCAGTTGATAATCTCTGCCAGATGTGATCTTGGATTGGTTTCCATTTGGCAATGCACTCTCTTGTATGCTCATGTGGGTAAGCTGGCACCTGCTGTGCCATCCTGCTCAAACTATGTTAGGAGTATCGTTTACGATGACAGGTCTTCAGTTCTGGCAGCTTTAACTGGAAACAGCATCCAGGAGTGAGACACGGCCTTCAGAAATTAATCATCAGAGATACCGGCCTGCTTCATGCAAGTCAGGGTGACAAAGCGCAAGTGTGTATCCTCACAGCATGGACGCAAAGTAGGAAACGGCCCTCTGTTACATCTCAGCCAGGGCTCATCCCTCTGGCTGCATCTCAAAGTCTTGTGTTCAGTTTTGCATGTAAACGTTACTTTTGTTTATTGTCTGCTTTGTTTTCTATGCTCCATGTGTTATATGGGTGGCCTCAACTGCCAATCACTGCCAGAAACCAAGGGTCTAATGAAGAGAGAGCCCAGTACCAATCCTTGGGGCATCCCGTACTTGCCTGGTGCACCTGTGACATGGCTCCTCTCTGGACACATGGCAGAATGAGCCTGGCAGGTTGGATTCAGCCTATCTGGGAGCAATTCCAAGGTCAGAGAGGGTGGCAAGGAGGACCAGATGGTTGATATTCTCCACAGCAGATGATTGAGAGATCTAGCAGACCCCTCCACTTTATAAGTCTAGAGGGTCTCCCACGGTTCCTGGTGGATCATTTTGAAAGCGCTAGGGAGTTGGTGTGTTACTTGTTGTTTTTGCTCCGCTTTTGCAATTTTGATTCTTTAGATTTGTGTACATTTTTTCTGTTTTTTTTTTACTTCTCTTTTGGATTGTGTAGTAGGATTTGCTTGCTTTGGGTTGTTGGCAAATCCTTTTTGCCTTACGTGCCCTACGGAGCTTCGTGTACATACAGAGCATTTCTGTGATAATAAATCTTTCATTTTATGTACATTCCATGTGGCCCTTTTTGTATCTAGCCAGGGTTTTTGCCAGGATTTCCCCCACTAGTGGATATTTTTGGCAGTGATTTTGGGACTTACGTGCTTTAGAACACTCAGTCATAACTATCATGATACTGGGAGTCCCAGAGCAAGTAAGTCCCAATAATTCCAAAATTAATTTCAATAATGCCCACTGGGATGTGGGCTAGTTGATAAGCCTGTCAAACCCCAGCTAGATATAAAGAGATACGTAGAATTTTCATAAAATAAGTAGATTCATACTTGACTAATAATAAAAATTCCTTACATTTATATAACTCATTTCTCACTACTCAAAACACTGAAATTTCCCCTTGGAATTAATAAAGTATCTATCTATCTATCTATCTATCTATCTATCTATCTATCTATCTATCTATCTATCTATCTATCTATCTACTCTCCACACAGGGAAAGTGAACCCACAATCTCCTCACTGCAAATCAGATGTGCTACCACTGCGCCATCACAATCATTCTGTGAACAACAGCAAGCTCCGTGAAGCACAATGGCAAAATGGAACTGCCTAAAAAGCAAAGGCAATCCAAAGCAAATAAGTCCCAATACAGTATCCAAAAGACAGAGCAAAAAGTTCAAAAATACCAGAAATCCACAAAAGGCACAGCAAAACACAATACAATCGAAATGAACTGCCAGGAACTACGGAAGATGTGGGGGGCGGTTCCTGGTGGTGATTGGCAGGTGGCTCCTCCCCTTGGGGAACCACCCTTAAAACATATGATACATAACACAGGCTATTTATGATTATTACATCTGTAAATTAAAGAATCAAAAATGAACAAAAGTGACATTGAACATAAACTTGAATCGCAGCCAGAGGAGGATCCCACCTGACATTTGACCCATAATACCATGCAGCTGTCTTTGTCAAGGGTTTCCAAATAGTTGAAGATGCAGCTACCAGAAAGGATCTCCAGTAGTTAATGTAATTCATGTTCGAGAAGGGGAATGAGTTGCCTCGAAAGCTTGTACATTGTAATCTGTTCAGTTAGCCAATGAAAGGTGTCATTCACCTTGACTTCTCAATGTATGGTACAACACCCTACTACTAAAAGTGTTAGTGAAATTCAAAATAAACTGCTCACACAAAAAATGTTAAAAAAGTTATAATAATAAACACATAAAAGAGAACATCGCAGAGAACATCTTGTCTTTGATGTTCCGTTTAAGACTCCGTTACATTTCTATATGCTCTTACATACATGAAGACCTAAGTTTGACATACATTCTGCCATGCATGTGCATCTGAGGATCTCCTCACTGGCTCTGTCAAGGTATGTAATGACCCGGCAGACCAGGAGGGGGCACTGCCGCTAATATTACCTTCTTCTCTCCCCGCAGCATCGAGCAACTGCCCGGTGAGGGCACCTGAATCCGCCCTTTCTGGACTCGTGAGAATAAAGCCACCGGATACCTGTAAGGAGGCATCACTAATTGAAGGAAGCTACCGCTACACGGACCTCCGATAGTGACTGCCCAATATCTTTAATTTTCAAAGCCCTAAGCCCAGGCTAGTTTTCCCATCACGACGGGTGTTGTTTTCGTTTACTTTGATTTAAGATTAAACGGGATGACCCCGTTGGCACACAAATCATTAAACATCCTTCTGTCATTCCATCCCACAACCGCATTACATAAGATCAGAAAACTGAATGCCCTTAATGGCTTTCTGTCTAACGGTTTGTGTTTCTCTTTGGCTGTCTCACTACAATCTGTGATCATCATTATTGCCACACAGGGCCAGAGCTAAATATTAAGAACATTCCATTAACTTTTTAGCTCATGGGGGGGAAAAACCAAATCTTACATTATCCATGTCATAGTTTCTTAAATTCACAGGTTGATGCCGTTTGGGTAGCACAGGTTCATGACTTAGCGTTGTATTCAACTGGAAAGGTTGCGTACGTTTTGTAAATTGTCTCACGACGAGTCTCCGTTGGCAGTTTAAGTAATCGACATTGCCCCACCATGACCGTCGGTGGTCAATCTCCATGGGGACTCCCCCCAACACTAAGAAAAGCAAAAGTGTCAGAACCACTGATCTATGTGAAAGCTCCATTCTGTTCAAATCAAGGAACGACTTATGTGGATTTACCATTAATGCTAACTTAAAAGACCAGACAGTCCATCGCAGGGGGCACTGTCCCACTGGCATAGGTGCCATGTTCTGAAATGCATTGAGGCGTTCAATTTACAGTATAGATGCATGTCCATAATAGATCACACAGGCATGCCTGGCGCACTTGCTCCCCTCGATTTTCAAGTCTCCTTACGGTAACTAGCACTTTGGTGGGTTGCATCTTTACACGTATCATTTTTGTCTGAATTTGTACCTTCTGCATTACAATTTTGGTCTTCCTGAGTCGTGGATAACTGTACTGATGAAAATGTACTTAGTCAACTGACACACGTATCCATGTGTTTTAAGTATTTCCTTTGGCCTGCTCATTTTTGTTCCATTCATAGCAATAATTTTTCCTTAACTAATGTCGTAATCTAATTAAGCTTGCGTCAGGGTAGCACAGAAGACCAAAACAAGTGGGCTGACGACACGGAGAACAAGCAGATGGGTGTCGTCCATTGTGTGAGATTGCTGAGATGGAAAGAAACAAAGTGCTTCTAAAAGTCACGTATAATAAATGGACATGCTGAGTATATGCAGGCTGTGTCGAATGTCCGAAATATTCGGGGTGCTTGATGGAGCTGGTGCTTACGCCCACTGTGCCAATCAGCCCAACCTGTGTGTTTTGGGGTATCTGAGAGAAAAGTAAATCAACTGCAGGAGAAACCCACACGGGCACAGGGAGAGCATGCAAACTCCATACAGAAAGACAACGGACAAGAGTGAGATCTGAACACAAAACACCCGCTCTATGAGGGGACAGCTCAAGGGCACTACCAATGGTAATCGCCTGCCACTCCAGGGGATGGCGCTGTGTGGTTATGCCATCTGCAGATCAGAGGATTGACGGCTTTAACACCTCCGACGTCACTTCCAGTGTCCATTACCCTGGACCTGCCTCTTCCTGCCAGAAATCTGCCATCTTTTATGAACGCGCATCTGTGAAAACTTCTCTGCAGTTGTTGGGTGCTTTCTTTTGTTTGCAATCATTTGATTATATGGGGTCACCAAGGTGGTACCCCAACTTTTTATCGGGGTCTTGTCTTTTTCTTACAGGCAGCACTGCTAATCACGGTGCCATCATATGAGCTACAATTCAATCAAACTGTAACAAATACAATCTGGGTGATTTTACAGTACAGTAAAGAACAAAACTCCAAATTAGGCACAAAATGGCTGCCATCTTTGGAGTGCCAGCAGCACAGTGGTAGGCTGGGTGGCCTCACAGTTCCAAGAAGATGGGTTCAGATATCTCATCAGGTGGCTTGTGTCTCAATGTGGGTCTGTGATGGCCCCTTGTGAATGTCAAGCACAGCACACCTCAGACCCCTCGATGAACAATGTGGGCTTAGGAAATGGACAGAGAGGCAAATAACAAAAAGGAGTAACTGACTGAAACAGCATGTCGGCACCGAGTTTAGCGTTGCTAACTCACACCTGCTGGGTTCAATTCCAGGCTTGTGAGGAGTTTGCAAGACCTCCCTTTGTCCGTGTGGGGGGCTTCTTTCTGAGTAGTTTGGTTGCCCTCTTTCTTGTTGCTGTAAGCTCAATATGACTTTGTGTGTCCTGCAATGGATGGGCACCCTAGCCAGGGTTCGTTCCTGCCTTACGCCCAATGCTGCACAAACAGTCTGCCCCCCAACAACCTTGAAATGAGTAAGTGGGTTAGAAAAGGGATGGATGGTACACTCGGCCTTTTACCAAAGCCAGCACTGCGGGCAACTGAAGACAACTGTGGGCAGGAGTCCACTGCAGAGAGGAGGACATCCTGTCAGTCCACACACAATGAGACGGTGTAATTCATCAACCTCTTTAGAAACCTGAGCCACAAGTAAACAAACTCCAGGTGGAGACCACTAAGGCCGTGCCTGGAGCCCAAACAACAGGAGGCAGCTCCGCGACTTGTTAGGCTACTAGTTGGACCGGTTATTACATTCCAGAAAAAGCAAACTTTGAAAAAGAAATAACTTAAAATGAACCAGCAGTAAAAATTATGACTGCGTCCTTTACATACACCCACAGGGCCAAGGTGGGACCACCAATGACCCTCAGGGAGAGGAAAGTGAGAAGACAACAAGGCAGATCAGCAGAGACACCAGGAGAACATGCAGGCGCCACACAGGCAGTGTCAATGTCAATGGATTTTATAGAACCTTAAATAACCAGAATTAAACCAAAGTGCTGTACGTCATGATAGATAGATAGATAGATAGATAGATAGATAGATAGATAGATAGATAGATAGATAGATAGATAGATAGATAGATAGATAGATAGATAGATAGATAGATAATGAAAGGCACTATATAATGATAGATAGATAGATAGATAGATAGATAGATAGATAGATAGATAGATAGATAGATAGATAGATAGATAGATAGATAGATAGATAGATAGATAGATAGATAGATAGATAGATAGATAATGAAAGGCACTATATAATGATAGATAGATAGATAGATAGATAGATAGATAGATAGATAGATAGATAGATAGATAGATAGATAGATAGATAGATAGATAGATAGATAGATAGATAGATAGAAAAGGCAGTATATGAAAGATAAATAGTTAGATCAGCATAGAAAATGTGCTATATAAATACTTGCATTACCCAACTTGGTTAATATTATTGGTAAACACCAAATCAAAGTAAAATAAACTCTTTACAGTATCTATCTATCTATCTATCTATCTATCTATCTATCTATCTATCTATCTATCTATCTATCTATCTATCTATCTATCTATCTATCTATAGTGCCTTTCATTATCTATCTATCTATCTATCTATCTATCTATCTATCTATCTATCTATCTATCTATCTATCTATCTATCTATCTATCTATCTATCTATCTATCTATAGTGCCTTTCATTATCTATCTATCTATCTATCTATCTATCTATCTATCTATCTATCTATCTATCTATCTATCTATCTATCTATCTATCTATCTATCTATCTATCATTTGGAGCCTTCCATATCTCCATTTTATAGTATATGTCTATCTGTAATTTTGTCTTTCATGACCAAATTTCTCCAGCAGACCTTGTGTTAGGATATAACGGGCTGGATAATGGATGGATGCCCATTTGTTACCTTATATAGTGTATGCTGATAATGAAGTGCTTTTATCTATCTATCTATCTATCTATCTATCTATCTATCTATCTATCTATCTATCTATCTATCTATCTATCTATCTATCTATCTATCTATCTATCTATCTATCTATCTATCTATCTATCTATCTATCTATCTATCTATCTATCTATCTATCTATCTATCTATGTAATGAGTGTCTGTAAAAAGCCAGATTCCTCTCCTGGGGACACATAAAGTTCTGTCTAAACTAATCTTATTTTTTATTATACCCTCGCCCCCCCACTTCAGTGTATGTTCCTGCTGTCACACTGATGCCACTGTATTTGCCTCTTCTGATACAAGGTGATAATATAAACAGTCAGGCACTGCAGTACTTAAGTGTTAATCCTTCACTTCATTAAGCAGCGCTGCATTTTGCCCCCGGTGTTAAATCCGCACTTGCCCATTCTTGCTCTGTAGGGTGCACAGCTCAGCACAGATGCAGCTGATAAAATGTGAATGCCTTCCTAAATAATGTCTGGATGATGTTTTCCCAGAGGCCTGCCTTCACATACAGTATCTTCCCTAAGTATGTTTTGGCTAAAGGCTCACTTGCTCGCACTCGGTGGAGTGGCACAGCGGTGACCCCGGACTGTAGACCCCTCAGGTGCTGGTTCACCTCTCCCTCGCCCGGTGCTCCATACTGCACAGATGTACTGCACGCTGAACTTGTCAGCCATGATGGATGAAGGCCTCAGCAAAGCATACAGTGGTGTCACACAATGTAGTACGGTTTGTTCTTTAACTCCTTTATCTATATATGATCCCAACAGATTTTCTGCTCTCATACCTTTTTGTTTTGCTTTTCATTCTCACTAATTTGTTAAATTAAAGCCCATTTCAGCTAATTTGAAGCAGGGCCAGTTTTCAGCACATGTATATCAGTACCAATACATAGATAACATTAAGTGCAGAGGGGGCACAGACTCAGTAACGACTTGTGACAAATACAACCCACCCTGAAAAGAAAGTGCAGCAGCAGAGCTTTGGGGGCCCGTAGCACATTTCAAATTTGGGGGCCCTTTTGGTCTGCATCATCTGAAGTTTAGATTCTGAACAGTTCAAACCAGACTAAATAATTATTTTACTCTCGATTATAATAAGAATCTTATAATATTTATGTGAATTTTATGTGTTGGGCCCCTAAAGTTTTGTTGTGTAAGAAATTTACAGTTTAAAAACGTAAAGATAATATTTTTAAAGACCAGTTTTTCAATGCTACACTTTTTCATTAAATATTGGGTCCACCATTTGGGGGCCCCCGAAATTGTGGGGCCCGTAGCATATGCTACATGTGCCTATTGGTTAATCCGGCACTGTGCAGCAGCAAGTGGTTACTTGAACACATGGAGACGGAGCAGTAAAATCCCATCCCACTCGACCCACCAGTGACTCACCATGTCACCCCGAGCGAGTCACATAGGCTGCCTGTGCTCCATGAAGAAATCTGGAAAGAAGAGGGTACCCACCTGACTAGGCCTCAAACATCTCACAGGCGCCAGGTTTTGATTCAAATGTTGTGGCCAGTAGGGGTCGCTCTTGTGCTGACCTGAACCCAAAATCAAGCTAAGGAAGCCGTGGTAGGAAAGAAGAAAAGAATTTATTCCAAACGTAAATAATACTGGAACTTACTGACTTCCTTTGTCTTCTCCCATCATGCATTATGGCGTTGGAGTCCTGAGCCGTTGATCACATTGCTTTCTGTCTTCTGCCAGGATCTTCACTTGTTCCATGGTCACCCCTCTCTTTCTGGCTGCCGCTTCTTTCTTTCAGTACCCCTCAAGGTCTTCTCCTCGGTCTTTTCCCTTCCCTTTCCTCTCAGACACCTTTTTGGAATCCTTGTTTCTCTCATCCTCATTATACGTCCATTCCACTGTAGCTGCCTCACGTCTCTGGTTTCCATGAGTTGCCATTGCCTGGTTATTTTGCGCCCTGGGCCGAGCTTCTTAGTGTGCCAGCCGACTGTTAAGTAGCTAACCCATGCGGCCCACCTTATGATCTGCGCCCTAGGTGAATACCTGATTTGTCTTAATGATGGCACCGGCCCTGGCATTTCCAGTTCTTCACCGATTCCTATTTCTTATCCCGTCTCTTTTAGTTTTACTGACCTCACGCCTCAAACACTTCACTTCAGCTCCTGTTATTTCAGATCTTTGTCTGTCCAGCTCTACCTAAGACTCGCAGTGTAACCTACGGCTGCTCCATGCAGACGCACTGTCACCTTCATATTTAATTCTTTCTTCCATATGAGAGGGTTATTAATTTGATAATATACTTTTTTTCCAGGTTTATTCTGTTTATTATCTGCCTCTCCATCTTTACTTATTGTTACCTCCTGATACTCCTACTTTGACACGTTTTCTAGCCTATCTGTTCCCTTTATCTGTTCATTTTTCTTTTCTTGTTTTTCATTCCTTTACTTTTCTCTCCATATATTATCACCTCTTTTTGCTGCTAGCTTGCTCTTCCTTGTTATTCATTTCCATTGTAACTGTTGCTCACTTACTGCAATTAAAATATCATCAGCATGGATCAGATCAATCCTGGCTCAATACCGGATTTCATTTCCAGCATCCCAGGCCCATCTTACTCATGTTATTTACAGTATATAATTCCTACACATCACAAGGCTATCTCCCAGCTTGATGCCGTTTTCTTTTGTAGACACCCCAGAGGATGGTTGGGCGTCCCTCCCAATACGAAGGGGAAATCCTTACCTGGCTGGGATGGGGGCAACACCCAGCCAGGACGCCTGATGATTTCTATGCAACAAGAACTTGCAGTAGAGGACGGCAGGGAGCAGTTCATCCCCAGTGTCCCTCAAACAGAGTCCTAGTTGGGACACCCGCAGGGCTGTATGGGAGTTGGGAGTCCTGTAGGGGTCTCTGGCAGACGATAGAGGGCACTGCTGGGTGAGGGCCTCCTTGGACGTGTTTCCAACTGGCCACGGAAGTACTGCTGGGTCCGCAATAAAAGAGACCATGCTGCCTTGTCAAGGCGAGTCAGAGCTGGGAGGAAGGAAGGCAACACTCGACTGGAGGAGAGCAGAGCTGTGGTGGTGGTGAGGAGGCAGAGGAGAGGAGGACAAAGGCAGAAGAAACTTGAGTTTGCGTTTACAAGGTATTTGTAATCAACACCCCCTTTATTTGAACCCGGGACTGTCTTGTGTGTTCGTGATTGGGGCTCACTGGCGCCCCCTAGCCTTCACACCTTATTCCACTGTTCTGATGTTTGCAGATTTAAGCGTACCATTCATACACATTGATAATTTAATACTTCCAATGATCCTTTTAAATTTTTCTGGCAGTTCCATTGCATTTACTGCTTCCCATATACAGTGGGGATCAAAATCAGAGAACAACTTGCAGCTCCCTAAATTTCAAAATCACTGCTTATACCTATTTGAAGTTATCCTAACTAGAATAGAAGAGTGTTTTTTAACCGTATTTCATAATTTTAGTATATTCTGAAGCACAACTTGAATGAGAAATTTGAAGACGTACTCTGATCCAAATGACAGAACACTCTCAGATACGTCCCAGTTGTTGGTGTTAATCTGGCACTAACTGGTGCTAATTTCCTTAATTATCTGACAAGCCCTATTTATCTGGCCGCACTCCTAATTATTTTGCAATATGGCGTGCCACTCAAGGGTGACTGAAACAGCAGGTTGTCCTGAAGACGGCCAAAGGTCTAACCCTTTGTCGGGAATTAATTGATTCTTCACCACAAAAAATAAAGAGTTGGGGAATGACCCCGTGTAATGTCCAGTGGACAAAGCAAAAGAAAATATGTGAAAAACGATCCAAATACTTCAAGAAAGTAATTGACCAATGGCAACAGAAAAAATGGTGTTTTTAATACAGAACAAAATGGCTGAAGGAAATGATGTGGCTGGAGATGATGTCATCATTTGGAGACCGGAAGTGTTGTTGTTATAGTGGTGGTGGAAGTGACGTCAAAGGGTGACCAGAAGTGACGACATCTTTGACATCATCATCAGGGGACTGGAATTGACGTTTTGTGGAAGTGATGTTGGGCAGCCATCTTGGAAATCCGGAAGTGGAGCGGGTGAGTAAAATGGATTATTTGTCTTCTTCTAGTCTGATGAAAAGTAGAGAGCGGCATTAGTACCATAAATCAACCCTTCATCTTGTGATGTTTCATTCACCTCAGGGCTTGTTGACTGCCTCCTAAGTGCAAGTGTGCGTCATCTTTTAGCTATTGCAAGAGAAGTTGGTCGTTCCAAGTCTGTGATTTCTCTAATATTGCAGCTTTACAGTGACACTAATTTATTCAAGTCCCCCAAAAATGCTTGTTGTCCACGTAAGACAAATGCACAAGAGGACGGGATAATATGGAGACTCCCAATGGGGAGTTGGTTCAACACTACAGCTGGAATTGCTCGCCAGTTCATCACTTCACAGGGTATAAGGGTCTGTCTCGGCATACAGCGTCTCGCCATTTAAGAAGATTCGGACTGAAAGCCCATACTGCAGTGACCAAGCCTGTCATCAGCAGAAAGAATCAAAAAGGTTAGACTAACCTTTGCTGAGGATCACATTGTGTGGACAGAGGAGAACTGGTCCAGAGTTCAGTTTAGTGATAAGAGCAAGTTTAACTTTTTTGGGACTGATGTGAAATATAATGTTCTGCATCAAACTGGGGAAAGACTGAACCCAAAGTGCGTAAATTTTGGAAGGACAGAGTGTCGTGGTTTGCGGGATGTTTTCTGCAGCAGGTCTTGGGCCTCTTATCCAGCTAAGTGGCATGATGACTGCATCAGAACCTCATTCAGAAACTTACAGTTTCTTCCCTGCAATCACCTCCCAATCATCCCATACTTTTCATGCTAGACAATTGCCCACATCTCACTGCAAAACAGGTAAAGCAGTTCATTAAAGCTAACAACATTGAAATACTGAAATGGGCAGCCCAGAGTCCAGATCTAAACCTAATCGAGAATCACTGGAAAATCCTTGGCTACAAAGTTAGGCTAATAAACCATTACATTTTTTGAACTGTGGAAGGCACTGGAAGAAGAGGGGACCAAGATCAGAGCAGTTTGAGAAACTAGTAATGTCCTCTGGGTGCAGATGTTCTGAAGTCATTCAAAGCAAGGGCCTCTATACTTCCTACTAATTATTGAAACCTGTAACCCCCCAAATGTTTTAGTTGTAATCTTCTTTTCTGCTGCAATGCTAGCTGTTCTCTAATCTTCATCACTGTGCTTTTCACAAAATAAAAGTTTTTGTTGAAATGTCTTGCACATTTTGTAAAACATGCTATTAGAACACTGATATCATCTAGGTAAGGCTGCTCTTTAGCATTTAATATAATAATCCCTGACATATTGCTAAGGAAGCTGACAGACTTGGGGCTTAGGGCTCCCCTCCTATACCCACACCTTGATAAAGGACTTTCTGACAAACAGCACCCCTAAAGGGTTAAACTTGGCCCTCATGTCTTGTCTTCCCTTCTGCTCAGCACAGGATCTCCACAAGGCTGCGTGCTGAGCCCACTATTTTACTCTCTCTACACCAATGACTGCACCCCAATCCATCCCACAAATACTATCATTAGATCTGCAGACGACGCCACTGTTATGGGGCTCATATCAGAAGGAGATGAGTCGGCCTACAGAGACGAGGTCCAGGGATGGACAAAATAATAACATAATACCTGTGAGAGCTAGCCCGAACACCATCAGACTGACACCAATACTATTATAAAACACACGCTTTTACTTACAAAAATCCCCAACACAGTCCCGCACAGCACACAGTGCTCCCGCACCATTCACCTCAAATCACGGGCCTTTTAACATCCGTGGGCCGCCTTTCTTCCTCCTCCAGCACCCGACTCTCACTCCCGACTGTAGGAAGGCAGCCCCTTTTATAGTCACTCGGATGTGCTCCAGGTGCTCACTGATGTCCTTCTGGTGGTACTTCCTGGTGTGGTGGAAGTGCCGCATGAGCACCCGGAAGCACTCCGGGCGTCCCTGGAAGGTTCTTCCTCCACCTTCCCAGGTGTGGCGGAAGTGCAGATCTCCCAGGCTCTATGAGGCTTGGGGCACCCCCTGGCGGTGGCCACGGGCCCAATGGGTTTGAGCCTTCTCAGTCCGTCCCTGTGGTCCCCACACTAACCAGGATGGTTGCCCCCTCTTGATCCTGGGGGATGTATAGACTGCCTTCCGGTCCTTCCAGACGTCCCGACTGGATCTGACCCCCAGCCTCCTGCCATACACTGAACACCACAAAAACCATGGAACTCATTCTGGACTTTAGAAAAGACAGCACAGAACTAGTTCCGCTCTTCATCAACGGAGACCATGTGGAAAGGGTGTACACCTTCAAATTCCTGGGAACCCACATTTCCGAGAATGTTTTCCTGGTCTGAGAACATCACAGCAATGGTCAATAATGCGCATCAGAGAGTGCAGTTTGTGAGAGTGCTCAGGAAAACAACTTGGGAGCAAAAACTTTTTATTGTTCAGCCATCGAGAGCATCACAGTATGGCACACCGAATGCACAGAAACAGACAAGATGGCTCGCCAGAGAGTCATAAACTCAGCTTAAAAAAAATCACAGGCTGCTGCCTGCCCTCCCAGAAAGTCAATGGCCGCTCTCGCTGTCCCACCGGAGCCTCAAATATCCTTAAGGATCCTTCACACCCTGGTCACTGTTACCCTCTGGTTAGCGTTGCAGATCTTTGAAAGTACGGACTGATAGATTCAGAAACAGTTTCTATCCAATGGCCATAAATGCATTGAACAAAAATGAGCAAATTAAGGAGGGTTAAATAATTGTTGGTCAGTGCTGGGAAACAGACTCATACATACATACTGCTGCTGCTGTCCTCGTGCAGCGACATCCCAGTGAAGTGCTATTATTTATTATTTATTGTTAGGATATAGCAGGTTGGCTAATGACTGACTGACTGTACTACAACTGGTTTCATCTTTGATCTCATTTCATTTTGATCACCACTGCGTCAAATGCTGCTTTTAAATCACAAAATGCCAGGAATACAAGGGGATATCCAAAAGTAACTGGAATCTGTACACGGTGTATAATCTCAACTGGGTGTAGCATAATTACTGTATTCTGTGGCCATCTGCCAAGTAGCGTTGCTCTGTATTGTTTGCATGCCATTCCATGTCGGCTTTTCTTGGTGCTTATTAAACGTGTTCTGCAATTTTTGTTATGGGTGATCATAAAGAACAGCGAGTCTGACTTAACTTTTGTTTTCTCTTTGGGAAAACAGCTGCTGGGACTCACTACTGTACTGTAGTGATGCATGAAACAGCTTTTCAAGAGGAAGCTTTACGTAAAACACAGGTCAACGAGTGGTTTTCGCGTTTCACACGAGGGGAAATGTCACTCGAAGACCAACCAATTCAATAATTAGGAAAGACGAAAATCTCGAAAAAGTTCACAAATCAATTTATGGAGATCGTCGTCGGAATTTTGAAGAGATTTCTGAATTGACTTGTGTGTCTTGGAGTTCTCGCCGCCCTCCCTACTTGCCTGATCTTTGCTCCGTGTGACTTTTTCTCATTCCCGATTTTCAAAAGAGAACTCAAAGGAAAGCGTTTTTGTACCACGGAGGAAGTCGAAGAAAAATCACCGCAGACCTTGGACAACGTTCCTCTTCGCCAATTCTGAAAATGTTTCCACCAGTGGGAAACCATTTATTCACATGGAGAGTACTTTGAAGGAGACTAAAGTTTCATCCATCCATCCCGCTATATCCTAACTACAGGGTCACGGGGGTCTGCTGGAGCCAATCCCAGCCAATACAGAGCACAAGGCAGGAAACAAACCCCGGGCAGGGCGCCAGCCCACCCACACAAGGGACAATGTAGAATCGCCAATGCACCTAACATGTGCAGTATGTCTTTGGACTGTGGGAGGAAACCGGAGTGCCCGGAGGAAACCCACGCAGACACGGGGAGAACATGCAAACTAAATGCTGGGAGGACCCGGGAAGCGAACCCGGGTCTCCTAACTGCGAGGCAGAAGGGGCCTGAGTTGCCTCGAAAGCTTGCATATTGTAATCTTTTTAGTTAGCCAATAAAAGGTGTCATTTTGCTTGGCTTTTCTCTACATTCATAATGGCTAACACGGTACAACACCCTAGTACTATAATGTGTTGGGTAACTTTAGGCAGGCAGTGTGTTGTAGTGGACTTCAAGTCCTGAGGTTGTGGGTTCAAATCCCACTACTGAGCAGGTCACTTCACTTGCCTGGACTCTATTTGAAAAGAAAAGAGAGATGTAACCAAATGTATGTAAAATGTTGTACGTCACCTTGAATGAAATACGTCAGGTGAATAATAATAAAAAGCGTTTTGAATACGGATGATGCTGGTGGCATTAAAAAGGCTCACCAGCTGAACCCGGCCTGCGGGCCTTGAGTACGACACTCCTGATACAAAGACAACAACCAGGTGCAGGGCTACCTGTGAAGAACGCAGATCTTTGTAAATTCCAGATAGAGCTGAGAGCTAAACTGCTCTTGACAAACAGGACGCTGTCACCATTAACACACGTCAGTCACCGAGCGCCTTTCCCACCCTCAAGGGATGGGACCAGTCATACCAGGGCATGAATTCGAATTACTGACATACTTACAGTTATAGTGTTTGCTTTGCAGGTGGGGTTCCGGCCCTTCATGTGATTTGCTTGGGGCTACACAGCGGGGCAGTGGCAGGGACCGCCCGTCTTTAACTGGATCAGTGGGTGGGAGGACAAGCAATCCAAGGCAGGCGGTGTGGAGCGGAAGCTAAGGACTGAGCCAGGTCTTCACAGAGTGTCACCGAGCAAATCCCTTAATTTGCAATCTAACTGATTGTTTCATTGTGATATGAAGGTTCGCAGGCTAAAGATTACATCTGAGCAGGTTACTGTAAAGCCTGACACAGGCTGGCATGGGGACACGGCGGTTAGTGCTGTTCTCTCACCGGCCCTGGGTTCAGCTCCATCCCAGTCACTTTGTGGATTTTCTTTGATTGAAATCTATAAAAGCCCCATGGGGACAAATTAAGTTCAATCTATTTATTTATCTTTGATTTGTGTTGGAGTGGCATCTCATTCGGGGTTGGCTCCTGCTTTGTGCCCAGTGCTGCCTACAAACCTGCATAAGGAAAATGTCTCTGGTGACTCAAAATGAGCCGGACATGAAGAACTGACAGCCCACTCAGGACTGGCTTGTGTTCTGCACTACGTGTTGTTGGCACAGACTGCAAGTCCTCTTGAAAGAAGAGTGCTTCCAAAGAGCAAAGCACACGTTTATTTAAAACATTTTGGACCCACAGTAGAACCACCATGTCTAGGCTCACAGGTCAGGTTAGGTTGGGGAGCATGCACTGGTACTGCAGCACCCACCACATGATGATACAGCTCGGGATCCAGGTTAGCAGCCCCCTAGGCAGACATGTGGTCCAGTCCCACCCTCTGGAAATGACCCTCTATCTGCTGCAGCCTGGTGTAATGGGGGCATCCCCTTGGCCTGGTCCAGTCACTTGGTCCTCAACAATGAGGACCACCCTTAGGGAATCACGCCACATGGCCGTAGTGCCGTAACTGACGCTCTCTCACAATGCAGGTAATGTGCCTCATTTGGGACTCTGTGAGCAACACAAAGTCAAACCAGCGGGACACAAGGGGTCCCCGAAGAGACACGAGGAGTCCAGTGTTCATCTCAGGTCTAACATGTCTAACAACAATATAGCAAGACAGGAAGCACCAGGACTCTAAAGACTTGGACCTTCGTCCTTTTGCAGAGATATCAGGAGCGCCACACACCCCTTTGTAGTGACCTCATGACCCCCCATGCTCTCCCAATCCATCTACTGACTTCATAGGAAGAGCCACAAGAGACATGAATGTCACTGCCGAGGTAAGTAAACCTCTCAACAAGGTCGACACTCTCTCCGCAGACAGACACACTGCTGTGCCCAAGAGGTCATTAAAGGCCTGGATCTTGGTTTTTATCCAGGACACTCACAAGCCCTGTCACTCAGACTCCTCACTCAGTCTCTCGAGCGCCCCGATCAGAGCCTCCATTGACTCCACGAAGATCACAGCATCATCAGCAAAGTCAAGAGCAGTGAATCTCTCTTCACTAACAGATGCCCCACAGCTACTGGACCCCACGACTTTACCTAACACCCAGTATATGCAAG
Source organism: Erpetoichthys calabaricus (assembly GCF_900747795.2). Taxonomy (NCBI): domain Eukaryota; kingdom Metazoa; phylum Chordata; class Cladistia; order Polypteriformes; family Polypteridae; genus Erpetoichthys; species Erpetoichthys calabaricus. The sequence continues at coordinate 81,820,390 of NC_041409.2, forward strand.
CCCTGAACAGAGCAGGAGCAAAAACACACCCCTGACGAACCGCAGAATCAACTGGGAAAAACGCAGGGGTCCTGCCTCCTCTCTGCACAGCACTGACAGTACCAGTGACAGGCCGGCCATGATACTCAGCAACCTTGAGGGGATCCCACGAAGTCTCAGGATGTCCCACAGGGCAGCTCAGTCAACTGAGTCAGATGCTTTACAAAAATCGACAAAGGCTGCAAAGAAACGCTGCCGATATTCACGTTTGCGTTCCATTAGAACCCTCGATAAAATAAAGCAGTTCACGTTTTCCTTATCATAAACAGTATAATAATTTACTGATTAAGGTTGTCACAATAAAAAATTTCAAACTTCAAATGTCATCAGCAATAAAGAAACAATGACTCCAGGACGCTGGCCTAAGAGGCAGAATTGCAAAGAAAAGGCCGCATCTGAAACTGGCAAATACAAAGAGAGGATTAAAAGGGCCAAAAGAATGCAGATGGGAAAAGAGGATTGTGGACAGCATCCCGGAGTCATATTTTCTCTGTTGCAGACAACACTAGGATTTGATTTGTATTTAAAGAAACAGCCCACTGAGGACTTGTAAGGTGTGTGTTTCTCAAACTACACACTCTGACGCCCTTATCATCATATGCACTTGTGAGTCTGGGCCTTTTCTATCCTGTTTAGTTCCAGTGTGCTCTCCCTTCTCAAGACAGCAATAGATAGATAGATAGATAGATAGATAGATAGATAGATAGATAGATAGATAGATAGATAGATAGATAGATAGATAGATAGATAGATAGATAGATAGATAGATAGGAAAGGCACTATATAATAGATAGATAGATAGATAGATAGATAGATAGATAGATAGATAGATAGATAGATAGATAGATAGATATGAAAGGTACTATATGATAGATAGATAGATAGATAGATAGATAGATAGATAGATAGATAGATAGATAGATAGATAGATAGATAGATAGATAGATATGAAAGGTACTATATGATAGATAGATAGATAGATAGATAGATAGATAGATAGATAGATAGATAGATAGATAGATAGATAGATAGATACTTTATTAATCCCAATGGGAAATTCACAATGGACACCTGTGTGGGAAATCTTCAGTTTCTTGGCCATCTGTCACATTGAACTGACTTCATTGTGAAAAAGAGAAAACAAAAAGACTGACGTGTTTCTTGAGAATGCGGTTTCATTCTTTTTGGCCATTTTTGAACCCAGAGCTAAACTTTAGAAAAGCCAGCGCCTTAAAATTTCAAGTGAACAGAATGCCAGGTGTCAGCGGTGCTGATGCAATCACAAAGTTTTCTCTAACAACCGATTAGCATTTAAAATGACTAATGACGGATAAAGACACCGAAGGAATGGCTGCTTCAAATGGAGATTGGCAGTCATGTAGGAATAGTAAATTAGAAATTGGTCATTTCAAGCAGCAATAGCCGTTAGCAACACTACCAATTTCTAGGTTGTAATTAAAATAAATTTATTGGTAACTTGATTTTAAAAACTTATCAATTTCTATCAAAATCATGAAACTTTCTGTGTCCAAACGTTTGGCAGTGTAAAATTGACTGAGGCAGGATTGTAACAATTGTTTCTATAAGATAGGAATTCACCTCCAACCGAACAACAGAAATGCACATCTGCTACTTCAGGTGGTTACTGTTGAAACATCCTGTGCATCACACGATCACATGCATACCGTAATACAGCAAGCCGCAGACTCCGACAGGTTTTAAGTTACATAATAAAATAAACGGATTAAAAATAGTCTAAAAAGAGTAATGGGAATTGCATTTCATTGCATGCTAACAATAAAATCCTGCGTGAAGAAGAAAACAAAAACATCTATTGACAGTCTGAAACCGAATACGTTCGATTCAAACTAGGGGTGTAAGCACAATTTTTTATTTAATAAGTTTGATCAATTGAATATAACAGACCAATACATATTGGCTTACTTTATTATTAGCTTACTACACTTTACAAACGTAAAGAAACGGTAGAGCCAGCCTTGCCGTTTTCCTCCTGTCTGACGCAATTTTCCTCGGGCTTGCTTGCTCTGGTACAAGCACGAAACACTCGGGGACATTGCATCAGATTCAGCGAATCGGAAAGCGCCGCCCCTTAAGCAGCGCTTGATTGGTCAAACTTGCCAAATTGTCCCGCTTTTCCTGATCATGATTGGTTCGCCGGTCACTGCCGAATGACAGACAGACGACAACATTTACACGTGCGAGAAGACGGCTTTATAAAGGCAAGAAAGAAGAACGCAGAGTTTCAAAGATATGAAAGTCTAGAAAGAGACGAGTTGGTTAAAAAAACAACGGACTCGGCGCCGTGCCTGACATCCGCAAAAGAATCGTCTCATTTAAAACTTAATTATCTTTAAGTCAATAGATAAGATAATACAAAAGGACAAAAAATGAAGCTCAGTGATATTCTGAATGAAAAATCCAGTTTGTGGATATTTGGGTATGGGTCGCTTGTTTGGAGACCGGATTTCAAATACAGCAGAAGCAAAGTTGGCTACGTTAACGGATACAGCAGGCGATTCTGGCACGGAGATAACTTTCATCGGGGCACCGACCAAATGGTAAGTTTTACGTTTGTATCAGCATATGGTGCCTTTCACCTAGCAGGTCCATACTGTATTTACTGGACAAATAAATAATGTGTGATTCAAAGGCATATAAATAAATGTGGTGAAATACAAAAACGCGAGCTTTATTTTGATCTCCGTTGCCTTTCACTGTGTTCTCCACAACGCAGAACCACCCAGCTTCAGGTAAGCTGATGTAAGGTTACGCTGGGCAGAATGATGCAATACGGGCAGCCAGGCCGGGCCAATGCGGTGGGATCTCCCGCTTCCGCCGGACGGCTTGGCTTTTGCAGACTGATGCGGAGATTCGAGATCCGCGGTCTGTCTTCCCGTGTCTCGTCGTGGTTTTGTCTAATCGCGTCTCGTATCTTTTCTGTTCCCTTACAGCTTGGCCGTGTGGTGACTCTGGTGGAAGACGATGATGTAAGTATTGACGTCACGCATTTGTTCTTTCCTTTTTCGGAAACTGCGTTTAGTGCAAATGGTCTTCAAAGCTGAGGAGAAGTAGAATGAAGCTAAAACTGGGTGTGTTAGGCTAAGCACAGATTACATGCTTATAATGGGGCTGGGGGGTCACAATGCGCAGAAACTTTTTTGTCATCTGTGATCTTTTTATATAGTGCCGTCTGCATCATGCACTTGCTAATGTAGCAGATCAAATTACACTTACAATGCATTGGACATCTGCGGTGGGCTGGTTTGTTTCCTGCCTTGCGCCCCGTGGTAGCTGGGATTGGCTCCAGCAGACCCCGTGACCCTGTAGTTAGGATATAGCAGGTTAGATAAAGGATGGATTGTAAAAGTATCACCATAATAAAGTGCTCATATTACTATGACATATTCTTTACAATGCACTCATTTGTGTGTTAGCTTCAGAATAATCACCATTGACAGAACTGATAGAACAATGAAAGCAGTCAGGTTTCTAAGACATTACCATGAATCTACGGTTTTTATTAACTTCTCCATATTTCCTTGTCTTCCAGGCTTGCACATGGGGAGTCGCCTACGAGGTACGAGGGCAGGAGATCGAAGAGTCCCTCAAGTACCTGAACATCCGAGAGAACGTAATGGGCGGCTACGAGACCAAACTCATTGAGTTCAAGCCGCGTGGAGAAGACGGGTCAGTCCTGGCGTTGGTTTACATTGCCACCTCGGACAACCCCATTTACCTCGGGCCGGCCAGCTCGGAGGAGATCGCCGTGCAGATTGCGGTGTCGAGTGGCAAATCTGGACACAACATCGAGTACCTCCTGCGGCTGGCAGAATTTATGAGACTGTCCTGTCCGGAGGTTCACGATGAGCATTTGTTTGCCATTGAAGCTGCAGCGTTGTCACTGTTGTCCTTTTTAATCGGGTGAGAAGTTTGGGAGTGAGAACTGTAAAAATATTCCATAGTAGTCGTTGAGACGGTACAAGTCACCGGGGTGGACTGTATCACCATTGGCTCTGTTACACGCCGTGTGCACTCTTTACATGTCATGTAACCTCCTGGCCTTTTCAAGTACTGTACAAAAGCTCGGTTATGGTGGTCACATTCTAATTCATTATTCTGTAACTTAGGGACCGTGCAATATGATTTCTTCTTTTCTCTCTGTCGGAAGAATCTCTTCCAGGACCTACTGTAGTCCATCCCTACTGTAATGTGTCATATCTTTTATTTTTGTGCCAAACGTTCCATCAATGTACTGTATTATGTGTACAGAAGGACACTATTTGAGGAGAACGTGTCATGGAGGTTGAGGCTGGTTGGGAAATGCTGCTAGTTCTTTTGAAGGTACCACTTAAAACCAACCGTTGGAAAAAGTTGCCTGGTATTGTTTATTCCTTTGTTGTGAAAGGAAGATATGAATAATATGTTTACATTATATGTAAAAGTCATAAAGAAATAAACTATAAAACAAGAAGTGTTTATTTATAATTGGTAAGCGAGATGTAGATTCAATGATTTATCTCTTAGGCGATGGGGAAGTGTCCATGTTGTGAGATGTCCTGTCCAGAGTCGGCCCCCTGCTTGTGTGTCTGATGCTCAAGTCCCCAGTGACTTTGTGGTAATAGTGGGGCGAGGATGAGGATGGATGGATGGATGTGTAATTCCCATCTTTAGTCAGATGTTGTTTAACGAGGGTCCACCTGCAGCTGTCACTCTTCTCAACACGTGAGCTCCACAGGCCGCTCAGATCATCATGATCCAAGTCATGGGAAAGAAGCAAATTATTAAACATACCTAACCCACCATATATACACACCCACAGCAGGGAATTAGAAAGGTGGGCACAAAAATCCAAAAGTGTTCAAATGAACGTGGAGGAGCTCAGAACCTGAACGGGACTAAAGCAGGTTCAGATATTGAATGAAAACCAGCAGCTCCGGCCGTTCTAACATTAGTTACACAAGCAGTGTTTATTATCTTTCGACTTACGGACAGTTGAAGTAATGGCCGTGCTGGGCAGAGTGATATGATGAGGGCGGCCCACCAAGAGATGTGCACGTTTTGGTCTTGCTGTATGCTCCATGATGAGCATTTCATGGTGTGGTGGTGCTTCTCCTTCTTCTCCTGCACCAAACCCGAGGCTCCTCAGCTGTAGGACAGTTTCTTGTGCCCCTCACCTGGTGCCACATTAGATAGATAGATAGATAGATAGATAGATAGATAGATAGATAGATACTTTATTAATCCCAAGGGGAAATTCACATACTCCAGCAGCAGCATACTGATACAAACAACAATATTAAATTAAAGAGTGATAAAAATGCAGGTAAAAACAGACATCCTGTTCATTGTCACTAGTGCATAGGAGCTGGTTTAATCCGGTCTGAGGTCATGGGCGGCCTGACCCTACTCTGGAAATACTCGATTCAAGGCAGGGAACGGCTGTGGGTGGGACGCCAGTGTAGAATCACTAAATGATCGGCGCACTGATACGCAGAGGCCATGCAAAGTGCACACAGCCAACATTCAGGTGTGACTTTTAAGACGCCTTGAGGGAGCAGTGCCAGCCGCGCAGGTGTGAAATTCATAATCGGGAGCAGACACTACAAAAATGGGAACTTGAGTCGCTAGTCTTTAGAAGACACTGACCACGTAACGGCTCACTGAACTCATTCACATTTTAGGCTTAACTTAATATAAAAAAAAAGAGAATGATGGGATTGGGACCCTGAATTGGGTTAGGTGGGCTTGCTTCTGTACAAAGCTGTAAACAAGTAGTTGCCCCCTCCTGGATAGCCTTTACATTTGTCACAATCAGTGCTGCACCTCTAAGCAGAACCTTATTCTTGGGCTCGGGACCCCAACCGCCCCTCCCTGAATCATTAGTAGTTCTTATAACAGTTTTAATTGGAACTATAAAAATATAAATTAATAATAAGAAAACACAGAAGTACACTTCACAAAATGAAATATAACTTTTGGATTTGTTTCCTTTATAAACGAAGACCTAGTCAGTGTAGGATTTACATATAAGCTACACAAGCTATAGCTTAGGGCCCCCGCCTTCTTGGGGGCCCCCAAAACAAATTGTCCGAGTGAGCAATTGTCATATATACTTAAATATACTACAGCATTATTTGTCCCAATCAGGCCCGGCCTTAGGCATAGGCGAAGTAGGCAACCGCCTAGGGCCCCGGCGTCCAGGGGGCCCCGGATCGACTCCTTGGTCTAATTTTCACGCATTTCACAGAGCTTCCAGGGGGCCCCTGGACCCCTCTTTCGCCTAGGGCCCCATAATACCTAAGACCGGGCCTGGACCTAATCAGTAGTTATTGTAAAAGTAGTAGTAATAATAATAATAATCATAATAATAATAAGGGTGGCACGGTGGCGCAGTGGGTAGCGCTGCTGCCTCGCAGTTGGGTGATCTGGGGACCTGGGTTCGCTTCCCGGGTCCTCCCTGCGTGGAGTTTGCATGTTCTCCCCATGTCTGTGTGGGTTTCCTCCGGGCGCTCCGGTTTCCTCCCACAGTCCAAAGACATGCAGGTTAGGTGGATTGGCGATTCTAAATTGGCCCTAGTGTGTGTTTGTGTGTGTCCTGCGGTGGGTTGGCACCCTGCCCGGGATTGGTTCCTGCCTTGTGCCCTGTGTTGGCTGGGATTGGCTCCAGCAGACCCCCGTGACCCTGTGTTCGGATTCAGCAGGTTGGACAATGGATGGATAATAATAATAAAGTCCAGGGTATCAATGTGCAGTTACTGTTTTACTTGATATAACAAAAAGTATTGCTTGTGACATGTGATACAACAACTAAAACACTACAATTATAAAACTAACACTACTACTAGTAGTAGTAATTTAAATATTGAGTTCAATATTATTCTTAAACACTATAACTCAGCAGCTGGCTGTGATGGCGGGCCGCGTTGTTTGTTTTCGACTCAACGCCGATGCTGGGGGGCTTCTGCCTTCTTGGCGGTCCTGATTCTGCAGCTGTAACTCACTAAGTTGTTCAGATGACTGCTCGTTAAAAGTGAACTTGGAGTCACGACTGGGAGCCCCCAAGGTTTGATCTTGTTCTTCCATTAAACCTGTTTGAAACTTGCACTTTGGAGGCATATTTGTTCCTTCCTTTACATTATCTTTATTCAATAAGAGTAACGTCCTTTCATTCCGCGCTGCAAATTCCAGTTTTCTGTCATGAAAGTCCGCGTCGGTGTCACTTTTAAGACGGTCGTGACGTGTTTATTTATTTATTTTTACAGTGGTCCTCAAGTGCATCCACTTGATGGACTTTCGAGTCTGTGCTGAAATTTCTTCCTGTGCACTTCTTTGTAGACACTTTTTAACGTTGCGCAAAGTTTCCAGGCAAACTCGCTTTATCCACGCCACAATGGTGACGCTCCTCTGACGTTTGTCCGGATAATGCCAAGCAGATACTGCTACTGCCCGGAATAAAATGAGCGTGGCGGATTGGAGTGGTCATCCGTCAATCAATTCCGATTTCAACCAATCATATTGTAGCACCTGACAGCACCTTTACAATACGTTAGATTTTTGCAGGCGCTCACTTCTTCAGCCACACCCTCCTCGATAAGGCAAGTCAAGCTTCTCTTATCTTCGCCAATGCCAAAAACAGTCGTCCGCGAATGTCCTTTTGTTCTGTCTCAGTATCTTTAATTTCAGATTCAGCGTCTTTACCTTTCGGTTCCGCTCGTGCGTAAGTGAGGAGTACCTCCGCAGCACAGTCCTCTTCTTTTCGTTAACAAATTCTTGAGTACGAGTCGACTCTGCGAGGGTTATTTTTTCTAACTTAAAAGTGTAGATGTCCAAGGTCCTGCAGCTTTAGCTCATTTCATACAACAATTCAGGCAAAATGGCGTGTGTGCGACGCGTGTTCAAACAATTCCACAGTGCAAGGTTCCTCGTTTTAAAACTTTTGGTAAAATCCAAAGCAAAACGGTGCACACAAAAATAGAGAAAAATATTGATGTTACAAAATACAGAATAGATCTCTGATAAAGAAAGTCTGCTGAAGGCTTCTCTTGTTAGGGTTCTCCCTGTCTTTATGTGGTCATACAGTCACACCTTCAAATGTTCATTCAGGGTTTGTGAAACGATCAGAAACCCTACTCGTAGGCTCAGCTCACAAGCAGTGAGACGGACACCATGGTGAAGGTGGCTACTGACTCGCTGCTCCATATTCAATTCCAGCCAACTAAGTCTGAAACTTTGTGCAAACTTTGTCAAGCAGCAGGTGAGCTTTTTCTGGACTAACGTGGGTACCTGGGCCAAAAGGACTGGCAAAGGTGGCACACTCCTATATTTAGTGAATGAGTTGTACTGTGATGTTTGAAAGGCGCTGTAAAGGGTTAAAAAGCATTGGGCCACCCCTGTTGTGACACTTTTCACAAAAGGCAGATGGCTTTGCTACGTTGCACCTGAGTTTTGCCCAACCCAGTGAAACTTAACAGAGTCATTTGTCTTTTCTGAAAAGTGTCACAGTTAGGGTGGCCCAAAGCTTATTAACCCTTTACAGTACCGTTCAAAGATCACAGTACATCCCATTCATTAGATATAGGAGTGTGCCACCTTTTCCAGTCCTTTTGACTCAGGTACCCATGTCGGGCTGGGCAAAAGTCAATTGAAACTGAACAAAGACCTCTGTCCTTTTACAAAACTGTGACAACTTTGGGTGGCCCAACCCTTTTTAACCCTTTACTGTGATCTTTAAACTTCACAGTAAATCCTATTCATTAGATACAGAAATGTGCCGACTTTGCCAGTGCTCTTGACACAGGTACCCGCATTGGGCCAGGAAAAGCTCAAGTGCGGCTTGACAAGCTTTGCACATCCATCCATCCATTTTCCAACCCGCTGAGTCCGAACACAGGGTCACGGGGGGTCTGCTGGAGCCAATCCCAGTCAACACAGGGCGCAAGGCAGGGAACCAATCCCGGGCAGGGTGCCAACCCACCGCAGAGCTTTGCACAGAGTTTCAGAATTAGCTGACTGGAGTTGAATACGGAGCAGGAGCTGCGAGTAAGTAGCCATCTTCGGCCTTGTGAGGCAGGCTGGACTAATGAACATTCTGCTTTTACAGAAGTCAGTAAGAAAAATGTATCACACGCTACCGTCCAGGGGCTAAATGACTACACCACAGAGTGGTGGCTCTGAGGCCCTTAGGGATCTGCACTGGCAATCGGAAGGTTGCCGGTTCGAATCCCGTAAATGCCAATAGGGGACTCTGCTCTGTCGGGCCCTTAACCTGCAATTGCTGAGTGCTTTGAGTAGTGAGAAAAGCGCTATGTAAATGCAAAGAATTATTATTTTATTATTACCATTATCTACGCAACAAAGTGAAGCTGCTCTTCAAATTAAGCAGACACTTCTGTGAAGTTAACATTAACTGTCTAGGATTGACTCTCACAACATAATATATATATTTTTAAATTACGTGTTTGAGACTCTCATTTCTATGGCCAGCGCCAGTGACGACAGGCCTCTCTGTTTTAATTCCATTTTGCTTTTCTGTCCTCTTGAGCCGGCAACACATTACGTGACTTCTAGTTGGTGGGGATGTCAGAAGAGTCAGCATGGGATCAGAAGAGGGAGGCCATGTTTCAGTTAACATGCTGGTATTCCAGAAGGTAGCAACAAATGAGTACACTCAGAGTGGAGCCCATGAGATTATTTATCTTGGCACTCAGAAAGCATTTGATGAGGTGCCACACGAGGGGTTGGGCATCAAACTGAAAGAAGTGGCAGATCAGGGTGAGGTGTGTAGACGGGTGCAGCATTGGCTCAGACTCAGGAAGCAGAGGGTGATGGTGTGAGGACTCCGATCAGAACTGGGCGATGTTAAGGTGGTCAGTTCTATTTTTAATATAAATAAATGATTTGGGGTGGCATGGTGGCGCAGTGGGTAGCGCTGCTGCCTCGCAGTTGGGAGATCTGGGGACCTGGGTTCGCTTCCCGGGTCCTCCCTGCGTGGAGTTTGCATGTTCTCCCCGTGTCTGCGTGGGTTTCCTCCCACATTCCAAAGACATGCAGGTTAGGTGGATTGGCGATTGTAAATTGGCCCTAATGTGTGCTTGGTGTGTGGGTGTGTTTGTGTGTGTCCTGCGGTGGGTTGGCACCCTGCCCAGGATTGGTTCCTGCCTTGTGCCCTGTGTTGGCTGGGATTGGCTCCAGCAGACCCCCGTGACCCTGTGTTCGGATTCAGCGGGTTGGAAAATGGATGGATGGATAAATGATTTGGATAGAAATATAAAGAGCAAGCTGGTTAAGTTGGCAGATGATACCAAGATAGGTGGATTGGCAGATAATCTGGAGTCTGTTGAACCATCAGAGCATAGCAGACAGGCTTGGACAGATTTGTGGCAGATGAAATTTAATGTCAGTAAATGTAAAGTATGACACATAGGAAGTACAAATGTTAGGTTTGAATACACAATAGGCGGTCGGAAAATCGAGAGGACACCTTATGAGAAGAATTTAGGAGTCGTAGTGAACTCAACACTGTCAACTGCCAGACGGTGTTCAGAAGCCATTAACAGAATGTCAGGTTATATAGCGCCCTGATGTGTGGAGTACAGGTCACAGGAGGTTTTGCTCAAGTCTTTATAACACACTGGTGAGGCCTCATCTGGAGTCCTGTGTGCAGTTTGGGTCTCCAGGCTACAAAAAGGACATAACAGCACAAGAGAAGGTCCAGAGAAGAGCGACTAGGCCGATTCCAGGGCTACAGGAGATGAATTATGAGGAAAGATTAAAAGAGCTGAGCCTTTACAGTTTAAGATAAAGAAGATTAAGAGGAGACCTGACTGAAGTGTTTAAAATTATGAAGGGAATTAGTCCAGTGGCTCGAGACTGTGACTTTAAAATGAGTTCATCAAGAACACGGGGGACACCGTTGGAACCTTGTTACGGCTAAATTTCACACAAATGTTAGGAAGTTTTTCTACACACAAAGAACCACAGACACATGGAATAAGTGACCAGTTAGTATGGTAGACAGGAGGAACTTTCAAAACGCGACTTGATGTTATTTCAGAAGAATTAAGTGGACTGGTGAGCTGTGTTGACCTGAATGGCCTCTTCTTGTCCAGCTTGTTCCAATGTCAATCTTGATGACTGCTGTTGCTCATCTCGTTGCCTGAGGATGTCAAATTACATGACTAGGACTACAAGGGACGGCCAATTATGTGACGATTTTCCATCTGATACATTCACTTGTCTTGTCATCACAACACCACTCGGCCAGAGAGAAATTACAGAAGAAGCAACAAGAGATGAGAGTATAAAGTGCCACCGACTGGCATTCACTCCCTTTATAGACCCTACTAGCTGAGAGACTTGTGGAAATCTAAGACGTCAATGTAGACCTCCATGTTAGTGTTTGCTGTGCCCCATAAGTTAAGAACCGGAAGGTGAGGCTACAGCAGGGATGTGATCACCTCAACAGGACAACCCATTCCTCCCTGGTCTGCTACCACCTACAGAAGGTGGGGTCTGAGCACCACGAAGCCATCCAGTGGTCCACGATGATGGTGTGTGGAATCATTTCTTTGTCGCCCTTCAGATTTTCACGTTTCTTGCTACTCATTTGTGCAGGTCTCTCTCTCTCTCTGTCTCTTTTCTAGTGGGGTCATTTGTTTTGTTTTTGGTCGTTTTGGGTTTGTTAGTTTTGTTCTTAAGTTTTCTCTTCAGGCCATTCACTGTGTCATTACAGGAACGTGGGGACCACCACACACAGACTTGGCATTGAAACCCCTGCCTTCGGAGTGAGAGACAGCGGCTCCAACCAGAGCACCCAAGTGTTAGCCTCCATTTCTGATATTGCGGTGTTATTAAAAACTTATTTTTTTTTCCATTCATTACCTCTAAAACCAGTTAGTCTGCATACCCGAGTCTCAAATCGCTTGCAGATGTGAAGCAAATAAAAAGAAGAGCAAGAATAAAACAAGCGACGTCAACAACGTACCCAAGGCAAGCGCTACTAAACAGAAAATGTGAAAAGATAATATCCTGAAGAGATGTTCACCTTTGCTCGAGACCACATTCCACACCTACGCCCAAATCTCACCGATCTCGGCATTCAGCTCCGGTTCTCTCTCGCACTGTGGAGTCAGCATCTTCTTCTTGTGTTTTTATCTCTGGAATGTCCTGCCAGTAGACTGGCGCCTGATAAACTCATTTAGGTAGCTGTGAGTGATTAGGTGAATGGGGTCTCATCCAGGGTTGGCTCAGACCTTCTCAGGGTCTTCCATGGCACCCGTCTTTAGTCTAAAAGTCTTTTCGAGGCCATGGCTGGAAAGCTGAAGGCCCGTCTTTCTAGTAGCTGCCATCGAGAGCCCATCACACCTCCTCGTGCAGTTGGCCCAGCGAGTGTGTAAGCGTCTGCCTGATGTGATGCCAAGGTGGCGCTAGACTATGTCGTTGGTAAGGTTGTCCTGGGGTACCTCCACTTAGAGGGTCTGACCATAACTCAACAAATGTTCATCTCTGTAATAAGGTGTAGAGAGTATCACCAAAATGCATCCCATCATGACTCCCTGTCACCTTCAGAAGACGTCACCCACCTCTGGAGCTAAGCCTGTTCAGGCCCAGCCAGTACTTGGGTGGCAGACTATCTAGGAAAAACTTGGGCTGCTGTTAGAAGAGGTGTTGGTGAGGCCATTGTCTCAAGGTGGATCCCAATGCCACAGTGGAGTGACGGGGACACTATGCTGTAAAAATGGTGCCATCCTTCGGCTGAGACAGGAAATCGAGGTCCTGACACTCAGCGGTCTTTAATGATCATCTTTCAAAAAGAGTATGGAGTAACCCGATGTCCTGGCTACACTGCCCACCATGGCCTGGTCATTCCGGACCCCTAATCATGCCCTGTTTCTAATTTGCCCCTTCACCACCTAATAGCTTGTGTGTGTTGAGTGGACTGGTGCAAAAATGGCTGCCATTGATCAGATGAGATGGGAAACCGAGGTCCTGACTCTCTGAGGTTATAAAAGATCTGTGGATGTCTTTTGAAAAAGAGTGGGTTGTTTCCAGATGTTCTGACCACCATGAGTTGGTCATTCTGGCCCCCTAATCATCCGCCATCCCTTACTGACTAACTCTCTCCCCCTCTGTTCCACCCCTTCACCACCTAACAGCTCAAGTGTGGCGAGCGCAACAATGGCTGCCAGGTGGGTTCTACACTTTGGTGGTGCCTGAAGTGGCTTCGCTCTCATGGACAGTAGTGAGAGAAGCGCTATATAAATGCAATTCATTATTAATTATTATTATTATTATTATTTTCTGGATTCATCCAGGGTGACTCCCTCAAAACAGAGGAGAACATTTTATGACCAGATTCCCTTTCTAAAGCCAACCTTGTTTCGTCACCTTTCATAACCCACAAAGGTGACTTTATTCTAATCCCAGATCATAAGGGTCCCAAGTCCCCTTAAGTGATATAAGGACATCAGTGTGGCCAAAAAGTGTCTGACAATTGCACCAGGGACGCTTGATGTGCTCCACTTGGTGTAAGTGACCCTCAGCTCTTCAATGGGGTACTGAGGGATCGGTGGTGTAACATCACCTGGGCCAGTGGTGGGGGCTTTGCTGTGCCTTTAGTGGTCCAAAGTACACTTAGGAGACAGCGTTGTGAAGAAGGACAGTAGCATGGAGTGAAGGGAGGGCCGGCAAACTAAGGAATGAAAACAGTTATGCCAACAGGCCCTATGCCAGTTCATTGCTGGATGTAGTGGCACACAAAGTACTTAGTAATCACCAATGCCACCTTCTGTTTCTATACAAAAACCAGCCATAGTAAAGGACTGGCCATAGTGGCATAATAAATAGTCTTAGCCACGGTCGGCCATTGTAACGCGATTATAAGGCGTAAATCTCCCCCACCAAGGGATCACCATAGTGGCATAACGTTAACACAGCGATGAGGAGGTGCAAGTAAAATTAAGGTGGCCCAGCATTACGAGTGTTTTCGCAGGCTTCAGGGATTCTGTAGTGTTAACTGTTATCCATAAATCTCCAAGACCATGGGACAGACACCCATAAGGAAATCATTTCAACTGGAGAGACTCTAGGAATCAGTTGGTGGTCTCCGATTTGCCCTGCGTGGGTGTATGTGTCACCAAGCCCTGTAATGAATCCATCCAGCAGAAAACCCAGAAAAACGTGGTGCAGACCTCAAAACTGCCAGCTAGAAGAGAATGTCACCTTGGTCTGGCCCCCCAGAGTCGGCCTGAGACCTGCCTAAGCTCTAAAATGTGATAAAATGGGATAAAGTAAGCAAGTATAAAAAAAATGTTGACAAAAGAAGAAAACCATGAAAATAGAAAAGTATAACCTGAAAATAAAACAACAAAGGAAAACCTGAAGCAACCAAATCCAGAGACAGAATGTTAAAGACAAGGCAGGGGTCAACAGCAGGAAATCCAACAGCAACTGAAGAGACCTTCACAAAGCAAACACTGAAGCTGTTGAGCCGCCTCTATACCGCTGAGGCCTAATTAGGGGCCCCGCCTCCATAGGCTCAGAGAGTCATATGAAGTAGCAGCTACGTGGACAAGGTGGTCAGCTGACCAAACTACTTGTTAGCTCATGCAGTAGAGAAACCACAGAGCCGTAGTTTCAAAAACGTTTAAAAGAAGACGCAATTAGTGATTAGCCAATCGAAACGCGACAAAGAATCCATGATTAGCTACAACAGTGGTTCTCAAACTGTGGGGCAGACCCCCCTAGGGGGGGAGCAAATATGTGAAAAAACAAAACAAGATTAAAAAATATGAAAAATACATCTATTGAAACCAAAACGAATGAACTTAAACCACATTCTGATGCTAGAAAAATAAATATAGAGATAGATAAATGTCGATAAAAGTTAAGTAGGTATAATAAAATATGCATCTATGATATATCATTAATTAAAAAAGAACAAATTGGTATTAGTGGGCTCCTTTCAAAAAAACATTAGGGGGGCGCGATTAAAACTGTTATGAAAACTCGGGTCGCAAATACTTAAAGGTCTACAAACTGAATGAAGTGAGACGTCAAGACAACAGACCTGGACTGGAAGAAGAAGAATAGCTGAAGAAATTCGTGTTTACTATACAACTGCATGAAATGTAGGCCGTGTGTATCCAAGACTCAGCTGCAGGCTTTGAAACAAGCCATTCAGGCCAAGGTCATCATTCTGACCACAGCTGGGCACATTGGGGTCTACCATGAACTAAATGAATCACCCATTACATTATTTAACTGGGGCATATCCTATCCACTGCAGGACATTCATTCTATCGATCTATCACAAATGCATCCTGCTCATGGCCATCGTCTGTTTAATTGAAGGCTCTGTGTAGTCTGACTGCCTGCTGTCTCACAGATCCACTTTGTTCAGCATTAACCTGAGAGTCTTTGAGGTCTTCAGGAAAATCCCCTCTGACCATTCCCTGGTCTCATTTGAAATTAGTGGGCTGTCGTGCTTTTCCAGTAGCTGGCCCCTAAGCTTTGTGACAGCCCACCTCTGTTTATTAGGACTTCTTTCTCCTCTTAGTGCCTTTCAGGTCCAGCTCCAGGCTTTTTGTTTTGCATGCAGTTTGGTCATTTTACTTTTATTTGCTTTTAATTGCTGTATTTTATCATGACGTACAGCACTTTGGTTTAATTCTGGTTATTTAAGGTTCTATAAAATCCACTGACATTGACACTGCCTGTGTGGCGCCTGCATGTTCTCCTGGTGTCTCTGCTGATCTGCCTTATTGTCTTCTCACTTTCCTCTCCCTGAGGGTCATTGGTGGTCCCACCTTGGCCCTGTGGGTGTATATAAAGAATGCAGTCATAATTTTTACTGCTGGTTCATTTTAAGTTATTTTGTTATTCAAAGTTTGCTTTTTCTGGAATGTAATAACCGGTCCAACTAGTAGCCTAACAAGTCTCGGAGCTGCCTCCTGTTGTTTGGGATCTACAGTATCTATCTATTATATAGTGCCTTTCATATCTATCTGTCTATCTATCTATTATATAGTGCCTTCCATATCTATCTATCTATTATATAGTGCCTTTCATATCTATCTGTCTATCTATCTATCATATAGTGCCTTTCATATCTATCTGTCTATCTATTATATAGTGCCTTTCATATCTGTCTATCTATCATATAGTGCCTTTCATATCTATCTGTCTATCTATCTATCTATCATATAGTGCCTTTCATATCTATCAGTCTATCTATCTATTATATAGTGCCTTCCATATCTATCTATCTATCTATCTATCTATCTATCTAATATAGTGCCTTTCACATCTATCTATCTATTATATAGTGCCTTTCACGTCTATCTATCTATTATATAGTGCCTTTCACGTCTATCTATCTATCTATTATATAGTGCCTTCCATATCTATCTATCTATCTATCTATTATATAGTGCCTTCCATATCTATCTATCTATCTATTATATAGTGCCTTTCACATCTATCTATCTATTATATAGTGCCTTTCACGTCTATCTATCTATTATATAGTGCCTTTCACGTCTATCTATCTATCTATTATATAGTGCCTTCCATATCTATCTATCTATCTATCTATCTATTATATAGTGCCTTCCATATCTATCTATCTATCTATTATATAGTGCCTTTCACGTCTATCTATTATATAGTGCCTTTCACGTCTATCTATCTATCTATCTATCTATTATATAGTGCCTTCCATATCTATCTATCTATTATATAGTGCCTTCCATATCTATCTGTCTATCTATTATATAGTGCCTTTCACGTCTATCTATCTATTATATAGTGCCTTTCATATCTATCTGTCTATCTATTATATAGTGCCTTCCATATCTATCTGTCTATCTATTATATAGTGCCTTCCATATCTATCTATCTATTATATAGTGCCTTTCATATCTATCTGTCTATCTATTATATAGTGCCTTCCATATCTATCTATCTATCTAATATAGTGCCTTTCACATCTATCTACCTATTATATAGTGCCTTTCACGTCTATCTATCTATTATATAGTGCCTTCCATATCTATCTATCTATTATATAGTGCCTTTCATATCTATCTATCTATCTATCTATTATATAGTGCCTTTCATGTCTATCTATTATATAGTGCCTTTCATGTCTATCTATCTATTATATAGTGCCTTTCACATCTATCTATCTATTATATAGTGCCTTCCATATCTATCTATCTATCTATTATATAGTGCCTTTCATATCTATCTATTATATAGTGCCTTTCACGTCTATCTATCTATTATATAGTGCCTTTCACGTCTATCTATCTATCTATTATATAGTGCCTTTCATATCTATCTATATCTGTGTATCTCCTGGGCATTAGAAAAAAAAAAAACTGACTGCAAAATCCACGGGCAGAAGTTGAACTTGCAGACCCCGGTAATCGAATGCCTGTTTTTGATTGGGTGCTGAGTTTTTTTTGTTTTTTTTTTCCAGACCATTTCATTGAGTTTTCTGTCCCATTTTTTCTGTGACCAGTGAACAGAAGGCGCAAGCAGTGCATTTAATGCCAAAAACTCCTGGCACCAGTTTGTTGTTGTGTGAAGGGTGCGGACTATACATTATGCCACCCTTCAATTTATTTATTTTTTAACCTTTTGAAAAATGTGTTAATAGTGCTTGAATTCAGTAGATCATTTACCATTTAAGTGGCATTTAGTGTTTATGGGCAACAATGAAGACAGAGGTGAGCGGGCAGGGCAGGTGGTTGGTGTGGAGGTCCCGAGAAAGTCACCCACCGCATGTGGCTGAGCTGACCCGACTACTTCAGATGACCTTCACTGACTTATTGTTCCAGAAGTCCCGGTCTTTGACTCAACGTTCATGGGCCAACTTGATGAGGCTTGTGTGAGTGGGTCATGCAATGGACTGGCACCTTTGTCCAGGGCCGTTCCCTGCCTGTGCCCAGTGTGCCGTATCAGTTATCAGTATCATTCAAAAATAAAAACAGAAACATCCCCTCATAAAAAACTCGCTCCATCTGATGTGTTCATGTGTGGGTGTCACCTTCCTCACCAGCACTAACACAAGGCAGGTGCCAACCCAGCCCAGATATCAGTCTATGTCGGGGCACAGTCACACACACACCCTCACCGGAGGGAGAGCCAGTTGGGTTTGTTTGTACTTATGTGACATCTTACAGACTTGAGACGGCCCGGTGACCTAAAGCAGGTGACATGTCAGAGCCGCTCAAGTGGCAAGTTCCCTTTATCCTGACTAGTCTGCCAGTCCCTGCCGCTGAAAAACATGCCCACAGCATGATGCTGCCACCACCATGCTTCACTGTAGGGATGGTATTGGCCTGTTGATGAGCGGTGCCTGGTTTCCTCCAAACGTGACGCCTGGCACTCACACCAAAGAGTTCAATCTTTGTCTCATCAGACCAGAGGATTTTCTTTCTCATGGTCTGAGAGTCCTTCAGGTGCCTTTTGGCAAACTCCAGGCAGGCTGCCATGTGCCTTTTACTAAGGAGTGGCTTCCGTCTGGCCACTCTACCATACAGGTCTGATTGGTGGACTCCAATGAAGCTGCAGAAACATCTCAAGGATGATCAGGGGAAACAGGATGCACCTGAGCTCAATTTCGAGCTTCATGGCAAAGGCTGTGAATACTTATGGACATGGGATTTCTCAGTTTTTTGATTTTTAATAAATCTGCAAAAACCTCAAGTCAACTTTTTTCACGTTGTCATTATGGGGTGTTGTGTGTAGAATTCTGAGGACAAAAATGAATTCAATCCATTTTGGAATAAGGCTGTAACATAACAAAATGTGGAAAAAGTGATGCGCTGTGAATACTTTCCAGATGCACTGTATATATATATATATATATATATATATATATATATATATATATATATATATATATATACACATACACAGTGAGGAACATAAGTATTTGAACACCCTGCGATTTTGCAAGTTCTCCCACTTAGAAATCATGGAGAGGTCTGAAATTCACATTGTAGTTTCATTCCCACTGTGAGAGACAGAATGTAAAAAAAAAATTCAGGAAATCCCATTTTATGATTTGTACAGAATTTATTTGTATTGCACTGCTGCACATAAGTATGTGAACACCTGAGAAAATCAGTGTTAATATTTGGTACAGAAGCCTTTGTTTGCAATTACAGAGGTCAAACGTTTCCTGTAGTTCTTGACCAGGTTTGCACACACTGCAACAGGGATTTTGGCCCACTCCTCCACACAGATCTCCTCTAGGTCTGTCAGGTTCCGGGGCTGGCGCTGAGTAACACAGAGTTTCAGCTCCCACCAAAGATTTTCGATTGGATTTAGGTCTGGAGACTGGCTAGGCCACCCCAGAACCTTGATATGCTTCTTACGGAGCCACTCCTTGGTTATCCTGGCTGTGTGCTTCGGATCATGGTCATGTTGGAAGACCCAGCCACGACCCATCTTCAGTGCTCTGACTGAGGGAAGGAGGTTGTTGCTCAAAATCTCACAATACATGGCCCCATTCATCCTCTCCTTAATACAGTGCAGTCGTCCTGTCCCCTTCGCAGAAAAGCACCCCCATGCTTCACAGTAGGGATGGTGTTCTTGGGATGCAACTCCTCCTCCTTTTTCCTCCAAACATGGCAAGTGAAGTTTAGACCAAAAAGTTCTATTTTGGTCTCATCTGACCACATGACTTTCTCCCATGCGTCCTCTGGATCATCCAGATGGTCATTGGCAAACTTCAGACGGGTCTGGACATGTGATGACTTGAGCAGGGGAACCTTCCGTGCAATGCGTGATTTGAAACCATGACGGCATAGTGTTCTACCGACAGTGACCTTTGAAACTGTGGTTCCAGCTCTCTTCATGTCATTGACCAGCTCCTCCAGTGTAGTTCTGGGCTGATTCCTCACCTTTCTTATCATCTGTGATACCCCAGGGGGTGAGATCTTGCATGGAGCCCCAGTCCGAGGGAGACTGACAGTCGTCTTTAGCCTCTTCCATTTTCTGACAATTGTTGCAACAGTTGATCTGTTTTCACCAAGCTGCTTGGCAATTGCCCCGTAGCCCTTTCCAGCCTTGTGGAGGTCTCAATTTTGTCTCTGGTGTCTTTTGACAGCTCTGTGGTCTTGCCCATGGTAGTAGTTGGAGTCTGACTGACTGTGGGGTGAAGAGGTGTCTTTAAAGAGCTCAGACAGGTGCTACTAATTAAGATTACTAAGTGGAGTAGACTTCTTAAAGGCCGAGTAACAGGTCTTTGAGAGCCAGAATTCTTGCTGATTGCCAGGTGTTCAAATACGTATGTGCAGCAGTGCAATACAAATAAATTCTGAACAAATCATACAATGTGATTTCCTGAATTTTTTTTTTACATTCCGTCTCTCACAGTGGGAATGCACCTACAATGTGAATTTCAGACTTCTCCATGATTTCTAAGTGGGAGAACTTGCAAAATCGCAGGGTGTTGAAATACTTATGTTCCTCACTGTATACTCAAAACACATTCACTTCCATTTAAATATGTAAAATAAAACATGATATTGGTGGACTGTTAAGGCTATAGGGTTATAGGGTGAGAAGCTCAGTCATCCGGGAGGGGCTCAGAGTAGAGCCGCTGCTCCTCCGCATCGAGAGGAGTCAGATGAGGTGGCTCGGGCATCTGATCTGATGCCTGGTGAGGTGTTCCGGGCGCATCCAACCGGGAGGAGGCCCCGGGGAAGACCCAGGACACGCTGGAGGGACTGGCTTGGGAACGCCTCGGGATTCTCCCAGAAGAGCTAGAAGAAGTGGCCAGGGTGAGGGAAGTCTGGGTATCTCTGCTCAAGCTGCTGCCCCCGCGACCCGACCTCAGATAAGCGGAAGAGGATGGATGGATGGATGTTAAGGCTGCTGGGTCAGTCCATACAAGGGCTTTGACATTTCAATCACCGTCCAGTAGGCCCATTTTAGACGTATGCACAGAGCTCCAGAAGCCCACCGGGAGGACAGTGACTCTCACACTTCTCTTTATCATATTTCAAAGATATAAACAGGGCGGCCTTTCAGACAGGACGGCCCTGCAGAGAAGAGCTGCCCTGTTTTGGTCTTTCTAAGTGTTTTGTTCTGTGTGGGAATTCCAGACTGCACATGTCCCTCCTGTTTACAGACACATATGTGTTGCGTCAGATGCGGCCGTCATGTGCCTCGGCATCAGCCCAGACACATCAGGTAGAAATTATATCTGCATGTTCTGTTTTGCTGTTGGTGTCACAAAGTTCCTTTTCCTAGAATCCAGATTGAAGTGGGTCAAAGTTTACAGTGTCTGTGAATAACAAAATGGGAAGAATAACTTTAATGTTCCTGAGTGTTGAGTTTCAAGTTAAAAGCAATAAACACACACACACTTGGGAAGGAAAGTGCTGAGTGTGCAGTGCACCCTTGACATTTCAGAATTAGGCATGTGGCCAGTCTGGCGTATCCCACAGTACAGTGAGGCCTCTATGTGTTAAAGTTTTGGAATATCTCAAGAGGTCAGTTACAGGCATTAGATGCCTCCACACTGGAAGGACCAGGGGAAGGAGCATATCCAGAGCATTACCTCCCCTGGAGTTCTAGGTGGCAGCCCCCCGAACTCCTGCAGGGCTCCATGAGGGTTGGAGTTGGGCACAGCCCTGTAAGGATCCGTGGGTAACACAAGGGGGTGCTGCACCAGCTGCTGAGCTCTTATGGGCAGCTCTTCTGCCACACCTGGAGGAGCTGCAGAAAATGCATCAACAAGCACCTGGAGGACTTCTGGGTGCCTTATAAAAGGAGCCAGCAGCCACTACTCTGGGAGCCAGAGTCGGGAGACAAAGCTTGCCAGGAGGAGTGGAGGAGAAAAGAGAGAGAAAGAAGAAGAGAAATTTGTGTAGTGCTGTGCTTGGGAACTGTGTTGTTCTTGTGGGAAACGGGGGAAGGCATTTCCCACGAGGAAAAAATAAAAATAAAAACCCGTGTGTGCCTTGAACTTGAGTCCTGCGTCTGTCTGTGTTGGGTCTGGGTAGTGACGCGCCCTCTGCAGGTCACACCTCATAATTTGCTGCTTTACCTCATTCAGGACAAAAGCCCAACCAGAAGGGATACACAAACTAGTGAGTTTCTTCATGCTGGTCCCAAGTCTGGATAAATAGGAAGGGTTACATTTTGCCAGATCAACATGCGGACAACAATATAGATTTACATAATGGATCAGTTGAGGCCCGGGTTAACTATGACCACCACCAGTACTGTTAGCCAACAGGGTGCTGGCGGAAATTGGGCTACAGTTGGCCGAAGAAGGAGACGAAGACGGGGGAGACGTGTCTGGAGGAAAAAGGAGAGGAGGAAGGTAAAGCGAGTGGAAGTGAGGGTAGGAACATTGAATGTTAGCAGTATGATCGGTAAGGGGAGAGAGTTCGCGGATGTGATGGAGAAAAGGAAAGTTGATATATTGTGTGTGCAAGAGACCAGATGGAAGAAGAGTGAGGCCAGGAATATCAAAGGAGGGTTCAGATTGTTCTATCATGGTGTGGATGGGAGAAGGAATGAGGTAGGAGTTATTCTGAAGGAACAGTATGTCAAGAGTGTTTTGGAGGTGAAAAAAGTGTCAGACAGAGTGATGATTATGAAGCTGGACATTGGAAGTGTGATGATGAATGTTGTCAGTGCATATGCACCGCAAGTTGGGTGTGCAGTGGATGAGAAAGAAGATTTTTGGAGTGAGTTGGATGAGGTGATGAACAGTGTACCCAAGGGACAGAAAGTGGTGATTGGAGTAGATTTCAATGGGCATGTTGGTGAGGGGAATAAAGGAGATGAGGAGGTGGTAGGTAGGTATGGTGTCAAGGAGAGGAATGAAAAAGGTCAGATGATAGTGGATTTTGTGAAAAGGATGGACATGGCTGTGGTGAATACGTATTTTAAGAAGAGGGAGGAACATAGGGTTACGTACAAGAGTGGAGGAAGATGCACACAGGTAGATTACATCCTATGCAGGAGGGTCAGTCTGAAGGAGATTAGAGGCTGCAAAGTGGCAGGGGAAAGTGTAGTTAGGCAGCATAGGATGGTGGTCTGTAGGATGACATTGAATATCAAGAAGAGGAAGAGAATGAGGGCAGAGCCAAGGATCAAATGGGGGAAGTTGAAAAAGGAAGACTGTAAAGTGGAGTTCAGGGAGGAGGTGAGACAGGCACTGGGTGGCAGTGAAGAGTTACCAGACAGCTGGGAAACTACAGCAGATGTAGTAAGGGTGACAGCAAGAAGGGTGCTTTGTGTGACATCTGGACAGAGGAAGGAAGACAAAGAAACCTGCTGGTGAAATTGGGAAGTACAGGAGAGTATACAGAGAAAGAGGATGGCGAAGAAGAAGTGGGATAGTCAGGGAAATACAGAAAGTAGACAAGAGTACAAGGAGATAAGGCGCAAGGTGAAGAGAGAGGTGGCGAAGGCTAAAGAAAAAGCATATGATGAGTTGTATGAGAGGTTGGACACTAAGGAGGGAGTAAAGGACCAGTGGGCTTGACAGAGGGGCCGAGCTGGGAAAGATGTGCAGCAGGTTAGGGTGATAAAAGATAAAGATGGAAACGTACTCACAAGCGAGGAAAGTGTGTTGAGCAGATGGAAAGAGTAATTTGAGAAGCTGATGAATGAACAGAATGAGAGAGACAGAAGGTTGGATGATGTGGAGATAGTGAATTAGGAAGTGCAATGGATTAGCAAGGAGGAAGTAAGGACAGCTATGAAGAGGTTGAAAAATGGAAAGGCCGTTGATCCAGATGACATACCTTGGAAGCATGGAGGTGTTTAGGAGAGAAAGCAGTGGAGTTTTTAACCAGATTGTGGAAAGTGAGAGGACGCCTGAGGAGTGAAGAAGAAGGGTACAGGTACCAATTGTTAAGAATAAGGGGGAAGTGCAGGACTGTAGTAACTACAGAGGGATAATATTGATCAGTCACAGCATGACGTTATGGGAAAGCGTAGTGGAAGCTCAGTTAAGAAGGGAGGTGATGATTAGTGAGCAGTAGTATGGTTTCATGCCAGGAAGCACCACAGATGCAATGTTTGCTTTGAGGATGTTGATGAAGAAGAATAGAGAAGGCCAGAAGGAGTTGCATTGTGTCTTTGTGGAATTGGAGAAGGCAAATGACAAGGTGCCTTGAGAGGAGTTGTGGTATTGTATGAGGAAGTTGGGAGTGGCACAGAAGTACGTAAGAGTTGTACAGGATATGTACGAGGGAAGTGTGACAGTGGTGAGGTCTGCAGTAGGAGTGACGGATGCATTCAAGGTGGAGGTGGGATTACATCAGGGATCGGCTCTGAGCCCTTTCTTATTTGCAATGGTGATGGACAGGTTGACAGACAAGATTAGACAGGAGTCCCCGTGGACTACGATGTTCGTGGATGACATTGTGATCTGTAGTGAGAGTAGGGAGCAGGTTGAGGAGACCCTGGAGCGGTGGAATAAAGGTCAGTAGGAACAAGACAGAATACATGTGTGTAAATGAGAGGGAGGTCAGAGGAATGGTGAGGATGAGGGAATAGAGATGGTGAAGGTGGATGAGTTTAAATACTTGGGATCAACACTACAGAGTAATGGGGACTCCGTTAGTGTGGAAAAGAGGTGAAGAGGAAAGTGCAGATAGGGTGGAGAAGAGTGTCAGCTCTACGGGACGGTAGTGAGACCAGCTATGTTATATGAGTTGGAGATGGTGGCACTGACCAGAAAGAAGGAGACAGAGCTGGAGGTGGCAGAGTTAAACATGTTAAGATTTGCACTGGGTGTGACGAGGATGGGTAGGATTAGAAATGAGGACATTAGAGGGTCAGCTCAAGTTGGACGGTTGGAAGACAAAGTCAGAGAGGTGAGATTCCGTTGGTTTGGACACGTGCAGAGGAGAGATGCTGGGTATATTGGGAGAAGGATGCTAAGGATAGAGCTGCCTGGGAAGAGGAAAAGAGGAAGGCCTAAGCGAAGGTTTATGGATGTGGTTAGAGAGGACATGCAGATGATGGTTTGTCCAATTTTTTGTATTCCACCTAAAACGTTTGCAACATTATTGTTTGCTAAAAGGCTCAGTTCTATGACTTTTGTCATCCATCTTGACTCTGGTTTAATGAACTTTTGGTTTCTGATCCTCTCACTCTGTTCCTTGACCACGATTATTGGTTCAAGCCCTGGGCCTTGTTTATTGAGCTTCTTTGACTCCCAGTTACAACAAATCTTATTCTAAACCCCAGTTCTAATTCCTTAAACAAACTGAAAATGCTGTGCGGTTTCAGTACATGAATGGGGTTAGGGGGTTGTTTTTATGCTGCCCTTCTGTCTGTGTGGGCTTTTCTTCACATTTCAAAGACTTGCATGTTTACTTCTGTGGCAATTCCAAAGTGGCTCAGGTCTAGTGAGTGTGCCATGAGAGACTGGTGCCCAGTCCAGAGTTGTTTCTTCCTGTTAACCCTATGCTACTAGGACAGTTGTCATTTCCTCACAAGCTAAAACCAAATCAGTGGGTTAGGAAATGGATGGATGGATAAGTGGATCTCTGGTGTGAGAGACAGGTTGCATTGGCTACCATTACTTATTATTTTGCTGAAGCTTTTATCCAAGACGACTAGCAACATTTCAGATACACTTGGTTACATTTCTTTTAGAGCACAGGCAGGTAAAAAGTGACTTGCTCATGGTCACATAGTGTCAGGAGTGGGATTTCAAGCCACAACCTTAGGGTCTGAAGTCCAAAGCCGTAACCACTACAAAACATAGCCTGCCTGTTCTAACTGCAGGGGATTTCTTGTGCTGTTGCCTGCGGAGGTGGTTATGATGTGACAGCTCATCCCCTGTGGGGATAAGAAAGGGTGTGCCTGCAGTAAGCTCAATGACACAAATACAGAACTAAAAATTAATGTAAACAGTGCGCTTTACTGATAACCTAATGATTCAGTGATTTCTTTGTAATATCCCTTATCTTCTTTGTTGGAACCTACAGACGCTGGAAATGCCATCACCTTTCCAGGTGACGGCTCACAGTTTCATTACCTCTGCCCGAGGCGATTACTCAAGACAGGTTTTCTGAGAATTTGCGTAAACAAGGGTAAAATGAATGTATTCACAACTGTTATTTATAACTCGTTGAGAACAGAATGTACATGCATTAACAAAGTTGAAAGTCACCGATTATTATCAGAAGAAGCTTGCGGAGATCTCACAACACAAATCATACACACTCCTTTACTCAAACATGCCCTGCGCTTTTACCAGTTTCGGTCAGAGTCAAAGGGAGTCCAACTTGGAGGCACTGGCTACAAACAGAGTAGGAATACATCCAGGATGAAATGAGCATGCGGTGAAGCAGCCTGGGCTAACATTGAGAACATCCGGTTACAGACCCTCAAGAGAACAAAAAGACTCATCAAGCACAGTCACTGGAGCTTACTGGCAGATGATCTGAATTTGCCATTAAGTTCAAGGTAATATCCATCCATCCATCCATTATCCAACCCGCTGAATCCGAACACAGGGTCACGGGGGTCTGCTGGAGCCAATCCCAGCCAACACAGGGCACAATATCATATCAATATAGGGCGGAGTGGTGGCTCTGAGGCTAAGGATCTGCGCTGGTATCCCGAAGGTTGCCGGTTCGAATCACCGTCACTGCCAAAAGAGATCCTACTCTGCTGGGCCCTTGAGCAAGACCCTTAACCTGTAATTGCTCCAGGGGCACTGTACAATGGCTGACCCTGCGCTCTGACCCCAAGGGGTATGCGAAAACTAACATTCCTAATACAAGAAATTGTATAAGGCGAAATAATGAACAAAAAAAAAAAAAAAAAAAAATCACTATTCTAAAAATAATTTTTTAAGTAGGCACGTAGGGGGTGTAAATATTAAAGTGGTCTCAAGGAACAGCTATGAATGTTAGCCGGATTGAAACTGCTCTGCTCAAAAGAGAAGTGGGCCGGGCCTGGTCTGGCGGGACAACCCAAAGTGATGGTTGTGGCTAAAACAGTTCGAGCAGAGCATCATGGATGTCCAGTGGATCCAGACTCCTGCACTTTCTGCACGGTTTATTGAGTTTTGCTCATCAATCTACATTCAATAACTCATGTTTACAAAATTAAAAAGAAAATGAAAAACTGAAATCTCTCATTCCTACAAGCTACAGGTGTGGAACTCTGGGCCGCAGGTTTTCATTCTAACCATCTTCTTAATTAGTGGCCAGTTTTTGATGCTAATTAACTTTTTTTGCCTTGATTTTAATTAACTTGACTCAGGCTCCTTTGTTGTTTCATCCATCATCCATCCATGTTCCAACCCGCTGAATCCGAACACAGGGTCACGGGGGTCTGCTGGAGCCAATCCCAGCCAACACAGGGCACAAGGCAGGGAACCAATCCTGGGCAGGGTGCCAACCCACCGCAGGACACACACAAACACACCCACACACCAAGCACACACTAGGGCCAACTTAGAATCGCCAATCCACCTAACCTGCATGTCTTTGGACTGTGGGAGGAAACCGGAGCACCCGGAGGAAACCCACGCAGACACGGGGAGAACATGCAAACTCCACACAGGGAGGACCAGGGAAGCGAACCCAGGTCCCCAGATCTCCCAACTGCGAGGCAGCAGCGCTACCCACTGCGCCACCGTGCCGCCCCCTTTGTTGTTTCTTTTTCCTTAATTAGCAGTGAATAGTGAGACATAAAACAAGCCGCCACGTGACCAGCTGAAAATAAAGAAAGGAGAAAGTCTCAGTAAGGTTGATCTCGCAGGTCACCAAAACATTTTGACGATGCTCTTAGAAAAAAGAGAAAATCAACAGCTTTGGAAATGTCTGCTGTGGCAGAATGAGAGCAGAAACCAGCCATGGAATTAAATAACGGGCTTAATTAACAGCAAGAATCAACTTCTCATTAAGAAAGTGATTGGAGTGAAATTGGCCGGAGTTTGAAGTCCCAATTTAGCTGGTCATCTGTTGGGCTGTTTCACGTCTCAGTTCTGTTTGACTGCCACTTAATGAAGAAAAGAATCAATTCAGAGGACTGAATCCTTAAAAACAGGGCTATTAAAATGAAGGAAAAGGAGTTAATTAGCAGTGAAAACTGGTCACTGATTAGGAGATTAGTTAGAATGAAAACCTGCTGCCACTGCGGCCCTCCAGGCCCGGAGTTTGACACCCCTGCTATAAGCATTCAGACTCTTTGCTGTGGCATTCCAAATTGCACTCCGGAGCATCCAGTTTACTTTAATCTCCTCCAGATTTTTTCTAAAACTTGATTAGAATCCACCTGTGGCAAACTCTATTGATTGTACATCGATGTGGTAAGAGTGGGATATTTTAAATAAATAAATAACGGACATGCTCACGTTGGGGAGAGAAGCAAGTGCAAGCGATTGACTGAGAAGATGGCTCGTCTCCAGGTTGGTAAGAGGCGGTGAACCGACCGTGCGCCACCTTGTTGGTGGTCTCATTGTCTTGTTAACAACCCGGGGCGGCAATCAGGTGATCGCACCTGCAACCCTCCCTAGTGTGTAAAAGGAGAGTGAAAAGAGAAAGAGAGAGAGGAAGAAAAGACAGAAAAATGAAGGGAGAAATGGAGGTTAAAGGGATGGAGGCAAGCAAGCAAAGTGAGAGAGAAAGAGAGCTGGAGCCAGTGCATGTTGATTTGTTTTGGCTTTAAAATAAAAACACTGAGTACCTTTGCAATGTGTTGTGTGTTCGCATCCTCATCTGCCTGGCTCATCTGGATACATTATCGACAGTGTCGGGTTCAGAAGGCTCCCGAAACAAAGTGGGAGCGTGGAGCCGACCGTACTGTCACAATCGCTCACAAAGGCAACACATCTAGCTGAATATATAAGGTCCCACAATTCACACTTCATGTCAAGACAAAAACCAACACCAAACACCATGAAGTCCAAGGAACTCTATATAGATCTCCACTATCAAATTGTGATGAGATGTAGCTCAGGACAAGGGGATCAAACTGTTTCTAAAGCTTTGAGTGTTCCCAGGAACACAATGGCCTCAGTAATAATAAAATGGATGACGTTTGGAATTAACAGGATTCTACCTAGTGTTGGTCATCAACTAAACTGAGTAAGCAAGCAAGAAGGGGCATGGTCAAGGAGTTGACCAAGAACCCAATACTCACTCAAACAGAGCTTCAGAAGTCCTCTGCTGAGACAGGAGAACCTGTTGGAAGAACAACCATCTCAGCAGCACTCATTCAATCAGGCGTTTATGGTAGAATGGCTAGACTGAAGCAACTCTTGAGTAAAAGACGTAACTGTTTTTAAGGTCTCTTACAGCATGTGGGTTAAGATTCTCTGGTCGGATGAGATAAAAACTGAACTATTTGGGCAGACCTCCAACCACAATATCTAGAGAATTTGCTCCTTACCCTCCCTGATTCCTTCCCTACGGTGGCAGCATCATGTTGTGGGGTGCCTCTCAGCAGTGGGGACAGGGAGACTGGTCAGAATTAAGGGAAGGAAGGATGAATGCAGCAAAATACAGAGAGATCCATGAAGAAAACCTGATCTAGAATCAATGCAACCTGAGACTGGGGCAACACTGCACTTTCCAGAACAACAATGACCTGAAAAATACAGCCAAGACAATGCTGGGGTGGATTCAAGAAAAGTCTCTGACTGCTCTTGAGTGGCCTAGCCAAAGCCCAGACCAAATCCCATAGAACATCTGTGGAGAGACCTGAAGATGGCAGTTAAAAGGCACTTTCTATCCAATATGGAGCCTTAAAGCAATACTCCACCCATATTTAGTTTGTAGTGGTTGCCAAGAAAACGTTTTCATCACGTTTGCTCTCAGAATGGGCAGAAAAAAGTTCATCATCTAATAAACCTTAATGTCGGCCAGTGCTGTACAATAGCAAACAAGGAGAAAAATGTCCATGAAAAATAGAAAAAGAAAATTTTACATCACTGGTGTCACATAATCCACATATCAGCTATCCAGCTCTGCTTAAAGCACATGCACTTTTGCTAACATATTGTTCAATAATTACTTTGGGAACTGCAGGCGCATATCATAAACAGGAATCCATAAAGCCCAATGAGAATGTCTTTTTAAACCGAAGAAAGGACTCCTGACCAATGAATACGGAGGACAGGCAGGTCTTCAGTTTAAAAAAGTCTTTCCTATGAGGCTTTAGTTTCCTGTATATGATAGTTACTTCTGGAATAATCAGTGCCTATTTAACAATATTTGAGCAAAAAAGTATGTGCTTTGGCTGGACTGGATGACTGACATGTGGAATATGCGACATGAGTAACGTGAGATTTTTTTCTCAAGAATGTTTTTCACATCACTTTCTGTTGTACAGTATTGGTCACTAATGGCTTCTATTATATCAAATAATTTCTTATCCATTCATAAAAATATGAGATTAAACCTTTTTCTTGGCCACCACTACAAACTGCATGAAGTAAGTAACATAATAAAAACAATATAACTTTTAGGTGGAATATTCCTTTGAGAACGTCAACTTCACACACTTTCCCTTTATATGTTCAATGCTCATTTCATGAAAATGACTTTCAAATGGGTCTTTTGTCTATGCTTACACTTGGATTTGACTTTAGCAATGATTAATTGGCTTTTTGAAATGCTCACAAACAGCACTTCAGCTTAATTTGCAGTATTCTTACCAGAATAACAGATTAAACTTACAATATTATTAAAAACATTTGTTATGGGTAGCACCAGTGCTAAGGTAGAAATTAGAAATTATATTGTCTAACAATTTCTTATTTTGGAATTTATGTCAAGTGTATTAAATCTATTAACTGGAAAACAAGCTCACGTGAATAGAAGGCTGTAGCATTGCTAGGCTCAGAAACAAATCTGAAGAACAGTCACAAGTACACTGATCTGCTCACCAGGGGCCTCATGTATAACACCGTGCGTAGAACTCACACTATAACATGGCGTAAGCACAAAAGCGGGAATGTGCGTACGCACAGAAAAATCCAGATGCAGGAATCTGTACGTACACTAACTTTCACGTTCTTCCACTACATAAATCCCGATCAGCGTGAAAAGTAACACACGTGCACGCGCCTTCTGTCCCGCCCCAACTCCTCCCAGGATTACGCCTCTTTGAATATGCAAATCAATATAAATAGCCTTCTGTGAAAAGACAATGGGAAAAGCACGGGGGAAAATATAAGAATTTCAGCGAATACCAAGTGGAGGCAAAGGAAAAATGTACTATTTGTTGGTTTAAACAGTGGTATAATCAACAAAAGAAAGTTGATCGAGTGACAGAGTGTCGGAGAAACTCGAAAGATCAAGTTCACAAAGTCGCACAGTGCCCGAAATAAAAAAGAAATCACATATCGAAGTCGCCGTGAAAAGGTGAGTCGTAGCCCACCGTCTGAGTGTCATATGAAAGCTTATTAGGGTACAGACAAAAAAATAGGCACACAGTGGGGAAAAAAGCACGAAATGTCAACTTTAATCTCGAAATTTCCACTTTAATCACGTAGTTTATTTTGCCATTAAAGTAGAACATCATAAACTTCATCATAAAATCGTTTAATTTACTAGTTTCTCAAATCCCATTGTAACTAAAGTGGCACATTAAATGCTTTGTTCTGTATTTGATCTTCTATGTGCTCTACATGTGTGAATCACTACCTGCTTCTTAAACGGGCTTTCTCTTTCTCCGACAGGACACATAATCCATTACATTCGTGATATTACAGCTCTCTGAATAATTAAAATACTGAGATGTATACGTGATATCTTTTTCATGATGATAGGAATGAAAGCATGTTATTAAACATGGGAACACGGTGGCGCAGTGCTTGTTCATATCTCACGCAAGAGGCTTGCGGCGCCATGCGCGACCTTCGATGAAATAATTTATTACAGAAGTACTGTCTCTTTCAAACGTACTAACCTCCAATTCCTATCCTTACTTTTCTTTCTCCAAAAACCCAATCGCCACACAATCAGCTATATAGATGTGAAGCCATCTGTAAGCTTAAAACGCCGATTCTTCAAAACTTTTAAGGAACATTGAAATATCTTCGTAGTACATGTTTAATTATTATATCCATCTATCCTTCCAGTGTCGCGTCAGCACCAGCAAGACTACAACGCAATGCTGGAACAATCCCTGAACTAGCTAGCGCTGCGGCACCGTGTCCTCACATGTTTAATTATTAACAATAAAGATTATTTAAATGAAGTTAGTTTTATCTGTATAATATAATCAACATATTTTGCTGCATTTCATCGTAAAAATGATATTGTCATCATATGTAAATATGCGCTTCATAAAGTGGCGCAGGTAGTGGAATATTATAACTGTAGTGCAAGTTTACAGTGAGGTGATTGTACTTATAAGTACAAACAGTTCTACAAGGAGCATTTGATGGACTGATTGAGTGCGTTTAGAGTTCTTGGGATGAAACTTTTTCTAAACCGTGAAGTCCGTACAGGGAAGTCTCTGAAGCGTTTTGCCTTGGCTCAGGCAGCGTCTGCTTCATGCTGTGTACCGATAATTCTCTTTCCGATCAGCTGCTGCTGTGACTCCCCACTCAGATACAGTGATATAAATACTCTGAGTGGTGCAGTGACAGTAATATGGAAAAAGATGATCTGCTGTGGCAACCCTTAACGGGAGCAGCTGAAAGAAGAAGAAGATGCAGTGAGAGTTACAACGCTAAAGCAGTTATGGTATTTGGAATACTATGGCTATTCCCTAGACCATTATATTGCTGCAGGTTAATTACAATCAGATGCATTACACTAATGAACAATATGCAGTTAGTTTCAGTGTATTTATAAAGCCGCGTCAGGAATGTGGAGCTAAGAAAGAAAGGGTGACCACACAGGAACAGTAGCACTGCTTTGACGCTGGGTGCCACCAGTCTGCAAAACCGAGCGGAGAAATTGCGTACGCCAAGTTATGAGTTACCGTGGAAATGTGTGTGGCTTTATGCCAAGTTTAGTTTTTATACATCGCGATTTGAGCGTGGAAACGTTCGTACGCAACATTTCTGTGCGTATGCACCGTTTATACATGAGGCCCCTGATCTGTAAAAGAGCCCTGCATGTGAGAAATATGCACTGTACAATACAGGCCTCCACACTGATTTAGGTGTGTCAGTGTTGACACACTAGCACTAGAATTACCAGAGCCTATGAAAAAACTCGTAGATCCGGCCCACCTTAAATCGCTTCTTAAATCCATTCGCACCTCTCCGCCAGCGTCTTTTGTCTTCTAAATGTGCCGATAAACACAAGCTGCAAGCAGCCGGCTATTCCATCCCCCCACCGACTTAGAACGTGCATAAACTTCTCCCAGCTCATGCCTTGATTGATTATCTGGGAGTGAAGTGGAGTTTTAGAGTGGAAATAATAGATCGTTATTTGGAACACACGCATTTCATGTGTGTTCCGTTTCTACAGTAATCTGTGTAAACACATTGTTAAAACAGAAACTTTTTCATATTTTAGTACCCTAAGTTCTTG
This sequence comes from Erpetoichthys calabaricus, assembly GCF_900747795.2. Lineage (NCBI taxonomy): Eukaryota > Metazoa > Chordata > Cladistia > Polypteriformes > Polypteridae > Erpetoichthys > Erpetoichthys calabaricus. The sequence continues at coordinate 81,853,953 of NC_041409.2, forward strand.
TCTATAAGCCGCGGCTTATCTAAGGAAAAAAGTTGTGAAAATGAAAAAATAGAATATCGGCTTATACATAAGTCCGGCTTATACAGTAATCCCTCCTCCATCGCGGGGGTTGCGTTCCAGAGCCACCCGCGAAATAAGAAAATCCGCGAAGTAGAAACCATATGTTTATATGGTTATTTTTATATTGTCATGCTTGGGTCACAGATTTGCGCAGAAACACAGGAGGTTGTAGAGAGACAGGAACGTTATTCAAACACTGCAAACAAACATTTGTCTCTTTTTCAAAAGTTTAAACTGTGCTCCATGACAAGACAGAGATGACAGTTCTGTCTCACAATTAAAAGAGTGCAAACATATCTTCCTCTTCAAAGGTGTGTGTCAGGAGCACAGAATGTCACATAGATAGAGAAAACAATCTCTAGCAAACAAATCAATAGGGCTGTTTGGCTTTTAGGTATGCGAAGCACCGCGGCACAAAGCTGTTGAAGGCGGCAGCTCACACCCCCTCCATCAGGAGCAGGAAGAGAGAGAGAGAGAGAGAGAGACAGAGTTTGTTTTTCAGTCAAAAATCAATACGTGCCCTTCGAGCTTTTAAGTATGCGAAGCACCGTGCAGCATGTCTTTTCAGGAATCAGCTTTACAAAAGATAGCAACGTGAAGATAATCTTTCAGCATTTTTAGATGAGCGTCCGTATCGTCTAGGTGTGCGAACAGCCCCCCTGCTCAATACATCAGGATCACAGATAGTCAGCGCAAGAGTGAGAGAAAAGTAAGTAATCTAGCTTCTCAGCCATCTGCCAATAGCGTCCCTTGTATGAAATCAACTGGGCAAACCAACTGAGGAAGCATGTACCAGAAATTAAAAGACCCATTGTCCGCAGAAATCCGCGAACCAGCAAAAAATCCGCCATATATATTTAAATATGCTTACATATAAAATCACAATTTAAATGACCGCTACGCGCGTGTGTTGACTCGGCGACGCCCAGAGCAGAAAGAACGCGCTCCGGCCGCTCCAACCGCGCCATGCGGGGAGTGAGAGAGACGCCAATATCTCACACTCTCTCCCCCCTTAAAGAAATTAAATGGGTGCGAGTGAGACCACTGACCTCGCTCCCTTCTATTAGTTATAGGTTATAGTACGTTCGGCTTATCCATGAGTCCGGCTTATCTATGATACGATTTTATTTTAAAAATTCGTATGATTTTTGGTCTCCGGCTTATACATGAGTCCGGCTTATAGACAAGAACCTAGGGTAATAAATGTTACAAAATATAGGCATAAACAATAAAATGTGTGAAGCCTGAAGCACAAAGATCAAATAAACACTTTTACAAAAACTCCACTTCACTCCCAGATAATCAATCAAGGCATGAGCTGGGAGAAGTTCGTACATGTTCTAAGTCAGTGGGGGAAATGGAATAGCCGGCTGCTTGCAACTTGTGTTTATCAGCACATTTAGATGACAAAAGACGCTGGCGGAGAGGTGCGATTGGATTTAAGAAGCGATTTAAGGTGGGCCGGACCTACGAGTTTTTTCGTAGGTTCTGGTAATTCTAGTGCTAGGGGAGTGATACTTACCTTGTTATCTGTGTTTATTTACAAAAACAAAAAAGTGATACTTTAACACTCTTTAGAAAAGATTTAAAGCAACACTATACTGTATAATGCAGATATGCAATGGCTATCCCAAACATTAGCAATGTATTGCTACTCACCTTATAATATTTATTGTACTGCCAGCCCTGAAAGATTTAGGTTAACATAGGATTTGTAGATATATCAAAACTTCTGTCTTCAGAGAGAGAGAGAGAGAGAGAGAGAGAGAGAGAGAGAGAGAGAGAGAGAGAGAGAGAGAGAGAGAGAGAGAGAGAGAGAGAGAGAGAGAGAGAGAGAGAGAGAGAGAGAGAGAGAGAGAGAGAGAGAGAGAGAGAGAGAGAGAGAGAGAGAGAGAGAGATGAAAGGCACTAAATGATAGATAGATAGATAGATAGTGTCACACACGCATGCTTGGGGAGCAGCTAACGGGCTCAACGACACGGGATAACACAAAGACAGTGAGTTTTGTACAGAGCAATAATGTCTCTGTAGTTCAACAGAAAAACAGATGAATAAAAACGCACCGTTTGAGGACTGGCAGACGATTCCACACACAATAACAAAGCCTTTACTTACGACCTCACCCATTGACTGCACTTCCGGCTTCAATGTTCCACGTCATTTCCGCCCGACCTTCTTCCCAGCATTCCCTCTGTATTCAATTTCCTGCAAGCTTCACTATAAAAAATCCTCTCACTCACTGCAATGATGTCCTCTGTATGATTCTTTTTGAATGTATCAGCCACAAAAGGCTACTTTGGACCTTACTCTACACGGGGCTAACACCCCAAATCTTTATGAGTGTGTTGTCTCAACTTCTTTCTTCACATCAGTCAGACAGACAGATAGATAAAGAGATAAATAGACAGATAAATGCGCTATATAATAACTGCTTCTTGCCAGCCCCAAAGCTTGAGCAATCCTGTAAAATATTCTCTCATTCTGATGTGGACAGACTGAGCTCATAAACAAAGTTTTTCACCTGATGCATTAATCTTGCGGTAGAAAAGCATAAACTTAGTAATACAACTGTATAAAATAAAATGGAATTCATGGTTATTTTAAAATTACTCTCTAATATTTTTTATTTCGATTTTGTCTCTCCAGTTAGTAAAATGACAATTTTATACATATGTACATAATTACCTATAAAAATAGACAAAAACAGAAAAGGAAAAACAAAGGTGTTACAGAGAGCATATTTACACTGAGTTCAGGCAAACACAGTTTTAATATATAACATTAAAAAAAATCAATTAAGTTTCCTTTTGAACTGTTTATATTTGTAATCATCATTTGTTTTTAGATTTTAGTAGTCTAAAAACAAACACAACATTGTATAAATGATGTTTGCATTTTCAGTCAGTTAATGTAATGTTTTTTGATACCTTAACACTTAGAATATATATCACAAAAATAATGGAAATTTAAAATTTTACCACTTGACGGAATTTTATACTGCTCTGTTCCAATCTGCTGGACATACATTTCAAAAAATTACTTTTAAGGTTGTACAAAAAAAGGGAAATAGGGTAATAGTGCTTTAAATTATACACAGCTCTATATTACATTTTATCAAGGAGATCGGTCTGCCTATTCTCACTCTCAATAATGGATTTCTATACACCGACATATTTTATAGTGTAAAATATATTTAGAAATATCACATATTTGGTAGATCCATTTCTATACAAACCTAAATATGGCTCTACAATTCTGTAATTCTCCAGGGTATATTACTGTATCACCTAATTCACAGCAGCATTCTGTTAAAAAAATAATAATAAAGATTGCTATATAAACAATTAATTCACAGAAGTAAAAAACGTATACCATTATGGCATTGATAACAGCAATACCTCTGATGATCATAAGCGTACTCTTCCAAAAAAAAAGTGCAGTTTACACATTTTACAGAACCAGGAACAAAAATGTTTTCAAAGAGACCTATGGAGTAAGAGCGATGGACCTGATAATCACTTTCCATTGACAGCAGTTATAAATCTAAAAGTTGAAGGTACAGGCAACAGAAGCCTGTAGATTATTTGTAAGCATACCACATTTGAAATTTTTAACATATTGTTGCAACATTTTATATATATTATTTCTTCTCATTTACCAGTAATTTGACAAAAATAAACAAATACTATCTCATTGTTCATGGCTTTTAGTCTATATTTCATAAACAAAAGGGACATTATAACCACCCAGTGTAAGCAGGCTTCATTTGCTTTCTTTCTTTATGACCAAGTGTTTCAAACAATCAGTCCATAAGAAATGCATGAAAACTCCTGTGGGCTGATCGTCAAAAACAGATTGAATAGGTCTTGCTCACTTTATCCCATAATTGCTGTCAGGTTACACCCGAGTGTCTAAACTTGTCACAACACTGTATTAGTCACGTTTCACTCAGATCGGCAATGGGATTTTTTTTTTTTTGCATCACAGAGAACTACAAGTCTGTGGTCTGGAAGCATGTAACAAATAGCAAGGTGAGAGTGTTAATAATCACATGATAGAAAAAACAAAAACTCCCGTAAAATAAACCTTAGACTTTCTATAGAATGTAAAAATGAAAAGAACATTTCTGACATCTCATCACACCTTCAGCCCCACCTTCTCTCTGTGCCATTTGTCCAACTGTGATTTCAGTTTCCATTTATGTTCAGCTTATGAGCTCTTCCAGTAACACGGGACAGCTATGTGAAAGTTACATGAGGATGGCTTCTTCCTGGTTCAGCAAAGGTAGCTAAATCAAATGTGCCATTATTCAATTCATAATATGCCTTATTATTAACTGCCAAATTTCCAAACAGTCACACAATGCTTGCACGCAGTAATTCAGATTTCAGAACATTTTTATACTAGGGCAGGGTTTCTGCGAACTGCTACCTTCCTCCTAGTGAACTCAGTCCTTTGTGTTTTCTGTTTATCGCTGCAGGATTGACATGGCTAATAGTTTGAGGACTAGATGGGACAATGCCTGCTTTACCCTGAGGAGATGTGAGAGGGGAGGACGAGCCTGAGGGTAGAAAATTACCAGTACAGCTGGATCTTGCAAGTGAAGGCTGCAGTGTGCTGGTGTTCCCAATACCTAAAGCGGTGGGCACAAAACACAAAACAGAAGTGTGTTAGTAAGTTTGAAATAAGCTTTGAACATTTGTGCACATAAAGGCTGGAGCTGCTTTACTGCATATTTAGATGTTGAGATACCACTTTCTTCAATTATCTCGGCAAAGTACAAAATAAATAAAATATACCAAGAAATACAGATATTGGCATCAAGTTGAAATCTTGTATAGGGGACAGCAGCAGACATAGTGGCCCTCCTGGGAAAGCCCCATAATCTCAAAGGCTAAATGAGTCTAAATAAAATTTATTTAATAGTGATTCTGCAACATGACACAATCTTTCCAAAGGCCATCTACTATTGACTATCACAGCCAGTCTATTCAATTAAATTATTTTGTAATAATCCCTAAATGATTATAAGGTAAAAAAATCAATCATCCATCCATTTTCCAACCCGCTGAATCCGAACACAGGGTCACGGGGGTCTGCTGGAGCCAATCCCAGCCAACACAGGGCACAAGGCAGGAAACAATCCTGGGCAGGGTGGTGCCAACCCACCGCAGGACACACACAAACACACCCACACACCAAGCACACACTAGGGCCAATTTAGAATCGCCAATCCACCTAACCTGCATGTCTTTGGACTGTGGGAGGAAACCGGAGCGCCCGGAGGAAACCCATGCAGACACGGGGAGAACATGCAAACTCCACGCAGGGAGGACCCGGGAATCGAACCCAGGTCCCCAGATCTCCCAACTGCGAGGCAGCAGCGCTACCCACTGCGCCACTGTGCCGCACAAACTCAATCATAAAAAAGAAAAGATCAATTTGGTATGTCTGCCATTTGGCCTAGTCAGTCTGACGTACAAGGCTCCCACTCCAGTCCCCACTATTCACTCAATGTATGAACCAGAGCCAGTCCATTCATCTGTTAGTGCGGCAACTATTTGAAACAATAAAAAAAACTGCAATATACTGGGTTGGTACTCATTGTTAAAAGGCACTACACTATATAAAACAGAGCTTAAATAGTTTTGTCTTTTTGCTTGCACAACATTGACAGTTAACCCAAGCTATTAGCTTGTGATTATTCAAGATTATCATTAATCCTCTCAACAGTCCACACGATCAAACTATTTTAAGATATGTGATTCATAACAAGGGATCCATTGCTACAACAGAGCAAAAACATTGTGTTCGAATTACAGAGGTGTATATTTAGAAATTGTTAAATTTATTAGGTGTCACAAAATGCAATTTATGTTTGGAACAAGATAACAAAAAGAAAAGGTAAGGACATAATAGTAAGGTTAACTAAAATGTTCAATTAAGAATGTATTGAAGATGCATTTTTTATTATATGGATTTCTGACAGCTACTAGAATATGCACTTATTGCATAATGTTTAAGCCGATGTCACATTACGCGACTTCTAGTCATGGAGTATGTCAAATTTGCCAACTCCAGCTGTTGGTCACATTGCCAGGTCATGTCAATTTACACAACTGATAGTGGCAGGCCATGTCACATTTACCAATCTTGAGGCAACCTTCCAGCAGAGTTGTGCTCATCAATGGTGTGCTGCCTGACAGAGTTGACACTGTACGAAAGGTTATCTGGTGTGCAGGTTTGGTCACAATCTAGGACTTTTTTGTTTTTCTTTCTTCTTTCCATTCTGTCTTAGTGTGTAAAGCATTAGAGAAGTCTCTCTTCTGTTTGTCAGTTTCTAAACACCCGTGTTTCTTATTCCTTGTAACTGGAGCGTTCATTGATTGTCAACTCTCATTCAAACAACACCTGCAGCATGACAGGTTTGATTTTGTGAGATAGAGTCGTAGACTAGTTGGAGCGAGTTATGGGGGAATGTCACTTTTAAGTAACTGGCATTTATGGCAGCAAGCCGCTGAGTGCCTCTGACTCGCTGCAATTAGATAAATGAAGGCTATAACTGAAAACCTCCAGAAAAGTGACACGGTCTATACATTTGAAATACTGTATTAAATGTAATTATTACTGCCAATAAAATTTTGTTACTTATTTGCAAATATAATTCTTACAGCTGGGTAATTTATATAATTGCACAAGTCTGTAAAAACTATTAAGGCAGGAGAATTGAGTTTTTAAGGATGAGAAGTTTAATATTTGAGTTGGATTATGGCTTTGTGATTTTATGTGCTCGTGTGATTGTTAATATCCCACTGAACACAAGGTGGACACAACTGGCATTTACAGTGAAGACTCGTGAACATATCTTGCTACCAGCTTGGTTGGCAAGCTGAAATTCAAGTAAAATGTTGATGCTATCATTAGAAAAAAACAATGTTTAACAATACAAAATTTTATTGTCAATACTTCATTCTTCATGCATGCATATCAGCCAATCAGCATAACTACTTTCTTAGCGACAGCACGATGATGCACAGATAGTTTCATATCTGATGATGATTGGGTTCATCTCACATCTGCAGATTGTACCTTTTGATACACTGTAGCCATATGCTGCATACGCTGCTGCAGAGGCTGCCGCTGCTCCCGCCATGGCTCCCGCCATAGCTGCTGCACTTCCAGCTGTTGACTTGCGGCTCCTTCCTTTTCCTGCTGACTTGGTCCCTCCGCTTGAGCCTTTAGGGCGTCCACGGTTTCTCGCAGAGCGCCCCCTACCAGGGCTACAGGTGTCTTGAGATGAAACACCTTAAGAGATAGAAATGTAATAATTAGAAGACATAATAGAGGTTATTCAATAAATAAACATCTTCAATTTTCAAATAAATACATTAGGTAGCAAGATGTTAGCTGGTACTTCTGCCTCTACTACTAATCTTGGCCAAATTGTTTGTGTGGTGCTTGCATGTCCCCATAGTGTCACCATTGGGCACTTCAGTTTTCTCCTACATCCCAAACTAAGTCAAGATAGGTTGAAACTCTGTGTGAATCTGTGTATTTATATTTGATTTAAAGCACCCTATGAAAGGGCTAGCACCTCTATGTTGGGATGGTTCCAGCTGGCATATTCTTCAACCCTACCTGTATTGGAATATGTGGGTCCAGAAAATGAACAAATGAATTTTTTTTCTGCTAACAAAGCATCACATATAGAGTTATATAAATATTGGTTTGATAGAAATAATTTTAGAAAATCAACCAGAGACCTATCCTCAGCAACTGCTTAAAAATCCTGGAAGTTGAACTTCTCAAATGCTCCCAGGCCAGTCAATATCAGGATAGAAGGAGTGAATGTGAAGTGCAAAAAACAGACCTCTAGAAAAATAATTCAGCTTTCTAAATACATATAAAAAGATTTTCACAAATTATGTGCATTAAAATAATTCTTTTCTAACACATAATTTTTCCACTACCCCCTACAATGTCAATTTTCAGAGTCATTTATGATACTTGTTTTCTTAGTATTCCTAATTTTACTAAATCTATTTAAAAAGTTAGAAAATTAGCCTGTACATTTCAGAACAAATATATTTTATTCAAATCAGCTACAGCTAAAGCAATACTGAATTCTCCTAAGCATTTTGAGAGCAACACCTAAAGAAATAGAACACTTATTGTTTATACAGTATATGCATTTAACCACTATAGGAGCTTTGTACGATGTAGGCCCTGGACCACTTGTGGTCCCTGGTCACTTTTAAGTGTTGCGTTCCCACCACACAATCAGAACTAAAACCTTTTTGCAAAACATGTTATGTGCAAAGAACAACGATGCAGTGTGAAGTGTGGTGCATTCAGGAATTCACCCCACCCCATCTTATTACAGTCGACCCTTGATATACGACCGGCCTGACATGCGAACAACTTGCTTTACAACCAAAATTTTTGTTTTGAATTACGACCAACGTCTTGCGTTACGACCCGAATGCGGTCACGTGTATCTGCTTGTGCGATTGTAAACAAACAGCTGAGAGCGTTTGTAAGCGTCAGTCGGAGCCCAGATACATGTGTTTGTGGACGTAATTTCGGTCAGTGCAGTGATTTATATAATTTATTTCGATAATTGCTAAGGAAGGAAGCGAAGGTAACGAAGGTGATCACAATTGAAACGAAGAAGGAAATTGTGTGGAAATATGAGAGTGGCGTTCATGTGACCGATCTCGCTAATATGTACAGCATGTCGAAATCCACCATCTCGGCAATTTTACAAAGAAAAGATTTGTATAAGGAAACTCCTTCCAAACAATAACCACCTTCCATTTCATTCTCCTCCTCCTTCCTTCCTGCAAGCCAAAGATGTCAACTTAAATGGTGAGTACAGTATGAAATTATTGTTTCTGGTAGGCTAGGCACTTTTTATAACTTTTTGGTTAGTACATTAGAAAAATTATTGGTGTTTTTGGTAAATTATGCACATTATACATCCCTTTTCTATTAAAAAAAGTTAAGTAAGTGTTGCTGTGGGTGGTTCGGAACACATTAAGGGCATTTCCATTATTTCTTATGGGAAAAATAGTCTTGACTTACAACCAACTTGAGTTACAACCAGCCCTCGCGAACGAATTGAGTTCGTAAGTCAAGGGTCCACTGTACTTTGAAGTGACTGTGACTTCACGGGTGAGATTATTGCTGCAATGAAGTGCATGGAGCAGCGCACCAGGGAGGCGGCTATGAAGTGCAATGCTCCACCTTCACCAATAACTCACTAAAGTCCAAATGGATGGAGCCAGTCCTTGCGGTCAACTAACCAGCACAATTCATCACCCAAGCCACTCCCACAATAGTTCCTGGTTGAACATAAAGTACATAGTACATGGAGTAGGAACTAAAATAAAAAACTAACAGGAACTAGAAATGGCCCAACTTCCCAAATTCCTGGTTCCTGAAAAAGTTTCTGTGGTGGGAAAAAGCCTTATTTTAACATACTGTATGTACAAAACCTACACATGCATGTGTGATCTCAGTGCACCTAGACTGAAAATGAAGATGGCAGATGCATCCGTACCACTTAAATATCTCTGATTTGCTCATCTATTACACAGCCTTGAGGATATGATACTTGTTTCAGCAGTACTGGTTGCAAGTTGGGGAACAACACCACAAGTACACACCAAAAACACGCACACCATGTCAGCATGGAGTGGTCAATAAGCCTAACATGCGCAGTTTTGGGATGTGGGAAGAAATAATTGAAATATCAACCTGAACAAAACATAGAGATGAAACTTTAAACTATGGAGGCTGGTGGACAGATTGAATTCAATCACCTGAACCCTTAGCAAACCCTCCAGTATCCCTGTTATGTGTGTCCTGTTCTGATCCTTTCTTAGAGCTGTGATTCTCTATCACCAAACTGTACTTGATGGGTGCCTTTCATGTAATCTAAAGGAAAGTTCCAGCAAATACAATAAGAGTATTTCACTATTCCATCAAAGAGATTCTGAACCAAAGTATTTTAATGAATCATTTGCCATATTGTTTTTGAAAAATTGTGACTCAGTTTGGCATTGCTAGTTCGAGTTTAGTGGCAACCTGTTTGAATACAAATGGATTTTGACATCTTGAATGCTTGAAATTCATGCAGTTCTTTTTAAACAAGCATTTGCTTAAGAAAACAAAGCACTAAAGAGATCTAACTTGCATTTAAGCCTTTATGTACAGTAATACTTATTTACAAAACACAGGCTATATTTAAGAAATGATTGTTTAATTTAATTGCAAACTCCTAACATTTGGGCTTTGACAGGTTTGCCCAGCTGTTAATCTGGTACAGCCATATCTACAAAATAGTGGACATAATGTTAAATTGTTTTTTTTCAATCAAAACATTGTAAAGTGCTTTTTTTGGGTACAGTCAATGAACATTCACAGACAATGAATAATGTTACACACTTAAATAACAGTCAGATTTACTGTTTAAGCTAATGCAGGGTCAGCAGCATATCCCAGCTGTACTGAACCGTGTGCCAATTCATTTCACATTCATTCATTCACATTTGAGTAACCAGTTAGCGTACACATTTAGGAATGTTAAGAGTAATCAGAGAAAATCCACAAAGATTCAGGGAAAACATTCAGACTTTACACAGACAATGAATAGGCACAGGATTTGAACCCAGGATGCTGGATCCATGGGATTTACAAAGGTATTTACACTTAACATTAGGTTGGACAATACTTCTGAACTATTATGGTACCCACCATTCATGTTGTCTGAGACAGACCCAGTAACAGATGCAGGGGAGTTTGTTGCTCGAGATTGTGGAGCAGATGACATTGGATCATCAACAATGACCAACATATCACTACTGCTCTCGTCAGGTGGGATTGATCCAGCTTGAAGCTCACTGCTCATTGAAATCTGCAAATCCAACGTTAACAGAACAAGAAAATTATGTTCCAGTATGATTATTCATAAAAAGTATATAAAAAGGATTTAAGTTGATTATATAACTTCCAGCAACTGACATATGATGGGACTTGTTTTCATAAATGCTAAGCAATTACATAAACCAAAGTAAATTCAATTTACCATATGAAATCTGGATTCCTTTTGCTAAAACAGTTGCTGGAAAATCCAATTTTTCCACATTTCAGCTAGTACATTAAATCAGTATACCAGAAGCTGAAAGAATGCACACTGATGAGTCTGTGGTTCAGTGATAATAACTTTGCTTTGTAGTGCTTTAGTCTGACGTTTCAGAGTAGAAGCTGTGCCATCTTCTCAATTATACTTACATGTTAGTCCATGATGTCTTTTCACTTTCCAGAATAAATGTGCTAAGCCATGCCAATTAGTAACACTAAACTTTTCTATGGGAGAGAAAATATTCCCGTTTCATGTGTTGAATGAGATGAACTGGACTGAATAACAGACAATATGAAAATAAGGCTGCGGTGGGTTGGCACCCTGCCCAGGATTGGTTCCTGCCTTGTGCCCTGTGTTGGCTGGGATTGGCTCCAGCAGACCCCCCGTGACCCTGTGTTCGGATTCAGTGGGTTGGAAAATGGATGGATGGATGAAAATAAGGATTAAGAGATACTACAGCATACTGCTATACTGTTTCAACAGAACTGGGTGTAAGATTGGGGACCAACACTAACCCATACACACACCTACATGCGCTCGAACCATCTCAGTATGGAGGTATCAATTAGCCTAAAATGCACAGTTTTGAGATGTGGGAAGAAATAATTGAATTATCAACCTGAAAAAAATAGAGATGAAACTTAAAACTATTGACACTGGCATACTGGTTAAATACAATCATCTGAACCCTTAGCGAACCCTCCAATATTGTTTTTATGTTTGTACTGTACTGACCCTTTCCTACAACTGTGATTCTCTGTCACCAAACTGTACTCAATAGATGCCTTTCATGTAATCTAAAGGAAAGTTCCAACAAGTACGACCACAATATTCCACTGTCCTAGCAAACATTTTCTGAACCAAATTATTTAACTCAGTCATTTGTAATGTTTTTGAAAGAAATGTGGCTTGATTTGGCACTGCTTGTTTTATTTTAGTAGCAACCTATCTGAATAAAACTGGTTTAGGACATCACAAATGTTTGTGATTTTACCATTATCCTTTGCAGTGCTTTGCTCTGGTGTTCAAACAGCTGTGCTGTCTTCTCAGTCATACTTACATGATACATACTCCAAGATGTCTTTTTCACTGTCCAGAATACATGCACTAAAGCAATGGCGAACAGTAACACTAAACATTTCAATATGACAGGAAATATTCCTGTTTGTGTTGAATGAGACAAACATGATTAGATAATAGGATGAAAATAAGGACTAAGAGATACTATCCCAGGACAAGTCATTTCTTTTTGTTATATGACAGTTATCTAAGAGATAGAAATTTGAGAGTAGAGAGGTTAATCTGACACGCATGTTATATTCTGAAACTAGGGTGTTTCCCTTTTTGACTTTTGTGTAAAACAATACTCTTTTTTATAATAGCTTATGTCATCTGCTAAAATCTAATACTATCTGTCAATACTCAGTGTCTTTCAGAGAGTGTACTCACCAAAACTGCCCTCAAATTTAATATAACAATAATTCTCAAATAGCAGAATTGAAGTCTCCCAAACAATTCTTCACAATACTATACCTTTTTTACAATTCCTAGTTCTAATTATGTAGCAGAAATATGAAGAATGTCATTATAAGCTCTGCCCTTCACCCAAGAAAAAAATAAATCAAAACATTATGAGAAATTCTAAATTGCATTTTGAAATGGGATCAGCAGTAGTAAACCCACAGATACCACCAACCATGTGATCTGGACCTTTACCAACTAACCAGATCGCATGGCTTATGAGTGTTTAAGGTTATGTTATGGCTTGCATGAAAGAGTATCTGACATGGACCAGGCTCTAATATAAAAAAGTATGTTCAATATTTTTTAGGTTTAGAATAATATCTGAATGTTATATATATCCATCTATTATCCAACCCGTTATATCCTAATTACAGGGTCACGGGGGTCTGCTGGAGCCAATCCCAGCCAACACAGGGCGCAAGGCAGGACACAAACCCCGGGCAGGGCGCCAGCCCACCGCAGTGTTTTATATATATATATATATATATATATATATATATATATATATATATATATATATATATATATATATATATATAAAATTTCAAGTGCTTTTCAGGTATTGACAAAATAAGCAAGTTCAATCTTTTTGGCATATTATAAAATAATAAATCAATATATACAAATTTCAAGTATATTTGCTTACTTCACTGAAGGGGCTTGGTAATGCTGAATCCACACTGATAAAGGAGTCATCTCCATCAGCTGACAGGTTAGAATTGTCTGCAGAGGGTAGGAATGGAATGACTATATTCATGCCCTCTTTCCTCCTTTTAATATCCATTTCATCTTCCTTCTTCTTCTAGAGTAATCAAAAAATATTTAGGTTTGATAAAATTAGTTGTTCTTTTTAAATATAATTAAACAAAAGCATATACAGCGTATGAACCCATATGGTGGTTTGGGTGGGTGTCGCAGGTCTAATGCCATCTTCTGTCTCCTTTCTTGACCACCCTACACCATAACATCTCTGCCAACACCCTGATTTGCACAGCTCCTTCCATGCGACTCCACTCATTCTTATCTACCTCACTCACCATATAGCCATTCACATCACCAACTTAACATCGCAGCTCACTTGGTTCATTGTTTTATTTTATTAATTTTAATTAAAAGCAAGTAACAATCCATACAATCAAGTAAAACTTAACAAATCCAAAATTCAACTCCCACCCAAAGAAAGAAAGAAAGAGAGAAGAGCCAGCCAACAAAGCAAATTTTTGAAGTAGCAAGAAAGGAACAGTATCAATTTCCCCGATGTACAAGCTTATTTTAAAATGTTATTGATTAGATCCTGCCATATTTAAAAAAAAAGTTTTGAATAGATCTACTAAGTGAGAATTTGATATTTTCTAATTTCAGGTAGCATAGAACATTGGTTATCCACTGACTAAAGAGTGGTGGGTTGGGATTCTTTCAGTTAGGCAAGATAAGACTACATGCTAGTAGTAAGGTAAAAGACGATTATGATTTGCTTGTCCTTCTCCACTTTAAGCCCATCTGGCAGTCCACCACACACAGCTGTTAATGGGTCAGGAGTGACTGTGACACCAAGGCTATCTGATAGGTATTCAAAGACTTCTATCCAAAACGCTGTTAATTTGGTGAATGCACAGAACATGTGGCCCAGTGAGGCTGGAGCTCAATTGCAATGTTCACAGGTTGAATCTTGCCCTGGAAACAGTCTGGATAGTTTTAACTGAGATAAATGCGCTCGATAGAAGATTTTAAGTTGAATAATTGAGCACTTTGCACACATGGAGCTAAAGTGTATTCTATGCATGGCTGCCTTCCAATTCTTTTCTGAAATGTTAAGTGACAGATCCTTTCCCCATTGTGCGCTGCGATCTTTCAAAGGAAGAGACTTTAAAATGATTTTTCTAAATTGTGGCAATGCAATCTGAGTTTTAAAGACAGCTCAGAATTTCTTCTGGAATAGAACTAGGTGGAAGGTGAGGAAAATTGGGCAGGTTCTGTTTAGCAAAGTTTCTAGCTTGAAAGTAATGAAAAAATTGTGTTGATGAAAACATTATCTATGTACAAGTCTCAAAACTCTTTAATCTTTAATTTTCCAAGCATTAAATACAGTGTACAGTGGAACCTCGGTTCACGAACGTCTCGGCACACGTACAAATCGGTTTACGACCAAAAAGTTCACCAAACTTTTGCCTCGGTTCACAACCACACACTTGGTATATGAACAAGCCAATTTCCCTTTCGGTTTATACATGTTCAGTCTCTCCCTGTGCATTTCATGTGCAGCGAGCAAGAAAGAGAGAGCGCGACACACTCACACACGCACACACACACAGAGAGGCAGCGCGCAGCCAGCGCGAGAGAGAGACGCGCACACACACACAGGGAGCGCGAGAGAGAGAGAGCTGAACGCATAAGGTAGGAACGCAGTTAAAGAATGCACTGGGCTTGATTTTGTTTTCACTTCTGTTTACAGCGATCGGTTCGTAGCATGCATTGTTGCAATGTTACTTTTCTTGGTGGTTTATTAAATTACGGATTTTTTCAAATGTTCATTTTTTTTCCCTGTGCTTAAAACTCATAAAAAAAAAAGTGTTTTTAGCCAGCGGTTGGTAGCACTATAGTGCGAACTATTGCAGTGTTAGTTTTCTCTGTTGTTCAAGGTTTTCTCAGTGTTATTCAATGTTTTTACATTTAGTTTACTATTACACTGTGCATTCTATGGTTTAATTAACTATATTTGTGCTTAAAAACTTAAAAAAATATATATATTTACATACAGTTCGTATAGTCTAGAACGTATTAATTGTATTTACATACAATCCTTTGGGGGAAATTGCTTCGGTTCATGACCAAATCGGTTTACGACCAGAGTTTTGGAACGAATTATGGTCGTGAACCGAGGTTCCACTGTATGTTTGAGAGGGTGGAAAAAAGTGGTTTTCATGTAAAGGTGCAACAGATAAGAGATTCCAAAGTGCTTCCTACATATTCTGAGTGAATGAAGGACAATTAGATTATTAGTGTATTGATAATTGCAATTTACTGGAGCACAGAGCAGGGAATATAAAGAAGTACTACAAGATTTTAATTCTGTTGTAGACTGGGCTTGAATATGTTCATCAATTTGTGTCAATGTCCAAGTCTTAATGGCTTGTATGTTTGCCGCACAACTCATTTCGGTTCAGAGGCAACGCCATCTGCCTCACTTTCCTCAGCTCATCAAGATGATCCAAGCCAGGATCCTTAAATTCCATTATTTTAGGTGCATGGCCATCTTTTATCAGTGGAGAATCATCTCTGAAGTGCCACAACTGTAGTATTTATTTTAAGTGCATTTATATAGAAATCCATTTCATGTTTTATATTTAACACATCCAGCATTAATATATGTGTTTTTTTCCTCTGCTCTTTTCCCAACATTGCTCACTCTGTGCTGGTTAGTAATTTTCAAATTGCACTTTAATAATTAAGTTAACATCTATTACCCAACTAAGACAGTGCAAACTTACAGAGACAATAAACAGAGATCGACAGAGACAGAACTGGGGCCAGAAACATTACGATTCTGTACTAACCAAAATAAATAAATAGATAAATAAATAAATAAAAAAGCTACTTGTCCAAGAACATGTAATTTTCAACAGATGTGAGAAATCCAGAGATGTCTTGTTGCTTTTTAAATAATTTAAAGCAGTCAGACTGTATTATTTACCAAACTAGACATTTAGAACTGGCCAAGGCAATTTTTGTAATTCTGGCACTAAAACATATGAGACAGTAGTTGTTTGCTAGTGGGATTATGTAAACATGGTTGAACTGGCACAACACACCCACATGTAATCCTACTTTAAAAATCTCTTTAAAATAAAATGCCAGAAAGACATCATTCTGGTGTATAATGCTGAAACATTACCCTTGAAACAATAGGGGCAGACCTGGTAATGGTAATGGAAAGTGTTTCTCTCCATTTCCAATAGAAGTCATGTTATTTTACATTTACATTATATCACTTAGGTGACACTTTTGCCCAAAGTTACTTACATCTATACTACAGGAACACTGGCAAGTCACATATGAACAAGTGGTGTGGATTTAAGTGGTGCTCATGGTTTACAATCTTAAAACCTTATTTTTAGGCTATACTGCTTAATGCATCATTTTTTCTGGTATTATCAGAACAATTTTAACAATTTAACTTATATAAATTAGAATGTCTGAATGGCCATCTGTTCTCTGTACAATCCTAAAGACTTTGACCAGTCTGGACCAAATTTTGTTTTGTTACTCTCTCTACTAGAAGAACAAGATAGGCTACCCTTGAAACCTGGACACCCCACACCCTCCCTTGATTTCATAACCCCCCATCCTTCCATGAAAAATGGACGTACTGTTTCTTTATTAACTGCTTTCATCAAAAACTGGTACTGGGGATTATGAACCTGATATTGTTTCATCAAACTTCAAGATGGTGGATCAAATATGGCAGTCCAAACTTTTTCCACATGAAAAATGTATGTACTGTATTGGGGGTCATTACTTATTTTTTCTTAGAAGCAACAATTATAACTGACAATGCTAAAAGAGAGTAAGTGTTCATTGCATGCATTCTTATGATACCCACAAACATGCCTTTTGATTTTAAGCAACTGCAATATTCAGTGTGATTTGCATTTGCTATGACTGTAAGTAAGTAAGGCTCAAGGACAGTCACTTAGGGTAGCACAATTAATTTAGAAAATCCATGCTTTTCCCGTGGTCAATTGTATGTTGCTTGCTCTACAGCGGGCACACCAAAACATTTATACTCCACAGGTAGAAACCAGAAATAATGCAAAGCATTAATAAATTATACTGCAATAGTACATGTACGTACTTTGTATAGAAGAATGAACAATACACTATATGAATTTGCAAATTAAACATCACTGAATTAATTTGAAAATGTTATCATTTCATTTTTACATTTCCACAAATACTGATGTTCTAAATGTAAGTAGGATATAGTCAATGACGGGTAGTTTAAGCTTGTATTAAATAAAAAGTAATATACAGTGATCCCTCGCTATATCGCGCTCTGCCTTTCGCGGCTTCACTCTATCGCGGATTTTATATGTAAGCATATTTAAATATATATCGTGGATTTTTTGCTGGTTCGCGGATTTCTGAGGACAATGGGTCTTTTAATTTCTGGTACATGCTTCCTCAGTTGGTTTGCCCAGTTGATTTCATACAAGGGACGCTATTGGCAGATGGCTGAGAAGCTACCCAACTTACTTTTCTTTCTCTCTCTCTTGCGCTGGCTATCTGTGATCCTGACGTAGGGGGTGTGAGCAGGGGGGCTGTTCGCACACCTAGACGATACGGACGCTCGTCTAAAAATGCTGAAAGATTATCTTCACGTTGCTACCTTCTGTGTGCAGCTTTTAAGTATGCTGCACGGTGCTTCGCATACTTAAAAGCTCAAAGGGCACATATTGATTTTTGACTTTGTTTTTTTCTCTCTCTCTCTGCTCCTGACGGAGGGGGTGTGAGCTGCCGCCTTCAACAGCTTTGTGCCTGCGGTGCTTCGCATACTTAAGCCAAACAGCCCTATTGATTTGTTTGCTTTCCTCTCTGTTTCCTTTGAAGAGGAAGATATGTTTGCATTCTTTTAATTGTGAGACAGAACTGTCATCTCTGTCTTGTCATGGAGCACAGTTTAAACTTTTGAAAAAGAGACAAATGTTTGTTTGCAGTGTTTGAATAACGTTCCTGTCTCTCTACAACCTCCTGTGTTTCTGCGCAAATCTGTGACCCAAGCATGACAATATAAAAATAACCATATAAACATATGGTTTCTACTTCGCGGATTTTCTTATTTTGCGGGTGGCTCTGGAACGCAACCCCTGCGATGGAGGAGGGATTACTGTATATATATTGTCACACGTGCGCATGGGAGGCAGCTACAGGGCTTGAATGAGGGCAATTCTGAGCCAGATCGGGATGTGGTAGAGTGCACGGATTCTTTTTCTCGCTTTTCTGCAGACCACTCACCAGAGACTCCACCTGACCCAGTTGGCGTCACTTCCGGGTCCAAACCAATGGATGAAGACCTTTCTGGTTCTGGGCCCCTATGATGTCATTTCCGAGCCTGAGCCTATGGATGAAGACCCTTCCAGTCCTGGCCCATCTGATGTCACTTCATATACTGGCCTTTAAAAGCCTCCACATTTCCCCTAACCCCTCAGTTCTGTTTTGGACTCCGGTTTATGCACATCAGTGCTATCACTTGCTTCAATTTTGCAGCCAGGAAATAATATACGAATGTCTGCCCCAAACCTTGCTATGGCTCTTGGTCGAATTCGTCGAATTCATATATATATATATATATATATATATATATATATATATATATATATATATATATACTGTATATATATATACTGTATATATATACTGTATATATATATATACTGTGTATATATATATATATATATATATATATATATATATATATATATATATATATATATATATATATATATATACATATATACACACACATACATATACAAACACAAAGGACAAATAAACCTAATTATGAAATAGACAAGTAGTACAATAAACAACAAATCAGGCTGGACTATAACCCAGCACTGGGTAATTTGAAAAGGCTTTTCAAAGAAGCAGCCAAACAATACAAACTTGCAGATATTGAATATGATGCAAAATTATTTTTTAACATATGAAACTAATTACCAAGCACCACCATCCAGTTTTAAATACAAAATGTAAGCAGTTAAATTACGGTAATGCTAGGGTGTCTTTTGTTTCTACACAAAACACTGCCAAGTAAACAGAACTAATGATCATGGTATAGTTGCTAATGTAGTCTGGCCTAACATGATGGGAAACCAGCTGAGAATAAAACAAGTTAGAAAATGTATGTATGGCATAACATTCAGGTGCATTAGGAGCTTAGTTAACAGACTTGAAAGTTGGAGCATTTAAACCTTGTTAGTTACTTCATCAAAGAGTCACTTATCACATTTTTGTAAATTAAAAAAAGTTTTGTAACAGTGAGTCATACATAAAAATAGCAGCAACAGCACAATATAGTTACACAAGTTAGTAAGCATGCAGTATCATATAATTTAAAACATAGTCTATATTGGCTTGTAGTGACTGAATTGCATTCACAGACAGCAGATTCCAACTCAAGTGATGTAAAATCAGTATTGATTGATGCTCTGATGTTGGTTGTGGAGACTCTGTGACTAACTGAAGGTCAGATTTCTTAAATATAACATTTTTGAAAGACATACCTGAAGAACAGTTAAAATCTGTTTAAGGTTGTTAAAATTGTCTGCTTAGAATAATAATGGAAAGCAGGTCTGGAGTTCTGCCAGTAAATGATAATGTCAGAGAAGTTGTGAATCATTATAATGTGCAGATAATGCAGCCATGAGTTTGTTTTTCATGTAATGAATATTTGTTTACTCTATGGTTACAGAGTGATACTTATATAATTCCTTTCCTCTTACATTTATTTCTAGATAAGGAACTTTTTACTTTACTTTTACAATTAACTTACCTCAAGCTGCAGGAAAAGTGAACTCCACTGGCATTTGAATGACTTGTATTAGTATCACATACTTGGCCATCAGGAGCAGTTGTTGGACGATTAAAAGTGCAATGTATACAAAATATATACAAAATATACAAATTGAAGTGACCCTTCTCAACGTTACATTGAAAAATGCTGATTTGTATTGAAATTTCCCAGAATGTTTTTCTGTTTTAATATAAGACAAGTTCACACATCTCGGCAATGCTTTTCAATGGAAGATTTTGAAATTTCAAAAATGTTCTATTTGATATATCTCAATGAAAATTCTCACCAGCGAGTTGAGTCTTTCCATGCTGATACACAGACAGACTTGCAACTGCAGCAGGTGGTTTTTGCATTGTATGTGAACACAGTTTTTTCTGTCAAAAGTGTAACATTTCTGTTGTTTCATTGCAAAGTAACTAGAAAAGTATATCCTCTTCAAGATAAAATCAAACTTAAAGTTAAAAAGAAAAGTGCAATATCAACAACAACTAAGGTGGAGCAAGTTAAATTTAGAAGGAATATTCCAAAATTAAAACCAGCATATCCCATTTCATGAAGCAGGTGTGAAAATAAAGTCTTAACGAAGGCTAAAAAAATAATAAACAAATAAAATATAAATAGACAACAAAAGAGACATACGATGAGGTTCAGACTCCTGTGAGAAGCTGACAAGAGACATTACTGTCTAAATAACATAATTAGTAAGAACGGCTCTTTATGGTTGTGGTTGCTTAGAAGAGCTTGGAGGTGGTTAAGCCAATCTGTGGTATTGGCCCAATTAGCTGAAAAGCACAAAGAACCTCAACCCGAGCTCAGGAATGAGGTTAAGTCTTTAGCATGGCACCACATATTTGGCAAAGCATACCTTTTCTGCATATTTTTCTCTTTTTCTCTTGCGATCTTTTACTTTGCTGGACTCTTCCTGTTGCCTTTTTTCTTCTTGTCGCTGTCGTACTGATGAAAGTAATAACAGTTATAAGATTAAGTATACAGTAAGTCACTCTCTCCTAGACATAATTATCCTTATAAGATGACTCCCGAAAGTCAATAACTGTGTCATTTTTCTGTCTCACATCCACACCACTAAAAGTTATAATTATAATATTAGTGCCAAGCGGTCAGTGTTTATATCTTTTTCAGCACTTACTAGAAGTAGCATCAATCATCACAAGGCACTTTGCAAATCAAAGAGCAACTCCCAAAATTAAATGGCAAAAGGAACCAACAGGAATGTCAAATACATTTGTAGGTAACAAATTTACAAGTTTATTTTTTCATGTTTTGGCCAATGCCTTCATCTAAAGTGATTTACAAGACCTGTACTCATCCATGTTTACTTACTTACTCTACCTTTTTATTTATTTGTTATATATTTTTTACTTTACAATGCCTTAGCCACTACACCATATTGAAATGAGAGAAAATCTTAAAAACTGGCAACTGTCTTGCCATACACTACAAGAAGCAGCGCTCAACATAAATATGGTAGGTGCTGGTGGGCTCTGCAAGTAACTCACACACTGTTTTTCCTCTCAAAATAAAACATGTGAGGAAGGCAGATATAACAAAAGACCTTGGAATCTGAGAAATCTGTTGCTTTAGGTTTCTTAAATGTAAAAATTTCAAATGCTTGCAATGCAATGAATTATACCACTAAGTCTAATATTTCTGTTAGTTATATAATGGTGAGGTGGAGGCAGCATTAAAATTCTGAATGCAACTTGACTTCAGCCTTGACACTGAAGGTGGCACTGAAAGCTATGTTACCACTTGGTTTTGAGTAACAAAATATAAACAAAATGTCTTACATTTCTTCTCAAGTTCCTCATCATCCAAAAGCAGGCTCACCACTTCCTTTGGTTTCAGAGTGTCGGGTTTAAAATTGCCCCCTGAGATGACCATTCTCTGAATCTGCAAGGCAGAATTACAACATACTGAAAGGTTCCATTTTACTACATGATGTCACATCTTTAAACACTGAAAAATAAACTTAAGATAAAGGATAAAATAGCATAAACTGTGTGCCAAAGTAAGAAAGCTCATAGGGTTTGCCTTCTAATGTTGTATTTAATCTGCATAAGACGACATGCCACGGTGAATATTTACTTGCCCAGTTTTGTGGAAGGAATATAAATTCACCAGAGTAATATCAGCACTTTAAGTCCATGGGTACAGCTCATATTTTACTTTGATTTAATAATCATCATGATGATTGGTTACTATATTACATTGATACAATTATGGTTATTTGTCAGTTTTTTTTTACTTCCCAGAAATGATCCAGTGTCTTTAGTATAGGGTGGTCCAGATCTAACTATGCAATTATTGCATTGCATTGAATTAAAAGTTGCATAGTTAGAACTGGACCACCCTGTATAATTAAGTAGACTTATTCCTACCTCACTCTTCTCTTTTGCTCTCTGTAATATTCTTTCTTCAATTGTTCCCTTACATATTAGCCGATAAACAGTCACTTGCTTAGTCTGACCCAGCCTGTGCGCTCTGTCCATGGCTTGCTGATCTACAGTTGGGTTCCAGTCACTGTCATAAAATATGACCTACAAAAAATAAATAAATAAATGAACAAACAAAAAAATACCAATTTTCCATCAACTGTGCAGGAGTTATAGGACAAACTAATCAAAAGAAAATTCAGAACACACGTGTCTTATTCACAGTAACACAACTAAACAGATTAATGTACTAAACCGACACTGATGCCAAGTTAGCATTTGTACCAATCATCCCTATCTAGGCTTGCTATTGGGAATTAAAGCTTTGCATCCATTTCTCTTGTCAGACTATTTAACAGAAAAAAAATTATTTAGTTACAGTTTGCCACAATTTTTTTTGTATCCCTTAATCCCAAAAAGGGCACCTTACTTATAAAGGAACCTTAAAATGTCGTTATGATGTCCACAAGGTTTTACTTGTCTCCCAAATGTTAAGGAGACTGTTATTGGTGAGTGCATGTATGCTCCCTGTGATCCAGGGAAGGTGTCTGCCTGGTGTCTTATGCTACAGAAAATTCTGCACTCTGACAATCAGGCTCAGGAACGGGATGGGTCAATGAAAGCATCATGCCAACATCACACATGAGACCTGACTTTAAATAAGGAGGCTTCTGGATATTGACAACATCTTCTTGGAAGCTCAGAACCCGAGTTTGATTTTATGGTTTGGTTGAAAGGTACTGCTTGATATGGTCAGAAAAGAAAAACATAAGCTAAAGATGCTATCATAAGGAAGCAGTAAAAGGAAATATTAAATAAAAAAGCATTGAATAAGTAGTCTAAAATAGAGGTACATTTATACTGGCAGTGTTAGCTTATCTCTGGTAGACTGAATTTCCCCCCACTATATAAGCATAAAATAAAAAACACATAATTCTGCCCATAGGATGGAACAGAGACCACCTTATATACGTGTAAATTCATATACATTATATACGTGTATATTCGTAAAATGTGGGTCTCAATTCTAATATGACTGCAACTCTAATAGTGCAACTTGTGTGAGGATGGTAAATTTTGTATACTGGCCCATAAATTAAAAACTTGAAAGTTTTGCAGACTTTATACACAAACCATCATTCATCCGACAGTGGCATCCAAAAGCCAGCTCCAGTTTTAAACCAGCATGGTGCAGGTCCAGTGCACGGCATCACCTGTACTGG
This sequence comes from Erpetoichthys calabaricus, assembly GCF_900747795.2. Taxonomy (NCBI): domain Eukaryota; kingdom Metazoa; phylum Chordata; class Cladistia; order Polypteriformes; family Polypteridae; genus Erpetoichthys; species Erpetoichthys calabaricus. The sequence goes on from NC_041409.2 coordinate 81,877,933, forward strand.
ATGGTGAAGTTGTGTTCTCTGATGCAAGAGTATTTTGGACAAACTGTTACAGAAACAAATGGAAGTATCTGCTCTATATTTCAAAGTTGGTAACTGACTAATCCTTATTGATATCCCCTTCTTCATACCAATCCTGGCCACCCCACATTTAGTGCAGAGGATAAATGAACTACATGCATTAATAACAATGTGGCTGACTGCCATCTCTGTAATATATTAACTACTAGAAGTGTATTCATTCCCTCAGGTGTGAAGGATACTGAAACCGGTGAATATTATGTTGTACTATTAGCAAAAATTATGTTACAATCAGGACCAATGCATGAACATCATGGGCCTGTATGCATGAGTGCATCTGGCTGTGTGTGCAATCCTTTCTACATTTTTTATTGCACTGGTTTCTTTAATTATCATGCTTAGCCATGTACAGTAGGCAAGCAGGGCTTGAGGAAATGTGGTACTGATTTAATAATTACTTTGGAGTAATTTTGGTTTCAGGGATTCCTTCAAGATATTTAAGTGTGGATTTCTGCAGTGGCTGTGGAGTACTTTTCACATTACTTTGTGTGATAAAGGTATTACATTCAACTCAATGTTTTTCAATGAAAATGGTGAAAACTTTTTTTCACTTTTTAAAACTTGACTTTAGTTGGGGAGGCTTGGTAGAGGAGTAATGGATAAGCAATATGTGTATATTCTTATTTTGTTTAGGGCTGTCTCCCCGATCCATTTGGTTCAATTTATATCTGGACCTTGGAGTTAATGTACACATTTTACTCTTTTCTGGTGTCTTGAAGAGTTTCTGTATAACATGATGCTTATTTATATTAACAGCAGATAAATGTCTGGTAAATACAGATGAGCCACTGCAACAAATTGTTTTTTGCTATGATATTGCATTTTAGATAATTTTTTGAGCACTTCTCTGTTACCTCTTACAACCAGTTTTACAAAGTTCATTTCTGCTGTCAGTTCTGAAGCCAACAGACATGAAAACTGCATAATATGAGAGAGCTGAGTGAAGAGTGTATATAAAAAGGTGAAATTCAAAGAGTCAATCACTTCAAACAATTCTCAATTAGTGCTATCTTCTTTATGCAAACTCGGTTATCCTGTTTATACTGTGGTAAGTTACGAGAATCTGTCTTTATGTCATTGTGAATTTCCCATTGGGATTAATAAAGTATCTATCTATCTATCTATCTATCTATCTATCTATCTATCTATCTATCTATCTATCTATCTATCTATCTATCTATCTATCTATCTATCTATCTATCTATACATTCAACAGAGTAATCAGTTTTGTAACTAATTTATTTTTATCTAAAAACTTATTCCAGTAATGACTAGCTTTTCTTGCATGAAGGTTTATAACACTTACAGTGTCAGCCGCTGTTAGGTTAATTCCCAAACCACCAGCTCTTGTGCTTAAAAGGAACACAAAGATGTCCGTTCTGGGAAAAAAAAAACAAAAACAAAAGATGACTACAAGTTTTTGACCATAAATTTCTGCAGTCTCTATGTAATCACATTTTGTCAATTTACCCACAATCAGTCACTTTAAAGCCACCAGTGAACTGCCTTTGTCTTAAGACTGTAAGATAAACCCAAAGTACTTGTATGAAACCCATATATTTGTAAATGTATATATGGATTTGCTAGAAATCCCCTGGTGTTCTCTCATAGTTTAAAGACATAAAGGATGGCTGATGGGTGATTTTAAAATGTCCCGGTATGAGTGAAGACAGGATAGGTGAGTAAATCTACAGATGAAAGGCTAGAGTTACTTCCTGTCATTTTATTTCTGGTTCGTAACTGTGTAGAGTGGCTTTATAAATATTTAATAAAAAAATTCTAAAACATTAAAACATTATAAGTTATTTAATAGCATTCAATGAAGAACTGTGAAAGAGTTATTTGCAAAAAATGGACATGTACAGTGGGGCAATAATAATGCAAAGGGCAATTCACTGAAGTCATGTTTATTCTATAAAGGTAGAAAATGTCTTGAAGAGTTTCTGTAGAACATGATAGATAGATAGACAGACAGACAGACAGACAGACAGACAGACAGACAGACAGACAGACAGACAGACAGACAGACAGACAGACAGACAGATAGATAGATAGATAGATAGATAGATAGATAGATAGATAGATAGATAGATAGATAGATAGATAGATACTTTATTAATCCCAATGGGAAATTCACATTCTTCAGCAGCAGCATACTGATACAATAAATAATATTAAATTAAAGAATGACAACAATGCAGGTGAAAAACAGAAAAACAGACAATAACTATGTATAATGTTGAATGTTAACGTTTACCCCTCTGGGTGGAATTAAAGAGTCGCATAGTTTGGGGGAGAAACGATCTCCTCAATCTGTCTGTGGAGCAGGACAGTGACAGCAGTCTGTCGCTGAAACTGCTCTTCTGTCTGGAGATGACATTATTAAGTGGATGCAGTGGATTCTCCATAATTGATAGGAGCCTGCTGAGCGCCCTTTGCTCTGCCACAGATGTTAAACTGTCCAGCTCCATGCCAACAATAGAGCTTGCCTTCCTCACCAGTTTGTCCAGACGTGAGGCGTCTTTCCTCTTAATGCTGCCTCCCCAGCACACCACTGCGTAGAAGAGGGCGCTCGCCACAACTGTTTGATAGAACATCTGCATCATCTTATTGCAGATGTTGAAGGACGCCAGCCTTCTAAGGTAGTATAACCGGCTCTGTCCTTTCTTGCACAGCGCATCAGTATTGGCAGTCCAGTCTAATTTATCATCCAGCTGCACTCCCAGATATTTATAGGTCTGCACCATCTGCACACAGTCATCTCTGATGATCACTGGGTCCATGAGGGGTCTGGGCCTCCTAAAATCCACCACCAGCTCTTTGGTTTTGCTGGTGTTCAGGTGTAGGTGGTTTGAGTCGCACCATTTAACAAAGTCATTGATTAGGTCCCTATACTCCTCCTCCAGCCCATTCCTGATGCAGCCCACGATAGCAGTGTCATCAGCGAACTTTTGCACATGGCAGGACTCCGAGTTGTATTGGAAGTCCGATGTATATAGGCTGAACAGGACCGGAGAAAGTACAGTCCCCTGTGGCGCTCCTGTGTTGCTGACCACAATGTCAGACGTGCAGTTCCCAAGACGCACATACTGAGGTCTGTCTTTAAGATAGTCCACGATCCATGCCACTAGGTATGAATCTAATCCCATCTCTGTCAGCTTGTCCCTAAGGAGCAGAGGTTGGATTGTGTTGAAGGCGCTAGAGAAGTCTAGAAACATAATTCTTACAGCACCACTACCTCTGTCCAAGTGAGAGAGGGATCGGTGTAGCATATAGATGATGGCATCCTCTGCTCCCACCTTCTCCTGATATGCAAACTGCAGAGGGTCGAGGGCGTGTTGAACCTGTGGCCTAAGGTGGTGAAGCAGCAGCCTCTCCATGGTCTTCATCACATGTGATGTCAGAGCAACAGGCCGAAAGTCATTCAGCTCACTAGGACGTGATACCTTTGGGATTGGGGTGATACAAGATGTTTTCCAAAGCCTCGGGACTTTCCCCTGTTCCAGGCTCAGGTTGAAGATGCGCTGTAGAGGGCCCCCCAGCTCCGATGCACAGACCTTCAGCAGTCGTGGCGATACTCCATCTGGACCCGCTGCTTTGCTGGCACGAAGTCTCCTCAGCTCTTTGCTCACTTGCGCTGTTGTAATTATGGGTGGGGATGTCTTTCCTATGCTGGTATCAGCAGAAGGATGTGTGGAGGGTGCAATACTCCGAGGTGAGTGTGAGAGTGGGTTAGGGTGGTCAAACCTGTTAAAGAAGTTGTTCATTTGGTTTGCTCTCTTCACGTCTCTCTCAATGGTGGTACCCCGCTTCGAGCTGCAGCCAGTGATGATCTTCATCCCATCCCACACTTCCTTCATGCTGTTATTCTGCAACTTCTGCTCCAGCTTTCTCCTGTACTGCTCCTTCGCCGCCCTGAGCTGGACTCGGAGTTCCTTCTGCACGCACTTGAGCTCATGCTGATCACCGTTTTTAAAAGCCCTTTTCTTCTGGTTCAAAAGGCCCTTGATGTCACTTGTAATCCATGGCTTGTTGTTAGCATAGCAGCGTACACTTCTTACTGGAACTACAATGTCCATACAGAAGTTGATGTAGTCAGTAGTGCAGTCAACAACTTCCTCAATGTTTTCATTATGAGATCCCTGCAGGATATCCCAGTCTGTAGTTCCAAAAAGTTCTCTCAGAGTATTCTCAGCCTCCGGGGTCCACTTCCTGAATGATCGTGTGGTTACAGGTAGGACTCTCACTTTTGGTTTATAGTGAGGCTGAAGCAGAACCAGGTTATGATCTGCTTTCCCAAGCGCAGGCAGCGGGGTGGCGCTGTATGCGTCTTTAACGTTTGCATACAGTAAATCAATAGTCTTATTTCCCCGGGTGTTACAGTCCACATACTGGGAGAATGCAGGTAATGTTTTGTCCAGCGTCACATGGTTAAAGTCTCCAGCGATTAGCACAAGCGCCTCAGGGTGCTGCGTTTGTAACTTAGCAACAGCAGAATGGATGATGTCACTCGCTGACTCCTCGTCCGCCCGAGGAGGAATATACACGATGACAACAATGACATGTCCAAACTCTCTGGGCAAGTAGTAGGGACGTAAACTTACGGCCAACAGTTCGATATCCCTGCAGCAAGTGGAGATTTTGACGTTAATGTGTCCAGAGTTACACCACCGTGTATTAACATAGAGAGCGAGTCCTCCTCCTTTGTGCTTCCCACAGGTACTTGCATCTCTGTCCGCTCTAACTGTGCTAAACCCGGGTAGCTCCACGTTGGCATCTGGGATGGTGTTATTTAGCCAGGTTTCGCAAAAACACAACAAACTGCATTCTCTGTAGGTCCTGACATTTTTCACCAGCGCAGCCAGTTCGTCGATCTTATTTGAGATTGAGTTTACATTCCCCAGAATCACAGAAGGCACCGAAGGCTTGAAACGCCACTTTCTCGCAAGCCGCTTCATTTTTAGCTTAGTGCCGGCTCTGCTGCCACGATACCACCTTCTTACCTCGTCAGGTAAATAGGGAACCACACCGGCACTGGCATTTGTTCTCAGCGCTCGAAGTTGAGTACTTGAATATGCGAGTCTCGGCGTGTAAAAATCCATGCCCACGTTGTAAAAGTAAGTGTGTCCAGGGAACGAATCCACATAAAATAAAGTAATAGGAGTGATCAATAAATAAAAATAGAAAAATAAAAGTAGAAAAGTACACATACATATACAGTCATACACGGAGCTGCTGAAAAGGCTGCCACTCACGGCGGCGCCGGATGTTTTTTTAATGATGCTTATTTAAATTAACAGCAGATAAATGTGTGGTACATAGAGATGAGTCACTGCAACAAGTAGTTTCTTTGCTATGATATTTCATTTTAGAAAAAATGTTTTGAGCACTTCTCTGTTAGCTCTTCCAACCAGCTTTGCATGGTTCATTTCTGCTAATGAATAACATGTCCTCCCTACAATAATAACGTGTGTGATATTAACTGAATATGCAAGAATTTCAATGGAGAAGTAGATTTTTTTGTGCTTTAAAACCTCTTTGTGACCATGAATTTCAATAAGTGGTTATCAGGATTTTATCTTATGTAATATTAAATATCTTTGGTATGTAAACATTCACAGAGATTAAACGGACAGACATGCCAACTCATTATGAAGTGAAGTGGCTTTAGGGTTCTACCTATGGACATGCAGTCACTGATCAAGCCAAACACAACTGTGTAATTCACCTCATACTACCAGATTCAATGTGCGTCACTAGTGTACAACAATGTGATTGAATGTTTATGAACGTAGTACCATCACTTGCATTTCCATTTGTCGAAGAAGAGTCTCGGTGCTCCAATCAAAAGGGTGCTAGATCTAAATAAAGATGGCCAAGTGCTGCACATATATTCAATTTAGGCTCTGATTAGCTGAAATAGTTATCAGACAAATGTGCAAAAGTAGACTAAAATATGTTTATCTATTCAAATAAAAAAATATTTTCTATTTACATCAAAATGTATAATAATGGTTTTAGGCCACCTTACAAAAAGTGGTAATTTGTATGTCCTAGTGTTAGCCGGAGGACTTGAAGTTTGCCTCCCTCCACTGTGATCTGCTGATATCCTTGTGTGTTTTCACTTTATTTTAAACTTAACGCATCTTTCTTTCCTTTGTGTAAAAGAGGACATCACCTTTTTTAACATGTCCCAAATGCACTACAACACCTGCTAGTGTTTCAATTGAATATATATGTGTGTGTGTGTATATATATATATATATATATATATATATGTTTTAATAAACTGAGTGCCTTAAAGTGTGTAATAAACAAAACATTTTATGGATTTAACAATAACAATTTAGTTTAATAAAAAAATAAAAGGTTCACAGTGTACATACTTAAATTTACTTCACACAGGAGCAAAATTCAAATTAAGATTGTGGATTTTTTGTTAGAATACAGTGTGTTTGGTAGACACTTCGCAAAAGGTAAGTGAGCAGCTACAGGCGCAGTTTCATGTCCTTTTTGGACTCATTAGAAACTGGTGGCCATTCCTGAACTTTAGTGGAAACTATGATCTGCATTAGTCTTACCGGCTCTGGAAATCTGCCACCATGTCTCGCCTCTCAGAAATTTTTGAGGATCCATCTAGTCTCATGTACGTATGCTTGCGATAAACCATATATTCCTGAAAAAAAAAGTTAAAAATAACATCTATTAGAAAATCTGCAGTGTTTGAAAATTTCAAGACAACTAAAGCATAGGTGGAACTGCATGGCACTTATTTTTCTCATTCAGTTTTACAGAAGGTAAATGACTGAACTGTGGGGCGTCTGACGCCCTGGCTAGTTACAGCATACAGCTTTATAAATTAGAGTTACAGATTGAGTCTTTTTCATTAAGTTCATTTTGACAATATATTTTTATACTTTGTTTAGCTCAATCCAAGCATTTGACAAGAGACGCTTGGATTTTTTCCCAGATATGAAGAAGAAAGCGAACAAGTTAAATAACATTTGACAAAGACATGTTGGTATCTACAGGGTATGGCACAAAATTCAGAGCAATCGATTAATGGAGGGGTTCACCAAGCTCATATCTCTGAATGAGGCATAAGCTCCCCTGAAAGGATCATTTGTAAAGGTTTAGGGGGAATATTTATGAATTAACCATCCACCTTAATAAAAAAATAAGTATATGTGTATCTGTGTGAAGGTCTGGTTGCTATGTCTCCATCTTTCCAAAAGATGGTGCATCAAAACATTAATACTGCTTTAATGAATCCCATGTCAAATTTGCATACAACAGAGACATATGTATTGAATGGTAAACTGCAAATATTAAAGATGAGATCTCTGTTGATGACTTAGATTTCAACTCATCCTAGATGGGTAGCGCAGCTAGTTTTAGTTATATAAATTAAAAATATACTTATGTTTCATGAAAAAATAAAACTGTTCTGTCACTCATTTCTAGTACAAGCTGCATTTTACTTTCAGCTATGCTATGCATAGGTGGCTAATAAAGTGATGACAGAAGCTATGCTTTTTGTGTTTTCATGAATTAGGACAAGGCATCACCTCTCTACTTCATGGGCTCCGTCAAATTCAACTAGACCCAGTTTTCTGTGGTTTTTGTCTATGTTCATGTAAGGGGAATTCCTATGAAATATTAAAATATAGTTATAGACAGTAATGCCACCTTATGGGCCTAAACCTTGATCTCTTATATTACTCTTGTGACAAGATAAGTATAACCCTCAAAAGATACCACAAATGCCAAGGTATAATTCACACTTTGCTGAAGGAAGTATGTCTGTATGTATCAACAACACTCTGGTTAAAACTGAGCACATCACGTGCCAGACAGAACTGTTATCTGGAACTGGTGCTTGTTTTGCTACTGAAACTACAAGGATTGTTTTGGCTCCCACATGCACTATAATGGAAACTGAAAGGATGAATAAACAGATGATCATTCATCAGAGGTATGACGTAGGTGTACAATGCACTAAGAGAAATAAAAACAAGGTACCTCTGACACAATTTCCTTGAGGGAAGCAAATACACTAGAAGAAACAGGATTAAGCATAGAAACAGAACTGGACTAATCTGATTTTTCAAGGAGTTAAAAATTATTTACACAGGAGTTCCTAGAGTTCCTAACTGCAAATCAGCCACAGGAATTTTAACCTCCCAGATTTGTTCAGCAATTTACTACAACCATTGAAAGTGACAAGTTACTTGCTTCTCTTGATTTCCAGAAGCCTACATAATCATTTCAAAAAATCTTAAGTTGTTCTTAAACAATAAAATGGAGATTAGATAGATGGATAGGTAATTCATTTTATTTAATAAATACAGTAATAAATTAGAAAGTAGCAATAATGTTGGACTCCAAGCAATGCAGTTTAGGACAACATCAAACACCAGTATAAATAGATATTTTATGCCAAACTATAACATTAAAACAACCTAGATGAGAACAGGCTATTCAGCCCGGCAAATCTTGACATTCCTCTCCACTTTAATTCTTCTAAAATAACCTCAAGTTGAGTCTCTAAAGTCCTACTGTCTACTACACTACTTGGTCACTTATTTCATGTGTCTGTGGTTCTCTGTGGAAAGAAAAACTTGCTAATGTATGTGCGAAATTTACCCTTAACAGATTTCCAACTGTGTCCCCATATTCTTGATTAACTCATTTTAAAATAACAGTTTTATTTTAATAGTTGAATTTTAAACACTTCAATGTCTCCTCCTAATCTCATTTTGCCTAAACTGTAAAGGCTCGGCTCTTTTAAACTTTCTATATAACTCATCCCCTGTAGCCCTAGAATCGGCCTGGTTGCTCTTCTCTGGACTTTTTCCAGCACTGCTATGTCCTTTTTGTAGCCAGGAGACCAAAACTGCACACAACACTCCAGATTAGGCCTCACCAGTGTTCTATAAATCTTCACTATAACTTCCATGGATGTGTACTCTGCACATCAAGGCGCTATAACCTCAAATTTTGTTAGCCTTCTTAATGGCTTCTGAACACTGTTTGGCAGTTGATAGTGTCAGGTCCACTATACTTTATTCCCAATTAGGTTTATTTTGGCCAGCCCTACTACTATCAGAGTCAAGGTGGTAGCACAAAGAATTTAGAGGAAAATTGTGCTACCATCAAAAGAGAGTACCAAAATTCAATTTTAGTTAATCTGCATGAGTCTGTAAATGGGTTACAAAGCCATCTAAAGTGCAGGGACTCCAAGGAACCTTCATAATTGTCATACTTTTTAAGTGGAGAAAGTTTAATAAAAGTGTAAATTCTTCTCTACAGAGGCCGTCCTCCTGAGGCCAGGTTTATACTTCACGCGACGCGATGTATGCTCCAGCGGACACTCCTGCTACGCAAGCGTTTTACTGTTTATACTTGCATGTGTACTTTATGTAAATCTGGAAAAATCCACCAGGTGGCAGTGCAAGACATTATCACGGTGAGAACAGGTTCGGCTTTGCTGTGCTGTAAATTGCCTGGAACATCCATTAAATTCCGATGACACCTTACCGCAATATCTCTGAAAAGGATGCTTAATGATTAAATCCATCAATCCAGGGATGTGCCCAATCCACCAAGCAAGGCAGAAACAATCCCTGGATGGGCATCAGCTCATCGCAAGGCGAATACAAGCGCTCACATACACTAGCGTAATTTCAGTGTCACCAAATCTGCATATCTTTGGAAGGAAACCAGAGCACACTGTGGAAACCCAGCAGGAAAACATGCAAACTCCAGGCAAGGAATACCAGCGACGTGACTCTCTGCGAGACAGCAGCGTGACCACTCCGCCACCATGTCATCCCCATTTGTGTAATTATTAATAGTATTCATTATTTAAACGAAATTAACGATTTATCTGTAAAATGTAACATACATACTTTAATGCATTTCATCATGAAAGTGATATCAAGTATAAATCTAAGGATTTTAAATGTGCAGAGAGTTGGAATATCATACATTTAATGTGTTCTGTGTGGTGATTGCTGCTGTCAGGTCGGGAGGAAGCCCCAAAAAAAAGACGGCACAAAAGATGGTATGTGAGACTTTTAAAATGTATCGTGTCATTACAATCGGGAATATGCAACGCTTGAAAATAAAAGCACCATAAATGCATCTGTATGTTGGCATTTTGCTTCACCACATCGATCCATTTATCAAACATCGAAGCATGCACATCAATCTCGCAGGATCCTCAAAGCAGCTTTCTGTTACATGTAGATGGTAAACAGAGACTCTGACGTCACATTCCAACTTTTATCACACTGCGCCCCCCAACTTTTTGCTGGTATTGCAACTTGCGCACGCATCGCGTTAATTTCTGAGGGCATGCTCAGAGGATGCGTCAAATGAACGCTGGGAACATGTGGCAGCCATGATGTGTACACATTCTGAGCTTGAAGTATAAACCAGCCCTGAATCTCTCAAAGCATTGTCCGTGAACATATAAGTCAAATGTGGAACTTCATGCCCAACATGGACCTCAGTATGTCTGGATAAAGCTGGTACTGTATTCTGCAGTAAGACCATCAAACAAATGACTAAGCATACATTATGGCAATGTCACAACTGGGAGATGATTGTCTAGCACATGAACAACTTGAAGCAGGTTTGGAAAAAGAATGCATGGATTGATGGATGGATGGATGGATGAATAGATAACTTGACATCACTGAAGGAGCCATGACTTCTGCTCTGTACATAAAAATTCTTCAGGCATTCCACCCATTAGCTGATGTGCAGCTGGACCACGAAGCAAGTCAACGATCCAAGATACACCAACAAGATCTACATTAGAATGGCTGAAATAAAAATCAGGTTAGAGTTTGGTATGGTCATGTCATACTGTACATGTTCAGTATGGACCTGAGACAAGCACTTCATGCTTGAAATTCCACAAAAGTCAATGAATTGAAGCTCTTTCAAAAGAAAGGCTCGTTCATTTTAAAACTTTTCACCATGTCCATGGGAATTTTCCCACCAGGGTGACATCCAATATCCCAAAAGACATGCAGATTTGTTTGACTGGTGACTCTAAATTGGCCCAGTATGAGTGAGTATGAGTGTGTGTGTGTAAATGAGCCTTGTGATGGAGCACCACACAGGGAGGGGTCCTGTTTTCTTCCTGATAATAGCAAGACACGCTCCAGTTCTCTGTGACCCAAAAATTAAATAAAGTCTAAAAAATTTATAGAAGAATAGACTGTTAGTACTGAATGAACACGTGGGTGCCTTATCTAGATTTAGTGGGTTATTTATATAGTGGGTGTATTCACATAAAATGAAAAGTGACAAAGGATAAAAGGGTATTTTAATTCAACATTTAATCCCAAAAGCTTGCTAAATATTCCTGACAAGTCTTGTTGCTTTTAACGCATTATAGGGGCAGACAGCAGCATCAGTAGTAATTGTGCAGCATTATGGTACATGAATTTACATAATATGAAAGTAGAAAAGCTTTGAGTTTGTCCTGTAAAAACATGAAACAAGGGAAAAGTCAGAACATTGTATATACAGCAATATGTCTTCACTTTTATATTTATACATATTGCTCATGCACAATTTTGTTAGCACAAAAGAGAATAATTTTTACAAAATAAACAGCTGACAGTAAGACAGTATGTTCATAAATATTTGAGCACACTGTTACATACAATTATGGTGGACTGAGTCTGGTAGTATGAAGGGCTTCCCATGGATGTGGTCTTACGATTTGCTTACAAATGTAAAAGCAGAAGCCACTGGTCCCACAATATGCTTGCACGTTCAAACATTCAGCTCAATGAGAATTCACATAGCAAAGAGACATAGCATAAAATAATATTCTTAAAGTAACTTGATCAAATTTGGGGTTTTAGGGGGACCAAAGAAATATTAAAAGCACACAAATGTACCTGCTTGTGCATAGAAATATTTATGTGATTGGATAAAGTCATATGAAAGTTCTTGTTATAGTGACTCATCTGCATGTACAAATGTTCTGTACATCTCCCTATTATAAAAAAAATTATTACATAATTATTATATTATTATAAAAAAAAATCTTGGGAGGGAGACAATGCATGATCTTCTCGGAAGACAATTTGACGTCCCGTGAGACAAGGCAGTGAGACAAAAGGACAGCTGCGCAGCGCGACAAGCAGAACATGCACCTCGGCAGCAGCACAAAGCCAGAAGCTGATCCATCCGCATCTCCTTAGCGATCGTTCAGCTCCCCCATTCCTCCGGGGGGTTTGAGTGAAGCAATTGAGACGTGATCATCTCGGAGAGACACTTTGACAACACATGAGACGTGATCATCTCGGAGAGACACTTTGACGTCACGCGAGATTAGACATTACAACCTTAGGAAGCAAAACCCGTGAGACGGTTACTTTTGCACGTCACGCCCTACTTACAAACAATTTAAAACAAGTTCATGGACATCTAACCTAGCAGTTGTTGGAATGCTTTTGGCAGACACACTTCATGGGCTCCCAGCTCTTAAAACAACGACAAGCAGAATAAGCAGCACGCCAGCTGCAGCACCCAGCAAGCCAGCAGATGATCCGAGCACTTCTCCTTAGCATGCATTCAGCCCCCAATACCCCGTTCACAATGCGAGCGGCAGAGACACGAAGTGGCAAAAGGACAGCTGCTGTACAGGATTTTAAATGAACGACGTGCAGCGCAACAAGCAGAGCATGCAGCTTGCCAGCAGCAGCAGCAAGCCAGCAGCTGTTCTGACCGCATCTCCTTAGTGTGAGTTCAGCCCCCCTACCTTCACAATGCGAGCAGCATAATACGTCCCACGAGAAAGTGCCCGGGGCCGGAAATAAAGGACAAATATTGTTTTTACAAAAGTTTTAAAGTAAAAGTGAAAATAATGCATATGTAACAATTCCCATGAAATAATCTCTTTAAATTGTATATCTGGTAAACCAAACCTGGGGGTGGGTGAGGGAAGCAAGCAGCCACCTAGATTTCTATAATTTTAAAACAAAAACCTTGTCAGGACTTTGGTAAACTATTATACATTATTATACTAACAGTTATACTGCATTATAAGAGACCAGTACACATTTACAATTTCTAGCAAATAACTTGCTGTGGCACACCAAATGCCATCAAATTAGGTTGCATGTCCCATAGTGGCCAGACGTACAAATAAGAGTTTAACTGTACTCTATGTGACAATATTAGTACTATTACTGTTACTATATTCCAAACCCACTCTCTCTTTTCTTTGATTGACATGAGCCAGAGATATAAGCAACAAGACAGGAACAAACTCCAGCCATTCATTAGTAGACTCATCCACCATCACTCAGATCGGAGCAGTTTAAGATCACCAGTCATCTTGCATTTATGCTTTTAAACTGTGAAAGGATTCTGCAGTATTTCTAAAAAAATCCATATAAAGAGTATAGGACTTAGCACAACACCACCTGCTGGATAAAAACTGGAAATGCTGGAGCTGTTGGTAGCAGGGTATGCATTTTTCATGTCAAACAGGATAATAAACAGGAAACCACCACAGGGAACCACTTACAACCTGATCAAGATGATTTTTATAATTTCAATACCCTGCTGCTGGCTTTAATTAATTGTTGGGTTTGAAGATATTGACAGGAATAAAGTAAAGTTGGGATTTAATAAAAAAAATTAAATAAATTAAGAGAAAACTAAGAGGTTTTAGGCATGGTCCCTGAAGATCAGCTTGTAACACAAGTTACTAACTGTAAATTAATCGTATGATTTTTCCTAGCTGATCAGATATCAGATGCTTTACAAGAAACAAATCTTAACTCCAAAAATTGATTTTTTTTAAATCCAGAAAAAACAGTATCATTTACTTTGAAACACACATTAATAATTCATCTGGGAAGAAGTGGATGACAGTCTTCCCAAAGTGATAAGAAGAAAGAGAAAATGAAAGAGGCAAGTGTTTTGGGCAAGACGAAACTATGACAGCAACCATGCTGCTGAAAAAGAGCTCTGTCACCTTCTCATAGGAGCGTCCATTCAAAAGATGACATTATTTGTTTTTTTTCTTAATAATGATTATTTATATCAAAACACAATTTTAAAAAATGAAAAAAAAAAAACATTCAGGCAGAATGTTGGTGCTTTGGTTAGCGCCATGTCCTAGACTCAAATCCCACTGGTAGTACTGGCATGGAATTCACCTGTTCTGCCTGTGTTCGCTTGACAGCTTCTTTCCAAAGTCCATGTCTCTAAATTAGCACTGTATAAGTAAGTGCAGCTATGTATTTAGGAGTGTGACTTTGAGACTTGACCAGAGTTTCTTCCTGCCTTGTACCAACTACTACCAGTACAGGCTACTTACTGTAAAAGAATAAGCTGGTTCAGACAATAAACATATATGAATGATAACAAAATGTTCTCAAATTCACTCGATCCAATTCTGAGATGCTTGGGGCCAAAATGTATTCCTAGCAGCACTGGTTATAATGCTGGAAATAATGGTGGAGAGACTGCCGGCCCATCACAGGGCCCACGTGTAATCACAGAGACTCAGAATTTATCTAATCTGTATGACTTTGGTGATGAAGGAGAAAAACACAAACCGAGCAAGGGAGAACATGCAAACTCCACACTGTCAATTACTAGCAAACTCCACACTGTCAATGACTAGACATGGGAATCCATGAAGCAGCAGTGCTAACCATTATGTTACTGTGCTGTCTGAATGAACAATGAAAGGCATAATTAATAATGACTACTTCACCTTATTATAAATATTATTTTTTAGGAATAAAACAGCTTATCTTACTGCCATTTTCATGTTTAAAGTGCACCCATCTATCCAAAGTCTTCACATAAAATCCATAAAGGCAAAGGGAAAAATCTCAATGTATTTAATATTCAAAAAGGAATTAACTAGCCTCTCTAACAGAAGAAGTTTGCAGAAATGTCACTGAATGATTGTGCCCAGTAAAAGGTGGCGCAGTGGTAGTGCTGCTGCTTTGCAGTAAGGAGACTGTGGAAGATTGTGGGTTCGCTTCCCGTTTCCTCCCTGTGTGGATAGCGCTTTGAGTACTGAGAAAAGCGCTATATAAATGTAATGAATTATTATTATTATTATTATCCCATCTAGGGGCAGTTTCTGCTTGCACCCAATGCTGTCATCACACACTCCAGCTCCATGCAACCATGAAATGAATTTAACCAGTGCCAGAAGTGGATTACTATTTAAAAATCTTGATATATTGTGCTTTGTTTTATTTAAATAGTGTCTATTTATTTTAACCTAAACTCACATACACATCTGACACTTAAATCACCATTTGCTTTATTTATGTGGCTTAACATTTTCATTCACAGTAACTGACGGATCAAGTTAAGTATGTTAATGTGAGCTCTGGTCGGTTTGGTGACTTGCAAAATGACTTAATGTGGGGTTTACAGTTCTGTACCTTAGTCACTTCACCACGGTTGCACGCTTGTTAAAAAAAAAAGTTGCTGAATAAAATTATTGAATGAAAAATACATTTGCATTTATCTTTCAGATGTTAATTTCATAAATTGACAAAAGGCATGCAGTAGCTTGATAGATATGGTAGTCTGTTTATGGGACAATAGCACATGCTGAAGACTTAGACAGC
The DNA here is from genome assembly GCF_900747795.2 of Erpetoichthys calabaricus. NCBI lineage: Eukaryota > Metazoa > Chordata > Cladistia > Polypteriformes > Polypteridae > Erpetoichthys > Erpetoichthys calabaricus. Next base: position 81,893,649 of record NC_041409.2, read on the forward strand.
CATCTGCTGGTCTACGCAAGTAACTGCAACATGAGGTAAAAGACTGGAACAAAGCAAGACCACTTCACACATCAATAGGTGTTAACAGCTTGGTAGCAATATAAAGTTTGGTATTAACGGATACAAAATTTTAAAAAAAAATGTGTAAAATAAAAAAAAAAAAAAGGAAACAACCAATGAAACCAAACTCCAGGGTCTCTCATGAATCCAAGTATGAGATGTACTGTATATGCAGTGCCAAGTACTTGAGAGGCTAATCATCAGAAGTTCTTTAATTCTCATACTTAAATTGTATCGTACGGAATAGTACATTGAACCTCTGGCAACTGCACAGCGAATGATTTTAATGGCCCAGAATGAATTAATGTACCATTTTGCAAAAAGAATACCACCATTAGTCACTTTACAAGGGACAAAAGAATTTCATCAAAGATAACAGCCATCTGGCCATTAAATAATTGAATCTATTTAATTAGAGTTATAATTCTTTAATTAGCAGATGTCATTACTCAAGGGTGGACCTGCATTGCTGGGAATGACTGTGATTTTGAGTTGGACAGCACTGGCCACAAGGCAAGAATCAGCCCTGGAAGGAGTATCAGCCTAGAGGACAATTCGGAGTCTGACCATCTTGAAGATGTGAGAGGAGAATCCCAGTACAACACAGGGAAAGTAAAGGTGGAAACGTGAAGAATGTGCAAACATAATTAGCATATGCCACAAAATACATAAACATACTGTAAATGCTGGAAAGAGTTAGCAAAAATAAAAAATAAAATTGAATGTGCATTTAAACACTACCACCAGGCTGCAGAAATAGTGGATTTAAAACACAAGGGTAATAAAAGTGGATATTCAGATACGAGTTCAATGCTAACATGGAGCCTAATAAGGAAAGTCTTTCAGAAGTTTGGAACCTTAATGAATAATGGGTGTATAAGGTAAGAATATCACAAAGAAGCCTTTGGAGTAGATAGAGGGTATATCCGGCAGGGGGCGCATGCTCCATTTGCCAAAAATGGGATTCACTCTAAACGACACTCTAGATAGCAGACAGTGTCCCCTGGCCATATATTGACAATCTCCAAACAGGACACATCAGCACTTTTAAATAGCCTGCCTGAGTCGTCTTCCATCTCCCATTCAGATTGTCCTTGTCAGCTGATTTGTGTGGTTTCAGCTGTATTTATTTATGGCCTCAATTACCCATTTTTAACAAAATAATGTGTACGTAATAAACCTCACAGATCACAGTGGCACACTTTAATCCGTTGGCTACAAAGGGCCACCATCTCAAGATGTCAGCTACTGTATATGGCAATCTTACATGTATTCATGCCAACTAACTTGGGGGATAAAGATAGTTCATATATTCAATGTAGAATAACATCCATGGTGATTAAGATATATTCTCCTATATCTGACCCACAGACCCCCTCCGTCTTCTGGGTGGCATCTCTCAGTAAAATGTGTAAACCCTTAACCTTTCACTTAGAAATAGAGTTAGCACAGCTGCCACTAACACAGAGTGGTTCACTGGCTGAAAAATTAACTCATTTCCTTCTGTTTCCACTTGCACTCCTAATGGCAAATGGTGAGGTAATGCTCAGTAACAAAAGATCAAATACCAGTAAAGGAAAACAGACACACTTTATAACGCCCATAATGCTGTTCTCAGATTATCCTTGCAGTTGTAAAATAATTGCAAAAAATGTTTAGAATTAGATTCAGGTTGGTCTGCAATCTATGGAAGACATGAGAGAGTTTGCAGAAACAGAGTGCAAAAGCAGGACCAGAAATGACTTTGAGGTCTCAGTTTAAACTTCTGACATGGAACACATAAATGACTCCACAGCATATATTAACAGCATTTTAATAATAAGGAACAGACTGTAGAACAAAAAGAGAAGTAAAAAAGGAAATAAAAAGGCTGGACAGGAGTTCAGTAATTAACAAAAAGAAAAAAATAAATGATACAGCAGTAAAAGGAGTGGGTCTGTCATATCAAATGCAGAACAGTATGCTGTAGGCTCCTTGTTGCCGTTTCACTCTCAATATTGTGTACCCGTGGGTTATGTTAACAGGATAAACACAAATTCAATTGGACGCCCTGAAAAATTCAAACAACATCATTTTGCAGACCCATTTTTTCTTAAGCTTTAAATATAAGGCTAATGCTTTGGGTCGCTGACCTATTCTCCCAAATGGCCTTAAACTTTATGGATGTTTATTTCAAAAAAGCCTGCCTCAACATGGCTATGACATTAATTGGAAAGCTGAGACTCTCACTCTGAGTGATGCTGTGTGTGGCATTTATTGCGTTCATGCAATCGTTTGCTATCTAACATTCAGTAAAGATTCCTGGTGTAAAGTTATCTGACAAGTGGAGAGTGCTCTCTAATTTTCTTTGACTCTGAACAGAGGCAATTCAGGATTTATGAAAAGAGTTACAACCTACAAAATGGCAACAGTTCTCTGGCCTGATATCCTAAAAGAAGAATTCCACTGCTTTTGACATGGGGCTGCTTGTGATATTTACCAGGAGCTGTGTTAGTATTCTAAAATGTTTTCATTGCTGTTTTTTGGATGCAACAGTTTGTATTTCCCCTCAAAAATTATTTAAGAAATAAATCTTTTTAAAGTTATATTAACAGTGTATAGAATGACAACATTAGAAATGCAGAACATTCTTCTTTAAAGGACAATAATTTAAAAATCTAGCTGCCAGCAAAAGTCTACTATACTTGGTATGGGTTCATCCATCCATTTTCCAACCAGCTGAATCTGAACACAGGGTCACGGGGGTCTGCTGGAGGCAATCCCAGCCAACACAGGGTACAAGGCAGGAACCAATCCCGGGCAGGGTGCCAACCCACTGCAGGACACACACAAACACACCCACACACTAGGGCCAATTTAGAATCGCCAATCCACCTAACCTGCATGTCTTTGGACTGTGGGAGGAAACCGGAGCGCCCGGAGGAAACCCACGCAGACACGGGGAGAACATGCAAACTCCACGCAGGGAGGATCCGGGAAGCGAACTCAGGTCCCCATGTCTCCCAACTGCGAGGCAGCAGCGCTACCCACTGCGCCACCGTGCCACCCCGGTATGGATTCAGATTATCATTAAACTGATCACTTTTGGTGTCTGTTTCAAAACCTAAAACTTAACCAATTGCCTTTAGAAACGTGTTGCTTGTGCAACTGCTTTCCACTTGACAATTAAGTGGCATTTAAATATTTAAGGTTAACATCTCCTGTGCTGAATTGTTCGATAAAACACCACCCATGCATTCTATTTACAAAGGACTAATAACAGCTGTTAGTGCCATGGAGGACAGAAAGTCATCCCAGCTGGACAAAATGGAAGGTACTGGGCAATGGATGAGCAGAAGCCGGAGGTCAGGAGCAGATCCATCTCCCATATGTTAGTTGGCAGTGGTTCGACCTGCAGGGATTTATAGGAAGTAGAGTCTGGAAGTACAACCCAGACATGGCTCCTGGGTGCCACAAGGGGGTACGCTGTTGGGGGAGGACTGCCCTGGTTCCCAAACAACCAGGAAGTGCTTTCCAGAAATCACGCTGGGTTACAGGAATCCTTTCGAGGTCCAACATAAAAGGAGTCTGCTGCCTTACCTTGGGGAGTCGAAGTCGGGAGACAGCAGGCGACACTTAACTGAAGGCAGAAGGTGAGGGAAGAGTTTTCATTGAAAAATCTACATTACTACAGATTGTAGTGTTTAAGCAAAATTTATAAAAAGATTAATCGACACCTGCTGTGGTGTTTATAATGACACAGTTTCATGTACTGTATATTGGTATTTGGAAGGAGGGTTTGGCTACAAACATTGGAAGACTTTTTCAGACACATACATACTGTAACATTACATCTTAGCGAGTCAGTTGTGGCACACCCCAGTAACATTCAGTCATGTAGTCTGGCATACCAAGCAACTTAGTTCAACCAGTCTGTGCAGCTCATGGCAAGTCTTAAATCATTGGGGCAGGCTGTAGTGTGTATGAGAGCTGACAACCAATGAGTGCTCATCCAGAACTGTAATGCAATGCATATAATGCAGCTACGAAGAGAAACGGATACAAGTGGACTCGCCAGTTTGATGTCATATGTTTAATATACTGTGACAGAATTATATGAAAAGGAGATTGTGGCAAAACTCAGTGTTACCTGTAAAGCTTTCGCATAGGCATCATTTCTGTCAGGCAGCACATTATAGGTGGTCATAAAAAGGGGGTGAACTTGCAATACCTGGGAAATGTGCTGGAAAGTAGTTATGCAATCATCTAATTTAACATATCCTGCAATTTACAGTCATGTAATATGACATGCTCAGACAACGAGATCACCAAGTGCTGTGGTCAAGTATGTCATCCCCTCTGACTAGAAATCATGTAATGGGCTATCAGCCTTAGGTGAACCCAAGTATTAGTATAATAAACATGCCTTGTCTGAAACACTTTGATGACTAGTACCATACAACTGTACTTCTGAGCCATGGATTCAAGTGAAACTAAATTTTTGCTGTACTGATATGAATCATTAGAAAGTGAGGACTGTGGAAAGAGAGAGGTTATCTGCAGATCTGTGTAGATGCTTGGATTTTGTGATAAGGGTTACTCAAGTAAAGTGAAGCAGAGATTATTTTGCATACATATGTCTAGGTCTCAAATCCCCTGCAAACCCTGACGCCGTCTGTGAAGAGTTTGTACATTCTCACCATGTGTGTGGGAGGCTTTCTTCCAGCACTCTGACTTTCCTTGAACATTCCAAAAATAGGGACTGTGGGGTTAATTTGTGATTCTAATTGTGTTAATGTGGATATAAAAGTAAGTAGGATCTGCAACAGCCTGGCTGTTGGCTGTGCAAGATTGTTCTGGGATAGAATCTGGGACCATCTCAATTTTGAAGTGGATTTGTGAATGTTATATTAATGTATCTTGAAAGATAAGCTAGTGTAACACAGGACATACTAATATAAGCTCACACTCAAATTATACTAAGACAATTTAGCATTAATAGTCTAATTAATGCAGATGTCCTTGGGATATGGCAGCAAACTACAGTACCCAGAGAAAACCATATTGGCAGGGACAACTCCTCACATACAGTAACTGGGCCAGGATTTACAGTAAACCTGGGAAACTAGAAATTTCTAACAGCTGTACTCACCTCTGTCTCACCATATGAACATCTTAATACATAATTCGCCAGCCTCCTCACTCACTCACTCACTCACTCACTCACTCACTCACTCACTCACTCACTCACTCACTCACTCACGTCTGTCCGAAGCCGAATGCGCAGTCGCCTTCTGCGCAGCTGCCCGAAAAACCTTACGAGACCGACATCATGGCAGGCGGTGGATTTACGGCCGCGAAAATTCAAAGAGAAAAGCGACTTCGATTAAAGCTCTAGAGGCCTGAAAGGCGATTTCGACTACAGCTCGAGGTCTAATTACGCATTCTGATTCAATTACGCATTCATTCAATACACCTATATCAGGTTTGTGGTGCTTATACTTATTACTATTCCACTCGTGCCCGTTTCATCTTACGTTGTCGAAATGGGCTCTTTGTCTAGTATGGAATATTTTGCATATTCATTTATAAATATTTTTAGTAATACGTGAGGTTACATATACAGTAAATATGTTACAACCCCATATAAAAATGGAAATAGCTATAGAAGAAGAAGAAGAAGAACCTGCCAATTATGTAGTCGACGTCCTAAGACTCTAGGCTATGATGCCATAATTAACTATTCAGCTTCTTAAGGATTGTCTGTCAATTAAGCCAGTGATGAGTAAATGAAGAATGAGGGCTGATTGATTTTGACCCAACTTTTTAAATGTATTTATTTTTCTTTTTTAACAGCTGACTGTTGGTCAAAAAGCTTTTTATTTTTTTTCCACACATCAGTGTAGATTGTAATCAAACTTGAATTAACAGGTTTCAGTAGAAGAATGGATTCATCATGTTTGGCAATTTAAACAATGAACTATTCAACTATTTTTAATGTATAAACAGACAAATTAAACTCTCCAACACATCCACCTTAATAAAAGAACAGGTGTCTGCACATGTGTCTGTGTGTTATCTGTTTGCAATGTCTCTGTTATATGCCATCTGGTATGAGATTCAGAGAAGAAGTGCTAATGTTTGTGATGCACCATCTGTTGAAATGAAAAATGCAATGTATTTCATTACTACGTGCATTACAAAATACATTCCAATACTTTCTTCCCATTCCAGTAACTTCATCTGTTTCCAATCTTGGAATCAAAATGGATATGGTCCTGAAAATGGATGCTCAAGTCAACAGCACAGTAAAATCCTGCTTTTTCCATCTCAGGCGAATTGCCAAACTCAAACCAATTCTGTCTTACCACCTCCTGGAATCAGTAATCCATGCATTCATTACGTCCCGGCTCGACTATTCTAATTCCTGCCTATATGGTATTAGTAAAGCCACTCTTTCTAGACTCCAATTGGTTCAAAATGCGGCTGCAAGGCTTTTAACTGGAAGCAGCAGAAGCCAACACATTACACCGATTTTAAAAACCCTACACTGGCTGCCGGTTAGATTCAGAATTGATTTTAAGATACTCCTCTTAACCTATAAGGCACTAAATGGTCTAGCCCCTGCCTATTTGAGTGTCTTGCTCCATCGTCACAATCCCCCTCGTGTTCTTAGATCCGCAGATCAGCTGCTCCTAACCGTTCCCAAGGCACGTTTTAAAGTTCGTGGTGAAAGGGCTTTTTCCGTCTCTGCACCTAGGCTCTGGAACTCCTTTACCTTTAGTGGTTAGGCAAGCCGCTTCAGTCACCACATTCAAATCACACCTAAAAACGCACTTCTTCACATTGGCTTTTAATTCTTAACCTGTCTTATTTCCACTTGCTTTTTGCTATTTCTCTGTTTTATTGGGTCCCCTGACCTGTTTTTAGTGCCTCTGTTTTAATTCTCTCTTAATGTTTGTTTTTAATATTTTGCTTTTAGTCTTGCTTGTTTTAACTGTACAGCGCTTCGGTCAGTTGTAATGCTGTGTTTTTAAGCGCTTAACAAATAAAAATGGTATGGTATGGTATGGTAGATGGTGCACAGCAAATATTAATGCTGAATACATCCAATGTAGAGTAAATGCTGGATAGGCACAAACCTTTTTCATGTTTGCTTTTTGTCTCACATTATCCGGTTATTGGGGTTAGAAAGAAAGAAAAAAAAAGGCAACAAATGTAGAAGAAGAGTAAAAAAAAATACAAAAATGATAATAAAAATACCAAATAAGAAATGGTCTTATTGGCCTATTCTATTGTACAACATTATACGACAACAGTAGCATGGTAGTGACTTTCTTGCACCCACTTGAACCACGTGAATAAGGTTTATAGCTGTAATGCCAATGACTGATAACTTTGCATGATGGGCAATGCATGAGTGAAAATAAAGATAAACAGACATGTACGTCGAGAAACTAGGCCAATGCAGTAGCGACCACTGCCGCATTTTCCCAGCAAAACTCACTGACTATAAGAGTGGTAATTTCTTCGAGCAATACCATGAGGAAGTGGCAAAAATAGGCAGCTCTATTCAAACAAGAAAAGGCTGTCATCAGAGAAAGGGATTGGGTGTGTATTATTATGCCAGACTAAATGGACAACCCTTGTATCAAGTAAAAAAAAAACATGAGGTCTATAATATTTCAGCCTAATTCCTTCAGGGAATAGCAGTATAGATGACCGACAAATACAAGAAGTACAAAAAGTAAAATCTTATGAATGACAACCCCATTCATTATTGGCACATTCTCAGCTTGATGTGCTGGCAGTGTGGGCTTCACAAGGTCATTATAATTTTTATGCTGTAATCAAATGTGATGCCCTCTAGTGGAAAGTCATGAACATGCAAACCTAACATTTTACCTATGCCAATCCCCCATGTTTTCGTACAAACTGGATAACTGTCTCTGGGTGAAACTTTTGTTTTGATGTGGGGGCTATGTATTTAAGTACCATGGGTGCAAACAGCTAATATATCTGATTTAATGATTTAATAAAAAGAAAAAGTAACAATTTCCATAAAATGTAACATAAAAAATAATTTTCTGCCTTGTCCTCGTTTTAATGTAAAAAGGGGTGAGTTGAGCAACACTTCATTTTGATTAATCAAAAGGCTTAAAACATGGCAAAAATCCAGTTTTGGCAGTCACTGTGCCTGCAACTTGTTTCAAAAGAATCTAAATAAATAAATAAATAAATAGGGAACCTCTAAGAACCTACTGCATAAATACTGCAGACTGCCAAGCAAATCTAAAACACATGGCCTACAGTTATTATCCAGATTCAGGCCTGAGCAGCATTTCTGTCCATGTGCACTTTCTATTGAATTACTCATTAGTGTTTGTAGCACTCGTTAAAAATGACTACTTTGTTATCTTCATTTTAGTGAACAAAGGAGAATTCCGGGACCACAAAGCTGATATTGAAACATCTGCTATTGTTTAGGACTTGAAAGCAGAAAAAAAAAAGAAAAATCAACAACGTTTTTGTGTTTTTCTCAGTATTGTGTGGAATAAAAAGCAAAAAACATTAATTTTAACAGCAAGCACCTTGAAAGGCTTGACGGATAAGAAAGATTTCTAAAAATCACTGAAAATGCTAAACACGAAAAGATATTTTAATTCATCCATCTGTTTTCTCACCCACTTATCTAGCTAATGGTTTGTGGAGAGCCATGACTAAATTGTGGTTTTTAACAAAAGCAAGTCAAACTGTTAAAGCAAGAACTCATGTCTGGGATTCCCCCTAGATGTGCTATAACTAATATAGATCTCTGAGTATTTGGCTGGCTTTAATAATGAAGGAGTATGTCTTTCATCACATTCTACTTTTAAAATTCCTAGACAATGTGCTGACAATAGCTAAAATAAAGATGCAAACTGACTGCTTTGACTCGCATTATCACCCAAAGCAGCAGCATGAAAGAATAACATTTTTTATTTTTTGCCAGGGCTACAATTTCCCTTGCAACATCAATAAAACCCCTTGTTATACTGGGCATATCTGATATTGCTTCTATTTGAGGAATAAAATGGAATATAATCTTAACTATCCAGTATGAACCTACAAAAGAATCACAATGTTAAGAACATTGCACTTAAAGATTTGACGTTACTCAGCACAAGTGTCTGCAGAATGCACAGACTGCCATGGTAGCAAACGTTTCACCATAAGATGTTTATGTATTGTTTTTATTGTAACACACTCATAATATATTAATAAACTAGGGGGCTTTGCCCCCTGCTAGCTTTGCTCACCAATCCCTTCAGCCTCACCTGCCAGCGTTACGCGCCATTGTGAAAAGGGGAGCTGAACGCACCCAAAGGTAACACGGCCGCTCCTCCGAAACCCCCTTTTAAACGGTGATACAATGGGAAACAAATAGGTTTTTTTACCTCCCCTTTGCTCGATCAGCTGCTGTTGCTGTGTCGCATGATCTGCTCTTCGCTCGCCTAACCCCCACCAGCACTACACGCCGTTGTGAAGAGGGGGACTGAACGCGCCCCAAGGAGACGCGGTCGATCCACCGAAACTCCTCTTAAACGGTGATACAATGGGAAACAATACCAGTTTTTCTCCTGGGGTACAAGAGCAAAATATCTTAACAGCATTAAGCATAAGGAAGGAATGGACCCTGGATAAGATGTTAATTCATCATAGGGTACACTCTGTAAAAAACTTTAAATCTGCAAACAAAAGGACATTATGAGGACTTGCTGATGTAGCAGCTAGTGACTCAACATAGGATCTTCAGGACAGCAGGTTTGAGTCCCATCATGTTCATTTTGTGTGTGGAGCATGTTTCCCCCAATGAATACGTGGATTTGCCCTGGCACTCTCGTTTCCTCCAATATTACAAAACCATAGAGGTTAAGCTGATTGGTGACTATACAGCATGAGTGTGTGAACAAGTATGCCCTTGTGATGGACTGACATCTCACCCTGTATTTATGTCTACCTTGAACCTGGGGTGCCAGGACAAACTCCAACTATACATGACCATTTAATGGAATAAATGAGTTCTGTAAAACAGATGGCGGTCATTGTGATCTGCTATAACCTGTATTTTTCATTATGACTTAAAAGGGCTACAAAAAGGAAAAAAATGCATGTCACAAACCGCCAGCTTTACTCTTGACAAGGAAAAACATCTTTAAGAATCCTCAAACAAGTTGCTACCAGTTAGAAGAAACATAGATATGCACATAATGTACAATGAAACATTCTCGTTTTGCTATTATAATATAAACATGGTTTGAATCCAAGTGACTCCTTTACAAAGCAGTTTGTAGCAGTTGTGTCTAGAAGGAGTGCAACATGAAATAAAAGTTTCTTGATTTTAATTATATAACGTGTCGGTGCCTGTGCAGTTACTTTTTAAATGACAAAAATGCCCACCGGGCTGGCCTGATGTTCAGGTCTTTGTTGCCACAATTAGTCTGGTCTACTAACTCATTACAGAACAAAAGGAAATTCCGTCTTTCTGATAAATATTACCTCACGTGAAACGTTGCCCTAATTTCTTTCTCTCTCTTTTTTGATAAAGTCATATTTCAACCCAAATTAAAGCAACCTCTTTTACTATATGTCCTATAAAGAGACACAAGCAGATATTTGTAGCCTCATTCAGATAGAAGACCAATATTAAAAAGAAGAAGGTTGCGTCCAAAACTTCAGTTTCAAGCAAGAAGTGTTTAGGTTGATTTCCCATATGATAGGTTTACAGTCTACAAAAATAAATATCAGCTCCTGACCCCATGAGTCACAGTTTAAACTGTTCATTGAAAGAATGATGTCCTTCCTACCTTCTTTTGCTACTTTTTACAACACAGAAAAGAAGGGTAACTTAGATCTAAGTATAAGTGGGCCTCTGCTTGCATGAAGCTGAAAAATCCCATTGCACCACAGTAAGAGCAAATACAATTAATGACAGCCCAAGACTTGATGCAATGTGGGTAGGCAGGCTAGTGAGACGAATGACACATAAGATGAAGAAATGCACAGGGGACAGTATAAGAGCTGAAATTTGGAATGTTTGGAATGAAATGTTGGAAGTGCTGATCCAACCTGCCTCATTCAATTCCCCTTATTCAGAAAGACTAGCTAGGCATCTGGGATTCACTGGTTCAGTTCAGTGGTTGTGGGCTGTTTGATCATATTTTTTACATTTTTAATTTTTAAACAACATTATGTGATTGATAGATAGATAGATAGATAGATAGATAGATAGATAGATAGATAGATAGATAGATAGATAGATAGATAGATAGATAGATAGATAGATAGATAGATAGAAAATCCCACTCTATACAAATCTGAAATGCATGAGGTCACTTACATACTTTGTCTAAATCCCTGCATATTCATCTTCCATTTAACATCCATCCATCCATCCCTTCTCTTCCACTTATCCGAGGTCGGGTCGCGGGGGCAGCAGCTTGAGCAGAGATGCCCAGACTTCCCTCTCCCCGGCCACTTCTTCTAGCTCTTCCAGGGTAATCCCCAGCATGTCCTGGGTCTTCCCCTGGGCCTCCTCCTGGTTAGACATGCCCGGACCACCTCACCAGGAAGGCGTCCAGGAGGCATCCTGATCAGATGCCCGAGCCACCTCATCTGACTCCTCTCGATGCGGAGGAGCAGCGGCTCTACTCTGAGCCCCTCCCAGATGACTGAGCTTCTCACCCTATCTTTAAGGGAGAGTCCAGACGCCCTATGGAGGAAACTCATTTCAGCCGCTTGTATTTGCGATCTCGTTCTTTCGGTCACTACCCATAGCTCATGACCATAGGTGAGGGTAGGAACATAGATTGACTGGTAAATTAAGAGCTTCGCCTTGCGGCTCAGCTCCTTTTTTACCACGACAGACCGATGCAGAGCCTGCATTACTGCGGATGCCGCACCAAACCGCCTATCAATCTCACGCTCCATTCTTCCCTCACTCGTGAACAAGATCCCAAGATACTTGAACTCCTCCACTTGGGGCAGGATCTCGCCACCAACCCTGAGAGGGCACTCCACCTTTTTCCGACTGAGGACCATGGTCTCGGATTTGGAGGTGCTGATTCCCATCCCAGCCGCTTCACACTCAGCTGCGAACTGATCCAGAGAGAGCTGAAGATCACGGCCTGATGAAGCAAACAGGACAACATCATCTGCAAAAAGCAGTGACCCAATCCTTAGTCCACCAAACCGGACCCCCTCAACGCCCTGGCTGCGCCTAGAAATTCTGTCCATAAAAGTTATGAACAGAATTGGTGACAAAGGGCAGCCCTGGCAGAGTCCAACTCTCACTGGAAACGGGTTCGACTTACTGCCAGCAATGTAGACCAAGCTCTGGCACAGATCGTACAGGGACCAAACAGCCCTAATCAGGGGGTCCGGTACCCCATACTCTCAGAGTACCCCCCACAGGATTCCCCGAGGGACATGGTTGAATGCCTTTTCCAAGTCCACAAAACACATGTAGACTGGTTGGGCAAACTCCCATGCACCCTCCAGGACCCTGCTAAGGGTGTAGAGCTGGTCCACTGTTCCGCGACCAGGACGAAAACCACACTGTTCCTCCTGAATCCGAGGCTTGACTATCTGACAGACCCTCATCTCCAGAACCCCCGAACAGACTTTTCCAAAGAGGCTGAGAAATGTTATCCTTCTGTAGTTGGAACACACCCTCCGGTCCACCTTCTTAAAGAGGGGGACCACCACCCCAGTCTGCCAATCCAGAGGCACTGTCCCTGATGTCCATGCGATGTTGCAGAGATGTGTCAACCAAGACAGCCCTACAACATCCAGAGCCTTGAGGAACTCCGGGCGTATCTCATCCACCCCCGGGGCCCTGCCACCAAGGAGTTTTTTGACCACCTCGGTGACCTCAGTCCCAGAGATGGGGGAGCCCACCTCTGAGTCCCCAGGCTCTGCTTCCTCATTGGAAGGCATGTTAGTGGGATTGAGGAGGTCTTTGAAGTACTCCTCCCACCAACACACATTTAACATCAAATAGAAAACCAAATACATCTGCTACAAAGAAAATAGGGCAGCATGGTGGTAGAGTGATTAGACTTTCTACGTCACAGTTCTAAGTGGCTGGGTTTGAATTTCAGTGAAGTCATTGTCTGTGTGGATCTTGCAAGTTTTCTGCTCATCTGTGTAGGTTTTATTCCAGGTCCTACAATTGTTTCCCCACATTTCGAGGTGTATGGCTGTTTTAATTGGTGATGTTAAATTATGACTTGTAATGTACGATTGTGTGTGTTTGAGGTTGCCCATGTACTGGATTACTGTCCACACTGTGGCTGGCTCCTACAATGTGCCTAAGGGATTAAGCAGGTTTGAGTATGGATGGGTGGATAGATGAAAACTTCAATAGGTAGGACAAAACACATTCACTGGTCAGTATATTTGATCTATCACACTGGTCTTTAAGACCCTTGCTTAAAGACTTCTGATAAGTCAAATTAGCAAGCTAGTAAACAAAAGTATGGATTCTAACTTGTGCTAAACAACAAAAAGCAAAAAGAGAACAGCAATACTTTAATAATGTTTCTATCTGTCAATATTTTTTAGTAAAAAGTTACAGGAGAAATTAGCATCACTTAACTGCACAGATGTAAGGTGAAATATAAAAAGTTTAAAATCTCCCAATGTTTTGAAGGTCTTTGTAGGAAGAGTTCACCTTTCATATTTTATTTGTATTTAAACCGTGCAAAAAAGACAAAATAGACCTTGCAACTACTTTGATGATTGGCAAACAGTTGTTCGATTTGAACTCTATTGAAAACTGAGTCTGGCCATATCCAAGCCAAGAGAAAACAATAAGCAGACTCCGGATACCTTGAGACAACCTGGAATGTACTATTTAATATTTTCAGTATCTTTTGATGAAAAGGAAACCAAAAGAAAAAAAATCCAGAAAAAGATGCCTGCTGATTGTGGTCTACATCCAAGTAAACACATTCCTCCAGTGACAAACACTAGCAACTCTCTTAGTTGCTCACCCTGAACACATCTGTGCAGTTGATGGCACAAATCAATGACATTCTCTTCTTTCTCTGAGATTCACTTAGATCCATAATGACTGTGCTGTGAAGCTTTGTGCCTTATATATATAATAGCTGTCAACAAATTTGGCCTGGGATTTCTGCTGTGGCAGGATTTCCTTGCAATCTATCTGACACTAAACAGACACTGAGCCTTTGATGAAACCTCTTGCTTATTAATGTTAACTTATTCCTACATTTAAAAGCTCCTGTCAGGGTGGGATTTTCAATTTGTTCAAAAGTATATTTGGATTGCATTTGTTATCACAGGGATGCTCCGCATCATCCACATCACTAATCTGCTGTAAGACTAGTTACTTCTGATGAGTAGACATAGCTGTGAAAAATGGCTCTAAATCATTTTTTATATATTTTGCCCTAGCAACTGTACAGTAGTTGCTTTCTAGGATCAGTTTAGTAGAAGTGGTCTGACTGAAGCTGAAGATTGTAAAAACAGACCATTACTCTTACAAAGGCAAATTTTTCCCTGTGGTTTATTTGATTGAAAAGCAAAACCAAAAATAAAATCATAATTACCAATTCAATAATAATGCATGGGAGCTTTTTATGCTAGAGTAGTTTAAGCACTGCTGATGACAGCGGGTCACAGCTGAAAGCCTACAATGCTGCAGCCCTTTAGCACTATGTCCTTCTTTCCTTTCAGGTGATACTGTATATGATAGCAAGATTCATTTGATCTGATCATTCAGTGCTACACTTAATGTATTCTTTTACTTCCTACGTTTTTAACAATGACTGTATATTTTGATCATCACCAAAAGTTATCCATCAGGCATGTTTGTTTACTACATGAACAGCAGCAATTCCTTTTTTCAGACAATGCACAATATTGTTTCAGCAGGCGCTTATTTTTATAGTACTGTGTTGTTTTTAGTACACATTTAGTCATGATCACTTTAACCCACACTCCAGACAGAGGATATAAGTCAGCACATTACCTCAAGAAGATCAATCATCCTTGTCATCTGAGAGTAGATGAGAACTCTGTGTCCTTGCGACTTGAGTCGTGTCAACAGCAGGTCCAGAGTGTGAAGTTTCCCGCTGTCTGTTATCAAACTCTCCTTGTCTAAACATCAGGGAAACAAAAGAAAGAAACACCATGGTTATAAGTTATACATCATATGAAAAGAACAAAAAGTGTGTGTCAAAATCAGCTTAAACCTGAAAATGATTTGTACTGTTATGACTAAACCGTGAAAAACATGCAGAAATAATTTAAAAAAATTAAAAACAGAAAATGTTAGTAAAATTATATGTAATAACATTTTTGTGTGCCTTCAAACAAGATCTAGGGCTTTTAACAATTTGTCAACCCAAATTAAAAAATAAGTTAAATAAGTTTTAGTAATCGAATGGCATTAACATGTTAATATGATACTAAAAGACACACAATACACAAGAATTGAACAAAGTTCAAAATGGTTTCCTCCTGGCTCTCCTGTTTCCTTCCACATGTCAGAGATGTGCACTTTTGACTAACTAATGACTCTAAACTGCTCTTTAATAAGGAGTGTTCCCTGCGATGAGTTAGCGTCTCATCAGGCTTTGTTCCTGCTTTGTGCCTGTCACTGCTGGGAGAGACTGCAGCTCTGTTTCTCCCTGTAATGTTGTAAGTGAGCTCAGAAAATGAAAAACAAAACAATTATTAACAATCCAGTAAAGCAAAGGAGTTCTATATACTGTATGAAAGAAGTTTTATATTTTGCTCATTAGAAAGCCTATAAAGCTGCAGCCTTCCAGAACAAGCCTTTCCCTTCCAGGGGATAAATGATAGCAAGATTCATTTGTTCAGATCATTCAGTGTTAGTATAAATTAAACTAAACACATGAAAATTAAATACCTCCACTTTTACTTTTTGATTACATAATAAGAATTAAACCAGGTATCCTCCTCCAAAAAATTCCTAAAACTAGTTAAACTAAAATAAACATAAACATATGGTTGTTTAACTGAATGAAAGCAAATGTTAATTTGAGTTGAAACTTTTCAGATTAAGGAAACAAAGATTAAGAAGTGACATGACTGAAGTGCCTAAAAATGTGAAGGGAATTATTACAGTGGATCCTAGCTGTTACTTTAAAACAAATTCTTCAACAAGACGATGTGGTTGGAAACTTGTTAAGGGCAGATGTAGGACAAACGTTAGAAGGTTTTTCTCTACGCAAAGAACCATAAAAATAAGTAATAAGTTACCAGATAGTGTGGTGGGCAGTAGGACTTTAGGAACCTTGAAATGTTGACTTGATGTTGTTTTGGACAATCCAGATGAACACGTTGGAACAGATGTTTTGGCTTAATGGTCTGTTCTCATCAAAACTGTTCTAATGTTCTAATATTGATAATAATGCATTTCCCATATTTTGTGGTCATTATAACTCCCTCAATCATGTAATAAAGGGAAGAGCATGATAGAATAATTGTATTAATCAGTCACCCTGCAAATGTAAATTTGTCATTTCTATTAACTGCAATTATTTTTCTTCTGTCTTTCAAAGTAAGAATATCTAATTTTTAATCTCATTGCCTTCATATACTGTCATCACTCTCAACACCAGACATGATTTTCCCTTTGGAGCATTACATTACTTTTATCTTCTAGTTGTTATTTGCACTGATCCTATCAGGGAAACATTCACTTTGGTTCCTCCTTCCCAAATGCTTGCTATCCTGATATATTGGATATTTTGTCTGTCTGCAGCCTGCTACACCTTATCACATAAAAGGAAACTATTTTTGTGAGAAGCTGCAGTACAGATTTAAAAACGAAAATGCTTCTGGTGGTGTCAAGGAGCTTGACAAATAAATTTGTAACCTGAGATAATAGCAATTACTGTAACCACACCATACTGTATGTATGACAAGTCATGGAGTCATTCTCAACAGTGGCTTGAGATTTCACTTCTCTGAGGCAGCTAAAATTTCATTTTTTGACATAGAGAACAACTCCATAGTTCTACCTTTGCTCTTCATCTCCATGACATCATTAAAGTTAAGTGTGACTGCTTCATTTTTACTGCTAAAGGCCCATAAAACAGTTTCCAAGTGGTTCAGGCTGACAATTATCAATGACTAGAAGTTAAACTGTGTAATCTGTCGTTTTACTTGATTGCTGCTTCTAGCAATAGGGCGGCACAGTGGCGCAGTGGTAGCGCTGCTGCCTCGCAGTTAGGAGACCCGGGTTCGCTTCCCGGGTCCTCCCTGCGTGGAGTTTGCATGTTCTCCCCGTGTCTGCGTGGGTTTCCTCCGGGCGCTCCGGTTTCCTCCCACAGTCCAAAGACATGCAGGTTAGGTGGATTGGCGATTCTAAATTGGCCCTAGTATGTGCTTGGTGTGTGGGTGTGTTTGTGTGTGTCCTGCGGTGGGTTGGCACCCTGCCCGGGATTGGTTCCTGCCTTGTGCCCTGTGTTGGCTGGGATTGGCTCCAGCAGACCCCCGTGACCCTGTGTTCGGATTCAGCGGGTTGGAAAATGGATGGATGGATGCTTCTAGCAGTGAACAATAATAAGCACGGCTACAACTTTTTCTTCTTCTCTGGTGGCAAACATGAGAGTAAAAGCCTCATACATTTAGTTTGAATAAAGTCAGGAAGATGACAATTTTTTTAGCATAGCACACAGTTTTAAAGCTGCCTTAGATGTTAGTGAAAGGCTGTGTCAGCGTGCATTTGCAAAACGAAAATTGGGTAAAGATTATTCCCATGCTGAAAAAAAAAAATAGAAAAACATGTCATAGGAACAAGGTTTCTGCAGAAACGTCTTCAATATGTAGGATCTCTTTATATTCATTTTATGTTTTCCATGTGGGAATACTCTTTACCTTTTTTGCCTTCTTAGTCTGTTCACTTTTTAATGATTGTAGTGAGACATTCCTATTCTGTCAATTGTCAGAATCCTGATATGGCACTTAATGCCACTGTCATTCTAATCAATTTATACTCCATGACTTTGCAATAGGAGTATTGTTGCTTACAGTGCACCCAGTGTCAGGCCTTGTTTGAAATCCACCAGAATTGTCATGTTTTCGTAGAGTGCCTGAAGAGTGACAGGGATGCTGCCTGGCATTTATTTTTTGATATTTGAATTAGAAATCTCTCTTCACACAGATAAGTATATATAACATAACATTCTCAAATTTGGATGGGGTAAACTATCCTAGAGGCATAGGGGTACAAGACAGTAACCAGCCCTAGATGTGGCACTGTGCCACTGATGGGACCACTCATGCATATGTCCACACTCACACAGAATCACTTTAGGTATGAGAGGAGAATTGAAATACAGACTTGGGAAGAATGTGCAGACTTCACGAAGACAGCAGGTGGGTAGAGAATTAGAACCTAAGATGCTGCATCCCTAACCCAAAGCCTAACTCCAAAATAATTCCAAGTACTTACAGCATAGTATTTTATAGTCAGTGAGTTTTGTGTTGCATATAATATTGTGTTTTACTGATTTTTAACCATAAAAGTTTTGTAATATTCTATATGACAGCCGGGCCTATAAGTAGAGGTATGCTTTAACAGAAAAAATTAAATTAAAACAAAATACTGTATATTTGTTTCCTTGACAGGTTGCTTTTTGAGCTTTTATACCTGACACTTGTGTGAAAAAAGAAACTTCATGACAGAATTGTGGTTAAGCTGCTATATTTACTTTTCAATTTTTGATACAGTGCCTGTGTATCTCTTAATATGCATTTGAAATACTGTATATGGCTATTTCCTAGTACAAGGTCACTTCATGATATGCTCTATAAAAACAAATGAATCTTCACTTATGATGAAGAATGAAATTATGCCAATCATCCTCTAAAATGTAGCTACCACATGGAGTGTCAATGAAATACTGATAAATTCCTATTGTGGTTCTGTGGAAGCCCTGCGTAATGCTATGAATGTGTTTCCATGGACAAAGCTGACATAGCCTTGCTTGCAAAGTATATTTTGGTGTAAAGAGGCTTAAAATAAACTAGGTGACAACAATGAGAAGAATCTCTGTTCATTATAAAGTCTATACTTTTTAGTGACAGGGCCTGCACACTACATGGCAAAAAGACAGAACGTGAGTTCTAAATATGAAAACAACACAGATGGTGCACTGTTTAACTCCACACGCACCACAAGTAAATAACCTGGCAATAAAGACCAACCTCAGCGATGATGACCATCATTTGACCTAAAATTACCAAATTAGCTGGAGAACTTCTGTTTACTAATTGCTAAAGATGACAGATGTATAGCTGTAGCTTTATTGCACATAATTATGTTATTATAATCACATTTTCATTTTTTAAACGAAGACTGATTATGTATCTTTTATTTTTGGCATCTTAGTACCGAGATTTACAACACATTCATAGTTTGACAGATGCATAAAAAAGTCTGCAAAGGCTTACAACCTTCTGAACTTCTAACATAAAATGCACAATATCAACATGGGTGTTTGACAAAAAGTAACAGAGAAGGTCCTACCAATGGCCATAATAAATAAAAATCTGAAATGACAGAAAAAAAATCAGTGTGTAAAGGGTAAAGATTCAGGAAGTAAGTTCATCTATATATATAAAATTCTTTTCGCATTTGAAACGGAAATTACGTATGACCATGCGATATGGAAATTACGTATAAAACGGAAATTACGTATGAGCACAGAACATATTATAATACAGGAACTTATCACTTCATTTGTGGACGCCATTTTTATATTGTCTTTACGAATTGTTATTATTTGTGTGAGAGTTAATTTACTGATATTAAAAGAAGTAAACACAAACACGGCGAGAAGTTTTATTTATTTGTCCACGTGACTGCCGCGGAAACTGACACATTCTAACTTTTTTTAGTTGGCAGTACTTGATAGTAGAAGTGATGAGGAAAACAGCTTCGCGTCTTTCTACTTTTTAACTGCGCCGAGCTGTAAACAACGGGTCGAGCAGCGTCCTCTCTTCTCGCACTGTTTGTGACACTTCAAGTGCTCTGTTGGCTCCTGGGAGAGTGGAAATCTTAGCGAATGAGTATAATCTCCGCCATCGAAGCAGGACTCTGCTTGTCCCTTAAGGTGAGTTCGGGTCACTAAAACCCAGCAACATTCAAGGTTGCTGTTGTGATCAATTATTTTAAGAAGATGGAGAGTTTACATCTAATAAGATGTATAGACCTCTTCATGTAAAGTGTTGGATTGGGAATTGTTTGGACCTATCTGCCCGTTAAGCACGGAAGTGCAGCGTCCACATTTATCAGAATTATTTTTCTCTTAAATCACAGGCACATAGTGCAAGGTTGTCAGACAGAAATTTGGACGACCACATAGAAAATGTAATTTCTATACCAGAGTGGTCATGTACCACCTTTCAAAATAGATCTACTACCGACAGATGATCCAAATACATTTTAGCTGCTGTTAGTAATACTTACTTGTTGTGTTATACCGCCTTTAAAATGTAGTTTACCCGAAACCATTCCAGTAGTGCTCAATGTATCTTTACTTCTTAAAATGTAAATGTTTTATTGTTTAACAAGGGGGGCTCCGCCCCCTGCTCGCTTCGCTCGCCTACCCCCGGCGTTGGGTATCCTGAAATACATTAGTCGAGCTCGTTCGTCTTGGAGCCATGCCTGCTCTGCTTGCGACATTTCAGACGCGCGTTGTAGGCGCCCGCGTTCATTGATTTTATCCAGCCGGGCTCGTGTTTGTATCATGAGCTGTATTGTGTTTGAATTCGGTGTAAAGTGTTCAGCGGTTTGTACAATCCCAAGCAGCACATTACTCCTAACTTCACCCCGCAGTAGTGCCACTCACAATATGGCAGTGACGCCTGCGCCCTTCGTACTATCTTTGTGGACCTGTGGGGCCGCCGTAGCCTTTTCCGTTTGAATCCGGGCTGCAGCGCAGAATCCTCTTTTTGGCGTGACTGTGTCGGTAGTCGTTAGCTATGGGCACCTTGTTGCTTCATTTCTCATTCACGTCAGTTGAGCTGTTTCATTTTTGGGCCGTGAGTCCTTCGTTCGCGGTGGATACGACTTCGATTGCGGTTTATGTACGTGCCTGCGCAGTACGTCTCATGGTCCCATCGCCGTGTACCTGCGTCCATGCCATCCGGTTTACCATTCTCAGTTAGTAATATGGATAACTTATAGACTACATTTTATTTTTTTCCCTTGCACTCAGTGAGCAAAGCCACTGGGTAATCAACAAGTATGATATAAATATGAGAAAGTGTAAGATGGTATTTCATAACTAAGAAAGAATAACTGAGGTCCTGTAGGTCCTAGGATATAACAGGCTGCCTAAATATTATCTATAAGCCAGGTATCATAATCACAATGGCCAACTGAACTTTTTAGGATATGCAGATGACTCAGCAAGAGATTTCAAAGGCATCTCTGCCAAGCATGAAGTCATCTCTAACACTAGAAAGAAAAGCATGGCTGATTCAATAAGAAGAATTTTAAGTGTGTACTGGAATGAACCTCTGGGGAGAAAGACAAAACAGCCAACAGTAAGAATACCAACTCATATGCGTGAGATTCATGAACTTGACATCTTCTACAATTATTCAAGAAATATGTCTTAAGTGCATTTTTGGTAAATTGACTGCTTGGGGCTAAGTAATTATTATTAATTACAGATGCCCTAATCAAAGGCGACTTAGAAAGCAACTTATAATACATACAACAAAAAATTTGTAAGCATCAAAGCAACAGAGAACAAGATAAAAAAGTAAGCACAAGGGAGCAGAACTATCACATAATTTTATATCTACAACTAGACTAAGACACACATCAGTATCTTAAACTCTTTGTGAGTACAACAGCAGCTATCCTATAGGAGAGAAGCTAAGCATATCCTAAATATTTAATGAAAAAATGTGTTTTCAAAAGACATCTAAACACAAGTAAATTGGGTGCAGTATGAATATATAAAGGGAGATCATTCCACAGCTTTGGAGCAAGAACAGAGAAACACTGTCCAGTTTTGGAACTTCTAGCAAAACAAGGGACATTCAGTAGACAGGCAGAAGCAAAACAGTGACTTCTTGAAGAGACCATGGAAAGGCCAAGGATTGGAGATATTGAGGAGCAGACCAAAAATAGAGAACTGTAAGTCAAAACAAGAGTTTTGAGTTGAACAGGCAGCAGTAACAGGAAGCCAGAGGAGAGACTCATAGTGTTAACGGTAATAAACTAGACACCATTCACCAATATGGCCCTAAACATCAAAACACAAAAGAAGATCAAAGCAAGCTTAACCATCTCATCTGGAGAAGAACAACAAAACTGAAGTAGATGCGTGAAAAGAAATCTTAACTTCAAGAGTAAATAAACTGTTTAGCAAGGGCATAAAGGCTTAAAGCTTGAGCACGGCTTGAGGAGCGTGCTTTCTTTTTATTTCCCCACCCTTGTTACCATATTACTGCCACATGATAAATGCTACCAAGGTTAGGTTAGGCAGAAGTTAGGTGCAGGCAGTAGGATAAAAGATCAGACAAAGTGAAGCATAGAAAATATTTCTGACCCCTGGTCCTTCAAATGGTTTTCTTGATTGTGTAATCTCAATAACTCTAGATCACAGCCATGTGCTGCACATTTGACTGACAAGAAAGGAAATGTCTTATCAACACGTTTGTCTACATTGAGAAGGTGAACTGGCAGTGAGGCTTACTGGTAGAGAGGGCGTGTTGCCAGAACTGACAGATAAAGACAGCATTGATGAAAACGAAAGATTTATTTTTTCATACATTTTACAGCATAAGTGGGCCATTTATCTCAACTGACAGAAAAAAATAAACTTTGTTTGGTCAGACGTGGCTAGGAAGTTTGTTCTTTTCTGTTTGTGCTCTGTTATTCTCTTTGAGTTACCTTTCCTGTGTGCATATGTGTGTGCGTGCTGTAAGCCACATACTACTTTCAAGGGAAACCAAAGTAAAAACAAGTTTTTTTACCTGCCTGTCTGGACCAATTTTCTTTGGGGCCACCAATGAAAATAAACTACTAGCTGCCATATTACAAAATGATTATAGTATGTTATTACTATTAGGAAACTTAAAAAAATACTCACCAAAATAAATATTTACCAACAGATACACTGTATACATACAGGATATTTGTACAGTATGTACATCCTGCATGGTGTTTCATTTCAACTACATTCAGTTTGCACACGAGATCAGATCTGAATCCCTACCCAGTAATGCAGCGTTTGCATGTTGTCCACTACATTGGTGTGCATGTTGTTCGTCATTTCTTTTTCACTTTCTTCCGTATTCTTTCTGCATTCCTAAAGGCGTTTAAATTAGACTGATTCAAAGGCATAAATATGAGAGTATAACTGCATTCAGCGATTGACTGAACATCCAGGACTGCTATTTGTCTTGTGCTGTCCACGATACTCTGACATGAAATAAGGGGATCTGAAAAGTGATGCCTGGAGAGAAACTGTAAATATGTACACATTTTTTAGGTCGGCATTGTTAAGCGCACTATATAGAAAGTATGCTTGTATGAGTTACTTTAAAAGAGGACTATGCTTCAGTGAGACATAACTCTGAAGTAGTGTTCTATTCTTTACAATTAGAACCATATTACACAACCAATGAATTAATTTAAACACAAGCATAACATACTCTGAGCAGGCTGTTCAGTCACAGAGAGGATAAATCATGCATGGTTTAGAGACTATCCATCCATCCATCCATTATGCAACCCGCAGTATCCAAACTACACACGGCGCAAGGCAGGAAACAAACCCCGGGCAGGGCGTCAGCCCACTACAGGACACACACACACACACACACACACACACACACACACACCAAGCACACACTAGGGACAATTTAGGATTTCCAATACACCTAACTTGTATGTCTTTGGACTGTGGGAGGAAACCAGAGCACCCGGAGGAAACCCACGCAGACACGGGGAGACTATCATGTTTGGAAAAAATATCAATACTTTCAACTTTAGAAATTGTAATGTTCAGTTCACACACTAAGCACTGAAGATTAAATGCAAGACAGTGTTATTGCTACATATAAGAACTCCTTGTACTTTTTAACCACTTTTAAAAACAGCTTTGCCTTTTTTCTTCTTATATTTTTTGCATCTCTCCAGCCACTTTCTTTTTACTGTACAAACAAGGAGAATGAGAGCCAACACACATCCTGGCAATTCTGGGCACAGGGCAAGTCAGTTCTGGATGACATACCAGTTAATTTCAATGCTCACATATGCATTCAAACAGAATCACTCACATTGGATCAATTTAAAATGAATAATTTAATTGATCATGGGTATCTTTTGAAGCAGCTGGGGAAAACCTATGCAAATAAGGAGCAAACATGCAAATGCCATGCAGACAGTGACATGATCTGGAATCATATACAGACTCCCTGGTAGCAGGCAGTGTAGTGTAGTGGTTAAAGCTTTGGACTTCAAACCCTGAGGTTGTGGGTTCAAATCTCACTACTGACACTGCGACCCTGAGCAATTCACTTGACGTGCCTGTGCTCCAATTGGAAAACCAAAAGAAATGTAACCCATTCACCTTGTGTAAAGGCGAAATAAGTAAATGTAAATGGATCTAGAAGGCAGCAGGACTAACCCTGTAGTCCTCACAACATACAGCACATAGATAGATACAAAAAAAACCTTCTCCATCCCCTTACTCTCCTCACTGAATTTAATCCTATGGTCACCTGTAGCTTGAGCCTGTCAAAGTAGCATTGGCTGTATATTGGGGTCTAACCTTGGATGGAACACAAGTTTATAACAGGGCACACCTCACCTACTGTCACAACCCGTAACAGCAGGACATTATAAAGTTGCTGATTAACCTGCACCATTTTTGGGACGCAAGAAGACAAAGTACCTGAAAAGGAGAGCATACAAAAAGGATTTGATCCCTGCCCTCTAAATCTGTAAAAGCAGCCCTGTTAACCACTAATACATCCATTAAAATGCATCAGAAGCACATTTCATTCAAAACAAAAGATAAAATCTTTCCTGAAGTTTAAAACAATACATCTACTTCCCCACCCACTGTAATAATCTGATTCATGTACTAGATTAATAATTTAAATTCTGACAAGTTCCACTTTGCTTTCAACATTTGGATTCATTACACAAGACACTACCCAAAATGTAATAATTCAGAAAAAAAACTCATATGAACATGAGACCAACAAGATTAGACAGATGGAGACTGCGTTCACGTAGGAAAGTCTATCTGGTATTCATATCAACATAGCAGGTTTTGGGCAGGGCTCATTCACAGCTGCTGCTCTACAATTTACTCTCTAAAGTGTTTAAAGATACAGAACTTCCAGGCATTTCCTTTAGAGTCTTCCTTCTTTTGTTAATCTTTATCATGCCATTTTATTCCACTGGAAATTTTCCACATGGCGGTGGTTCTCATTGCTAGTTAATTTACAGTATGTTTGAAAGGCTCTTGCTGCTCATGTTTGTAAAAGCCAAGCAGATTTGATTTAACTAGGAATCTGGTTAGTTCACTAGATACCACATCTAATTTTATGATTGGCTTTCCCATTAATAATTTCACTTTTCATTTCTTTTTAAAAAAAAAAACAAATGGAAAAATCGTTCTAAAACACATTAAACAGAAATGTGTGCATTTAGTTTTTTGAAAATGAAAAAATCTGCAATAGACAGTTATAGTGTCACAACCAAAACAAAGAAAATGACTATATATAGGGGCTTTGCCATCAATTGTGATAGCTCAGATAGATCCTTTAAGATTGGAAGGAATGGCCCCCCCGATCTGAACCCGAGCGGTGTTATGTTATTGGACTTCTGTGCTCGTCACGGATTGTCCATAACGAACACCATGTTCAAGCATAGGGGTGTTCATATGTGCACTTGGCACCAGGACACCCTAGGCCTCAGTTCGATGATCGACTTTGTGGTCGTGTCGTCGGACTTGCGGCCACATGTCTTGGACACTCGGGTGAAGAGAGGGGCGGAGCTGTCAACTGATCACCACCTGGTGGTGAGTTGGCTTCGATGGTGGGGGAGGATGCCGGTCAGGCGTGGTAGGCCCAAACGTGTTGTGAGGGTCTGCTGGGAACGTCTGGCAGAGCCCCCTGTCAGAAGTAGCTTCAACTCCCACCTCCGGCAGAACTTCGACCACATCCTGAGGGAGGTGGGGGGACATTGAGTCCGAATGGGCCATGTTCCGTGCCTCTATTGTTGAGGCAGCTGACCGGAGCTGTGGCCGTAAGGTGGTCGGTGCCTGTCGTGGCGGCAATCCCCAAACCTGTTGGTGGACACCGGCGGTGAAGGATGCCGTCAAGCTGAAGCAGGAGTCCTACCGGTTCCTTTTGTCCTGTGGGACCCTGGAGGCAGCTGATAGGTACCGGCAGGCCAAGCGGAATGCGGCTTTGGTGGTTGCTGAGGCAAAAACTCGGGCGTGGGAGGAGATCGGGGAGGCCATGGAGAACGACTGTCGGACAGCTTCGAGGAGATTCTGGTCCACCATCCGGCGTCTCAGGAAGGGGAAGCAATGCAGTGTCAACACTGTATATGGTAGGGATGGTGCGCTGCTGACCTCGACTCGGGACGTTGTGGGTCGGTGGGGGGAGTACTTCGAAGACCTCCTCAATCCCATTAACATGCCTTCCAATGAGGAAGCAGAGCCTGGGGACTCAGAGGTGGGCTCCCCCATCTCTGGGACTGAGGTCACCGAGGTGGTCAAAAAACTCCTTGGTGGCAGGGCCCCGGGAGTGGATGAGATACGCCCGGAGTTCCTCAAGGTTCTGGATGTTGTAGGACTGTCTTGGTTGACACGCCTCTGCAACATCGCATGGACATCAGGGACAGTGCCTCTGGATTGGCAGACCGGGGTGGTGGTCCCCCTCTTTAAGAAGGGGGACCGGAGGGTGTGTTCCAACTACAGAGGGATAACACTCCTCAGCCTCCCTGGAAAAGTCTATTCAGGGGTCCTGGAGAGGAGGGTCCGTCGGATAGTTGAGCCTCGGATTCAGGAGGAACAGTGTGGTTTTCGTCCTGGTCGCGGAACAGTGGACCAGCTCTATACCCTTAGCAGGGTCCTGCAGGGTGCATGGGAGTTTGCCCAACCAGTCTACATGTGTTTTGTGGACTTGGAAAAGGCATTCGACCGTGTCCCTCGGGGAATCCTGTGGGGGGTACTCTGAGAGTATGGGGTACCGGCCCCCTTGATAAGGGCTGTTCGGTCCCTGTACGATCGTTGCCAGAGCTTGGTCCGCATTGCCGGCAGTAAGTCGAACCCGTTTCCAGTGAGAGTTGGACTCCGCCAGGGCTGCCCTTTGTCACCGATTCTGTTCATAACTTTTATGGACAGAATTTCTAGGCGCAGCCAGGGAGTTGAGGGGGTCCGGTTTGGTGGGCTCAGGATTGGGTCACTGCTTTTTGCAGATGATGTTGTCCTGTTTGCTTCATCAGGCCGTGATCTTCAGCTCTCTCTGGATCGGTTCACAGCCGAGTGTGAAGCGGCTGGGATGAGAATCAGCACCTCCAAATCCGAGACCATGGTCCTCAGCCGGAAAAGGGTGGAGTGCCCTCTCAGGGTTGGTAGCAAGATCCTGCCCCAAGTGGAGGAGTTCAAGTATTTCGGGGTCTTGTTCACGAGTGAGGGAAGAATGGAGCGTGAGATCGACAGGCGGATTGGTGCGGCATCCGCAGTGATGCGGGCGCTGCATCGGTCTGTCGTGGTGAAAAAGGAGCTGAGCCGCAAGGCGAAGCTCTCAATTTACCAGTCGATCTATGTTCCTACTCTCACCTATGGTCATGAGCTATGGGTAGTGACCGAAAGAACGAGATCGCGAATACAAGCGGCTGAAATGAGTTTCCTCCGCAGGGTGTCTGGGCTTTCCCTTAAAGATAGGGTAAGAAGCTCAGTCATCCGGGAGGGGCTCAGAGTAGAGCCGCTGCTCCTCCGCATCGAGAGGAGTCAGATGAGGTGGCTCGGGCATCTGATCAGGATGCCTCCTGGACGCCTCCCTGGTGAGGTGTTCCGGGCACGTCTAACCGGGAGGAGGCCCCGGGGAAGACCCAGGACACGTTGGAGGGACTATGTCTCTCGACTGGCCTGGGAACGCCTTGGGATTCTCCCGGAAGAGCTAGAAGAAGTGGCCGGGGAGAGGGAAGTCTGGGCATCTCTGCTCAAGCTGCTGCCCCCGCGACCCGACCTCGGATAAGCGGGAGACAATGGATGGATGGATGGATAAAACCTACAAAGTTTGAATTAACGGGATGATTACACTCATTGGACACTTACATCATGTACAAAAAATAGCTTGAGGTTCCATGCAGTAATAATATCATCACATATATGGAATACAGTGAAATTCTTATGAACATGTATGACCACTGCGGTGGGTTGGCACCCTGCCCGGGATTGGTTCCTGCCTTGTGCCCTGTGTTGGTTGGGATTGGCTCCAGCAGAGCCACGTGACCATGTGTTCGGATTCAGCGAGTTGGAAAATGGATGGATGGATGGATGGATGTATGACCAACATGCAGCACACAAGCAAACATAGTCAGGAGGTTTAGTTGCTGATTAACCACACATAAGAATGATCAAGTCATATGATAAATGTCTGTAGCTTGTATCCTTTATTTTCTTGGAACCCAGTTTCCCCTTTTTAAACTTCACTGGTCACCCACCTACGGCATTTGAAGACTGCCTGGTCCCCCTTTGTAATATAAACGCAATTTGAAGAGCCTTCCCCCCTTCCCTCCTCCCTTTGGTCTAATGGGCGGAGTGGTGGTTCTGAGGCTAGGGGACTGTGCCGGCAATTGGAAGGTTGCCAGTTCGAATCCCGTAAATGCCAGAAGTGACTTCACTCCATTGGGCCCCTGAGCAAGGCCCTTAACCTGCATTTGCTCTGTCCTGTATAATGCTAACTTGCAAGCAGGTCCTCCAATTTGAAAGGGAAAACTTGGGGGTTGGAGGCAGGATTGGCACTGCAGCCACTGTAGAAAAAACTCAGACTGTCCCATTCCATTTGAACTAGTGTGGTACACGGCTGCACACGGGTCCTAATCTGGGGTCCTGAGGTGGTTCATTGTGTGGTGGGTGCAGCAAAACTCTGCAACAGTGCATGCTCCCAACCTCTCTCCTCTCCTGGTCTAATCATCGTGGGTGGAAGTGAGGAAAAAAATTTGGGGGGTGGGGGATTGGTTTGTTAAACTGTGAGCAACACAGTAGCTGAAATGGTCACTCATGACCCAGTGACTGAGAAACACTGATCTAAGTGACTTTGATTGTGGTGTGATTGCTGTTGCCACTTCCACAATCTTTCAATCTGCTGCCCTCCTATGATTTTCAGGTGTATAGCATTTACACAGAATGGAGTAATAAAGAAAAAACATCCAGTGAACAGCAGTCCTGTAGGCAAAAACACCCAGCTAATGAGAGAGGTAAAAGGAAGACAGGCAGACTCATTGAACTTAAAAGAAAGGCCACAATACTCAAACAACAGTGCAAAAGACCATCTCTTAACACACAATGCATCTTGAAGTGGGTGGCTTACATAAGCAAAGCATCATGACCACTCTTGTCAGCTGTAACAGGTAAATGACGCTACAGTGGGTACATAATAACTAAAATTGAATAATCAAAGAGTGGAAAATGTTATCTACTGTGATGAATCTTAGCTCCCACTCAGGGCCGGATTTATATGAAAAGAGGCCCTAGGCTATTCCACTTATGAGGCCCTTTCACCTTCCATTTTTAAGTTTGTAAATTACATGAGAGATAATAAAATTTTGCTAACAATTTGAATGTAGGCCCCTCTTGATCTTGAGGCCCTAGGCTGAAGCCTAGTTAGCCTATAGGAAAATCCGGCCCTGCTCCCACTTCAACTTACAGATGGTAGGGTGAAAATTTGGCATACAAATTCTAAATCCATTAATCTATCCTACTTTATGTCAGCGGTCTATGATGGCAGTGGTAGTGTAATTTGGCGCACATTAGCCGTTTAATATCAACTGAACATCATTTGAACGCCACAGTGTACCTGCGCATTGCTGCTGACCATGTGTATTCCTTGAGGGCCATAGTGCGCACTTTTTTAAATGGACACTTCCAGCATAATAATGCTCCATGTTACATACAAAACTATTTTAACAAGCTGGTTCAGTGGACATGACAGTGACTTCATTTCACTCCAATGTTATGCACAGTCTCTAGATCTCAATCCAACAGAGCAATACTGGGATAAAGTAGAATATGAGGTTTACAGCTTGGAAATCCTCTGGAAATTTAAGATGCTATCAGGTCAGGATGGATCTAAATTCTTAAATTATTATTCCAACATTTTGTTCAATTCATGCCTCAAAGAATTCAGGGTGCTCTGGAATCAAAAGTGTCTCCTATCTAGTACTAGAGAAGTGGACCCAATGAAGTAGCCAGTGAATGGATATGGAGTCAAGACAAACCTTTTCTTGTAAGCCATTAGCAGAGCATCTGGAGGTCAATGAAGCATTTGCTAAAACTTATGTATACCATGAAGAGATAATCATTTAAAGAGGAGATGTGCTTACTTTGACTAACGCTAGGTATTTTGCTAGGACAGATAGTATTGGGACACCTGTGATATCAGAGACAAGTTAACAGATGTGGAAGGGTGCATTGAACTGTGGCAGAAACAAGTTGTGCAACTTCTGGAAAAGACACATTGACATTTGTGGCTCTTACATTTTTTTTCTAGATCTGTTGATGAGAATCTCTCTGTCTGTCCAAATCTAAGGTGAGGCCATTGCTTTTTTATGGATTATATTAAATTTCATTTAAAATTCTCAACTGTTTTTTGCAAGCATCACTGTGATAACACATACTCTGTTTACTATGCTAACCTGACATGTTGGTGCTAAAAGATTTACCATACACTTTCTGATTTCTGCTATGATGTACCTTTGCCCACATTTCTGTTGAGATGTACTTTTCTTTATGGTTTTCCATTGCTTGATATATAAAACACATTATTTGGTACTGATTATTAAAATAACTCCTCTTGGCACAGAACTTTTAGTGCTGCATTTTTCTCTTTAGTTGTATTTACCATATTACTTTTTATCTGACTAACTGGCAGTACATTTAATATTGTATCATAATCTTGTCTGCTCTTTAAAGCTCCTTATTACTATTACTGGCTGACACCCTTTATTCAAGATGAAAGATCTGGACACAATACAGTTGTTTACATAAATGTCACCCAACTTGAGTGTAGACAAGTTAAGTAATTTCCTCAAATTCACAGAAGGAGTAGATGGCAGCACTGAATTTAATCAATAGCCTTGTAGATTAAAGTCCAAACTCTAGCACACTAGCTGACTTGGGACAGCCTATATAGTTAGTCTGAAACAAGGGCTTGAATGAATGGAGAACATTTCTGGACTACAGCCACAAAAACGTTAGTAAGCCATGACAAATAAAAGGCTCAAAATATAAAGCCATATTTACATCATCCACTTATGTAACACCACTGGGTTTTTTTTAATGTTTTGGCATCCTAGATCTCTGATTAAAAAGAAAGCTTTTATTGTTACATATTAACCTGAATATCAAAGATGTCTTATTTATATTTTCTATGGCATGTACTTTTATACTCCAATTAAAAAAAAGTACCTTTATCCTCCCAGATCTCCAAAACATATGTGATTGGTTAATTGGTATATCTTAAACTTTCTCTGAGTTACAGTGTGAATGAGTAAGCTCTACAACATACACAAACCCAAAATGTCAATCTATAGGTTGGTCCCTGCTATGTCCCCAGTGCTGCATGTATAGGCTATGGCTTCTCGTGACACTATAGCTAGATTAAGTGAGTTCAAATGGATAGATGTTACGTAATTTTTTATTATTTGAGAATTGTAAAAAGTATCCCATTAGTTTATGTAAAACTACTATGTACGTTTAAATGTCTACACGTTTGTAAATCTTCCAACAACGTGAATCTTAAAACTTTTAAAAACAGTTGAGTAATCCATTTACCCCAAATAACTACTCACATGGACATACATTGCTGAAACAACAGGCCAACAGGTTAAATTATGTCAGGCAACAGTGAGATAAGGACGACAAGGATTTCTGCAGAAGATGGACCAACATAATTTCACTGTAAATAATCAGGCAGCTAAGATGTTTTGCTGATATCAAATGATTCTGAATGTTTCCTGCTATTTTACTGGAGCACATTTTTCTTTCAAAGAACAGGAAGGGAACCACAACTTTCCCACAGGCTTGAAGAGACTGGTTACAAATACATTTTCAGACAGTTTCTTTGACTTTGGAACCTGGACTTGAAGTCGATAATAACTGAACATGCAAGTCCATTGTGTGCAAGCCCTAATTACTGTTGGGAATACAAAGGTCTTTTGGAAAAAAGATTTTTCTTCCTTAAAATAAAGTGTATATTCTAACTGGAGACAGACTCAAGTACAGATTTAGAGAGGAACACAAATCCTTGTAACCCTTCTAGGACATTGGTGTATGCTAAAAGGTCAAATCGGGGGCTTTTTTTTTTTTTTTTTTTTTTGTTTTTTCTTTTTAAACAACAAGTGCACAAAATTAAGAAAAAATGATTTGGTAATTTATGTTGTGCTACATTATATCCTATAAAGAATACAAAATCTTATACAGAAACAGTGGTTCTTCACCTGTGCTCAGTGAGAAGCGCTATACAAAAGTAAGTTGTATTCTATATCTTATTTTACAAACATCTAAAAATGCACAAATTTATTGCAGCAATGCCATAAAGTGATGCAAGTCCCCTCCTATTAATCTTCTTAACACCAATATGATAAATCATTAAATCTAGTATAGCACATACAATAAAAAGTTTCACTGTGCTGTGTAAACCTGAAAATTACACATTTATAAACCTATAAAGAAAACCCCAAAGCTCTAGAGTCCCAGATTTAAATCCCCATCTAGTCACTGTCTACGGAGTTTCCTCACCCCAGAGATGAGTAGATTAGAATGACTGGTCACACTAAACTGGCCTAGTGCAGGTGCCCTGTGATGCCTTTGTGTCTGGTGAGATCAGGGTGGGTTTTGTCCCTCTGTGACGCCAAATAATTGGCAATAATTACATAACTTCATCTAAAATGGGCTCCTCAATAACCTTGTACCTCATCAATTTTATAACTTACTGAATCTAGTACTTAAAGGCAACTCAAAACATAAAAAAGCTGTTAATTACAAGTTAGAAATGATGTTGAGATGAGAAATGTTGGTGTATGAGTTTGTAAGACATCTCCAACCAGCATCAGGCTTTGGCCTACTTTGTGCCAAACTACTTTGTTTTTACAATATAATCAAAAGCTGGTGACAGTTGTCACATATTCAACTTTTGAATTTCTGCAGTTGCAGGTTTTAGGAAAGGAAAAATATGATGATACCACTGGAATTCAGCTCTTTAACAATTCAGTCTTGGCCAATTAATGCATCCTTACAATCGTAAAAAGCATCAAGGGAAGTCACTGCTGGCCGTTAATGTCCATTATAATAAAACATTAGCAAAACCCCTGGAAACCCTATTTACTTTTTCAGAAGGGAAGGGGTACCAGCTTAATACAGATGTTTTCTATGAACCACAGATAAAATGGGGCGAAATGGTGGTGCAGTGGTAGTGCTGCTGCCTTGCAGTAAGGAGACGAGGGTTTGCGTCCCGGGTTCTCCCTGCATGGAGTTTGCATTTTATCCCTGTGTCTGCATGGGTTTTCCTCCCACTGTCCAAAGACACGTAGGTTAGGTGAACTGGTGACTCTAAATTCACTCTAGTGTGTGTTTGGTGTGTGAGTGTTCACCCTTCGAGGGACTGGCACCCTGTCCAACGTTTGTTCCTGCCTTACTAGCTGGGATAGGCTCTAGCCATCCACTGTGACCCTGGTCTACTTTAAGCAGGTTGCAAAATGACAAAAAATGTTCATTCAATGGGAAAATTCGAATTCATAAAAGTTCTTTGATTTTTGGTGTTCCCCTTGGGCTCGGAATGAGGGAAGTGTTGTCTGAGCAAGTATCCACTACTCTTCTTTAGAACTGGGATTAAAAAAGAAAAAAAAGTATATGCAGTATATATAGTGACAACTTTTAATAAATAATTTAATGTATATGTGGGAATGTACATTAATTGGGTTATAGTTACTTTTTTTTTTAATACAAATGGAGTAGAACCTCTGAAATCTCAGAGCTGTGTCCTATTAACCCTACATGTTTTATGTAATTTGACTTTTCATGCATGAAATTGGAACACAGTGTGCTGTTTGATTTCTGTAGAGTAAACAACAAACTAAAAGTTTAGTATTATGTCAACACTTCTTTTAATTATATCTGTAAATTTAAATGCATTAAAAGTGGTGATGTGAATTTGTATATCCCCAATATAATCATAAACCCTACAGTGTGTATCTGACAAATTATGGCCACCTTTGCATATATAGTGCATACAGTACTGCCATGTTGCTTTCAAACACTAAGCACGATTACTTCAAGCATTTTATATTTTTGGTATGTAATTCATGTTTTAATTAACCATCAAGAATTTCACAGTGGCTAGTTAAAATCTTTCATGATTCTTTCAAACTAAGGCACAACTATAAGGTAATCACATGTCAGTTGTTGACAGAAAATGTAATATTAGGAAATAAGCACCGGTTTGTTTTCTAGATTTAGAAAGTCCACAAATGCTTTTTTATCTGTTAGTACACAGCACTTTATATTGTAAATTAAAAGCCAGTCAGTAATTAACTGGACAGGATGCAAGCTTTTTGACCTTAAGAGTTGTCTCAGTGACCAAAACCAATCACCATTTGGCTACCACTCATTTATACTATTTACATAACAAATCACAAGAGTGCATTACAATTGCTGGCATACTTCTACAAATGAATTACAGGAGGATTAAGTTACTTGAATAGGATAATGTTGGAATTAAGTGGTGAGGACTGAATGGGTACCCTTCTGACTATTCAATTGAGATCCTTAGTTGCATTGTCAAATCCACTGCAGCTCCTTAAAAAATATATATATTCTAATCTCTTGTAACAGAGATAAGCTAATTCTAAAGGTGGAAAGAAAATGTATTTTCCAAAAGAAAATGTTTTCATAACATAAAGTATGCTTTTATATCAATAATCAATAGTATTGTAGTCATATAAACATTTATTGTCTTTGAAATGGATGGTTGGAGATTTGTCCCAAGGGAAAATTTACCATTTTTAAGAGAAGCTCAAGAAATATTACCTCAAACAACAAGCACCCTAAAACATACACAAGAATTATAAGACGACCTGGCTAATGATAAGAGAGCAGTCATAGAGAGGCACTATAAAGGTATATTGCCGTAGGTAATTAAAAGCCCCTGCAGTGTTTCTTGACACACTTCTGTTGACTAACTAACTGTTTAAAAGTCCCTGAATGTTAGTGTGTCACTGAGAGGATGTGCAGCATTGTTCATAATGGCATTCAGGTTTTGTATTCATTCTCTACTCCACTACTGCCTTTAGGGGGTAGAGAGTGCATCTCATAAATGAGCCTGCCCTTTAATTAGCTTGTTGATTCGGTGGGCTTCTCTTGAAGTGGTGTTACCAGCACAGCATACCACAGTGTAGAAAATCTTACTGGCCATAACAAAGTTATAGATGTGTTAAAGGAACACAGTCTCTTAAGAAAAAAGAGTCTACTCTGCAGTTTCTTATATGGTTCCTCCATGTTAATAGACTAGTCGCTTGTCAATTATATGTGCATTTTATATAAATGAATAATGCTGAAGTGTTATGGTTTGTATTTTTCTTTAATTTTGTATGCTTTTCCTGAGGTGCTTTTTGAAAAAAAAAATATATGCATATAGTTAGGTTTTTTGACCTAAGGATTCTGAATTAAACATTTGTTTGCATCCAGAAGGTGTTGTTGAAATGTTGATTAATTTTAAAATCTTTTCAGTATGTCATTTTGTTTATGTAGGGCACCAACATCTGGAGCAGTTGACACCACATTGCTAGGTAAATACCTGGAAGGGAGCAGTTGTGACATCACATGGCTCATGGGTATACAATGTCAAGATGAAAACTTCCCTGTTCATCCAAGTTTGCGGAGATTTTTGAGTGTGTACTTTGTGAGGGTTCTCTTGGTTAATGATTCTAGTGCAATGATTTTTGACTATGATTTAGGGTTCTGTCTTTAGTATTGACAATTATGTTACTGACTTGTGAATCTTGCATGTCCCTCATTTTCTAAAACTAGTGCTGTATTTCCTGTTCAGGGCAGTACACAAAGTGTATCAACAACATTTTCTATACTGCATACCAGTGTAAATATGTTTCCTGCAAACCGTGGCTTGATCTTATCTGTTATAGACTGTGGCACTCTTTACACAAGACTTTGTACATAGTGGAATTTTGATGGACCACAGTAGTTTGCTTTTAAAGGAGCCTCAAGCTGTTAAAGGAGATCAAGTGTTTTAATCCAAGGGCTGGGTATAAGCATTATTGGAAGGAGATGATCCGCTGTGGTAACCCCTAATGGGAGCAGCCGAAAGAAGAAAAAGAAGATCAGAAATTAAACTACTTCAAATATTTGAATATTAGGTGGTTCACATAATACATTTTTCTTTTGCTAAACCACTTAAAGCCCAATGAATATGGGATTAGAAAATAGATAGATGGATGGATGAACATAATTTTTTTTTAATCCTAACAAGTTTAAAAAAAAAAGCTTTAGAATGACAGTAGCTTTTCTAATTCTAGGATAAATGCTGCTTGAAAATGAACCCATTATCACAGAATGTGACCCAAAACACGATTCAGGTTTTCTTTCGATTAGCAATAACAGTTACAGGGAATTTTCTAAATAATAACGCACTGTAATATATTTAACATGACATGGTTCAAGTTTGCTTTCTATTAACAATAACAGTTCCAGGGAATTTTCTAAATAATAACACACTATAATATATTTAACATGACATACTCAGCAGCCCTGTACTGCTCTGGACTCACTGAATATTGCCTTTGGACATCTGCAAAACTACTTTGTTCTACAGTTCATTTAACTAATGATTTTCAGATTCATTTAGCAGTAGTACGATTAATGTTTCCTGTTTTGCCCATTACCACATTTCACATGCCAAAACTCAGGCTGCACGGTCACTTAAAAAGACAAAAAAAAAAAAAAACCCCACTGCCCAGACAAGTTGTTTTTATGAAAAACTCATTCATTTTCGTGAACCTAATTATTCCTGAACAAGTTTGTAGTGGTAACAGGGCCTAAACACCAAAAATGGCCAATATTTTAAGCTTTGTTTTGTTTTGATAGAACTATAAGTCTCATATTACAACGGACATTTGAGGCTTGTTTTCTATTTGGCTCCTGAGTATAGTTTTGTCAGTACACAGATAATAATTAATATTTTGCTTATATTCCTAGAGGATTACACTGCATGATTAATATCTGCAGGGAAACTACACTTTTACACTATCATGCTAGGGAGGAAAATCTTTAAATGGACAATACGGTGATCAATGACTGTTTGTTCACATTTGCTCCAACAAACAGGGTTACCTGGAACAGCATAAGAACAGTGTGAAGCTCCACTGTCAACACTCACGGTGTCTTATGTTAGAAATTCTAGGCAAGATCACACACTAGACTTATTAAAGCGGACACTTTTCAGCTATAAATATAATATTGTTTACCAGACCCAATGACTTATGATGAATTACAATTTAGGACACAACAGAATTGTTAATACCCATTTTTACAACAGGAGCACAGACATATTAAGTGACTTATTCTGGATCACACAGCAAGCTGGATATGAGGAATGAACTTAGTGGTTTAAAATCTAATACCATAGCCATCACTCCACACTGCCTTTGGTGATAATCAGCAGGAGAGGGAGACGAGACAAATTATCTTCAGCTATTTTTGAATGTTTGGAATATTTTTTCCATGATTTGTTTTCTTATAATGATTTTTTTATTGCTATTCCACATTATTTTTGTTGTATTCTTGATGACACCATTTGCTGGAGTTTCTTTCCAAGGATCCTCTCCTGTTGAGGCTTAACTGCGGGACAAGCACTAATTTGTGGCATTGCAGTCTCCATCATATTTTACAGCAATGCTTCCTCTGTGTATTTTAAATCAATTTAAAAATAAATAATTAAATGCTTCAGACTTTGGGGTTTTAAACTTTTCCCCTCTTTTGACTATTAGGACCGTTAAGAACATTTACAAAAATATTTAACCTTTTCCTTTTTTTATTTCTATTTTTGATTTGGAATTTTAACCTCTACTACGTAAAACATATTAACTAAACACACATATTTTTGCACTGAAAAAAACATGCTCATTGATCAGAATTCCCGATTAAAGAAAATAAAAAAGACTTTTGACAGGAACAGACT
Source organism: Erpetoichthys calabaricus (assembly GCF_900747795.2). Classification (NCBI taxonomy): domain Eukaryota; kingdom Metazoa; phylum Chordata; class Cladistia; order Polypteriformes; family Polypteridae; genus Erpetoichthys; species Erpetoichthys calabaricus. The sequence goes on from NC_041409.2 coordinate 81,932,190, forward strand.
GTTAAAACCAGCACTCTAATAACCTGAAAATTCTGAAGGAGCTTTGAATCCTGATGTGAAGACTCTAAAGGGAAATACCTTCAACTACAACAAGAGGTACTGTTTAATGCTACAGACCTGTGTCTAAAGAATTATCTTCTAAATTTCTTTAAAATTACCCTTTAATTGACTTCACCCTATGCTCCTTTGTTAAGAATTGCCCTGCTTACTCTCTACAATTTATTTCTTTTTCCTTAAGGTGAAATTATCAATCTATCCTACTTACTCATACCATGCAGCAGCTCATCCATGGATTTTCTTCTAAAGTTGTTATGTCCTTCTTGTAATGTGGACATTAAAACTGCTCATAATATTGCATATTTGGCCTCAAACATGTGTTATACAGCCAAAGAATCATAAGAAAGCTGTAAATAATTTTTATACTCATATGAAATCTGGTCGTAAAATATTTCAAATGTAGTAAGCATTTATCTGATTCTAATATAACATAAATAATCATGTCTTGATTATATGTTTGACTTTATTATTGTTATAAATATTTTTTGCTTTTCTTTAAGCACTTTAACATTTATTATGAAAAGGGCCCTCTAAAATAAATGTATTTACTGCCGGTCTAATGAAAAGAAAGAATAAAAATTATATCTCAAAAAAGGCAGAGTTTATTGTTTTGGGGTAACTAACTATAGCATGAAAATAAAAAGTACTTTGGATTGATGTCTTTGTCACTGAAGAAGTTTGCAATTTCATATTCTCCCTTCACCCACATGCAATGAAAGTGAATGTTTGGTTAATGAGCAACTGCAAATTTGCCCAGTACAAGAAAATGTGCTCGTTAAACATTGGTTCATGCCATGTGTCTGATGCTGCAGAGTTAGGCTTTATCTCTCCATAATCTTAAAATGAGCACTTTGGATTCTGAAAACAGATACAGTAATCCCTCGCTATATCGTGCTTCGACTTTCGCGGCTTCACTCTATCGCAGATTTTATATGTAAGCATATTTAAATATATATCGCAGAGTTTTTGCTGGTTCGCGGATTTCTGCGGACAACGGGTCTTTTAATTTCTGGTACATGCTTCCTCAGTTGGTTTGCCCAGTTGATTTCACACAAGGGACGCTATTGGCAGATGGCCGAGAAGCTACCCAACCAGAGCGCTTATTACGTATTAAATAAAACTCCTCAAATATATTGTGAGCACGGGGGCTGTTCGCACCCCTAGAGGATACGGCCGCTCCTCAAAAAACGCTGAAAGATTACCTTCACCTTACATGTGGCTGCTTTGTCAAGCGATATGCTTCCCGCATGGTACTTCGCATACTTAAAAGATCAAACAGCAGCTATTGATTTTTGATTGTTTGCTTTTCTCTCTCTCTCTCGCTCTGATATTATCTGCTCCTGACGGAGGGGGTGTGAGCAGGGGGGCTGTTTGCACCCCTAGACGATACGGACGCTCGTCTAAAAATGCTGAAAGATTATCTTCACGTTGCTCCCTTCCGTGCAGCTGCTTTGTCAAGCGACATGCTTCCCGCACGGTGCTTTGCATACTTAAAAGCTCGAAATGCACGTATTGATTTTTGATTGTTTGTTTTTCTCTGTCTCTCTCACTCTCTCTGACATTCTCTGCTCCTGATGGAAGGGGTGTGAGCAGAGGGGCTGTTCGCACACTGGCCTAGAGGATACGGACGCTCCTCTAAAAAATGCTGAAAGACTACCTTCACATTGCTCCTTTCCTTGCAGCTGCTTTGTCCGACGGTGCTTCGCATACTTAAAAGCCAAACAGCCCTATTGATTTTTGATTGTTTGCTTTTTTATCTCTCTCTCTCTGACATTCTCTACTCCTGACGCGCACTCCTTTGAAGAGGAAGATATGTTTGCATTCTTTTAATTGTGAGATGGAACTGTCATCTTTGTCTTGTCATGGAGCACAGATTAAACTTTTGAAAAAGAGACAAATGTTTGTTTGCAGTGTTTGAATAAAGTTCCTGTCTCTCTATAACCTCCTGTGTTTCTGTGCAAATCTGTGACCCAAGCATGACAATATAAAAATAACCATATAAACATATGGTTTCTACTTCGCGGATTTTCACCTTTCGCGGGGGGTTCTGGAACGCAACCCCTGCGATCGAGGAGGGATTACTGTAAATGGATTGTCTACCTGACAGGAAAAAAATTCTTTGTTAGTTGTGGTAATTACAACTCAAAGACACATGATATCCTATTTGGTGTTCCACAAGGTTCTATCCTGGGTCCGCTGCTCTTCTCAATCTACATGCTTCCATTAGGTCAGATTATCTCAGGGCACAACGTGAGCTACCACGGCTATGCTGATGACACACAGCTGTATTTATCAATTGCACCTGATGACCCCGATTCTCTTGATTCACTAACACAATGTCTAACTTGTATCTCAGATTGGATGAATAGTAACTTTCTCAAGTTAAATAATGAGAAAACTGAAATCTTAGTGATTGGCAATAATGGATACAATGAGGCTATTAGAAATAAACTGGATGCATTAGGATTAAAAGTCAAAATGAAGGTAAAAAGCTTAGGGGTAACTGTTGACTGTAATCTAAATTTTAAATCGCATATTAATCAGATCACTAGGACAGCATTTTTTCACTTAAGAAACATAGCAAAAGTTAGACCTCTTATATCACTGAAAGATGCTGAGAAATTAGTTCACGCGTTTGTTTTCAGTCGACTAGATTACTGTAACACACTCCTCTCAGGACTACCCAAAAAAGACGTAAATCGTTTGCAACTAGTGCAGAATGCAGCTGCTAGAATCCTAACCAGGAAAAGAAAATCCGAACACATCTCTCCAGTTTTGATGTCACTACACTGGTTACCTGTGTCATTCAGGATTGACTTTAAAATTCTGCTCATGGTTTATAAAGCCTTAAATAATCTCGCCCCATCTTATATATCGGAATGTCTGACGTCTTATATTCCACATCGTAACCTCAGATCCTCAACTGAGTGTCTCCTTAGAATTCCAAGAGCAAAACTTAAAAGAAGTGGTGAGGCAGCCTTCTGCTGTTATGCACCTAAAATCTGGAATAGCCTGCCAGTAGGAATTCGCCAGGCTAATACAGTGGAGCACTTTAAAAAACTGCTGAAAACACATTACTTTAACATGGCCTTCTCATAACTTCACTGTAATTTAAATCCTGATACTCTGTATATCCAATTCATTATAATAACTATTCATGGTGGCTCTAAAATCTGTACTAACCCCTACTCTCTCTTCTGTTTCCTTTTCCGGTGTCCTTTTGGCGGTGGCTTGCGCCACCACCATCTACTCAAAGTACCATGATGTTCCAACAATGATGGATGGATTAAAAGCCAGAAGTCTGTATGACCATCAGCATCAAGTGACTCCATGAGAACCCTAACTACAAAGAGGACTATTTCATTTATGTTAGGTAGAATGCCCAGAGGGGACTGGGTGGTCTCGTGGCCTGGAAGCCCTACAGATTTTATTTTTTTCTCCAGCTTTCTGGAGGTTTTTTTTGTTTTTTCTGTCTACCCTGGCCATCGGACCTTACTCCTTTTCTATGTTAACTAATGTTGTCTTATTTTGTCGTTTATTTTTCTTTTCTTCATTATGTAAAGCACTTTGAGCTACTTTTTGTATGAAAATGTGCTATATAAATAAATGTTGTTGTTGTTGTTGTTGTTGTCTTGCAAACATAAACCTATTATATAATAAAACACTAAGGTCTGTGTGTCCAGTCCCTCAGAGCATTCTAATTGGTCAGTTTGGCTTTGGTGACGCGACGAAAGAGGAAGTGTGAGTGTGAGATGCACAAGGAGGAGTAAAGGTATAAGAGGCACTCTGAGAAAGTCGCCTTCAAAAATGGCAAGTATAAAACTGAACAGGAGTCAGAGAAGCAGCCTTTACAAGAACACACTTGAACAGGGAGCGCCAGTGAAGAGAGGTTCAGACACATGCAAATATAGAGAAAAGACACTGAAAGTACACGTAGGGCAAGAGATAGAATAATTTCAAAATGTTTGCTATTACCAGTCTTCAAAAGGTACCATGGCTAGTATTATATAAAGACAAAATTGTTACAATAAACTGATATATTACTTTAGCAGCATTGCAGTGCTGAGGTTACAGCTGGTGGCTTATTGTTCCTGGGAAATGGGTCTCAATCCCGATGCATCTGTGTGGGTTTTCTCCACATGAACTGGTGTCCTCCCATATTTCAAATAATGAAGGTTAGATAGATTCAGGAATGTAAATTGCCTCAGCATAATGACTATTAAGGTGTGCTTGACTTAATTACTTGAAAGGATCATGGTGTGAAACATGGCTGTCATGTTGATTCTTTGGATTTTGTGTTGTTATAACAGCTCAGCACTAGACCAGCAACATTAATGGTCCACTCTTCTGTGGTGGTTTACACAAAAATGGCTACATCACACTATAATTTTATCAAAGCTCTCATAGAAAAGAGATAAACAAAAAGGTTGGTGGACGTATCAGGCAGCTAAGCTAAACATTTTGCTACTGTGCTACCTCCAAAAATAATTTCAATAATAAAAGCATATTTATGCAACTAAAACTTGTCTTTGTAAAAAGTTTAAAAGCCTTAAACAAGGTTAGATATAGCAGATTTGTTATTTATAGCTGTCACAAAAAGGGAATGTCCAATTTCAGCCAGTCAGTCATTCTCAAACCTCCCAAATCAGGGTTGTTGGGGGCTAAAGTCAATCCCAACAACTTTGTTCTATTTTATTCAGTACTAAAACCATATAAAGAAACATCTTTTGAAGAACAATACAAAATGGGAAAATATTATTAAACAGATTAAAATATAGTGTGTGGTGACCTAACCTGAACAAACTCAAACAGATATACAAAATTATCACAATAACAGGTTCTTTGCACTTTTTCTTTATTGGATTGTCCGTTATTAGCAATAATACAGTTCTATATACTGTTTTGTAATATGAATAATACCAGACACAGTACCTTTGCTAGTCAGACAAAATGATAAATGCAATATTATCTAGTTAATAGAATATAATATTCAATAATAATTCATATGATAAGAAATAGCAAATTTTGAATTAATTTTTATACTGGAATATAGTGAAAAATTAATTTGAATAACAGTTTGGAAATTCTAGGCATTTCTGGAAACAAATGTTAGCCTCTTTTGAAGCCAGACTACCTCGTCATGGGAATAAATTATGCATCTTAGGAAAATTAATATATTTTTCAGCGGTTTTAAGACTAAGGCCAGGCCCAAACCATACCATTAAATAAATACAACTATCCTAATGATTATTTTAACATTAAACAGTATATATTAATTCTTAAGTGCCTATAAAATGCATTTAACCCCCACTGGACTTTTTTCATATTTTACTTAAATAATAATGCATATGCAATAAGCCTGGAATCCTACGCAGGTTTTCCTAGTGCCTTGTGCCCGATATTGTGGGAACTGGTTCTGGTGTTTAAAAAGGCCGAGCTATATTTTTCAAAATAAAACTATTTAAAATTAAAACAAAACACACAATTACCTGCAAAACTAGAGCGCCCAGACATGTAATAGTTTCAAGAGAACAAGCCATAAAAGATGAGAATTTGTTAAACACCTTTAGAATTACAATGAATAATCTGATTTGCTTTACATTTTTGTGTTCACAATTAAATTTTCTGTAGAGTTAATGGCACCTTACTGTGAATCTTATCAGAGTTGGGTATCTTTAACTTGCACTCACCTGAAATACGTTTAATGCACATAGTAGGACTCAATTCAGATAATTATATGACTTTTAAAGAAAAGCAGTGGTTAGATAGCCTATTTAGATTTGTCATACTAAAATGGTGAACAGTGTAATTAGACCTTTTTGATTTTTAAATTAAGATTAGCTTTACTTGTTAAAATTTATTTTAGTCTGTTTACAGTAAATGTTTAAGAGTCCACATTATGGCAAAATACAAATTTTAACAAATTCTAATGAAGGTAAATAGGGGAGTGAATGAATAATTTTACAAACACTGCAATTTTCACATACTGCATCTGCTCTTGCAAACATCAAATTTCAACTATACAGCTAGTTGGCACACTGCATGGAGGGCTGCTGCTGCTCTAAATTAGAGACTACTTTGTTTCCTTTCTAATCAAAATTGTTTGCCAATGTCTGAGCTCAGACCAAGGATTCCAAATGAACAGCCAGCTTAATGAATCTATTCATTTAATAAATATACTGGTTTACAAAACTATATTCTAATCTTTTTGGAATCCCTGTGCATGTTAAATTAAAATAAACAAATAGAGCTAAAGACAATAAGTTCTACTAAGAACATGCTCATTCTTATTTTAAATGCAATGAGGTTATTTCTTTGTCACGTCCTTGGAGTTCTTTGATGTTTATAAATAAAGTAACAAAATTATCGCAAATCAGCTCTTGAGGTATTTGGCATTGCTTGACCAATATTACGAAATACAGCCACACAATTTTTTTAAACTATACATCTCCAGCCTACTCAGAATTTCTCCATTGTGTACAGAAAGCAGAAAAAAGACATTAATATGAAAAGGAGTCAGCCCCCAGACTGTTACAAAATGTATCTGCACCCAAAAGGACTTTCTACGAAAAGCTCTATGCTCTATGGATTTTTTTGAGCGTCCCAGGCTAAGGTCTCATCCTACAGACGTGAATAGTGATATTTAATCAAAATCAGATTAAATTAAAGCAAATGTACGGACAGGTAGTTGCTGTTATCCTCAAGATCAGGCATACATAATGACAACTAACTCAGTGGTGCTAATCTTGGAAGTAGATGGGGAAGTGTTGTGTGGAAATGCAAAAAACAATAGCAACATTCATAATACATAATAGCTTGAAAACTCTAAATTTTGCATTCTTTTAAGGGCAATTTTATTTCATTGACATGGTAGTGCTGTAATTTTTTCCTACTAAAGTGTGGGATTTACTCTGGTTACACCTGACGCAGTAAATTTAGGAGTCCAAATGTTGTGGGATAATTACAGCCTTTGTAATATTCTAAAGCCTTGGTGTGACCTTACAGGATTTCTTACAGACATTTTTTGCCCAGTCTGGGAAAGATCAAGTGATCTGGCACAGAAATTGTGTTTTTTCCTTTTGGAAATCTTTTGTACTTATCTTGATCGCTTCACAAAGGCTTAACTGTTGGCACATAAGACTTTTCATTAAATGTCTGCTTTAGAAGAGTGCATTATTTGTAATGAAACTCACCCAATACAAAAACAAAACGAGAAAACCCCACAATGATAGGCGAAGTCTATCTGACTTTTTGTATGATCAACCAATGAATCTTTACTTTATAGAGTATTTGTAATAACAAGAACTATCAAAAGTGATTTTCAAATAAATTATGAGATGTATGGACTTCCCAGTTTCAACTTAATTATCATTCTGAGGCTTACAAAAATGTATAATTAGAATTACATATGGAAAAGCCTGTTGCCTATTAATTAAATTAAAACCACAAACCTTCACAAAAAAAAAAAACTTATCCAATCACATTATGAGTTTTAATGGAGTACATTATGAGGCTTAACTTTTGTGATTTCAGCTGTGTGCATGTTTATAATCGCATTAGGAAATCTAGCCTAAAGTGATTCTGAAAATAGTTCAGATATCTTCCAGACAATGGACCAGACAGCTAAAACTGGAATCCACTAGCTAGCAGGCTTAAATCCCATCTCTGCTTCGGTGCATGTTCATGATTTAAATCTGTACAGTTAACTTGTACATTAATACTCGAATCCCTGAAGCTTACGAAAATATTCATAATGTCGGGCTACCTTAAATTCCCTCGCAACTCATCAGCAGTGTCTTAGTTTTGCAAATGTATCAGTGAGCACAAGCAGCAAACAGCTTGCTATCCCATCCCTTCAGGCAGCTGAAGTCAAGTCAGATGCAAAATTCTCAGAGCTAGAAGTAAGGTGTCTAGAATTGTGTAGGTTAAATAATACATCACTATTTGGAATACAACAATCTTTGTAAATGTAGGATGACAGGAAATGCAAGGCATGAAATGTTGAACACACAACTAAAACAGAAACATTTTTCACGTTATAGTAATAACTGACAAATTGTTGATGTGAAGTTTATAATGAGTGAAGACTGAAGTCCAAATATCAAATAAACACTTTCACCAAAGGGATAACAAAAACAAGTGTGCTTTTATTCAGGAATATAACCGAAGAAGAAGAAATTGTTCAATTTACATGTTACTGGCAACGTGTAAAAACTGAAGCCAAACTATCAACTGATACGAAGTAGACATGTCCTCTTGACTGGTGCAGAGTTAAGGACTGCTGCCTCATAATCAACAGGTTGCAGATTCGATCTTGGGTCCTCTTCACATTTACCGTTTTGAGTAGTGTGTTGCTATTATTGTTACTATTACAGTATATAATAAAAACATGCATTCGATTTGAGTCTGTACCCGGCGGTGTAAATTTATGGTACTTGTAAAAGTTAGCACTGAAGGGATAAAAGCAGACACACAAACGCAGCTCAGTAATTTCTTCTTGGTGAGCAAACAGAGACCACAGTGTCTAAGGTGGATGTTACTTTTCCTCGCACATGGACATTCACATCAACATGCAATATGAACAATTTTTTTATTCAAGAATCCAAGATTAAAACTGAATTAAAAATTGCTCAAGTTAAGTTTTATTCAAGAATAAAACTGAATAAAAACAAAAATCGTTCAAATTCAGTTTTATTCAAGAATCTAACAATAAAGCTGAATATAAAATTATTCAAATGACATGTTGATATCAATGTCCATGTGCAAGGAAAAGAAACATCTTTTACAAGTACCATAAATTTACACAGGATGTTATAGACTCACATGAAATGTATGTTTTTGTTATACAGTAATAATAATAGCAGCTAACTACTCAAAGCACTAAATACAGAGAAGACAGGATTTGTACCTATTACCTCACCATTACTAAATGGTAGCTTATTCACTGGGCCATTTACGCAGATCCATAACAGAGCAGCGATACCACTATGACAATTGGTTGAAAATGAAACTCGCAAATACACAAGTATGTAAACGTCTTATTTTGTACCAACTGATAGATGGGTTTCAGCAACATGTCAATTGAGCAATTTCTTTTTCTACGGTTTTATTCTTGAATAAAAGCATACTTGTTTTGTTACACCTTTTGTGAAAGTATTTCTTCGATATTTGGGCTTCACACATCCTACACTTCACATCAAAATTATGTCGTTATTATTATGACATATGAAAACATTTTCTGTTTTAGCCAAGTGTTTAGCATTTCTTGCCTTCAATTTCCTCTGTCACTCTATATTTACACAGATGGTTATAGACACGGAACACACATGAAATGTATGTATTTCAATTCACGGTATTTCATTACCTATATAATTCCTTACAAACATATCACCAGATAATCACTTCAACACAGAGTTCAGCTGTGAGGATTGCAGCAGGACAATGCTTTCATTTGACTGAATTGGGGTGGGGGGGTGTAGCAGCCTGTGTTTTGCTAAACTACACATGTGCAAAACGAGCTTCTTGGCATATGTCAGGAAAGGGTCAGGAACAACGAAAAAAATCATAAGCTTCAGGGATTCTAGTGTTAAAAACATGTTCATAAAGAATGAATAATTGTGTTGGCCACTGTTGCAGCTCCAGTTTCAGTAAATTAATAACTTATCAATTAGGTTCATGTCAATATTCTTCAAAAGAGTGGACAGAAATAATAACTTTCATTACATCATAAAAGATGCTCACAGACACAGCTATGTTAAATGTGAAGTTGAAAAAGTAAACCGACCGGTATGTGGTCTTAAATATAACATTCTAAATCTCAAAAACTTTCCCAGACAAAGCACCAGTTCATTGTAGCCCCATTCATGCACATACACACTTGTATAACGGCCAGTTTAGAACCAGCAATCAGCTTAACACACACACACACACATCTTAGCAAATATGGGATGAAAACTGGAACTTCAAGAGAAAAAGAAAATATACATTAAAAAAAATAATAGCTTTTAAATTAAAATCTAATTTTTTACATACCACTCTCTCAATATCAATATCTTAGGGTATGAAACAGAATATCAAACACAAAGACTGGACTGAAAAAGATCATTTTAAACTTCTTCCTATCTAACTTTTTTTTTTCCCCAAACACCAGTATGCTTTGAAGTTCTTTACTTTAATAAAAAATGTACCTGGTATCTTAATGAATGACCAGCCATGTCGAGGGTTAATGGCCATGACACCTCCAGGACTTTCTGGAAAGAATTCTGGAAGTCTTCCCACTCTGTTAGTTGCAAGTGCTGGATCACCATACAAGAAGCATTGCTTCGCCATGAAATTTCCACCTTCCTTCATTGCCGCCCATTCATACTCAGCACTACGGTCATTACAGTACTGTTCCATTGGGACTGCAGACACCTAAAATGAGTACAAAGCAAAAATGGTCAATGCAAAAATAAGAAGGTTTCAAAAGATGTAGCTGATTAATTTGCATTTAAACTGTGCCTTTTGGTTTCATTTTCCTTTCTTTTTTTGTTGCATTGATGTAAGCTCACTTTGTCCTCAAATTGATCCTTCACTAATGTGTTACCTTTTAATTGGGAATCCATGATAAAACAGTAAAAGTAAGAGAAGACTAAAACTGACAAAGGTGTTGTTTTAGCGTAGATTAAATATTTTGAGAAATCTGGTGGACACGGTTAACTAGTAAAAGATCAGAGCATCTACTGAACAAAGCATTACAAACAACTGGACAAGTTCAGAGTCAAGTCCAAGCAAAAAAGCTAAACACATTAAAGCACAATAATGAAAAATAGGCAAGATATCCATAACACAAGATCCAAATAATAAAAAAAAAAACAAAGTTTAAAAAGTCAAAGATAGTTTTGAGAAATGATACTGAGCTCACAGAGCTTGCTTACAGACACTTTAAACTGAAACCCAGAAAAGCTTCAGGCATTTGATTCCTACTTCTGGTCAATGACACGTACGACATACTGTATAACTTTCGGTTAGATCAAGGATCAGCAGTACATTTTCTAGTGAATATTTGTCTTTGACCATCACTCACAAGCTATAGAAGATATTAATTATTTCAGACTAGCCACAGTACCTGTCAAAGAAAAGTAATAGAATATTAAAAATACTTGCTATCTCTTGCCATACGTGTAATTTCAGCATCTTTCCTCTTGCATTTGTCTGATTGTCTCTTCTCCAACGCCCCCTCTCTCAAGGGCATTCCCGTAAAGTTTCTTTCTCACCTCTTGTTCAGTTTTACACGACACCAAAGCCAAATTGGCCAATCACATTAAAGTCAAACTGATCAATCAGATTGCTTTCAGGGACTGGCCACACAAACCTTAGTGTTTTATTATATAGTAGATGTTTAGAACTGAATCAGGTACAATGTTAGAAAGAACTTAAATCAGTGTGGCAGAAGAGAAGAGGATAAATTTGAAGCTGCACAATTCTAACTTTGCAACCACAAATATTGCTTAACTTAAAAAGGCTTTGCCAACTGCTTTCAACCTTTGACAAACAGTCACTTTGACATATTCAAAATTAAGGTAAAGGTTGTTAACGAACAGCCTTGATAGTTAAAAAAGCTGGATCAAACATTCCCTTATAAAAGTGCAAGATAAAAAACAACATATTTTCTAGGACAGGAAATGGTCAGTGAATTTGTGTTTTTCCAAATCTATGCTAAATGAAATTTCAAAAGGGTGAATAGGAGTACAGTAATCCCTCCTCCATCGCGGGGGTTGCGTTCCAGAGCCACCCGCGAAATAAGAAAATCCGCGAAGTAGAAACCATATGTTTATATGGTTATTTTTATATTGTCATGCTTGGGTCACAGATTTGCGCAGAAACACAGGAGGTTGTAGAGAGACAGGAACGTTATTCAAACACTGCAAACAAACATTTGTCTCTTTTTCAAAAGTTTAAACTGTGCTCCATGACAAGACAGAGATGACAGTTCCGTCTCACAATTAAAAGAATGCAAACATATCTTCCTCTTCAAAGGAGTGCGCATCAGGAGCAGAGCATGTCAGAGAGATAGAGAATAGCAAACAAATCAATAGGGCTGTTTGGCTTTTAAGTATGCGAAGCACCGCGGCACAAAGCTGTTGAAGGCGGCAGCTCACATCCCTTCCGTCAGGAGCAGACAGAGAGAGAGAGACAGAGTTTGTTTTTCAATCAAAAATCAATACATGCCCTTCGAGCTTTTAAGTATGCGAAGCACCGTGCAGCATGTTGCTTCAGGAAGCAGCTGTACAGAAGGTAGCAACGTGAAGATAATCTTTCAGCATTTTTAGACGAGCGTCCGTATCGTCTAGGTGTGCGAACAGCCCCCCTGCTCACATCCCCTACGTCAGGATCAGAGAAAGTCAGCGCAAGAGAGAGAAAAGTAAGTTGGATAGCTTCTCAGCCATCTGCCAATAGCGTCCCTTGTATGAAATCAACTGGGCAAACCAACTGAGGAAGCATGTACCAGAAATTAAAAGACCCATTGTCCGCAGAAATCCGCCAACCAGCAAAAAATCCGCGATATATATTTAAATATGCTTACATATAAAATCCGCGATGGAGTGAAGCCGCGAAAGGCGAAGTGCGATATAGCGAGGGATTACTGTATATTAAAATTTAAAAGTCCGATAAAAGTCAGTTTCCAAATATGAAAAGCATGGCTTTCCCTATGTCTTTTTGAGCTGTCAGCACTGAGTGCAAATCCTGCTTTTCTTTAGTGAAAAATAACAATTCTATGCAGCAAACCTGCCTTCAATGGTACAAAATTTATTAGAAAAATCAATGTTGGTGCTCCCTTAACAGTAGTGAGCATTGTATAAGTTCTCAATGTTGTTTTAATGATTTAATAATTGTTATTTATATAGTGCCTTTCCCATGCTTCTTCCACTGCTCAAAAATGGTTGAGCATTTCAAGAAACATTTCATACAATTATTTTTTTTTAATTACTTTTACTTATCACTCTGTTTGTCTTTAGGATAACTTTGGAACACTTCATTAGTCTTTGTTTACCAAAGTAGAAGACAACAACCCAAGAGTCTGTCTTCTGCATTTAATGGCCACTCCAGAGAGCATTAGCACAGGTCTCACTGGTGGAATGTCTTCAGTACTTTAAGGCGTCTCTTGTTCTTTGCCTATGTTTCACCTTATATAGTTAAGAATGAATTGCAACAGTAACCCAGAAAGTATGTTTGTTTTTTGTCCTGATGTCTCAGATTACAAATATGTTTTTTCTCAAGTGATCAAAAGCTCAACTACCAAATTTTATGTAACTCTGGATTTTTCTCTCTATATGTTTTCCCATTGAAACAAACAACATCCAAGATAAATAAAGTGGTCAATGTTCAATAGGGATAGAATTCAAAATTAAAAGTTGAAGGTAGACATCAAAGGTTGTCTGAAATTGTTTATTTATTTAAAATCTGATAAATTAACCACACTCAAGTTGGAAATATGTTTTTATCAGTTTACGGAAGATTACCACCCTCTTGTCATCATGAAGATGTTAATGACATACACACAGTTTAGGACACTGTATGCTGTATAATCACATATACACACTATCTGCATGAGAGAAGACTTAATTACACGTCTAGATTAAAAAGTACCTTCTGCACATCTCTGTATTTGATCTCATTATGACTACAGCCATTTCCTGGTCACGAATCCCTTAGTAGCAGTATTCATTATGCATCATCCGGCATACCATCTGCTTCAAAGTTATTCTGCCAAATTCTGGTGAGTTACTCAAAAAATTAAAAAGTAGCAGACATATGCTAGGCTTTCAGCAACAGTTCTCTGGTTGGGAATGAAGCAGACTCCGTATGGAATTGAGTCTGGTACACTAATATAGAAATCCAAACAGACAACAAAGCCTATATTAGATTAGAAATTTGTGCAAAAAAAAAAAAAAATCCTTAAACCATTTTTAAAAACTAGTTTAGTTTACTGTAGAATATCAACAGCAAAAAAAACAGGCGGATCGGTGCGGCATCCGCAGTAATGCGGGCGCTGCATCGGTCTGTCGTGGTGAAAAAGGAGCTGAGCCGCAAGGCGAAGCTCTCAATTTACCAGTCGATCTATGTTCCTACCCTCACCTATGGTCATGAGCTATGGGTAGTGACCGAAAGAACGAGATCGCGAATACAAGCGGCTGAAATGAGTTTCCTCCGCAGGGTGTCTGGGCTTTCCCTTAAAGATAGGGTGAGAAGCTCAGTCATCCAGGAGGGGCTCAGAGTAGAGCCGCTGCTCCTCCGCATCGAGAGGAGTCAGATGAGGTGGCTCGGGCATCTGATCAGGATGCCTCCTGGACGCCTCCCTGGTGAGGTGTTCCGGGCACGTCTAACCGGGAGGAGGCCCCGGGGAAGACCCAGGACACCCTGGAGGGACTATGTCTCTCGACTGGCCTGGGAACGCCTTAGGATTCTCCCGGAAGAGCTAGAAGAAGTGGCTGGGGAGAGGGAAGTCTGGGCATCTCTGCTCAAGCTGCTGCCCGCGCGACCCGACCTCGGATAAGTGGGAGACAATGGATGGATGGATCAACAGCAAAAAGCTTATACAAAAAACTGATACCCACTTGAGTCTAAAACATCATTATTACAGATCAGAAACGACTGTGATGATGTTTAATCAGTATTTCTTTCAAGTAATATGTCTTTGGTTCAGTTTGTGACTTAGGACAAAACCAGTTTCATTACTTCTGTCAGGATACAAACCAATTGAAATGACTGAAATCCCTGTCATCACAACTCCCCAAAAAGCATAATCAAAGTTCAAGCTTCTGCAAGAAAAGACACACCAACTTCACTCACTGGCCAGTTTTTTTAGGTACACCTGTTCAACTGCTCGTTAATGGGAATATACAATCAGCCGGTCAATTGGAAGCAACGTAGTGCATTTAGGCATGTACACATTGTCAAGGCGACCTACTGGAGTTGAAACCGAGCATCAGAATGAGGAAGAAAGGTCATTGAAGTGACTTTGAACGTGGCAAGCTTATTGGTGCCAGATGGGCTGGTCTGAGTATTTCAGAAACTGCGGATTTACTGCGATTTTCACGCACAACCATCTCAAGGGTTTACAAAAAATGGTCCGAAAGGGGGAAAATATCCAGTGAGTGGCAGTTCTCTGGGTAAAAATGCCTTGTTGATGCCAGAGGTCAGAATGGCCAGACTGGTTCGAGCTAATAGAAAGGCAACAGTAACTGAAATAACCACTCTCTACAACTGAGGTGTGCAGAAGAGCATCTCTGAACGCTCAACACGTCGAACCTTGAAGCAGATGGGCTACAGCAGCAGAAGACCACGCCGGGGTGCCACTCCTGTCAGCTAAGAACAGGCAACAGAGGCTACAATTCGCACAGGCCCACCAAAATTGGCCAATATAAGATTGGAAAAATGCCGCTTGGTCTAATAAGTCTTGATTTCTGCTGCGACATTCAGATGGTAGGGTGTACCCATCTTCTTATGGCTAATTCCAGCAGGATAACATGTCATGTCACAAAGCTCAAATCATCTGGAAATGGTTTCTTGGACATGGCACTGAGTTCACTGGACACAAACGGCTTCCACAGTCACCAGATCTCAATCCAGTAGAGCACCTTTGGGATAAGGTGAAATGAACGATTCACATCATGGATGTGTAGCTGACAAATTTGTAGGAACTGTGTAATCCTATCATGTCAATATGGACCAAAATCCTTGAGGAATGTTTCCAGCACATTGTTCAATCTATGCCACAAAGAATTACAGCAGTTCTGAAGACAAAAGGAGGTCCAACACGATACTAGCAAGGTGGACCTAATAAAGTGGCCGGTGAATATATGTGACATCTGTGTAACATTGTAGAAGAGATTGTACTGAAAAACAATAGAAGGTCAATACTTCCAGATACTCATCCTGCAAATAGTTTATGTCATACGTTTTGATTTTCTGTATATTTATTAACATTGATGTGTTTTCAATATTAAATAATATATATATATATATTTTCTTATGCTAAACTTAAACATAATGTTGCTCAAAGTCCTTTACACACGATGCAGATCAGATTTTAGTATGAAATACACTTAAATTAACAACAAGCATTCCTGTTTTCCTTTTAATAAACAATAAGCTATATATGGCAATAGCATCCTTAATAAATAATACCACCCTTACACAACATGAATAACAGACAATATATATAATATTGTGTGTGTGTATATATATATATATATATATATATATATATATATATATATATATATATATATATAGATATATATATATATATATATATATATATATAAAAAAATCCTGGGACGAGACAAGACTTTTTAGCCTGGGGTGAGACGTGCCTTTATCAGAGAGATACTTTCATATCCCGCAAGACGAGACTTTGTGCCAAGAGATTTACCCAGGCCCGGGGCCAGAAACAAAAGACAAAGAGTAGATGACAAAGTAAAACGTCGTAAAGAATTCAAAAACGTTGGCGCGATACACATGCAGAGCACGTTAGAGGTAATGAAAGTACTAAAATTTGAAAATCTCAAAAAAATAATAGTAAAGATCGCATTTGTGTAAACAAACAGAAATTATTACTTGGTGAAATAACGGAACAGTGAAAAGAGATTGAATATATTGTTCAGATTTAATCTTAAAGTCGGAGACTTGTAGATCGTCTAATTTGTGTTATATATACTGTATTTTTTTTCATTATCAATCTATAATGGCTGCGGTGGGTTGGCACCCTGCCCAGGATTGGTTCCTGCCTTGTGCCCTGTGTTGGCTGGGATTGGCTCCAGCAGACCCCCGTGACCCTGTGTTCGGATTCAGCGGGTTGGAAAATGGATGGATGGAATCTATAATGGGATCATAATAATTAGTTAGTAGAACCAAACAGTATACAACTTTGAGGTAAAACATACACATACAGTAGGAACTGCACTTAAA
This sequence comes from Erpetoichthys calabaricus, assembly GCF_900747795.2. NCBI lineage: Eukaryota > Metazoa > Chordata > Cladistia > Polypteriformes > Polypteridae > Erpetoichthys > Erpetoichthys calabaricus. Next base: position 81,949,200 of record NC_041409.2, read on the forward strand.
TACTTGAATTCATAAGTAATGCCGCTTTCCCCAGATAAGAAACAAAGCATAACTGTGGCAATTTCTTAACCTGCTCAAGGATAATATGCTGCAATAAGGCAGTTTTATTATTACTTAGAAATTAGCAAAGAGGTAATATATAGAAGAAGTATCTATGAGTGTGTAACTTCTGTTCTTTAGTCTTCTTCTGTTATTTAGACTTTGATGGAAAGTTCAAATTCCTCCACTTGTCCTGTAAAACTGGAAATGGTCAAGACCACAGTTTAAACCTTACAGAACTTATTACTACATGCTGTATAATTTTGGGCATAGACTACAATGACAAAGTGAAGATTTTTTTATACTGACAGAAAAATAAAACTACAACAGTAGGCACATACTTTAGTTATAGAGCACCCAAATGTGGAATAATCTACCAGCCAATATAATAAATATCAACTGCATTTCACTTTTTATTTAAGAATGAGGTCTGTTTAGTTTAACTGCTGTTGTTCATACTGCCTTTTTAATAATTATTTCAAATATTGTGACTGGCTATTACTGAGTCTTTCCCATTATGTTTCACTTCTCCATGTCTGCAATGGCAATTGATTTTGATGTCATTCCATCCAAATGTATTTCTGTGGGCCTGGGAACATGATCTGAAAATGGATGTGCTATTTTACTTTAGCATGAGTGACAGGCCAAGCATATTCCAATAAAATCAAAAAACTAGTAGGTCATGCTGTAGTATTTCTTGTCACTTGTGGCAAGAGAACCAGCAACCTTGTGGTTTAGAGTCTTCAGCAACTGCACCACACTGCCAGCTTCAACATAATTTCAGGCTGGTGGAAACAAATACTGGATGTGATTATTACACTCTATATTTTTAACTGCACAGAGTGTTGTTAGAGTGTAATGTATTTCTCTAGAAGGCGAATTTATTCCTGAAGCAAACAGTGCACAAAAATTTAATCATGGATGGCTGTACACATTAGTAATTTATGTATAAATTCTACCACCTCTACCACACTTGCGTGTAATGGTCAAACTGCGAAGAATATAAAAATATCGGCTTTACAAGACATACTTCAGTTCTTTGCAACGGTCATTATAGTTAAACAGCACAAATGACAAAGATTGGGTATTTAATGTGGAAAATTAAATGTGTGATACATGACTGTTATTTTCAAGCAAGTTTATTATCTTATAGAACGGAATCAGAGACAAAGATAAGGTTCATAAACAAACCATGCATTTCCTTATGCTTAACACAAATATTTACTTATCTGGGCATTAAGGGTAAAATGTTGCAGACGCCTTTGCCTTAGGTGGACAGTTTAGGAGAATTACTGTGTCTTATGTTAGTACTGAGATATTTAAGTCAAATTGGAAATGTTTTGATTGGAGATGAAAGTGAGGTAAAACTACAAAGTACCACTTTTTATTCTGGATTTTTGAGTTCACGTGGTACATTAAATTAAAAAGTAATCTGACTTGTTAGTTTCCCTTCCCTCCATTTTAGGAGTGTAATAACTGCATCCCGCTGAAATCCAAAAAATTAATCAAACCTTTGGCTTTATTTCTTTTGAGGTGTTTCTCCTAATTATTTTCAGTTGCTATTTATTTAGGAAGAGTTACAATATCAGTCTGTATTTTAGCAAGTGACATGCATGCTTAGTTGGATACAGATCAGAAATTGTTCCACCTTTTTCCGCTTGAACTCTTTGGTTTAACTGGCAGTGTGTTTTTTGAGTCTTTGTCCTTGCCTGCCTGTATGCCATTCTGATGGTTCAGTTATTAGTTACATCGATAAAGATGAATTGGTCAGAGACAGACATTTATGCCCAAGCCAGGATGCGACATTCATCTTCTTTCACAGATGAATTGGTATACTTTGGACTGTGTGCAGTTTCTTTTGTTTGTCACAACTTTATTTGGTCGCGGTTTATCTTTGCCTCATATGCTCATGACACTTAAATTACAGAACTCCACTAGTATGTCTGCTTACTTTTTTTACCAATTTCTAATCTGTTGTCTCTATATTTGTTGCAAGTGAGATGATTATATCCCATAGTTTGGTCTTTATACTTCTGCTACCAAAGACTTGCATGAAAAGTACTCTGTGTTCCCATCATCCTTTCACTATAGGAGTGACTGATAATTTTAGTGACTGTTTTAAAGTCTTTCTTCACTACTCTGATCTATATCTTCAAATATGGTGGGTTTCTGTCACCACCTATATCATTGCCAGGTGCCGAATACACAAGTTCTTTATCTGAAGGTATTCTGAATTGCTGATTTTACTCTGGTCAGTTTCTGTGCTATGTTTCTGATTATTTTTATCTTCCACTAACTGTTCTAGTCTTTCTTCTTTACACTGGTCCAGGACACCTGATTCCAAATCTGGACAGCAAGGTTATAAAAGTATAAAACCATCACTACAGAATCACAGATTTTTCATGGTAGTGTCATTGATGTAACCTGAAAACACCTGACTAATATGGAATACCTGGTTGTCAGACATTGTGTATTTATAATGGGATGGTACACAAGCTGTTGGATTTTTCAACAACATTAACTTGAATATGAAGAAATACAGAAACACTTTTCTCTTCAAGAATATTCCCATGTTTTGTTATAGCAAATAAGAAGAATAGCAGACCTGTAAGTGCTAAACGTCTCTAGTGTGCATTTTAAGCCTGCTACTTTGACACACTCTCAGACATGAGAAACATTATAGACATTATCAAGCCAGACTAAAGACACTGATGTTTCTAAGTGGAGGTCATTAAGATAATCAATCACCTGGTTCTATGCCTGAAGGCCATTTCTCTGGTTTCTGGGTTACAAGCAGTGACATATCACATTGGATATAGTGTCTCACTATTAGAATTTAGAAGCAGAGGTATGGAAAGCAGACCTTGACTTAAGTACATCTAACCTCAGTGAATAAGAATGGCCTACTATTTAGCTTTAACTTATTTGCTAGAAATACCTTACACTGGGTGCTTCAAAACACCTTCTACCCCAATAATCCAGCTCAGGGCTTTGGGAGCAAATGTTTGTCCCAGTAGCAATGTGTAATTTCCACTAGAAGTGAAAAAAAATTCAATACAGTAGAGCAGAGCAATATTATCTGTGGAGGCACATATAATCAATACACTGAGGACATGCATCATAATTGTTTTTTTGTGCATCTTGTATAGGTGTGTGCAGATACAACTCAACAGAAAGCAAAGGAAGCAAGATATTGCAGGATAGACTGTACTGTAAGCTCCCGCAAATGTTTTGTTTGCTCATGGACCGATTAGCTAAGTTTCGTTTCCACCTGAAATGTAATGAACCTTTGCTGAATCAAATCACAATATGCAATATATTGCAAAACACTGGAAACACATCACCATATTATCATATAATAACTGAAATTTCTTAGGGTCACCAACAATTTCCACCTTTAACATTGAGACCCACTCACACTTAATGATTTCAACATGTTTCTTAGTATGAAAAACCAAACTACCACAAGGAGATTGTGCAAAATTAACAAAGAAACAAAGATGGAGACCAGTGGTGGAATTCAAACGAAGGACTCAGGAGATTTAAGGCAGCAGTACTAATCACTGAGCCACTATACTATGCCCGCTAAGTATTTACTTACATAATTCTATATAAATCTTGTGAGAACTACAGTAATATCTGCATATTAAAAGGAGTCAGTTGAGTTCATAAAGCTTATCTTAAGAACATATATTTTTAAAGTTGAAGCTGAGGCCATATTTGTTATATAGACAGTAATTATTACTGTTTTGAAAACACAAAACTTACTGCAGGCCAATAAAGTTGTTTTTGAATTGTGCACAAAAAGTAAAGTTATCATCCTTATGCAACATAATGTTTAGCAATACTATACATGTGAAAGAAAAAAAGTCCAAAACAAGAGAAACTCAATAATGAACACAAAAGCTGTTTTTAAGAAGACACATAATCATAGAATCAGCCAAAGATATGGTATTCTTTCTAGAGTAACACTTCAGAGGAATGGCAGACTGGTACCATAAAACTTGTAATACATTTACTGACCTCAACACCAATAGCTCCTTATCTTAATAATTCAGGTGTCTTAGCTTCCATAATTTCACATTTTTTTGAACAACTTCTTGGGATAAACAGGATCCAATTGGTTCAATCACTTTTTCAAATTTATTATTCATTTCTTGATGTGTGTTTAAATGAGGGCATGCAAGATTTAATAATTAGTTAAAGATCTAAAAAAGTTAAAGCTAAAAAATTGAGATAAAGCAATTAATGTGCTTATTGATTAAGACTCCCAATGGGATGTAAGTGGAATTTTGGAAAAACCTGCTACAGGAATCAACATTTTATACCTGAGACACAGAGTGTTACAAGTTCAGTGTAAGTGAAAAATGATGATAGTGAGTGTTATATGTTGGCAGAATGTTCTAATAATGATGGGGTCTGCTTTATAGCAATTTAGAATGTCAGTGCCCGAGGAAGGGGTTATCCTGAAACACCTTCGTATACAGGTAAAGGTGTTCACACTTGGATGACACCATATTTCAGAATGGAAGACATTATGGACTTGAAGGAAATTTGTATATTTATTGTTAATAATTTGTCTGATCCCAAGAAATTGTTTTAAAAAAATTGAAATTAAGGAAGCTGAGATGCTGAAGTTCAAACTATGAGAAGCTACTGGTGCTAAAATGCAAAGTTGCTTACGCTTGGAGGTAAGCAAACATACTTCAAGATTTAAGTAAACAGTCTGCTGATTATTTCATTCTTTTAAATATAATATACTGACTGTAGACATTAACATTAGAACAGTATGAATATTATTCTTTCTGCAGCACTCGTATTATTATTTGGCACAATAAATACTCACTAAGTGACTTCCTTAGAGATCCCTTTCTTCATTAAATCTGACCTGAAATGAAATATCTCATCAAGTTTACCTCATTCATACCCATTTTCTGTTTAACTGACAGACTCAAACAGAAAGCTATACTACATCCTAAACACTGCTACAGTTCATTAGTATTAGTTGTGAATGGTGATTTCAGGCACAATTTGTTAATGTCAGACTAATCTTGACATTTCCTGCCTTTACAACAAGACAAAAAAATCACTTTGCTTACAATTCACTGCCAAGGGCAACAAATATCCTTCAGTCTTTATTTATGCATTTTGAGTAATGCCTAATGGCTTCCTGAATTCAGTAACATGGTAACCTCTTACTTTTTAAGATAGCAAATTATATTTGTATGTGTTTAACTTAAAAAAGTGTAACCTTCAGTTAATTATCCGTTGCATCAGCATTTCCTATGATCAGCTATTGAATACCATGACCTGCTGCTTTCAAGAACCTCATATATGGCTGCTATTTAACCTGAAATATTCTTATGTATCATATACGCTTCATGAACTTAAAGTCCAAAATATGATCAGATCATAGCAAGCATTTTAATATTATTTAAGATGGGGATTAAACCGCCCAAACATATAGGAAGAAACATCTTTTTGTGGACCGTGAAAATGTGCTCAAGACAAGCAAGCTAAAGGTAGTATAATACACTTTGCCTTAAGAATATGTAATTTCCAGAACACAGGTGGTTATAATATAAACATCATATGGAATAGCAGTTATGTGCTGCAATGAACACATTTATTTGATTTTAAGGGGTGTTTCACCAGGATCAGCTTATACACTTTTTTTTTTTTTTAAATACAGCAGTATCTGTACCACCTGCTACAAAATATATCCAGCACATGTTTACATTATTCACTGTCTTTAAAGTTCACCTGGCATATAAAAAACCCTTCAATAAGTTTTATTGAGTTAGTGATAGAAAGCTCCAAATGGCTTGCTTGATGGCACAGAAAGAAAAGCTGATTAAAGTAAACCTCAAGCTAACATTCAGTCTCCAAACCAGATGGCCAACAGCAACATAGGGCAGGCAGAATGTAAATTGAATGAACGGTTTGAAGGTCAATAAATTAACTGACAATATGTTATAATAGCTCTTGGAATAAGATCTACCTTGAATGTAAATGTTAATAAGTGTTTTTTGCATACAATGGTCAAATTATGGGTGTATTTTATAATATACAATAAACATGAATAATAGAACAAGTGAAAAATGCAGGTCTGGAATATATAATTTTGATTAAGACCTATACACTATGAATACATGGCTTGTGTGTTTCTAATCCAGAGGCAGGCATTCCAGATCCTAGGGGGTCTCAGTGGCTGCTGAATTTTGCTCTAACCAAGTTCTTAACTCTTTTGGTGTCTGGAGCATGGCATTCAGATGGATAGTCTGCTCTTCTTATCTGTTAACATTCTTTAGCATTAGAAATTTCTTTCATCTTAAAATGACATGTTCTTGGAAAATCAACAAATGGACTTGAAAGCATTACAATCCCTCAAACTCTCAGTTATTTTTATCAGTCTTACCATGACATTTCATCAAAACTACAGTAGCTACATAATGATCAGGGCCGGATTTATATGAAAAGAGGCCCTAGGCTATTCCACTTATGAGGCCCTTTCACCTTCCATTTTTAAGTTTGTAAATTACATGAGAGATAATAAAATTTTGCTAACAATTTGAATGTAGGCCCCTCTTGATCTTGAGGCCCTAACCCTAACCCTAGTTAGCCTATAGGAAAATCCGGCCCTGATAATGATAAACACAAAATAAGATGAAAAGTTGAGTACCTGTTGTCTTCTTTTTTATATGTGACATATAGTTGATTGTTTTCTGCTTAATAAGAACAAGCAACAAAAGTCTACAATTATTGACAAGAAAGTTCAGTAAAATGTTGCCAAAAGAATAATAATAGTCATGGTAGTAAGGATCTTTGTATATTTCAAAGCAAAGTACAGTTCACAATATTATCAATTCCTGAAGAAGCAGAAAGAAAGTTAAAGTAAGTTTTACGATAAAATAGGCAATTCAGTTAACAATGAGACTGAAATGATGAAACTAGCTTTGAGCTAAAGGCTGGAGCCACAGAGGCAATTAGGAAGAAGTTTGCTCACCTGTGCTGTAATAAAATGGGTTCAATATATGTAGTAAATAAAATGAGTGTTTTTCAGTCCTGGGTGTGCAGTGAAATTCAAGTCAGCATACATACATACTATATGGAAGTAAGAAGTAGCAATGGTCTGGGTGCTAATAAGTGAACTCCTAAATAAAAATAATTTTAATAACTCTAAGCCAGGAGTAGGTAAATGGTGGCCTTAAATGACTCACAAAATCAAGTACCTGATTATGTGATAGCCCAAGAAACACACATCTGTAGGAAAGTGCAGAGGTTTAAAGCCATATTTGTCACAATAACATTCTCAACAAAATATATTGATGAAGGACCCAGACTACCATCATTTACATCCAAACAAATACTGTTTTCTAAACAATATAAATTCTAGTGAAAATTCAGTCTTTCGCTTACAGTTTTACGTGATGTAAAGAAAAATGTAACAGAGAGGACGATAAATCAAAGAGCCGAGAACCACTAATGCCAATAACAAAGTGTGAAATGGTGTCATATCATACAAAGCAGATCCAGTAGTAAGTGATGTTTACAGATCAGAAATAATTTTGTGCAATGAATAAGCCTGGATTGGGTAATGTGGCAACTACATGTACTACACATAACCATTTTAGTTCTGCTTATTCCTAAAATAGTTAACTGTAAGTACAGAGGTCATTTTAATGGCATTATATCTCTACGACAACCACTATGAGAATTATCTTAAAATAGAAAAGCGCTTATAAAGCATAATCTTTAAGATATGTGAGCACTAGTGTAATAGTAATGTATCCCTAAAGCTTATGCATTAGGCTACCTTAAATAAACTTTTTAAATAAGATACTTAAATGATCTTCCCTAGCAGCCACTGTTGAAATCACATAACAGAAGGCACCTATCTAAACAAAGCAGTTTTTATAACAGTACTACAAATAGATCATAAATAATTATACTGATCCCTTTGTTTAATCAAACAGAAACAATAAACCATATCAAGTTTCTTAAGCAGAATTGATAAATGTGATGTTGGTTTCAGGATTATTCTGTTATAAGGTAAGCTGTAGGCCAAAAGCTAAAGGTAGGGTTAGATTGTGAGGTGCCAAATAAAAAGTTACTTCTACATCAGGAGATCAAATTGGGAAGGACAAGGATGGTACTGTTTAAATGTTACTAGTGGGGAGCTCTGAGGGTTTGTCTGGATAAGTTATCAACGCCCAAGTAATCAACACAAAAGATGTCTACTCCTTTTAACTAATTGCCCAGACTCTAGGAAAAATTCAATTTCTATTCTTAATGGGCCAATGTTGGGGGCAAATACTAAAAACTAGGACAACAGCATTGATCAGGGCAAGTTGGCCTTGCTTCTTTGTGTGGTGACTTACCTCTTCCCAACCCCAAGGAACATAAAAATCTAGGGCAAAGAAGAAGACCCATCCTGCAAGCAGTATGGAGCGACTCTTTGTACCCTGAATCATATTCTGACTGGATGCCCCATAGCACTGAGAGAGAGCCGATACAGGTGGAGGCATGACAAAGTTCTTATAGTGATTGCTAACTGAACAGATCTTTAGCGGGTCAAAGCCAACAAACAGGCAGCACCACCTGAGATTATCCATTTTCAGAGGCAAAGACATAAGGTCCCAAAGGCAAGGACAGCTGTCAACAACCCACCCTCCATCTTGAAGCAAGCTTCAGACTAAGAAATGTAGGTAACCTCACTCCATCCAAACATGGTTCTTCTATCCAGGTGTATGAAAACTATTGTGGTGGTTGAACTAATAGCACCATGGGAGGATGGGCTATCCATCTCTCACCAATTCAAAAAGGCCAAATACCAGGAATTGTCTGATGACGCTCTAGTCAAAGGGTGGCATGCACTCCCCATGCTTATTCCCCATTGACGTCAGCTGCCACTGCTTCTCGGCAACATCAGTGCTGTATTTCTTATAGAAGATCAGTTTGGAACCTAAATCCATGAAGAAAGCCAAGGGGAAATAGCCGTGGCAGCTGAGAGTGGCTCAAGATGGTTGTGGCTGACAAGAGCTCGCAGTTGAAACCTATTTGCAAGCGAAGGTTAACTTTGCCACAGGTTAAGGGGCAGAACACTTGTGACCCTGAGGAACCCCCTGAAGATGCACAGGGTTTCCAACAATGTATATGCTCTGATTAGTCACCAGGGAATATCATCAAGAAGATGAACACATGATTCACAATTTCAAGTAGCTCCTGCAGTTTCTGCTTATAGCAAAGTATCTTCGATGTTTACTTCACCTTTGTGGCCCCAGGGGAAGAAGAGTGAAACATCAGCCTATTTAAGACATTGTTTACCCAACACAATCTTCCTCTCTTTTTGAACAGTTAACTGTTATACTCTGACAATTATCTGTCATAATTAATCTACCCTCAAATACATCAGATAGAATACCATAAGCATTACCACAATCCCTAATTAAAATGTTCAAAAGTTGCCTTTTGAACTAAAAAAAAATACAAACATTAAAGATTCACTTTCATTTTATATGATTTTCATCAATATAAAGTTTAAATGAGAGTAAAAGAAGAAAAAAAAAAAAAGACATCTTACCCGAGGTATGGAGCAAAAGAGAAATTTAGGAAGCTCTGTCTCCTGGCAATGTCTAATGGTTGAGGTAGCAGATTTTCTTCGATGCACAATGATGTCTGTATGGCCCACTACCGCTTTAGTGTGCCTAGTAAAAATGAGCTCCTGAATGACAAAAACACATGTGCATAAGAAAACAATTGAACAATCCCAATTAACATACTGGGGGTTTCAGTGCAAACACATAAAATCGTCTTGGGAAGAAAATGAAAAATTATAATAACCGTCTAAATAAAGATGTTATGTTGTAAATATCAGACTAATAAAGCATAAAGAATTGCAATAAAGCTACAATATTGCATTGTGACAAAAATGTCTGATCAAATAAAATAGATCAATATCTCTGAATCATTTACCCTAGACATCTATAATCATTCAAATCTGTAAAAAGCAGAGTTCATATTCTGTTGTTTTGTTATAATGTGTGTGAGTCCATTGCAAAAAACAGTATTTACACCTAGGAGGGGTGTGTTTCGATGGCACTGCACAGTATGGTGGGGGCTGAGTGTGAGACAGAGAGAGCTCAGCTGATGTCACCAGGAAGCATTCAACTCATAGTGCTCAGAAACACGATCTGCTCTGCCACAGCCAGGAGCTTCCTTTAGTTCAGGCTATTAAAAAAACACAGTACTTCTGACAGCCACTATAATCCAGACATTGCAGGTTTGTGGCTGGTCAATGGCAGGCACCAAAGTGCAAATCTGCAAACTGAAATGGCTCGTATTGTATGCTAGTCCACAACAAAACACTTACTGTACATACTGGCATTAACAAGTACAAAATGAAGTAAACAAAAATTCATGCCACTTAACGTGACACAATACTTTACCTAGAAGGATCTTTATATGTTTCCTTAAGTAATTTTCACAAAGAGAATTCAGTGAATTACTGAGTGGCCTACTCCAGGAATTTTATTGGGACATCCATAATGACAATTTAAAAGGATGACTCGATTATGGTTGATTAGAGTCACAAATGACAATTTCAAGTTGAGACAGGTTCAAAAGGGAAGGGAACCTGCATGTTGTGCTTAAGGTGGAGCTTTTGAAAAACACTAGTTATCCTTTTGTTTTCTAAGAGCTATTTCTTAGCCAAGAACCACCCCCATCTTCAGTAGGTAAATATCTACTATTTTAAAGTGCTTTAATTCGTGTCTAGCATAGACTGAGCAAGAGTGCATTCTTTGGAAAGAGGCTTTCCATTTATTGTCTGTGAATGCAAGGTATCTTCCTGACTTTGTTTTATAGTTTAAAAGGATGAGTCATCCTATACGAATTTAAATGAATTAGTTTGCTTAACAGCAGTGCCTCTATAGTAGAGAAATAGGTTGGATGTATATTAGCAAAACTTCTAATCTGCAACTAATCATGAAACGCTTTCTACAGTTAACTGTATCTGTCGCAAAGCTGTTTAAATGAGTTCTGGATATCATGCCTATGACATAGACTAAACGCTGGACACCTCAATGAAAGGGGGAAACACAAGACACATACTCTATTTAAGAACATAAGAAATCTGTCAAATGAGAGGAAACCATTCAGATTCATCAAGCTCGTTTGTTTAGGTAACAGCTGTCCCACTATCTAATCCAGACACTTCTTAAAGGTTGTCAAGGCTTCTTCTTCAACCACATGCCTCAGTAGTTTCAAATTATTTAAAAGTAAAAAGGATATAAATGACCTAAATTCTCAGTAAGTTTTTAATTACCTGTACTTGCGTTTTACTATATGACAGCTTGCGGATAACAGTGCACGCATGGATAATGGAGTATACAGGAGAGCTTGCAGAAAGAAGGAAACACTAGAAGTCATTTCCATAGCAACCAATGCCAATACAGCTAATAGATGTGTAAGAAATACTAGACTTTCTTTCTGCTGTAAACCAAGCCAGTACAGGATGAGGGATGTATAAGGCACAGAAGAATCCCACCAGCAAAACATTCACATTTTACTAAGACAAAGACATGTTCTGGGTGGTTTAAACCTCCTTATGTATTAGTCCTCTCATTAATTTTCTGAACAAGGCCATTGTTTTGTTACTTACTTGGAGCAATATACACATAATACAGTTTCTCATTTATCATGAAACTGCAAAGTTAATAGAAAGTAGGAAGAAAAATTAAATGAATAGCATTATACATAGTATTATGATTAGATGATAAATTAGTAGCATAACAAGAGTAAAATAAGGTCATTATCGAAAGTGCCTAAACAAGCTATAAATTTCAAAAGGTGAACATAGGGGAAGAAAGAGGTGGGTCTTCAAGATGCATCTGAACATAACAGAATAGACCATAGTGCAGCTGACATGCTTGTACCACAGATTAGGAGCAAGAACTAAGAAACAATGCAATAGTATTAGATCACCTAGAAATTAATGTAAGTATGCCTAATAAAAAAAGCTGTTAGAATGTACTGCGTAGCAAATCTGGGAATTTTATTAGTTTTCACATACTGTACAAGTTGAGGAAGCAGATTTTCATGAGCCATAACTAGTCTAAACCTAGGAAATTAGATTGAATTTTTGAATATTTTGATTCAGGTTTTCATTCATATTGCAAATGACCTCACCCCATAATTAACTATATCACCCTGTATGTGTGAAAGAGGCCCTTGTCTATAATAACTTTGTCTCTGTCTTCTCAGATGCAGGCTTTTTGGTAAATTAATGCAATACACTCCTATACAGATACAGATATATAGAGGATCAGATAAAACATTCAGGCCAAAAAAATAGTTGACAGAAGTGACAAAAAAATGGTAGAGGAGGAATTGGTCTCACTCCTATGGATAGTGAAGACTACAGGCAATACATCAACGGAACTTATGAGGTAGTCTACCAATTTGGGAAAAACAAAAAATGGATCTTAACCTAATACTACATTTGAAATGGTAACAGACATACCTGAGGGCCTTCATTTGCCACAATTGCATAAAATTGCTTTTTTTTTTTTTTTTTTTAACTTAACTCCATATAACAGTGGTTGCTTAAAATTTCGTATACTATAATAAATCAGACAGACAACTTCAAACTTTAATTTTATTCTTCTCAGCCTTCAGTCTAATCAGCAGCTAAAACATTTTTGTCAAAAAGGTGAAAATTTACTTGCTAATGCATTTTGAACTTGATACAGTATACTTAAATTGACATGCTAGGTTAGAGTTACGGAATGCTGTTTTTGATCATTCTTTCAGATACATTTTTGAAAATCTGCACACCTGTCAGTATAGCCAACACTTTGGCACCAGGAAGAATGTAATATGACAAAATGTTTTAAGAAAACATATTTTAAAATATACCTTAAAGTTTGTTAAAATATATTTATAAATGTATACAGCCGACTATACTTCATTAGAAGGCTGGTGTCCTTCAACATCAGCAATAAGATGCTGCAGATGTTCTATCAGACGGTTGTGGCGAGCGCCCTCTTCTACGCTGTGGTGTGCTGGGGAGGCAGCATAAAGAAGAAGGACACCTCACGCCTGAATAAACTGGTGAGGAAGGCAGGCTCTATTGTAGGCATGGAGCTGGACAGTTTGACATCTGTGGCAGAGGGACGGGCGCTGAGAAGGCTCCTATCAATCATGGAGAATCCACTCCATCCACTAAACAGTATCATCTCCAGACAGAGGAGCAGCTTCAGCGACAGACTACTGTCACTTTCCTGCTCCACTGACAGAGGAGATCGTTCCTCCCCTACACTATGCAACTCTTCAGTTCCACCCGGGGGGGTAAACGTTAACATTATACATTTTAGTTATTGTCTGTCTGTATACCTGCATTGTTATCACTCTTTAATTTAATATTTTCTTTATCAGTATGCTGCTGCTGTGAATTTCCCCTTGGGATTAATAAAGTATTTATCTATCTATCTATTTAGATCTAACCTGGAAAGCTTTCATAAAAATCATTTTGTTTAATGTATTTATTACTAGGCAATAAATAATACGTGCATTTCCTGAAATAGGAGTTTCTTTATCTCTTCCCTTGCACTCATAATTTCTTTTCTAATCCTTACCCAGCACTTGATGGTTTTTGCAACAACACGTGAAAAACTTTCAAAGTTATTGAGATTTTTTGATCTTCATTTCATAAAATAATGATGAACTGTTGTTTTGTTTTGCTAAATTGAGTTTTTCGTACCACAGTATGTGCTACAAACACCACAAACTATAGTCTTCTACCAAATAGGTTGATTTATGCCTACACTATCTTGCTGCACTACTAGAGCTATTTCACTAAAGTTCTAAATTAAAGCTAATGGATTGGAGGTGGGGCACATTTCAAAAACATATTTTCTAATTTAAAAATTTTTGTTTTCAAAAGCAATTCATAACATCCATGTGCATCAAGTTCACTATGTATACTTGTATTAGAAACAAATTTCACATATTTAATCTCAATTCTTGGGCTCACATTGTCTTTAAGATAATTATCCTGTTATCTCACTCAAGTTACTTGAACTACCAGTGAGCTATCTACAGTGAACTCCGGCTAACCCTACAGAGGATTGCTGCATAATTAAAATTTTAAGAAAGTTACCTGTAATACAGGGCTGCTGTTCACATTCACAAAAGATGTTGGTGAGTTCACCCAAAGAATGAGAGCTTTGTTGACAAGGTAGTTAGATTTGGCATTGCTTCCTTCATTTTCGCTGGCATCCCACTGCCGTTTGTGGTAAAGCCGGTATGAAGACTTAAGTGATAAAAAAAGTGCTAACCACCTGTAAGAGCAGAAAAACATTTCTAAAATCATTGGCATCAGCATGATCATATGTAAACGTCAAATACTAACCTACCCCCTGACTTGTCACATCTTAATTTCTGACAGAAGAAAAAGTCTATTGCACTAGCTGCATGTTGTTTTGCACTAAACAAATTCTATTCCCCAGAGGTAATTGTATAGAGTAACTTGGGAAGATTTGAAGCTAGCCTAAAACTGGAATTAGGTTCTCCTTAAAAACTAAACGACAAGTTAAAGACAACAAAAAAACATAGTAATAGAAGATATGAAAGATGCCACTTCTCACATTAAAGGAACACAGTCTCCTATGAAAAAGAGCCTGCTCTGTCTTTTCTTCTATAGTTACTCTGTGTTCCGAGACCAGTCCAACCTGTCATTAATGTGGAATTATGTTAATGCCTTAACATATGCAACTGCACGATAACAGGAAAGGCCAATAATAAAGTTATTTACTATTTCAGGATGATTTTCATAATCAAATTCAATGACTTGTACTCATTTTATTCAAACAAACATAAGATTCTTAGAGTTGTTTTTTGTGCTTACATTTACGACCTCATCTCTAATTATTTGGTAAATGAGAACCATCGTTATACAAAACCAGGACTAACTACTTGCCAAATTCACTTTATAAACCAGAAAGGAATTGAAACACCTTACATATAGTTATTTACAAACAAGGTACTATGTAATAATGTGGCCAGTATAAACAGTGCACAATCTAACACATGGCATTTAGAGTAATTTGTGTTTTGTATATATGGAGAAATTTAAAGAAACTTCAATATAGATTCTAAAGTATTCCATCTACTTTACAAAACATGAAGTGTTTATATGTTTAATGACTTTCAAACAATACTCAAAACACAATTAAATGTTTACCTGATTAAGGTTCCCTGAAGCATAATGTTATTCATATCAGAAGGAGTAACATCGATAAATCTCAAGAAAGAAAAACAACTACTTTCATCATTCCCTGTAAAAAGACATAAGCACATAGGAAGTGTTTTGAGAAAATGCAAGCTGTTCATGATTAATTTATTAATAGCAAGGTGACTGCAGATCGAAATGTACAAAGTGTGATCAAAAAGTTTTTTGAGCCTGAACTTGAAAGTATTCCGTGGCGTTAATTTTATAGGTAGCCAAAGATTACCTACTATGTACTAAAATATATGTGAGGTGCAAGTTAATAGCATTTGTGAATTATACTGAAGGATACTTGTTTCGGAAGTAAGTCAACATGGACGCCAAAAAGTACCAAATCAGATATCGTGCTATCAACGAATTTCTAATACTAGAGAGCAATACTGTACCTGAGATTCTTTCTTGCCTTGTCCTAGTGTGCCTGGACCAGTTCCCATCAAATGCCACAGACAAGATAGGAGCTACAGAATTCCATCATAGCAAGTCTGTCCAGCCTTCAATATCAATGTCAGAAAAAAATATTGCCACTATAAAGTGAATCATAACAAAGAATGGAAGGCTGACAGTGCACAAATAGCAGACACCATAGGGATTAGTAATCACTCAACTGAGTTAATTCTTCATGAGTAATTGAACATGATCAAGGTCTGTGCACACTGGGTGTCCTGAATGTTGATTACTGAAACAAAACATCTGCACAAACTGTGATTCAAGCAGAATGTCAAGCTACTTAATTCAAACTGTGAGTAATTTAAGAAACATTTTGTAGCTGTGCATGAAATTTAGATACATCACTATGACCAATAGTCTAAGCAATAGTCGAATGAACAGAAGCATGGAGGTTCTCCAGCACCATAGAAATCCAAGGTCCCTGGGAGTTTCAAGATCATGTGCACAATTTATGATGTTGTTAATGGTGATTAAATTCCTCAAAAGGCCAGCAAAACTAGTGAATATATTACATTCTTTTGCTTTACCATTTATGGAAATCAATAAAGGAAATGCAACGAGGAATGTGGGTGAGCAGCCCCCTTCTGTTTCACAACCATGGTGTTGCTCACACTGCATATGTTGCATTGGCTGTGCTACAAAACTGTGGATTCAAAGTGATAGCACACACACTCCCTACTTCAGACCTGGTCCCAAGTGATTTCCACCTGTTCTGCAAAATACGCCATTATGTCAGCTACTGAAGAGTGAATGTGTAATAAAGACAAAACACTACTGGAAAAAAGGCTTTGCAAATTTTAAAATAAGTGTATTAATGCTGGACAGGATCATGTTGACAAATAAAACTGTTTTGATTGTGCTTGTTTTTCTCTTAACAGACCAGGCTTAAAACTTTTTGATACACCTCATAAATATCACAGGGGAAATTTATAAATAAAAAATAAAAGAACAAATGAAAAATAATGCAACAACATCAATCTTAATGTGTTCTAGTCATCCTGGCAACATGATATCAGTGCTTGACTGTAATCTTTATACATTGACTGTATAATTGAACTTTGTATATATACATGTTTCATAACAATGCACAAAATAAGCTGATAACAAAACAGAATACTGCATAACATTGAACTATCCTCTCTTACTAATAGAGAGTAATCATCGCAAGACAGACAATCAGTGATTGTGTTCGAAATTACAACTGTTGTTGGCAGCAACAGAAATAATTTAATGCTTCAAATTTAGTTGAGCACAACATGAAAAACAACTCCTCAAGAAATAATTATAATAATCAAATAAGGAGGTTAATAATTATAAAATGCAATTTACAACAACAATAATTTATGAATATTCATGTCTTCTAGGCAAGTGATGTGGTTACGTTTCATGGTAAAAGCAGCACTTTGATGAGTGAAGAGCAACATCTTTGACTGGATTTTTAACTCTTTGTTCTCATACTGCTTACCTCACATGTACATGTACACACACTCTCTCAAGCTCAGACTGTACTGAAAAGCACTGTGCTTATTGCTGCTCCAGTAATGCACACAGAGTCGGCAAAATCTGGAACAAAACTAGAGTCATACAGTTGAAGTGATATCTTGACAACGTTTATTAAACGCTTGGATGAGAAATTAGGACAAATCAGCTATTAGCTACCTAAATGAGCTTGACGGACCGAAATAGGGTTCCTCTCTTTTGAAAAATATCTGTTGTTCTTAACAAAATTTAACTTAATTCTCCAAAACTACCCTAAAAAGACATTCCATTAATTCATTTTAGCCTGCTTAAATTCAGTTCAAAGGGTAGATTGATAGCACAGCAGTCAATAATATTTCCTCATAGCTCTAGCGTCCCAGGTTTGAATCCCAGACTAGACACTACACTTTTGTATAATTTGCACAGTCTTCCTTCATTGGTGTGGATTTTCGTTCAGATACTGCAGTCTTCCTCCCACATTCCAAATACATATAGTAGTGTAGTAATATAGTAGTAGTGAGCTGGTATCAAAGTGTATATGAGTGTACCTTTGTGCCCAGTGTTGTGGGTTCCTGAGACCCATAAACTGGGTTAGCTGAATAGCAAATGAATGGCTAAATAAATATTCAGTTCATCTTATTCTTATAAAATGTATTTCCACATATAAGTTTACTGCACTATAGTATTACAAATCCATTCATTTAATAATTCTTTTTTTTTCCAAACCCTCTTAATCTATTTCTGGGTGGCAGGGATTTTAAAAATATAGCACAGCTAAATAACATGAATTCATTTTAATCTATTCGTTAATAATTGTCTTTCCACTTTATGCAACATATGGTAGATTATTATTTTTTATTTATTTATTTTTTTGTTTTTTATTTCACCTTATACAATTTCTCGTATTAGGAATTTGTTAGTTTTCGCATACCCCTTGGGGTCAGAGCTCAGGGTCAGCCATTGTACAGCGCCCCTGGAGCAATTGAAGGTTAAGGGCCTTGCTCAAGGGCCCAGCAGAGTAGTATTTCTTTTTGGCATTGACGGGGATTCGAACCAGCAACCTTCGGGATACCAGCGCAGATCCTTAGCCTCAGAGCCACCACTCTGCCCCTTAAATTATTATTATTATTATATATATAAAATATATATATTAATATATTATTATTATATTATATTATTATAAGGTTAATTATTGTATGTTAAAAATAATTACAGAAATTCAGTGCTTAATATATATATAATAATTTGAAGAATTAAATATTAAGTTTATGATGGAATATGTACGAATACTCACTTGTGCAACTCTTTATTTTAATGAGCACACATTTAGCAAAGAATCTCAGGACATGCGATGTTATGTAGAACTAATGCCAAATAAGATTTGACAGAAAATTGTATTAAAGAAAATAACAGAGTATTAATAAAATGATATGAACAGGAAAACTGTAAGGATCTACAGAGCTCACATCCACTTGATGTGAGAAAGTGCACATTTACATTTCCACTTCTGATTTTCTGGCCTATCCACTGCAGATTGCTATGAGAAACACAAATGGAATCTGAAGTTGAAATAATATAAAGTTATGCCATCCTTCATACAATCAATATGATCAGTGTCATTAAACTGCACTTAAAGCAAAAAGACATTAACAGATCTCAACTCCGATTTACAGGCAGGCTGGGGTGGGGAAATAATTTCACTTTGCGGAGAATAATCAATTCAGTTTATTTTTGTAAAGCTCTATACAATGAGTGTAGTCGCTGAGCATTGTGACAGGTTCTTAGGTAAAATGCAAGAATAAATTTTACAAATTACATAATGAATACATATAAAGACACAGGAAAACAAAAAAGTAGTTTGAAACCAATTAATATAAATGGAACCCATCAATATTTGTCCATTAATTAATTGTTGAACTATATCCATTTGACAATGGAGGAGAGGAAAACAAAAACTCCAATCAGTTGCATGGTCCACAGTCAACTGTAACACAAAACATCAGACACAGTCACAGTCCGGGAAATCTGGGCAACTGGCTACCCAGCCAATCCTGGACATGTAACTATAAATGCAAAATATAGTGGATGTTTTAAAATTAATTAGTATTTGAAGAAATATTTGCTCAGCATTGCAGATAAGGGCTACATTTGAACACATATGCAATGCCAACAACAATTTTACATAGATTTTGTTTAAAAGGATAACTAACATTTATTCTATATTTAAAGAGATTTCACATTTTGGAATTCCAAAGAAATGTTAAAGTGATATTGGATGATAATTTTAGAACAGGATGCACTTTTTCTGTGTGCCAATAAATGTCATTGCTATAGCTTTTGCCTAAGCTTTTAAAACGAGTGCAAAGGCAGATTATCTTGTCACAGTCTGCTTATGGCAAAATGGCTATGAAGACCTGCTGATCACTATGGGCTGAATATTCTACATTAAGTTTATTATTATAACTGTGACTATCTCATCCGTTGGCTTTAACCATATGATTGTTCTCTTTTTAGACTCCTGGGCAAAACTTTATTCTTTAACAATGCTGCCTCTTCTAGCTATGAGAAATGCCTTTACAGAGTCACACAGCTGGACTTACTCTAGCTCCTCACAAATCGTCATTCAGTCTTTGACACAGTTTTGTGTATTGTTATAACGTCCAAGAAATTTTACATGGCCTTTAAACTTACATCTGTAGAAGTTTCCCTTCGTACAAGAATGGAATGGGCAAAGTGTTTAATTTTCGTCAGGATTTGTGTAATGCTTACATTTTTTGTTTTGCTCTGTGACTACCATGTCCTATGAATTTATAACTAGCTATTTTTGAACGTGTTAGATTTTCTCTTTTCAGTTATAATTTTGTGTCTATTAATCCGTTACAAGCTCTGTATCAAGCAATTAAGGAATATGATACATTATAAAAAACACATTGCTACGAAAGTTTTATTCTGCATGTTATCAGCAATGCTATTAAAATGACAAATATACTGAGTTTATAATAGTTATTTAAAGACAACCAAAACCCTAGTCAGCAAAGTGTGTGACTCTCTTTTCTTTATTAAGGTATATATGTAATTCGTAAAAAGAAGATTCAAATTCATATTATGTGTTAAGTAGGGGGATTATGGGTAGTAAATTTAACTATTAAGGCCTAAAAAAAGCCTGTGACATACAAGATCCTTTTAATGCTGATCAGTAGATTCAGGTATCATGACTGGAAAGTGTATTCATCAATATGCACACATACATATATAAATGAAGATACAATGATACAACTTTGTCACCAGATTATGGAAAATGACTTCAAATTACAGCAACTATCATCTTATGGACAGGAACCAATCACACCTTTACATTCACTCTACTAACTACTCTACAGTCTTTGCAATAATTATTCAAGCAACAGGATTGGCCTCTTTAATCTTTAGTAACAATTATTTTAAGGCTCATATATGTTCTCACCTTTTCTATGCATTAATGACTGATGAATGTGATCTGGTGCAAATGGTGACAGCAACACTTGTAATAACCTGTAAGGAGACAAAATAGGGAAATCAATTCCATATAAAAGTACTTTAAAGATTTTTATAAAAGGAGAAACAAAAAAATCACTTAACTTTTAAATCAGCAATACATAAAGAAAATTTTTGAAGTTTTAAATGCGGGTGTCTGTAGAAAAGAAAAAGTCCTCTGAAGAGTGACAAGCTCAGATGGCATGACTGGGACCCAAGGAATGAGTTCCCAATATTCCAGAGGGAATCAACTCTACCTGAAAGTAGAGTTGCCTTATCAGAGAAAGGAGATTGTGGAATACCAGGGGCACATTACAAACACATGGACCTTATGTCACTGAGGGCAGGGGTCCCAAGTATCTGGCATGAAGATGAACATGCTAGGGGGAAGTAGCTCCATCACTGATGTGATGTATTTCAGAATCAGAGTGCAAGGGGGAATAGGATTTAGAGAGTTACAAAGAGAAACATGCTTTCAGTTTCTAGGTACATAGGATGCTCACAGCTGATGGTCAAATTGGGAGTAGGTGCACCTTGCTTTGTGCAAGTTAGGGTTATCCTCCTGGCTATGTGGCAGCAGAAAGCAAAGTTAATGAGCCCAAGCATCTTTCTGTATGCATGATACTTTAAAAATTCTTAGCACCTGAGGATTCAGGATCAGCAAAAACAGTGGCACATGAAGCATGGACCCAAGAAGAAGAAAATACACAGTTCTACACTCTCTCGAAAGAAGTAAGCTCATCACTGTTTGAACGCAGGTCCATTTAAGGCTAATATGCATTTATTATATATGGTTTCCATGTTGTCAGCCTTGCTCTCCCTGGGTTGATCTTACTTATGCACTCAGTGTGAACCACAATCTGCATCTCTCAGTTCCAAAGTTGAGAGATGGGGTGAGGTCACATCCTGATAGCTCTTATAAAAAAAAAAAAAAAAGTTTGTCTGAAATCCCACCATTCTTTCACTTTGAGAGAGTGAAGATTTGCCCTGATTGTAAGGGTGCAAGTGGTGAACTCAAAAGTCTTCCTGTCCTCCAACAGCCTAGGCACCTATCTATTGCGAAGCATTACTGAGCAATCACTGGGCTCATTATTATTATTGCTTAAGTATATTTGGTAGGAGCCATTACATAGTTTTGTTAGCATACTGTTACAATTCCTGAGAGAGTTTAGATGTTTAAAATAATAACACAGACTAACATAGCAACAGTTCACAGCTGAATCAATTCATCTGTTTTAAGCACTTCTGAATCACTCCTAATGTCTCCTGACAACCTTGGGTTTCCGTGAATGAATCATTTTCTGAAATGTTTTTCACTGCATGAGAACCACCCACTTCTACTATTCTTTCTGAAAACAGCTGAAGAACGTGAGTTTTGACTATATTAAATTTAATTTTATAGTTACCGTTATTTAACTTTATTTATGAGATGCAATTATCACTAAAAACCAACAGACATCACATAACAAAAAAAACTACATAATGTATTTGGCACGAAATATATTATTTTGAAAAGAAAACAAGAATGTGCCGGACTCCTTTTATTCCATTGGCTGCTGTCCCATATATTGAACAGAGTCATTTTTACTTACAGTACTCCTATGATACAATAGAAATTCAATGCAGAGTTCTTGTGGGGTAAAGCAACTCTATATATTTTATAGCCAGTATTCAAAATTCATAAATTTGCTGTTTTCCAGTAAGTTTTTGCTTTATTCTCACCTTAAAATGCAAATGTACTGCTTTCAGTATGCAGCATATGGCAAAAAGAAGAAAACTATTAACTTTGGTAACAACTGAGTTGATCCTGTTTGACGGATGGCGTGCAATCTTGTTGATTTTTTTTTCTTTTCATTAACATTTTTACATTTATTTGCTTAGCAGACGCTTTAATCCATCAGAAAGAGGGACTGTTTGGGAATAAGAGCTACAGGACACGTTTACGAAATCGATCATCACAAGTGATGATCTCAGAACAAAATACAAGCAAGTTACAATTTCTGGGTTACAAAAATGTGACAGTTAATACAAATTAGACAGGAATCCACCAAACAAGAGAGTCTTCAAATGAGTCTCCCTAAACACATTGAGGGAGTTAGAATTTCAAATGGAGTTTGGCAATTCGTTCCACCAGGTAGAAACTACACATGAAAAAAATCTGGAGTGAGATTTGACAGTACACTGAGGTGGCATCACCAGAATCTGTTCAACAGCAGACCTGAATAGGTGGTTAAGAAGGCACATAAGAGCTCCATAGTGTCTCTTCAAATGATTGGGCAGCATGGGATCCAGTATTACTTGGACACATTACATGGGAATGGAGGAAGAAATAAAAGACATCAAAACACACTGTGGGGACATAGGACATCCAGTACCTGATATATGACTTAGAGAACTGAGTATTCACTGTTATATTAGATTTAGGATGAATCAATAACAAACTGGCTATTGGTATAAATTAACATTAATCCACTAAGGTTACCAAGTTTGATAAATCTAAAGAAGCAACTTGGATAAACTGAAAAGTACACTCCAAACATTATATTACCTCTGTATATAGTAAAACAAATGAATAATTTGTGCATTTCTAATCATTTTTTTTTCCTTGCAAAAAAATTATAATTTTAAAGTCAGGTACTTCATAAGGTATAATTTGTTCAAACACAAACAGTATAGAAATTACACATATTTAATAAATAATAAAAGCCAATGAGTTTTTCTTTGTACAATCATCAACAGCATGCTGAGCTTAGTACACTTATTTATTTAAAAAAAAAAAAAAAGCATAAAGGCAAGCAGATACAAGATTTTGCTTTAAAATGCCCCAACACACTCACCTAGATCGACATTGATTGGAAGTAGAAATAAGGCCATTTCGGAAGAGAAACTTGGACATTATGTAGGGTTTCAGAGACATATGAAATGGAGATCTTGTTTCCTGTCTTTCAAATAAGTCAGGATGATTGCACACCTGGAGGCAAAGAAAAACAAGCTGTCATTAAGCTGGAAAAAACTCTTTACTATTTTGTTCTAAGAAAGATAAGTAAATCTAAGGACACAGCTAAATGAGGACAAATTACAACAAAATGGATAATCCCAATTCAGTTAATCTGATTTGTTTAATTTAATCAAAAACATTTCAACTTGGAATAATTTTTAAGCATTTTTCCTTACGTATTTATTTATTTATTTATAATAAATCATTTGTATTCTCTGGATTCACTTTTATGAAGCTAATTAATCTCAATAAAGAGAGTATGTTTATAGGCTTCTTATGTGTAATTCAGTCTCTAAGACTAGTTAGAATAGCTGCCTTACCTCAAAACTTCTGTCTTCCTTACCTTAAATGATGTGTTGGATGTTGATTAGCGTGTGGAAATAAGAACCCTATAAATCTATAGATTGACTTAGAATTTTGGATAAAATAGATGGATGTTTACTAAAAAGAAAAAAACTAATAAGAACAAGGTTTATAATCTTTCTATTTCTTATTCAAGAAAACTGTCAAAAACTGCAATGACCACCATAACATGTTCTTCATTCATTTTTCTGATGATTTGTCCAGGTGATTATGTCTTCTCAGTTTTTAACAATTTCTTTTCCAATGTCAGCTGCATAAGTGGCTTTAATCAATAATTCTTCAGAACTTCAGCTACAAATTCAGTAACAGATTTAAATCCAACAGTGCTGTGTTTTTTGTGTTTCTCCAGTATTAGTGATGAAAAAAGCTAAACCTCTGAGGTTGTTAAACTGAAATAGCGATATTAGTTTCACTACTTAATCATCAATGACTTTAGTTCTCACAGATCTAGAAATGCATCAGTTTGGTGTGAACAGAAGAACAAAAAAGCCCTCTCTCAAAATGTTTAACTCACCTTTCGAAATTGCATGACAAGGTTCATTAAACTACTTGTTGTGTTTTGGGCCTGTTGTGTTGTTCCCATGGAAGACTGCAAAAGGTCCTCAATTGAAATTTTGTTCTTCAAGGCTTGATACAAAAGCTTCTGCCGGCTTGTCAGTTGACAATACATCAGAATTTCAATCTGTAACAGAGGTGCTTAGCAATGTAATAGGCTATTAAGTAAGCAGCCATAAAGATAATTTCATACCATATATAGAATTAATTTTTCCTTTGGTAATGCAGTATTATTTATTCTCTACTATAATTACATATTAATTAAGTCATTACCCATTAACAAGTATGTAAGAGTGTTCAAGGAGTCTATCCCATTGCACGATTATCACAAAAAGGAAGATATTACTACTCCCCAAGAGGAAAAATGTCAAGGGAAGTGTAGTGTATGTGAATCCATACCTTATCAGAAAGCTCATTTTCTACATCTTTTTTGATTCGTCTCAGCATGAATGGTTTTAAAATCATGTGCAACCGAGACAGCTGGTCTGAAGAAAATAAATAAATAAAAAGTGTCAACATCCCATTAGCCACATTTATACATTAACATTACACAGAATAACAATAATACTTTAGGTTTTAGTGGGTACATTAAAGCATATAAAATTCAATTAATGAGAAGCCCTGACCAGAATGGTAAATCATTAAGTTAGAATAAGCTTTTTTGAAAATGCAGGAATAGGTGAGCATATAACTCAGTAATTCATAGTTTCACACATAACACAAATACTCAAAAACAAAAATAATGTATTGTTCCCTTTTCAGCTGGACTAATACTTACTCTCATCAATGGCAGACTTGTTCTCTGCGTGACTTTCAATATCCCGTGAAAACCATTCATTGAATTCTTCATGGGAGTCAAACAAAGTAGGCATGATGAAGTGCAGAAGGGCCCAGAGCTGTAACAACAAAGCATCCCAGCACGGGTGTTCATATTCCCTGAGAGAAATCCAATTTGATCCCCAAAAAATAACCAGCAACAACAACAACATAAATGTTCTTTGAGCGATGAAGTCTATGATACCATTAAACCAAGTATAATGTTAATTTAAGCCAATTAATATTTGTGATCATTAATTTGGAGCTGGATTACTAAACGTTTCTCCCTAATAGTAGTCTTATGAGAAGGACATTGCTATAACATAACTATTTTATTATTTATTGCCAAACTCCTGGCAAAATTCTGTCATCCAGTTAATGATCAGATTAGAATCAGTTCCCATGAAATATATTTTTTAATCAATCTACTAGTCTAACACTAAGGTTGAATATCAAAGCATACTTCCAATTAAGAGAATGTGGAACGATTACCATTTTGTTCATTTCATGACCAATGAAGCAGACACTTTTAAACATTTATAGTTACAGTATTTTGGAATTGAGTAATCCAATACCAGTAGATCAGCTTTTAAATAATGCAAATATTAAATGTAAATAAACGTGTGACCCCTAAAAACAGTTTAAATTTCTTGCTGTTAAGAATTTTATGTTTGTCTGACGACTATATTAAGCTACTGTACCTCAGCCATTGTGTTTTGTATTGGCGTTCCAGTCAACAGAAGACGATTACGACACTGAAACTGCAACAAAATCTTCCATCGAACGCTAAAACAATGATAAATACTAAAGTTTAATGAAGTAATGCTGAAAACATAGATTTTTGAGCATGTGTAGTTATCAGCAGGCATCAAAACACTAAAGCATAGATAGATAATTACCATGCATCACAATATACAGTATTTCATAACATTACATATGTACTTCTTAAGGACAAAACATTATTGATACAATATCATTTGTACATAGGATTAAAAGGTCATTATCAATGGTGTAACAGTTATTTAATATTTTTATACATCAGTAGAGGTCTAGCAACTGTGCTTCCCCACATAACTTACTGTATAGCACCTACTATACACAGCGCCTTAGGCACTGGGTGACATATGTTTTTGGATCAACAGTAAAATAACATTTTCCATTTTCAAAAGGAGGCCCAATAATTTCATGACTATACTTAAGATTTTCAAAGTAGTAATTATGATTATTTGTAAAATGCCATAACCTATGGTACTTTTTCCCATTTGTCTAAAATCATGACAGATTATAGTGTCAACATTGTGATGAAGATTATTCTAATAACAATGCGTTACATTAACATTTCTTCTTCAGTTTAGCAAGCCATATAAAGTGTAGCAAACCTTAACTTATAAAAGTGGGATGTGTCAGGCTGAAAATGCATGAAGTACATAGTTATTAAAGATGTTTGTACTGTATAAAGTTCCTCTTCAACTCTAGGACAGACATTTCTGAGTAGTAAAGTGTGTACTGGACATTAAACCACAAGGTTGCCAGTTTAATCGTCAACTCATTGTGCAGCCTTGAGCAGAGTACCTAACTCGTATGAAATTATATCCCAAATGTAAAAAATCTGAAGTGGCCTGCACATGATGTTCTCCATATTTACAACAGAAACACAATATACTATGGCAAGCCAAATTAACATTTAGAGATATCTCAAAATGAATTTTATGATATCTGGAAATGCATTTTAGATGTCTGAAATTGAATTATAGATATCTAAAAATACATCTATTTTAAGATATCTAAAAAGAATTGTATGATATCTCAAACAGATTTCAAGATATCTTGAAGTGATATGCTGTACATTTTCAGATATCTGAAATGCATTTCAAGATATCTTAAATGCAATTTGAGATATCTTAAAATATGTTCATGTGCATTTTGAGATATCTCAAATACATTTCAAGATATCTTAAAATACATCTGCAGGCATTTTGAGATATCTGAAATACATTTTCAGATATCTTAAAATAGCTTTCTGCACATTTCAAGACATCTCAAATACATTTTCAGATATCTTAAAGTAACTTCCTGCATATTTCAAGATATCTCAATTACATTTTGAGATATCTTAAAATAACTTCCTGCGTATTTCAAGATATCTCAAATACATTTTCAAGATATCTTAAAATGACTTCCTGTAAAATTTCTTATACTTTCAATGGAACTTCCTGCCTATTTTAAGATATCTTGAAATGCATTTAAGATATCTCGAAATGCACAGGAAGTGATTTTGAGATATCATGAAATGTATTTGAGATATCTTGAAATGTGCAGGAAGTTATTTTAAGATATCTTGAAATGTATTTGAGATATCTTGAAATGTGCAGGAAGTCATTTTAAGATATCTTGAAATGTATTTGAGATATCTTGAAATGTGCAGGAAGTCATTTTAAGATATCTTGAAATGTATTTTAGATATCTTGAAATGTGCAGGAAGTCATTTTAAGATATCTTGAAATGTATTTTAGATATCTTGAAATGTGCAGGAAGTCATTTTAAGATATCTGAAAATGCATTTCAGATATCTCAAAATGAATTTGGGATATCTTAAAATGAGAAGGAAGTTATTTTAAGATATCTCGAAATATAATTTAGATATCTTAAAAAGCATTTAAGATATCTTGAAATTCATTGTTGTTTCAGATATCTGAAATACATTTTTAGATATCTAAAATTAATTTCATGATATTATGGCAAGCCAAATTAACATTTAGAGATATCTCAAAATGAATTTTATGATATCTGGAAATGCATTTTAGATGTCTGAAATTGAATTATAGATATCTAAAAATACATCTATTTTAAGATATCTAAAAAGAATTGTATGATATCTCAAACAGATTTCAAGATATCTTGAAGTGATATGCTGTACATTTTCAGATATCTGAAATGCATTTCAAGATATCTTAAATGCAATTTGAGATATCTTAAAATATGTTCATGTGCATTTTGAGATATCTCAAATACATTTCAAGATATCTTAAAATACATCTGCAGGCATTTTGAGATATCTGAAATACATTTTCAGATATCTTAAAATAGCTTTCTGCACATTTCAAGACATCTCAAATACATTTTCAGATATCTTAAAGTAACTTCCTGCATATTTCAAGATATCTCAATTACATTTTGAGATATCTTAAAATAACTTCCTGCGTATTTCAAGATATCTCAAATACATTTTCAGATATCTTAAAATAACTTCCTGTGTATTTCAAGATATCTCAAATACATTTTCAGATATCTTAAAATCACTTCCTGTAAAATTTCTTATACTTTCAATGGAACTTCCTGCCTATTTTAAGATATCTTGAAATGCATTTAAGATATCTCGAAATGCACAGGAAGTGATTTTGAGATATCATGAAATGTATTTGAGATATCTTGAAATGTGCAGGAAGTTATTTTAAGATATCTTGAAATGTATTTGAGATATCTTGAAATGTGCAGGAAGTCATTTTAAGATATCTTGAAATGTATTTGAGATATCTTGAAATGTGCAGGAAGTCATTTTAAGATATCTTGAAATGTATTTTAGATATCTTGAAATGTGCAGGAAGTCATTTTAAGATATCTTGAAATGTATTTTAGATATCTTGAAATGTGCAGGAAGTCATTTTAAGATATCTGAAAATGCATTTCAGATATCTCAAAATGAATTTGGGATATCTTAAAATGAGAAGGAAGTTATTTTAAGATATCTCGAAATATAATTTAGATATCTTAAAAAGCATTTAAGATATCTTGAAATTCATTGTTGTTTCAGATATCTGAAATACATTTTTAGATATCTAAAATTAATTTCATGATATTATGGCAAGCCAAATTAACATTTAGAGATATCTCAAAATGAATTTTATGATATCTGGAAATGCATTTTAGATGTCTGAAATTGAATTATAGATATCTAAAAATACATCTATTTTAAGATATCTAAAAAGAATTGTATGATATCTCAAACAGATTTCAAGATATCTTGAAGTGATATGCTGTACATTTTCAGATATCTGAAATGCATTTCAAGATATCTTAAATGCAATTTGAGATATCTTAAAATATGTTCATGTGCATTTTGAGATATCTCAAATACATTTCAAGATATCTTAAAATACATCTGCAGGCATTTTGAGATATCTGAAATACATTTTCAGATATCTTAAAATAGCTTTCTGCACATTTCAAGACATCTCAAATACATTTTCAGATATCTTAAAGTAACTTCCTGCATATTTCAAGATATCTCAATTACATTTTGAGATATCTTAAAATAACTTCCTGCGTATTTCAAGATATCTCAAATACATTTTCAGATATCTTAAAATAACTTCCTGTGTATTTCAAGATATCTCAAATACATTTTCAGATATCTTAAAATCACTTCCTGTAAAATTTCTTATACTTTCAATGGAACTTCCTGCCTATTTTAAGATATCTTGAAATGCATTTAAGATATCTCGAAATGCACAGGAAGTGATTTTGAGATATCATGAAATGTATTTGAGATATCTTGAAATGTGCAGGAAGTTATTTTAAGATATCTTGAAATGTATTTGAGATATCTTGAAATGTGCAGGAAGTCATTTTAAGATATCTTGAAATGTATTTGAGATATCTTGAAATGTGCAGGAAGTCATTTTAAGATATCTTGAAATGTATTTTAGATATCTTGAAATGTGCAGGAAGTCATTTTAAGATATCTTGAAATGTATTTTAGATATCTTGAAATGTGCAGGAAGTCATTTTAAGATATCTGAAAATGCATTTCAGATATCTCAAAATGAATTTGGGATATCTTAAAATGAGAAGGAAGTTATTTTAAGATATCTCGAAATATAATTTAGATATCTTAAAAAGCATTTAAGATATCTTGAAATTCATTGTTGTTTCAGATATCTGAAATACATTTTTAGATATCTAAAATTAATTTCATGATATCTTAAAATGGGTCTCTGCTCTATTTCAGATATCTAACAATGTATTTCAAGATATCTAAAATTGTATTTCAAGATATCTAAAATGCATTTTAAGATATCTTTAAAAGGACACTCAATTATTTCAAGATATCTCAATAGCACTTTCAGATATCTACAATACAATTTAAGATATCTCAAATACATTTCCAGATATCTCAAAACAGCTTCCTGTCCATTTTCAGATATCTCAAATACATTTTCAGATATCTCAACATCACTTCCTGCTCATTTCAAGATATCTCAAATACATTTTAAGATATCTTATAATAAACAAGAAGTCCCATTGAAATAATAGGCAGTTTTACAGGAAATGATTTTGAGATATCTTGAAATGCATTTAAGATATCTTAAAATGCATGAAAGGTCAATTTAAGATATCTGAAAATTCATTTGAGATATCTTGAAATGCAGACACAATTATTTTGAGATATCTGAAACTGTATTTGAGATATCTTGAAATGCATTTGAGATATCCCGAAATGTATTGCAGATATCTTAAAATGTAAAGGAAAGTATTTTAAGATATCTCAAAGCGAGTTTCAGATATCTTAAAAAGTAAATTACATTTTAAGATATCCAAAATTCATTTTGAGATATCTCTAAATGTTAATTTGGCTTGCCATAATATACAGTGTGTATTTACCAAAATATAGGTAAGATGCAATATCACAAGTGCGTTTGAAAAGTTGTAACTTTAAAGACTCAATGTCCAAGCTCTGGACTGAACTCATAATTCCCAAACATTCTTTCTTTCAGAGTCATAAATGCATATGACATACTTTGTGAACTTTTGAGCAAAGGTATGGCTGTTGTTGGTATCAGCTTCAAAAACTTTGAACTTTAAAAGGTTAAAGCTAAACAGTTGGAATTCACTCAAAACGCATTCTTAAGACTAACAAGTACAAGTAATCCACAAAGTTTTTATAAAAATTGTTCCATTCATTCTCGAGTTTCAGCATCCACAACTTTTTACTACTGTCACACAGATACACAGACACAAATTTATCCAAAAATGCTCAAAAATGTTTCAAGGAAATCACAATATGTTTTTCATTAAAACCCTAAGTTGTTTTTTTTTCCATGTGAAATATGCAGAAATCAAAAATTTGTGTAAGTAATAATGATGGACCCTGATCTTGTAAGTTGTTTTGAGTACATATGCTGTGTTAACACTCAATAATAACTATAAAAATTAATAGTATTACCTGGCACTGCTTTTTAGTGCTTGGGCTTCATCCAGTACCATGTACTGCCACTTTACACGCTGAAAATACTTCACATCTTGTACAACAAGTTGATAACTGGTTATAACCACATGAAAGGGGGCATCTTGAGTATAAAGAGTTTTCTGCGGAGATAAAAAAGACCATTGTCATAAATTACTTTATTAAATTATTAATTTTCTGCTATTAATTTAAAGACGTAAAAGTCCTTATAAAAATTAAAAAAATGTTAACTATTATTATTTTATACCAGATGGTGGCTATGATTTACAAAGTTAATCTTTTATAAAGAAAATTCATGAAAGCAAATGTAGGAAAAAAAAAACACAATGGAAAACTAGAGCAAAATAAAATCATATTTCACATAAAGTTTACAGTGGTGTATCATCCCCCAAATTAGTGCAAATTATTTGTTGAAATACACAGGAAGGCAGAATGCAAAATATTTGAGCAGTGGCACTGCAGAAAACAAAAGGCTTGGTGATAGACAACTAGAGAATTAAGACTTGAGACAGCGGCTGCTGAAAAGCTACAGAGTGGTCAAAAATATCACAAAATTGAACAACTGGTTTTAAAAATTTCACATGATGCTTATAGTTCTTACAATATGCATTTTAAAAAGGAAATTAAATAATCTTTCCAATTTTTTAAATAAAAATATAATTCCTTTCATCTATATGCTTTTACAAGCTGCTTATTGTTAAGGATTTACATGATAAATTCTGAAGTGGCTGTCGATTGAAACGAGGAAAAAGACACAGAAAAACATCCTTCTTCATTCTTACCTGACTCCAAAATTTACGAATTACCTTCCTATCATGGGGATTTCCCCAATAAGGCAATACCTGAAACAAATATAAAAAGAACAGTTTTAAACGTTTGCTTGAAATTAGGGTGTTACTTTTTGGAACGTTTTAAAGGGATTTGCTGACATCTGTTGGGCATTTTTGGGAATTCACAAAGTTCTTGGTATTAAAACTAAAGATTGGAAGCAAGAAACAAAAAAATGTTCACACATTTTTTAAATAATTTGCAGAGCTCGAGTTTTCTTTCTCACATGTGGCCAGTACATTGGAATTCTTTGCACTTGCACTCAATACAACAAAAAGTAACTAAAAAAAGAAGTACATGTGGTGAAGCAGTGCCTGAGGTACTACTTCATATGAAACAGAACATTAGTGCTATACAATGTACAATAATAAGAAAAAGATGACAAAGACATTTAGTCATGCTGGATGTACTGTTCTGATAAAAGAACATCAAAACATAAGCAATACATCCTTGTCAAAAAGATGAAAGGCACAATTGACAATGCACACTAGCAGATCCTTTAATGCTTTTGCTAATGTAAAGCTTCTTTTTGAATTTCGTGAGATTTTTGCTTTAACAAACAGATAACAAGCAGCACATTCATGCAGCAATTAACTCTGTTGCCTCAAAGATTCATCTTTCAAGATATAAATTAAATGCTCTGTTGCTGACTGTATGGAGTTTGTACATTCTCCCTGTTTCTGTTTGTTTTTTAGGGCTAGTTCAGGTTACTTTCCACAACCTGAAAATATGTGTTAGTGTGAGTGAAATTCTAAATTGCTCTGTGTGAGCATGGGCATGTGCAAGAGTGGAACCTGAGACAGATCACATCCCATTCCTTCCATGTGCACAGTGCTACCAGGATAGACGTTGGTAGCAGTGAGCACAAGACCATGACTTTGAATTAGATTAAGCAGGTTTGTGAATGTTAGATTATTTTATAGTACATTAAACAAATGGTTGTTTATTAATATAAGAATTAAAATAAAAACAACAATTAATCTTACTATGTTACAGTAAGTCTCAATTTTAAAAATCCCTTAGTTTACATATGGGTATTCTTGTTTTAAGATACAGTATATATACCAAGTTTTATTTTACTATAATCAGCTTAAAAGCTTTTTAATTTGGGTTTACTGATGGCTGGACACTTGCACTCAAAACTCATTTACTTCACGTGCTACACATAATTCTGCTTGTGCCATCCACCAACAATTCCAAGTTTTCTACCTCCAATTTAACGACTGGGTACAGAGGTGCAGGTTTAATATCTCCATTATAAAGGCTGGGTACAGAGGTGTATTTCCTGTTCAAACAGCAATGCCCTATTCGTTCTCATCAAACAGGTTATCATCTCCACACCAGTCTTCTTGCTCAGGCTCAGCATTCATCTTGCTTTCCCATAGAAAAACTTTGCTCATCAGCCTAGTAATTCACATTGTGCTTTCACTGCACATATCTCACTCTACTACCCCACTGAGCTTCTAATAAAGTGTTTATAAAGTTTTCAACTTCACTCCAGAGAAGCCTTTATAAAAGTGACAATAAGAAAAAAAAACTCATTGAAATTCACTTATACCTCATCCTTGATAGCACCAATCATGAAGTCCTTCACCATTCAAATTGTCAACCTAAGTAACAGATATTTCTCTTTGCTAAAATCCATACCATAGAAATTTTTATTTAATTTTACCATACTATTCATCTTAAATATAATAACAGAGTCTGTCCTTATTCCTGGAACACAAATTAAATGCATTAATACTAAATTCAACCCTGTCAGGCTTACTATGAGATAAGCTATAAAGAGTAATTTAATGAGATAAGCTGAATGGCTGGTTTATTGGCTAAATCAAATCTTTTTCAAGTGTTAAGGGTGACCTCACCATTACATAAAATGTCAATTGTTCTGTTACAAAATAATGTAAACAGAGACTCAAATTCAGTTACCCGAGACCAGGCAGGAAGGCGTATGACATGCATGCGAGATTCTCTAAGCTCAGAGAGTCCACGAACAAGTTATATATTCCTAATAAAAAAGAAAAATGTATACAGCTTTATATAAAGTATTCTTTATACCTACAGACCAGGTAGCATACATCAATTCAACATTACCAAGCAAGAGTTTGCTGAATTCTTCCTGCTCATTTTGCATAATTTTAAACATGTCTTTTTCCAAAAGGTTTTCCTAGCTTAAAACTTGTTATATGTATCTTTTTTAAATAATTCAATAAGGTTACCTTAAATTTTGGAACAAATCTTGTAAACTCTTGATGCCAGTTGTTTAGTGTAGAAGCAGGAGATATTATTAGAAATGGCCCCCAGATGTTGTCACGCTAAAACAAAACACGGGGAGATGTATTTTAAAACTTTACATTTTTGAGAGCAGGTGGCAAAAAGGAAAGAAAACAGGAAACTGACCACAAATTTTAGAATTGTACAGTTCCTTTCCCCGATAACACAAAAACAGTACTATAACTTAGTAAGAACTCAGAAAACATATTGACTTTATTTTTTAAATTTCTTCAAATCTTGTTATTAAATTCCCCTATTTTAAGCACCAATTTCACATATTCCACATTCAGTAAATGAAGACAAGGTCACCTTGTGATTCTGCCAAGACTCTCTTCTGTTTTTATAGCTTTTAGGAATTTCTACATAAATTATTATGGAATGGTTTAAATAACAGGAACACTCTTAATTAAGCTTGTGTGCATGAAAACCAGACAAAATTAAATATTTTATGCCAATTACACTTTTTGATTTGAAACAGATTATGGGAAATAATTATTTATTTTATGGCTTAGACTTGATTCAGTTCTGTTCAATGTTTATGTATGTGAAGCTATTGTAATGTGTGTACTTCTATAACACTGCAATGAAATATCTATCAATTAAATATTATATTTCATGTCGATCCACCTATTACATTGCACTCATTAAATGAATCTTTCTACATAAAATTTATCCCATCCATCAATTTTACATTGCCTTTATGTCTATCTATCTATCATTACTAATATATACAATCAATGTAAAATTAAAACACATTCATCCTTTGCGACAAATATAATTAACTATAATTTTCTAAAATTAATAATTAAATGTTTATTATTTTATTTAGCATTGATGAAAAATATCATATTAACAATCAATGACAAGGCAAAAAATACTTACTTCAGCTAAGTGTGCCAAAAGTGCAATGCTTTGTACAGTTTTGCCCAACCCCATTTCATCAGCTAAGATGCCATTAATACCCTGCAAAAGGAAAAAACTCAATTCAGTCACTGTACATTAAGTCATTGCTCCTAACATATAATTTCCAAAGTAACATCAAACAAATTGAGTATGTTGAAGGTGAATTATTATAACAGAGGACAGAGGGATTTGTCAAGCCATAAAGAGTAAATAAACAGAAGACATCCTGCTTTGGCCATTTAATGTCATATAGTATCTTTCAAATATGTGTAGAATAGTTTTCAGGATACACATTCTGCTTTATCTTATCCAGACTGATCCTTTTTTAGACTTAGGATAGCTTGTAGCAAAACTGATACAAAATTATCCTGCAAGTGTCCCACTTTGTGCAAAATGCTCCATTTCATTTCTTTTACAGCAGGACACTGTGCACACATATCAACAAAAGGCATGCCCCCATCACATATTAACTCGAGTTACACATTTGAACACATTTCAACCTTGGTCCCAGCCAACTTGCAAACTGCAGAAGAATCTGTTCAAAAATCAAGAGAAAATCTTCTAAAATTATATGGTATACTATATTTCTTACTACACTGTATAAACGTTTGCATATTTTAACAATTATATATGATTCATTTTCTTCCATTGATTTTGCTTTGGAATGATCAATTATACACTAGTTTAAGTAATGCATTTCTGATTTGTTGACACCACCCACCTAGAAGTAAAACTGATCAATCAAAGGTCAGTATTTCCTGGAAAACTGGCTTATGGGCAATTTTCCTTTGTCAAAATTTTGTGTTGAAATTGCAGCTGCAGACAGCCTGATGTGCCGGCAACTCCCAGTGAATAAATAACAAAGTACTTCAAAGATGTGAAGTAGAGCTGAATTTTTCACTTACAAATTATCAATCAAAGTAAATGTATCTGATTACTTTGTTAATATTATTGGACAACCACTTTTTTCTTTGCCTGTCTGTATCACTCTAACAATGATTCTGAAGCTGTACCTTCAAGTAACCGTTTTGTAACCAACTTAAGACAACAAAGTATGGTAACTACTGATACTACCTTCTCATAGATGGTAATTTGGAAAATAAAAAACAATTAATTGTGAACAAATCATGAAACAGAAAAGGAAATGCAGGAAGGCAGGAAACCTTTCTTTGCTTAATTTCTGCTAACTCAAGTTTCCTTATACACCACATTGTGGCCTACTAAATGTAACACATTACAAATCCTTGTTTACTTGTTACTGCTCACCTGTTCATAGAGATTAGCTAGCCAGTTCATACCCTTCAGCTGGTAGCCTTTTAGCTTGCCATGAAAGATAGTTGGCTGAGGAATGTCTTCTCCAGCACGAATGGATGGGTTGGCTAGACTGTAACTCTCTCCAAAACCTGTTCCTGTATTATTTGCTACTTGCAAAGATGCAGATCGACTGTCTTTGGCTTCTTCATCAAACATCCTTGTCTAAAATACAAAGTATGAAAAATGATGTTACTGTTTAAATTGAATATTAAATTTAATTTTCAGTGACACAGGAATAACAGATGTACACATATTTTGCATTAGACTTTCTTTATAAAAATCATGTAAATATAGCAATATTTTCCCTTGAGAATTCATTAAATGGGTTAATTTGCTGGTTGCAGTTAATATCATTTTAAATAATGGATTTAATGAAGAAGGCATAAAATAAAGCAACGATTGACAGGAATAAGATCAGAATAATTGGTAGGATATGCAGAGATCAAGACAAGTGTAAGGTTTACAGAAAGAACTGGTGAAGAAAGGAGAAATGATCTAAGATGATTTGGGGATGCAGTAAAATAAGGCAGAGAATGAATAATAAAGGTCAAAGAAATGATAAAGTGCAACCCCCACATCCTGCAAACACGAATAAAGAGAAGCTGCATGGCAAAATTTTATAACAACTAAGCACAGTACAAAATGTGACAAATGTAACTGAAAATAATCAATCATTGTGCAGTCTTTCTACTAAATATCGCATGCAATTTCAGTTTATGACAACTTACCCTGGCCTGGTGAATCTGGTATGCGTCCTCTGCATTCTTCAGAGCTTGAGACTTATAATATTCACTGTCTGAAAAATAATGAAGATAATGAATGCAAAGATCAACAGGATTATACATTTTCAGTATGTTTTCAAGTCATTTATTGACAAATAAATACTGTATGTTGTTCACTGGGCCATGTACCAGAAGTTTTTACAGGTTAGTGAAGTCATAAACCCAGTACTGGATGTTAGAACAAATCTAATAAATGCATTTAGCAAGTTTTGAAAGTGTTACATGCTAGTGATAATTTTGTTTATTTTTGCTGAATTATATGTTTTGACACAGGGCTAAGAAATGCAGTAATGCAAATAGCCCTCTTAATGCAGTTTATTAAGCCAGATGGTAGGTTGGTTTCATAATGAAGTGAACTTTCTTATTTAAAAACTAGGGGGCTCTGCACCCCTGCTTGCTTTGCTCGCCAACCTCCGTGCGGCGCGGATCTGCTGTTCACATATGGGGAAGCGGATGTACAATTTAAACAGATTTTTATTTTCATGGGAATTGCTACATATGCATAATAGACCTAACTATTTTACATTACAGCGAGTAATTAACCATAGTTAAAATAAAAAAAAAAAATAGTAAAACATAAAAAATTGAAAGAAAATTATGTTTCATGTTGCATTAGAGGTATTTGTTGTGTTATGCGATTTTGTTCTGTTTGGTTTTGAAATTAACATGCAAATACTTTTTAAACTTACATTTTTACTGTAAAACTTCAGTAAAAACAATATTTGGGATTAACTTTTTGGCAATATCGCATTGAATTTACATTCCGTGTTTGGAGTTACATCGTGACAACACAACTGCCTGTGAGTGAATATCGCTTCTTTCTTTCTAATAAATAAACAGACTTTTTCAAATGTTTGTCCCTGTGATTTGTTAATTGTCATAGCAAAAGCTTTTCTAACAGGAAATTGTAAACGTTTTAAAGAATGGCATATCAAGATCTCCTTTGGTGTCTAATGTTATCTACGGAAGATGTAGTACATTACCTTTCTTGTCGCCTGTGAAAATTTTACACATCAGAATTGTTCGACCAATTTTGAATACAAATAATCTTGCCCTATTGCATAGCCCATCACTCAGACATAAATTACGCAATAACATCACAATACATCTTTCTTTTAATTTGGCCGGTGGAAGACCGGATGGTGTTAACGATTGTAGATATTCTACGGGATATTGTAAGTTGATGTCTTCATCTTATGCACGATCACCACCAACTGTTTCAGCATAGTCTATTGTTATGTATTTAACCAATTTGCCGTGTAACCAATCAATAATTTTCGTGTTAATTTGTTTGACTTCATCGTTTCTCGGTGCTAGGATTGCCCATGTACTCGTTTCTTCTGTTGATAACCCTTTGGGATGAAATTCTTCAATAAGATTTGGACATAATAAGTCTTCTTTTATTAGGAACTTAAAGTGAGGAAAACATAAAAATTTATAAGAGCTGAGAGTGCAGGAACTGTGTCTGACAAAAGCATTCACACGAATGAGAGATGAGAGGACTGTGGGGGTGGGCCTTTAACCATAAATGGTTGAGAGGAGGGCGGGACTTGAAAAAATCACTTGGGAATAGTCTCATCTCGTCTCAAGATTTTCTTTTATAATAGAGAGATATATTAAGTATAATCTATCATCTATTTATCTATAAACATAACATTCTTAAACCAACTTAATCTATAGTAATAAAGAAAAACATTATTATGAAAATTATTTGATGAACAGCATTACTAAAATTAAGAAATGTTCTGAATTTTCCTTAAATTTTAGGTGTGACACAGGGGCAAAATAGTTACCACTACTGCCTCACAGCATAAGGGTTCAGTGTTCAATCTACTATCCAGTCACTATCAGTTTATCCCGTTGCTTTCGTTGGTGACTTTGTCTTTTTTTTTCCCCCAAATCATTCCATAGACATTAATTTTGTCTTTAAATTGGTCCAGTCTGAGAGTGTGCCCTCTACTGAACTAACATTCCTTCAAGAGTTTGTTTCTGCACTATATCTCTTGATAATAGGGTACAGTTAAACTTCATCTCGACTCTCCTGTTGAGTTAAAAACATTGATGGATGATTTAAATGTTTCTTTGGTTTGCAAATGTGGGTTAAGTCTCAATAGCATTGCAGTTTATTCATTTGAAAAATTAAAGCTTCTAAAAAACATGTTTAATCTTGTTGAATGGATGTAACAGAGCACCAACAGCACAAAAACTACACAGCATTAGAAATGAAAACAAAATGGTCTGGCATTCAAACTAAAAAAAAAAGATGGCTTTCATCAATCAGATAAAATAACAATCATTTAAATGAAAAAAAACCTTGGACACAAGGACACTGCACCTGACAGCTGGTGACCAAGCCATCCAAATGCTATTAACAGAATCACAATAAGTAGGTAACACTGCCAACATTTCAAATGCTCTGTAGGCCAAAGAGTAGGAAACAATTTTAACATTACAAGACTAATGTCACTGAACAGCATGCTGGCACTTCAACACTCAAGGGAGAGTCTTATAGCACTGAAAGCCAATGAACCACCACATGCTGGTACAAATACAAGTGTGTTTTCCAGTACTGCAAGTGTTTTTTTGTTGTAATGAAAACTGAATAAATCTGAATGCATCTATCTGTAGTCTATTGCAGACTCTATTCTGCCTGCAGAAGGATGAATGTATTTATTTATACTGAAGCTCATGATACATTTGGATGCAAGTAGCTGGTGAAAGCAGAGCAGTAAAAGGCCAATTTCCATTAACCTGGACAACAGCTTTTAAAGCTAAGGAAATAAAGAGAACTTTTTATGGGTGTCCAACATATCAATGTGTATCACTGAACAGCAAAATCATAAAAGGTTACTCCAAATATTTTGAACAACTTTTAACATTTTATTATCAATTAAAACTATTGTGGTAACATAAAAAAAATATTTTTGGGGATGCCAAGTAGGATCATATCATGTAATCAGTGTAAGTACTCACATCTAAAGCCACTTAAAAGCAAAAATACATAATTTTTTTATTATGCTAAAGGAAGTGATGTAGTTACTCTAAAGATTTAAACTGTTTACCTCAAGGAGTTAATTTTCTGTAGAATAAGTAGCTATCAATGAGTTATAAGGATGCTGGACATTACTTGGATTTAATCTCAGTCATTCTACCTTCTATAGACAAACCATTTCATTCTTGTGTTTTACCATCCATAAGAATGACTGCTAGCTGAGTCTTGATTTATGGATGCCTAGCCTTTTGAAAGAGGTACTGTAAGTGGTGATGGGGTGGCCTTAAAACTAATGCTGTATGAAACCAAACCTTAGATCTGTGAATTCCAAAAGGTACAGATAGCTGCTATTCACACAAGTTCAACACATTTTTGAGTCTTAAGGTAAATTTAATCCTTGGCTTGTTTATGGGAGGAACTTACTTCTTTCTGAACACAAATGTGCCAGTGCTATTAATTAATTAATTCTTAAATTGCACACTTAAATTACAATTACAAGCCCAAAGCACATTTGCAAACATTTGCCCTCACAGTGACCCTCTCTACCTAGAATGATGCCAAGGTGCTCATTGATATATTAAAACAGTGTTGCTTTTGACTGAACACAAAGTAAACAAAACAAAACAAAAACTCTGCTGCCATTCTTTCCCACATGACAGCTCCAAGTACCAACAATTATTCCCTTTCTTACCTACAATATCTCAAAGCCCTTGATTCTTCGTCCCACCAAAAAGCCTCTGTCTCAGCACTTCTCCTGACTCTCAGACACAATTATCAATATGTCATAAGGTACAGTATCTTTCAGACCTCTGCTGGGGTCACATTTCCTACTTTTACTATAGGGACAAATGGCTAAAACTACCTTCAATAGCTTCTGGCAACGTCTTGACCATGGTATAAGATTAGATGAGGATCAAGAAACCTTGCCATATTGCTTTTCCACATGCTCTTTATTGAAGTGTGGGAACATTGCACTTATTGTACTTCTGACTGAACTTTTTGGCAATTGTCCTTTCAGGACCTTCTTGCCTCTATGCAGGGCTTACCCTTCCTAAGCAGCCTCTGCTTTCTAATAATGACATCTGTAGCATCTCCTCTACTGCTAATGCTGCTTTCTCCTCCTTGCTGCTCTGTACAATCCTGTGGGTTTTCTGTACCTGGTAACCAGTTTCTAGCCAGAAGGGGTACCAAAGCATATAGACTTTTTTGGATTTAAAATAGGCTACTGATACATCTAAACATGACTTCAATAATCCACTCATGCATTTCTTATGCCTGTGCAATCCAATCTGGGCTTATGGGGAGCAAAAGATGGCTCTATGGTGCAAGAACATGAGGAGCCACCATACAGAATTCTAGTCCGGCGTCTTTGTAGCAAAATTAGGGCCATCCTGACCTCACAAATGTGACTGTGGCAGAGGTCTTGAAGTCACCAATATGAGAGACCAAACAAACATTTCATGAAAGCAGAAGTCCATCATAAGGTACACTCATTCCTAAATCCAACAGACAATAACCAAGCTGGGTTTTGAATCCAGTCTTTGGAACAGTGAACTGACATTACTAAGCAATATGTCACCATGCTGATTAAACTAAGACTAATTCAGCAATTTATTTATACAATTTGGAGAGTACCCAGAAAAAAGAAATTAAGACATTGGAAGAATGTATAAAGTCTACAGAGACACTGACATAATCCTGAATCAAACCCTGTATTTTTGAGGTAGAAGTATTAACCACGGGGGTGCCAAACTGAAATCATAAAATAAAACAAGACTGCACACATTTAAACACACAACTGTGAAATGATTCACTTGTAAAATGATGTACTCCCTGAATTAAAACAAAACCCATACCTACTGTACATATTCACAAAGCTACAAAGATAGCTACCAAAGAATAATTGTGACTGTCATGAATCAAATGAAAGAACAGGGGAGTCAAAAATTATGCAATAAAAATCCCAATAGAGAAAACTATTTTAAAATCAGCTATGTTGGTTTTGGGGACGGTGCGGTGGCATAGTGGTAGCGCCGCTACCTCACAATAAGGAAACCCGGATTCACGTCCCGGGTCCTTCCTGCTTGGAGTTTGCCTGTTCTCTCCAAGTCAGTGTGGGTTTCCTCTAGGTGCTCTGGTTTCCTCTCACAGTCCAAAGACATGCATGTTATGTGGATTTGCAATAATAAATTGTCACTAATGTGTGGGTGGGGTGTGTGTGTATGTGTGTGTTTGCCTTACAATGGACTGGTGCCCTGTTCAGGGGTTGTGCCTGCCTTATACCCTATGCTGGCTGAGACAGGCTCCAGCACCCCTGTGACCCTGTTCAGGACAAAGCAGGTTAGAAAATGAATGACTAACTGACTGACTATCTTACCTTTGCATTTGCAAATGTGTGTTTGAGTGCTGACACTGACTTTGTTAATTTAGATCACAGCAAAAACTTGTTTTTATTATATATTTTTTTTAATTGATTTTTTTTTTTTAATTCAAGAGTTCAAAAATGTAATCTGTCAGTTTTCATCCATGGGACTTTTAACAGAATAGGCTTTGTCATGTTAGGGCAAATATTAAAATGTTTCAACCAAATACCATAGTCCTCATGGCTGACATTGACCATCACGCCACCACCAATGTCAATCTGCCGAAGCATCGAGTTGTCCTCTAGTTTCCTGAGAATCTCTTCCTGCATTCCATCACTCCCCATATTGCGCTTCCGACTCATGAAATGTGCATACAGCTCTGTCTGAGTGATCAGAAAGTTCAGCTTTCTCTGTTGCCTCTTTGCCTACAAGCAAGAAAGTAAGAATAAAACATTTAATTATGGACCTTTAACTGACGTCCACAGTAAAATAAATTTTCATCTAAAATGAAAAAGGTATGGCCTAGTGGCACTTGATGCTCCATGACATTTGACTGGAATAAACAGGTTCCAGAATGTTATTTTATTAGCTAATGTTAAAACTAAAATGCAAAACAGAATGTTACTTACATTTAAGTGAAGGGAAAATGTGCAAAGAGAGATTTAAGAAGAAATGTTGATACCATTTAATTTAAACGATTTTCCAGGTTTTGCTCAAACTTAGTAATATCAAATATTAAAAAAAAATAACTCCAAATGTTATTACATTAAAATGAGAAGGCTGCAAAAACACAATATAAAATTTTAAAAATTCACCTGTCTGCTTGTTTTGGTGACATTAATTTGTCACCTAAAGCACTTCTTTGCAACAAAGGCATTGAACAAATGTCATGAAAGATATATGAATCTTTTAGTTACTTTTCATTCTATCTGAATCTATTTTCAATTAATATAATCTGCAAAATTATATCAGATAATTATCAAATATTGCAGATTATTGCACACCATTCTTTTCAAATGAAATAGCTCTGGTTTTAAAACCCATAATATTTATCTATAACTTGGTACTAGGGGTGAGTTTAAGGATAGCTGTCAGAAATCGATTAACTGACACCATATATCAATTAAGAAAACCTCACTTCTTCCTGTAAATACTATGGCTGACTCATTAATATTTTGCAATGATGAGAGAGGACTTGTGGGTTGGAAGCGCATACACAGAACTTTTTAAAGAATGAAGGCTACATGGCAACAAGTGCAATGGGAGCACATTTTAATAATATGTGCTGCCAATCTTTTAATTTACTATTTGGAATTCATAAATTCATGGCTATTGATCATATGAAACCATTCCAATCAGCCATAATCATTTACAATGCATTACTGAAAGAGACAAAAAAAAAAACAGTACCGTGTTTGGCTTTATGCTCACAGAGGTCTGCAGTACCATTAATTTGCTTATCATCATCATAGGTATGCTCTCAGATGCAAACTCAAAGCATCTTCTTTCTCTGGGTTGCCCTGTCCATAGCTCTTTGTTTAGTACATTTATATACCTGGTCATTCGTTTTTTAAACTATATACCAATGTACTTCATAGTTGCCCTGTTCAATCTCTTATCTAACATCCCCTTGAGGAATTCTCTATCAAACGTTGTCACCTAGAATTTGTGTGACTAGACTAGAATGATGTGCACAAACACCTGTCTTCACTGGCTGTTTTAAACCATAATAATTCATACTGTCTTCTCGCCTC
This sequence comes from Erpetoichthys calabaricus, assembly GCF_900747795.2. Lineage (NCBI taxonomy): Eukaryota > Metazoa > Chordata > Cladistia > Polypteriformes > Polypteridae > Erpetoichthys > Erpetoichthys calabaricus. Next base: position 81,994,153 of record NC_041409.2, read on the forward strand.
TCAATTCTCTCCATGTTCTTCCACATTTACATTTTAAGCACCTTTAAGCTAGTACTTTTCCCATAAAGTCCTTGTCTCTGTACATAAACTATTCAAATTATTTTACAGAGACTATTATATCAATTTAATAATATAGAAATGTTAACTTGATTTCTTTCTTAACGTGACTGTAGCATAAAACTACACAAATATGTTTATATAAAAATGCATACACATAATAATGTAGGCATATAACTGTACATAATACTTAAAATTAAAATGCACAAAAGCCTCAGCAGCCAATGTGTTTCTCTTTAACCTTCATAGTGCAATTATCATATATCTGTTTTTTCCTTTGTCAAGCATGTGTGCCAAGGAACCCCCTTCTAGGCTCCGAAATTGTATGCAGTACCACCTTGGGACGAGAGGATCCGCTGGCGCTAATGGGTTTCTTCGTTCTCCACTACTACAGTTCTGGGAAGATATCAGAGGATGACACCTAGCCCCTCCCACAATGCCCAGAGAAAGCTCAGCCGCTTCCACCACGGACACCACAAAAACGGGCTGTCCCCAGAAGAAAGCATTCATTTTGGACCAGGACCTAAATGGAGATTGAGCTCAGGCTAAAGTTCAGAAACCTTGGATTTTTGAAGACTTTAAACCTGAGTGCCCCGGGCACTAGTTTTTTGGGGGTTTTTTTGATTCTGATTAAACAAGTTGCCCAGTTGGCACTCCACCATTTTGCTGGATTCCTTGATCTGTTTTCACCCAGTCACACCATATGTTTACAACATTCCTATAACTTTATGTTATAAAGTACATCCTGATTTCCATATTTCTAAAAGGTTCTACACTGTATCCCAGCCAGTGTCACCTATGTATGCACGGCTTCCTCCTCACATGTATTCATGAGCATTAGTCCTTTGTGTCTGTTCGCTGACAGACTTTTCCAGTTTAATCATTCAATGGTAATGGCTGCAATCAGTCTCAACTATGACCATTTTGACTGGAACATGACTACCTTTTGTGATTTAATTACTATTACTGCATTACTCCCAGAGATTACGTTTTCTAACACATCTATTTTCAAGAGTACCCAGTTGATGGTGCAGCTCTCTTATACTGTGTCATGATGAGACCTTTTAGTTTTTTATTTTTTAATTCCCCTTGACCTTTAAAAATTATTTTTATCTTGTTTTGAGTGTTTTACAAGTCAAGGAATCACATGGTCACATTTATTTTGATGAACAGCACATTTTTAACAATGTTGAAAATAATTAGCATTCTTCCACAATGTCATTTTGATTTTGAGGAGTACTTTGTGGCATTCACATGCTCGGAAGAATATTTTGAGATGCTCTTTTTTTGACGTTTCACCTTCCAAGAGAAGATACTGCAGCATCAAAGCCAGATCTGCCAGGATGCAGAAGAGTTTTTACCCCCAATCTGTTAGACTCCTTAAAACCAGGCTGCCCTCTGGGACCTTCCACACAGCCTCAACCACCTCTAAAAACAGAACTTTATAAGTGCGAGCCACTGTCCTGCAAAGACGAGTGTGCAGGTAGAAAAGAACTGAAAATCTCATACTGACCTTTAAGTATTTTGACACTCTTGATATCCTTCTGCTGTGAAACATTCTGACCTGTCATTGTTTACGCATGTCTTAAACAACTTATCATACACTGATAATTTCTGTATGATCTATATCTATTATTTATAATATTACATATCTTACACATCAATATTGCTGCTACTTCTTTGTCTTGTCTTTGCACAAGGTCTTGTCTTGTTTGTGTTTTAATTTTAAATTTAAATTTTAATTCTATTTTTAATTTATTATTTGCATGTCATGTTGTTACACTGTGGACCCTGAGCTTCGCAATTTCGTCTATCTGTATACTTGTATATTGCTGAGATGACAATAAAGTTCACTTTGACTTTGACTTCAGTGTGCCCACAGGGGTTTCCATTCAGACTATTTGGAAAAAAAATATAAGGTCACTGTTGATTTGTTACTTGTGCTCCTCATGTAAATAAAGAGCAAAATAAACATATTAAATGTGTATCACTTTGCTCATAAACCATTCGACCAAAAATGGCATTTCTGTCGGACCAGGTTATATAATTTATGTTATACAATTGACTAAGGCTGAAAGGTAAGTGTTATGGCACAACTTGGACAATTTGGGTAGCTCAGTGTTTGCAGAGCGTTCACGTGGAATTTCCTACTCAGAAACTGGTATTTACCATCTGACTGTGAGAATGTGAACACAGTATACATTATCAGTTGCTATTCCATTTCTAGGCAAGGTCAACCGGAAGTGTGTGGTGCATAACATTTCCAGGCCGAGTATAAAGGTTCCGTGCATTACCTGGTTGTCCTTGATTGGGTTTTCACAAAAAACCTTTGTGTTCATTTTTTGTTTTAGCATTCCTGGCAATGAATATTTTTGCCCTGTTTATTAACTACAGTTTATAATTTTGGTTCTAGTTATGTGCTCCTTTTTATTTATTGGTTAATAAACTTTCTTGCACCATTTCCTAATTACGATTCTTGAAATATGCCCTGAGCACATTTCTAAAGCTGCAGGATCTTGTTTTAAACAGAATTAACTGTGTTAGTGCTTTGTGGTCACGTTGTTTAAATTGTTTACTTAATGTTTTACAGTTAATTCAAGACATGGCAGCGAAGATCATAACCAGAACCAAGATGTATTAGCATATAACTTCAGATAGCTTTCCAAGGATAAATAAAAATTAGTGTGGGATGAATATCTTTAGACATAGAGCACCCAAACTATCAACATCACTCTCCATAATTAAATCAGGCCTAACAGTATTTTATCATAGCACAATCTTGTCAGAACAGCTGCTTGTGCTCTTCACATCGCTTTCTCGTATTACTTTTTAAGTACCTGTAGTAATTATTTTGACTGGCTATTTCTGGTTTTCGTTCTAATATTCACATCTTTAGTGACACCCCCTGTCTCTGATTGGATGTACCACCAACATAATCTGTTATTGTTTCTAAGTGGCATGGTGCATTTCAGAATCTGACTGACTTACTGTAGGACAGGTGAAGTATGGACTTAAAACTACATTGTATATGTGCATATACTGTACATCTTTGTATATTTTACATTTATGCTTCTCTGTTCATTTTTCCCGACATTAACTTTTGTGTTTATGATGTTTGTCTTTTAGTGATAAATCCATTTTTAATTATTTTACAGAGCAGGACTATTAAGTGGAAGTGCAGTTAATAAGAATAAATTGATTTGAATTGAATGAAGAAGAACGTGGATATAAAATTAAATGGATTGCAACAGTCTGCACCCTACCCTGCTTTTAAGCCATAGTCGTGTGTGGTTAAAGAACATCACAATCCTTAAGACAGATATAAGACAAACATGATGATTACTTCTACTATAAACTACAGCTCAAATACCTCCACACAAAACTATAAATCTTGCAAAGGGGTATATCATTACTACATTTTATGACACTGTAAAGAAAAGAAGCATTAAAAGGCAACCTCCCATGATTGACCATTAAAGACTCATTGAATGCAGAATTCAGGACTCACCTCCCTCATTTCTTCATCTAGCTTTCGTTGCTCCAAAGCCTCTTTCTCTGCTCGCTTACGATGCTCCTTCTCGACCTTCTCATACTTCTTCCAGTAAAGCAGCATCTCCTTGGTTAGCCGTCTGGCTCGTGGCAAGGTTTCCTTACAGTTCTTCTGAGCCTGGATGGCTGCCCTGCGAACTTCTCGCATACACTGGTGGGCCAGCTACCATCAAAGAAATAGGAAGAGAGAGCTGAAGGACTACAACAAGGCAAAGGTAGACATATACACTGCTAACAGGATATATAAAATATTGTATTTTATCAAAAAATGTGGAAATTGCAAATATTTCAATGGCCAGCTAAGTGTAACAATATGCATTGATGTGCAAATAGCATTTTTATGAATTCTTGCTTCTTCTTTGGCAATGCTCCTAAAAAGTGAAAACTAAAATTCAGAATATTTTTAAAAAGGAAATAATAATACCTTTTTTGCATTTGTTAGAACAAGATTTCTAGCTGAAACCTTCTGCTTGAATGCCTGTTAAATGCAAAGTAAACAGAACATATAGATAGTTAATAGCATAGAAATATAATAAACTGCCACACAAGCATGAATAAGACTTCCAATGTCCTAGTAGTATATGACAAACACATATCTTACACATCAATATTGCTGCTACTTCTTTGCCTTGTCTTTGCACAAGGTCTTGTCTTGTTTGTGTTTTAATTTTAAATTTAAATTTTAATTCTGTTTTTAATTTATTATTTGCACGTCATTTTGTTACACTGTGGAACCTGAGCTTTGCAATTTCATCTATCTGTATACTTGTATATGGCTGAGATGACAATAAAGTTCACTTTGACTTTGACTTCAGTGTGCTCACAGGAGTTTCCATTCAGACAATTTGGAAAAAAATATAAGGTCACTGTTGATTTGTTACTTGTGCTCCTCATGGAAATAAAGAGCAAAATAAACATATTAAATTTGTATCACTTTGCTCATAAACCATTTGACCAAAAATGTCATTTCTGTCAGACCAGGTTATATAATTTATGTTATACAATTGACGAAGGTGAAAGGTAAGTGTTATGGCACAACTTGGACAATTTGTGTAGCTCAGTGTTTGCAGGCATAAAGAAGGCATAAAATTTATGTAAAAATGGATGGATAGATAGGAATGCGTATTTGATAAATATATATATATACATTGCATAAAAATAAATGATATATATATATCTCTCTATATATAAAATCCAACATCTGTCTGTCTGTCTGTCCGCTTTTCATAAGAGAACTACTTAACGGATTTACATCGGGTTTTTTCTATAATTTGCTTGAACATTCCACTTGATTTTGCGACTTCTCTCATTGTGCAATCTTCTTATATAATACGCTACCTTGGCTGTTCGTTTGTCTGTCCAGGATTTTAAATCACCTGTAGCTTGCAAACCGTATTGGCCTATTGACCTGAAATTTGGTACACATATACTACGTGACATCTACTATCCACTTTCAGGGTGGTGATTGACCTCCAAGGTTATTCCTCTTTTTATTTTATTTTATTGTAGAATCAACTCTCGGCAGCGGTCAGCAGGGCAGCCGTGTGGCGCATGCGTACAGGCACAATTCTGATTCCGTACCACCTTTGCCATCACTTCCACTACCTCTTCATATCTTAAATCATTCTTGAGGCAGACTGAAGACTTAAGTGCTAGCTTAAGTGAAAATTTAAGGAAAACATACTAAGTAATTGCAACACAAACACTGACTTAATCAGTTTTAACATGAAAAGATGCCAATGAACGAAAAGAAGAAGCGGGCTGCTAGGGTGAAGAAAAGAAGAGCTGCTCAGGAAGCAGCAAGCGCATCAACCTCTGAGGTAACGAATGCTAAATGTACAGAGAAAGAGGATGAAAACTAGGAATGCTCAAGTCAAGTGTATTCACTGTACATTATCATGCAGTGTGCCATTACTGGTGTAAAATAATTTGTTTGTGGTACCGATTTATCTGTGCGAATCCGAGAGACACGCAGAAGGCTGGGGGGCCTCCTCAATCATGCGCCAGCCTCGGGCGTTCCTTACCTCTGCTTAGCTAGCAAACGAGAGAAATACTTAACAGATTTAATGGGGTTTTTTTTCTATAATTTGCTTGAACATTCCGGTTGATTTTGTGACTTCTCTCTTTGCGCTAAGAATCATAGTTCACCGGCAGGAGCGACATATTTGTGCTAATCCAAGACAGAGGGTGCGGGCTGAAGGGAGGGGGAAGCATGACGTCAGCAGTAGGGAGCCGGGCAGGGCCCTCCTCACTGTCTTGTTTTTTACTACTACACGGGTAGAGCCACGGGGGACGGCTAGTATATGTATATCTTCCATAATAGAAAGCTTTTACTTGCATACGGTCTGTATAAAAATATTGTTTCTTTTTATCTTTAATTTGATTGACAATTTCATGTTAAAAAGTTTAATATAAAAAACCTGCTAATATTTGTGCAAATTGGTACGACTGTGCACAATACTCATTAACAACTTCATAACTTTTTTGCTCAAAATCATGGCATGAAATTGACTTAATATGTATATATGTATTTTGATACTTTATTCTTGTCATTTTATTTTCATTTCTTGTGTTACTGTACTGAGCACCCAAACATAAATGACTAAGTGGTCTTAGTCAGGTTCACTTCCTAAAATTAAATAAAAATATATATGCAAATAAAAAAGTTAAAAGTATATATTTGTGGATATAAGCAAAATTTAACCACAACTTTTACCAACAGTAATTTTGAATGACTTTGGCCAACCCAGCAGCACTGGCTCCAGGAAGCAATTTCTAATGTCTGCTTGTTCACTGTGGTCACAAAATAAATTACAGTAAGCCCCACAGGGACAAAGTCTTTTGCAGGCCCAACTAACAATTTAAGAACTGCCTGATTATGTCAAAAAACCCTTCCAGAAAGGAAACTGTATTAATGGACAGAATAACAAGAAAGAAGTAGGCAGCATTGACAGAGCAAAGGTGGCAACAACACAAAGATAAAACATGGCACTGGAAAAGAATGGGCCTAGATGCAGGAACATTACAATGGAAGCATTCAAGAATTTTCTGTGTAGAAATCTTGGCCAAATTGTTTTTGCCATGCCATATGCATATCACTATGTAGAGACATGCACCGTGTCTTATTGTGTGCCTAAGAATTAGTTACGAACGTTTTGAAATCACTTTAGTGTTTTTGTCCGGTGCCTCCTGAATCATGGGTATGAGAAAACCTCCACATTTATATGTATTATTTGACATATCTTGATGTGTAGATATGTAAGAAATCCAGCTAGACCAACAAAAAACCTTCATTTTTAGGTCATTTTTTGACTATATTTTGTGCAGGAAATTACACCTGTATGAGAAAAGTAAACCAATAGGCGACTTTAGCAAAAATAATTAGAAGGACTTGCACTTGTGCATGCCACATCATCCAACTCTAGGAGTTCACTCCCTAATGGGATAAGAGTGGTCAAAGTTATTTCTTTTCACAAAATTAAAAAAAAAATGATGATCAGTAATAAAGGCATGTGAAGTGCCGTTTGATGCTATTTCAAAGTTGATGGTCATGAATATGATATTTTTGATATTTGATTCTTTACCGGTGGTATTAGCCCTTCTAAGAGCCACTCCCACATGGTCAAAATGACAAATTTCATACATAAGCATGAAGGTTATTGTTTTGGACCACTAGTTTCCAAAGTCAGTCCTGAAGACCCACTATGGCTGCAGGTTTTTGTCCCAACCAACTTCTGTTTTTCATTGGACTCTTAGCTTAATTAAGTGAGCTATTATTTCCCAGTTTCTGTATTTTGGGGTCATTGTAGAAATTACAAAACTAAATTTGGTAAATTGTTATTAAAAAGTACTAAGCAGTTATATGGAGATAACAAAGATTGTTTTTGACTTTTTGACAATATTTTCGTTCCAACTTTCATTCTGCTTTTCCAGGTGTTCTGCTATTTAATCAATTATTTACTATTTAGTGGTTCTGGCTGTGACTTAGTTTCAGCTTTTCATTATTCAGTGTTGTTTGCTCGGATGACTGCTCTGCTTGTTTTCAATTGTCATTAATGGGATACACAGAAAAAGGGTAAAATAATAGGAAAACAACAAAAGAGTGTTAAGCATTTGTAGCTATAGCAAAAATAGAAATACTTCCCAATGTCTGATAAATGTAAAAAGCATACTTCTGGGCTTTTGTGAAAGCAGAATAAGAGAAGACAGAAAAATAACAGCCAATTAACTTGGGTCAATTATTACCACTGGTTATGAATCTGGTTGGAACAAAAACCTGCAGATACGGTGGGCTCTCAGGATTGAGGATGGGAGACACTGTTTTAGACTGTTTCTAGGTCAATGATTACAAATATGATGTTATTTTTGATCCTTTACTAAGGACCTAGCTCTTTATGGACCTCTACTGAAAGGGTGAAAAATGACACAGAGATTAACAAAGTATATATATAAAAAAAATATTAAAATTCATAATACTTAGACTTTAAAGATTTACATTGAACAGCACATTTGAACATTTTAAATATTTTACGCAAAAATTCTTGTTTATTATGTACTTCTACCTCATGAAGTAAATAGTTACATTTTTTATGAATACTGTAAATTACGGTGACTTATGCTAATTCAGACTTTTTCTTGTTATTTATCATAGTATTAATTTCTCATTCTGCAAAGAAAATAACTGGAGGAACATATACCAGAAAAAAGTCAACAAGCTTCTCCTAGGAAAACAGCAAAAAAAAAAAAAAAACTCACATAAATCTATGTTCGGAATTTAGTATACAATAAAGTTTCCCTCAGCTCCTATAACACTCCTGCAACCCTAACTTGTTGAGCCCCGACAGAGAGCCCACCAGGATAGATATTTGGTATTACTTTCAGGTTTACAGTGGGGGGTGCCTTTACAGAACTACATTTCCCAATAAAACTTCACTTTGAAACTAAATTTTAAGGATTAAGTTTACATTCAAGGAAATGTAGTACTGAATCAAAGACAAGCAGTTAATACCATTTTTGTAAACAGAAGACAGGTTATACTAAACAGTATATTGAGGATCACTGCTCTAGGATTAGTCATTCACACTTAAATGCTGATGACAGAAATGCAACAAATGCATATATTTTATTTCTATGAGCTATTTGTGCAGATGCAAATTTGAACCGAAAAATCTGCATGGCTTTGAAAATAGCAATAGAAAGCTTTGTGGCATTCTGTAAGATCAAATATCAGACCAGATATACAACATTTACATTACATGGTTTTGTTTAAACCCAATGCATGCATAACACTAACAGTTTAGTGTAAATAACCACATTTAAAATTATGGACTTGGCATGCAGGATTCACTAACATAAAATCAAAAAAGGGTTATGGCTATGAAGTGATACAAAAACAGAATAATAAATTTACCAGGTGTATTACTAGGGGATCCATTAAGGTCACGTGCAAGATCAAGTAAGAAGGATCATGATAGAAAGCAAGTTCTGTTCAGCTTGAACTTAATGCATTAACACAATAGTCATTTCCAAGCTAAACAGTTAATAACACTGGTGCAGTGTGAACAGTAGAAAGGGGTACATCCTTGCTCCCAAAATTCATTAACAACAGACACACTAATAATAAAAAAAATTATGAAAAAATTGGGGCGGCATGGTGGCGCAGTGGGTAGCGCTGCTGCTTCGCAGTTGGGAGACCTGGGGACCTGGGTTCGCTTCCCGAGTCCTCCCTGCGTGGAGTTTGCATGTTCTCCCCATGTCTGCGTGGGTTTCCTCCGGGCGCTCCGGTTTCCTCCCACAGTCCACAGACATGCAGGTTAGGTGGATTGGCAATTCTAAATTGGCCCTAGTGTGTGCTTGGTGTGTGGGTGTGTTTGTGTGTGTCCTGTGGTGGGCTGGCACCCTGCCCGGGATTGGTTCCCTGCCTTGTGCCCTGTGTTAGCTGGGATTGGCTCCAGCAGACCCCCGTGACCCTGTGTTCGGATTCAGCGGGTTGGAAAATGGATGGATGGATGGATGGATGAAAAAATTGTTTCAAAAGGATGCAAAAAAAAAAAAGAAAAATCCGGATGCAAGTATGAAAAAGTGCACTATAACTAAGGTCTATATAAATTTAAGCGTTGGTTTACACTGGATTGAAAATAAGACAAATTTAGATACATTTACATGAATATCTTTGTTTGTGTTGTTGCTTTCATTCTTTGAAAACTACCCACTTTATATTTATTTATATCATTCATTTTTAAATGTACTTTGGTATATAACCCATCTAAACAAAACCTGAAAGGATGTATTAAGAATTCATTTCCACAACTTCCCAGTAGTAAAATAAACATATTTTCCTTTTTTACTAAGCAAACACTTACCTTCGGATTTTCTTTTTTGGCAATAGTTAGCCAGACTTTCTTTCTCCTTGCCATTAGCTGTTCAATTGTTAAGTGTTTCTTTTTAGACACAGGAGTCGGACTATCTTGGGAAAACTTTGCAAATATTTTTGTTGGATACTGCCATCCTTCAGCAGCATAGTCTTCATCACGTTTCTTTTTCTTTTTCACTTTCTTTAATTTTGCTGAAATAGAAGCAACTTGTGTTAGTGATCAATAACACTGAAATAAAGAAATCCTGAAGTCAGATGAAAATGTCATTATAAAAGTTCAGTATAATCAATTGTATGTGAGTTATTGTAGGTGAAGATTGAGGAACACTGAGAGTAACTATACAAACACCAGAAACAAAGCAGGACTCTAATTACAGTCAGGGTCCCTGACTGACCAACATCCAGTGTCCACTCCTGCTCAAACATGGCCTTTTTTGATAATGTCATTGCCTGCTTTACCTTATACTGGTCTTGAAAACTAGGTAGGTTGACCTGTTATTTCTCCTGTTTTTGTATCTTTTTGCTCTTCTACATAAAATGTCCATTCTTGTTCAAACATGGCCTTTTTGATAACACTTTTGCCTGCTTCACCTTATACTGGCCTGGACCAAGTGATATATTGACCTTTTTCTCTCCTGTTTTAGTATCCTCTTGCTGCACAGCATATGTTTACCAGTTTATCCTAAATAATATCTGTAGTGAATTTCATCTCTGCATTTTGATATTACTATAGGTTCAAATACTCAATCAAAGGGAAGAGATTACATTCGAGAGCAGATATTTTTCCTTCTCTCTTCTGGCCAATCTGTACCTCAGAAGACTGCTAACGCTATAGACATCACTTCTGGTTAGTGATAAGTAAAACATTCATGCAAAAAAAATCAACAAATGTTTTACCACAAGAGAAATCTGTGCTATTAGCACATATATTTTTATCTTATCTACAGTCATCCTCTCCATGTGCAAAAGCATGGCAAAACGTACCCGGGTGCAGAGTGCAAAAAGTGAGCCACAGCTAAAATGCACTCCCCCAGGTTTGTGACTGTTACTGAGCCTCTGGAAGGATCCTGGTTTGGATCAGCTTATGGAGTTGGGGAAGGTGAACACAGAAGTGTTACCTCTGACCTCTTATGTGCTTTGAAAGGTGGGACTGGAAGCATGAATGTACAGGCAGGCAATGTAGAAGGCAGATGAGAGCTATAGAAAATCTAAGCAGCATTGGAGGGCAGCCAAGAAAGGACACAACGGTTTCGGCTGTAGAATAACCCTAAGGGAGTAACATTCCTTGCTTTCCTCCCAAAGAAAACTTCAGAAACTGCCAAAAGCCTAACTTTAGTTGTTTCTGTGTGTCTCATTTTTGAAATTGGATGCAAATTGAGTTTTCTACTGTCAATTTAACTGTTTCACTCATCACCTGTTATTGTACTATACTGCTCCAGAAAACCATAGCCATTATTTTCTTCTACAATAAAATATTTTTAATTTTTGATATAGGGACTGTGAGATACAACTTCAGCTTTTGAGTCGAATGGAAAGAAGCATCTTAAGGAAAACTGCAGATTTTTTTTTTTTAAGCTCTGCAGCACTCTCATGAATATTTCTGGAGACATGACAAGAACATTGGTGCCTAAGCCTGGAAAAAGAGCATGATCTCATTCAAAGCCCACCACTTAAGGACACATTTTCACTTTAGTTTAGGGCCACTAACTAGTGGCTTATGCTTCAAACTAATGGAAGAACCTTCCCTGACTTACAGTCAGTCCATATTCTGGACCTTCTTTGAACTCTAACAGAGGTTGGTGCTAGATCCTCAGACTGATTCAAGAAGCAATCTGCATTTTAGGCATTTGAATTATGTAAGAACTTTAACTCACCTTTTAATTTCTTCTCCTCCTTAATTTTCTTTTTCCTGGGCCCCAGTAAGTGGCGTTGTTGTTCATAGAAAGGATCATGAGTGGAGAGAACACCAACACTGTAGTACTGATACTGCTGTAACTGTAAAAGAAAGGACAGCTCAATAAAAATCCATAACCACTTACAAACAAGTTTTTCATATAAGGTTTAATTACTGAAAGATCCAGCATTCTTGTTTCAGTTTCTGTGTTCAACTGTTGTTCATGTAGTGTCTATCCTGTTCAAAGATACCGGGGTATGCTTCAGCCCCTATGAAGTCTGAATTGCATTGAGTGGGTTTAAGAATTGTATGTTTGGGTTAGCAACTTCCAGCATGATTAATCTACACTATTCAGACTGATAGTTAAATTATTTCCAAGTGAACACATATGCATAAGACAAAAGCTATCTCAGTTGGTCACAAGACAAAAATGGCATGTTTATGTGCTAAAAACCTCCTTCTCCTACTGAGTCTTTGGATACAAGACATTTGTTGAATTCATATCTACTATAAATGTATCTATAAAAAGAATCTCAGTAAATTATAACCCTGACTGCTATGGGAATTATAAATGAGCATACCAGTCTAAAGCGCTATACTGTACATGTTATGCTAAGATGTTAAAACTTAAATTGATTTCTGGATCAGAGTCAATGGAAGGTTTCAAAAGGAAAGTATATTTGTGCCCCAATGGAATTGTTACAGTTTTCCAATACACGTGTAATAAAATACAACACCATAAATAAAATGCTTTTATTTTAGCAATCAATGCCAGACATGTAATTCATATGCCGATTATGTCCCAGCTTAACCTTTTCTAGACCAACGAAACCAAAAGGAATTGTAATTATTATTATAAATTACATGGAACATGGTAAAGGAATAAACAGAAATACTAAAAATACAAAGAAAGAGAAGCATTTTCAATAGGAGACAATTTACAATATATTACATCTAAGAGTATATTATTAGATTTCTCCTGTATCCCAAAGATGTGATTGTCATATTAATTGGTTACTTTAATCTTGCCTCATGTAAGTGTGAGCATGTGCCCTTATCAGGATTGATTCCTGATGCTACCAGAATAAGCTCTTGCTTTCATCAACTCTAAATTAGACTAGAAAGGAATTTGTGGAGGGATGGAAGGGTGTAGGGCGGCACGATGGTGCAGTGTCAGTGTTGCTGCCTCGCAGTAAGGAGACTAGGGTTTGAATCCCGGGTCCTCCCTGACTGGAGTCTGCATGTTCTCCCCATATCTGTGTGGGTCTCCTCTGGATTCCTCCCATAGTCCAAAGACATGCAGGTTAGGTTAGGATACTAAGTTGACCCTAATGTGTGGTTGGGGTGTGTGTGTTCGCCCTGTAATGGCGTGGCATCCTGTCCAGGGTTTCTTCCTGCCTTGCACCCTATAGTAGCCGTAAAAGGTTCCAGCACTCTCAGTGACCCTGTTCAGGGCTGTGCTGGTTAACAAATGACTGAATTGGATATGTGTACATAACTGTACTGATGATTTGTTTTATAAATAATTCTTTATAAAGTTTTTGCAAAACATAAATAAATAAATAAAACAGGGATTTACTCTGAAGACAGAATTTTCAAACAAAACATTATCTGAAGTCTTATGTCTTGTTCAGAATGCGTAATTATTGAACTATTTTTGGTAAATAAAGAAGTTACTTGTGATGAATCATAGCAAACACAAACTACTGAACAGAAAGAAAGTCAAGTTGCAGATGATAAGCATATCAAAAAGATGAATCAGTATAATGAAACTAGTACACTGAGGTACTGTATGAGGTATAATAATTTCTTTATCGGGCTCAGACATGTGCAAGTGGCTTCAAGTTCAAAAGGCACAAAAATCACAGAATGTTGCCAAGAAATATGGAAAAAACTATTATATATTAAGTAAATAAATTAAACACATTATCTTGCATTAAGGAATCAGAAACATAGTATCTCAGTACTACATAACTCAATAAGCCTAGATCACTTGATTAATTCGTAAACAGAGTTTCATCTGCTCTAACTCAAGAAGACAGGTTTGAAAAATTAAAGTACACTAGCTGTTTTACCAAGCTTTAGCCAAAAAAGTGATAAAATTTACATTACATGCATAAAATAAGTAAAAAGCAGATATGACTCTTCTGACATTCTCATCATGGCAGTAAAGACATGTATTTTTTTATTATTATTTAATATCTAGTGCTTCTGTGCTTAGTGAGCCCTTGTGAAATTTTACTGTGAAATTAAGTATAAGAGATATAGAAGAAAAAAAAATTGCAGAAAAGAACAATTATCTCAACTGTTCATTAATAATATTGAAATGTTACAGAGTGTGTAGAATGCATTACAGTGGTAACATACAATTTGGTCATTGATTGAGCTCTGAGGCTAAGGATCTGTGCTGGTATCCGGAAGGTTGACGGTTCAAAATCCCATTACTGTTAAAAGAGATCCTGCTCTGCTGGGCCCTTGAGCAAGGTTCTTAACCTGAAGTTGCTCCCGGGGCGCTGTACAATACTAAGACTCTGCGCTCTAACCACAAATTCTTTCTATTTGTATGCGACAACTAACAAATTCCTAATATAAGAAATTATGTAAGGCCTCTCTCATCTCTACAGATTTTGTTACACGAGCTGAAGCATGGATCTCACCACAAAAAGGTCACTTGCTCACCTATTATTTGCCATAGAATAAAAATCAAATAAGACCTTTTTTCTTTGTCATAAAATTAGCTTTTTGAAAAGAGGAAACAGATTTTTGAACCATTACAGATCTATTGAGTGTCAATCATAAAAATCCTATTTGTTTTCAACACACTTAAAAACATTTAAAAATTCCCAATAATAATTGTGGCCAGAATAAACACCTGAAATTAGCAGAAGTTTTTTTAGGCAATTGTTTCCGATTCTTCTGAAGTAAAATCATGCTGATATCATGTTGTATTCTGGAGATATTCAGGTTAAAAGGTGCAAAGGTCCAGCAAAAATAGCAACTTTTAGTGAGGTTTTCTCCACTTTTCTTTATTTTTCTAAATATTTATACATAGAAAATGTAAAATGTTATTAGCCTATACTCTACATTAGATTATACTGGAAATAACTGCAAAAGTTTGGTAAAAATAGGTGCAGTGGCCTTCGCATGATGATTTAAATTTGACATATATAGGTAATATGTCCTTCCTCAGAACATTTTACATATACATTTACCTAAGTTATTTTTAAAAATGGCTAAATGCTTACTTTTTTTAAATTGTAATATTTTACATAAATTTTATTATTACCTTCCTTTCAAGCAGGTGTCTTGACATCCTGAATAGCAAAAAAATAATCCCAAAGATCTACAGGAACTGAGATTAATAAAATTCTTGCAGTAGAAGGCAACATGTACTTACCTTTACCTGTTTACTTGTACTAAAATTATTTTTCCAACCAGGTATATTAGCAATGTTTCAAAAAATGGGGATTTCTTAGGCTATTTACCTCTTTGTCAAGACTGAACTTGTTCTGATGCAGCTTTTTGAATTTGTGCAACCTAAGCATATCCTGCAACTCTTCCTTGGATAAAGTGAACTCCTCATCATCTGTATCAGAGTCAGTATCAGTTGTGTCATCACTCAATAAAATACCCTTAAACACAAAAATAAACAGAAAAATAATAACAGCAACTTATTGGTTACATTTAAAAATCTAAGAAAATCCAATTAAACCACAGTAAATGTGTTTGCAAGATCCCACATAAAGATATGGCACAATATATTTTAGGACAGAAGGCCTTGTGTAACTTAAAGAAAGAGCTTCAGAATGAGTGTCATTGGGGTTGCAAGTAAGGGCAAAAAGAGCAAAAGAGGAGTGAAGGTGTAAGGAGCAGTAAGGAAAATATAGAATGTTTTACTGTTGGTATGGTGTTCATGTGGCCTATCTGATGATTTGTAATATAAAACAAATTTTAAACACTATAACTGCAAAAGAATACATTTTGTAATGTTATATTTCATGCTAATTTCCTGAAAACACTTGTAAATTAAATTAACTTAAAATTGTACCTTCAGCCATTTTCTTGTTTTCTTTAACTTTGAAAAGTTGTATAAACTTCCTTTATCTATTTTGTGATCTATAGAAAGAAAAAAAATTGTTTAATTATTTTTTACAAAGAAACTTTGAGATAACCATCATTAAATTATCACCTTGTATGAGAGCTCCATTGAGCGAATTTGATTCTGGCATAGTTTGTGATTCCCCGGTTCTACAGGACTGATCTTCATCTTGTCCTAATGTTTTCTCTTTCACCAGCAGTAAAGAAGAGCAGGATTCTGAGTTCACCAAGGAGGAGTCATGTTCTAAACCATCGTCACTGTCTTCACTAAAAAGCCAACATATATTTCATTAGTGCTCAGGTTAATACAAGACCAAACCAAAGTTTCTATGAATGTACACGTTTATTTTACAGACGTTACTATTTTCTATTATGCATTGCCCAATTACAAAGTAAATTAGCAATAATGCATTCAACTGTGCTGCAGTTCTGCTTGGCTGCTTTGTGAAAACTGATTAAGAAATGCAGTGATGCAATATGGCTGACTATTGTGAAAGATCAAGGAGTAGTAAAGGTGTTGTAGTCTTTGTTGGCACTGTGATGAAGCTAGAAGTTGAATATCAATACTAATAAAATTCTTTCTGTTATTTTCAGATCATTTTATTATTACTGCATCCAAAAATAAACTTTGTAGAATAAAATACCTCAAAAATCTAAAATAGAAAATACTGTGTGGATGTATGCATGCTTGTAGGTATTTTTTTTTTTTTTTTTCAATATTTACTCTATCAATGGTATCATATATAATGTTTTTCAAGTTTTAAAATTTAAGTCAGGAAATGATTCCAGTGCACATTATTAAAATAATAAATAACTTACTAATAATAATGATAAATAAGTTACTGCAGTTACTGGCCTGTACGCATCACAAATGTTCTAATGTTCTATTCTCATGTCCGACTGGTGGCCAATGGTAACATGACCAGCCTGCCAGATATCAGGAGAAAAACGCTAGTGAAAAGCTGGAACATGGCTGCAGAGGAAGGGTTGTGGTCCTCTTGCATGGGTTTGGGCTAACAATCCCAACCCACAAAAACTGTGTTGTTTCAAAACCAAATTACATAAGAAATTAGGCAAATACCTGATTTACATATCAAAAGCAGACAAACATTTCAAACCTAGCAACATGGAACATATAAAGTCTACTTATAATATTAGCATTCAAATACCTAAAAACTCGAGCAGAAAAACACCACATGTGTGCAAAGGAAAGAAGCCATTGTACATTAGGGGTGAGCTGGTGTGTGAAGTAGACCACCTAAAACAGAGATGGAAAATCCAGCATCTTTGGTACAGTATTTGACATAAGGAGTGATCAAGGAATTAGTGAGGGAGCTCACCACTGTTAATAAGAAAATCTGTGGCCTGAAAGTGAAAGGGAGGATGTTTAATATCGGCCAACGTGCACTAGCCAAAGACACACACAATGAATATAAAGATATATTGTTGCCTTTCTAGTCATGGCCTTAAATTCATCTCAGGAGACTTCAATGCAAAGATTGTACAGGAGAGGTCTTCGAGTAAACCATCAGAAAGCACAGCTTCCATTATGAAACAAAAAAACAATTGGTGTGCTTTGCCACAACCAAGGTCCTGACCATTACGCAGCATCTGCTTTCCTCATGAATCAAATGCATTATATGACACTGTACTCTAATACTAGAGTGGGTAATGCATAGTTCACATATTGCCGACATGAGAAGCTGCAGGGTGCCAATTACAACAATAATAAGTTTATGGAGAGGAAAAATATAGGCAATGGATACTGATGGAGTAGTTAACTCAGAGAAGTGAAAGAATACAAATATAGCTGGCAGCCAGAAACAGGATGAAAGACTGGTTGAAAATTATCAAAAGAGAATTATAGGACAGACAGAAGGGACACAGTAATACAACAAAAGTGGCAGAGTCTAAAAAAGGACAGTAAAGATGTTAGACAAGGTCGTGTTTGATTTAAAAACCAAGCAGAAAAAGTACAATTGGTTTGATGAAAACTATTTGAGAGTAATAGGGCAACGATGGCTGGACTGAAAATAATCAAGAGAAGAACATGAACAACAGTAGCGAAATCTGTAAGGAAATGAGAGGCTGAAAAAATCTGTTTTGCACTTGGAACAGAGTGTGGAGAAAGAAGACTACTGAGGAAACAAATGACATGGTACAAAGGAAACAAGTGTGACAAATGCAAAAACAGCACAGATCAAACACTTCCATCCAAGAATAAATTTCTGTAACACCAAAGGAGGTGGGCTGTTAGAAGGAAGTTAGGAAATCCTAAACTAATATGGTAGTACTTTGTGGCACTCTTTAAGTTGGAGGGCAGTGATAAAGAAGAGAAATGGGCGAGGATCATTCCTCGATCTTTTAACTAAAATTCAGCCCACAAATAGAATAAATCATATCATGGAGTAGAAAATATTCATACTATCAAACTGCAATCAGTCCAGTTTTATTTTATACAGCACCATTCTACAGCCCAGCATTACCAAGCACACAAAGACAATTTCAAATAATTAGACCAAAATGTTCAAAGCAAGCCAAGGCCGATGTTCACCAAAAAATATAATTATATAAATAAATAAATATTGCAGATGAAACCTTATTTTCTAGTATACCTTGAAGCATTTTTATTGAAGAAAGCAGCAGTCTGTCGCAAGAAAGCGTCAAGTTTTAAGGCGCGTTCCAGATACTGCATATGAAGAGGTCTAGCCAGTTCAGTATAGCCACCATCTTCAGCTTCATCAAGCTCTGAGGCCATAGGAGGCTCCTCTCAAACCCAATCGTGGGCTTTGAATTTCACAGCTGGAAGAAAAAGATGACAAAATAATTACTCTTACAATGTTTGAAAGTTTTTTTTAATCAAAACAAAAATGTTTAAATAAAATTTAAAGATACCTTCTTATCAATATAATATTAGTAACAGTAAATTCCAAATATAAATAAAGTATTCTTTAAACTAAAGAGGGTCTTACTGCTAACTTTGGTCAAAACATAACATTTACTTGAAAGCTTCATGTAATCAGTGAGTACAAATAACTGTGGTTAACTCTGTGTGACACAATACTGGCATAAAAAGAGACAACTCTGCCAATGAGCCGAGAGATGAGGTCTGAGAATACGGCATGCATAAAAATAGTTTAGAAAATGTTTAAAGAATCAAGAATTTTCTAAATGAGCCAAACCTGAAAGTAAAATTATTTCATTTTGGAAAGCAATTGGCAGGGTGGTCTAGTGATACGGTGCTCAAACTAGACTCATATTGGATTCCTGCAAATATTCAGATCAACAAGTTGAAGCATGAGAGCACAAAGCTGAAGTTAAATAACTTGAAACACAGAGCCCAGCAGTTTCCCAGACATAGCAGCATTCTGATAAATGTGTCTGGTTTTCTTATGTGTAAAAAATAACTAACATCACAACAGCTAATAGAGTGATATACAGTACTCGTGTTGCTTGAGGGTCCTAGTCTTAAGACACTCAGGTCATTTTTTTCCATAGGAGTTTGTTAAGTAGTTGTAAAATATTTACAATTTGAATTCATTCTGATTGGCTGTTAACTGAAGGGGATAGCACATGGTGCTCTTAGGAAGCAGGAGAACAGCAGTGAAATTGTGAGGGGACAGTGACAATGTGTACAAGTGCTTCTTCTCAGTTTCTGTTCTATAGTGATAGTGATACGCATGTTTCAAGTGCACCTTGGTGGTCCGAGTATAATGCATCACCTATTTTAATAACCAATCCAAAAATTTCTTTTACACAAACACAGTATTGGGGACATTCTTCACACCTTTTGAAATCTCTCCTTCCTTATAAACAATATTTTGGTAAGGAAAATGACCAGGTATTCTAATATTTGTGAATTAGGAAATACAAATAAATATCTGGAATGGTTAACTAATGTAAGTACGGGGAGAAAAGTACTAAGTAACCAAACAAATCACGAAATCTGACGGAATTTCAATTATTTAAATATGGAAGCAACTGTTTTCATTCATCCATCAATTCATTTTCTAACCCACTGTTCAAAGCAGTGAACATCCTGGGAGCAATAAAGAAAAGGCAATAACCAGTCCATTACAAGGCACACTCACTCACACTCCACTAACACATTCTCTGTTTTAGCTTAGATTAAAAAACTAATAATAATAAAAACAGATGCAATGTGTTGTTAGGTTTTTAGGCAAGGAGGTCCCCTACTGATTAAGGTGCTGGACTAAAATGTATATAATATAAAGTGCAATATAAATAAAATTTATTATTATTTATTATTATTATAGTCCTGATAAAAAAGAAAGAAACACACAGGCTACATTTTAAGATCTACAAAAATTGGGATTAGTGTATATGTTCCCATTTGGAACCTGTTGTCCCACTGTCCCAAACTAGGTGTCTCAGGGATTAGCCATCTGACGTCACACAAATAATCTTGAGCTGCACCATTCTATTTTTAAGCGAATGGCAATGAAGAAGACACAGATGTCAAAGATGTCCAAGGAAAAAAAAAATCTCACAATAATCATCTCATATAATCAACATGTCACTTATCCAGCCCTTACCTTTGAATGATTTTTTGAACTAAAGACCCAGCTCTCCCCCTCATTCACTGGTCAATAGTGCTGTCTTCAATTCAAAAAGTGACTTCCTTCAAGCTGTCTGTTTTGGATGTGCACCGATTATTCCAGAAGTAGCAATTTAACAGCATTTTGGCAAAAGACCATGCGTTTTGGACATTTTGAGAATACTGGCTAACTGACACGTGGGTTTATGCAACATGAGTAATGTGGTATTTTTTTTTTCTCTTTCTTCCATGTACATTTTTCAAATTGTTTGGAATTGCACGGCATTGGTCACTGTTGGCTTGTATTATATCAGAAACTTTTTTTTTCTCCCTTCTACATGAAAACACTAGATTATTTTTTTTTCTCAGTTACCACTACAAAGTACATAGGGCAACTAATATACTGTATAAACAAAAAAACACAATTTCTGGGTATAGTATTCCTTTGTTTAGCTCATTTCTCCACTGATCACTAATTCTTGGTGCCAGGAATGAAGGACAGGCATTCTACCCAGGACAAAGGAAGGATTCATACCCGGCCAGGAGGTCATAATGGGAGGACCAAGCAAACTGGCTTAACAGGAGCTGGTAATTCCCCCACACGACAGATGGCAGTGTTCCTCAGAGCTGAATCCAATTAGGACAACCGCAGGGTGGCATGAGAGCTGGAGTCTGAAAATGCAGCCTTGTCAGGGTCTTTGAGGACAGTTAGAGAGTGCAGCTAGGAGAGGACTGCTCTGGTTTCCAGACAAACCCGAAGTGCTCCACACAACATGGACAGGACACCAGAAGCCGTTCCCAGATCAACTTTAACAGAGAGCCCGCCACCTCACTTAAATGAGTCATTAGGCAGTCGGCAACACTCACTTAGAGGTGGAAGAAGAATTGCGTGTAGTGTATTTTACTGGTGTTCAGATAAAGAAGGTGTTACTTTCATCAAATAAAATCCTTTATTTGAACCTGGAACTGTGTTGAGTATTACTAGGTCTGGGGTTTGGGGCTCAGTGGTGCCTTCATGTGGTTTCAGCATACTGTGAGTCATAATCAAAGTTAAAGGTCTCTCCCAGCATGGTCGTCATCCTTTTCTGTGATGTATTTTTTATTTAACCAAAAGTCTGTTCATTATGACAAGGACTGCGTTTGACATGCAACTCCGTAATACCAATAAAAGTCCAGTTGACTGAATGTATTGTTCTTTTCTATTTGTGTCGTTCATGGTTCTGCTTGCTATTTTAATTGTTTCTAGCTAGCTTACTTTTCAAGCATTAAGTTCTATCTGATAATCTTACCTGAAACTTATATTAGAATGTCCATGCAAATGCACACAGTTGGTGATGGTTTAATATATCTTAATAGGATTTGTTATCTCTCCAAACATGCCTTCTTTGCACCTGGCTTTCTCCAATCCAATAAAACTCATCAAGTGCACATGTGCCTAATTATTTCAGCTCAGTAATTTTCTTGTTTGCTTAATGTTCAAAGTTCCCACCCACTAAAGCTCACCATACAGCTTGTTTAAAACAACTCCCTTCCATTGCAGAATATAATCATACCTGAGCACAGCTCCAGAATTTCCTTTAGGCACACTTAACCTTTACCGTGTTCATAGTTTCTACACCTTCACCCACATTAAATGCATCAATTAAACAGCAGGGAATGGTGACTCTGAGGCTAGGGATTTGCACTGGCAATCGGAAGGTTGCCGGTTCAAATCTCGTGAATGCCAAAAGTGACTCTACTTCTTTAGGCCCTTGACCTGCAATTGCTCCGTCCTGAGTATTAATTAATATTAATACTTAATATTAATTAAGTATTAATCTGCATCCAGCCCTGCATGTAGGCCCTGCAACCTGCAGGGAAAAACCTGGGGGTTGGTGGCAGAATTGGCACTCCAGCCACCATAAAAAACCTCATACTGTTCCACTTCATCTGAAGTAGTGTGGTGCTGAGGTGTCACCCATTGCATGGCTGCACTCGGGTCCTAATCTGGGATCCTGAGTTGGTTTGTCATGTGGTGGGTGCGCAATGCGCTGTATCAGCGTGTGCTCCTAACCTCTCTCTCTTAAACAGTAGAACTTCCCAACTTTATCCAAATTAATTTATTACCAGTATAAAGTGAAATTTACTGTATAAACATGATGCACTCGTCTGAGAAACTACAATAAAGCATTCAAGCTAAAAAAAAAAAAAAATCCTAAAATGACCAGCAATATATTATAAGAGAACTATCAACTTACTGTATAGAAGTTGTTTTATAGTATTTATGTATATGCCTGCATTATTTGCTTATTTATATTATTGGTCCAGGTTATTGCTTATTTTTTTAACTTTACAATATACAAAAAAGTTATCTTTTTGAAATTTGATTGACTTACAATCTTACCTTTTTCTTTGTTACATACTGTATAATATTATTGCCTAATCTTATTTATGTTTTATATATTAACTTCCTTTTTATTCCATCTTGTAAAGCACTTTGAGCTACATTGTTTGTATGAAAATGTGCTATATAAATACATGTTGTTGTTGTTGAAGTGTTGTGTTGTGATATGTTGCATATAAATTGATAAATATTTTGTATGTCATTATATGACATGACATTTTGCTTGACTTCTGATGGCATCCATAACGGCTAAAATGGTATAACACCCTAGTACTATGTCTTTATTTATAAAATTAGCATTTTACTTGTTATAATGTTTAAAGAGCAAGGAAAATGGACAAACCATTTTTTCTCTACACTCAAAGCTGGTTTTTATGGCTGAGTTTGCTGGTGCCCTTTGACGGAGAGGGCTAGATCTATTGCATAATGACTTGCATTTCCTTTCTTGGTTGGTTGTTTGGAGGACACTGAAAAGAAGCAAAAGTATTTGAGATGTGGGGGGCACTGTGTCTGAGCCATACCATTGGCCAAGGAATGTGTGTGTGTTTGTCAGGAGCTACAGAAGGACAATAAAGTGAGAGACTTGAAAAAGCATAGTCTCTCTCTCTCTCTGCCATGTTGCATCCTGACAAACGCAGACCAGAAGATGACCTGAAGAAAGCAGGCTGGCTGGGACTGTGCAGAAGATGAGCTGACCAGGAAGAATCAAAAGAAACTATAAGTTATTGTGCCACCTGAAATTACAAATTTAGCATTATCAGGATGTATGGTCTTGGTTTACAAAGCCAGATTCTATTTGCTTGTATTATAATTCTTTGCATTTATATAGCGCTTTCTCATTACTCAAAGCGCTCAGCAATTGTAGGTTAAGGGCCTTGCTTAAGGGCCCAACAGAGCAGAGTCCCTACTGGCATTTATGGGATTCGAACCAGCAACCTTCCGATTGCCAGCGCAAATCTATAATGCATAGTTAAAAATGTAGTTTCTCCTCCTGCCTGTTCTTTAACTCTGTCTAGTTGACCAAGGTGAAAGATAAAGAAAGAAGGGGAAAGAAGTGCTGAACTGAAGTAGTTTATCTGACCACAGAGTGACTTTTGTTAAGTCTACACAATAAAGAAAATAAAACAGGAAAATAGGGTCAACATATGACGCTACACTACCCAACAAGTAATAACACAGATTGCTTAAATAATTTGCTATTTTAAGAATTTGTTAACACAGATTTGAACCACTTGTCAGATTTCACAGAGCTTGATTTGCTGAACAGAAATAGACATTTGGCACTATAAATTGCCTTCATAAAGAACAAACACATTAAGGAAGCAAGTAATTCACCACAGTACATCATTTTCAGAGATGCGCAATCCAATTCAGGGTTGCAGTGGATAGGGACCCATCACTTGGCCCAAGTCGGAAATAACCCTGAATGGGAGGGCGGCACGGTGGCGCAGTGGGTAGCGCTGCTGCCTCGCAGTTGGGAGACCTGGGTTCGCTTCCCGGGTCCTCCTTGCGTGGAGTTTGCATGTTCTCCCCGTGTCTGCGTGGGTTTCCTCCGGGCGCTCCGGTTTCCTCCCACAGTCCAAAGACATGCTGGTTAGGTGGATTGGCGATTCTAAATTGGCCCTAGTGTGTGCTTGGTGTGTGGGTGTGTTTGTGTGTGTCCTGCGGTGGGTTGGCACCCTGCCCGGGATTGGTTCCTGCCTTGTGCCCTGTGTTGGCTGGGATTGGCTCCAGCAGACCCCCGTGACCCTGTGTTCGGATTCAGCGGGTTGGAAAATGGATGGATGGATGGATGGATGGGATACCAGTCCATCATAAATCCACTCATACATTACACAGAGCCAGTTTACAACTTCCAATTAAAGAAACGCTTACATCTCTGGGATGTGGGAGAAAGACTCGTGTACTTCCATGGACGACGAACAAAACTCCATAAAGACAGCCATCGAGTGCCTTATTTAAACCCAGCACAGTGAATAAGTGAAGCAACGGGGTTATCCTCTGCACTTCTAAGTCATGTAATAAGTTTCATTTGGACTATGTGTGGATTATTAAGTTTTGAAATACTGAGCCATTCTAATGAAATTTTAAAATAGCATCTGTAGTAAGGAACTTGAAAACACGCTACTATTTACTTTGGTAGACCTCATTGGGTTTACATTCATGTATATACTTTGGTAACTTTCCTCAAACACAGAATTAGATTTAAGCTGTGGAAAAAGAAAATAGCAGAATGTTACAAGTAGTAATTTAAACAAGAGGAGGCTTCTCATGCTTTTGGGCACATAAGCCTAAATATGACAAAACTATATTCTTCATCAGTCCAAATGATAACCATCTATAACAACAGTGCACACTAACAGTAGTAAAGTATTTATTAAAAAGGAGACTAAAAACAGCATGACTCATGATATGCTAAGGAACTGATGAAAAACTCACAAATATGAAGCAGATTTTAAACGACTGGAGAGGCTGACAGCTTGTGACAAGAGGACTCTGGCAGATAGTAGCATTTGTAAGCCCATTCTCACTAGCACTCTGATCAAGAATGAGACAAGAATGATCAAGAATGGGACAACACCCCAGTGAAAAGAAGTTTAGTTGCAGCATAGACATAAACCATATTTCTTTATGGACAAATTAAGGCAGAGGAGAGGATGCCTGAATTAAGTTATAAAAAGCATTAATGATTTGCAAGCTGCATAGTGCAAGACAAATGTTTCACTTCCACAGTCAGCTTGACATGTGTTTAGTTTATCACACAGTTTCCTTGATAATGAATCAAACCATTTCTTGGCAAAATGTGTGGTGAAGAAGTAGCAAAACTGCTTTGGCCTTAGCTGACAAAAGGTCTCTATTCAATCCACTGCTCCTTAACTTAAAAATCATGTCATGGACACATTCTGCCACCTACGGGCCTTTTGGAGTCAACACAGTTTGTTTTTCCAACTCAATCACAAACAGACTTGAATGTCCTTGAAGGACCATCTTACATAAACTGAACACCATAAACTCACTGAAATACACAGACTGAGCTCACTTACAAGTGGGAATCTATGTGGCTGTCACTAAAGGATAAGTTGTTTCTTCTCTTCACAATCATAGTATATTACTTTGCCACATAAAACTGAATTCTAAAGTGAAGCGTTGTTGATAAATTTGAAAAAACCTTTTCTGTTCTTGTAGCTTACAATGGGGCTTTAGGGTACACAAGTCTGTAAGTAAATGGAAAGGGCTTAAAACTTACCTAATATGTCCACTTTGAAGCACAAAAAGGTTTCAATTTTAGAAAACATGCCTTTCATGTTTATGAGGCACCCTTGTGATAACGAAAGAAAACTAGAAATAATTATTTTATCACAGATTCTGGTAACTAATTTTCTTGAGGTATGGATAGATTTCCTAAACATTTGGTGTTGACAGCCTCTGATATGAGTAAAGTTATGACAACCCAAAAACCCCTAATGCCAAGCTATAGCTGCTTATAACCCTACTTTTGCTGTTTATGCAGTGGTTGTGTTCTGCCATGGCAGGTAACAACAGACAAATAATATAATAGTGAAATGACGCTGCTGAAGTGGCCCAGTTGTGTGTGTCTTCTCCCTACAATGGACTGGCATCATATATAGAGATTGCTCCTGCCTTGCGTTCAATGTTTGCTAGGATAAGCTCCAGCTGCCCTGCGACCCTGCCCTGGATAAGTGGGTTAGGAAGACGGATGGATCAACAGATGCCTGTTAAGTTCAAGTTACCTGATTACATACTACATGCCTGCTTAATACTCTCTCTCATTGAAACACTTGTATGCATTACCAATCTAGAGGTAGAAGGCAATCTTTGCCACATAAAGAAAAGACCTTCCATATAGTGAAAGAATAACAGCAAGTGTGTGTCTTTTTCAGTTATTATTGACTGGTTGTCAACAGAACAGAAACATCAATTCATAACTGAGCATCAACATTCAAAAACATTCAAAAAAAGGTGCTTTGTGATGGTTTTCCAAGGTTAATCCATACGGAGGAAGTCAAAAGGGGTAATTGGTGAGGTAAAACATACAGCCGGTCTCCAATAAAAATGGCTGAATCTCACAATGATTTTCCTGCTTTTCTTCTTAAAATAACATGGATACATCGTTTTGTAACATACGTGTAATCTCAAGACATGGATCAACACTCAGTAACATCTGGTTGGCCTTCTACTGTATATCCCAAAGACATGAAGATCTTTTTAACCTGTGACTCTAAATTTGCCTGGAGTGAGTAAGAGAGTGTGTGTTTACTCTCAGTATTGGACTAGTTTTCCGGATCACAATTGGTTAGTGCCTTGTATCCAATGTAGATGAGGTAGGAAGCCCCCTGAAGTGAATGCGTAACCTAGGGGCTTGACATGGAAACTGATGCAATCTTGTTTTTAATTAGCCATGTATCGATATGGTGTCATCAATGAGTAATGGTACAGCAATTGGTGAAATTTCTTTTGCTTTCTCAACATGGTATATAGCATGACAAAAAGCACCCAATGCCTGTCAATATATCATTTGTAGCCTGATTAAATATTTATGTAATATTATGCCAGATTTGATTTTCTTCAACTCAACACAAAACTAAAAAAAAATTACTTTACATAATAACAAATGGTATACATATGTAATCCGTTGTAATAAATGTCTTATTTGACAAGGATTCCTTAAATTTATTGCACACCAACTACAGAATAAAACATATCCTGCATATCAGCAGGATGCTGCCAAGAACTGGACGTCCCAGCCTGCGACCATCTGCTGCTGAATAAACACAAGAACAGTGGAGTGGCTCTTCCCTAAGTGCAAATCTAAACATAAGAAACCAATTAGCCTCATTTTGCCTCACAGATAAGTGTTGTATTTTATTTTTTATTTAGTTAGTCTTACACTTTGTGTTGTGTATTATTACATTCATATGCATAGCTTTACATCGAGGATGATCAAAGTCAGTCCAGGGGGGGTACAGTTGCTGCAGGTTCTTGTTCCAACCCAGTTGCTTAATTAGAAAACAATCCTTGCCAATAGCAGGTCTTACTTAATACCATGAATTCTTAGTGATTTAACTCTGCAATGTCAGTTCATTCTTAAACCGTAGATTTTTTTTTCCTTTCTAATGATATCATCCAAATGACTTGAACCCTAAAACGGAAGAGTAATTTCACTTTCACTTTAGTTTCCTTCTAAGTATTTTATTAAACCAAACAGTGCTCAATGAATACACACGGGTGTAAATGGAAACAAGCTAGATGAAGAACTGCTGGTTCCTTTATCATTTGCATCTTCTCTCTCTCTCTCTCTCTCTTTATATATATATATATATATATATATATATATATATATATATATATATATATAAAATCCAATGTCTGTCTGTATGTATGTCTGTCCACTTTTCACAAGACTTAACGGATTTAGATCGGTTTTTTTTCTATAATTTGCTTTAACATTCCAGTTGATTTTGCAACCCCTCTCATCGCACTAAGTATCATAGTTCGCTTGTGGTACCAATTTATTTGCGCAAATCCGAGAGAGACACAGTGGGTCGAGGGGAAGGGGGCGTGGCTCTCTTCACTCACGTGCCAGCCTTGGGGCGTATCTTTCATCCGCTTAGCTAGTGAACAACAGAACTCCTTCTAGAATTTACTTGAACATTCCAGTTGATTTTGCGACTTCTCTCATCGTGGTAAGTATCATAGAAAAACTAAACTGATTATCCACTATGAGATATTGAAAAGTAAAATAACAGAACACAACAACATAGTCTGTCTTGAGAGGCACTGCTATTTCTCTAGAATTATAAATAACAATGCTAGTAATCCAGGAGTCTTATTCTCCACAATTGATTGTCTGCTAAACCCAGGTCACTCAACGCCTCCAAAAAACTTCCAGTGAAACTTGTGAGGCTTCTGCTGTATTTTTTAATCACAAAATTAATGATGTTAGAAATAATATAGTACATGTCCCCAATACTGATCCTCTTAAACCCCAGTACTCCATTTTAAACAAATTAAATTCTTTCACCAGGATAGATTTACCTGATTTATATAAAATAATTTCTCAACTGAGACCCACCACCTGCAGCCTAGACCCAATACCAAAATGTTTTTTGAAAGAAGTATCTAGCACGCTAATTGATAGTATTCTTGACATAGTAAACTTGTCATTAGATATGGAGGTGTTCCCAGACTGTCTTAAGACTGCTGTAGTTAAACTCCTGCTCAAGAAAAATAATTTCGACTCCTCTGCTTTTGAAAATTTTACACCTATTTCTAACCTGCCTTTCTTAAGTAAAATTCTAGAGAAGGCAGTCATTATGCACCTTAATGATCACCTCAATAAACCTGCTATTCTTGATAAGTTTCAGTCGGGTTTTAGAACAAATCACAGTACAAAAACTGCACTTATTAAAGTAGTAAATGACTTGCAGGGAAATACAGACAGAGACCGTTTATCTGTTCTCATCCTCTTAGATCTGAGTGCCACATTTGATACCATTGATCACAATATTATTAGAAATCATCTTAATCAATGGGTGGGCCTCTCTGGTAGTGTCTTAAATTGGTCTGAGTCATACCTGGCAGGTAGAAAATTCTTTGTTAGTTGTGGTAATTATACTTCAAAGACATATGATATTCTATATGGTGTTCCACAAGGCTCTATTCTGGGTCCGCTGCTCTTTTCGATTTACATGCTTCCATTAGGTCAGATTATCTCAGAGCATAATGTGAGCTACCACAGCTATGCTAAAGACACACAACTGTATTTATCAACAGCGCCTGATGACCCGCACTCTCTTGATTCGCTGACACAATGTCTTACTTGTGTTTCTGAATGGAAGAGTAGTAATTTTCTCAAACTAAATAAGGAGAAAACAAAAATTTTAGTCATTGGCAAAAAATTGATATAATGAGGGTATTAGAAATAAACTTGATCCATTAGGATTAAAAGACAAGATGGAGGTAAAGAATTTAGGGGTAATTATTGACTCTAACCTGAATTTTAAATCAGACTACTAGGACAGCATTTTTTCACTTAAGAAAAGCAAGATGCTGAGAAATTAGTTCACGCTTTTGTTTTCAGTCGGCTAGATTACTGTAATGTACTCCTCTCAGGACTATCCAAAAAAGACAGCAGTCGATTGAAACTAGTGCAGAATGCAGCTGCTAGAATCTTAACTAGGAAAAGAAAATCCAAACACATCTCTCCAGTTTTGATGTCACTCCACTGGTTACCCGTGTCATTTAGAATTGAATTTAAAGTACTGCTTATGGTTTACAAAGCATTAAATAATCTCACTCCATCCTATATTTCAGAATGTCTTTCACCTTACACTCCAAATTGTAACTTTAGATCTTCTAATGAGTGTATGCTTATAATTCCAAGGGCTAAACTTAAAAGATGTGGTGAGGCAGCCTTCTATTGTTATGGACCTACAGTGGGTACGGAAAGTATTCAGACCCCCTTCAATTTTTCACTCTTTGTCATATTGCAGCCATCTCCACACATACCGCTTAGAATTAAGGCCAAAAAGTTCTATCTTGGTCTCATCAGACCAGAGAATCTTATTTCTCACCATCTCAGAGTCCTTCAGGTGTCTTTTAGCAAACTCCATGCGGGCTGTCATGTGTCTTGCACTGAGGTACAGTGGTGTGAAAAACTATTTGCCCCCTTCCAGATTTCTTATTCTTTTGCATGTTTGTCACACAAAATGTTTCTGATCATCAAACACATTTAACCATTAGTCAAATATAACACAAGTAAACACAAAATGCAGTTTTTAAATGATGGTTTTTATTATTTAGGGAGAAAAAAAATCCAAACCTACATGGCCCTGTGTGAAAAAGTAATTGCCCCCTTGTTAAAAAATAACCTAACTGTGGTGTATCACACCTCAGTTCAATTTCCGTAGCCACCCCCAGGCCTGATTACTGCCACACCTGTTTCAATCAAGAAATCACTTAAATAGGAGCTGCCTGACACAGAGAAGTAGACCAAAAGCACCTCAAAAGCTAGACATCATGCCAAGATCCAAAGAAATTCAGGAACAAATGAGAACAGAAGTAATTGATATCTATCAGTCTGGTAAAGGTTATAAAGCCATTTCTAAAGCTTTGGGACTCCAGCGAACCACAGTGAGAGCCATTATCCACAAATGGCAAAAACATGGAACAGTGGTGAACCTTCCCAGGAGTGGCCGGCCGACCAAAATTACCCCAAGAGCGCAGAGACGACTCATCCGAGAGGTCACAAAAGACCCCAGGACAACGTCTAAAGAACTGCAGGCCTCACTTGCCTCAATTAAGGTCAGTGTTCACGACTCCACCATAAGAAAGAGACTGGGCAAAAACAGCCTGCATGGCAGATTTCCAAGACGCAAACCACTGTTAAGCAAAAACAACATTAGGGCTCGTCTCAATTTTGCTAAGAAACATCTCAATGATTGCCAAGACTTTTGGGAAAATACCTTGTGGACTGATGAGTCAAAAGTTGAACTTTTTGGAAGGCAAATGTCCTGTTACATCTGGCGTAAAAGGAACACAGCATTTCAGAAAAAGAACATCATACAAACAGTAAAATATGGTGGTGGTAGTGTGATGGTCTGGGGTTGTTTTGCTGCTTCAGGACCTGGAAGGCTTGCTGTGATAGATGGAACCATGAATTCTACTGTCTACCAAAAAATCCTGAAGGAGAATGTCCGGCCATCTGTTCGTCAACTCAAGCTGAAGCGATCTTGGGTGCTGCAACAGGACAATGACCCAAAACACACCAGCAAATCCACCTCTGAATGGCTGAAGAAAAACAAAATGAAAACTTTGGAGTGGCCTAGTCAAAGTCCTGACCTGAATCCAATTGAGATGCTATGGCATGACCTTAAAAAGGCGGTTCATGCTAGAAAACCCTCAAATAAAGCTGAATTACAACAATTTTGCAAAGATGAGTGGGCCAAAATTCCTCCAGAGCGCTGTAAAAGACTCATTGCAAGTTATCGCAAACGCTTGATTGCAGTTATTGCTGCTAAGGGTGGCCCAACCAGTTATTAGGTTCAGGGGGCAATTACTTTTTCACACAGGGCCATGTAGGTTTGGATTTTTTTTTCTCCCTAAATAATAAAAACCACCATTTACAAACTGCATTTTGTGTTTACTTGTGTTATATTTGACTAATGGTTAAATGTGTTTGATGATCAGAAACATTTTGTGTGACAAACATGCTAAAGAATAAGAAATCAGGAAGGGGGCAAATAGTTTTTCACACCACTGTATGTGTGGAGACAACCAGGCACTGCTCATCACTTGTCCAATACAGTCCCCACAGTGAAGCATGGCGGTGGCAGCATCATGCTGTGGGGGTGTTTTTCAGCTGCAGGGACAGGACGACTGGTTGCAATCGAGGGAAAGATGAATGAGGCCAAGTACAGGGATATCCTGGACAAAAACCTTCTCCAGAGTGCTAAGGACCTCAGACTGGGCCGAAGGTTTACCTTCCAACAAGACAATGACCCTAAGCACACAGCTAAAATAACGAAGGAGTGGCTTCACAACAACTCTGTGACTGTTCTTGAATTGCCCAGCCAAAGCCCTGACTTAAACCCAATTGAGCATCTCTGGAGAGACCTAAAAATGGCTGTCCACCAACGTTTACCATCCAACCTGACAGAACTGGAGAGGATCTGCAAGGAGGAATGGCAGAGGATCCCCAAATCCAGGTGTGAAAAACTTGTTGCATCTTTCCCAAGAAGACTCATGGCTGTATTAGCTCAAAAGGGTGCTTCTACTAAATACTGAGCAAAGGGTCTGAATACTTAGGACCATATGATATTTCAGTTTTTCTTTTTTAATAAATCTGCAACAATTTCAAAAATTCTTTTTTTGTCTGTCAATATGGGGTGCTGTGTGTATATTAATGAGGGAAAAAATTAATTTAAATGATTTTAGCAAATGGCTGCAATATGACAAAGAGTGAAAAATTGAAGGGGGTCTGAATACTTTCCGTACCCACTGTAAAATCTGGAATAGCTTACCAATAGAAATTCGCCAGGTTAATACACTAGAGCACTTAAAAAAACTTCTAAAAACACATTATTTTAACACAGCTTTCTCATAGCTTCATTTTAGTTTAATCCTGATACTCTGTATACACATTTAATTATCATTATCATTCATGGTGGCTCCGAAATCTGTACTAACCCCTACTTTCTCTGCTGTTCTTTTTCTGTTTTTCTGTGGTGGCAATCTCCGCCCCCACCACCCAATCAATGCACTGTGACATCCCTACGTTGATGGATTAAATGCCATCATCAAGTTCTTCCATGTGAACCCTGAATACCATGAGGACTGATTAAGGTCATTTATGTGAGGTAGAATGCCTAGAGGGGGCTGGGCAGTCCCATGGCCTCGGAACCCCTGCAGATTTTATTTTTTTCTCCAGCCATCTGGAGTTTTTTTTTTTTGTTTGTTTGTTTTTTCTGTCCTCCCTGGCCATCAGAACTTACTTTTATTCAATGTTAATTAGTATTGCCTAATTTTATTTTTTAAATATTTTTCTTTTTTCTCTTTCTTCATTCTGTAAAGCACTTTGAGCTATACAGTATCATTTGTATGAAAATGTGCTAAATAAATAAATGTTGTTGTTGTTCACTTGCAGGAGCAATATATTTGCACTAATCCGAGATAGATGCTGCAGCCAGAGGGGGAAGCGTGACGTCAGGAGTAGGAAGTCAGCCAGGGCCCTCCTCACTATCCTGTTTCACTTCTATGTGGGCAGAGCTGCGGGGCACGGCTAATTACTAATAAGGAGAAATTAAAAACAGTAAAAGCAGCTGTTTAAGACTAACTAAAATGAAGCAGAAAAATGTCACTTGCGCAATGAATGCTTCATCAACAACAAATGAACTTTCATGAAGCAACTGGGTTGAAACAAAAATCTGCAGCCACTGTGGCCCTCCAGGACAAACAATGGTCACCACTGATTTAAAGGGTCCAAGTCTTAAAAAGCAAATTAATCAAAATGAAGTTAATTAGCAGCAAAAAACTCACTAATTAAGAAAATAGTTAGAATGAATAACTGTAGCCACTGTGACCCTTCAGGACTGGAGTTAGGAGCCTCTGCTTTACATCATGAAACTACAGAGTGAATACAGCTATATCATATTGTGATGTTTTAACTTATAATTGACCCAAGCAATCCCCTCCCAAATAACAGAGCAGACAGAGAGAGAGCAAATAAAAAGTCAGCTGCTGAGTGCCCCCATTTTCCCACAACACCCACATACAGTTTTTCTTCACATTTCACATGCTCCTAGCTCCAGTACAGAACAAATGTACATGGAACTGTGGTAGGTCTGCACAGTCTCATGACTTACTAATGTGTTACATCCCTAAGCTTCAGTTTATTCATAGTGGAAGGCCAAATGCCAGACTGCCTGTAACATACTGAAGACTACCACCTTACAAATCCTGAATACGCTCAGACCATTTATTCTATTAAGCGCATTTGATTAACTATCAGCTAAGTTGTCCAAATATATCTCCTAGGTACTTAGAAGTTGTCAAGATTTCTGCTTTGACTCCATGACTCTTAAATTTAGTCCAGATTCCCACGTCTTTTTTGTGATGAAATGACGTCTGGCTTCCATCTTGCATGCTCTTCTGCTTAATTTCCACTAGTGTCCTGAAGTATGTGACTTTTTATTTAAGTAAAAGAATTCTGCTGGTTAGTTGAGAAGTTTGAAGGCCTCTATACTCTGTTTGAGACTAAAAACATTTTATTTCATTAGCCTGTCAGAGTAGGACATGCCCTTCAGTGCAGAGAACCAGGTAGTTGGTAATTTTTTTTATTTATTGTATGACACCTACTTTTACAGAAGATTATTACTGCCAAGATTAAATGCAATCCAGCATGTTAGCTACATTACAATGTAATGCATGTGCACTTGGTGAGTTTAATTTTGGCACTGTTTTATCGTGTCATAATTAAGAACCAAATAATCTAATGCTTTTCATTACGACATGCCATTTTCATGCAGGTTTAAAATGCAATACAAAAGCATATTGCATTTCAATTCATGTCCATAGATTGTGTGTCATAACTAAAAACAAAGCAAACATATTGCATTTTGCTTAGCGACTGCTTTTTGCTTAGTCCTGACTGATACATCAAGACGTTTAGCAATAGCTGGTACTGGAATCCCCATCTACAGGTATTTACAAACAATATTTAGGAAGAATATCGGTGTTCAGGAGCCATGGTTGATGATCTAGATAATCAGATGCTGAAGCTCTTCAGGACTTTAGCTCTTGAAAGCATTCTAAGGATTTTAACGTAGCACATGGAAATTCTTCTCCTCTTGCTCCTTCTATTACTCTGGCACTTTCCAGAAACCAGTCAAAATGGAAGAGAATGAAATTGTCATTTACATCATCAGCTCCTGCCTGTTGAAAGAGATGGCAGATCCAATTTGTCAATTCCCCATTCACCAGGTGAACATACTCGTTATTGGAATGGCTCTTACATCAACTGCTGATGTTCTTTGCTGCACCTTCTGACACCAATTGGTCGTTTGACTACACTCAGTTTTTATTTTGATATACTTTGTTAATCATCAAGGGGAAATTGTCTTTTCACATGACCTTTGGGCATCAGAGCAAAGGGTCACCCATTTCACACGATTAAGGTATAGCCTTGAATTGAAATAAAATACACTCAGATCATCTGCTAAGCGAAATGCAATATGTTTGCTTTGTTTTTAGTTATATTACGTGACCTGTTGACACAAATTACGGTGTAACATGGTTCAGTATTACATTTGAAACTGACATGAAAATCATGTGAGGTAGTGAAAAGCAGTCGACCATTTGGATAATATGGTTTTAATTATAACACAATAAAATGGTGCCAATATTAAATGCATCATGTGAAATGTTGTTAACACACCGGACTGCATTTAATGTTGCTATAAATAATCTTCCATACACTTTTAGTTGTTAATGTTGAAAAAACTATTTTCAGGGGCAAAGTGGTATAGAATCAGGGGATAAGGAATATATCGGGTAAGCTCATTTTTGCTTTCTATTAACTAAAATGAAGATCTCTATCTTAATACATTAATACATGTTTTCAAGGCACCAGAGAGTGGCGACATGCTGAATGTTGGTCAGACATGCAAGTGAGAATATCGCTGTCCTCTCCACATATTATAATTCTGCAACAAATGGTTTGGCATGCTACATGATAACAACTTTGGAGGATAACTGTAACTGAGATGGGGGTAAGACAAAGAAGGGTAAACAGGAGTCTCACCGGATGCAAAGAAATAACAAATCTCGACCATTCAAATGATAACAAAATATAAGAATAACAGCATAGCAGAGAACCAACACGGTACACAACACTGAGGATTTAACTTGCTAAAACACTTGCCATTGCCTTTTTGACAAACATGATTATATCCTTTGAAGCCGTTTCTCTGTCTTCATAATTGGTACTCTGCTATATGCAGCTGGTCAGTAATATAAACCCACTTTTCCGCATTTAAAAAAGCTGTCATGATACATGTGTTCAAGACACAACTTAATCGGGCTGCCATCAGTTTTTTTTTTTTTTTCCTGCACTACTGCTGCATATTTCTGCACCAAGCGGAACTAGTAACAAATGCTGCTAATAGTAAATGGTTTTAATGATACTGTTAAAGGCATACGGCCATAATAATCACCTCTATTTGAAAAGTCTAATAAAAAAAAAAACAGTGACCCCCATATAAAAATCAGAATAGCTACAGAAGAAAAAGTAATTTAAGGTAAAGTGATAATAAATCTAAGTTTGTGTAAATTAAGCACATGACTTTTGTGATTTCATACATAGAGAAGGAAATAGCTGGATCTGTTTCGTTCAGAAAAGGTCAGACTTCAGATATCCTGGACAATCTCTTTGGATAGAGAGAAGAGATATTAGCTCAAGCTCTGGACAAGTACAGTTCCATGTGGGAAATAATTACTGGGGGTAAACAATACTAAAAAAATTAGAAAGATAATCTAAATAACTGTCACACTCTGAATAGTGTGAACTTAAGGATTCTTTTTGTAAATTATATTAAACCAGCAAAAAAAAACTTCCCATTTTTCAGTCATTTTATTTTGTAATTCAGCTCCTGATTAGACCAATAACATTTACCAGTGTATTCATTTCATTAGTTTATGATTGTATCCATAACATTTAAATGACACACTCATATAGCACAATTATTTAAACCTACTCGAGCATGGGCAGACATATTTAACTTGCCGAAGCCTCACATGCAGTCACTTTTGGGGACAAAAACAGTAGCAATCTGTTTTACAGTTCATCACTTCAGCCTCTAGGGGTCACCTTTGCTTAACTACTGGGTAACAAGCAAAATGCTTCCCATTGTCTGATTATTTACTATTTTTTAGATATTTTGCACCAGCAGGTAAAGTGCTTTTACCAGGGTACATGAGTGGTGATGGCTGAACTTGCTCAAAATATAACACTTTCTGTCCTAGACTGTGGTTCTGTTACAGGCTTTTAAAATGACACTTAAGCTTTTGGGGAATTTAAGACAGTTGTCAGAATATGAATAAATTTAACAGTGGAGTTTTCACAGCATTTTGGAAAAGTATGTTCAAAATGGCATTCATTAGTCATTTGCAAAAAAACTGCAAAAAAGTACTTCTATTATTCAGAAAGATAAATTTGAGCTTTAATAACTAATAACTGTGAAAAAAACAACTTTAACCAGTATTAAAGCAAAAGAAAACCACTATTACAGAACACAAACATATAACATATACAGTATATATTTAACCCTGTAATCACAGTGAACTATAAACCCTTACCAAAGGTATAATGGAAATTTTAAGGAAAATTAAGTTAAGGCCATTTCAGTCGGGGCATATGGAATCTCTATTTATTTTTTAACATAGTCATTCGTTCAACCAGTATCATTAGATGAAGGTGATGTAACTGAAATAAATTAACTTTGCAATGATTCGTTCAATGAAATATGAACAAACATTCAATATCCATCTTTGGAAAAAGTAAGCCCACATTTGGCCCTAATACTTGGTATTGTCCCCTCAAGTCAGCATTTCCTATAACTGTCTAGCAGTCTTAAACACAAACTGAGAGAACATTTTTTCCCCACTCCTCTAAGCAGACTTCTTTCAGCTGTGGGATGTTTGTGAGGTGTCTTGCGTGCACAGCCCGTTTCATATCTCCCCACAGCATCTTGATGGGATTCAGGTCTGGAATTTGACTTGGCTATTCCAAAAGCCTCGATTGTTTTCAGCCATTACTTGGGAAATTTACATGTGTGGTTAGGGTCACTGTCATGCTACAAGGTCCACTTTCAGTTGAGCTTCAGTCTTCTTACAGATGGTCTCATATCACACTTAAACAGCCTTTGGTACAATGAAGAATTCATAGTGGATTCTTTGATGGTAAGCAACTCCAATCCATAATATTTCCACTGCCATTGCAGTTGGTGTCAGGTTCTACCAGTCAAATGCTGTCTTTAGTTTTCCCGAAACATGTCTTCTGGTACTGTGGTCAAATAACTTGTCTCTCCAGGGCACAATGTTCCAGAAGTCAAGGCCTTGTGTAGGTGTTCATGAGCTAATTTTAATCTTACCCTGATGTTCTTTCTGGACAGCAGAGGTGGATGAATTTAATGCAGCATCTTTCTAATGGTACACTCATGAACTTTGACATCAATTATATAAAGAGCTACCTGTAGGTCCTGTGATGTTCTTAGAGACTAGTTTCAATTCTTGGGCTGGACTTGCTGGGGTGGCGTGGACAACTTGGTAGTTGTTTAAAATCTTTTTCCACTTGTATGCAATGGTTAATTTCTAGTTGTTTGAAGGTCTTCTTAAACACCTTCACAGACTCAAAAACATGTATAACCTTCTTCCAGAAGGCCTCAGAGAACTCTTTTGATCTTGGTATGGTCATAACACACATTTCAACAGCAAACAGCAAACAAAACTAAGTGACTCAGGTTTAAAGAAGACAGCATTAGGTAAGGGCCTTTCTTGTGATGTGCCTGATCTGGTGCATCTGATTCTAATTTGAGGTACTTGAGGTAGTGATAACTAACACTGGTGTATTTACTTTGCCCACATGTAAAATCTGCATTTATGTTTATTTAAATTATACAAATGACAACAAAATGTAAATAAGGCATGATGCTTGTTATATCACCTGTATCTAAAGAGACTGTTTAAATGTAGATCAAATCTTGATTTGTTCACACAATGGAATACATTTCATGGAGTGTACTTACTTTTTCAAATGACTGTACACTACCTGAAAGTTTTACATGTCATGTTATGAAAGTTAAAATGCTTTAGACACATTAATGTCACAGACACAATTTGTCCAATAACACCACTAAACAGCAATATGTTTCCCAAAAGCCTAAACAAAAATACTGACAAGTTGGTGTATTAGGAGTAGCGATAAAAGTTTTTGCAGTGGTTGGAGGACAGCTTATAGCAGGGTGACAACAATGATGTGTGATCTTTACAGGTACAGGAGTTGTTATCAGCTAACACATCCATAAGTGAAATAAAGTGAAGTGTTAAATAAATGCGTATGCCTGAATATGTTTATGACCCACATAGCATTCCACATCTTAGATCAACAACGTCAGTGGTGAATAAGAACAGAAATTTGGGCAAACTCTTTTGCTCACTTAAAACTACTTTATTGTAAACACCTCAGTAAACAGCCTTCGTTAATCTTAGTATGCAATAATGAAGGAAGTCAACTTTGTTAACAGCAGGAAAATTAGTAACCCAAGGACACTCTGCACACCTTTTCAGTTAAGGGTTCTCCACCACTAATCTTGGGATGTCTATTTCACACCAGAACTAATTTTCAAAATTCCTGGTGCAAGAATACACCTGATTATGTGACCATATGTATCAGTACATGCTGCTAGACATGGTGGGGCAAGGGCTATTGAAGACCAAGCTCTTCTTTTTCACAAACCCAGAAACAGTCCCTGTAACCTTCTTGCACCACATAATTAAATCATGAGTTGTTTTTTGAAGTATCCAAATGTGCAGCACAATTTTTACTCAATTAAATAAGCTACACTTGACACTGGACGGCACAGTGGTTACTGCTGGTGTCTTATAGGTCAAGAATATTGTGTTTAAAATGCATGCGTCTGTGGACTTTGCATATTACCTCCCAAGGCAGAGTGGGCTTTCTTCTCACATTCCAAAGACATGCAGGTTATGTAGAGACTCCAAACAGGCCTCTGTGTCTATGAGTGTGCCTTTACATAGACTGGCACCCTGTCCAAAGGAGTTTACTGCTGCACACCTAATTCTGCCAAGCTCCAGCCTCCTATGACCCCAGATTTGATCAGGCAGGTTTAAAAGTATCACGTTACTATGTATATTTGCACACACAGACAATGGTTGCCATCAAACCATTATATTAATTATTATTAATGCCATCAAACTCATGATATCCTTGAGTACCACACATGTATTACAGTTTTTCTCGATCACTTTGATGCAAGTCACACATCAGCAGGAACATTATTCTCCTCTCCCTTAATGCAGTTGTGAAATCAGCACTGAATTTCCCCACATATTAGCATTTCTCATTGTGTTTATACATTGTCTCTACACATATTTCACTACTAAAGACGTTTTGTCATTGTGTTGATGTATTGGACTCTGAGAACTCATGAAAGTCGTTTGTACATTTGTTAGTCAGAATTAAAGACCTCTCACTCATCTTGATACTGTCCTGCATTGCATTAGTGCTTTCAATCAAACCACTTTAAACTTTCTTCAGATATGTATGAACGAGCAGGGCCAGTTACACACAGTCAGTGGTGGCAGTAAAACTGCTCTTCAATGGAAAACAAATATAATCTTATGTTCTCAAAACAGGTTTGACTGAAACAAACTGATACACATGTTCTCAATATTGTATCACGGGTGCATGTCATGTCACTGCCATAAATCACACACAAGAATATATGGATGCTCAGGTTTCATCTAGTGCACAGTGTTGAAAATGGAGCAAAAAGCAGCTTTCATGCAGGTGTGCCGCTAATGCTGAACACGGGGTAATTCACAAAGTGGCAGCCATGGGGCCCTGTAACACAGACCGGCTCCTTCACTTCTTGGATGGGCTCTTTCATTCCAGAGAATGAAAAGGGGATTGGGAGGGCCAACATGCCATGTCATGTGGTGATGAATGACAATGTAAGTTCTCAACACTCCTACTGTATAAGGAACGATTTGAAACCCTCCAACATGTGATAATGGTGCTCCTGCCCCTTGAGTCAACATTCCTCAACTCATTTGAGGAATTCTTCTCTGCTTGGAGATGGAAGGTGTATGATCACTAGCACTATAATCAGATGTCAGTACTGGAGGGAATGGATACTGGCTTGTGAGGACATCACACCTGAGGCTTGTTGGGCCTGGGTGCGGCATGCCAAAAAGATTTTTCCCTCTGTGTTTCAGAAGGGAGGACATCAGGTGTGATGTAGACACAATGATGTGGCCTCAGAGTTGAGAGACTGGATGCCCCTTGAGGAATTTCTTATTTTTGATTTACACAGGTATACATATATACATACTGTATACGAGGTGAGACACAAAAATAACCGAACTGGGCTTGGGGCTTTCCTAGAAAACCATCTGGAGGTCGGTCAGACGTGAATCATAGAACTACATCCCCTCCTACATGCAAGTCTCAAACCGCCGACTGGCTAGGTATATTCTGTGAATATTCCAGTCAGTATTTGCACAACAATCGCTACACAAGTTGCCGCTACAATGTTGTGTGAAAAAAAATTGAACAGTGAATCAACATCAAATTTCTTGTGAAAATGAACAAAACAGCCACAGAAAATTATGAAATGATAAAAACAGTGTACGGTGATAATAGTTTCTCTCGCGCACAAGTTTTTGAGTGGCACAAATGTTTCAAGGAAGGACAAGAAAATGTGAAAGACATTCAATGCCCAGGTCGAGAGGGGTGTGGGTGCTTCAACAAGATAATGCTCGCGCGCACAATGCTTTTTCCGTAAAGCAGTTTTTGACTGACAAAAGCACTCCTGTCCTTGATCATCCTCCCTATTTGCCCGATTTAGCTCCCTGTGATTTTTACTTGTTCCCAAAAATCAAAAGTGACCTGAAGGGAACACATTTTTCTTCAATGGATGAAGTGAAGACAGAAACGGCAAGCCTGTTGAAGAGCCTCAAGCAAGAAGACTTCCAGCGCTGTTTCAATGAATGGAAAATGCGTATGGAGTGGTGTAGAGATCGGGAGGGCGAGTATATAGAAGATGACAATGTTTAGAATGCTGTAATTCAGTAATAAATATTTTTTTTTTACCAATCCAGTTATTTTTTTGTCTCACCTCGTATGTAGTGTGAATTTTCTGTACTATAATTCAAGCTATTTTCTAAATTTGATTACATGTATAGTTGATGCATAGTTTCATGCAAGGCTGTGGAGTTGGTAAATAAATCCTTCGACTCCGACTCCTTAGTTTCCGGTACTTCTGACTCTGACTCCCCGACCTCTCTGTATTTAATATGCTAATGCATTTTCCATTTAACCACAGAAACTACTGGCTAGGAAGTTGACTCTTTACCGTATTGGTCAGTTTAAACAAAAGACAAGTACCCTTGAACACACACCAGGCCATAGCACACACCTCAACCTACATCATTACACTTGTTTACACTCAGATTAACTTGTTAAACACATTATATCGGAAATAAAATG
This sequence comes from Erpetoichthys calabaricus, assembly GCF_900747795.2. Lineage (NCBI taxonomy): Eukaryota > Metazoa > Chordata > Cladistia > Polypteriformes > Polypteridae > Erpetoichthys > Erpetoichthys calabaricus. The sequence goes on from NC_041409.2 coordinate 82,036,872, forward strand.
AAAACACTTTTTTTAATGTACCATAATCCAGATTACAATATGTGAATGTCAGGTTGTATAATAGCTCAGGTGAACTTCACACTTGTAGTAACACAACTATGCACTGGGCTTTATTCTTACATCACACAGAAGCACTTAATTATGACCATTGTTTGTGAATGGGACATTTGAACTTGCTGTATTTTTTTTTTCATTACAATTTAAATTTATTAGGAGTCGGAGTCTATACATTTTTGCCGACTCCAAACACAACTCCAGGTACTCAAAATTGTCTCCGACTCTGACTCCACAGCCCTGGTTCCATGTTTATCACTTTGCTTTTCTCAGTTACAGTAATTAAATTATGCAAATAAACAAATCATTCACATTTAATTTTTGTGTCTGAACATTTTTTTACAGTACTCTTATTCAGTAAGGCTTTGATTAAAATATCACATTATTTAGTGTCCAAGTCTTAAAGCACTGGAGAAAGGGTTTTATTCATTGGCAACAATGTTGAAGTAACTGACTGACTTTACATGTTGAGACACATGTGAACAAGGGTTTGATTCTTTTAGTCACTTTTTGCAAAGGTTAGTGTTATAAGAAAGGAACTGCATTAAGACTTGTGAGAATGACGTTTCTGATGTGTGAACTGCATGTAAGCGATGGAGAAAAACTGTAATACTATGTGTGACACCTGAAGGATCTGATCGAGGTTAATCACAAGACATGTAAAATCATCTTGGTCCTTGGACAAAGCATTTCAACAGAACTTACGATATAACCTTAGAAAAGTGTGTGTGGGACTGAGTTTTGCTTCAAAAAATATCTTTCACTGCTTAAACATAAAACATTAATGTAGGCCTATTTGCTTTGTTATTTAAACTGGGCACAGCAAAAAAAAAAAAACAAAAAAAAAAACACAGTGTTGAGGTACTCTTCTTACATTTAAATATTAGAAAATGTAGACTAAACCATGCTGTATTTCCAGATTGTTTGCTCACTTGTTTGTGGTGGAGATGAGAAACAGCACAAAAATGTTACAAGAGTAGAAAGGTAGATTTACAGCTGATGAAAATGCAGAGATAAGTGATTTTTTTTTTCCTGAAGCCCAGGTTAGAATTTTGTTTACACTCATGTTGCACATAAAGCCTGGGACTTGTGTAAAAAGAACACCTACATTAATACAGCTAATCAAAAAAAGCCCTGTTTTTGTGCCTGATGTAAACTTTGCATTTCCGCTCCTGAAGCCTTTTCAGCAGAGTTCGTACCCTACACTGTGGTTAAATTTGCCAGTTTAAAATGTCACCAGCTGTTTCAAGTGTGCATTTGGCACAATAAAACTGTAAAAGGAAGAACTAATAAATAAGCTGTTTATCCTCCTGGGCAAGAAATAGCACACAGGACAATTGTATACTTATCAGGATTGAAATTAGTTTTTAAAGGAATGTAACTGTTAAATCGTTTCATGTAATTTCAAAACCTGTTACGTTGAAGCTTCAAATCATGAGAGGATACAACCAATGGAGATTGTAACTGAAGGCACTTTTGGATAGGGTTCCAGTTCACTGCTGGGCACACACAACTCATACAGGGCCAGTTCAGCATCAGTCTTTATCCTACAGTGACAAGGCCAGGATTTAAACCTAGTCCTAAGGATCTGAGACACAACAATACCAACCACTGTGCCACCATAACACCCTCCATGGAGTATAATCATCTTCTAACTGATAGCTTGAATACAGGCACTGATTGTTACAGAACAAGCAGTCTTTTATCATGCCTTTGCCATTTCTGCTCTTTTGTGCCAAGGGACAAAAAGAATTGAGGAAGGAAGAATAATCTCACAGTAGTAAAATAACTCTGAAGAAAGAAATGACACATGGGTTGATGGGCTGCACAGTGGCACGGTAGTTAGCACAGGTGTCCCAAAGATCCAACCCCCTGGCCTTAAATCCCAAGTGTGGTCAATTTCACTGTGGAGTCTGTAGGTTTTCTCCTAGTTCTGCACGGGTTTTTTTCTCTGAGTTCTAAAGAACTTCTCCTCAAGCACACCTTCAAAGATTTGCATGTTAAGGTAATTGGAAACTCAAAAAATGGCCCAGCATTTGAATGGACCCTGCCATGGAAAGTGCCAGTGTGAATGTGCCCAGGGTTGCATCCTGTCTTGCGTCTGCTTCCAGAATAGGCTCCTGACCAATCATATCATGTCCAGTCAAGTTGGTCAGCATGTGATGGTACAGCGCATTGCCTCAACAACCACATGACGACACAGATCAGGATCCCAGTTGGCAGCCCACTCAGGCAAACATGCAGTCCAGTCCTACAGAAACAAACACCTATTTGCCACAGCCAGGTGTTACATGGGTGCCCCCTTGTACTGGTCTGGCCACTCAAATCTTCAGCAATGAGGATCCTGCGAACAGGATCACCCTCGGGGAATCGAGCCATATGGCTGTAGTGCCATAACTGACGCTTCCTCACAATGCAGGTAAATGTGCTTCATTCAGGACTCTGTGAGCAAGCACTCATTCGATACAAACCAGCAGTACCAAGGATTCTCCAAACAGACCCAGTGCTGAATGAGTCCAGTCTTTGTCTCAGGTAACTGGATAGTGTTCATGTCTTGCAAACATGTAGCAAAAAAGGAAGCACCAGGACTCTAAAGACTTGGACCTTCGCCCTTTTGCAGAGATATCGGTAGCGTCACACAACCCTTTCCAGCGACTTCATGACCCCCATGCTCTCCCAGTCCGTCTACTGACTTCATAGGAAAAGTCACCAGAGACATGAATGTCACTGCTGAGGTACGTAAACCTCCTGATGAGGTTGACACTCTCTTCGCAGACAGATACACTGCTGATGGCTGTACCCAAGTACAGCCAGAGGTCATTAAAAGTCTGATCTTGGTTTTTATCCAGGATACTCGCAAGCCCAGACACTCAGACTCCTCACTCAGTCTCTCAAAAGCCCACATCAGAGCCTCCATTGACTCTGCGAAGATCACAGCATCGTCGGCAAAGTCAAGATCAGTGAATCTCTCTTCATCAACAGATGCACCACAGCTGCTGGACCTCACGACCCTGCCCAACACCCAGTCCATGCAAGAATTGAATAGAGTAGGAGGAAGAACACTCCCTAGTTGATTATGGGGTTCATCCTGATCAATACAACCCTTAATTTAATTAAGCAGTTGTAAGAATGCTATTGTATGTTCTGCTCATATATAAGAAAGTAAGCACTGTTTTGCATTTGAAAACTAGCACTTGTTACTCAGTTTTTATATGTGGACTTTACTACAAAAAATGTTCAAAATAGCATCAACTGTCAAAGACTTTACAGAAAAAGGCCCAAACTCAATGTTGTCATTAATACATACCATATAATTAAGTAAAACTGCAAATAAATTTTAATTCTTCTGTTTCATCTACAAGGGTAACTAGAACTGAGTGCACTAAAAGGTACAGATCATCAGAAATAAACTAAGTTTAACATTTAGTATTCTGGCGCATGACAATGCCTCTCGTAGATGTAAAAAAAAAAATGTTGCAGTTTAGTAGTCACTTCCAAAAAAATATGGTCCATCATTTCATTTTTAGGTAAAAACATTATCTGTATATGTTTTTTGACTTCTCCAGTGCTTTTAACACAATCAGACCATCACTGCTGGGGAAGAAGCTCATGGAAATGCAGGTGGATGACCCATTGGTAGCGTGGATTACGGACTATCTAACCAATCGACCACAGCATGTCGGGCTGAAGAGCTGCTGCTCTGATAGCATCCTGAGCAGCACGGGGGCGCCGCAGGGAACTGTCCTATCACCTTTCCTCTTCACCCTCTACACGTCTGACTTCAGGTACAGGTCTCAGTCATGTCACCTGCAGAAATTCACTGATGACTCTGTCATTGTGGCCTGTATCAGGGATGGACAGGAGGATGAATACAGGAGTGTGGTGGACAGCTTTGTGGAGTGGCGTGAGCTGAACCATTTACAGTTAAATATCACAAAGACAAAGGAACTGGTTGTGGACTTTAGGAAGTAGGCTCCTCTTCCCACCCCTGTCACCATCAGAGGAACAGATGTTGAGGTGGTTGAGGACTACAGGTACCTGGGGGTACACATTGACAGTAAACTGGACTGGTCCAAGAACACCAACACGGTTTTCAAGAAAGGGTAGAGCCGGCTTTACCTACTGAGGAGGCTCAGGTCTTTCAATGTCTGTAGGAAAATGCTGACTATGTTCTATCACTCTGTGGTAGAGAGTGTGGTGTTTTTTGCAGCTGTGTGCTGGGGCAGTGGGGTGAAGACAGCTGATGCCAACAGGCTGAACAAGCTGATTAAAAAGGCTGGTTCTGTCCTGGGTGTCAGACTGGAGAACCTGGTGGAGGTGTCTGAGAGGAGAATGCTGAAAAAGCTTCTCGGTATCATGGACAACCCCTCTCACCCCATGCACGCCTCCTTGATGGGTCATCAGAGCACACACAGCAAAAGACTCATTGCCTCCAAATGCAGAACCGAACGCCACAGGAAATCCTTTCTACCTGTGGCAATAAGACTGTATAACTCTTCCTCATTCTGTAGGTGATCTTTTTCAGAATTTTTGTCGTTAGGTCTCATTCGGTTTTTTTTTTTAATTTACTCATCTGTATGTTACTGAATGTTTTGTTTCATCCCATCATCACATGCTGCTATCTCATTTATTCAAGACACAAACACTAAGTCACTTTTCATAACCACTTGCACTAATAATCTGTTGTTTTATTATATCTGTTATAATTTTAGTTATAGTTGTTTGTTGCTTTGCACAAATTAGTTATACAGTTATAATACAAACTATTAGTTATAGCTATTTGTTACTTTGTTTAGAGTTGTTATTATGTTTGCACTATTACTACTGTTCTTTTTAAACTCTTTACTACCTTATCCTTATTCCTCTTGTTGCACTGAGCATGTATATGACAAAAGAATTTCCCTCGGGATAAATAAAGTTCTTATCTTATATAGTAGAAGAATATTGAATAAAACGTGCTCTGATGAGTTTCTTAGCCACAATTCAAAGTGTTATATTTGGTAAATTTTAAATGCTACTTTTGACCAGACGGACCACTTGTTGTCTAGGATCAAGAGCAATGCAGAAAGGAGTGAAGAGCTAGATATTTTTTAATGCCCCAACCTGGACGTCTTCCTAACATTGAAATTCCACATTATACCAGAGGTTTCTAAGAGAAAATGTTACAACAGTCTCTCTAATAGCTATAGCTGAACCAAACTAAATTATCCCAATATCTCATTCAAAAGAGAACCTGTGTATATACTTAAAGGATTGGGTGGAAAATAAAAGCAACCACTAAATGAGATGCCAGTCTATCACAGGATCTTCTCACAGAAGGCAAAATGTGACTGACCAAATATCCTAACAAAAGGAAAATAAAACATTTGTGGTGTAGAAGAAAACCAGATTGCTAGGCAAGTTAAGAAGAGAATGAGCAAGTGCCTTGACAAGGATTTAAACCCAAAACTCTGCAACATTGTCACTTTGCTATCCATGTTAAAATGTCTTTTATGTACTCGTTAATGGGTTACATTGACCTACTAATGTGACCAAAAATCAAGCAATTACAGTGATGTGCTCAGACAAATTACAAAACATATCCTATATGCTGTGTGTTAGCTCATTTTTCTTAGAGTTAGCAGTAAAGGACAAGAAATATATTCATGCAAATACTTTTAGTTCCACAAAAAATGTCCTTTGTATCTTTAAGACACAGACAACACACAAATGCAGCTTAACAGATCTGTTATGAGGAGGTTCTGTACTTTGATTACCAGACATATGTTACATTTGTTTTTCTATGAATGTAACCTGTAGTGTATATGACATACATACAGTGTCCTAAATACGTATTAGGAAAAAGAAGACAATTTTGTATTATTTCTTGTACAATTAAGTAATACCATTTTAACATGAAAAGATAAATTGATGGCATTGGTACAGAATGCAAAAATGTATGCTTTACTGTTGTGTGCTCCATCTTTAAAAGCACTCTGACAAATGGCTGACAGGAAATTCCTATTACTTCAGCTACTAACCTTAAAAAAAAGGATAAGTGTGTGTCTTTGTCTGTTTGATTGGCGTATCTCCGTAATTCCAACAGATGGCGCATCACAAACTGGTTTAGTAATAAAATGCATTGCATTTTTCATTCCAACAGATGGCACATCACAAACATTAACAATACTTTTACAAATTCCATACATAATAGGGGATAAAAGAGCCAAATGTGTTGCTAGAAGCATTGCCAACATTAACGTTGAGGTCTACATTGATCACTTGGGTAGTAGAAATAGTGTGCACATAAATGGGCTATGAATCTGTAGTAATAGATTTAGCATTTTTTCCATCCTTGTCTCATCTGCTTTTGGAGGCAGTGGACCTAAACCAACATAATGTCTAGAGAGATATCGGTGAAAGAAAAGTAAGATAATCTAGATAGATAGATAGATAGATAGATAGATAGATAGATAGATAGATAGATAGATAGATAGATAGATAGATAGATAGATAGATAGATAGATAGATAGATAGATAGATAGATAGATAGATAGATAGATAGATAGATACTTTATTAATCCCAATGGGAAATTCACAATGGCTGAGAGAGAAAAAATAGAGCTGTAAAAATTACATTAGGCATAACAATATCAACAGTTTGGAATATGTTGAAAATTAAAGAAAAAAAAAGCATGCTTAGCAATCAGTAACAAGCAGTCATGACAAAAAGAGAAACACGAATGGATTAGTATTGTGAAGTACAGTCTGGAGACATGTCACTGAAATCACCAACACCGTCCACACTGCAGGTTGAAGAACTGTCAGGCTGCTGTTCACACTGCACTATTTACAAAGGACACTTCCAACAAAACCAAAGGAAAAAGCAGAAAGCCTTGGATGTTCAAATCAAAGTAATGACTGGCCAAGAATTAAGTCTGTGTGTCACTTACTAAGGCTGCAGAAATGACACTGCAAAACATCTCAGGTGTATACGTATATAAAGACAAATAGAATGGTGATGTGAAGCTTTAGGCATTTATTATGAACAACAGATTTACAACCAAAAACATTCACACTTACATAACTTTAAACGATTTCACTCATAATTTATCCCATTACTTCTACACATCATCCTGCTTTATCACCTCACATCTGAACAACTGGATTACACAAACACAAATACAAATAAGTTTTATTGGGCAGCACAGGGATCAGGTTTGGTGTTTCAAAGTTCCAAGAAGCTGTAGTGTGAATCTATACCTGGTCACTAGATGTCAATATTCTCTCCGTATAGGTGGAGTTTCCTCCTGCATCCCTAACTTGTGTATGTCAGGTTAAACGGCTACTCTAAACTCAGCCAACATGGACAAGTGTTTGATATGTCAGTGAGTGGACCCTAAGTTACAGACTGGATTCCTACTTGAAACTGTGGACATTTGCTTACAGTCTGAATTTCTGTAATGGATGAACACATTTCCAAAAGGTTTTAGTTTAATCAGCACAGTAATGTGCAGGTCCAGAAGAATGGAAATTCGATTTTGCTCCAACTTAGAATGTATATATGTGGAGTTCTCCTATTCACCCCTTTAAAAGACATGCATGTAAGGTTAGTTGACCATTTCAAACGTACTAACGTTTAGAGAGTATGACACCTCCCAGTCAAGGTCTCAGTCATGCCTTGTACCTGATGGGCCAAGAAAGATTTCAGTCCCCTATTATCCTGCATTAACAGACCTTGAAAATGTATGAAATAAGGCTGGATGGATGTTCCTTTACTTCTGGAAGGCATTGCACTTTCATTAATTCATCACAAATACCTCAGTAAGGCTTGCACTATTTTATTCACAGAAGCATTTTTAATTTACAAAAATAAAAATGAGAATTATTATAAGTCAAGATCAACATAAAGAAAGATCTAAAATCTCAAAGAATGGATTGTACTGGTTGAAGTAAAGACCATTGTTTCCAATCATCAGTTTTGCCTTTCTTGAACTTTTTTACCCATACAATCTTTGCATGTTCAAGTACAGTATCTACAATATCTATACAGTACAGCAAACGGCAAACTTTACTATAATATGATGGAATTAGATTCCACTTCCATTATGCAACATCATGGATGCTTCTAAATATTTATCTTGAAAGCATGAGAAACTGAGCATGAATTTAACTGAACTGAATATGCCCACATTACACTGAAATGTAACTACTAAAAGAAACAATTATATTCCTACAAATATAAAACATAACTGCAGATTTTGGCAACTTATTTGTTGATCACGCAAATAAAAAATACAAAAATAAAATCATGATTTTGAGTTACGGGTAAACAAATCATACACGGTGACTATATCTTGATCACAATGGATTTATTAATTTTACATGCCTATTACATTTTCTATATTCAAAATCAAACTTTAAGACATTTATCTGAACACAGTGATGATGAACTGTATTGTTTTGTTATTAGCAATGAATAGATGTTTTTACCTGAAAACTCTTATTTTCTGATATAACAGCAGAAAACCTTCAATAAAGTTACAAACAACCTCAAACTAATTACCCACACTTTAAAAAAAAGATTTAATTATTAGCTTTGTTTAAGCTCTCTGCACTTTTAAAACATTTAAAATGTACATCACTAGAAGTATAAAATTTTCTGTATATTACTTGTGAAACTATTGACCTTAATAAATGGACAAGTGTCTGTGTGTGTTTGTCTGGTTATCTGCTATATGCATTATTTGGGTATGGGATTCTATTCTGTGGTGTGTTGGGCTGGTAACCTCACTTCAAGAGGGGCCCACCAAATTAACATGCTAATTAAAAAGGCAGGTCCACTCTGGAAGCCCTGCAGGTAGTGGAGGACAGAGTTAAAGCAAAACTGAGCACCGTTATGAGCACTTCTGCACATCCGCTCTCTGACACTAACAATGACTTTCAGCCATTGAATTATTCAGCAAGAGTGTGTCATTAAATGTTATGAGGGCTCCTTTATACCAACAGCAATATGCCTGTTTAGTGCCTCACCATGACTGCCATGTCAGTTTTCTTTCTTTTTAAATTTTCTTCCATAACTCTTTCTGGTATGTGTTCAGACTATAGTGTGTGTATGTATAGTTATTTATTTATATTAAGAGTGTTTGTAACAAGCCAAGTTTCCCCCTGTGGGACAAATAAACTTCTATCTAAAATAAACTTCTATCTAATCTCTATTGTAAAAGCACTGCTAATGTTTCTGTTAGAATGAAAAATGTCATGCATTACTACATACATTACAAAATACTTTCAAATAGATGGTGCACCGAAAATGCAGAAGTCTACGTTGATTACTTAGATATCAACCCATTTTGGATGCATAGCACAGTTAGTATGCAATAATTTAGTTACACCAGCACTCAATCACAACACTAAGAAGCTAATCATCACTTATCAACTATCAAATTATGTAAAGGCATCCCTAATCTTAAATAGCGTCCATAACAAACGTTTAAGCTGTGCTCACATGTACCTAACAGTTAGGATGCAGAATCCACAATGTAGAGACCACAGGCCTTTACGGAACTATGCTTTGCTCAGATTCCTTGAATGCGTGTAGGTCAACCAAAAGAAAAATTAAAGCAAACACATTTTCAGAAAACTACTGGATTTGACCTTTTATGACAACAGTATTCATACAAAATATAAAGAAATTAAATCAAATAAATATGATAGATTACTTGTTTATTACATACTATATTACCTGCATACTACAAACTTTATTTAAATCTTTCTAAGAAAAGGAAATATCTAAAAACATAAAATATCATTACATTAAAAAATGAATCAGGAAACAGAGAAAGGCCAGCTTAAAAATTATTGTTGTCGATAATGCAGAATAAGGACTACTCAAAACCATATTTTATTAATAAGTTATAAAATATAATTAAAACACGCAAGTGTATTTCTCACATCCCCATGGGTTATACTGGTTTAATAATTAAAACTAGGAAATCTACAGCATTTACATTTTGCATAAAACTTTTAAGATGTATGCTGGAGTTTAGCATATGAAGAATATCATACTGTACTGTGTATAATTGTGTGATAAATAAAATTTGATTTGTTGTATTTATTAATCTTGGTGGCCATAAAGACCACAGATCACAAGATTATATCATCACATGCACGTCACAGAAAACAAATCAGCTTTTTCATTTCTTAAATGTATCTGACCACAACTTTCTAAACTTAAAATATTCTTTTTAATTACTTTTCATTAAGGTCAAACGCTACAGGACTATTAAATAAATACTAAAAAGTTTAATCTGATGTATGCTCCGGCTAGCCTGATTATTGTCAGAAGATCGACTCCAAATTGAAAGTTAAGACAGGCAACTATAATTAATGCAGAACAATTTATGAACTTTCATTAACAATAGATATGCGTCGATATCTATGTACGAGATAGATAGATAGATAGATAGATAGATAGATAGATAGATAGATAGATAGATAGATAGATAGATAAAATATCAAATTTTGAAACTGCGTCTTCCATCAGAGACATACTGTCATGGAAATAATGGCTAAAATGTAGGATCCAAGGCCATCTCACAGCGCACATTTAAAAATAACATCTAGAGCCTTCAAATAATTTAAACGTGTCTTTGAAATCAGAGAACTGAGACAAAAATATGTAGAGGAACAAGAATATGGAAGAAAAAATGTACACATAACATTGGCATACTTCTAAGTATCACACCCTAGTCTCTATACCTGACAGGCAGCAGTGCCAACTGAAATTATATTCCAACCATACACATCTCAGCATAAATGTTATATTTTGACAATATTTTTAAATGACTGTTGCAGTTTTCCAAAGTAACTTCCAACTCTTATCACATCATTTAAGTGTCTATGTCAATAAACAGTAAAGCACAAATTTGCCAGTTGAACACCCCAATCTAATTCACAACATGACCCTAAATAAGTCATGTAACCTGCCAGTACTTCGTGTATAAATATGAAGAGATGTAGCATAATGAGGAAAAATAAAATAATTAGATGTAAACTAATAACAATTACTTGAATGAACTTAAAAGTAACTTGACAAAGTTACAATAATAAATAATGAACAGGAGTTAGATTGCATTGGTTTCTGTAATCCTGCCTCAGAGCCCCAGGAGAATCATTGTCAGCACCTGCCAAGTTTGAACCTTCTCCCCATGTCTGCAGGGGATGTGCTGCCAAAAACATGTGCATTAGCTGATGGACAACTACAAATTGGTGTAAGCCCCAATGGCAGTGGGTCATATGTGTCATACATATATGGGACATTACTTATTTGTCTGTTGCCTTTATCCAAGGCTACTTTTTTTTTGGTTTTCCAATTGGAGCACAGGAAGATTAGGTAACTTGCTCATTGCCAGATTGTGACAGTTGTGGAATTTGAACCCACAACATCAGGTCTAGAGGTCTGAAGTCTTAACCACTGCTCCAGGGGATAGCATGTGGGCTCCCCATAACCCTGCTCTGGACAGTGGACATACATTAAGAGAAGAATGACTTTGCATTGTACTTCTGAACACACATGTAAAGAAACACTTTATTTTTGCGGTTTGTACTTATGTTAATGGTATAATCGGATTACGTTTTTAGAATTTCTGAAACACTACACTTTTAATTAGTCTTGGCTGCGGCTGTCAAACATGTGCTAATATTCACCTGACCACCACCAGGGACAACTGCACCTTTAACTTATATCGGTTGTCAAAGACTAGTGCACCGTTTCGCTGCTTGATCACATTTCCACTCACTAAGAACAGGCAGAGCAGTTTTTAAAACAGTGTTAATTAAAACAGCAATTTTGCAAACGGCGAATTCCCAGAACGGCGTGGATGAACCCAAGTCATCGTTACTTCAGAAATACGATATGGACAAATATACATCATTGGTGCGTAATCAGACTCAAGTTTTTTTTGTTTTTTCTCATTAAATAAAATAAGAAAAAGAAACGAGTTATCCTAACATACTGCAGAACGCTCAAGGTACGCCTGACTGCAACCAAGCGTGATCTGTCACGATTTCCTGTAAACCCGCAACTCTCACCAAGTGATACTCAAGCGGCACGTTACTAAATAATTCGTACCGGAATTATTCGATCATTTTCTTCTTTTTAATTTAAATATGCCGCTTTTCAGTCACATCGTATTATCTGTAAGGAAAAAAGGAAAGATGACCTGCGTGACTAGTGAACAGAAGCTGGTGACTATTGTTCGCAACGTTTTACCAATTTAACATTGGAAGCCGGTATGAGTTGCCCCAATATACTCCTAACATACGCGGATTCTTAGCACGACCTGCACGTAGAAGGGCAGTTCGCGAAGGCCTCCACGATTACATAGGCCACGATGTTAAACTTAGGCCCAGATTAGAGACTTTACTTGTAGCCGGTTATAAGTCAGCCAATAAAAGGTAATATTAAAAACGGGTCTGTCACTTTAAGACCTCCACCATTATTATTAAATGCGAATGATACCTCCGACTGAAGATTATTCAGGACTCCTCGTTTCAGAGTTTCCCCTTTTCTCTATTTAAAGGCCGTAGATCCTAACTTGATTTCTTCCCCTTGCCTCCTCCCGAACGCCCGGACTCTCTCCTTCGACTTTCCTGTCCCTACATTTACAATCTCTCTACCCTCCCGGCCATCTTCCCCCACCATCCTCCTACTTAAACACACGCTCACCTCGAACCCCCGGGTCCCGTCTCTCTCTGTTTCTCCAAAACTGCCGGCTCACGACACTCCGTCTCCAAGATGGCGGTGCTCGGCAACAAGCGAGTGTGTGAGCGCTGGGCCGGCAGCGGCGGAGAGGCGGCCACCTTCAGTTACTGAGAGAGCAGGGACCCGGCGCCATGGCGAGGAGAGAGCAGAAAGCAGGACGTCTAATCAACTTCGGAGAAGATCGTATCGAAGAAATTTCAACTTATTGCGCCCCAACATAAATATTTCTCAGTATGAAGTATGTATAAATAACATAACATGAAAATAATTTAAAGATGAGGTAAACTTTTAAAATAAGCGTGTTCTTCAAGTTACTACGATCGTTGACTTCTACACTCTATTGGAAAAGCCTGAAATTGACGGAGATTGCCGAACTGCTGGTGACGTAGCAGTCCTGACTAAATGTCATTCGTTCTACGAGAGTTCTCGCGTCTGTTGGGTTTAAACCAAGTGCTATTAGCGGATACTTGCATTGTGGGTAATAGCGAGAGCGCGTGCGAGTGGGCGGGTCTGTGAAGATGTTAAACCACGCATGGTAACGTTTGAAGAAATGAATGTTAAGAGTGTAAAGCTTATTTAGTACGTACGTTTTCATCAAAATCATAATAGGAAATGTTCTGTTGGATGGCAACAGAACTACAATTCACATTTTCAGTTTTGCTTTCAAAGTATAGTAGTTTGGCCGGTGTACGTGTGTAAACATTGGCAGGTAGTGATTTTTAAAAGCTTGTCAGTAAATCTTGAAAGGCGTTAAAATACCACATTTTTAATCTAAATGCATTTATCATCTAAAGACAACAGGAATATATTTGAATCCCAGGCATTTCTCGTTCCAGTCCCGTGTTATTTCTTATTTGTAACTAAACCAAAATTAAGTCATATGTTGCTAGTGTATCTGAAAAAATGTTTCGCTGAATGAAGTTGATGCATTTTCCAGTGAGCTGCCGAGTAAGTGCGTCAGGTATTGAACGATGGTGGCATCAAAAGTGCAGGATTTGTGCATTTGTATCCCAGTTTTAGAGGTTTTCGCGTATATTACGAAAGCCCATGTGTCTCTGTATCTCTCAGTCCTCATGAAACAACTCGGCCCGGCTGGGATCGATTTTGTCTAAACGTGGCTCTCTTGATGGGACTATTCATTTTTCGTTCAGATATGTGGACCACATTGCGCTAAACGAAGTTTTAAAATTTCAAAGGTTCCCATTGAACACAACTCGCGAATTTATGAACTCGTATATGTTTAAAAAAACGTTCTGTGCGACTCCACTTTACTGTGTCAATTTTACCTTGTGTGCGATTACAAAAACTTGTATATTTTATATATTCTCTTCTCTTACTCATCTGACAGCCGCTCGGATTTCCAGTACAACTTTGGTCAAAACTCGAGAAGGTCTGCGCATAATTAAGCTGCATGCACAGAAACACACACGGACGAAATCGCCTATCTGAAAATAAATTGAAAAAGAAATACATTTTGTAAGCGCCGCTCCATAAGTATAGAATGTAATAACCGCATTTACGTTACAGTATAAACCTCTCGGTTGCATTATCTGTACATCATTATGTAATATGTCACATCACTATGTAGCTAAAAGATCTTTGAAGTAATTTAATCATGCATGAAGATGCAGCACCCCTAAGTGATATAAACATAGCATGAGGTTAGGAAGGGAACTGCACTCTATGTACGGACAGAAGAACAGAGGTGTGGGGAGGTATATCAAGAACAATTTTAAAAGTGCATGAAGGGCTACGAGCCGGTGAAGTGAAGAATTTAGATTCCCTTGTACTTTATGCGCATGTGTAAAGTTTTCAAAAGTATCCGCGCACGTCCGACCTTGATAGCGCATTCACAGCATAGAACAGGGGTATTCATCTCTAGTCCTGGAGGTTTTGTTACTTTAAATATATTTTTTAATCAAAACTCATTAATTTCCTCCTAAAGCAGTGATTTTAGGCTTCGTTTTAATTAACTCGCCTATTACGATTCAGAACCATTGATTGTCCATTTTAGTTTTAAACAGTTGCATGTAGGTTTTAATTTGTAGCCTGTTTCCTTAACCAGCCTTCAGTTAATAATGAGGTGCAAATTACAAAGAAATCACCAGCTCTCCAGATAACGTGCTTCCATCTAAAATTTTGTACATGCATCATGAAGTATCTGTGTTAATACAATGTTTTGAAATAAGTGAGAGAAAAGGAAAGGATCAATCTGTTCCGGACCACGAAACATTTGGATAATGTTGTCAGAATTTGCCAAATCTACAATGTGATAAAGATTTGTCTTGGAAGAATGAAAGCACCAACAAGTCATACAATAAAATACCAAGTTTTATAATCTGCTAAGCCAGGCTTCTAATTACAAAACTGGCATGAATGAAACCCCCAAGACCAGAGTTGGGCACTCCTGGCATGGAAAAAAAAAGAAATTCTTTTCACTGCTTTGCAAATATTAAGGACAGAGCAGAGCTACAGCTTGTGCCATGCTAAACAGTTGTG
Source organism: Erpetoichthys calabaricus (assembly GCF_900747795.2). Taxonomy (NCBI): domain Eukaryota; kingdom Metazoa; phylum Chordata; class Cladistia; order Polypteriformes; family Polypteridae; genus Erpetoichthys; species Erpetoichthys calabaricus. Next base: position 82,052,170 of record NC_041409.2, read on the forward strand.
TACCAGTAAAACATATCACAGAGTGGCGGTTATGGTCTGAACAGACACTTTTCCTTCTGTGTATTTTGACACAGATAATATGAGCTTTACAATAAGTGTCTGCACTGCTGTCCCACTCACAGAGAATTCATGGGAATTTTGTATTCTGTGACTATTGAGCTAGTAGGATGCACAGAACTTTCACATTCCCATATATGAACCAATGGTGCTTATAGTAGTTAACTTTCTCAAATAGATTTTCAAAGCTTTAAACTTAGATTTTAAAATTAGAAAATAATACATTAAAATTATCATTAAATGATATTTAATTATAGTGTGAAAATGATAAAAAAAAACTAATTGACAGCTAAAGTGTTTTGTGAAAAAAATGTTACATGATGGAGAAAAATGTTATAGAAAAATGTAAGAAGTATTTTAGTGTATACCTGTGTTATCCATTTATTCATATTTCATACTGATATACAGTGATGGTAAGAGCAAAGTTTAGAGTGACAAGGAACTGCCTTAGATCCAAAGCAGACCACCTCATCTATTAAACATGGTACTGGGGGTATTACAACTTGTATATGTGTGGTTGCCACAGGTCTTGGCACACTTCTCTTCATTTAAGATGAAACTGCTGACAGCAGTGGCACAATGAATTCTGAGGTACAGTCATATGAAAAAGTTTGGGAACCCCTCTCAGCCTGCATAATAATTTCCTCTACTTTCAACAGAAAAGATAACAGTGGTATGTCTTTCATTTTTTAGGAACATCTGAGTACTGGGGTATTTTCCGAACAAAGATTTTTAGTGAAGCAGTATTTAGTTGTATGAAATTAAATCAAATGTGAAAAACTAGCTGTGCAAAAATTTGGGTCCCCTTGTCATTTTGCTGATTTGAATGCATGTCACTGCTCAATGCTGATTACTTGCAACACCAAATTGGTCGGATTAGCTGGTTAAGCCTTGACCTTCATAGACAGGTGTGTCCAGTCATGAGATATAAAGGTATTTAAGGTGGTCAATTGCAAGTTGTGCTTCCCTTTGACTCTCCTCTGAAGAGTGACAGCATGGGATCTTCAAAGCAACTCTCAAAAGATCTGAAAACACATATTGTTGAGTCTCCTGGTTTAGGGGAAGGCTACAAAAAGCCATCTCAGAGGTTTAAACTGTCAGTTTCAACTGTAAGGAATGTCATCAGGAAATGGAAGGCCACAGGCACAGTTGCTGTTAAACCCAGCAGGTCTGGCAGGCCAAGAAAAATACAGGAGCGGCATATGCGCAGGATTGTGAGATTGTGGTTACAGACAACCCACAGATCACCTCCAAAGACCTGCAAGGACATCTGGCTGCAGATGGTGTATCTGTACATCGTTCTACAATTCAGCACAATTTGCACAAAGAACATCTGTATGGCAGGGTGATGAGAAAGAAGCCCTTTCTGCACTCGCGCCACAAACGGAGTCGCTTGTTGTATGCAAATGCTCATTTAGACAAGTCAGATTCATTTTGGAACAAAGTGCTTTGGACTGATGAGACAAAAATTGAGTTATTTGGTCATAACAAAAAGTGCTTTGCATGGCGGAAGAAGAACACCGCATTCCAAGAAAAACACCTGCTACCTACTGATAAATTTGGTGGAGGTTCCATCATGCTGTGGGGCTGTGTGGCTAGTTCAGGGACTGGGGCCCTTGTTAAAGTCGAGGGTCAGATGAATTCAACCCAATATCAACAAATTCTTCAGGATAATGTTCAAGCATCAGTCACAAAGTTGACATTACGCAGGGTTTGGATATTCCAACAAGACAATGACCCAAAACACAGTTTGAAATCTACAAAGGCATTCATGCAGAGGGAGAAGTACAATGTTCTGGAATGGCCGTCACAGTCCCCTGACTTGAATATCATCGAAAATCTATTGGATGATTGGAAGCAGGCTGTCCATGCTTGGCAGCTATCAAATTTAACTGAACCGGAGAGATGTTGTATAGAAGAATGGTCAAAAATACCCCCATCCAGAATCCAGACCTTCATCAAAGGCTATAGGAGGCTTCTAGAGGCTGTTATATTTGCAAAAGGTTGCTCAACTAAGTACTGATGTAATATCTCTGTTGGGGTGCCCAAATTTATGCACCTGTCTAATTTGTTTACGATGCATATTGCGTATTTTCTGTTAATCCAATAAACTTAATGTCACTGCTGAAATACTACTGTTTCCATAAGGCATGTCATATATTAAAAGGAAGTTCAGCCAATGATAAACAAAAATCCAAAGAAGTAAGAGGAGTTCCCAGACTTTTTCATATGACTATATAATTAAACATCTGGTCCCAAACATTAAGGTGCCCTGAAATGGGGGGGGGGGGGGGGGGGTGGGCATGTACAAAATGTGTTGTCAGTTCTTCATGGTGTGACCAAAATGTATGCAAGTACCCTTAAGTTACAGTCTGCGATGTGCACTTTAATTATGTCTGAATTGTTTGATTTCTAATTTTAAACTGTGGTGCAGAGGGCTAAATCAAGGAAAATGTGTCTTTGTTCCAGACGTTGTGGAGGACATTGTAATCTGAACAGGGACTGCAAAGCTCAGGAACACCAGCCTGGAGACAAGGTGGCAGTCCTCTACAAGGAACATGCATGTCCTTTCACTTTTGTCCCATCAGGATGGCGTGTCTTTGAACAGTAGTAATCAAATCTCTCACACATATAAAGTGTACCATGTCTCATTTCTCTTATTTCTGAGATAATATGTATGTGCCCCTACTACTAGGCTTATAGTTTATTGAAATCATCCTGATGGACTACTTTTGAATTGTAGTTTTTCACTAAAACACAGTTAATGGTGAAAATGATCAAATAAAGGGAACAGAAAGTATAAATTTAAATATTAAAAAGATGTTAAGCAAGCAAGTGTATCATGGTGCACTGGGCAGATACCATTCATGGACATTCTTCAGAGAGAATACATTACAGGCAATCTAGGTTTTCACTGAGGTCTAAAGTGCACATCTCAGAGATGTGGGAAGAACTCTGAGAAAAGCCATCCCTGTGGTCTAGGGAGAAAATTAAGTTTACATTTTACAGTTTGTAGATTGGTTGTTTTATTGTGTGTGTGGTCAAATACACATCCTTTTTAGAAAGTAGAGGTTAGGAGCAGGCGCTGATACAGCACATTGCCAAACCCACCATATAACAAACCAACTCAGGATCCCAGATTAGGACCCGAGTGCAGCCATGCAATGGGTGACACCTCAGCACCGCACTAGTTCAGATGGAGTGGAACAGTGTGAGGTTTTTTATGGTGGCTGGAGTGCCAATTCTCCCACCAACCCCCAGGTTTTTCCCAACAGGTTTGGAGGGCCTACATGCAGGGCTTGATACAGATTAACGTCATACCCAGGAAAGTAAATATGAACAAAATTGAACATCTGACACAGGGCCATTTTAACTACAACATAGACACCTGGGCAAAGTAGTGCACTGGGGGACACAGGGCAATTGTAACTGCAACATAGACCCCTGGACAAAGTAGTGCACTGGGGCCCTTGTTTCGAAAGTAAAACAGAAACATAGATAGGCATCAGAAACATAATGGACCCTTATGCTCCTGGGGCCCCCGGCCAGTGCCCATATGTTAGAACGGCCCTGTGGCAGGTTAGTTATAAAAAAGTTTTGGTGGTAAGAGGAAGGACTTGCAAGCAGTCATAACCTTGATTAAGAGGGGGATATTTTGTAAATGTATAGATAATGCTCACGTTGAATATACGGCTAAGTAACAAGGTTTGCAGGTTAGCTTCTACCAGAGAGACTTCTGGTGAATTTAATGCTGATAAACATTGCCATTTTGCCACTAATTGAGATTATTTTGTATCCACAGGTTTCACCTTGTCAGAAGAAACAACTTAGCGTGACACAGATATTATTGCGACATACATTTTTGCAGCAGTTGTTGTTTGCCTGTCTATGGAAAAGTCATCTCTGCTAAAGGAGCACTGGAATCATCAGGTAGAGGGGTCCTTTCATCAGATTGGCCGGCTCAGCACCGACTCAGCTGTGCTTTGGGTAATAGGGAGGTGGCAGCTTGTTGGCCGAGGTCTCCAGGACTCTGAACAAATTGGAATCCTCATATGTGATAGTTCTGAATTGAGTGAGTGATATCATCTATTCTTGCATTTTGCTTTGTAGTTTGTACTGTTGTATTGTATTCCTGAGGTGGCCATGATAGACTGGCCATCTAGGTCTGTGAAGAGGATTAGTTGTGTTCTGTTTTGTGTGTTGTATTTACCCCATTTTTTGACACCCATTGTACACCCAATCTGCCAGGAAGGGGTCTCTCTCTGAATCGTCCTTCCTAAAATTTCTTCGATTTTTTTCCCTACAAATTTTTTTTTCTTGGGGAGTTTTTTTCTTCTCTTCTCAGAGGGTTTCAATGCTTGGGAGTCTGTCAAAAAAACAGAGCCTGTTAAAGCCCATTGTGTGATTTTGGGATATACAAGAAATAAACTGTTGTTGTTGTTAATTTCATTGTGTATAAAACATTACTCTTTTTTTTATTTTAATTTGATATACTTTGTTTATTCCCAAGTGGAAACTGTCTTTTTGCATGACCTTTGGCATTTTTTATTTAACAATGACGAAATTGAATTTGGGTCTTGAATTGTAGTTCTAATAGTACTAAATAATCAAATAATCTGTTTATTTGTATACTATTTAGAATATATATTTACTTTTTCATTAATTTATAAATTTAACTATTCAACCGGCTTGCTGCCAAGCAGCCTCACACTCCAAAGTACTGCTTTTGATCATGTTTAGAAGTTTTAAAGTATTTGCATTCTTTTTGTTTTTTAATAACATTTGAAAATATCAACAGATGTTTTAGTCTAAAGTATAAATACATCATCAGTTAAGCAAACAATGTTCTATTTACTATTCAGTAAAACATATGGGGGTTTCTTTGGATGATACAGTGATATAATGCGCAGGTGGAGTTTTACAAATTCAAGTTAAGTGCCAAAGTGGGTACGTAATATAACCGTTTTAATTTATTTTGAATATTACAACACTTCAACATTCCTTGTTACAGTTCATTGTGGGCTAAGAGGAAGCAAAAAGAGAAAAACAGGATAGCAGATAAACCCCCGGTGCCATGTGACTTCCAGAGTGTTAGACTAAGAGTTGGCTACTGTTGCACTTTCTGTAGTTTATTTTTTTCCAGCACTGCCACTTATGCCTTGTTTTTACAAGTTTCTACCCCAACCACCACTGCCTGCAATGAAAGGAGTTGCATTTAAAAGGCCTTTAAAAGTGCTAGGTCACAAGTTCTAGTATTCTTCGCATTAGTCATGTTTTAGAATGTTTGAATACAACACCTCGCATGTTGGTAGCTGATAAAGTTGATAAGTTAAATTGTCAGTCCGTACAGTATATCCACACCATTTCAGTCCTATTAATGAGACTCCTTTTGTTTATGATGTTTACATCCTGACTGAAGACCCTCCTCTCTTGTAATTGATAGGAGATTTATTTATTTATGGGTTTTAGCAGCACTTGTTATTTGTTGAGACTGTACTCAGGTGAGGTCAGGATGGGGAGCATGCACTGGTACAGTGCGTTGCCGCACCCACCACATGACAAAACAGCTTGGGATCCTGGTTGGTAACCCTACCCAGCCAGATACGCAGTGCAGTGAATCCCTACCACCCCTGGGAAATGACCCTTTTTCTGTCACAACTATGAATTATGTGGGCATCTCCTTGGCCTGGTCCAGCCACGTGGGTCCCCAACAATGAGGATCTTACGAGCTAGATCACCCTCAGGGAAACGCACCACATGGCCGTAGTGCCGTAACTGATGCTCCCTCACAATGCAGGTAATGTGCCTCATTCGGGACTCCATGAGTGACTGCTCATTCGTCAAAAGTCAAACTAGCGGAACCCAAGGATTCTCCAAAGAGCCAAAGTACTGTTGTTATTAATATGTATACAATATAAAGTTAATGCTGCCTGTGGAAGCGTTACCCAAAATTCTCAATTACTCCCACATTTCTACTTTGTCTCTTTTTCCTTGTACTGTTCATTGCAGTTTTATTTTATCACCGTGCACTCATTAATCAAACTCTTAGGACCACTATACTAGTGCTGGATGGGGCCTTATTAGGCTGTCAAATCAGCCTCAGTACTTTGTGGCATGGATTGCACAAGATGTTGGAAACATTCCTTTGAGATTCTACTCCATGATGACATGATTGCTTCTTGCAATTTCTGTAGAATTGTCAGCTGCACATTCATGCTGCATCTCAAATCTCCTGCTCTACCACCTATTGGATTCAGATTCAGTGACTGGGAAGGCCTCTGAGAACACCAAACTTATTGATATGTGCCTTGAACCATTTTGAGATAACCTCTGCTTTGTGACATGGTGTATTATCAAGCTGGAAGTGGCTATTAGAAGATGAATAAATTGTGGTCATGAAGGGATGCACATAGCCAGCAACAAAACTCAAATAGGCCGTGGCATTCAAGTGATGATCAATTGGTATTGACAGGCCTAAAATGTGCCAAGAAAATATTCTTCACACTATTATACCACCACCAGCAGCCTGGACTATTGACATAAGGCAGGTTGGGTGCATGGGTGCAGGCTGTTGGCACCAAATTCTGACCACCATCTGTGTGCCTCTGTAGAAATTGAGATTCATCAGACCAGGCTATGTTTTTCCAGTCTTTGACTGTCCAGTTTTGGCGAGTCTGTGCCCACTGCAGCCTGAGCTTTCTGTTCTTGGCTGACAGGATTGGAACCCAGCGTGGCCTTCTGCTGTTGTAGCCTTCAAGGTTCAACATGTTGTGTATTCTGAGATGCTTTTCTGCTCACCACAGTTGCACAGAGTGGCTATCTGAGTTACTGTGGCCTTTCTGTCAACTCAAACCAGTCTGGCCATTCTCCTCTGACCTCTCTCATCAACAAGGTGTTTCCATCCGCATTACTGCAGCTCATTAGATGTTTCTGTATTTTTTTTTCACCATTCTGAATAATCTCTCTAGACTTTTGTGTGTGAAAATCCCAGGAGATCTGCAGTTACAAAAATACTCAAACCAGCCTGTGTGAGGTTTATTACTGGGTTATTCAAATCATTCTGCTACTGTTCTACAGTTAATTCAAAACACAACAGCAAGGATCACACCAAGAACTGAAAAGTATATAAATATGACTGCAGTTCTTAAGTCAATAAATTGTCCTTTATTTCGGGTTTGAAAAGAGGTGCAGTCCTGGCAGAACCATGCAGCTGAATGTTTTTGTTTCTGCCAGTTCCACAATCAGAAAATCAGTCTCATTGTTTAATTAGTTGGCCTTTTTTTCCTACTGTTCATTCAGGAAAAGCAATACTGTGAGATTTACATTTATATATATTTTTTGCCATACTTTTACATTCTTAAACCTTATTTATTTACCTATAAAGTCTCCCTTTCCCTGTGGGAGTTGCACCCTCAATTGTATACTTCTTCATTCAGCTGCTCCCGTTAGGGTTGGCACAGCGGATCATCTTCCACATCTTTCGGTCCTCTGCATCTTGTTCTGTTACACCCATCACCTGCATGTCCTCTCTCACCACATCCATGAAATAATGAAAATTAACAATGAGGACAGTACCCAACTGTGCAAATGACAATGAATGCTAAAAAGTGACAGCTACTTCAGTGTCACAGCCACTAGCACACTAATGAACTGTAGGAGGAATGAAAATCAGAATGGTAATGATCAGGATAGATAGATAGATTTACATCGTGACAACGCAACATACAACTGCCCGTGAGTGAATATCGTTTCTTTCTCTCTAATAAATAAACTGACTTTTTCAAATGTTTGTCACTGTGATTTCTTAATTGTCATAGCAAAAGCTATTCTAATGGGAAACTGTAAACATTTTAATACTAATAGCATATCAAGATCTCCGTTGGTGTCTAATGTTATCCACAGAAGATGTACTACTTTACCTTTCTTGTCGCCTTCCTATATGCTGTTTCCGCATAGTCTATTGATACGCATTTAACCAATTTGCCATGTAATCGATTGACAATTTTTGCGTTAATCTGTTTGACTGCAATGTTTCTCTGTGCTAGGATTGCCCTTGTACTCATTTCTTCTGTTGATAACCCTTCGGGATGAAATTCTTCAATAAGATTTGGACATAAGTCTTCTTTTATTGGGAACTTAAAGTGAGGAAAACATAAAAATTTATAAGAGCTGAGAGCGTAGGAACTGTCTAACAAAAGCATTCACACGAATGAGAGGTGAGAGGACCGTGGGAGTGGTTGAAAAATGGTTGAGAGGAGGGCGGGCCTTGAAAAAAATCTCTTGGCAATAGTCTCGTCTCAAGATATATAATAGAGAGACATATGCAAAGAAGAGGAAGGTGTACTCTGTAGTGGTGGTGGTGGTGAGGTACACAAGACGTCCTAAAAGCTGCTTCCCATTCTGACATACAGTATAATGAATCTCACCTTGCATTGCAAGGAGACTTGAAAAGAAGTGTGAAGAGTTGTATAGTACAGATGATGACACATGGCCAGTAAAGTACAAACATTAGACTGGAAGTGACCGAAATGAGAATGATTAGGCTGGTGTGTGCAGACTTTCAATGATGTTGAAAAAAGACGAAGACATTGCAGTGGAAGGGAATTAACTTATTAAGACGTAACTTATTTCAGGCAGGATTAGATTTACACCAGGAAATGGGGTAAAGTAACGATTAATGGAGGACCTCTGTAATTGGGACAGAGTGTTGCCTTTTAGGCTAAGGATCTGCGCTGGTATCTAGAAGGTTGCCTGTTGAAATCCCGTCATTGCCAGAAGGGATCCTACTCCATTGGGCTGTTGACCTAAAAAGTGCTTCCAAGGTGCTGTACAATAGCTGACCCTGCACTCTGACTCCCCGAAGGTCATGCAAAAAGACAATTTCCCCTCCAGGAATAGTGAAGTATATCAAATAACAATTTTAGTCCTGTCTGAATCACTCATGTTAGTAGCTTTTTTATGGACTGTGTGTTCGCATCTCAGTAAAGATTGAAGAATCCATTACCCTCTATAAAAAATAAAATCTGTAAATAATTAGTAATAATTATGGCAGGTAAAACTAGTACAGTGCAAGTCTAAAAATTCCATCATTTGAGTGATTCAGACTAAAATTCCAGCAGTCCTTTGGTAATAATTACTTTACCTCACCTCCTTGTGTACAACTAACCCCATGCAAACATAGCTGACACTGGTTTGTGTACAGTAGGTGGAACAAAAGGCATGTTAGGACTGTAAAGGTCAAATATGGATGGAAATGATGGCAGATACATGACAAGAACAGACCTCAAAATATATGAAAGCCCAAGGCTTTGGAAAGTAGGAAGAGGAACTTTGGGAAGGAAACGTGAATCAAAATAATGGCGATTAACTCAGTTGTTGTTACCATACCATACCATTTTCTAGGCCTGGTTAATCCTGAGCTGGGTCACAGTGGGCTGGAGCCTAGCCCAGCAAGCATAGGGCACAAGGCAGGAACAACCCCCTGGACAGGGCACCAGTCCATCACAGACTGAACACACACTAGGGCCAAAGTAGCTTCTCCAGTCCACTGAACCTGCATGTCTTTGGACTATGGGAGGAAACTCTTGCACAATCCGGGGGAACATGGAAATTCCGCGCAGGAAGGACCCACAACACGTGATGCGAGGCAGCAGTACTACCAATGCCCCACCCAGCAGCCCCTAGTTGTTGTTCTGTACTGTATATTAAAGCAGGGATAAAAATGGCTTCATGGTCAAAAAACAAAAAAAAAAAAAAAGGACAAGAAAATGGAAAAAGAAAATTTTGATACTTGAAATATTTAAACAAATCATAATGCAAACTCCACACAACATGTACCCCAAGCAAGAAGCTGCCCTAAACTCAAGTACTAGGCTAGATCTAAGTTCATTACCTCAAAATATCAGAAGAAATGTTCATTTTTATAGTCATCCTCTTAAAACAGACCACCAAGTTTGTTTGGAATACTTTAAACATATGAAATACATTATATACAGTATATCTATAATACTAAACGACAGTTAATTTATGCACGGCGGACGCACCGAAGCGCATGCGCACTGTGGCGTGGCACCCCAGAGTCAAACGCAGCGGCTTCCCAGAGTCAGTAGGTGGCGCCCAAACAACACAACGTGTAAACTACACTTGCTCTACTCCACTGTGCCAGGAGGCTCCCACAACGCGCTTCACACACACCAGAAGCAAAGACATCACGGCTCCACAATGAAAGAGCTCAACTAACGGAAATACAAAACGAGCCCGTATGGATAAACACAATGAATAAGCGCGCCCACAACGCGCTTTTGACACAGCACAGGCAAAGGAGGCACGTATCCAAATGGAGGGAGCTCAACGATTAGTAATACAAACATGAGCCCGTATGGCTAAAAACAATGAACGAAGGCGCCCACACAAAGAAACCGCTTTAGTTCAAATAGGGTTATTGAATTAAATGGAAACTTTACCATGCCTACGACCTGTGAACTAAACCTGAGGTAAAGCGTGCACGCCAGGTTGTACAGCCGCCCGGACGCGACCACCCACACCACCGCATATACGACGACACAGCCATAAAATAACAAAAACGAGACTGCATGAAGAAAAACAATAACAGAAGCGCGTTGAAATGAACTATCCCAGGACGCACCCACCCTCCATGATATTTCATCATGCAGCGGCTTCCCACCGAGGCGCATACGTACTGCGCCGTGGCGCACGCCCCAGAGTCAAACACAGCAGCTTCCCAGAGTCAGTAGGTGGCGCCCAAACAACACAACCTGTGAGCTACACTTGCTCTAATCCACTGTGCCAGTAATATAGATCATATAATGGTCACAGACTCAGTGGCTGGCACACGAACACAACCTGTAAACTAAACTTGCTGTGCTCCACTCTGCCAGCAGTCGGTGTCAGCAAAGGCAACGGAATCGCATCTCCACAAAACGAAACCGCTTTAGTACAGATATGCTAATTTAATTAAATGACATTTCTCCAGACGCACCCACCCTCCATGATATGTCACCCATCCAAATATCGGACGGAACAGAAACTGATTGGATTTACGATTCTCTAGAGAATCGCGGGCTTACTTGTGTGTATATATATAAATATATATTATATATATATATATATATATATATATATATATATATATATATATATATTTATTGTAGAAGGTCAGCCCGGATATAGACTCAAAATGTCCAAAATAACACACATTTTATTCTTACAAATGTCCCGCACACAACACAGTGCTCCAATCGACACAATACTCCGTGTTCTTTCTTCAGCCACCTCCACTCCTCACTCGCAACCTCGTCCTCCTCCACCCTACTCTGGCTTCTGAATGGAGTAAGGTGGCCTCCTTTATAGTGCACCCGGAAGTACTCCAAGGGTCTCTTGATTAACCTCTGGCAGCACTTCCAGGTGTAGCGGGAGTGCTGCATATGAACCCCGCTCCTCTTCTGGCAGCACTTCCGGGTGTGGCGGAAGTGCTGCATCCCCAGACTCTGGAGCTGTCCAGGTGCCCCCTGGTGATGGCCATGGACCCCCCAGCGAGTTGAGCTTCAGAGCTCCAAATCCGTGGCCCCAATGTAAACCCAGGAGGTAGCCCTCTCGTGTCCTGGGGGAGGTACTCCTGCTAGTACACCCATTCCCCCCCGTCTTCTCTTATAAAAGGCATCCCATCCAAGCAGGATCCCCGGCCGTCCATCACAATATTATATTTATATATTATACGCAAAAGGTAGTAAGTAAAATTATTTATAAGCTACCCTTTAAGTAAATTCACATTGCAGCATACACTATAAAATGACAGATCAAAACCTGGGTCACAAGAAGATATTCATAATTTTTCACGTACATTTATATAGTGCTTTTCTCACTACTCAAAGCGCTTGCTACACTGGAAGGACCCAGGACACGAACCCGTTCTCCTTATCGCGAAAAATCTGCGCTACTAGAAAGAAAAAAAAGGCAAAATACAGTTGCACTATTATTACTAGAAGAAGGGGCAACTGACAGACTCGATTCTTACTTACATGAGATAAACTGTAAGAAATTAAAAGTGACACACTGCTTTAAGTTATTTGTGGAAAATGGCTTCTTGTTAATTATTTAAGGTCTGTTCAATGCAGAAAATGAGTTACACCAGTAATGCAATTCCAGAAAATAACATATTACAAAAATCATAATTAAAACAGAACAATTTGCAGTTCTGTTCGTTTTTATTATGAAATATTTACATGACATAATATATACAGCAGATCTAGTAAGTCTTGGTTACATCTCGACTGTTAGTCCAGAAGGCAGCAGGAAAAGCGAAACTCGAGCTCTTGTGCAAAAGTCAGCAATCCAGAGATCTGGGGAAATTAGCAGGGCTCCTGAGCAGCCAGTGACCTCCCTCCCTGACACACTGTGTGTAGACTACCGTAGACAATTACCGGTAAACTCAATCGTTGATGGATGTGTGGACAAAACTTAATAAAATACAATACAAATACAAAAGGAGACCCTGCAGTTTCCCAAGCAGACATCTAGTGTACAGTAGATTCTCAGAAATTTCAAATACTGGAGTACCGTATGTATGAACAAAGCTACTAAATGACTGTGTAAAGCGAGCAAAGTGTCACAGTGTCACTATTTGCAATGCACAGGCATTTATGCGAGACTTGGAGAATGATGATGGAGTAGCACTGTGTCATTTTAGATTAGTATCTTTTTGAAAAATCTCTGGAAATTGGATGGGTTTTGACACTGGGAGTGTGTCTTGCCTTAAACGGAGGAAAGGCAGAACGTAGGAGCCAATGTCAAGGAGTAGGAAATTAAAAGCCAAACATTTTGGCCAAATGAGCTGTACGATTCAAAGCTAGGAGATCAAAACAAACCAAAAGGCATCATTTCCAAACTGATCAGTTTCCTTCACCCAACCTATCTTGATAAACTGAAATAATTAAATGAGGCTGGAAAACACAAAGTGACTAATAGAAACATTACATGGTCACATTGTAAACCGCCACCATCCTCTCCTCTGTTCATTATCTAATATGTATCATATTAAAAATGGAATAAATAACAACGTAGTGTAACTGCTTAACCATGTGTCCCAAAACAAGCTCTACTTGCAATTGTACAAGTGTGTGTATACTTTTGATTTTTTTCTTTCATTTCCTTCCAGAATTCCTTACTCAGGGGAGAGAAACAGAGAGATGTACAATATCCTGTAAACATTTAGCAGGCAGGCAAACATGGCATAATGATAATGTGTCACCAGTGCACTTCAGGTTATCTCAACAGTATTATAGCCAACTTAGTTTCTCTTCCTCATATTTTTGCTTGTCAATAAAAGGTTTATCAATGGATTTAATCATCAGCTCCCCACAGTACACACACTCGGCTGCAATGATATCATCAATGTCCGACTTAATTTGCTCCCGGCTCTCTTGGCTTTTGCCAAGACTTGTTGTGTCATCATCTTTTTTTGGACGCCTTGACTTAGTGACCTGGCTAGTCGCTAACAACTTTTTCTGCAGCTCATCAAGTTTGCTCCGTTTGTGTTTCGATAACTGAGGATAAACCTCTTGGTAAAGGCAGTCACAGTGAAACATATGACCACATAAAAATAAGTTAAAAGGGCGGTTTAGCAAGGGGAAATCACAGACGGCACATTTATCTTGAGAATCTACCATCCCATACTTGTTCCTCATCTCCTGGATGTCTTCTCTTATTCGTTTTGCACTCTCTGTGGCCTCCTCCATTTCTTGCTTTAGCTCCTCAATGTGCTTGTTGTATTCTTCCAGGGAAATACAAATAGCTTCCTTGAAGTGGTCAATGGTGACAAAGTCAGGAAAGAATGGTAAAATATCTTCAATTTTGAGAAGATTGCAGCTGGACAGACAGTTCATGGCTTTTCTAACATCTTTTTCCTCTTGAACCACATGACGGGCGATTTTTAGCCATAATTTCTTCTGCAGCTCTTCGTCATCCTCGGGCAGGTCTGCACATGACTTGGCCAGGTCAACATCCACCTAGCAAAAATATAATACATAAAACATTTTACACAATTGCATACAACTTCATTTTAAAAAACTCAAAAATGTCTCTCCAGGGACACCAAGTTCCTTTCTAGTACAACACTCTTACCCAAAAGATTACAAAACTTCTATAATGCTTATTAATCGCTATACAAACGTTTGAGAAAGCCACACAGGGGGACTGATGCATATCCTTCCTTCCATACAGAGGATTCAGAAAGTCTTCAAAACCCTTCACTTTTTACACATTTTGTTTTCTTTCAACCTTATGCTAAATTCATTGAAATTAATTTTTCCCTCATCAAGCAACACTCAATATACCACAATGACAAATTGAAAACAAGACTAGAATTTTTTGCACATTTATTGAAAATTGAAATGTCCCATTAATCAAGTATTCAGACCCTTTGTTCTGACACTTCAAATGTGGTTTTAGGTGTATCCCATCATCCCACTGCTCATCATTTAGAGGATTTGTACTTTGTTTAGAGTCCACCTATGGACACAGGATTAGGACAGGCACACACCTGGCTATAGAAGGTCTGACAAGTGACAATGTGTCTCACAGCAAAAAACAAAGCCATGAACTTGGAGTCACTTACAGTTGAGGCACAGATCTTGGGAAGGCTACAAAAATATCTACAGCATTAAAGGTTCCAACAGAACAGTGGCCTCCATAATTATTAAATGGAATAAGTTTGGAACAACTACAACTCTTCCTGGAGCTGGCTGTCCAGCCAACTTGCGTAATGAGGGTAGAAGGTTCTAATTAAGAGAGGTGATCAAGAACCCGATGGTCACTGGGGAAATGTAGAGAAATTGCCAAAGGGTAACCACTACTGTAACACTCCACTATCCTGGGCTTTATGACAGAGCATACTGACGACACATGAAAACCTGCATGGAGTAGAAAAAAGACATGTAAACGACTATAAGACAATGGGATGACAAGATTCTCTGGCCTCATGAAACCAAGATTGAACTGTCTGGCCTCAATTCTATCACTTCAGGAGGAAATCTGACACCACTCATCACCTATGCAATACCACTCCAGTGGTGAAGCATGGTGGTGGCAGCATCATGCTCTGGGTCTGTTTTTCAGCAGCAGGGACTGGAAGACTAGTCAGAGTTGCAAACTACAGAAATGTCCTTAATGAAAACCTGCTCCAAAGTGCTCTGGACCTCATACTGTGCCGAACAAGGCAATGATCCTAAGCATAAAACAAAGACAACACAGGATTGGCTTAAGGACAACTGTGAATGTTCTTGAGTTCCCCAAGTCAGAGTGCAGACTTGAACGCAATTGATCATCTCTGAAGAAACCTGAGAACAGCTGTCCACTGATGGTCTCCATCCAGCCTGACACAGTTTGAGAGGATCTCCAGAGAAGAATGACATAAAATCGCAAATATAGCTGGTCACTCATCATATGCAAGAAGACTCCAAGCCATAATCTCTGCCAAAGGTATTTAAATAAAGTACTGAGTAAAAGGTTTTAACACTTGTGTCATGTGATACTTCAATTTGTTATTCAATTATTTTTAATAAACATGAAAAAAAATCCTGTTTTTGCTTTATCATTCAGGAGTATTCAGTGTTTCTTGATGAAGGAAAAAAATGGATTTAAATGGTTTTAGCACAAGGCTACAACATAATTAAAATGTGTAAAAAATGAAGGGGTCTGAATACTTTCTGTCAGCACTATAAAACCTAGACCAGAGGTCTCAAATTCAGTTCCTGGAGATGCACACTTGCTTTAGGTTTTTGCTTCAACAAGTTTTATAATTAGGTCCAAGTTCTTGCTGTCAACAATACACATTACTTTATTTAATTAAATGGTTTAGCAGTGCACTCACCAGACATGACATCATATCCTGGAGCTGGATGACATGTTGCTCACAAGTAAGAATTTTTCTCTACTCTGTACATCTGACAATATGACTATGACTACTACTTCTACATCAGACATTCCTAATATTTATTTTTTTATTTTCATTTTCTGGTAAAGTAACTCAAATGTTTTTGACCTCAATCAGTCTAATACTCCTGACTAGTAGTTAGTTAAGGGGAAAATGAGCAATTTAGGTGTTCTAATCATAATAAGTAGGCTGATTGTTTTCTTAAATCTAAAGTGTGTTCCATTACTAGCAGTAACTGTTTACTAATTAAGTAGAAAATGAAATGAAAACCTGCAGTCACAGCGGCCATCCAGAAACCAAGTTTGACGCCCCTGATTGAGAAGGCTTTCAGGGAGCTCAAGAAGTATTACATTATTCAAACATGTTATCTAGTTTTGAAACCAAAAGTGATAATTTTTTGACAAAACTGTGATCAAATAATCCTAAAAGGAAAATCTAAAGCAGTCATACCATACCATATCATAGCAT
The DNA here is from genome assembly GCF_900747795.2 of Erpetoichthys calabaricus. NCBI lineage: Eukaryota > Metazoa > Chordata > Cladistia > Polypteriformes > Polypteridae > Erpetoichthys > Erpetoichthys calabaricus. Next base: position 82,068,644 of record NC_041409.2, read on the forward strand.
TTTCTAAGCCTGCCTAATCCTGAGTAGGGTTGTGAGGGGGCTGGAGCCTATCCCAGCAAGCATAGGGCACAAGGCAGCACAGCAGTCCATCGCAGGGTAACAGTTGTACCATTAAAATCTATCCATATATGATAGACATTGAATCATAATATCGAGGAAAAAATAAATCAATGTTTTACCCCAATGTCCTTGTCATTTTATTTTACTTTTCCAAGCCGCAATATCAATACAGTTCATTAATTTTTGGCTTTGTTTTAACAGAGTAGCAATTGGTTTTACAAAACTATAAATCTTGTACAGGCATGCTCTATGGCAACAATGCCAGCCTGTGTTTATAAGGTGGCAATTGTTGCTCCCTGGCAAAAATATAATGAAAATGGTCAACTCGTAATATGTGAATGAAACTGCTCCAAAGGAAAGGTTTCTTTCTTACATGAAGTGTCTTACATATGTGATGATTTATTAACTACATTTCAAACGGTAAAACTGCTTAATTGTTTTCACATCATTTTTCAGTTCTAGAAACAATACATTAGTGTTCTTGTATCTGGTGGTATAATGGCTGCTGTTTTCCATGGATTCATACTTTTGACTGCACGTTCTGAATTTTATTTTGTGGTTATGCATGGTCACACCACACCTGCTGCAGTCCAGCTTAACCTTTTCAGGCAGTGGGCCTGTGTTTCCCCTTATTTCATATGTCTCCACTGCTTTCATTTGCTTGGCCACATCTGCTGAAGGAGATCAATGAAGTTGCTGGCTTTCAGAGCACATGTTGAACTATTTGTGTACTGAACAATACAGACAAAAAATCTCTATATTTTCATTATTGATGATACTAATTTAATGCAAATTCTCATCTTTAAAAGTTTAAATAGAAACTGCAGTGTCATCTTTCACTGTAAAATGAGCAATCAGCAAACCTTTCTTAATGTTTAAATGTTCTATTTCTATATAAATTAAAGCAGCAAACACACATATTGTGCTCCGACATAGCAGAAAAAATAACTATAAACATAAAACCAAGAACCAAAATATGCTGATCCAGCTTGAATCAAGAAGGCAAAACCATGGATTGGGGGGGGGGGGGGTTTGGTGAATGGGGACCCATTAATTAACCCTACAGAACCCCTGGAAGTCTCAAAATGAAAACTGCAAGGAGTCCCAGAGAACAAATATAAAACAATAATGTTCCATTGTTATAAATTCCTCAGTTCCCTTTATAAAAAGGGATAAAATACAAACTTAGAAGAAGATCACAGTTAGGTGGTTTCCTTTACTTTTAGCCTGCTTTACCCTCAAAATGACTTGCTTCTGCCATCTGTGCCGTTTACAAACTAGAACTGTGGTGCTGGTCTGTGACAGGGTAGTGTTACTGACATTTTGTTTATCCAAGCAAAAAAAAAAAAAAAAAAAAAAAAAAAAAGGTCTATACTTGTACATTTTGGACTTACTGTAATTTTTAAAAATTCAAGCAAGAGAACAAAAATGTCTCAAATGATGAAATTCCACCTGCAAACTTTACTGCTGTTAAAGCAAGCACCGCACTCTTATGACGAGGGAGTTGGTGGCTCCTCCTCTCCCAGACAGAAGTGTGTGTGTGTCCTGAAACGTTGTTGTTCTGCACGGTTCTGAAGATTTACAGTTTGTGTATCTATGATGCAATTTGTCTGATTAAGGTATATAAATCCTAAGTGCTATAATTATGTGGATCTAATATTATATTCCATTTTACCACATTAAGGACAACCATGGGGTAATATGCACAATGGTTTACACCAGGGGTAGGCAACGTCGGTCCTGGAGTGCCACAGTATGTGCAGGTTTTTGTTCCAACCCAGTTCCTTAACGAGAACTCAATTATTGCTGATGAAGCACATATTGCTTAAGTGAGATTTTAATGCTTCATTTTAGTGGTCTCGCTTGTTAAGGTTCTCCAACCTTAATTGCTTATTTCAATCTTAAACTGCTGCATTCAGTGTTTTAATTGCTCCTTATTAGCAATAAGATGTAAAAGACAAAGCAGCCAGCAGTTCTCCAGCTAGCTTTTTTCCAATTACATCTGTGTGCGTTCATCATACACGGTTTGATTTAATAAAACACAATAGAAAAATGTGACAGACTGAAAATGATCTGTTTTAGGCTTCAAATCATTTGGATGATATCCTTGGAAAGGAAAAAAATCTACGATATAAAAGCCTTACATTGCACAGACTAACAAGCCATAAAATTAAATAAGGTCTGAGATTGGCAATGATTGGTTTCTAATTAAGCAATTGGGTTGAATGAAAACCTGTAGCCACTGCGGCTCACCAGGACCGACATTGCCTACCCCTGTTTTACATCTTATTGCTAATAAGGAGCAATTAAAAACACTGAATGCAGCAGTTTAAGATTGAAATAAGCAATTAAGGTTGGAGAACCTTAACAAGCGAGACCACTCAAATGAAGCATTAAAATGTCACTTAAGCAATATGTGCTTCATCAGCAATAATTGAGTTCTCGTTAAGGAACTGGGTTGGAACAAAAACCTGCACATACTGTGGCACTCCAGGACCGACGTTGCCTACCCCTGGTTTACACGATTAAAACTAATATTTGTTTTGTAAAAAAACAACTAATCTACACGTGAGTTGCATCAAGTAATTAAATCTCCACTTGTAAATTCACAGCATGATGGAATTTGTGTCTTCAGCTGACCTTGTGTCAATCACAATGCAATCGTTTTCTGAACATGTTGTTAGTTGCTAACATGATATCTGCGTCATAGGCACTGCATCAAAACATTAACAGCCAATGAGATCAATCAGGCAGGCTGCGGTCATAGTATGAACATTTCAAATCGATTAATGAAAATGCATATTCAATAACACAAGACGTCATTTCACAAGTAAACGGGTGACCAGTTGGTCTCGGTCATCAGCTTATACTTGACCATGGACCACCTACAGGCTCCTTTTTCTAGTAGTGTTTTCTTCTCTTCTGCTGTCAAATGGCTCGGTCCCAATTATAATTTATATTGTCTTGCCTTATTTACATTCATTAAATTGAAACTGTTCTGTTTTAACTTGTGTTTTACACAGTTGGCATGTTTATATATGTAATTGTTGATACACCGCAGTTGTAGATTTACATATGAGCTCCGAGTCTGCACTCAGTGCAGAACACTACAGCAAACAAATCTGAAAAATAATATTGAGCATTGATTTTATGCTTACATCTGTATTTATAGTATATTTTGAGTGTTATCAAATTCCATTCAAATGGTACAAATTGTGCAGGAGTATTCAATTCATAATAACTCCTCCCTTTTTCATCTAAAAAAAATAATGAAAGCCGTATCAGTAAGGTTTTAATTAATATCAGTAATAAACTATAACTGAGATAGACAGATAGATAGATAGGATAGATAGATAGATAGGATAGATAAAATAGATAAGAGTCACTTTTACAAAGGAACAACGAAATTGAAGGTGCATTCGACTCAGTGTGAGGCATAAAGCCGGATTTATACTTCATGCGACGCATGCTGCAGCGGACACTCCTGCTACGCAAGCGTTGTACTGTTTATACTTGCGCACGTACTTTACGTAAATCTGGAGGAATCCACCAGGTGGCAGTGTGAGATATTATCACGAGGAGAACAGGTTCGGCTTCGCTGTGTTGTGAATTGCCTGGAACACCCATTAAACTCCGATGACACCTTACCGCAATATCTCTGAAAAGGATGTTTAATGATTAAATGCATCAGTCCTGGGATTTGTCCATTTCAGCTAGTACTGGGCACGAGGCTGAAACAATCCCTGGACAAGGCATCAGCTCATCGCAAGGTGAATACAAGCACACACATACACGCTGGAGTCATTTTAGTGTAACCAAATCTGCATATTTTTGGAAGGAAACCAGAGCACAGTGTGGAAACCCAGCAGGAAAACATGTAAACTCCAGGCAGGGAATATCAGCGACATGACTCCCTGCAAGAAAGCAGCGCTAACGCTCTGCCACCGTGTCACCCCCATGTGTGTCATTATTAACAGTATTCATTATTTAAACTAAACTACCGATTTATCTGTAAAATGTAACATACATACTTAAATGCATTTCATCATGAAAGTGATATCAAGTATAAATCTAAGGATTCTAAATGTGCAGAGAATTGGAATATCATACATTTAATGTGCTCAGTGTGGCGACCTATTGCTGTTTGCCACTGCTGTCAGTACCAGAGGAAGCCCTACAAAAAAAGGACGGCACAGAAGACGGTATGCGAGACTTTTAAAATGTATTGTGTCATTACGATCAGGAATATGCAACGCTTGAATATAAAAAGCACCTGTTTGTCGGCATTTTGCTTCACCACTTCGAACCATTCATCAAACATTGAAGCGCACATACCAATCTTGTAGGATCCGCAAAGCGGCTTTCTGTCACATGTAGATCGTAACCAGAGACTCTGACATTACATTCCAACTTTTAGCACACTGCGCCCCCCCCGACTTTTTGCTGGTACTGCAACTCGCACACGCGTCGCATTAATTTCTGAGGACCTGCTCAGAGGGTGCATCAAATGAAAGCTGGGAATGAGTGGCAGCCATGATGCGGGCGTGTACGCGTTTTGAGCGTGAAGTATAAATGAACTCTAAGAGTTAAAAAGATGAGAGAAAATAATAACAAATGGAATAGTAATAAAAGTACTTTACAAAATATACAAATTGCACTTGTTGTATATACAAATTGCACTGGTTGACTTAAGGTCTATATTGCACATTGGGAGAATGATATGGAGCAGTTTTATTCCGAGTTCATATCAGTTGGTACAACTAATTATGTGACTTTAAAATTTCTAAAATTCACATAACAGTAATAAATAAGTTATTTTTATGAGGCGTACATCAGGTCAGGTGTTGGTACAAAAAAAAAAAAAAAATCAGTTCAAGGATAAGTCCGGTATTTTTCACATCAGTTATTTCTTCAGAGTCATAGTATAGTTGTCTACATATTTATTTTTTTTTAATTCAGCATTCAATGTCAATAACAGTGCTTGGCGATGAGCTTTTTGGGGCGAGTTCACAACTCTAGGGATAAAGGGTGCCATGAAGGAAGACGAGCAGCAAAGTAAAGTGCACGGCGGTTCTCCTTATAAAATGGTTCAATATCACAACAGTGTTTGCTTTCTGCCTCTTTCCTTCTTGAAATGATATGGATACACAGAGTATTTGTGTAATCTCGAGATGCTGATCAACACTCAACAATATCTGGCTTGAAAAATGGACATTTTTGCTAAGTTTCAAGGCTGTTTGTCCTCACAGTGGGTCCCCGGTACCCATTACCCTCAGTTATAAAATGGCTAGTAACTACTGGCCCAGTTACTTTTTAAAATATGCTTCACTTTAGACCACAATTTTATGGGGCAAAGTAATACAACATACAGTAACAGTAACTGAAGAAATAGCTTAAAAAATATGCACTAGTTGGTGGAATTCCAATCATTTTAACAAATGAATGTATGAATGCCCCTGAAAAAAAAAAAAAAAAAAAAAAAAGCAATTCTGGCATCACTGTAATTTGGAAATATTTATTAATGCTAATAATGGCCTTTTACTTGCAAACATTCATATAAAGTGTTTTGATCATTGATTTAATTCTAAGCTTACAATTTAGTTACGACAGGGTATAGAAACAAAGACACTGACAGCTCTTTAGTGACTCCCTAAAAGCAAAGTTGTAAAAACATTAAAAATGTTTAGTGCAGAATCTACAGGACAGAAGCTGCAGCACATAACATGAGTTAAGCATAACATAGATTTCATTCACAAATAATTCAAATTGGCTATTTTATTTCATCTAGCCATCCACACATTCATTTCCTTATACCCTTATCCTGTGAAATGTCAAGGAATGTCAATGCCTATCCTAGCAATAACATGTGAAGGGCAAGAATCAACACACTTGAGCCCCTTTAAGTGAACGAGGGACATAAGGAAAGTGCTAGGATTTTTGTTGTTGTTATTTATTCACATGCAGCAGTTTTCTTTCGCATTTTACGGCCAATAGAAACCTGGCTGCTAAATGAAACCCGCCAGTTAATGGCTACTCTAGTCTGGCGAGCAGGTGGGTGTTTAGTTTCACTTGTTAACTTTCACACTCTGTATGATACGCCTTCTGTCACGATAAAGAAAACTGCACATCATTTGGGTGGGTGCTGCTTTTCTAAGTTGCTGCAGATTCAGTAAACTAAGCAGTGGTTTGTTTCTCAGTGGCCATTTTATATATAGGGTGGTGTTGTTTCTCAGATTTGAAATGAAAGAAGGCTTGATGTAATGCTGTTTCCAGTGTATTTACTGAACAGTGCCGGCATTTCATTGCTAGTCATTTTAGTGTGAAATTTGCTACAATGTGTCACCTGTTAAAGCAAACGATTAATAAGGAAGTCACCCCACCTCTTTTTTTGCAGCCTTGTTTATTGAAACTGGTTAAAAACATATTACAGCAAATTAGGCTTACTGGATACTACATTTGTCGCTTTCACTTCTAAGAATGTAAACATTAGTGTTGCAGAAAATTTGAAGCAGACATTTTGTTTAGGCTGCCATCAGTCACATCCTGAGTCCGAGAGATATTATTATAGCAATAAGCTCCCTGAGAGAGATTCCCCGGGCTTACACCTGCTTTGTCTGGTTGGGAATGCTAGCAGTGCTGTATTTTTTTATCCATCTGTACCTAATATTGCTGTATAAAAGTACATTTTTGTCAAATGTTCATGTGCAATTTACTTTTCATCACTGCACACAACACATTTAGCAAGAACAAGAGTGTACAGAAGTAGATCTTGCAATGGCCTGGCATCTTATCCAGGTCCGATTCCTGCCTGATTCCAGCCTGATGCAGGTGGGATGGGGTTTGACATCCTGCAAACAGTGCATTGGATTCAGTAGATTTGAGAATTTTATGTTTGGTAATACATTTTGAGGCGGCACGGTGGCGCAGTGGTAGCGCTACTGCCTTGCAGTAAGGAGACCTGGGTTCGCTTCCTGCCTGCGTGGAGTTTGCATGTTCTCCCCATGTCTGCGTGGGTTTCCTCCGGGTGCTCCGGTTTCCTCCCACCGTCCAAAGACATGCAGGTTAGGTGCATTGGCGATCCTAAATTGTCCCTAGTGTGTGCTTGGTGTGTGTGTGTGTGTGTGTGCGTGCCCTGCGGTGGGCTGGCGCACTGCCCGGGGAGTTGTTCCTGCCTTGCACCCTGTGTTGGCTGGGATTCGCTCCAGCAGACCCCAGTGACCCTGTAGTTAGGATATAGCGGGTTGGATAATGGATGGATAGTACATTTTGTGCACAAGTGGTACAGTATGCAAGCATATTGCATATTTTGACATGTGGTGCCAGAAGTCATGGAATCCGACTCCGTTTGGAACAGGGCTGTCAAATTAGCCATAAAATAAGGTTCAAATATTCAAATATATTCAAATTTAGTTTAGCAATTCTGGGCATTATATATACATTTATAACCATTTTTTTTATACTTTACTATTATTATGGTAACAGCTACACTGGCGGCCACAGCAAGAATAAACAGCAGTACCAAAATACAGCGTGAAAAAACATCCTAGCAGCACTTGGGCAAATGCTATTTAAATATAAGAACCATCAAAATCTCAAACAGCTGCACCCTATAGAAGAGAAGCATCTGCACTGCCATCTTGTTTTCATTCATTCATGTGCAAGTCTTACACCGCACAGCCTGTTAGACATGAGGGCACTATCCCTCTTCCCTGTCACTCAATTGTCCTGTCCCCTCACAAAAAGTGTACCCCAAAGGGCCTTAACCCCAATCTTCTTTCCCATTCCTCACAACTGTCCTCTCAGCAGAAAGACGTGTCACAATACACGTGCAGTGCTGGGAACCAGCGGAGTGCTAAATGGACCCACACCACAACATCGTCAAAATGCTTCCTGCTTTGCAGAGACATTATGAGTCAGGAACAAAAAAGGAAAAATATTAACAATCATGTAGTGAAGCACATGTGGCTCATAAGGATTTAAGCTCCTTTTTGTGGCTGCTTTTATGGCTTACTATCCTGACAAGGATCAAGTCAAATATGGGTCAGTTAGTAAGACCGTGACAGGGTGAAAATACTGAGCAAAGTAAAAGAGCAGGCAAGTCAAAGGCGGACTGGTTTTATCATTTTGGAGGTGTCCAATGGGCAGCTGAGAGTACAGTTTATACTGCGGCAAAACCAGTCGTCACCTGCGGACTCCCCTGGAAAAACGGCTCCTGTGTGGCTTACAGGATCGGCATTATATTAAGTCAGGGTTCGCACAATTGATTTACTTTTTTTCTCTTTTACAGGTACAGCACTATTTTAATACAAGTGGCCTGAATATATATATTTTTTTATTTAAACCTCATTGCTTTAAGCAGTATGTATCAAACCAGCAATCATGTCAGTCAGATTCATAGTGTTGTGTTCCACACACAAGGCTCTTTAATTGAGTAGTGGGATAGGAAAAAAAAATGCGATAACATTATGAATAGGTCTGGCTGTAGGTGGGAGACAGAAAGAAATCTGCCCTTTAATGAAGATAACAAGATAGCCATTCAAAATTAGCAAAAAGCTAATCACGGAGGTAAAGTGCAAAAACAGACCACTAAAAAAAAAATGCAGCTTTGCATAGCACGTCTATATAACTCAATGCCAACATTAGTGCAGGTAAAAACAAACAACTGTACTTTTACAATCGAATGTCAGCTTTTGCCTTTGAACAAGTCTATTTTAAAATTATATTTGAATAGGGATGTCTGGAATATAGATTGCTTCTTTGGTGGTAGTAAAGTATGCTACACACTTGCACAATACAATCTAATGTCATAGTAAAGGCTACACAACAAAGGGATATGCAGCACAGGCTAGCCAGAGTGCCATTTGTTTAAATAACTTACTAGAGTTGTAAGTTAGAGTTGTTTAAATAACTTACTAGAGTTACTAAAGCAGAGATAAAAAAAATATTAATCTATCCCATCCTGGAGTGACGGACTTCTATTAATGTATAGAAATGAAACATTCAGACAGTGAATTTATATCAGAAACATGTCTACAAAGCTGTGAGGTGTCTTTTTCTTCTTTGATACAAGGATAAACCTGCCCTTCTTTACTGTAGTGTGAAACACGCGTCAGAGGGCCTTCAGTGGCTTTGAAGGCTGCTCTAAAAATATAACAGTTTGTGGATACTGTGTCTGGCAACTTACTTTCAGATTGTACATTTAAACAAAAAAATATATATATCATCCTTTATTCTTGTGTATTGATTAAAGATGCCATAAATATTTTTTTCATCAAATGCTGTATTTTTAATTTAAGTTAAATCTGAATGGTCGGGAGTACATTAAAAACATGCTCTAATCTTCAGTTTTAGCCTTGGTTTCTGCTGAAAGCACTGATGGTTGTTTGGCAGTTTCATTCTCAGCAATAAGCAGTGTTTTCAGTAAATACTTAAGCGCATTTTTAATTTTGGTCAAAAATGAATAAATAAATTGCTTTTGGTCAGTCCCTAAAAAGTTGGTTATATTTTCCCATTTACAAAACAACTAAAATATGGAGAACAGTTGCTCACAGCGATACATTTATTCCAAAGTCATTACAATAGAAATATTTAGATACCTGTAAAATATCTCTTCTTTTTATTCTGCAACATTAACATTTTGTTTCATTACTATCAACTACTATAATACACCAGAAATCCAAGTTATCAATTTTGGAAATAAAATCGGTGTGAATTAAAAAAATATGGTAGGAGTGAATAGATTAAAAAAAGTGAAATATTACCGAATTTCAATAAGATATATATTTTGCTTTAATGTATGTCTGATATTTTCTTTAATTGGAACGTCAGCCTATCACAAAAAACACACTTTCATACACCACCATACTAATTACACTAATTTAGATTCTCAAATCAGTCTAATACATCTTAAGATATGGGAGAAAAGTAGCATACACAAAGAAATCCCATGTACACATGAATAGAACCTGAAACTTCACACAGGACAGGCTAAGAGTCAAACTTGATTCTTTGAAGCTGTAAGGCACAGTCTAACCACCGTCACCAGACCACCCTTTCTTCAAACAGTAGTAGTAGTAGTAGTATTGTCACGTGTGGAGATTACAGTGAGATTTGCACTCTCTCATTTCGACATGTCATGATAAACAAGGATGTATTAAAATAAGCAACTTCTAGTTATGTAGTAGAAAACACAAATTAGCCCCATATACAAATCTCTGTTAATTAACCAAATGATAAGTACACAGAGATCTCCCTGAAATTAACTGAAAACACAAACAGAAAAGGACCAACAAGAGTCCATGTAGCCCCTTAGTCCACACGTCTTCTTAACTAAACACTCACCTGCCATATCTTTAGGCAGAACCTTCTTAGTCCAGTTCATGGTTGCAGGGGCCTGAGCAAATCCCATCAACATAAAGCGGAACAGTATGTATTTAATAACTGTTCCAACGTTTCTAAAAATATTTATGTTAACACTATTTTCATACAATGTTATCCCGTATTTAGAATTTGAAAGAATTTCATCAGTAGCCTACAAATCTTTGAGCATCATGTCAAAAATGTTTTGACTATTTAAAGAAAATTAAAAATTGAAACCATCAAATTAAAATGTGTTCAATCACTTAAAGGAATGCTCAGCTCAGAAAGTATATTTGTTTTATATGTTACTTATGTCCATGTAGTTTGTACTAGTGGCTAAGAAAGATTTTTAATCACATTTTTTCATGGAGAAATGAAATATTGATATTACAACTCGGTGGCATCGATAGGGGATCAATACTGCACAATGCCAAACGATGTCAAAATTGTCCACAGAAAAAAGAAAAAAAAATTATCATGGAACTCTTGTCACATAATCCACATGTCCAATATCCATTTATATGGTCAAAACATGCAAAATGTGTGCATTTTTAATAAAATTTTTATTTATTAAATGGTTACTTCCTGAAAACTAAATGTCAACAAGAAAGACATCCTTCCCACAATACTGTGTGTTTACTGGTGAAGAAACCTGTCTTTCATTCAAACGCACAGCACTGTGGGAAGGACGTCTTCCTTAGTGACATTTAATGTAGCGCTTCAGAAAGTAACCATTAAAAATATTTTAGCAAAAAACTTGACATTTTCACCATACAAATGGATTTGTGGATTATGCAACAGAATCTACATAAGAATTTTTTTTTTCATTCGTTCCAATTGACCTTTTTTACTTCTTTTGGCACTATCCAGCATTGATCCCCTGTCGATGACACAGAGTTTGAACGTTCAGTATTTTATTTCTCCACAAAAATATGAGATTAAAATTTTTTCTTGGGAACCACTACAAACTACAATAGTGTAAAAGAACATTTTAAAAAATTCTGGGTAGAGTATTCCTTAAAATGAAAGTCTGATATTGTTCCAATAAAGTTTATTACCTGAAGTCATGTAATGTGTTGATGTATAAAAATCTCTGTGGGATTTTTAGCAGACTACATGTTTTAAATGAATTTGTAAGAATAAATCCAATCCTCTTTTCTCTGTGTGGTAGAAATGCACTACAGAAAGCTTCAAAATAGAGACAAAAAGAGTATACTACGCTAGCCACAGAACTACAGTGGGTATAGAAAAGAATCACCCCCTTCAAAATATTCACATTTTGTTGATTTTCAGCCTGAAATGAAGACACATGCAAAAAATATTTTTTCCAGCTGTATTTACTCGATGCAACCTATAACAGCCCTGTCAAAGATATAATAGCAACAGTTCATATATAAATAAAATAAAAAAAAAAAAAACAGAACCACTAAGATGTTAAAGGGTCACCCCCCTCCTAAAAAATACTTGTAAACTCAATCAGGTGTAACTAATCACCTTCTTCATTGCACACCAAGCGAATTGGCTTCCACTTGTGATCAGTTGTAATCATTCTAATTAGTTGAGAATAAAAGCAGCTATTCTTATAGCATTCCAGTGCTTGGAAGTGCAAACAGTCAACTATGGATGGCAAGGCACTGTCAAAAGGTCTCTGGGATAAAGTTGTGGACAGGCACAAGTCAGGAGATGGATGCAAAAAAATGTCAAAAGGCTTTATCAATCCCTAGGAGCACAGTAAAGTCCATTATCAAGAACAGTAAAGTGTACGGTACTACTAGGACCCTTCCCAAATCAGTCCATACCTCCAAACTGGATGGAAGTGCGAGGAGGAAACTGGAGAGAGAGGCTACCAAGAGGCCTATGGCATCTTTGAAGCAGTTACAGGAATTTTTGGCAAAGAATCCCCCATAAATGTGTCTTATATGGGAGGGTTGTAAGAAAAAAGACACTCCTCAAGAAAGGCCACATCAAGAGATTAAGCTTTACTAAAATGCACCTTGAAGATTCTGAGGCCAAATGGGTGAAGGTGTTATGGTCAGATGAGACCAAAATCAAACTATCTGGCCTCAATGCCAAACAATACATCTGTCAGAAAGCCAATACAGCTTACCATCCTAGGAACACCATACCTACCCTAAAGCATGGAGGAGGTAGCATCCTGTTGTGGGGGTGTTTCTCTGCAGCATGGACTGGGGCACTGGTCAAGACAGAAGGAAAAATGGATGGGGCAAAATACAATCCAATACTTGAGGAAAACCTGCTGTCCTCTGCCAGAAAGTTGTCAATGGGAAGAAGGTTCATATTCCAACATGATAATGACCCAAAGCACACAGCAAAGTTGACCACACAATGACTGAAGGAGAAAAAGGTGAATGTCCTGAAGTCAGAGCCCAGACTTGAACACTACTAAAAATCCATGGATTGTAGTCCACCAACGGTCAACTTCCAATTTGACTGAGCTTGAATAGTTCTGTAAAAAAGAGTGGGCAAATATTGCACGGTCTAGGTGTGCAAAGTTGATAGAGAAGTATCCCAAAAGACTTATGGCTGTAATCCAAGCATAAGGTGGTCCCACAAAGTGCCGACACAGGGAGGGTGATCTTTTAACCATCTCAGTTATTGTTTTTTCCTGATCATCCGATATTATACCTTTCACTTGGCTATTATAAGTTGCACTGAGTAAACACTAATGGAAAAAATATTTGTGTTTGTGCGTCTTCGTTTCAGGCAGCAAAGCAACAAAAAAGAGGCAATGATTTTTTCTATACTCACTGTAAGGATACAAAACGATTTCAGATTAACTGTATGTCCCTTGAAGCTCAGTGTAGGCCACTGAAAAACTTAACTATAGCTATATTGCTGAAGTATACGTGTTCCTCTAACGGTCTGGAACTTAGGGGTACTTTGTATTGAAGCTGATGCAATACCTGCTGTAAATCTGAATGAAAAAGGCTTCAACTAAGAATGATCTCAGATAAAGAATTTCAAAAGGTATTCCAATAAAAGGGCCCCTATACAATGGCAAGAAAGAAAATTTGGCTACAACAGGAGGAAAAAAAAAACAGTGCTTGCAAATGTCACTGTCTTGCGAAAACAATTTATTCATAGCAAGAAGTCGCATGCTAAATGTGAACATTCTGATCTGAAAGCGAAGTAGTATGAGTGCTGAAAATGAATGGCCATACCATTCCCACTGTAAAGTTTGGTGGTACTAGCATCAACTTAAAAGGATGTTCCTCAGCAACTAGCAATCTTATCATGAAAGAAAAAAAAAAGAGGAATGGAGCACAACACAAAGGAAAAATAACTGGCAAAAATCTGAAAATCAGGAAGACGTTTGTTTGTCAGCAAGACAGTGATCCAAAACACAGAGGCACATGATGGGAAAAAAAAAAATGTATACTGTACCTGCAATGCTAAATCCACGGCCTCTTCATAGAGCTCCATTATCTTGTACACATGGACACAGGCTTTATGATGTCCATGTTCAGCACACAATCGCAAGGCATACTTCAGGTCGTAGTGAATGTCTGAGGAGTGTGTTCCTGCTTGCTCTAGATACCATAGCAAAGCCTCCGGCTTGTATTTGGCATACAGAGATAAAAGATAGTTATGAATTGCTTCATCCGTCACCGCCAGCTGATACACGCAGAATTCCATGTAACGTATTGTTTCATTGATCTGCTGTGTGCTTCCAATCTGGCTGTAGTTTACAAGAGCAGGAATTAGTTTCTTTGCATTAAGTCTGTTTCCCATCTGAATCCAGGCATCCACAACTTTCTTGGGAATATGCTGCATGAGTACTGGAGAGAACTTGTAGAAGAGAGTTTCATCTCGATGTTTAGACAAAATATCAATTGCTTCATCATACTCATCATGTTGACAGTAGTGAGAGATAACTCTCTCATAGTCCTGCATAATTACTGAAAAAAACACCATGTCTTCCACATTACCATGACTTGCCAGAAGATCATAAATGGTGGATCTGTTGTTATACAGACATTCTTTAATTTTAGAGTCACGGAGGAAACTGCGAAACTCATCTCGAGAGTCTAAAAACTGGTAGCGTTTGTTCTCATCTGCTTCCAAAGTGCCCAGTCTGTTTAAGTAAAGCTCTGCAAGCCATGTCACCAGAAGTGTGATCTGAGTCTTCTCTCCTTGCTTTAAGTTTTTGAGTTTCTTTAACAGGAACTCTTTAAGTGCTTCCTCTTGTTTGGCCTCAATAAATTTCAATGCAATCTCTTCAAAGTAATTCTGAGTAAGAGCGTAACATTTAGCACTTTCAATATATTTCTTGTTCTGAAAACAGTTCTCTGCTTCTTTGGCCAATACAATGTCAAGGCACTCTGGCCTGTCTTTACAGTACTCTTTGGCCAAATCAAACTTCCCCATGCTCATATACATCTGCCACACATCCCTTGATTCTCTTTGAATATGGTAACGAAAGACAGCTTTTTCTGTGTAGATCCAAATTAACCCAACTGCAAAATCTTTAATCATCTTCTTCAAGGAACCAAACTTATCTGGAAAAACATCCTCAAATACAACTTGTCCATTTAGTATGCAAACTGCTTTCACTCGATCAGGCAACAGCAGTAAAAAGTGGAACTGTGTGAGAACAATAGAAATAGGCTTGTTGAAATTGAAGTCAATGTCTGTGGGATACTCCCAGACTTGGACATCGCTCAACAGAGAATCAGGACGGCCATAGTCAACAGTTCCATAAAGAACACCGTTGCCCATCATCCAAGCAAATGATCTTGGAGAAGTACGTAGCTTAGAAGTGTAAAATGCTATTTCACTATAGCCTAAATTCGCTGGAAACTCCTGAAAACTGGGGAAATGGTCCGCATTTTGATTGAAAATTGAGCTGAAACCCTGCTGCTCTGACCCTTCAGGTACCCTGCCAACAAACTGAAACAAGCGCTTTCTCGTGGTTGCTATGATAAAATATTTTGATTCAATCCCACGCTCAATCTCCAAGCTGCAGACTGGTGCTGGGCTGCCATCTTCATCTAGTATGTGCACCTGTCGAAAATACTGGTCTGGGTTTGTACTGAAAAGGCTTCCTTCTGAAGTTGAAATTTCAGCCTCATAAATGTGACCCTGATTTGTGCCGACCAGAATTGGTCCAGTGTTGGCCTCTGTACCCAGAAATTTGTTCCATCCAATGCTTTCAATGAGGTGGCCTTTCCATCGGGACAAACTTCGTATTTTTTGGGTATTTCTATTCAGATAAAGACTTTCATTTGTGTTGAGGCTGATCACCAGATGAGAACCTAAGATTGAAGGCAGTTAGAACATTCAATACCTTATTTCAGATTAAAAAACAAACTACAACCCAATTAAGTGGAAAATAATAAAGCAAGAACAACAGCATGTTCCCAAGAGACCCCAGGAAAAATCAGCACTCAGCACCCACCCATTGAAAAGAACTAGACAATTCATACAGCCTCATCCTAAATGGTTCTTTACCTTTGGTTAAACAGTAATAAAAAGATCCATCATATTAACTTTAGGATAACATTAATGTGCCTTTGCCAAGTTCTGAATAAACTGTGAGCAGATCCTTGTAAAGAGAGTCTGATTTTGTCCAATTTGAGATAGAATAGAATACTGCTTTCCCACTGAGTTATAGAAGGTGGATCAGGTTTCTGATATTATTGCAAATTTTGCTGTTAAGGCGTTAGAGGTTATTTTAAATCTAAGGCTATCCAGGATATGTACAAATATTTTTGGCCAAGACGGTTCAGTTGTAGGCCATTCTCAGAACAGATGAACTAGTAATGTAGGCACTTGATGATGTCACTCACGGGTTGGATCTTGCCATGGGTACTTTTTAGAAGAGATATATCAGTCAGTCATTTTCTAGCTGGAGCCAATCCCAGCCAGCACAGGGCGCAAGGCAGGAACAAATATGTGAAAGATAAACAAATTATAGTTAAACTATTTCTTTCCTGACATATATTTCAATGGAATGTATTTTACGAACGGCTAAACTCCATTACTCTTCTGAAATGTTAACTGATACAACAACAACATTTATTTATACAGCACATTTTCATGCAAATTATGTAGCTCAAAAGTGCTTTACAAGATATAAAAATAAGTGACAAAGAATAAAGTAAGGTCTGATGACCAGGAGAACAGAAAAAAAAAACTCTTCCAGAGGGCTGGAGAGAAAAAAAAAATCTGCAGGGGTTCCATGGCCACGAAGATCCCTTTACCATCATTACCCAAGATGATTAACCTCCACAGCGTTAAGTTTACCCTCAGAAAAAAAAATTTTCAACAAGAAAGAGTGTTATATGACACAAACATGTAACATATAAAATACAGCAGAAATGGTATGTCTAGTGTTCACTTTTTTACTGGTGCAGATTTAGTACATTTACTTTGACTGACCAATGCTCAGCCCGACCTCACAATCAGGACAGGTGCACATTTCTTATATTTTTTTCCTGTTGCTTGAGCATGAGAAGGTAGACTGTCAGTGCCTGATCCACACAAACATTTCCCCTGACATAAACATTGACAGCAGTTCCACTGTGGTCAGGTCTTCTGGGTCTGACGATTTTTTTGTCTTTCCACTTGATCACAATCATTTTGCATATTTGCCACACACCTTCTGATAGCATGACGAGCCTTCAGGCAACCAAAGTCACCAGGCACATCACGTCAGTTCAGTACAGTGCCATATGTGTAAATTTTACTATCCGTGTCAATGTCTGATGACCAATTCACATTGTCATCATTGTCACTTGATTCAACTAATAGTTCAGTTTCAGTTTGTTCTAAAACTGCCTTTAAGGCTTTTCATTTACACTCCATTGTGTTTTGGTTAAAGGCTGCGCCAAGCTCATGAATATTGAGGAGTTACTTTAGCGTGGCAAATCACATTGAAATATTCATGTATTTTTGCAGCATGTTATTTTATCCACTAGATGGCAGCTGAATATTGTCCTTACGAGTTATTCAGGCTTAATAATTTTAAAGCAGATCATTACAAGTACTGTAAGTCACCATAAACAGGATTAACACCAAGGATGTTAATTTTTTTTTAATTTTATTTTTTTTATAGTGTGGAGAGGCCATCTAAGTCTTCAACCAGGTTAACCAGTATACAGGTGAAAGATGAGACGAGTTGGTTGTGTACATAAAAGAAAACTGTGATACTGGAAGATACTGGAAGATTGAATTTAGAGCAGAACAGTTGCAAGTACTAGGGGGCTTTGCCCCCTGCTCGCTTCACTCGCCCACCCCCTCCCTCCCCCTCTGGGGCACGCTATGCACCAGCCACTTCACGTCTCTGCCTCTCGCGTTGTGAAGAGGGGGGCTGAATGCACGCTAAGGAGATGCGGTCACTCCTCTGAAACACCCTTTTAAACAGTGATACAATGGGAAACAATTTTTTTTACCTCCTGTATGCTCGATCAGCTGGCTTGCTGCTGTTGCTGCTTGTGCCGTGGTGCGTGATCTGCATGTCGCGCAGTGCTTCGAACATTTAAAAGCCTGTACAGCAGCTGTCCTTTTGTCTCACAGGACGTTAAAGTATCTCAGAGAAAATCACGTCTCAACCCAATATTTTTTTTTATAATAGAGAGATGTTATCAGTATAGAGATCTCTAAATATTTTTTTCACTATTCATATTGCTGGAGACTGGCAATGTGTTCCATGTTTGTCAGCACATGCAAGTAAGAATTTTACTATACTATATACATATGACAATAATGACTATATAAA
Source organism: Erpetoichthys calabaricus (assembly GCF_900747795.2). Classification (NCBI taxonomy): domain Eukaryota; kingdom Metazoa; phylum Chordata; class Cladistia; order Polypteriformes; family Polypteridae; genus Erpetoichthys; species Erpetoichthys calabaricus. Next base: position 82,086,804 of record NC_041409.2, read on the forward strand.
CCTATAAATGTCACTATCGCTAGCAATTTCCATATATTAAATATTGCACAAGTTAAAGGTGACTGAAATAGGCAATTGTCATGTATAGGAACAACAGTAAGAGGTTCATATAAATAAATGTTAAGCTGTATCTATCATGTGAAGCCCACTGGGAAACAACCGGCAGCAGACCAAAGACATGCTAGACTGGCCTGAAAGCATCAGGAGGAAAAATGAAACGTGACTAAGAATATGGTAGCTTCTCGGTCTTGCTCAGCACATTGTTATTGTGGCTTGAACAGGAAAACAGACTCACTTGTCAAGGATTAGTTAATGTTCCATTAATTCCTCCATCCATTTTCTTATTTCACTCATCACAGGGGCCTTTCCCAACAATCATCGGATGAAAGGTAGGAGCAATACCTGGACAGGGTGCCAATCCAACACAGAGTGCCCACACTAAGGCCATTTTAATCCTGCAAAGTCACCTAACCTGCATATCTTTGTAATGTAGGCAGAAACCAGACAGCCCAACAGACAGACTCCGGTTTCCTTATTACAAAAGGAGTAGCACTATCACTGTGCCACCATGCTCCCTCCATTAAGTCAAAAAAATAAAAAATTGAACATTTTTATTAAATCATTACTTAAAAGATCACACAACTTCCATTTGGAAGGGATGTCAAACTTGACAACTGCAGTTGCTGATTATCTTCTTCCCAGAGGATGTCAGATTACACATCTGCTTTTTGCAGGGGATGACAAATTAGACAATTCTGTGTTGTCTTTCCAGCACAGGTTCACATATGCAAAATATCACAACCTAATTCCATTTTCTGGCACCCAATAACATGCAACTAGTGTTGGATCCCAGTACCAGTACCAAAACGGTTACAATGCAAATAACGGATAACTCTAAAACCTCCTCGTCTTACTCCAGCCCTCCAGTGTGCCTCACTATTGATTGTTTCTTTCTTGATAGCCGTGAAGTCCTGATTACATCGAAGCAATACGCGAGAGTGGTCTCCCATGAGTCTTCAATCACATTGAAGCCTGTGGTTTTGTTTTTTAACATCACACTGGCAAGTGTCGAGCAAAGGAGGGAGGATTTGAGAGAAAAGCTCACATTTACTTCCAGTACCAAAAATTCCAAAATACCGGTACTGTAAAGCTTTAACATTTGGGTTTTTCAGTACTTTATAATGCACAATCCTACCTGCTGCCTGACATAGCTGGTACTGTACAAACACTTTCCAGGTATGGCACGTTCAGCCATAATCTATGCCCTTTTTTTCCCCCATTCTGTCATGGTATGTAAAACATACAACATCGGACAAATGAACCTCTCGTCTGCTTGCAAGGCCCAAAACACATGCTTTCCTTGCCAGCCTAATTACATCTATTGTACTTCCGGGTGAGTGCTCATTGATCAGCTCTTACAAACACGAGCCCACATCTATGACTGAAGTAATTTTGTCAGGGTGGGGTGCAGATTGGTTGAACTGAGTTGCTGGGGATGTCTCCGCTTGAAGTTATGTTAGTGTGCCATTAAAATTATGTAAGTGAAGTCTGCCACTGAAAATGACAGGGCTTTTAGGAGTACCACTTACTTTGTTGCCCTACTTGCTTATTTACAGTAATAAATTGCAACAAATAATCATATTTCTATTATAGTCACAAACACAGAGAGCAATGTAATATGAAAAATACAAATGTCTTACCAGTTGTATCCAAGAACAACTTGTATACCTTTGCATCATCTTTGCGTCCAATTTCAATCTGATTTGGCTGATCGGGCTTTCCTAGGTCAATTCTTGAGGGAGACAGTAAGATAGAAATAGGTGGATGAGAATACGCTCCCTTTTAATTCTCAAACACAGAATATTTTAAAAATGAAAGGCCATAAAGATCTGACAAAAATGCATATTGACAGAACAGGTGCATTTCCATAAAACTTCTTATCATACCTCAGCAGGGTGTCCTTCCCAAGGCTCATGCAGAGCTGGTTGTTACACACAGTCAAGTGGTTAATCTTCTCAGGAGGAGTGAAGTCAATCCTCTGTTTTGTGAAGATTGGTTTCTCTTCTTCCAGTCTGGCATTTACAAACCCTAAGAAACAAATGTGTGTTTAGTCTGTGGTACTATTTAAAAACTCCAAATCCAATTCAGAGTGACAGGGGCCAAAGCCTATCCCATCAGCACTGGGAGGGAGACCATCTTGGACAGGGTGCTAGTCCACTGCATAACACACATATGCACACACCCCTACCACACAATGGGGCCAATTTACAGTCTCCAATTAAATTAACCTGCATGTCTTTGGGGATGTGGGAGGAAAACCCAGATAATAATGGAGGGAACTTGCAAAGATCACCAGACACACACAACTCAAGCCTGAGATAAGGAGCAGCAGCATTAACCACTGTTCCACTGTCAACACTTCTAAAGGGTTTAGTTTCACAAAAAAGACTACCAAAATGCCCTGGGATAACTATGTGTGCTTTTCAGATAAAGACAGAATTCACAATACATTTAAAAAAAAAAAAAAACAAAGTATTTATTTGGTTATTTTTGCTGAACAATATACATTATTCTTTCAGGATTCAAATTTTCAAATGGTAATAAAGAAGCAGAAAGCTTCACCACTTTGCATGCTACTTATGATCAAAGGAATTACTACTGTATGTTAATAGTACTAGGGCGTTGTACCGTGTTAGCCATTATGAATGTAGAGAAAAGCCAAGCAAAATGACACCTTTTATTGGCTAACTATAAAGATTACAATATGCAAGCTTTCGAGGCACCTCAGGCCCCTTCTTCAGGCAAGATGTACAGTAATAGCTTTTCTCTACTGTATGTTAATAAATGCAATATATAAAACTGCCAAACATGCAAACTCCATGCGGGCAGTGACCAGGCCTTGGACTAAGACCCACATCCCTGGAGCAGTGATCCAGCAGCTCTCACCACTGCACCACTCCTCTCAATGCACATCTAATTCCATGCAGTATTTCATAAATGGATATGAATTACAAATTATTCACCAAATACTCTTAACTATGACTTGGTAAGTTCGTAAAGGACTTTGATTAATTATAATAAAAGGACATTCTCGCAGGTAGTGTACAGGACATGATTCTTTTTCAAGTTAGGATGTTTTGACTTGTCATTAACCTCATTCAGACAAAGAACCCAAATAGTTTCTGGATGAACTATATAATAACCGTGCCAAACCTGCTTAATCCAGGCAGCATTGGCACAAGGCAGGAACCAGGCAAGGACAGGATGCCAGTTCACTGCATGCCCCCCATCGCACACACACATACACATGCTTGCACTCGAAATGGAGCTAATTTAAAGTTACTGATTAATGTAAAATGTACATGTTTAGATATGTGAGGGGAAAAAACCCATGCAGACATGGGGAGAACAGGCAAACTCCTCACAGGCAACCAGGAATTCCAAAGAATTCGCTTGCTCACATATTTTGGACAACTCGGTGATTTCCTTAACCGACAGTACCAGGAAAAGGAGCAGAGATCTTTCTAGCTCAGTGTTTCTCAAGTGGGTTGCTATTGTTTATAATGGTAATGGTTTGTGGTGAATCATGGCGGGTCACCACTCCAACAATCGCACTCAACCTCCGCCGACAACTGCACTCAAATCACCAAGGAGGAGCACTCTTATGTTTGTGGTCGATTCACTAGGGTGCGCCCTGATGATTGCGCTTGATTCAACAAGGAAGGAAACCCCCCCATTAAAAAACACTTGTGTGGGAAAAGGGGGGTTGCAACACCACAAAGGTTGAGAAACACTGTTGCAGCATGATAAAGGTGTATAATAAATATTTCTACTTCATTTTGAGCTCTTTGATCAGGTAGAAGAGGACCGTTAAGACTAATATGAAACATAAATGCTTGGGAGGTAGCACTAACTATATCCTTGATTGATTTCTGAATTATTCACTGTGATTGCATTTACAGAAACAATAAAGTTCATAGTGACTAAAGGCACAGTTGTTATCAACAATTAAGTTTGTTTGATTACAACTGTTTTAAATTTAAAAAATGCATTAAATTGCACACTATACACAAATCACAAAGATGCATTCAGTAAATACACAAAGCCAAAGCTGTAAAACTGGAAAAACAGTGCCTAGCTGCAAGAATCTGAAGACATATGCTACTGTAGATTAGTATCCTCCAATATGGGATGAAGCTCATTTTCTGCTAATGCTTTACTGCCTTCTCTATCACCCAACTAGCAACCCAGATGTAACAACAGCCATTTTCATCCATCCATCCATTTTCCAACCCGCTGAATCCGAACACAGGGTCACGGGGGTCTGCCGGAGCCAATCCCAGCCAACACAGGGCACAAGGCAGGAACCAAACCTGCTTAATCCAGTTTAAGATCATGGGTAGCTGAAGCCTGGACGAGCTACCAAAGACGACACTTCAATTTCCATCTGCCACTCAATGAGGGACTCTCCGCAAGTCACTTACCCTTTCTGTGCTCCAAAAAAACTCCTTAATCAGTTGTAACCTGTGGCATTTCTCCATAAACACTGTGTTGGGGCCATTCTGGAACTTTTCTACATGTGCACAGACTTTAACATACCCAGCTAATTTCCCACTTCTGCTACTGACTACTGAAACATACAAATTTGCATACCTTTCACATTGCAAAATAAAAACAAAATCAATCAAACAATGGGATCCTGGTGCCTGTTCTGTCCTGTTTAGCATCAGTTCATTGTGAAACACTCCGACATTGTCATTATCTGACAAAATGCAGATATATTGATAAAAAAATTAAAGCTTAGCAACCGCCCTTTTCTCAGAAAAATGTTGATATGAGCTGCCTAAATTGAAATTGTAACACCTCAAGTTTAGAATCAGACAGTTCTGAGGTGAAAAAGACTAAGCCACAATAACACAGAAAGAATGCACAGACTGCACACACTGTACAACTTAAACTGCAAGTCCAACAACATCGCTAACAACCATGCAGCCAGGGGATTGCTGGTCCGCGTGAGGTCGGAAAACAACTGAAAAAAGGCTTTATTCATACAGACCGGCTCGATAAGCATTATTGTGGATTGAGACTGTGACTTTGAAATGTGTTCATCAAGAACATGGTGACACAATTGGGAACTTGTTAAGGGTAAATTTAGCACTAACATTACTAAGTTTTTCTTTACAGAGAGATTGACAGACACACGGAATAAGTGACCAAGTAGTGTGGCAGACAGCAGGACTTTCAAAACTTGACTTGGATGTTATTTTAGACGAATTAAGTAGAGAGGACTGGCGAGCTTTGTTGGGCTGAATGGCCTGTTCTCATCGAGATTGTTCTAATGTTCTAAAAGCACGGACAATGTACGACAATGACAGAATGAAAGCATAGTGTTGTATGCTGCCATTTTTCACACCTGGAAAAGAATACAGCTGCCCGATGCAATATGTGTGAGAAGGAGGAGCAGTACAGTGGCAAAACAAGAATGCGATTTAAATGTAAAAACCACAGAAAGACGTTTGTAAAACATCAAAAAAGATGCAAATCTGAAGCACTGCGATTTGGCTACAATCGGTGTCAGTTAAGAAATGTTGCTGGAGAGTTTTCAAAGAGGCAGGGGACGTCATCCAGGTAACTGCTGCTAGCAGGGTTATGTAGATGGGGTTTTACTGAAGACTATTTAGTTGAGTTTAACATTTTGCCGTTTACCACTCATTAATACTGTATTTATGAAACGTAAAGCCCATTGTTAGCATAATGGAGGACGCATAACAGTGTAAAGCATAACCATCAGAGCATTTTGCCACGGCTTTTGTCCACTTTTCTCCCCGTCTTCTAATTATAGGGTTCAATAAGCCCAATAACCATAAATAAGAATGGTAAATGGTATAACACTATGCAAAATACTTAATAGCTATGCCTAATTTGAAGGTAAAAACGTTGACTGAAAGTAGTTTTTCTTTTCAAAAAATTAAGTGCCTGAGTGCATGTTAATAAAAATAATTATTTTGCAAGTTTAGTGGATTTAAAAGTACTTCAACTGGATTTGTAACAGCATTTAGTGTAATAAAACATAGGTTTTCTATTTAATTTTGTATTGTTAAAATTATATTGTGTTCCTCCTGTCTCCTCCCACAGCCCAAAGACGTACAGTTTAGGTGGTTTGACAGTTATGTTGGCCCTTGGTGTGTGTGTGTTTGTTCACCCTGTGATGGACTGTTACCCAGTCCAGGAATTGTTTCTGTCTTGCACCCGCAAAGCATAAAAATGTCAATGTTCTTCTAAATACAAATTTGAAACTTTGCTAAATGAAAAGCTAATATGACAAAATCTCGACAAAACTGAAAGGGAATATGTGAGAAGATTATTTTTTTGTAAATGTACTTTCATGATGTGGCTGCCTGTAATACATGTATTACACAAGCAACCAAATCTATTTTTAAAAGTCAATGTTCATATTATCTTAGTTATGCAGGTTAGGTGGATTGGCGATTCTAAATTGGCCCTAGTGTGTGGGTGTGTTTGTGCTTGTCCTGCGGTGGGTTGGCAGTGGCACCCTGCCCGGGATTGGTTCCTGCCTTGTGCCCTGTGTTGGCTGGGATTGGCTGATTCAGCGGGTTGGAAAATGGATGGATGGATGCATTTGTATGTCCATCCTGGGCGGCATGGTAGTGCAGTGGTAATGCTGCTACGTCTCATTAAGGAGACAGAGGTTTACGACCCAGAAGCTCCTATGTGGAGTTTGCATGTTCTCCCTGTCTTTGGCCAGTTTCCTCCCACAGCCCAAAGATATGCAGTTTAGGTGAACTGGCAAAGCTAAATTGGCCATAGCTTGTTTGGGGTGTTTTCCCTGCAATGACTGGGCACCCTGTCCTGGGTTTGCTCCTACCTTGTGCCCTATGGCAGCTGGGATTGGCTCCAGCATCACCCTCCCACAGCCGTGGTCTGGAGTTGGTGGGTTACAAACTTACATGACATGTTCATTCTATAAAATTTGTTATGGTGACCTTGACGCTGTATCATATGAATTTAAATACAGACTGACCCATTTATATTAGCCATTCTAAAACGCGACCATCATTTGAAAACAAATTCCTGTGCTATTTAAAAAAAAAAAATACTCTGTATCAGAAATATGGACACATAAATCACTTGTATCGGTATTGATTTCACTAATAGTGGAAAATGGATGGATGGATGGATAATAGCAGTATCACCCATCCCTAGCAAACGCAGGATTGTGACTGTGATTGGGCTGTAAAGTGCCTGTCAAATCTGACCACCCTAACTAAAACGCACATCTCAACAATGGTGACTGGGCGTCACTCTATAGTCAGGAATCCTTTTTTGGAGTAGAAATAAAGTAAGTTAAACTGAATCTGGCCCGCACCACCTGGCACTATTTTCCTATATCTTGGATATCTTGTATTCTCCTATATCTGCATGTTCAATAAAACTGAATTTGCGGACTTAAAAGTCAATGGGACCACACGATCTAGCGGTGCTTTCTATCACTCGCATCAGTTCCTGTTCAGTCAAACTACGCTGGAAATTGCTGACTTTACCTTTCAGTATAGAAAAAGAACCTGATTACAAAAAATAATCAACTCTCCAGGCCGTTGGCTCCCACCAAGAGGCCCGACGCCTCGCACTTACCCGAGTGTGCAATCCCAATGTTGGACGCGGAGAGACGGCTTTGCTGCAGTGCACTGTGTCGGGAGCTCTGAGAATACTCGTATTCTTCCAGTATGGAGGCCATCTGTAAAAAGGTGTATACAGCGCGACTTCAGAAAGATAACTGACTTGTTTGAAACGTTACGTATTTTTTACAACATCTAGCTCAAAGCCTGCGAGGCCGTCCTGCAGAGCAGTTCCTCTTTCACAGTTGTTCCTTCTTCGAGCTTTTGCAGCGCCTAACAACAGCGCATCACCGATTGCGTCCTGCAGTAATGATGGAAGAGCCGTTATATGAGACGATAACGCACACTATCAAGCTTGTCAGAATAAAATAAAAAATGTCATGCATCCGTGGTTCCAAACAACAAAATGTATCGATATCAGCTGACCTCGCCGAATCATGTGATGTAGTAGCTTTATCCTCCCTGCAACCTTTCAAATGACCACCAGGGGTCACGAAAAGATTAACTTTTCTTGCATGGTAATAAAGTCAACGTTAGAAAATATAGGAATCAACTGGTGTATTTTAGCTGTGTGCTAAATTTCTAAAAGGAGTAATTATGTATATAAAACATTTTAATGACATGAAAGTTAGTAATAGCGATTGGTTGAAAGCCTAATAAGACAATTCTTTTTTTCATTTTTATATTTAGTGGTTAGGCAAGACACTTCAGTCACCACATTCAAATCACACCTAAAAACGCACTTCTTCACATTGGCTTTTAATTCTTAACCTGTCTTATTCCCACTTGCTTTTTGCTATTTCTCTGTTTTATTGGGTCCCCTGACCTGTTTTTTTTTTTTTTTTTTTTAGTGTCTCTGTTTTAATTCTCTCTTAATGTTTGTTTTTTTTTAAATATTTTGCTTTTAGTCTTGCTTGTTTTAACTGTACAGCGCTTCGGTCGGTTATAATGCTGTGTTTTTAAGCGCTTAACAAATAAAAATGGTATGGTATGGTATGGTATATGCTGCCATTTTAATTTCAACAGGTGTTTATAATGCAAGGAGCTGTTGTGCAAGCAGCATCATAAGTAATGTAAACATTTGTTGACTTTTTAATTCAGATCATAATGTTATAGTGTTTTTTATTTTTTTTTATTTCTGTCATTTGAACTCTAGCAAGTTAGTTTACTCATTCCGGGTCACATGATGAGTCAGTATAGAGGATCAAGCAGCAACCTTCTGCTTTTCTGCCCACCATCTTGGAGGTTAGGGTGCACATTGTTCAACAGTTCTTATCCTACTAGTAACTACTATCCTAATTGTTTATCCTACTGGTGTGAAGATCACCTACCATCTAAGATGTGTGTGATGCCTGGTAAAAAATTCCTGAAGCCATTTTGGAAGGGATTGTTCTCCACAGGAGTTAGTAATGGAATTATGAGAGTTGTTATGGACCAAAGGGTTTAAACTGTATCAAAGTAATAACAACTGACTGTCATGTCCATAAGTGAGACACTTAACAGCTCAGTGAAAACCTGAGCCCCCTTTTTTGAGTACTGTACTCCAAATCAAGCTACAAAACTTCTAAAAACAGACAGGGAATGTGATTTTAACTGATCTGCATTTCGAGATGTGCCTCTTCCTGACCATTTCCCATCTGTCCAGGTACTGAGAATGCAAATAAAGTACTGAAAACAAGGAAGGGAGAACAGACACATTTCCACAACACAAGGGCAATGGCCATCTGAATGAAACATAAGATCTGCGTCTTTTTTCAGACAGCTGAAAGGCGGCACCTGACTAGAAAACAGCCTTGAAGTCTGAGGTGAGTGGCTGCTTTCTGCTTTTCTTGAGAGGAATGACTTGAGAGTAAAAAAGAATTCTTATGGATTACAACAATAACATAATAATAACAACACTGCAGTGCAGCAGGGGTGTGTTTTTGGTCCTGCTCTGTTCAGTGCTTGCATGGACCGAGTGTTGTAGGGTCATATGGTCCAGTGGCTGTTGGGTGTCTGTTGGTGAAAAAAGATTCACTGCTCTTGACTTTGTTGATGATGCTGTGATCTTCATGGAGTCCATGGAGGGTCTGATCGGGGCTCTCAAGAGACTGAGCGAGGAGTCTTGAGTGTCTGGTCTTGCAAGTGTCCAGATAAAAACCAAGATCTATTCCTTTAATGGCCTCTTTGGCACAGCCATCAGGAGTGTGCCTGTCGTTGAGAGGTTTACTTACCTCAGCAGTGACATTCATGTCTCAGTGACTCTTCCTATGAAGTCAGTAGATGAACTGGGAGAACATGGGGGGTCATGAGGTCGCTGGAAAGGGGTGTGTGGTGCTCCTGATTGCTTTTACAAAAACACAAAGGTCCAAGTCTTTAGAGTCCTTGTGGTCTTGCTATATGGTTGCGAAACATGGACGCTATCTAGTGATCTGAGACGAAGAGTGGACTCCTTCGGTACTGTGTCTCTTTGGAGAATCCTTCGGTACCACTGGTTTGACTTTGTTTTGAAATGAGTGGTCGCTCACAGAGTCCCGAATAAGGCACATTACCTGCTTTGTGAGGGAGCGTCAGTTACAATGCTACAGCCATGTAGCGCAATTCCCTGAGGGAGATCCGGCTCACAGGAACCTCATTGTTAATGACCCAAGCAGCTGGATCAGGCCAAGGGGATACCCATAACACCTGGCTGTAGCAGACAGATGGTCATTTCCGGAGGGTGGGACTGGACTGTGTATCTGCCTGAGGGGTTGCCAACCATGATCCCGAGCTGTTTCGTCATGTGGTGGGTGTGGCAACATGCTATACATATATATATATATATATATATATATGTATATAACAGGGCGGCACGGTGGCGCAGTGGGTAGCGCTGCTGCCTCGCAGTTGGGAGACCTGGGGACCTGGGTTCGCTTCCCGGGTCCTCCCTGCGTGGAGTTTGCATGTTCTCCCCGTGTCTGCGTGGGTTTCCTCCGGGCGCTCCGGTTTCCTCCCACAGTCCAAAGACATGCTGGTTAGGCAGATTGGCGATTCTAAATTGGCCCTGGTGTGTGCTTGGTGTGTGGGTGTGTTTGTGTGTGTCCTGCGGTGGGTTGGCACCCTGCCCGGGATTGGTTCCCTGCCTTGTGCCCTGTGTTGGCTGGGATTGGCTCCAGCAGACCCCCGTGACCCTGTGTTCGGATTCAGCGGGTTGGACAATGGATGGATGGATGGATGTATATAACATATACATATGTTCCCCGACCAAACTTGACCTGGTGCAGCAGGTAGTTCTGCTGCCTCACAGCTTCAGAGTCTATGGTCTGAACCTCTATCCATCTCCCCATTTTTGTGCAGGTTTTTATGCTTATTTTCATCTTGCAACCCAAAGGCATCTACTATACAATAAAACACTAAGCATGTCCAGTCCTTCAGAGCAATCTGATTGGTCAGTTTGGCTTTGTTGTGATTGGTCAGTTTGGCTTTGATAATGTTATCAAAAGGGATGATGCAAATGTGAAGACTTTGAAGCGTAAAGGTGTAGAAGGCACGCTAAGAGAGTCACTTTCAAAGACAGAAAGCATGAAACTGGATAGGAGGTGAGAAAGGAGCTTTGAAAATAAGCAGGATTTATGGCCATGGGCTTAAAAGAGGGAGTGCTAGCGAAGAGACGTTCAGACATACACAAATACAGTGGAAAGGTGCTAAAGGTACATGTAGGGCAAGAGATAGCAAATATTTTTAAATTATTCTTTTACCTGCCTTTGACAGGTGCCATGGCTAGTAATGTCAAAAAATGTTATTGATGAATGAAAGGAGACCATTCGGTAAATTAAGCTAATCACTCATTTGTCCCATCTAGCTTTTTTAGAAGTTGGCTTGGTGTCTTGAACTCCACAGTAGTCTGGTCAAGATGCAACTCTTTGTGTGAAAAAGTTCTTCCTTGAGTCCATCTTAAATACACTTACCCATAATTTCCACCGATGTTCTCAAGTTTATGATTCAGTAGTTAATTGATTGAATTCTACTGGATTAACTTCACCAGTTCCCTTGAGAATTCTGAAGTCCAACTTAAGTCCCCCACACAGCCTTCTCTGCCTGGGACTCCCTTAGTCTGTCAAAGCAGAACAGACCCTTCAGCTGCAGGGCACAGCTGTTTGCTTTTAGATGCACAGTTTAATTGGTGGCTCAAAACTGGTCCATTGTGAGTAAGTGTAAGTGCTGTCCTCCCCAGAAGTGAGAACTATCTTAAATGCACTACGTGGCCAGGTGCATAAACTCAAGCACATAGCCATGTAGTCTCTACTGAGAAACACTGGTATTAGAATGGGTTGTCCTGAAGAGCTCAGTGACTTTAAACGTGGTCCATGTCATAGGATGGCACCTTTGCCACAAGTCAGTAAGTGAAATTTTTACTCTGTTAGATCTTCCCAGGCCAACTGCAACTTCTGTTATTACAAAGTGGAAACATTGAGGGACAACAACAGCTCAGCCATTAAGTGTAGATCATGCAAATCATGAAATCAGGTCACCTAGTGCTAAAGCATATTTTGTGCAAAAATTGCCTGTCCTCTGTTGCATCACTCACAAATGGAGTTCAAAACTGCCTCTGAAAGCAACATCAACACGAAAACTGCACACCAGGAGCTGCATAAAAAGCATGTCCTTAAGCAGGCAGCATGAGTGCACTGTCGGTTTGCATCTTGCTGTAGACTGACACCCCATCCAGGGTGGGTTTCTGCCTTGCACCCTTTTTTGTATGGAGAGGTCCAGTGCCCATCTACTCTCCAGTGAAAAAATCCCTTCTCAATTTCTGAATTACATCCAGTTCTCCTGTCCTGAGAGCTGCCAATGATGAAACAGGATTTTCTTATCTATGTAAAATGGGGCAAGGTTCCCTACCTGGACAGGAGGCCAGCCCATCAGGAGCACAAGAAGAAAGGCGAGGAATGTTCTGCCTTGGTCAGGAGGCAGATAGGAGATGCCCTTGCGGAAGTGGGTACACTGCTGTCCCAGCTGGGATGAACTAGAGATTGTTACCTGGCTGGGATGCCAGTATAGTGGAGAGACGAGGGTGGCAGTCAGCTTGGACTGTCTGCTTCTCCAATACATTAGACAGTAGCATCCTTGGACTTCAACTCCATAGGGTATGCTGGGAACTATAGTGCCTTAAAGCAGCCCTTTTGGGTTCCATGGGTGTTGCCACAGGGTGCTACAGGTATTCATGGCCCCCACTCTCGCAGACTTCTGCTTGACTCAGAAGTTCTAAAAGGACTTGCTCTGCCTTACCCGAAGAGTCTGTGTTGGGAGGCAGGAGACAAAGCTCATTGAGAGAAGTGGAAGAAGAGGGAAAGACCTTGGAACATCTGTGCTTGTGGTACTTTAGCACTTTGAGCTACTTTTTTTGTATGAAAATGTGCTATATAAATAAATGTTGTTGTTGTTGTTTAATTGTGGTTTACTGATAATTAAGTTACTGTGTGCAATAAATGAACCGTAATTGAAACTGTAAATGTTGTGTCTGAGTAAGTCTGGAATTTATAACCTCCTTAATAAAAGGATAAATGACTTTGTGTCTATCTGGGTGTCCTTCTGGCTGCTATGTCTCTAATACATGCCATTTGGTATAGGATTCATAAAAGCAATGCTAATGCTTGTGATGCATCATCTGTTGGATAAAAGAGACGTAGCAACTAGACAGACACACACCAGTGCAATAGTTGACACTGAATATATCCAACAAATAGTAACTGCAAGATGGACCTAAATCTGCTTACCCAGCTAAATTGAAAGACAAGTGTCTGTGTGTCCATCCAGTTTTTATGTCTCTATCATTCCAACAGATGGTGCATCACAAACATTTGTAGTAATAAAATGCATTGCATTTGTCTTTCCAACAGATAATGCATTGCAAACATTTGTAGTAACACATTATATTACTAGAAATGTTTGTGTTTCACCATCTGTTGAAATGACAAATGCAATGCATTTTATTACCACATGCATTACAAAATACATTTCAATACATGGTGACCTACAAGCATTAACACCTAGGGCTGTGGTGATTACATAAATTTCAATCTGTCTTAGACACGTAGCACAGCTAGTCTGCCTTAATAAAAGAACAAGTGTTTGTGTGTCTATGTATCTGTGTCTCCATCTGGTTGCTATGTCTCTCCTTCTAACAGATGGTGCATCACAAACATTTGTAGCAATAAAATGCATTATATTTCTCATTCTAATATATGGCGCTTCACAAACATTAACACTGCTTTTACGAATCCCATACCAAATGGCATATACCAGCAACATATGCATGCATTTGTCGTTCCAACAGATAGTGCATCACAAACACTTGTATTAATGCATTTTATTACTACTAATGTTTGTGATGTGCCATCTGTTGGAATGACAAATTCAATGCATTTTATTACCACATACATTACAAAATATATTCCAATAGATGGTGCCCTGCAAGTGTTAACAATGAAGTCTGTACTGATTACTTAGATTTCAATCCATCTTGGACAGGTAGCACAGCTGGTATGTTTCTGAAAGTGAGAACATCACAATGGTAGGTTTGTCAATCAAATGTAATAATAACATAACAGATATAACTATTTACTTTAATTTGAATGCAGAGAAAATAATGGAAAAATAGAAACAAAAAGAAAAAACAAAACAAGGTTCAACCAACACTCGAGACAGCGAAACAGAAGAGATTAAAAAGCAAAAAAATTTTCAAAGTATGATACAACCATTATAGCATAAGAGAGACAATCACAGGTTCAGAATGTTTATTCTAAATTAATATTAAAGAATTCTTGCCATGTTTTAAAAATGTTTTGCACATATCCTGTAAGGTAGAATCTGATGTGTTCTAATTTGAGATAATATGGAAGGTTGCTTACCCACTGACTTATGGAAGGTGGGCTGGGATTCCTCCAGTTGCACAAGGTAAGTGCTGGTAGTGTGGCATTGGCCATTACGATCGATTTTTTTCCCTATGCACAGTACTTCCATGCTGGTGCCCCAAATATGACTGTTAATGGATTAAAAGTGATAGTAACATCAAGGCTATCTGAGAGGTGTGTAAAGAGTTTGATCCAACATGATGTTAATTTAGTGCTCTCCCAAAACCTGTGGCCTGATGAGGCTTGAGCTGGATGGCAGCACTCGCAGCCTTGAGCCTGTACTGAGTACATTTTAGACAATTTTAAACAAGATAAATGTGATCAGTGAAAGACCTTTAGATTAAATTTAGAATGCTTGGTGCATATAGAACTACATTGCTAAAAATGAGGGTGTCTTTAATGGTATTTTATGGTTCTTTAATGGGTTGTGTGGTTCCACTTTTGCTTGACAAAGCACCACTTCATTCTGGAAAGGGTTCTTTGCAAATGAAGTTGGTTCTTTGTGCTTTGAAAAAAATTCCTCATATGTAGAGAAAAAACTGAAATCTTTAGTGCATGGTAGGCTGCCTAGCAGGACACCAACAGAATAAGAAAATGTTGACTTGGCCTGTGCTACTGTATGCAGTGAGAGTCCTTTTAAAATCAGGAGCCATTGGTATTTCACAAATCTGCTACCATCTATTCATGGTTATTTACTGTATGGAGCCTGTTACAGATCTAACTAAATAAAGGGGTCTTTCTGGAACCTTCTTGTAGAAGGGTCTGTTGGGAGTCAAAAATGGTTCCCCTATGGCATCTCCTTTATTTTTAAGAGTATAGAGTGTATTCTATGTAATGGCTGAGTTCCAATCCTTTTCTGAGGTCCCTTTCCCACCTTTCCCTAGGAAGTTTGAAGGGTAAATTATTTTAGAAAAAAAACCCCGGTATATTGCTGAAATGCTGTCTGAGTCTTCATCAGAACTAAACAGTATGGCATCTGGGATAAATACGGGTGTGAGATGTGGAAAATCTGGCTAGGTCTCTTAACAAAAGTTCTAATTTGCATATAGGAAAAAAGTGTGTAGCTGGAAAGTTAAATTTAGAGCATAAGTGTTCATAAGATGCAAATACATTACAGCAGCCAGCCAGCCAGCCATAACCCAACCCGCTATATCCTAACTACAGGGTCACAGGGGTCTGCTGGAGCCAATCCCAGCCAACACAGGGTTCAAGGCAGGAAACAAACCCCAGGCAGAGCGCCAGCCCACCGCAGCAAATACATTATTATCTATACAAAATTCTCTAAGTATCTTAAATCCATAATATTTTATGTCAGAGAAGCTGGGAAAAGGAGATTAACGTGTATAGGAGCAAGAGATGAGGGTTACTCAATATGAGGTGCCATTTAGGACATAGATCATTCTTAACACTCTCTACTGAAATGCATACACTCTGACGTGAAAAGTCTATAAAGCGTATACTGAAACGCATACATTCAATAGTGAAAAGCATACACTATACAGTTAAATGAGTACACTGTATACTGAAACACCTACATTCTATAGTGAAACGTATTCACATACTGAAACACTTACACTGTACAATGAAACACGTACATTCTGTAGTGAATCATATACACTGAATAGTGAAACAAATACATTGTATACTGAAACACGTGTTCATACACTGCATACCGAAACACTTAAACCGTATAGTGAAAATGTATACATTGTCAAGTTAAACATATACACTGTATACTGAAATGCATAAGCTATACAATGAAATACTAAAAGTGACAGAGAGATGCCTGAATTATGACTTTCAAATGAAAACACTATTAACAGACATTTCGTCATGAGTCCAGCATCCATCCATCCATCCATTTTCCAACCTGCTGAATCCGAACACAGGGGTCTGCTGGAGCCAATCCCAGCCAACACAGGGCACAAGGCAGGGAACCAATCACGGGCAGGGCGCCAACCCACCGCAGGACACACACTAGGGCCAATTTAGAATCGCCAATCGACCTAACCTGCATGTCTTTGGACTGTGGGAGGAAACCCACGCAGACACGAGGAGAACATGCAAACTCCACGCAGGGAGGACCCGGGAAGCGAACCCGGGTCTCCTAACTGCGAGGCAGCAGCACTACCAATGCGCCACCGTGCCGCCCTGAGCCCAGCATATGCAAGCTTAAACAGAAGGAAATAATAAAAAAGACTTTAAGAGCAACACCCCCGAACCCCACCTTGTTGATGACTCCCACTTGCACCCACCCCCCACTAAATTGCTATATATTGTCTTTGATTCCTGTATGTCTAATCACCTGGTAGGTTGTTGAAAGCTTAGGAATAAAAAAATATTTTATTTTAAGATGCATAGTTCAGTTTCAAGTTACAGATATGCAAACCATATCACAAACCTTTGCTTCCATGATGAAATGTATATATTGTCTATTGAGACACATACACTGTTTTGAAATGCATGCACAGTATAATGAAACAGTGGGCACTTTAAACACAGAGTCATACACTGCATAACAAAAAGCCTTTGATTTACTGTATATGAGAATATTTAAACTCTATTTTGAATGTATGCAGTGTGCTGTACGACACCAGTGGCTCCTGATTTTCAAAGGACCGTCACTGCATACAGTAACACAGGCTAAGTGCAGGTTTTCTTAATCTGTGTGTGTCCTACTGGTAGCCTGCCATACATTAAAGATTTCAGTTTTTCAAAGCACAAAGGACCAACTTCGTATGCAAAGAAGATGGTGCCTTTTCAAGCAAAGTTCTACAAGGAATCACAACCCAGTAAAAAAACATGAAATCCCATTAAACAACTGTTAGTTTTAAGAGTGTGCCTTGAAATGTGAAAAGGATTTTCTTTAAATGTTTGGCTGTCATGTTAATATTTTTGTAATTTACCCGATTTCTTATTTGTGATGTGCAAAACTGTTCTGTAATGTTAATGAAAAACCTTAATTTAACTCAAAATGAAGATGTGACTTTTTCTTATCATTTCCTGCATTTTGCCCAGTTTATTAGTCTGATTTTGACGTGTGTGTTTTTTATTTATGTACGAATAAGTGTAAAGCTTTGCGCCGGTCTACCGAGAAAAGTTGGAATTAAGTGAAATGAGTTTATTCGTCACTTGAGATCCACAGCTCTCCACATCTGCATAATTTTTGTCATCACGTTTTTTAATACTTGTTCTTTGGACATCTGCATGTGTCTACGGCGACTTTCCAGTTTGAGGAGATGTGGATTGCACTTTCTGAGCTGCTCCAAGACAAGGGAGCCGCATCGGGTTACCTTCCTGCTTCTGGGCGCGGTTACGCAAATAATAACCAGTCTGATCGGAAGCGAGCACACTAATAAAGTGAGACGTGAATGGGCGAGGGCGTGACAGATACACATGAGCGCCTGAGAAAGTCGGGCGAATTGGTTTGAGCTCCGTAAAGCGACTCGGAGATCAGTGCAGAGGTGAACACGCTGCGCCGCCGCACATTCCGACCCAGAGATGCCACCGCAAATGGAATACCAGTGTGTGGACAGAAGGAGCACTTTGGGACCTCCAGTGCAGACCGAGAAAGACAAGGAGCCCCAAATTAAATGTGTTTTAGTTGGGGATGGAGCCGTCGGAAAGACCAGTTTGATTGTCAGCTACACGCGAAATGGCTATCCAACGGAATATCAGCCGACAGCATTCGACATATTCACGGGTAAGTTTTTAATTATAAAAATATTTTTTCAAATATTAATTTGATCTAGTTAAAGTATTTTTTTTTCATTGAATTCGCTATCCAATTGATAGTGTATCAGCCAATCCAAATATAATCTGTGCATTTTCAGTTTATGGAACTAATTCTGTTAAGTGAAATGACAAAATTTCGACAGGCATAGATTGCAAGTTGGAAAACAAAACAACATATATATATATATAGTATGTAGTTCTCTGATAAAATGTACTCAAAAAGAAACTTTACCAACTCGTTTGGCCTGCAAAGACTGGAGTTCGCTGCAAAGCAAGATTACCGGTATAGCCTGATCTGCCATCAGATACGCCACTTGTTAGAAACTACGTGCATACAGAACGGCTTAATGTCATTTCACGTAACTTTTGGGCTATACGCCCACGAGGCTGTAAATTATATTCTGTTCTGTTATAATTTAATTAACTGAAATATTTGATAGAGGTTATCAAACCCTCAGTTTATACTCCCGTTTAATGTAACTGGATTCATCGAGATTGTGAATGTAATGAAAGTTCAAAATTTCATACTTGCAAAAAAATATATATTTTACCACCGTTTGCATTTTCATCCACTTTGTTGATTTCCATAAGGACGTGCACGTTCGGCTCGACTGGCAGCTCCCAAGCTGACCGCCTCTACACACACAATGACCGACGGGCATTCGGGTTATTTCTCGGAGTTTAGCTCCTTCTTTGAGCCCACGGCTGCTACATGAGTTTCATTTTTTTCTTTTTATTTCTGTTTTTGGGAGTAATGTCTGCGCAGTACTGTGACTGTTTCTTGCAGAGAATACTTGCATGCCTTTAGAGGACCCCTTGGATGGATAAATAAATAAAACGTACTATTACGTTGCAATTAAAGCGTGACAGTGCCTATCATTAATCCTGGCCATTAAGTGAAATATTCAGAGGATGGTGGCTGTGTGTGTTAAGTGTAGTTGATAGATAGATAGATAGATAGATAGATAGATAGATAGATAGATAGATAGATAGATAGATAGATAGATAGATAGATAGATAGATAGATAGATAGATAGATAGATAGATAGCAAGGCAGGATCGGCCATTAGGGTGCGCACTCATCTTCACTCTTAAAAATGCTTGTTCTTTAATGGGATTTTATGGTTCTTTATTGGCTTGTGTGGTTCCTCATAGAGAAATTGCTTAACAAAGCACCTTTTCATTCTGCCAAGGGTTTATTGCATATGGAGGTGGTGCTTTGTGCTTTGATAAACTTCCTAATTTAGAAAAAAGCTGACATATTTAATATATGGTTCGCTATATTGCAAGACACGAACAGAACAGAAAACCTGTATTTTGCCTGGGTTATTGTGTCATGTAAGAGTCCTTTTAAAATCAAAAAACCACTGGGATTTGCCCAATCTGTTGCCATGTATTCATGGTTATTTACGATATGGAGCCTGTTCTGGATCTTAGATAAAGGTTCTTTCTGAAACGTTTAGGAACAAAAAACGGTTCCCCTAATGGCATCGTCCTGAAGAACCGCGCTGGTGCCTTTATTTTAAAAAAGTTTTGTGCCAAAGAAAACAATGGCCGATGATAGGAAATGTTCAGGCTTTTACGGACAGTCGGTACCCACTGTCCAGCGACCCCACTTTTGACCCTCATGATTATAAACCTGTCCAATCAGATCTAAATAAAAAGCTTAAAAAAACACGAGTGGATAGGGCACGATCAGAGCAGGTGTCAAATGAGTTACTTCGATGTGATCGTGTCACTGTCCCGCAAAAGGAATAAAACGAATGGTCATTCAAAGCGACAGCCCATTGGTGCAGCGAAAGGAAAATTAAAGAGAGAGAAGTACATTTTTGGAAAACGATATCTAACTGCTTACAAAGGTAGAATAAAATGACGAAATTATGATTTGGTCGTAAGTACCGCAGTTAAAATAAGATTGCTCTTACAGTCAGGCAAGAGAGGGTTAATATCGCCGCTTCAGCAGCAACAAGCAGCGCGAAACAACAACGTGGAAAACAACGAGACCCCTGCAAATGTCCGCACTCAAAGGCTCCTTTACATACATATTCCATAGTCCTTTGAAAAATGGTACTCTTTGTTCGTTACCTGCGTTAGCAGAGGAAAGCCGATTTCCCGCAGATGTGTCGTTGCACTCATCAGTTAATCGCTAATGAACGGAAAAGGAAGGTGACGCTGAGCCGATGTGAAGTTTTGGGCATTTTTCTTCTTCTTGTAAGCCTGTGCCTGATGTATTATTGACTTAAGTGACGATCATACTTTGTTGTTAGTGTGTGTTTCGGGGTGGAGTAGTGAGATACGAGGGGGGCTTTCAAGTTTCGACGCCTTGGGGCCAGTGGTGGTCTTGATAGCAAGCGGACGGGTGGATGTGTGTCTGTGCGTCTATCGTGCTGCCAACTGCGTTATGCTGGCCTGCCGTCTTGTAATATGTACGAAGCTGCACACTCCGGGAAACCCCAAGTAATCGGGTTCATAAAGTGAGTAAGAAAGGGGAATGTAGCGTGGTCGTGCGTCCGCTATATCGGTTTTCCATCTGCTTCCATCCGATTATGTTCCACATCCTTAAAACGCGCAGGTCACTTTAAATATATAAACGTGTGCTGTGAAGTAGTCTGGCATCCCGACCAGCGTTTGTTCTTCCTTTGTTGTTATTATTATTATTATTATTATTATTATTATTATTGAGTTTATTTGAAGAAAATAACATTCCATACGATCAAGTCTAACTTATTCAACAAAGAAAATAACATTACATACAATCAAGTCAAATTTAACAAACTAAATTTCACCCTCCACCAGAGAGAGAGAGGAGAGCCAACAGCAAGAGCAAATCTTTAAAAATAAACAAAAAGGGCGAATGTACTTTTCCCAGATATAAATGCTTATTCTAAAATGTTATTAATTAGATCTTGCCATATTTTGGGCGGAGTGGTGGCTCTGAGGCTAAGGAGTTGCGCTGGTATCCCGAAGGTTGCCGGTTCGAATCCCCGTTACTGCCAAAAAGGCCACTGCTCTGCTGGGCCCTTGAGCAAGGCCCTTAACCTGTAATTGCTCCAGGGGCGCTGTACAATGGCTGACTCTGCGCTCTGACCCCAAGGGGTATGCGAAAACTACCAAATTCCTAATACAAGAAATTGTATAAGGCGAAATAAAGAACAAAAAAAAAATATATATTTTAAAAATGTTTTCAACAGATCCTCTAAGCAGGGCCGTCTTAACAGCATCCTAGGCCCCTGGGCAAAGTAGTGCGCTGGGACCCCTGTTTTGATAGCAAAATAGAAACATACATAGGCATCAGAAACAACGTGGGTTCCTATATGCTCCTGGAGCCCCTGGCCAGTGCCCATTGTGCCCATATGTTAAGGCAGCCCTTCTTCTAAGTAAGAATTTGATATTTTTCTATTTCAAATAGTATGAAGCATCAGTTACCTATTGACTTATAACAGGTGGACTGGGATTCTTCCAGTTGAGCAAGATAAGCCTATGTGCTAGTAGTGTGGTACAGTATAAGCAATTACAATCAATTTGTCCTTCTCCACCTTAAGCCCATCTGGGAGTACCCCAAACACAGCTGTTAATGGGTTAGGAGTGATTGTGACACCAAGGCTGTCTGATAGGCGTCCTGTACGTCTTTACTCTGTGTACTTTGTTTAAAGAAGGAGTTTTCATTTTAAATAATGAACTGTCTTAAGAATATAATCACTTTAAATGAAAGTCCAAAATTTGCCTCCAAACACACAAGTTTAAAGGTGAAATGTTTCATATCATTAAATCTTCCTTATTACTGAATTATTATTATTAAATAATAATGCCATCCCTTACACATTTGCTTTTTTATTTATTGAAGTTCAGTACTACAATACATTCTTAAATGTAAAGATGGCAGAGTGATTCTTCAGAGCAAAGCCATAGGGGAACAGGTTTTGGCTCCCAAAAGTACCATCTGCATGAAAGCCTGAGGAAGAACCTTTATGTGTTTATCTCCATAACAGGCTTTACAAATAACCACAAACAGATAACCGATTTGAGAAATCCCAGTGGGTTCCTGCTTTTTAAATGGACTTGTTGCTGCCTACAATAACACCGACCGGCTGAGTTCAGGCTTTCTCCATCTGTCAGTAGCCTGCGGTAGCCGGCTATACACCGAAGGTTTCAGTTTTGTCCACATATTAGGAACGTTTTCAAAGTCCAGGGAACAAGCGTCATGTGTAAAGACCCCTTCCCAGAATGAAATGGCTGTTTTTAAATTTAAAGGCTAAAATTCACCTGACACCTTAAAGTTAATTAAAACTATCTTTTATATCTTTAAATACACCTGAACATTTAAATAAATAATAATGGTTTTACATACAGTAGATAAACCCTGCAATTTTTTTTGGAGTCCATTATTGTAATAGTATGCATAATATTTCTTTATTTCCAGGGCTTGTCCGTGTCGACGGCACCCCAGTTCGAGTTCAGCTCTGTGACACTGCTGGGCAGGTAAGGACACTTTCCTTGAATCTGTCGGCCTTTATTTATTTATTTTTTCCTTTGTCTCTATACGGTGGATTTGTGTACAGGAAGCCTTGATAGTAACCAGTGTGGCAGCCAGCGGCTTCTGCTGTGTGAGTCATTAGCCGTTAGTTCAAAATTATAGCAATGTCAAAATGTACGCTGTCCTCTCTATTTCCTTTCTATTACACTTCTTGAGAGAGATTTCTCAGTAGTTAGTGTGACATAGCTTGGACATCAAACCCTGAGGTCTTAGATTCAAAGCCCACTACTGACACTATGTGACCTGAGCATGTCACTGAACTCCAACAAAAACAAAAATGTAACCAATAGCATCTCAAATGTTGTAAGCCAGCTTGAATAAAGGCGTCAGCCAAATCATAATACTTCTGTCACCGATTTCACATAATCTCTAAAGTATCTAGACCGATCCAATATATATATATAAAATCGCTGACATCCGTGGTTCAATCCCAGTAAGGGGAAGGAAAGGTGCGTACACTTGATGAGCCCCAAGTGTTGTGCACTCTTTGAATTATTTGGCAGGTACTGTACCACATATCTATGATCTGCTCCTCTCAAGATCGCATCAGATGTTTGCCAGCTGGCCGACCAACCACACACATTACCTGGTAGGTAACCATCCATATAATCAGATTGCAATTCAGACCTATGAATGTAATACTTCGAGCTTCACCCTGACAAGTAAGGGAAACCAGCCACCACGGTGCAAAGCTTCAGACGCTGATGTTCAAGGTTTGATTTCCATAAGGGGAAGCAAAAGTGTGTACACCTGATGAGCCCCAATTATGAGATAGATAGATAGATAGATAGATAGATAGATAGATAGATAGATAGATAGATAGATAGATAGATAGATAGATAGATAGATAGATAGATAGATAGATAGATAGATAGATAGATAGATAGATACTTTATTAATCCCAGGGGGAAATTCACATGTGCTCTTTGTATTATTTGGCAGAAAGTGTATCATTCATATATATATATCCATCCATCCATTATACAACCTGCTATATCCTTACTATATAGGGGGTCTGCCGGAGCCAATCCCAGCCAACACAGGGTGCCAGGCAGGAAACAAACCCCAGGCAGGGCGTGCGCACACATACACACACCAAGCACACACTAGGGACAATTTAGAATTAACCTAACCTGCATGTCTTTGGACTGTGGGAAGAAACCGGAGTACCCGGGCAAACCCACGCAGACACGGGGAGAACATGCAAACTCCACGCAGGGAGGACCCGGGAAGCAAACCCGGGTCTCCTAACTGCGAGGCAGCAGCGCTACCCACTGCGCCACCATGCCGCCCTTTATATATATATATATAACAAGTCCTGGATATATACACTAAAGCAGTAGGTCATAAACTCTTTTTCTGCGGGTACCTTGTGGCATTTACATTTTAAATAATTCTAAATTGCTGTTGTGTCTTAGGGTGGTGATAAGTATTGCTGCACCATGGATGCAACATTCTGGGTTTGGATCACATGTCAATTGTTGTCAATTATGGAGTCTGCACACTCTTCCTCTGTTTTTTTTGTGGGGTTCTTGTACCACAAATGTGTACATTTAGGGTTAATTGGTATGGTCCCTATGTGACCGGGCCCTGTGACAGACTGTTGCTCTATCCAGAGATGGTTCCTGCCTTGCAGCCTACTCTGCCAGGATAGGCCCTGGTCCCACCAACCCTGAATTTACATTAAATGGGTTTGAGAGAGGTGGTGTTATTTTAAGGCGTTGCAGGGGTTAGCACTACTTGCTTACAATGTAATAGGCCTGAATTGAAATCCCAGTTTGGACACGGTCTGTGTGAAGTTTGCTTGTTGTTCTTGTATCATTTTTTTCTTCCTGGATTCTCCAGGTTTCCACATTCTAGAAACATGTTGGTTAACTAGAAGCTCTACATTGGCCTAGTAGGCCCTGTGAGAAACTAGAGCCCTGTCCAGGGTTGGTTTTGATGTTGCTGGGGTGAATATTCGTGGACTCACAACATGAAGCATCTCAGTTTGTTGGTTTGCAGTGTTGGGGAACCACTTGTGGTCAGTCGCAAACCCGCAACATGTGGTTCAGAAGCACTCTCCTTGTAGCATTAGGTAAAGGAGCAACTCCATTTGTCAACCGTGCAGAGGAGGTCTCTAAATACAGCGAGCGCTGCTCTTTCTGGTGATTTCAGGTGATCTCTGTCTGAGTTTAGTGCCCATCTGTTCTGCACAGCATCACCACTACACTCCACCCAGCTTCAGTGCAAATCTCATTCTCGTCTCCAAGTGAGTTATGGTGGACTCACTCCACAAAACATCTCCATTTGAAGTTTTGCACTGTTTTGAACTGCTGGTGGTAAGTCGCGAACCTGCAACATTTGGCTCAAGAGCGTTCTCCTTGTTACTCCTTTAGCTTCCGCTACTTCATTAGTCAGCCATGCAGAGTCCGCTTCTGAACGCTGTACACTTGATGGTGACATTGGCTGATTTTTGTCTGTGTCAGCCCCCACCTTCTTTTTTTTCAGTATTGTGTTGTGTGGGTATCTTGAAGTAAGCTGCAGAAGTTTAATGTAACATGTTTTCTGCTGTTATTCACAGGAGGAGTTTGATCGCCTTCGTTCTCTTTGCTACCCCGGCACAGACGTCTTCATCGTTTGCTTCAGCGTTGTGAACCCTTCATCCTTTCAAAACATCGCAGAGAAGTGGATCCCCGAAATACGGACTTTCAGCCCATCTACTCCCATAATTCTTGTGGGTACACAATGTGACCTTAGACATGACGTAAATGTACTCATTAACTTGGACCGATTCAGAGTCAAGCCTGTGCTTGAGTCGAGAGCTCGAAATCTCGCCGACAAAATCCGAGCTCAAGACTATATGGAGTGCTCGGCGTTAACACAGAAGAACTTGAAGGAAGTATTTGACTCTGCCATCTTTGCAGCAATCAAACATAAAGCCAGGCAACAAAAGAAACTTAAAATGTCAACAGATCGGATGAAAACTCTCTCCAAATGTGGCTGGAAGAAGTTTTTTTGCTTTGTCTAAAAGGAACTGTCATCAAAATGACTGACTCTTTTGTAATTGACTCTCCTTTGTAATTTATTTGGAAATTTTAAATTGAATCTATGGACTCTGAAGGTGGTTATTATGAATGTTGTTTGAATAGTCAGCTTCAAAGAGGATCAGGGCATCAGACTGATGGGGAGTAGGACCTGCAGCTTAGCCTGTTGTGAAGAGCACTGTGTGAACGCGGCACTGTGCTCTCGCAATTTAAGGCTTTCATTCTACATTTATATGTCTACCTATGTCTTTATTATTTAAAGAAGGACAGGAATAGAATGGACTGTATGCCATCTCCTACTGCTCTCTACTATAAATGCACTTTAGACCATTGATTTGGGGTTAGCGGGAGTGGTTGCATAAACAGGATTCACATATTCAGCCATCAAAATGATTAATCGGTTGGTTTTCCTTAAGCACAGCTACAGCAGATGAACTATGAGGTTAATCACAAATATTGAAATACGAGTTTCAGTCCCCATTTTGCAACATACAGATAGACTGCTAATGGGTGGATATCAATCTAACCTTCTTAATCCAGTCCAGACTAAGCTATTAGAAATGGACACGAATCAAGAAGCTAACTCTGGATGTGAGAGCTCAATCATATAGACATGCACACCAGACCAGTTTAGAGTCACCAGTTCACCTAATGTACATGTGTTTGAGGCAAATAACCAGTGTGCCTGGAGACAAACCTACACGGCCATCATGCCAGCTTTATACAGACTGTGACCAGGCTGCCATTCAGTTCTCAGACCACTTTTGGGCTGTGAGGCACCTGCACTCTGCTATCCTAGTTAAGGTGATTATAAAAACAAACAGACTATCTATCTATCTATCTATCTATCTGCCTATCTATCTATCTATCTATCTATCTATCTATCTATCTATCTATCTATCTATCTATCTATCTATCTATCTATCGTGACCCATAGTGGGCATGACAGCACCTTATACCGCATATTTAACCTTAAAGACACAAGAGTTTATATTAAAGAAATATCTTAACAAAGGTTTCTTTTCTCAGTAAACAATTCTCTTTCTTGTTCCTTCTCTTCTACTCTTCCCCTGGTGAAATTTGTCCTTATGCTCTCCTGACTCTCCAGGATGAGACGAAACGACTTCCTTTTGCATGAGTACATTTTATTTATTTATTTTTTTTGTATCCCCTTACTGCACCCAGGAAGCACTTTTGGGTCAGGGGGAACCTCCCTAAAACAAGGAATGCTCCTTCCCACAGCTTCCTTCTTAGTATCTCCCAAGAAACCTTGCAGGGCTGCCCATTGGTACTGCAACTCCTATGCACCCCTGCAGGAGTACATAGGGGAGATGCACTAGAAGGATGCTGTCTCCCATAGTATTAGGGGAACACATGGCCCATGAAAGTTGCTTACCTCCACCCATCTATTATAAAGTCCACCCAGATGGGTAAGGAACCATCTAAACCAGTTGGAATGCCAGGCAATCCATGTCTGGTATCTATCTATCTATCTATCTATCTATCTATCTATCTATCTATCTATCTATCTATCTATCTATCTTTCATTATATAGTGCCTTTCATATATCTATCTATCTATCTATCTATCTAGTGCCTTTCATATCTATCTATCTATCTATCTATCTATCTATCTATCTATCTATCTATCTATCTATCTATAGTGTTTATACTGTATACTGTATATAAAATATTTATAGATAAATATGTATAGCTAAATATTTATGGATCAATAAAATGATTATTTTATTTCTATAAAAATAATGATTAGTTATCCCCATATTTATATATATATAATATACACCTTACCATTTTCTAAGCCTGCTCATCTGGGGCAGAGTCACATGACACCTGGAGTCTATCCCAGCAGGCACAGGGCTTCCAGGTAGGAACAATCCCAGAACAGGCTGCCAGTCCATTGCAGGGTAAACACACAGACACTCGCCCTCGCCACGGCCAATTTGGCATCTCCAATCCAGCCAACCCACATGTCTTTGGACTGTGGGAGGAAACCCACGCTGACACGGGAAGAACATGTAAACACCATGCACGGCACGGAGGACCCAGAATTCCAACTCTGATGTCCTTCCTGTAAGACAGCTGAGCTACCACTGTGCTGTCCATGCTGTGTGTGTGTCTATTTCTATTGATCTATATATATTTAGCTATACATAATTTATATATACAGTGTATAGTATTAACTCAATGTAACTTGACAGATGTATATGCACACAAACGGACATTGTATGTTTTATATATTCAGCACACACTGTATATGAGGGAGACAAATAAGATAAGCAATCCTTGTTTGAAGACAGAACATTTTGGCCGTTGGGCGTCATCATTGATTTACATGACCTGACCATCTGCTATCCCGCTGCAGGTGGTCCCCCTCTGTGATTTACGGTCTCGTGCCCTGATATCTACGGTATTGATTACCACGCTTATGCTTCTTGTGGAAGCGATTTTTAACATTTTAAGGACTCATTCAGTTGTGTGAGATGATATATTTTTTGGGATGCAGAATAAGCAATGTTGAATACGAGTGATGGGACATTTTGTTCTTTTTCCAAAGATGGAGGGGCTCACATGGACACTAGTGGACTGCCATGAAGTCACACGTATGGTGGGATGTGGCCGCACTGTAATCATTCACACAGATTTTCTGGATGCTTCTAAATGTCACGGAGTTTGTTTTTTTGTACTGACAATGTGATGCCGATTCTGCTTCACTGATAAATCTTTAGGACTTTCAGTCCAGCTTGTCTGTTTATCAATTCATTTTGGATATGTGCGAGAGCTCAACTGTATAAGTACTGCTTAAATAAAGAAGTGTTTTCAAAGTGGATTACGTGTAAGTGTCTGTATTTAGACTGCCTTATATCTGCTTTACACGTCTTTGCCTTAAAACGCCTACATAAATCAAAAAGAATAGGGTGGAGGTGGGACAGCTACCATTCTTAACCACCCCCCCCCCCCCATACTCCCCATAGCCCCCTCAGTCACCTCCCGACTCGAAGCTTATAGCTGTCCAAGACCACCTTGAGCACTTCAAAGTCAGCTTCACATCCAGCTTTGCACTAAAAACCTCAAGGCCAACATGCAGCTTTGCCTCCTGGTTGCCTCCTAGAAGACCCCACATCTGTTTGATGGCTGCTCGCTCTCAGCTTTTGTCACAAATGCTCCATTGTTATGTTGGATTTCCTGCAGCCATCTATCCTCAGCAACCCAGGACTGTTTCTGGTTCTAAAATCCATGATGCCACACCATTCTTCTGATTTCCCCTTAATGTGGCCAAAAATAAATTTATCATGCTTGCCCCCCTTAAGGATGAGGGCCTTCCTTGCACTCAACTCCTACTCCTCATATTGTTGCACTGGATGAAGCAGGTTCAAAAAAATGGACTGATGGATCACACGATTCTCTGCACTCAACAGGGCGTCAGTGTAATGTGGTTAATATAATGAACAGCTTTTTGGGCTCATTAATGGGGGACGTCATTTTCATGAACATTAAATAGATTTTTAACAGGAAAGGCCCAGGGATAAGCGTGTGGGCAGAATGCTGCATAAACACGTGGATGGATGGTTGGGTGCCCAGGAGGATGGATAGTCAGACACATGGATAGTGTGTTCATTGACCGATGGATGGATGGATGGATGGATGGACAGACAAGGTGATTTCACTTTCTGACTATGCTGTAAATATTATTTCTTTCTATACTCCAGTATTTATTAAATGACACAACACGCAGGCATGGACAGATCTCTTGGTCCCCTTACAGCTCATTGCAGAAGTGTAGTCTGTGCCTCGTGAAAAGTGATGAAATGAAAAGCAATTGTTGTATTTACACTTGCCTGCCATCTGTAAAGCAAAGCAAGTGTGACAAGATATCAAGTGTTGCTTATTCTACAAAGAGATTCTAAAATGGCCTGGGCACACTTGTTGGTACACCAGGAAAAGATCCTAAATAATTGGAATTAAATGATCTGTCAGACTCGCTGTTGACTTGAATCCGTATCACACATGTCTCCAATCATGCGATCAACCATTCAAAAATGGAGAAAAGTCGTCACTCTGCTGTTTGGTGACCTCGTGTGTCCCACACTGAATATGGAGCAGAGAAAGCCAAGGAGAGAGAGTTGTCTGAAGATATCAGGAAGAAAATGACAGACCAGCATGTTAAAGGCAAAGCTAGAAGACCACCTCCAAACAGCTTGGTGTTCCTGTGACGACAGTTGAAAATATTATTAATAAGTCTAAGGTCTATGGGACTGAAGCCAACCTCCCTGGATGTGGCCACAAGAAGCGACTCCAGAATGGGCAGAAGGACAGTGAGAATGGCAGACAACAATCCAAGGACAACTTCCAAAGAGATACAAGGTGAACTCCAAGGTCTATCAGAGTTTGATCACACCATCTGTCTCCTTCTTAGTGACAGTGGGCTCAATGGAAGAAGAGCCAGGAGGACTCCACATAAAAAAGCCAGACTGGTGTTTACTAAAGAAGTCACAGTTGTTCACAGAGAATGTCCTCTGGATAGATAAGACTGAACTGGAGCTTTCCTGCAAGTCTGTGTCCACAGATGAAAAAAATGAAGCTTTCATAGAGAAGAACGCCAGACCTACTGTGAAACATGGAGGAGGCTCGCTTATGTTTTGCGGCTGCTTTACTGCATCTGACACAGGGTGCCTTGAGTCATTGTGCAGGGAACAATTAAATCTTCAGACTCTCAAGACATTCTGGAGTGAAACGTACTGCCCAGAGTCAGTTGCAGGTCATGGACCCTCCAATAAATAAGGAGCCAAAACACACAGCTGAAAGCACCCAAGAATGGTAAAGAACAAAACATTGGACTACAGTATTCTGAAGTGGCCTTCTAGGAGTCCTGATATGAATCCCATCAAAGAACTGAAACATGAAGTCTGCAGAAGACCCCCTTCAAACCTGACCCAGCTGGAGCAGATGACGAGTGGGCCAAATGACCTGAGGACATAGAGAGTCTCATAGAGAGCTCCAGGAATCGCTTGTTTGCTGTGATTGTGCAGCACAATACTCGGTTGAGGGTCCCATCATTTTTGTCCATGCCATTTTCATTTGTTATCACTTGAAATGTTCTGTTGAACCAAAACTCTAAAGGATTAGGGTGTTAGACCAGAGCAGACCAAAGAACAATCCAGGGTGTGACTTTTCACCTACCTGCTGTCAAGAATTATGGTTTTGTAAAGCACAGAATTTACTTTGTATATTTTTGAATTGTTCAGCTACATATGGTGCAGTTGCTGGAGGTGGCATGGGAGTTTAATAACGTGCTCTGGGTGTGTTTTGTAGATTTGGAAAAAGAATGTGACCATGTCCCTCAGCATGTGAATCCCATCAAAGAACTGAAACATGCAGTCTGCAGAAGACCCCCTTCAAACCTGACCCAGCTAGAGCAGATGACGAGTGGGCCAAACGACCTGAGGACAGGAGCAGAAGTCTCACGCAGAGCTCCAGGAATCGCTCGTTTGCTGTGATTGTGCAGCACAATACTAGGTTGAGGGTCCCATCATCTTTGACCATGTCATTTTCACTTGTTATTACTTGAAATGTTCTGTTGAATCAAAACTCTAAAGCAAAGTTTGATTATTGTTAAATACGGAACATACAATGATGGGTGCCAATGGCTTTTTTCACTTTGAAGTTATTTCAGAGACAATAGTGGGCTCTTCTTTTCTCACGGGGGGCTACTAACAAATGTGCCCACGTCTGTACTTATTCCTGGGTCCCTCTGCTTCTCAGTTAACTGGAGTCTATGACGTGATTAGGAATTGAAAGGGACACTAAGCTTCCCTTTACACCAGAGTGCCATCAGAGCCCTGAAAGTTGAAGATAATTCAACAATCCCACTTATCAATGAGAATCTCTGGTTGCCTGTTTTGAAGAATGAAGTGGCATAGGGTGGCACAGTAGTTAGCACTGCTACTTCGCACCTCCAGAGTTCAGCTCCTGGCCTTGTCTCTGTCTTTGTGGAGTTTGTATGTTATGTTCATATCCTTGTAGGTTTTTGTCCATTTGCACTTTTTGTCCCAGACTGGCCATTTGTGGCAGAGGTGTGCATGGCTATGATCAAAGATGGTGTCACAAGAACGAGCCAAAGACATCAAGAAAGGTTTGGGGCAGCCACCCATATAATATTCCCTGGCTGAAAAATGGGTAATTCTTAGGAGTTGTTTACAGGTTCGAGTCCAAAACAGAACTGAGGCAGGTTGTCAAAGATGGCGGCTTTATTTCCTGAGACAGGAAGTGACGTCATCAGAGGCGGTGGAACCGTGGAGGATTTCCCGTGGATGGTCTGCAAGGAATTGAGAAAGAAAGTCAGTGCACCTCACCGTCCCCTGGTCTGGCATGGTACTATTATTATTCAGGCCCTTTAGCTGCCTCCCAATCACACGTGTGTGACAATGTCTTGGCACCCTGTCCAAGAATGGCCTTGTGCCCCATGCTGCCTTTCCCAAGCCCTACTTTGAATAGTGGATAGTTATGTACTGTATATTTCTTAATGATCTCTTAATAAGGTCCAATAGGAGTATTAGAGCTCCCCCATGAGTCATTGCAGATAATGTCCTCCTTTGGTAAGACGCTCTGGTGGCATTGCCGTTTGCAATGTTTCTTAACCTTAAAGCTTTAGATCTGGCTGCAGAAACATCTTTGGACAGCTATGGAAGATTTGGAAGATAAAGAAGTTATGGAATAAGATATGGAAGATAAACATCTATGGAAGATTTAAGTGCAAATCCTGTAGTGCGCCAGTCCAACATGGAAGTGCACTAAACACAATAATTATACTCCCCATAATAGACACGACGTGGGTGTGTGCAGGACCATTCACAAATGTCGACCAAACCGGCTGCATTTCACAATGACGGCATTCAGCCCCTGGTCACAGCACTTTAGTTGATGCCTAGGAGCCTTAAAGTGACATTCTCTTTGAAGACAGTAGGATTAGGGTGTTAGACCAGAGAGGACCAGAGAACAATCCAGGGTGTGACCTTTCACCTACCTGCTGTCAAGAATTATGGTTCTGTAAAGCACAGAATTTACTTTGTTTATTTTTGAATTGTTCAGTTATGTATGGCGTAGTTGCTGGAGGTTGTATGAGTCTGATAACGTGCTCTACGTGTGTTTTCTAGATTTGGAAAAAGCATGTGACCGTGTCCCTCAGCATGTGTTGTGAGAGCTCCTGCAGGAATATGGGGTACCAGGACCGCCCTTCTGTGCTATTTGTTCATTACATGCACGCAGAGAGAGATGTGTCTGAATACGTGGTGTTAAGTCAAATTCGTTCACTGTGGGTGACGGACCCCATCGAGGCTGTGTCTTCTCATCGCTTCTGTTTGGGGTTTTCATGGACAGGTCTATCAAGGTGCAGCTGAGAATGTGAGGAGGTCCAGCTGTAGAGGCTAGTGGTAGCATTGTTGCTTTGTTTTCGTTAGCACATCTAGCTGTGACCTTCAGCACTCACTCGAGTGATTTGCTGCTGAGTGTGAAGCACCTGAGATGAGGATCAGCACCTCCAAGTCTGTGGTCATGGTCTCTCGTGGAAAAGAGTGGATTGTTGCCTCCTAGTGAAAGGGAAAGCAACTGCCCTTAAGTGAAGGAGTTCAAGTTTCTGGGAATCTTGTTCACGAGTGATAGAAGAAGGGAATGCAAATTCTGTTCTATGGGTGTTGTGCTGGTCCATGAGCTGAGTCTTGAGACAAAACTCTCGATTTTAGGACTTTATTCTAGTCATACGGTGTGGGTAAAGATTAAAAGAATGACAGCTGAAGTTAGATTTCTTCACATGGTGCCTGAGCTGGCACTCCGTAACAGGGTGAGAAGCTCAATGATTCAGAGAACCTCAGAGTAGAGTCTCCACTCTTCAGGATCAAGTGGAGCCATTTGACGTCATTTGAGCATGGCATAAGGATGTCCCCCAGGTGGATCCCCTTAGAAGTGATCCAAACATGTCCAACTGGGCATATACCCTATGGCAGACCCAGAACTGTAGAGATGGTACTAGGCAGGTGAGGAACGGTACCTGGTCTTCACTGGACATACTGCCTGGAGTTCTGCCTGAAGTGTTCAAATTTTGTCTTATCAGAACAGAGAATCTTTCTCGCCATGGTCTCAGATTCCTTTAAATGCTCTGATATTCCTTGTACTCAAGAGTTACTTCTGTCTAGCCATACTACCATAAATGTCTGATTGACGGAGGACTTCTGAGATGATCATTCTTTCAACAGGTTCTCCCATCTCTGCAGAGGACTTCTGAACTCCTTTAGCATGACCATTGAGTTCTTGGTTACCTCCCCAACCAAGGCCCTTTCTTATGCAGTTACAAAGTCTGGCAGTACTGCCAACTGTAGGAAGAGTCCTGATGACCCTCAGTTTCTTCATTTTCACAGTTACTGAGGTCACCAAGCTCCTGGGAATACTCAAAGCTTTAGAAATGGTTGTATCCCTTTGCTCTTATTGATGACCCTCCACAATTTGACCACTGAATTCTACAGAGAGTTCCTTGGACTTCATGGCTTGGTTTTTGTCCAGACATACAATTCAATTGTGGGAGCTTCAATACATAGGTGTGTGCCTTTCTAAATGACGTCCAATCAATTCAATTGGCCACGGGTGGACTCCAATCAAGTTTCAGAAACATCTCAAGGAGAATTAAAGCAAACAAGAGATGCACCTGAGCGCAATTTCGCGTGCCACAGCAAAGAGTCTGAACACTTCTAGGAATGAAAGATTTTAGTTTTATATTTTTAATAAATTTGTAAACCTTTTTGAAAACATGTTTTCACTTTGTCATTATGGGTTATTCAGTGTAGATTGATAGGCCAAAATGGTAAACTTGTCCATTTAAAATGAAATCTACAACACAATAAATTGGGCAGAAAGTGCAGGGGTCTGAATACTCTCTGAATTCCCTCTACAGAGAGTTTTGGAGCAGAGTGGCATAAAGGAGCAGTAACCTGTCTGTCAGGGCAGTCGTGGTTGGTTTGTTTTGCTTTTCTTGGTGTGGCCCTGAGTAATATGCTAGAAAATAAAACTAAAACTAAGTACAGTTAAATGTGCGTTTTTGAAGATGTGTCATGGCTACTCGAAAATAAAGAATAACGCGTGATGGTGCATTATTTAGGACTGTGATGCATCATCCATCCATCCATCCATTATCCAACCTGCTATATCCTAACTACTGGTTCACGAGGGGTCTGCTGGAGCCAATCCCAGCCAACACAGGGTGCAAGGCAGGAAACAAACCCTGGGCAGGGTGCCAGCCCACTGCAGGGCACACACACACCCACCAAGCACACACTAGGGACAATTTAGAATCGTCAATGCACTTAACCTGCATGTCTTTGGACTGTGGGAGGAAACCAGAGTACACGGAGGAAACCATCCATCCATCTTCTTATCTGCTTACCCAATTGAGGTTCATGAAAAGGAAGTGCATGTCTTAGGAGCGGCGGCACGGTGGCACAGTGGTAGCGCTGCTGCCTCGCAGTTAGGAGACCTGGGTTCGCTTCCCGGGTCCTCCCTGCGTGGAGTTTGCATGTTCTCCCCGTGTCTGCGTGGGTTTTCTCCGGGCGCTCCGGTTTCCTCCCACAGTCCAAAGACATGCAGGTTAGGTGGATTGGCGATTCTAAATTGGCCCTAGTGTGTGCTTGGTGTGTGGGTGTGTTTGTGTGTGTCCTGCGGTGGGTTGGCACCCTGCCCAGGATTGGTTCATGCCTTGTGCCCTGTGTTGGCTGGGATTGGCTCCAGCAGACCCCCATGACCCTGTGTTCGGATTCAGCGGGTTGGAAAATGGATGGATGGATGTCTTAGGAGAAAAGGGGATATGGGGGGTGTGTTGGTGGAATCCAACTCTTGAATGGGCATCCAGTTTGTGTCACAACACACTCACATACAAATTATACTCATGGGTCCTCTGGTTAAGCTGGAGCTTACCAGCAAAAGTCAGGTCGTTATTGGCAGGGGCTTGGCAACTTTAAATGGACCTCCACAGTTTAAGTGATGTTCCTCAACCCCTCGGCCTGGAAACATATATTTGTTTTTTTTTTTTTGGTTTCTTTTAACAAACCTCCTATCTTTCTTTTAATAGCTCCCTCCATTATCAAGGAAGGTTAATTCAGTGAAAGAACTCAACGGTTATAGCTCAGGGATTCCAAAGGTAGGACTTCAACCACATGACTGCAAGTGAAAATCCCCCAAGAGTCAAAATTCAACAGCACAAAAATTAACAACAATGAAAAAGTAAAATGAAAAGTAAACAAAGACGTTATTCATTTAGAAAGCACTGATGCAAGGTGGCTCTTTGAAGACTAAGAACTTTCTTGGAACAAGTCCTGACGGAGGCTGTGGGGCGCAATTTAGGTCTGAACAACAACAGGGATATTTCCCATGAACCTGTCATAGGACTTGGCACAGCTTTGTGACCTGATGGGCGGCTCAGGAGACGCAGGTGTGACCACGCAGCTCAGGGATCAAGTGATATGCAAATTCAACCTCAGATCTTGAGCAATTAGAGATGTTAAGTACCAGAGCGTTCCCATAAGAAATCAAACAAGACCGTCCCACCGGAGAGCAATGGAGGCCAATCAGGGCACATTCACAGCAGGGCACCTCCAGAAGAGACGGCCACCTACTCTATCTATCTATCTATCTATCTATCTATTATATAGTGCCTTTCCTGTCTATCTATCTATCTATCATATAGTGCCTTTCATATCTATCTATCTATCTATCTTATCTATCTATCTATTATATAGTGCCCTTTCCTATCTATCTATCTATCTATTATATAGTGCCTTTTATGTTTATCTATCTATCTATCATATAGTGCCTTTCCTATCTATCTATCTATCTATCTATTATATAGTACCTTTCATGTTTATCTATCTATCTATCATATAGTGCCTTTCCTGTCTATCTATCTATCTATCTATCATATAGTGCCTTTCATATCTATCTATCTATCTATCATATAGTGCCTTTCCTATCTATCTATTATATAGTGCCTTTCCTATCTATCTATTTATCTATCTATCTATCTATCTATTATATAGTGCCTTTCCTATCTATCTAGCTATCTATCTATCTGTCTATCTATCTATCTATCATATAGTGCCTTTCCTATCTATCTATCTATCATATAGTGCCTTTCCTATCTATCTATCTATCATATAGTGCCTTTCCTATCTATCTATCTATCTATCTATCTATTATATAGTGCCTTTCCTATCTATCTATCTATCTATCTATCTATTATATACTACCTTTCATGTTTATCTATCTATCTATCATATAGTGCCTTTCCTGTCTATCTATCTATCTATCATATAGTGCCTTTCCTATCTATCTATCTATTATATAGTGCCTTTCACATCTATCTATTTATCTATCTATCTATTTATCTATCTATCTATCATATAGTGCCTTTCCTATCTATCTATCTATCTATCTATCATATAGTGCCTTACATATCTATCTATCTATCTATCTATCTATCTATCTATTATATAGTGCCTTTCATGTCTGTCTATCTATCTATCTATCTATCTATCTAACTATCTATTCTTATGTAGTTCCTTTCATATTGACCATTACCAGTTACTCCAATGACTTACCTCTTCACAATGTAATTGTTTTCTGTGAATCAGTACTGACAGACAGGACTCCTTTTATTTGCTGAGTTATTTAATGTCACTTGATATGTTTATATCTACCTATTTGCAAACATACACATTATCAGCAGTTCACAGTCTCATTTAAAGAGCAGATCATCTTGCTGTTTTTGCTCGCAATGCTGATTTTTTCAGATCTTTCCTGCTCAATCTTCATCATGTTGGTAGAACATCCCAGCCGTATGCAAACTATGACACACACAGCCCTGCTGACAATAAATGTGTCATTAAATCAAGTTCTAATCTTTTGGCAGATTGAAAATGAGAGACAAAGAGAGATGATACATCTGAGGCAATGATAAATAAATAAATAAGTGACACTGAAGAGGTTCCCATGAAGAGCTGGGTGTGTTTTCTCACTCTCTTGCTCTCTCTCTCCGTCTCTTCCTTTGCCTGTGGTTTTGGGTTTGGTTTTCAAATTAATTGCGCTAAGATTCTCTCAGGTGGAAGTCTGTTTCCCATGCCTCATGAGAATCGGCTCTGCTAAAACTTGGCTGGATTTCAGCAGCCGGCCTTGTGATGATGTCAGGCTTGGCAGACTTCATGAGAACTCGCTCACCTGGG
Source organism: Erpetoichthys calabaricus (assembly GCF_900747795.2). Taxonomy (NCBI): domain Eukaryota; kingdom Metazoa; phylum Chordata; class Cladistia; order Polypteriformes; family Polypteridae; genus Erpetoichthys; species Erpetoichthys calabaricus. The sequence continues at coordinate 82,124,882 of NC_041409.2, forward strand.
AGACTGCCACCGAGGCCTGGCTTCACACCGCCACAGGGCTCGTGTTATTACAAGAACAATGACGCATCTGTACCGAGACAAATTACTGAGGATAAAACAGTAATATCCAATGCGCTACAGGTGTATTTAAACAAAAAAAAAAAGAAGCAAAGACGCGTCAGGAAGTGTGTCCCCCCGTATTGTTGTGCGGCGAACAGGGATGACTAAATTCATTATGAATTGGCCCCATCTCACCATCCTGAGCTTAACACACACATACACACACAGGATCAGGTCAGGTGAGCTCCAGTGAACTGATTCTGAGACTTTAATAACCAAATGACAGCACCAGTGAGGATTTAAGGGTGTCATGTTAAAGGAGGTGAATATTTATGTGATCTTCTAGTGATAGATAGGTAGATAGATAGATAGATAGATAGATAGATAGATAGATAGATAGATAGATAGATAGATAGATAGATATGAAAGGTACTATATAGATAGATAGATAGATAGATAGATAGATAGATAGATAGATAGATAGATAGATAGATAGATAGATAGATAGATAGATAGATAGATAGATAGATAGATAGATAGATAGATAGATATGAAAGGTACTATATAGATAGATAGATAGATAGATAGATAGATAGATAGATAGATAGATAGATAGATAGATAGATAGATAGATAGATAGATAGATATTCCCATTCCCAAAGGAACTGCATTACGCATAACACGCTTGGCTGAAACCAAAAAAAGTTCCAGGTCAGGAAAATGTTCTACAACATTGACCCTCCTTTTGCCTTCAAGAAAATCCAGAAAGCTCAGAATGCTTTCAGTGCTGTACTCCGTTTTTCCAAGAGTACCAGTTAAATTGTCACTTGACATGCAAGAGTCACTGTCCTCACCACCCTGCTGACTCTCCTCACACTCTGGGCTAATTGTCACGTCTCTGGTATTTAAAAAGCGATTTTTTAAAGACACGTCAGCCCCCTCTGTCAGGTTCAAGTTGTTACTTCTCTTTGCACCAACTCCACCGTCTGAGGTTTCTTTCCTCTTTCTGGGGAGTGTCGTCCATTCTTCTTCAACATTCATTTCCTCAACAATTCCAGCTTTTTCTTCCCTAACTGCACTACCTGAAGTGGGTGCCTGGTTCAGTTTCTGCCACAGCTTGAGATTCAAGAGAGGGCGAGCAGCTTCACTGTGGACTATGGACTCAGGACTGGCCTCAGCCCGTTCATCCACCTTAGATGGTTCACAGGCAGTAGCAGCATTCATACTTTCAATGTCATCCACCTCAGTCGGTACTGTTTCTCTGATAAGCTGCATAACCTCAGCCTCAGCTGGGTCCTGTTCTTCAACCTGATGTATATTTAGATTAGAGGTCTTCAACTCGGCCTTAGCCAATCCATCCACTTCAGGCATTTTTGTCTCAGCTTTCTTTATTTCACTCCTTTCAACTGTGGAGCTACAACTGGGTATCTGATTTTCAGAACTTCCTGAAGTCAAGCTAAGAGTACCTGTGGATACCTCACAGATAACAATCTGCTGATCTTCAGCATCGGAGTCGGAGTCCTCACACTCATCCTCTACATCTGACTCCCTCACTACATGTATGTTACCTCCCATAGAATAACTTCCATCAGTTCTCTTACAATCAACTGCTTTGTGCCCTGCACGGCCACATTTAAAACATTTCATTGATTCAGAAGATATAAACACAATATAATCACATCCATCAACTTTGAATTTCAGAGCAACATCTAACTCATTGTAACCTCTGTGAGGAGCATAAAAACCTGTCTCCTAAATGAAACCACATGCTTTAATTCTGGCTGTTTACACCCCAAAGGAATCAAAGTAATATCAGAAATAATCTCGCCATACCTGCGCAATTCATTACGTAGCAGTTCATTCTTCAAGAAAGGAGGAACATTAGAGATTATAATCCTCTTTGCAGGAGTTGAAAGCGGCAAAACAGAAATGAGGGTTCCATTAATAACTAGGCCTTCCTGAACCAGTTGGTGAACTAAGGCCTCCTCATTTAGAAATACCACAACTGCCTTATTCATTCGTGAAGCAGAAATAATGTTTTTACATCCAATTATTTTTCCAATTTCAGTAACACACTTCTCTACTGAAACTACTGGATCAACAATCAACTTGATGCCATTTCTTCTGCTAAGATTTTCAAAGCCATGTGGCAAAAGGCCTGGCTGTATCCCTCGGGACACAGCCATCCTAGCCACTTCTTTTTAAAAACAAAACACTATATAAACTTGAAATAATAACTATATATAAATAACACAGCTAAAAATTAAGAGAAATGACTAGAGAGAGAAAAAAAAAGAATAAAATAAAAAAAAGGAAAAAAAAGAAAAAGCTACACTCACTCTCCTGCTAGCACAAAGGCCACTCCCACTCCAGACCAAAGCAATCGACACACAGAGTAACAGTAAGACAGGATAGATAGATAGATAGATAGATAGATAGATAGATAGATAGATAGATAGATAGATAGATAGATAGATAGATAGATAGATAGATAGATAGATAGATAGATAGATAGATAGATAGATAGATAGATAGGAAAGGCACTATATGATAGATAGATAGATAGATAGATAGATAGATAGATAGATAGATAGATAGATAGATAGATAGATAGATAGATAGATAGATAGATAGATGTGAAAGGTACTATATAGATAGATAGATAGGATAGATAGATAGATAGATAGATAGATAGATAGATAGATAGATAGATAGATAGATGTGAAGGTACTATATAGATAGATAGATAGATAGATAGATAGATAGATAGATAGATAGCATAGATAGATAGATAGATAGGAAAGGCTATATGATAGATAGATAGTTAGATAGATAGATAGATTAGATAGATAGATAGATAGATAGATAGATAGATAGGAAAGGCACTATATGATAGATAGATAGATAGATAGATAGATAGATAGATAGATAGATAGATAGATAGATAGATAGATAGAAGATAGATAGATAGGATAGATAGATAGATAGATGTGAAAGGTACTATCTATCTATTATATAGTGCCTTTTAAAGCCACTGTTGCTTATGGTTTAGAAACTCTGATTCATTTGGCTACCTGGTGACCCTGGTTTACTAGTTTGCTAATTTAACTTATCAGAAGTCTTTAAGCAAGGGTCTTAAAGACCAGTGTGATAGATCAAATTTACTGACCAGTGAATGTGTTTTGTCCTACCTATTGAAGTTTTCATCTATCCACCCATCCATACTCAAACCTGCTTAATCCCTTAGGCACAATGAAGGAGCCATCCATGGAGTGGACAGTAATCCAGCACATGGGCACCCTCAAACACACACAATCATACATTACAAATCATAATTGAACATCACCAATTAAAACAGATGTCCTGCTGTGGACTGGCACCCTGCCCGGGGTTTGCTTCCTGCCTTTGCGCCCTGTGTTGGCTGGGATTGGCTCCAGCAGACCCCCGTGACCCTGTAGTTAGGATATAGTGGGTTGGATAATGGATGGATGGATGGAATTAAAACAGCCATACACCTCACAATGTGGGGAAACAATTGTAGGGCCTGGAGTAAAACCTTCACAAATGAGCAGAAAACTTGCAAGATCCACACAGACAATGACTTCACTGAAATTCAAACCCAGCCACTTAGAACTGTGACGTAGAAAGTCTAATCACTCTGCCACCATGCTGCCCTGTTTTCTTTGTAACAGATGTATTTGCTTTTCTATTTCATGTTAAACGGAAGATGAATATGCAGGGATTTTGACAAATTATGTAAGTGACCTCATGCATTTTTATTTTTCAGATTTGTATAGAGTGGGACAATCTATCTATCTATCTATTATATAGTGCATTTCCAACCCACTGCTGTTTATGTTTTAAAAACTCATTTGGCTGCCTGGTGACCCCTAAGGGACTCCTGTGTGGAAGAGTCTCACTGCATGTGGTACAGACCACCATGATGCCCAAACCTGAGAAGTGACTTGGCCTGCTGAGGTACACCAATGCTCTATCAGTCCAGGAGGCTCTCGCTCGGTGATGCTGGTGCACCTCTGCTAGGTGGCCATGTCTGTTTAATTCCAGTACACTTGTCTTGGTAGATTCTGGGTGGCAGAGCGGTTAGCGCTGTTTCAAGCCAACAGTGAGCCATATTCAACTCCTGGTCTCACCTCACCTTAACCCTACTACGCTTGATTAATGCCTCGTGTCGTCAGTGATCTGAGTTCAATTCCTGGTCTACATCTCACCTGAACTCTTTTCCCCATTTCAAGCACCTCAAGTCGCCCGTGACTTTATTTCAGTTCCATGTCCTAGCTCACCTTAGCTCATTTATGTCTGATAACCAGGGAATGAAGACATAAGTTTCTAGTGAAGGTTTGCAGTCATTAATCATGGCGAGATACTGTATGTTCTTTAGCACATAAAAGAAAGAAGTTCACTGCTTGGGACATAAAGCACCCTAAGCAAGTCCTTTCAGATGCAAGGAAAAAAAACCAATTAAACATTTATACAAGTGACAGTAAAGTATAACATATAAAAACTGCTAAATAAAATTGGGAGTGGTCTCCCCTCAACTTTCTCGTATACTCAGATATGGGAATGGATATTTGAGGAGTAAACCGCAAGACAATGATTATATTGTTACCAGTAACGGCGCACTGCACGATAACGCACAGTGAATACACTTGACTTGATCATTCCTAGTTTTCCTCCTCTTTCTTTCTCTGTACGTTTATCATTCGTTTGCTCAGAGGTTGATCCGCTTGCTGTTCCTGAGCAGCTCTTCGTTACTCCACCCTAGCGGCCCGCTGCTTCTCTTCTTTTGTCAGCATCTTTTCGCGTTAAAACTGATTAAGTTAGTTTTTGTGTTGCAATTACTTAGTACGTTTTCTTTAATCTTTCACTTAACCTGGCACTTCAGTCTTCAATCTGCCTCAAGAATGATTAGCGAAGCTGGTAGGGAATGAGAACGGCGCATGCGCCGCACGGCCGCCCTGCTGCGCGCTGCCAAGAGTTGATTCTACAATAAAATAAAATAATAAAAAGGGTAATAAAATCATCACCACAAAAGCGGATAGTAGACGTCACGTAGTATATGTGTACCAAATTTCAAGTCAATAGGTGAAACGGTTTGCGAGCTACAGGTGATTTAAAATCCTGGACAGACAAACGAACAGCCGCGGTAGCGTATTATAGTAGAAGATATTATGTACATTAAAGAACCATCAACAACAAATCAAATCAAATTAATAATACATTGAACAATTATTATAAAAGTTGAATAAATCAGACTCTGTAGATGCATGGAATAAAAGGTAACGTACCACTTCCGGTTAGCGCAAGTAGCCCAAAAGTTGATAGAAATCTGTGTTGTACCAAATACTTGTATGCAAAATTTGGTTGACCGAATTGAAAGCGGGGGGCGGCACGGTGGCGCAGTGGTAGCGCTGCTGCCTCGCAGTTAGGAGACCCGGGTTCGCTTCCCGGGTCCACCCTGCGTGGAGTTTGCATGTTCTCCCCGTGTCTGCGTGGGTTTCCTCCGGGCGCTCCGGTTTCCTCCCACAGTCCAAAGACATGCAGGTTAGGTGGATTGGCGATTCTAAATTGGCCCTAGTGTGTGCTTGGTGTGTGGGTGTGTTTGTGTGTGTCCTGCGGTGGGTTGGCACCCTGCCCGGGATTGGTTCCCTGCCTTGTGCCCTGTGTTGGCTGGGATTGGCTCCAGCAGACCCCCGTGACCCTGTGTTCGGATTCAGCGGGTTGGAAAATGGATGGATGGAATTGAAAGCGGAGTCAAGTTATCGTGTTTACAGACACACACGCATAATTCCCCAAAAATTGTATTTTTGGACTCGGGGAGGTACTTTGAAATTCATTAAAATCCATCCATCCATTATCCAACCCGCTATATCCTAACTACAGGGTCACGGGGTCCGCTGGAGCCAATCCCATCCAACACAGGGCGCAAGGCAGGGCGCCAGCCCACAGCAGTTCATCAAAATCTCGAAATGAAATTTTTGGACGATTCCAAAAAATTTCCTTATACTTCATATACGAGAAAGTCAGGGAAGTCTAAAATGTCGAGATTCATCAAAATGTTGACATCGAATCTTTGGATGATTATAATACTTTCCCTATACTTCATATAATTAATAGGTGCTAATTGCTAGGCAAACAAATGTGGAATTGCACAACAAGAATATTACTGACCATGCAGGTACAACAATTGACTTTCCGATGATATGAATATTACACAGAGGTTGGGAGCCTGCGCTGGAAGCACGTTGCTGCACCCACCACACCACCTGGATTGGGACCCGAGGGCAGCGAGTGACACCTCAGCACCACACTGGAGCACTGTCAAGTTTTTTTAAGTTGGCTGGAGTGCCAATCCTACCGTTAACCCCCCAAGTGTTCCATACAAGTTGGAGGGCCTACATGTAGGACTGGGTACAGATTAACGTCATACCCAGGACGGAGCGATTGCAGGTTAAGGGCCTTCCTTGCTCAAGGGCCCAACAGAGTAGAGTCACTTCTGGCATTACAGGATTCGAACCAGCAGCCTTCTGATTGCTGGCACAGATTCCTAACCTCCGTCCTAATACTACACAAACAATACTAATAATGTAAAATATTACACATAGGACAAATAAAGTAATGTTGCACTAGGCTGTATGTACTTTAGGCTGCCAGTGACCTGAGCTCAGTGTCCAGCCCCAGGTCTCAAAAGTGCTTTAGTTTCCTCCCACATCTTAAACACTTACAGTTTAAATTGGTTAATTAAAATACACGAGTGTAAGCGCCCTGTGATGGTAGCCTGTCCAGAAATGGTTTCCAGCTTTTCTTGAATCTAAAAGTTCAGGGGCTGGATAGTCAAAGAGGGTTTGCTGTTCCTACACATGATATGGGGTGGGGTGGGGCAGTTGGTAGCATGTGCTGATAGGCTACTACCTTAAAAATGGCTGCCAAGCGAGATCTCTGATCTGGGATCCTCTTATGATGGAAACTCATCCATAACCGTTTTTTATTTTTATTTTTAAAACTTTGAAATAACTGCCAAAGACAAAACTGACTTCATAGGCCCCACGTTAGGCTAACTGGAACTGTAGTTGAAAGGGAGCCAGGAAAATCTGAAAGAAGAGAAAGAGCAGCAGCTAATTGGGGCCGATGCCAATGTGCCATCTAAGCTGACACCTCCTCCTCCTCACAATAAGGAAACAGAGGAACATTTCACAGGTGTGAGGACAGAAAAGCCACTTTGAGTCACTCGATCTAATTAGAAAAAGGAGGCACAGCAGCCTCAGACAAAAGAAAAGAGGAGCTGCATGGGCCTCACCTAGCTGACATGTCGAAACTGTCAACCGAGTGAGGAAGTCGGCGTGAGGAGAAGCCCGCCTTCTGTCGCCTGGCTTGGAATCGGCTCGCCTCTAATTGTTTATTCCACAGGGGGGTAAAGAGAGGAGGAGTGACCAGCAGCTCTTGGAAGTCCCACAAAATGCCAAGGGATGGTGGTGGGTGAAGGGAGCAGGGCTCGTGGGCAGGGCTATATTAACAGCATCATAGGGCAAAGTAGTGCACTGTTGCCCCCATCTTGATAGCAACACAGAAACATACATAGGCATCAGAAACATCGTGGGCCCCAATGCTCTTGGGGACCCCAGCCAGTGCCCATTGTGCCCAAAACATCAAGACATCCCTGCTGTTGGGGTCCCTACAAATGCCGAGGGATGGTGGAGGGGACACGAGCTGGATAAGGGGATGACTGTGCTTGCCAGAGGATGTCTTGTCTCACTGAGGAGACCATAATAGAGAAGTAGAGGGGACATCAGTTTTGGAAGGAGGCACCAAGGCTCGTGAGTGATTTTAATAGATGGACCCTGACTGAACAATAACCTTGGATTTTAGCCTATTTCTTGGATTGTTTTTTTGTTGATTTTACCCTCCATTAACACTGTTTTTATGAAGGATTATTTATTTATTTAATGAAGACTGCACCACACTTTATTGACGAACAGTGTTTGCTAATAAAATGCGCTCAGCACTTTCACACCTGTCTATGGCTGGGCTGTGTCCTCATTGCCTAGTCAGTCCATCCTCAGTCATGATTATCAGTGTCCGGAGTTCAAGAGGAGAATGTGCCAGCTTTGGGCACTCCGGGCAATACAAGAACATACAGTAGGCATTGAAAGAAAATACAACACTGGCATTTAGGAAAAGAAAGAAAGAAAGAAAGAAAGAAAGAAAGAAAGAAAGAAAGAAAGAAAGAAAACACATAACATTACCAAATCTGCTTAATCCATTTCATCAATTCTGGTGGCCCATTCATGCCTGGTCCAGCAGGACTGGCTGCATGGCAGAACCCAGCCCTAGAAGAGTGCCAGTCCATTGAAGAGTTCACACAGAAGAATTTTGGAAGTGTCAATGACTTAAGCTGAATGTCTTTGGGGACATTGGAGAAAAACAAAATCTGGTCATGTTAGGCAAAATCCACGGAGACACTGTGAGAACATGAAGACTCCACACAGACAACAACTGAGGATGTAGTTCAAACCCAAGACCCTGAAATCAGAGGTAGCAGACCCTCACTTTCCTAGCATTTATCCCACTTCTCTCAGCATATCCTGCTATATGACATACTGTTCTCCACTTTGCTCAGTCCAAGGCATCTTTAGGGGTGACATTTGCTTACCTCATATCTTCTTTCAGCTGGTCCAAACATCGTTTCATTAGTTGCCCATGCGGCCAACGTCTTTGCTACTGATTGATTGCCACCATGGAGCATATGACAGCACCTCCAAAGGCAACCTTCACACATCTGTTCTATAGCTGAAGTGACTCCCATCATTTTCTGGACATCCTGGTTTGTGGTGTGGTCAAGCTAAATCAGACTAAGTGACCGGTGCTGCTTCCTCATCTCTGTCAAGTGGAGCATTCTCTCATGTTTAGCAGACAATGGCCAACACTCCACACCACAGAGAAAGAACAAGAAAGAACTTTGACTTTAGAGGGTAACTGGGTGTCACGTGAGTGTGCATGGAAGACGGCTTAAGAGCTCTGGTGATACGAAATACCCACCGAAACAGGGGTTGGCACTGTGGTCTTCTTCCCATAATGCCACCTTTTCCCCAGGTAATCGACAAACATATACCTGGCCGTCAACCTGATAGAACAGAAAATGGGATTCATCGAACAAGATGACCTTCTTCCATTAATGTAAGTTGCAGTTTTGATACTCGAGTGCCCACTGTAAGTGCATTCAATGGTGCACAGGGGTCAGAATGGGCACTCTAACTGGGCTGTGGCTACAGAGTCTCACATGCAGCTGATTTTGATGCAATGTGACACATTACTCTCAATGAAATGATCTGCAATTTGTGCCACAGTAGCCTTCCTGTTGGTTCATACCACATGTAATGGCCTCTGTTGACCTCTCATATTGATGAATCTAGGCCACCCACCACCCTGAATGTTTATGGTTTCTCCCTCCTCGTACCACCATCGATAGGTGCTCACCGTAGCTGAGTGTGAGCTCCCTACAAGCCTTGCCATTTCAGAAATGCTCTGACTCAGTCGTCTGGCCATGATGATATGGCCCTAATCAAAGTCCCTCAGGTCTCTACCCCTGCCCATATCTTCTTCAATCAATATGTCTCCTAAGGGAACCTAATGTGAGCTTACCATCTAATATATCTCTGACCTTCAATAGTGAACAGCCTTCCTAGCCAATTTATATTTAAAGTATAATTGCTCCTTATTTCCGCAACATGAAGTGCGTCATTTGGGGTCACAAACCAGAAGTGGTGATTGAATTAGTAGCCTTTCTGCAATGCATTTTGCATTCCAAAATAAAAGTTTTATTGTTCCATATTTGGTTCCTTTTGTGATGGCAAACCCCATTTCTGGTGCAGGACACCAGCAGTAAAGGGAGCCATCAGGTGGAAGAAGGTGACCTTCCTTGCTTGGTTAGTTTATGGGACTTTGGAGGCCGCTGACAGGGACTGACAGGCCAATGGTGATGGTAGTTGTGGAAATAAAAACTCAGGCATGGGAGGAGTTCAATGAAGCCATGGAAAATGACATCCAGATGGCCTCAAACAGATTCTGGCAAACTGTCAGGCAACACAGGAGGTGAAAACAGCGCTCTGCCTATGTTGTGTGTGACAGAGATGGAGTGCTGATGGCCTCTCCTGGAGTATATATTTGGCCGGTGGAAGATCTCCTGAACCCACTAACATGCCTTCTTTAGGGGATTTGGAGGGGCACTCACTGGAGCTGAGACCATGTTCCCCAACTTTAGGAGGATCATGCTACTCACCCTCTCTGGGAAGGTCTATGCCAGGGTACTGAAAAGGAGATTCTTTCTGTTAGTCGAACCTCGGATTCAGGAGGAACAATGAGGATTTCATCCATAGACATGGAATGCTGGGTCAGCTCTTTTACTCTCATGAGTATTTTTGAGGGTGCATGGGAGTATGTCCAGCCAGTCTACATGCATGGTGTCCTGTAGGGGTGCTTTGAGAATATGGGATACCAGGCCTGCTGTTGTGGGTTGCCATACCACTGGAGTGAGATCTCGTTTCCCTTTGCTGATAATAAGTCTGACTTGTTCTCATTGTGTGTGGGAGTCCACCAGGCCTGCCCTTTGTCACCAATTCTGTTTATAATTTGTATAGACAGAATTTCTAGGCACAGGCTTTTTGCAGATGATAATATCCTGTTGGCTTAATCGGGCCATGACCTCAGGTGCGCACTGAGGCAGTTTGTGGCTGAGTTTGAATTAGTCAGGATGAGGATCAACACCTCCAAGTCTGAGGTCATGGCTCTCAGCCAGGAAAGACTTGAGAACCTCCTCCAGGTTGGGAAGAAGTTGCTACTTCAAGAGGAAGACTTTAAGTATCTCGGGATCTTGTTCACGAGTGGGGGAAGAAGGGAACGAGAGATTGATAGGTGGAACAGAGTGCTATCAGAAGTATGTGGACACTGCACTGGTCAATCATGGTGTATAGAGAGCTAAGCTGAAAGGCAAAGCTCTTGATTTGCTGTTCGATCAATGTTCCTAACCTTGGCTGTGGCCACAAGCTTTGGGTCATGAGTGAAAGAGGAAGATTGTGGAGCTTCCTTCACAGTGTGTCAGGGTTCAGTCTTAGAGATATGGCGAGGAGCTCAAAGTAGAACCGCTGGTCCTCTGCATCGCAAGGGCCCAGTTGAGGTGGTTCGGGCATCTGATTAGGATGCCTCCTGGATGTCTCCATGTAGAGGTGGTTTTAGGAATGTCCAACCTTGGGATAGATCTAGAACATGCTGGGAAAATGATATCTCCCAGCTGGCCAAGGAACGCCTCGGTATCCCCCCAGAGGAGTTGGAGTAGGTGACAAGGAGAACATCTGGGCATCTTTGCTTAGACTGATGCCCCTTTGCAATCTGGATCAGATAAGTGGTAGACAATAGATGGAGGCGTGGATGGTGGGTCCATATCTCTACTATAAGAGCACTTTCAGATGAAGTCACACAGTAAAACAAGGCAGCGGACTGAACTGATGGTAATGTTTGGATAATTTAAGGTGAGCGTCACTTAATGATAATTCAAGATGGGAATGGCTTTGAGTCACTCTTTGTCTGGATGATGTTGTTGAAAACCAGGCTACCAGGCCACCCTGGGGTGAAGATTAAGTCATTTCATCTGCTGTTTACCTAACACTTGAATAAGCAGCTCAGAAATGGACCTGTCCCTAACCCTACCCCTAACACCTAACCCTGGTCACCTTTTGCCCATTCAGGTGTTGCACTCTTCTGCCTCACCGTTTTGTATGGTCCTGTACTGTAAGTCAGTTCCTTTTCAATTCTTCTTTGATATCCCTGAAGGGGGTAATCTCATTTGTAAATAAATGACCGTTCCTCCCTTCCTTTCTCAGCGTCTACGTGTGTGAATGTACTTTCTGTCGACTCTTTGTTTTCTCTCCGCCGCAGTGAGAGAGGTGGCCATTGTTCAGCTTCTCACAGACCTGTTTCAACATGTCCAGCGATGACACTTTTGAGGAGTAAATAATGTCTCAGCCTCTGATCAGGCTTACAGTCAACAGGATGATTTATTGAGGGCAACTGTTTATGCAAGACAGCGGTGAGAGCGAGCATGTGTGCCAGGTGCAGGGGACGTGCAGATGACAACAGTGAAATTCTGCATGGCACATGGGCGTTTCTACAGTTCCATTCATAATAACTAAGCCCGGGATATGGCAGCTCTTAGTATCAAGCTTATTCATTTCCAGTGGCTGTGTAAACTGACTGGAACAGGCTGGTGGCCATCATTATTAGTGGAGTGCTTAGACACATCTCCACCATTGCCACCCTGCAATGTCGCCCACTTTACTGTGCTGTAGATTTAAATTTAAATTGATACATTTGAGCTTGATAACCTATAATGAAAAAGTGAAACCGTGTTTTATGAAAGGTTCATGGTTTTATTAAGGAAAAAGCTAAAGGAGGTTTCTGAAGCAGCTGAAAGGACAAGTCAGTGGTTATGGATATGGAGAGGACAGGCTATCTGGGGGCCTGCATCTTCAGTATGGTACATTCCCTATTGTATTTTGTGTCTGTATGGTTGGCTGCCCGGGGTTAGTTTCCTGCCTTGCGCCCCGTGTTGGATGGGATTGGCTCCAGCAGACCCCCGTGACCCTGTAGTTAGGTTATAGCGGGTTGGAAAATGGATGGATGGATGGTTGGCTGAAATGTGCTTAGAATTCCATACAGAATTGGTGGCACTGAGTGTACATTGATGGTGCAAATGCAGCTGTTGTCACCAAAGAAGAAGGTGGGGTGTTAGAGTTTGTTTGTTTTTTCTTGTTTGTTAGAAAACCATACCGGACCAGTGGAGCATTCATTAATGGTACCAGTTACAACTTTAGCCATTGGGGATAGATGGTATGACGCTGATTACATCATTTTTGGACATGGAGAGGAGTGAGTCTGGGACACCAAAATACACTATTGAGCTTGACAGAGGTGGGTCCAACTCAATGAAACACCAAAGAAGGAAGGTGCCCACTTGACAACCCCTGAGAAATTATCATGTTGGTACTCTGTGAATTACCAGGGGTGATAATAAGCATGCACTTGTGCAGCAAGTTGCCACAATCACCACAAGACAAAACAAGCTCAGGATCCTGGTTGGCAACCCCCAGGGTAGACACTCAGTCCAGTCCCACCCTCTGTAAATGACCATCTATCTGCCGCAAACAGGTATTATGTGGCCATCCCCTTGGCCTGGTCCAGTCACTCAGGCCCTCAACAATGAGATCCCGCAAGCCAGATCACCCTTGGAGAATTGCATCACACAGCCATAGTGCTGTAACTGACACTCTCTCACAATGCAGGTAATGTGCCTCATTCAGGACTCCATGATTAAGTGCTCATTGGACACAAAGTTGAACCAGCAGTATCCAAGGATTCTTTGAAGAGACACAGTACTGAAGGAATCCAGTCTTCATCTCAGGTCACTGGATAGCATCCATGTCTTGCAACCATATAGGAAAACAGGAAGCTCCAGGATTCTAAAGACTTGGACCTTCATCTATTTGCATAGATATCAGGAGTACCACACACCTCTTTGCAGCAACCTCATGACCCCCCATGCTCTCCCAATCCATCTACTGACTTCATAGGAAGAGTCACCAGAGACATGAATGTCCCTGCCGAAGTAAGTAAACCTCTTGATGAGGTCTACAATCGCTCACTGCTGATGGCCGTGCCCAAGAGGTCATTAAAGGCCTGGCTGATGGTTTTTATCATGACTCTCACAAGCCCAGACACTCAGACTTCTCGCTCAGTCTCTCGAGAGCCCCCAGCAGAGCCACCATTTACACCGCGAGGATCACAACATCGTCGGCAAAGTGAAGATCAGTGAATCTCTCAACCTGGAGATCAGCAGTTACAGAAATACTCAAACCAACCTGTCTGGCACCTGCAATCACAGCAGGATCGAAGTCACATTTTTTCCCAGTTCTGCTATCCAAGTGGTTCATTGTATGGTGGGAGTGCATCATCCCAACCTCTCTCTCTCTGGTATTTGATGTAAACACGAACTGAAGCTCCTGCCCTGTATCTGCATGATTTTACAGTATGCATTGTGCTGCTGCTGCCACTTGATTGGCTGATTAGACGACTGTACAGGTGTACAGGTGTTCCTAATAATTTGTCCAGTGAGTACCTGTAGTCAGGTTTTACCCAGCAACTTCCAAAATATAGGCAGAGAAGGCAACACAAAATGCATGGTAGGAAAGTGTGTGGCACTGGTTGTGCCAGTGACAAGTGAACTCGCAAACACTACCCGTGCCACCCTGCACATCTTTGATCGACACTTCCTGCATTTGGCTTGTCACAGTGCGATTGTGCAGCATTGCGTTATGAGGGATGCCATCCAGTTTGCTGTAATCTTTCACTTAATGTATGCACTCTGATATATTTGTTGTAATTCGACAATAATGTGGGCTTTATCTGCATTGTAATCGCGTATCGGCTGCCTGTAAACATCCAGTGCCTCCCTGATACATTTACCCTGCCACTGACCTTGATTTGCAGTTGAGTTATTTATACAGTATTGTAAGATAGGCATGATATTGTGCCCAACCCGACACAGATTGACACAGAGGCATGTTTAAAATAGAACAAATATTTATTTTTCTTCGTCTGTGGGCTACACCTTCCTTGTACCCACAGACACAACACAGTCCTAAAGCATACTAACAACACCAAAGCACTTTCTTCTTCTTCACCACCACTCCTCACAGGCAACCTTGTCATCCACCACCCGACTCTGGCCCCTGAGTGGTGGTCGCTGGCTCCTTTTATAGTTCACCCGGAAGTTCTCCAGGTGCTTGATCACCGAGTTCCGGCTGCACTTCCGGGTGTGATGAATATGCTGCCCACACGGGCTCAGTAGTCCCAAATACAGCACCCCCTGGCAGTGCCTGCGGGACCCAACAGGGCTGCACCCAACTCCAATTCCCGTGGAGCCCTGTGGGAAACCGAGGCATAGCTCCAACCCAGGGGGACGGCCATCTAGCGTCCAGGGGGAGGTACTGCACTGTCCAGGGCTGCTCCCCATGAAAATAGTGTGCAGGGGTGTCCCGGATGGGCATGGACTCCGGCCGCCTGCCACAATTTTTTGTATTTTTTACTGCCATGGGTAGTTGGAGCAAGGATATTAAAAGAGTCCAGTCTGTAGCATATTTTTATTTTATCAATACAATACAATACAATACAGTTTATTTTTGTATAGCCCAAAATCACACAGGAAGTGCCGCAATGGGCTTTAACAGGCCCTGCCTCTTGACAGCCCCCCAGCCTTGACTCTCTAAGAAGTCAATTAATTTAATAATATTAATGAAATTGAAATTCTGATGTTTCCACATATTTCCTATAATAATGTTTTTAAATAACACCATCTAAAACTCTGATTGAGTGCAAGAAGACAAACTCAGCGATGAAACTTTTTAGTAAACAGACATTTCAATATCTGGAATCCTACCAAGTTAAGAGATTTGCTCACTACAACATTTCAGCTTTCATGTAGCGCCTTTCAGCAGTGAACAAAATCCCCGGGCGATTTGTGTTTATTTCTATACTTAATAGTTGAAGCACTGACAGGTAAAGTGACTCAGTCACAGTCACATTCACTTGGTGTGTCAACGGTGGCAACTTAATTGCAAACCAACAACTTCACCTCAGGTGCTCAAGTTTAGGAAAGAAGTAAATGAAATGCAAATCAGAAATATAACATGCTGTTTAATTTCCCTCTGGCAAAAAACTAAACAAATTGAATTCAAAATCATTCATTTGAACCTGTTTGATGTGCTCTTTTATCTTATACTAGCTGTCCCCCGCGGCTCAGTGAAACAGGACAGTAAGGAGGGCCCTGTCAGGTTCCCTACTTCTGACGTTCCTCCCCTCAGCTCGCAGACTCTGTCTTGGATTAGTGCGAATATATTGCTCCTATGATTCTTATTGCGATTAGAGAAAGTCGCAAAATCAACCGGAATGTTCAAGCAAATTCTAGAAAAAAATCAGATCCTCTCATTTGCTAGCTAAGCAGAGGAAAGGAACGCCCTGAGGCTGGCATGTGAGTGAGGAGGGCCCGCTCTCTCCCTTCTCTCTCGGATTTGCGCAAATAAATCAGTACCGCAAGCGAACTATGATACATAGAGCAATGAGAAAAGTTGCAAAATCAACTGGAATGTTCAAGCAAATTATAGTAAAAAACCAGATCTAAATCCGTTAAGTAGTTCTCTCGTGAAAAGCGGACCGACATACAGACATACAGATCGACATTGGTAATAGAATTCACTTAAAAATATTAGATGTCTCCTGCTCCAGTTTTCTCAGTATCCTTGTGTGTCTGAACCTCTCTTGCCTGGAGTTCCCTCTCTCTAGCGCATTCCCGTACAGCCTTGTTCGCCTCCTGTCCGCTTTTATACTTCCCATTGTTGAAGGCGACTGCTAATGTGGCATCTACACTTTTACTTGTCATGTGTCTAAAGCTTGCTCTTCAGTTGCTTCACCAAAGCCAAACTGACCAATCAGATAGGTTGTGGGGACCAGACACACACACACGCGCACACACACACAGACAGACCATAGTGTATTATTATATAGCGGATGTCTTACTACAAACTTTTTGTGTAATGCATTTGTGAAACCTTGTCCCCCTGTGAAATTACAAGCCCACTTATACTATATACTGTATACAAAGTGACACCACAGATGAAGAACTCACTTAGGGTCAAACAGAGACCAGGACTTGAACCAGTAAACCCAAGTAGCTCAGACACCTGACAACATGAACGCTACTGCTTCTGCTAATGGCCTTCACTTTAAGCCCTAGGCTAGCAGGGCAGTGACAGACTTTTAACAAAGTCATTTTGTTTTGGTTTAGAAGATTCCTTTCAGAATTATTTTGATATTTTTCACCTTACTGTCATTTGTAAATTTGTTTTCCTCAAAGTGTTTGACTGAGCCGTGGAAGAAAAATGGAAAGTTACTGAGCAGGGTGCACCTCCACCTGGAATCATTTCTGATGTTTTTTGTGTTTTGTCTGTTCTACTAGCGTCCACAAGTTTTAATCATTCCAATTTTCTTCTTGTGTTAAATATTCCTTGTTAGCAATGAGGTCTATTTACATTTCCGCAGATGATCTTTGTGTTTGGTCTACTCTTCCGGTACTTTCTAGTGTTTGAACAGCTCTGGTAGAACCCTGTGATTTTCACATTTTTGTAGTTCATTTCATGTTCTGTCTGCTGTTTTAGCATTTGCGGAGTCTTACTTTTTGGCATTTTTTTGTTTTTTGTGTACTTTGCTTTGATACCCTCAGAGCTGCATCTTTTTTAAATTTTAGGCTGAGTTAGTACCCTAGGGTTTTCATTTTTTCACTGTTCGTTTTCTATTCTTTTACTGTTTCAGTAGTCAGGGATTTTTACCTTTCCAACATTCTTCTTGTATTTGATCTATTCTGTTAGCTTGCTAGGATTTTCATTTTTTCCTGATTTTTCTTGTGTTTCACCTACTATGTTAGAACCAAAGGATTTTCACTTTTCGCAATTCTTTGTGTTCAGCTTACTGATTTATCGCCCAAACATTTTCAAATTTTTGATATCCTTCTTGTATTTGGTGGTCATTGCTAGCACTGAGGGAGATCACTTTTTCCTCAATGTTTCGTGTGTTCATGTATTATGCCAGAACCCAAAGATTTCATCTTTTATCCCATTTCAGTGTATTTAGTCTAGAACTTGGAGATTGTATCTTATTTACAATTTTACTTGTTTTTGGTATTCTAAATTCAGGGATTTTCAAATTTTGGAAATTCTTCCTGTATTCGGCCTAGTATTCTGGGACTTTTTATTTTTTCCACATTCTTCTTGTGTTCAGTCCATTGATTAATATTTTCATATTTTTGACATTCATCTTGTGTTCGGTCTACCATTGTAGCATTTGGTGATTTTCAATTTTTCCACAGTTTTCCTTGGATTTGGTCTACTGTGCCACAACCCAAAGATTTTCACTTTTTATCCCATTTTCCTCATATTCAGTCTAATGTATTAAAGCTTGGAGACTGTCATCTTTTAAAAATATCTCCTTTTTTTGGTATCCCGAGTTTAGGGATTTTTACATTTTTTAAATTCTTGTTGTATTCAGCCTACTGTTTGAGTGTTCTGTTATTTTTTCACATTCCACTGGTGTTCAGTTCATTCACTTAGCAAGCATGAATTTTCATTGTGCATTCATCAACTGTCACAGCGTTGGGTGATTTTCAGTTTCTTGGTCTTCTGTTTAAAGTTTATGGAAGAAAAACATCAAAATATTTAAGAACCAGAAGAGAAGGTTGTCGTACTTTGGACAGGTAGCACATATGACAACAGACAGAATAGTCATAGTTTGCAATATGGTCATATTTATGACAAAAGACCTCCAGGAAGACCAAAAAGGTGTTGGCTGGACAACATCAGAAAAGACTTTGAAGTGATGGATTCGTGTAAAGTGGAAGCGGAACAGCTGCTACAGGACAGAAAACAATGGAGAGTCATCATAGATAAGCTGCATCGCAGTAGACAAAAGTAGAAGTGGAAGTGGCCTGCTGTGCCACAACCCAAAGTTTTTCACCTTTTTCCCATACTTTTGTTCGCTCTGCTGATTTTGGTAGCCATAGTTTTTCATATTTTTGACATTTTTGCTTATTTTTTCAGTCTGCTGTCATAGCGTATGCTGATTTTCCACCATGTTTCTTGCGTTATGTCTGCCTTTAGGTTGTCACTTTTTCAGTTTTTTCATTTATTTTCACTTTTTTGACATTGCTATTATGTCCTGGTGCTCAGTGATTTTCATCGATTTTCCAGTCTTCTTTTGTTTTCTTTACTGTATTCATCCACTCATATTTTTCATTTTTTATGTTTTTGCGTGTGTTTTTTTTTTGCTATAATAGTTACAAATGATCTGTTACGCTTGTGCTCTCATGGATTTTCATGTTTTTTTATATAAGCTTCATTTACAACTGAAGTGGTGAAAAATGTGGCAAAAGATTGGCTTAATGATTTAGCAGAAAGTGAAATCTTGCGTCGTCTAAAGATTGGTGACTGATGCAAAGAGTATATTGAAAATGTTTACAGGACTTTTTTTTGTGATTTATTGGATCATCCTGGCTTTGTAGTTTCCATTTTTAATGTGCATCACTACAGAATTCAGTAACACTTTAGTTTAGGTACTGCAAAAATGCATCTATAACTAATCAAAAATCAATCAAAATTACTCGTATGTAACAAGACCTTAACAAAGGCTTCTTTGAGTCTTCATGACATTCATAGGGCATCAGTAAAGCATTTACTCATCTCTGCTGTGTGACCGACTAACAAGACTTCACTTTGGGGTGGTCTGAGGTGGCTTTACTGAGACACATTTCTTTCAATATGACATGTTTAGTATACGACCTGTGAATCCTTCAAGTCATTTTACCAGCATGTCAATACACCATCCAGCACTCACGTGAATAACCCATCTACTGATGCTTTAAAAGTGTCATGAAGACCAAAAGAAGCCTTTGTTAAGGTCTTGTTACATAGATAGATAGATAGATAGATAGATAGATAGATAGATAGATAGATAGATAGATAGATAGATAGATAGATAGATAGATAGATAGATAGATAGATAGATAGATAGATAGATAGATAGATAGATAGATAGATAGATAGATAGATAGATAGATAGATAGATAGATAGATAGATAGATAGATAGATAGATACTTTATTAATCCCAAGGGGAAATTCACATACTCAGGCAGCAGCATACTGATAAAGAACAATATTAAATTAAAGAGTGATAACAATGCAGGTATACAGACAGACAATAACTTTGAATAATATTAACGTTTACCCCCCGGGTGGAATTGAAGAGTCGCATAGTGTGGGGGAGGAACGATCTCCTCAGTCTGTCAGTGGAGCAGGACGGTGACAGCAGTCTGTCACTTCAGACTAAATGAGTAATAGATGTATTTTTGAAGTACCTGAACTAAAGTATTACCCAGAATTCATAGACCTTTTGATGTGTAGGACTGGGGAGACAGCTGCTTTGGGGTCAGCAGAAGATTCTTATCTATGGAGTCAGGGTGAAGAGGCAGTTCACACTCCTGTCTCGAAGTTTCATGAGCGTGGTTTGATTTCCAATTTGGTCACTGGAGATGGCGTTTGAATATTCTGTCCATTTTTACATGGGAAACATGATGGTACAGAGGCTGGCATTGCTGCCTCATGGCTCCAGGAACCCAGAGCTAATTCTTCTCATACCCATATGATTTGTTAATGTGGTCTCCTCTCACATCTCAATGAAGTTCTAAAATTTTACCTTGATAGCTTCCTATGAAGTCAGTAGACAGATTGGGAGGGCATGGAGGGTCATGAGGTCGCTGGAAAGGTGTGTGTGGCGCTCCTGATATCTCTGCAAAAGGATGAAGCTCCAAGTCTTTAGAGTCCTGGTGCTTCCTGTCTTGCTATATGGTTGCATGACATGGACGCTATCCAGTGACCTGAGATGAAGACTGGACTCCTTTGGTACTGTGTCTCTTCAGAGAATCCTTGGGTACCACTGCTTTGACTTTGTGTCAAATGAGCGGTTGTTCATGAAATCCCAAATGAAGCACATTGCCTGCATTGTGAGGGAGCATCGGTTTACGGCACTGCTGCCATGTAGGGTGACTTGGCTTGCAGGATCTTCATTGTTGAGGACCTGAGTGGCTGGACCAGGCCAAGAGGACATCCACATAACACCTGGCCACAGTAGATAGAGGGTCATTTCTGGAGTGTGGGAAATGGACCGAGTGTCTGCCTGGGGGGTTGCCAACCAGGATCCGGAGCTGTTTCATCATTTAGTGGGTGCTGCAACACGCTGTACCAGTGCAGGCTCCCCAACCTGACCTGACCTGATCGCATTTGGGATAGGATCTTGTATCAATTTGAACTAAATTAAGCTCCAAGCTCTTTTTCTACATTACAGAGGTTTATGTCCTTCTCTTTACTTGCTTCGATTTTAACCACACGATCTTTGCAGCCTGATAAATCAGACGCTTGAGCCCCCAGATGGGACGGACACTTAATAAATAAACGGGCTTCACTGAGGTTCTTGATGAAGAGACAAGATGCATTTACAGAGCTTTCTTCAATGCCATTTCAGGGTAGCAGGTGACCAGACCCATCGTGACAGCACTGGGTAAGGGAGCAGCCTTACGCAGGACACCACTTTGTTGCTGGTCACACTGACACAAACACCCATACTCACTCCAAGCAGACACACAGAACCTGTAAACCCACATGGACTTTGGGAGAACATGCAGCATCCTCACAGAATTTAATCAGGCTAAAATCAAAGCCAGTCTTCTAGAGACGTGACACAGGAAAAGAACCAACTGTGCCACCATGTCACCTCAGACATAATTAGGCATTATTTATTGTATCTTATATAGCATCTTTCACAGACCTCACAAATAGTCATACCACCCAAGTACTTACTAAACAGACTGAAATTCCAGTCGCACACCCTTATAGAGATGAGTAAACCAAATGCTTTATGAATTACAAACAATAATAACAACAGTTTTAAAAAAAAATCTAAAAGCAAATCTTCAAAGTGGAAATGACTGGAGCCAGCGCCTTTGAAAAGGCAAAGTATTAGAAAGATGTAAAAGGCACCCAACCAGTCTGACCTGACTGTCCTGTTTGACTGGAGGACGGTGGCATTGTGAATGTAATCCGCTGTAGGAAGTGTTTGTGAATCAGTGTTTAACAGAACTGCTGACGCCTGCCAAAAGCACTTCCAGAAGAAATACGATACAAGACGACTGTTCCATTATTAGCGTGGTGAAACTCAGACTCACATGAAAGACCCACAGGACCCTGAGAAATAATTTGAGCTCAAGCACATCTCTCTGTGGGGGCGAATGCTGATTTTGAGGAAACTGGCACAACAGGCGCTCATACTTTCTTTATTAGCTTATCACGATGCAGTTACCTGGGTAGGCCACTCCATATGGGATCAGCTGAAGCTTAACCATTAGCAGCATATGACTATGATACCAGTGAGTCAACCTCCAACAGATTAGCCAGGGGCCATGTCACTATACCCTGAAAACAAATCACACGTGCAGGTTAGACAGAGAAGAAGAACAGCCACCCTGGAGTTTAACATGAGGCTCAAAGCTCTGAAGGTCACTATGAGCCCCAATGCAGCTTTGAACCCATTTAGACAAGATCAAGGACCGAAAATTAGAACTTGCATACGAGCAGGTAGGAGTATAGAGTAGATTAGATTAGAATGTCTTAGATTAAATTGATTAGATTATCCCTGGGGTGGACTAGCACCCTGCCTGACATTTGTCCCATCTCTGCATCCAATGCTACCGATGCTGCATTCCGTTTACCTTGGAAGTCGGAGATGGGAATGTCCTCACACCCTGTCCCACACTGTTAACCCAATACTGACAACTACTGAACAAGCTGATAACAACGCATTAGGTGGCATTTACTACATCTAAACTCCATAGTAACATGTCCACTGATAAAAGTTGGACAGTACTCTGTGTATGAATGATTCAATGAGACACAAACAGACAGACGTTCTAATAAACAGTACAATACTACAGCTTTCACTTACTGTTGATGCGCAGTACAGCCATCTTGGATTGAGAGGTTGGAGTTGATGAGGTCATCCCAACATTACGAGTAGAAGAGCCGACTGTTGGGGGCATTCCAGTTGAAACCTGCTGTTTGAAACTTGGAAATTCTAAATTTCCAGTTCAATGGAATGCAGCACAAGAGGTCACAATGGTCCTGAACTGTATAAGTGAGATAGATAGATAGATAGATAGATAGATAGATAGATAGATAGATAGATAGATAGATAGATAGATAGATAGATAGATAGATAGATAGATAGATAGATAGATAGATAGATAGATAGATAGATAGATAGATAGATAGATGTGAAAGGCACTGTATAATAGATAGATAGATAGATAGATAGATAGATAGATAGATAGATAGATAGATAGATAGATAGATAGATAGATAGATGTGAAAGGCACTGTATAATAGATAGATAGATAGATAGATAGATAGATAGATAGATAGATAGATAGATAGATAGATAGATAGATAGATAGATAGATAGTTTTTAGTTTTTAAAGTAACCTTTATTGTAAACATAAGCAAAAAACTCAAACATAAACATACACAATCAATAGAAAAGAAAACCAAATTTCAGAATAAACAACAGAGCCATACATCAGACCCCTGTTACTCCCCCTTTACACCCCTCCTACTCCGCACATTAATAACAAAAGCAACAGTTAATAATTCATTATAACACAAAGACCACCATAACTCCCCCTTTACGCTCCTCCAACTCCACACATTAATAATCACATGGTATTGCTGCCCACCATTTCTTTCTCTTGCCCACCACAGTGAAATCAGAAATTCATTTTCAGCTCCCCTTCATCGACTGAGCACAGCACCCCTTTCACCCCCCACACATTTTCAAATACCCCCATTCTATTTATCTGTTTATAAAAAGCAAACTCCAGTCTTATTCTTGAATAAACAGTCAACTTAAAAATTAAACAAATATCCGTCGGTTCTGACCCACATTGCTTATTATTTCGACTTTTGAGAATGGCCAGCTTTGCTTCACCTAACAGAAAGTTAAACAGCTGAATCCTGCATCGAGTTTTCTTATTATATTTACTTCCAAAAATGAACAGGACTTCATTAAAAGTTCCTATCAAATTGGTACACAAAGCTTCAAAGAACCTGAAGAATCCCGCCAATCGATTACAATACAAAAACAAATGAAAAATTGTTTCTTTTTGTCCACAGAATATGCAAGAATCATTATCCGCTTCTTTAATAATGTTCAAAAAGGAGTTGGTGGCAATGATCCCGTGCCCAATTCTCCACTGCAAATCTGCAGTTCTTTTGTTGCTCGGTGGCTTGTAGAGCTCCCTCCATGCAGGCCCCCTGTGCCCTTCCACTCCCAGCTTCTCCCTCCATGGAGTGTCCAGCACAGACACCAATGCATGGAAGTGAGTCACCTTAACGCAGTACTCATAAAGCTCTCTTTTGATCAGTGAGTCAAAGCCCACCACTGTTCCTTTGGTGAACTTAACAACTGAATGGACTGGCAGTAATGAGAGGTCCACAGCGGGGCAAACATCCAAACTATTACCAGTGGAGCTGATGGAGTCACTTAGCAAGTGATAGTCTTTAGCAACAGAGGAGAGAAGGTGCTGAATCGTCCTGACTGAATTTACTTCAAGAAGAGAAGCCAAGACTTCAGCATCAATATATAACTTGGTATTGGCATCATAAATCTGTGCCAGTTTCAGTACCTGATGCTTAATAAGAATTGAGACAAAACTCTCACTGTGCAAGAGAGAGCATGAAAAGACAGAATTAAAAATTAAAGGCTCATTTTGTAGCCAGCCAGTTGTGTTAAAATTCCTCCTAAACACCAAATGCCAAGTTAAAAGGACACCTCTGTAAAACTTTGGCAACACAGAAAGGTCCATTTTTTGTAGATTTATTACCAAAAGTGCTTTATCAAACCCTAGCCCACCCACACGATGAAGGAAACTTAGTGCTAACTCCCTCCAACTCAGGGAATATGAAACACAGAAAAGCTTCTGCAGGACTTGGAGCCTGAGGGCTGCGACTTTTGAGGGGATATCCAGAAGTCCCTGACCGCCTTCTTCCAATGGTAAAAACAGCACACTCTGCTTTAGCCAATGCAAGCCGTCCCAGAAGAAATCAACCAAAACTCTTTGGATCTTCTTCAAAAGCCCCAGAGGGGGGTCACCACACATGAGTTTGTGCCACAGCATTGAGGCCACCAAATTATTGATGACAATCACCCGCCCTCTGTGTGACAGTTTAAGTACAATCCACTTCCACTTGTTCAGACGAGAGGTCACTTTCTCTAAAAGTCCCTCCCAATTACTCTCGTCCACCCCCTCACTGCCCATGACCACACCAAGATACCTGAAGCACTTCCTGTTCCATGTCAGGCCACCAGGCAAGTCTGGTAAAGGACATCCAGACCAGGAGCCCAGTAAGAAGGCGTTACTCTTAGTCCAATTTATTTTTGCTGATGATATGCTCTCAAAAATTTGTTGGCAAGAAATCAAAACTTCAATGTCACCCTTTGATTTGATAAAAACAATAATATCATCAGCGTAGGCCAAACATTTGAAATTAATATTTGGGCAGGACGGAAATGTCACCCCCTGTAGTTTCTGCCTCAACTGAAAAAGAAACGGCTCGATGGCCAAAGCGTAGAGCATGCCGGACAAGGGGCAGCCCTGCCGAATTCCCCTCCTGACTGGAAATGGTGCACTCAGGGTGCCATTAACTTTTAAAATCCCAAAGACATTGGTGTACAGCATTGCAATCATCTGAACAAAAGTATCACCAAACCCAAAACATTTCAATGTTTTAAACAAAAACCGGTGATCTACTCGGTCAAAAGCTTTCTCCTGGTCAATGGATAAGATTCCTAAAGCCATCCCAGAAAGATTTGAGGCTGAAATGATATCACGCAATACAAAAATATTGTCATAAATAGTCCTGTCGGGCACACAGTATGTCTGACAGGGACTAACAAGCAGGTCCATCACAGTCCTCAGGCGGCTGGCCAGGGCCCTCGAGAAGATCTTATAGTCCGTGCACAGCAAACTCACAGGGCGCCAGTTCTTTATTTGGCAAAGGTCTCCCTTCTTAGGCAGCAGAGTGACGACTGCTCTTCTGCAGCTCAATGGCAGTTCCCCGTCCTGTAAACTCTCAAAGAACACCGCGTACACCTCCGCACCCAACAGGTACCAGAAATGTTTATAGAATTCAGCTGGGATGCCATCGATTCCTGGTGCCTTTCCAGTATTTAAACCAGCCAGTGCATCTGAGAATTCTTGAAGACTGATGTCAGCCTCCAGCTTCAGCTTGACCGTGTCTGAAAGTTTGGGTAATCCGTACAAATAGTCCAACATGGCCAAATCATCAATTACACCATCTTTAAATAAATCCGAGTAAAAAGACACCGCAAAGTTCCTGATGTCTTCTGTGGTGTGCAGCTCTCGACCTTCAGCATCCTGCAGCATGTGGATCACTTTACTCTCTGCCTCTTTCTTTTCCAGATTAAAGAAAAATTTCGTAGGTGCGTCCAGGTGATTTAAAGTTTGAAAACGTGAGCGCACCAAGGCACCTTGGGCACGGAGCTCCAGGAGTTCAGAAAGAGATTTTTTTCTGGATGTTAAAACAGCAAGCATTTCTTCACTAAAGCAGTCCTGTAAAAGGCTGTGCAGATTTGTGATGTCCTCTTCCAGGCTCTTCATCTCATAAAGACACCGCCTGGTCACATGCTGAGTGTACTGCTGGCAAAAGGCTTTTATCTGCACCTTTGACACATCCCACCACTGCCGAAGAGATGGGAATCTGGACTTGGTTTGTGTCCACTGCAGCCAGAAAAACTCAAAACACTTGAGGAAATGAGAGTCCTCTAACAGGGAGACATTAAAGTGCCAAAGAGATTTAGAGAAAGGTTTAACAGGGACAGAGACATCTATTCCCACCAGAGAGTGATCTGAGAATCCGACAGGGCAAATATATGCCTTTGTGATTGTGTTCAGTAGGTGCCTCAGACAGTAGAAACGGTCCAAACGCGCCATCGAAATGCACCCACCGCCCCCCCTTAACCCAGGTGTACTGCCTATCTGATGGAAATTTACTTCTCCAGATGTCCACCAGGTCCGAGTGGTCTAATAAGGAGCGTAACGCTCGGACAGATGCTGGATGAGGCTCAGCACCATTACGGTCCATTAAGTTATTATCCGTACAATTAAAATCTCCTCCGACCAACAGGATCTCCCCATTAACAAAACTCTCCAGCACCTTCCTCAGAGCTTTAAAGAAACAAAGTCTCTCTCCTCCATTTGTTGGAGCGTAAGTGTTAATAAACACCAGATCTTGGTTCTTGTCCTTCACCTGAACTACCAAAAGGCGCCCAGCCACCACCTCACTAATGTTAGTGATTTGTAAATTTGCCATTTTTGAGATTAGTATGGCCACCCCAGCACTGACGTGTGAGCCATGACTCAGGACAGCCTGACCCCCCCCACTCACGCAACCAGTCCGGCTGATTTCTAACATCAGAGTGAGTCTCCTGTAAGAAAATGACTTGAAGAGCCTTTTGGTTTAAAAAGTCAAACAGAGCGGCTCTCTTTGCAGTCGCCCTACAGCCAGTCACATTTAAACTCCCAATGTGTAAAGACTGCATTGATGAGACACAGATGGGAGTGAACAGTACTGCACATGTCAACCACAAATAAAGAAGATTCAAGAAACTATACATTATTTCTGAAAAATGGACTTTCGCACCCTGCTAATCACATTTTTTAGCCTGGTAGTTTCTTTTTGGTCCATTCCCAGAAGCGCCGCTTTGCGCATCACTCTCTGAGCGGACACCACAAACAATGGAAGGTCAGGGAAGTGATCCTCTACTCTGATACCCCTCCTGCCTTCGATGAAGTCCAAAAACTTCTTAATACTCTCAGTGTCATACCCGCCACTGAGTCTGTATTGGGACGAGGTCGTACTCCTTACTGAGACGTCAGTGTCACCGCCGTCGTGCTCACGATCACTCAGGTCGCTGTGACAATCACTTTGACTTCTAAGAGTCCAGCTACACCCTTGAGATAGCTCGCCAGCTACGTGACTTTTCTTTGCAGATGTTTTAGTGTCTGATTTTTCTTTACGTTTTCGAGTGCGAACTGTAAATTTCTCCTCACACCCCCCCACTCCTTCACTCTCCCTCTGAACAGTCTCGCCACTCACACCCACTGCAGTCTCACTCCTCTGTCCTTCCATAGCGCACGTCTCGGTGCGCTCAGCCAGGCGCCCGTCAACACACGCCGGTGCTTCTGCAGCCACGTCAGTAGCCATAGCTTCACTCACAGCGGGGCCGACTGGCGCGGCAGTCTCTGTGCTGACCATCGCCGTCTTATCCCCACCGCTGCTGACCTCTGCAGTCTCCGGCTTATCCTTAGTCGGTTCAGTATCCACAGACTCGCACTGAGCACTTTGAACTGACTCGTGTTTAACGGGATCGCCGGGCTCAGCCGACGCATTCCCTTCAGTAGTCAGCAGGCTCGTCTCAGGAGCGACTGTTAACACTGCAGTGGGGAGCAAATCACTCACAACCTGTGCTTCGGCTACGAGCTCAGTTACCTCTGCAGTCTCCTCATCCTCCATACTGTCCACCTCCTCACCACTTTCATACTCCGTCTCATCGCTCTCTGAGGCAGGGGCAGCGCTTCGGCCCACTGAGGAAATGGTCTCATTCTTACACTGAGACGCCTTGTGTCCGGCCCTCCCACAGTTAAAACACTTCATCGAGTCCGAAGTAACAAAAACCACATAATCACAGCCATCAACTTTGAATCTTAGAGCAACATTTAAGTCCTCATTCATGTTGTTCAATACCATAAAAACCTGCCTCCTAAATGAAACAACGTGTTTCAATTCTTTCATTTTACAGCCCAACGGAATCATCACTATGTCTGATAAAACCTGGCCATAGCGGCGCAGTTCCTGCACCAAAACATCATTCTTTAAGAACGGAGGGACATTTGAAATTATAATCTTTTTTGCAGGTGCCGATAGAGGTAAAACAGGAACCAAAGCGCCATTAACAATAACCCCTTCTTCTACAAGTTTATCAACCAGGGATTCCTCATTAAGAAAAACCACCACCGCCTTATTCATTCTTGAGGCCGAACGGACATTCTTATAGCCAACAACTTTACCGACAGCCACAACACACTCTTCAGCTGAAACGTGCGGCTCTACTAATACTTTAGCCCCATGTCGGCGGGAAAGATTCTCATAAAACTGAGGCATTAGACCAGGTAAGGACCCTTTGGACGCGGCCATGGCTAAAACGCCAAAGCCGCGTCTTATTTCGATAAACCCCCCTGATACAGAAAAATAAGAAATTAGAGTTAGAAAAAAAGAAAAACAAAAACAAAAAAACTTACTGAAGACAGAAAACTCCGACCGCCAACGCCACACTCAGACACGCCCACCCCAGACCACACTAATCGAAAGACACACCAACAGCAAGACAGTATAGATAGATAGATAGATAGATAGATGTGAAAGGCACTGTATAATAGATAGATAGATAGATAGATAGATAGATAGATAGATAGATAGATAGATAGATAGATAGATAGATAGATACTTTATTAACCCCAAGGGGAAATTCACATACTCCAGTGGCAGCATACTGATAAAAACCAATATTAAATTAAAGAGTGATAAAAATGCAGGTATAACAGACAATAACTTTGTATAATGTTAATGTTTACCTCCCCAAGTGGAATTAAAGAGTCGCATAGAGTGGGGGAGGAACGATCTCCTCAGTCTGTCAGTGGAAAAAAAACTCCAGGAAGCTGGAGAAAAAAAAAATAAAATCTGAAGGGGTTCCAGGCCACGAGACCACCCAGCCCCCTCTAGGCATTCTAGATAGATAGATAGATAGATAGATAGATAGATAGATAGATAGATAGATAGATAGATAGATAGATATGGCCAAACATTTGTGGACCCCTGACCATCACACCTAAATGTCATTGTTGGACATCCCATTCCAAAACCATGGGCATTAATATGGAGTTTGTGGCTAGAATAATCTCCACACTTTTGGAATTTGTGCCCAATCAGCCAAAAGAGCAATTGTAAGGTCATTGGCTGATGTTACACAAGAACAGCTGGCTCACATTAGGCATTCCTGTTCATCCCAAAGGTGTTCAGTAGGGTTGAGTTCAGGGATTTGTGCAGACCACTTGAGTTCCTCCATGTCTTTGTGGACCTGGATTTATGCACAGGAACAGAAAATGGCCTTCATCAAACTGTTGTCACATAGTTAGAAGCACTCAGTTGTCAAAATACCTTTGTCTTCTGTAGCATTAACAGTACCCTTCACTGGCATCAAGGGGCCTTGATAAACTGCCTCAGACCATGATTCCTCCTCCACTAATTTTTACAGTAGAAACTATGCAGTCCAGAAGGTAACGTTCTCCTGGTGTCTGCTGAGCCCAGGTTTGTCCATCAGTCTGTCACTGCTCCAGACTCCAATGGTGGCCTGCTTTACACCACTCCAGCCGACATTTAGAATTGTGCCTAGTGATCTTAGGCTCCTGTCACACTGTTCTTGTGCTAGTTCTGCTTCCAGAGACAGTTTGGAACTGTGCTGTGAGTGATGCCACAGAGGACAGGTGATTTTGTTTTACACACTCAGCATTTTAGCACTTGGTGGCACTGCTCTGTGAGTTTACATATTCTACCAATTCGTGGCTGAGGTGTTGTTGCTCCACAATGCTTCCACTTCACATATTAGCACTTATATCTGACCAGGGCAGATCAAGCAGAGCAGAAATTTCATATACTGACATTGGCAAAAGTGGCCTCCAAAGTCACTGAGCTCTTCACGACCTACATGGATTTTACTTTTAATGTTTGTCGATCCAGACTGCATGGCTATGTGGTTGAGTTTACACTCCAGTTAACAATGAAACACTTGAACTCAATAATTTGTCCACATACTTTTGGCCATATACTATTGTGGGACATGGTCGGCCTTTTATCCCGGCCAATACCCCCAGGGCGCCAGGTGGAGCCCTGCCTGCAACATAGAGGTGCCCCGAGTTCCAGCAGGGCATCATGGACAGTGGAGTTTTTCATCACAGCCCTGCAGGATACCATGGGAAGCTCCAGGGGACGCTCCAGGAAGGCCCAGAGACTATTATGTGCCCTATAATCCGGAAGTACGTCGTAGTCATAGCGACAGGAAGAATGACGTGCTTCCGGGGTGAAGAAATAGAGTTTTTATCTGACCCGGAAGTGTTCTAGGTCACGTGGACAGAGAGGGCGAAACACGTCTGAGTCAAGGACTATAAAAGGACTATGGGAAGTCCCAGACATCGAGCTGAGCTGGGTGGAAGGGTGGCAATGCGTCTGGGAGTGTGGAGGATTGTATTTATTGATTATTGGTAATTTATGAGTATTGTGGAGTGGAGGGTGCTTTGTGCACGTTATTGTTCAAATAAAAATAGTATTTGGACTTTTACCTGGTGCCTGGAGTCAAGTCAGAGGGTTCAAGAGGACAACAGCGCCCTCTATCTGTCACACTATATAGTATAATTATATGTCTCTCTCTTTCTCTCTCTCCCTAAATATATACATTTCAGCTTCATGCTGTAGCCTCGCACTTCCGGGCCAGACAGACACACACACTTCCACGCGCAGACATTATAATATAATATAATATAATATAATATAATATAATATAATATAATATAATATAATATAATATAATATAATATAATATAATATAATATAATATAATATAATATAATATAATATTGGGCCAGCACAATGGTGCAGTGATAAGCTCAGCTACCTCACATCTTCAGATTCCTAGGTTGGAATGCCAGCCTGGTGACCGTCTGTATGCAGTTAGCATGTTGTCCCATGATCATGTGGGTTTGTCCTTACAGGAGTATATGTTAATTGCATCTCTCCATTCAGCCGTTTTCTGGCCCGCTAATCTCTTTGGCGACTCTAAATTGTCTCTTTAGAAATAAGTGCGGCTGTGCCCATCACCACACACTGCTGACACTGTCCAGCGCTGCCTCCTACTTCACACCCAAACTTAACAAATGGCTTGCTGAACTGGTTAAGCAGGTTAGACCACAGATGGACGGATGGTGCTGTGTGTTGGCATTAAGAGGGTGCAGCATAGCCTGCTGGTTTACTTCTGTGTCACTATGAAGACTTGACCTTGTCTTCTTAACTTTTTTGGCACATCTTCAGATAGATACATACAGGATAGAGGCAGCAATAAGAATAAATGAATAAACCAATCAAACTTGATTTTATACAGCAGAGTAGATCTTTACAAAGCAATACAATAAAACTGGTGAAATACAATTAATGACCAACCATTCATTCCTTTCACCACCTTTGAATAATTCAATTAAAGATGGTGATGGCACAAGTCAGGCTGCCATTACAGATGCCAGCCCATCACATCCACACTGATGTGGGGCCAGTTAACCTAACTGCACATTTTTGAATGTTGTAGGAAAATCCATTAGATAAGGGGAGATCATGCAAACTCCACACAGATCTTTCTTGCCCGGACGTGACATCACAGGGGCCAGAGCCGGCAAGGTCTTCTTCCATAGACTCGGAATCGGAAGTGATGTCAAGAGGGCCAGGAGGAAACTCCCGTGAATGGTCTGCAGGAAAGGGAGAAAAGAGTCGGTATGACTCGGAATTGCCCTTACTCAAGCCCTTCAGCTACCTCCCATGCGCACGTGTGTGACAATATATATTAATAGAATCTTATCTTAAATTTAGAACCTCTTACTATAGATACCAGGCAGGAGAAAAACAGTTCTTATTCGTCTTTTAGTGTCACTTCCAGAAGAGGGAGCATTCTCACAAGCAGTCTAATACAGCATAGTCAGAATGGTCAAAATATCAAAGTACAGAGGTCTGTTTTATAAGCAAATGAATTTACATAACAGTGTCAATCAATACATGCATTTACTCTGGTTGGTTCATCAACTTATACCCAAAAAACATATAAAATAAAAGTCAATCTCATTATTTTTCTGGTTCTTCTTATACCTTTGAGTTGAGTTTCTTCTGGTACATTCTTTAATTGACCATCTCAGTATTTTTCCTAAACCCAATTCTTATTTTTCAATATACACACTGCAAACAAAAATACTGTTACATTTGAATTATATTATGTTATATTAAAATTATACTTAAAGTATTCTCTCACACACAGCTGATTCTCTTCCTGATGTTTTCACTTGCTTTTCTTTAACTTTTAATCTTCAGCTGTACTCGCCTCTCAATTCACTCTTTTGGTTGACATGAAGTGCAGTATTAGCCAAAGAATAAGCTGTTACTCGGCTGGACTCCTGACCAATCACTGAGGTGGGGAGGCGGGTCTTCAATTCAAATGCACATTCACATCTGAGTGCATTCTATTTTTGGTCATGAACGTTTTATAGAGGTGGTTTATTCAACAATATTTTAGTAAAAATAAATGTGTTTGGGATGTTGTGAACATATGGCTAGATGACTTGACATGTGAATTATGTGATACGAGTAATGTAAGACTTTCTGATGTTATTTGCTGTTGTCCCATAGACGCCTATTCTATCAGAAACTTTGTGGTCTTCATTCTGTATGAAAACAAACTGCCTGAAGAAGGGGCCTGAGTTGCCCTGAAAGCTTGCATATTGTAATCTGATCAGTTAGCCAATAAATGGTGTCATTTTGCTTGACTTCTCATTATTATATAGAAACAAGAAATTTAGGCAATGTCCACACGGACGCCTGAACTGAGCATTTTTTTACCGTCTGTAGCATCAGGTGAGCATGGATTGAACAGCAACCATTTTTTTTGCTCATTGCAGCGAATCAGACCATCTAGACGGGCTTTCACCACTTGCATTTGGTTGGATGCGTGTTCAGATGACATCAAAAAAGAGTCGCAAGCAGCTTTTTCTTGGCATCAATTTCTACCAAAATCCCAATGATCATGAAGAAAACGTTTGTATTGCATTTACAGTTAGGTCCATAAATATTTGGACAGAGACAACTTTTTTCTAATTTTGGTTCTGTACATTACCACAATGAATTTTAAATGAAACAACTCAGATGCAGTTGAAGTGCAGACTTTCAGCTTTAATTCAGTGGGGTGAACAAAACGATTGCATAAAAATTTGAGGCAACTAAAGCATTTTTTGAACACAATCCCTTCATTTCAGGGACTCAAAAGTAATTGGACAAATTAAATAACTGAAAATAAAATGTTCATTTCTAATACTTGGTTGAAAACCCTTTGCTGGCAATGACAGCCTGAAGTCTTGAACTCCTGGACATCACCAGATGCTGGGTTTCCTCCTTTTTAATGCTCTGCCAGGCCTTTACTGCAGCGGCTTTCAGTTGCTGTTTGTTTGTGGGCCTTTCTGTCTGAAGTTTAGTCTTCAACAAGTGAAATGCCTGCTCAGTTGTGTTAAGATCAGGTGACTGACTTGGCCATTCAAGAATTTTCCACTTCTTTGCTTTAATAAACTCCTGGGTTGCTTTGGCTGTATGTTTTGGGTCATTGTCCATCTGTATCATGAAATGCCGCCCAATCAATTTGACTGCACTCAGCTGGATTTGAGCGACAGTATGTCTCTGAACACCTCAGAATTCATTCGGCTGCTTCTGTCCTGTGTCACATCATCAATAAACACTAGTGTCCCAGTGCCACTGGCAGCCATGCACGCCCAAGCCATCACACTGCCTCCACCGTGTTTTACAGATGATGTGGTATGCTTTGGATAATGAGCTGTTCCACGCCTTCTCCATACTTTTTTCTTGCCATCATTCTGGTAGAGGTTGATCTTGGTTTCATCTGTCCAAAGAATGTTTTTCCAGAACTGTGCTGGCTTTTTTAGATGTTCTTTAGCAAAGTCCAATCTAGCCTTTCTATTCTTGAGGCTTATGAGTGGCTTGCACCTTGCAGTGCACCCTCTGTATTTACTTTCATGCAGTCTTCTCCTTATGGTAGACTTGGATATCAATACGCCTACCCCCTGGAGAGTGTTGTTCACTTGGTTGGCTGTTGTGAAGGGGTTTCTCTTCACCATGGAAATGATTCTGCGATCATCCACCACTGTTGTCTTCCATGGACGTCCAGGTCTTTTTGTGTTGCTGAGTTCACCAGTGCTTGCTTTCTTTCTCAGGATGTACCAAACTGTAGATTTTGCCACTCGTAATATTGTAGCAATTTCTCGGATGGGTTTTTTTCTGTTTTCGCAGCTTAAGGATGGCTTCTTTCACCTGCATGGAGAGCTCCTTTGACCGCATGTTGTCTGTTCACAGCAAAATCTTCCACATGCAAGCACCACGCCTCAAATCAACTCCAGGCCTTTTATCTGTTTAATTGATAATGACATAATGACGGACTTGCCCACACCTGCTCATGAAATAGCCTTTGAGTCAATTGTCCAATTACTTTTGAGCCCCTGAAATGAAGGAATTGTGTTCAAAAAATGCTTTAGTTGCCTCACATTTTTATGCAATCATTTTGTTCACCCCACTGAATTAAAGCTGAAAGTCTGAACTTCAACTGCATCGGAGTTGTTTCATTTAAAATTCATTGTGGTAATGTACAGAACCAACATCAGAAAAAAGTTGTCTCTGTCCAAATATTTATGGACCTAACTGTACATGTCATTCATTTAACGTTCTAGAGGATCAGATATGTCCAATGATTACATGTATGTATATATCTTATATATAAATGTCTATGCGTGGAAGTGTGTGTGTGTGTGTCTGTCTGTCTGTCTGTCCCGGAAGTGCGAGGCTACAGCATGAAGCTGAAAAACAGCTACTCTGTCGCTAAAGTGAAACCACCAAAGAAAGAGAAACAAGGGGGGACGAGCACGTCTGCAAAACGAAAATGCCGACTCTGCATTTCAATTTTTGTTCTGACGATTTCAATAGTTTCTAGAAGCCCATGCTCTTTACAACACAAGCTTACACAGCTAGTATATATATATATATATATATATATATATATATATATATATATATATATATATATATAATATATATATATATATATATATATATATATATATATATATATTGTCACAAAAACGACTATAAGACATTGAGAAGGTTTGGGGCAGCCACCCGTATAATTGTTCCCAGCTGCAAAGGTTGTTCAAAAACAAAGACGTTCATTCAACTGAGTCCAAAACAGAACTGACTCTCTTGAGACAAGATGGCAGCTTTAAAGGCCAGTGGCGGAAGTGATGTCATCAACACCGGAACCAGAAGTGACGTTATTGGCTGCCCCAGAGCTGGGTGGGATTTCCCTAGAATGGTCTGCAAAAGATCGAGAGGGAAAATTAGTGCACTTCGCCACCCCCTGGTCTGGCATGGACTCACATATATTCAAGCCTTTTAGTTGTCTCCTAAGCACATGTGTGTGACAATATATATATACACACACACACACACACACACACATTATCATCCAAATAGTAATTATAATAATGGAGAATTCCGGTTGGTGTGTGCTAATGATGTAACTTTAGCTACTATGGATTATTAATGCTAGTGGGTGAGTGCATACGCAAGTACCCTTTGTATATTGGTTTACTTCAAGGCGACAAGTTTCTTGCATTTCTTCATAGGTTACACACAGTGCTGTACCGTCAGAGGGTGATCCAAGTAGCAGCAGCGATGTTTTCTCTGCCAGAAGGTTTTCTACCACAAGGAGGTCAATGTTCAGGTCTAATAAAGCCAACTGATTGATATTTCACGAATCCAAGGGTGACCCTCAAGCCCACAGGTTAAAAACACACTGGACTGCCTGATAACTGCCCTTCACTGGAAAACACACAAAACTACAATCTGGCAAATTAATGCAAATTTGATTTCATATTCAAGCCAACTAAGCGCCACTACAATGTAAATGCCTAGGTCAGGGGTAGGCAATGTCGGTCCTGGTGAGCCGCAGTGGCTACAGGTTTTCATTCCAACCCAATTGCTTAATTAGAAACCAATCATTGCCAATCTCAGACCTTATTTAATTTTATGGCTTGTTAGTTGGTGTAATGTAAGGCTTTTATATCGTAGATTTTTTTCCTTTCCAAGGATATCATCCAAATGATTTGAAGCCTAAAACAGATCATTTTCAGTCTGTCACATTTTTCTATTAAGTGTTTTATTAAATCAAACAGTGCATGATGAACACACACAGATGTAATTGGAAAAAAGCTAGCTGGAAAAAAGAACTGCTGGCTGCTTTGTCTTTTACATCTTATTGCTAATAAGGAGCAATTAAAACACTGAATGCAGCAGTTTAAGATTGAAATAAGCAATTAAGGTTGGAGAATCTTAACAAGCGAGACCACTAAAATGAAGCATCAAAATGTCACTTAAGCAATATGTGCTTCATCAGCAATAATTGAGTTCTCGTTAAGGAACTGGGTTGGAACAAAAACCTGCACATACTGCGGCTCTCCAGGACCGACAATGCCCACCCCTGCTTATTTCAAGACATTGAAACGTGGACTGAATTCATCCACGTCACTGCCTGGGAAAGTAAGTCACATCATCCTGGCTGACTCAGCGATGGAAATGATTCACTCTGTACCAGCATCTTAATCATTCTGAATGCTGGTGACTTCAAACAAGGGAACACGTGTCCCTGTTTCATTTTTTGTCAAGACAAGTTGGACCTGCTCTGTCCAAATCTTAATGACTGTAACTATATACCTGTGGTACAATCGGAGCAGGTCTGACCTCACCTTACTGCCA
Organism: Erpetoichthys calabaricus; assembly: GCF_900747795.2. Lineage (NCBI taxonomy): Eukaryota > Metazoa > Chordata > Cladistia > Polypteriformes > Polypteridae > Erpetoichthys > Erpetoichthys calabaricus. The sequence continues at coordinate 82,162,388 of NC_041409.2, forward strand.
CCATCCAGGATTACGTTCCTCCCGCTCCTAACTGGATAGGCGCTCCACAAGCTTGCACTGAAATAGCAAGGATTGGAAAATGACTGAAGGAATGAGAAACTGACACCCAATACCTAAGTTACTTCATCACATCAGAATCCTAAGTGTTTAAGTACACTGCAGAACAGAAGAATGTGAAGGTGACCATTCTGTCCATCTCATTCATTTGATCAGATACTTGACCTGAAGCCCAAATATCTGATCTGGCTTTGCAAAGAACCTCATGAAGGTGCTCACATATGCATGCATTGCATAAACTAGAGATTGAACAAGAGCCAAGCCGAAAAGGCAGCTCCACGAGAGAACACAGTGCTCTACATGATTGCCTGCCACTGTCTGACGCCTGCTTCTCTACAGCATTGTGAAAATTGACTCTTATCAGGTGAAAGGTGAAACACGTGTGACAGTCCCAGAGGGTGTGCGAAAATCCCTGCAGTCTCATCAGACCTGAAATTCAATATTTAAGAGCAGGAGGCAGCTGGCTGGCTGTATAAAGAAAAGAGAGATGAGTCAACTGCCAACTGTAAATGTAAACACTGCCAAAAATACGTATCAGAAATTCTATGAAAACGGGAGCTGGCAAGAACGCCTGCAGTCAATGCAAAATCACAAAGGAACTGTGAAGGATCAAATGGCAGTTAATGGTCTCTCATTTTCATAAAGTTTAGCCACTTGCTCATCTCCATGACAAATACGTTCTGAGAGCTCTCAGGTAAAGAAGCCAGAAGTTTCGAGGCAAAATAGTTCTAGTTACTAATCGTGGTGCCGGAGAGGGGTGACGTGTTACATGTTCAGTAGCACATGCAAGTAAGGCTGTGTACACGTGACAATAATGAGCCGATAGATATATAAACCCATAAAAGTGTTTTACAATCAAGCCCACAATGAAAGGCACTATATAAAATGATTGTTATTATGGGAGGAGTAGGCGATGCCAAACACTGTAATAAAAAAAGGCCAACTTATTAGAGGGCTGACTTTAAACTCACTTGAAGAAATGGCAGAAAGCGGATGACGGAAAAATGAGGGGTCATCAAGAGTAATGCTGACCATCTCCTCCATGATATCTTGACCTTCAGCACCTTTAGCCATGAGTTCACCCCACCGCAACGTGTCGTCATACTAATGGAGCGCATTTTGCCCACCACATTTAGATGCCTGCTGCCGTGATGCCCGTTTTCACCTTTGGGTTCACCAAATATAATACACACACTGGCATAGTGACAATATTTCTTTGTATTACTCTCATAATCATTTTATTATGTGCATAGTTCTGAATTGTACCCTAAGGTAATAGTTTGCATGTGCCTTTATCGTGTGTTTTTATCGTTTTTTTTTTTGCCCCTTGGAGAGATTTCAGCCTTTGGTTTTTAACAAATTTGCTAATATTTCTAAAAAGATTTGTCATTATGAGTAAGTGAGTGTAGACTGATAGGCAACAATGGCACATTTCTCCTTTTAAAATGAAATCTATGAGACAATAAAGAGAAGGTGTAGGAGCCATTTGTTAGTTATTTAGGTAATGTTAAATTGATACAAGTATTTTCTTAGTTCTGTGGTGGGTTGGCACCCTGCCCGGGATTGGTTCCTGCCTTGTGCCCTGTGTTGGCTGGGATTGGCTCCAGCAGACCCCCGTGACCCTGTGTTCGGATTCAGCGGGTTGGAAAATGGATGGATGGATGGATGTTAAAATGTCTGCCTATATACATTAATGCACAGTCTAAGGAAGGTTCTATTAGATAGATAGATAGATAGATAGATAGATAGATAGATAGATAGATAGACAGACAGACAGACAGACAGACAGACAGATAGATAGATAGATAGATAGATAGATAGATAGATAGATAGACAGACAGACAGACAGACAGACAGACAGACAGACAGACAGACAGACAGACAGACAGATAGATAGATAGATAGATAGATAGATAGATAGATAGATAGATAGATAGATAGATAGATAGATAGATAGATAGATAGATAGATAAGCTGAATTGAAATGGAGTATTCTAATTATTTCTTGTCTCTCTGACTGCAGATTAGTCCCCGTTTATCTTCTGCCTTGCAGTTTCAAACTGTGCCCTATTGAAGGCATTGTATCCCATAATGCAGGGGTTCTCAAAGTCGGTCCTGGGGGGCCCACTGTGGCTTCAGGTTTTTGTTTCAACCAGATTTATAATCAGTGACAAGTGTGTTGGCTGGGATTGGCTCCAGCAGACCCCCGTGACCCTGTGTTCGGATTCAGCGGGTTGGAAAATGGATGGATGGATGGACAAGTGATAACACTGATCTCAATTAATTAGCTGGTATTCTTTTCTCTTCTCTTATTCTATATTCAGAATAGCATGATTTTGACATTTATAAGACACTAGACATCCCCGGCAGCTTTGCCCGCGTATTAGTGAAACAGGACAGTGAAGAGGGCCCTGCCCAGCTCTCTACTCCTGACGTCACTCTTCCTCCTCCCCTCGGTCTGCAGCCTCTGTCTCAGATTAGCGCGACTATATCGATCCTGCAATTGAACTATGAGAAATTGCGAAATCAATTGGAATGTTCAAGCAAATTATAGAAATAAAAAGATCTAAATCCGTTAAGTAGTCCTCTCGTTTGCTAACTAAGCGGAGTTAAGGTTACGCCCCGAGGCAGACGTGTGAGTGAGGAGGGCACCGCCCCCCTGGTGAGTCTCTCTCGGATTCGCACTAATAAATTGGTACTTAGCGAGATGAGAAAGTCGCAAAATCAATGGAATGTTCAACCAAATTATAGAAAAATCTAAATCTGTTAAGTAGTCCTCTTGTGAAAAGCAGACAGACATTCAAACGGGTAAAATTTTTAAAACCGTTTCTTAGTGAGCACCTATGGGCCAAGGGTAACCTACATTCCAAATTTCAAATCCCAAGTCCTCATGGTTTGGGAGATTTCGTGATGAGTGAGTCACTGGTATTTGGCTTTTATATATATAGATTTAGAAATACTGCAGTGGGTTGGCACCCTGCCCAGGTTTGGTTCCCTGCCTTGTGCCCTGTGTTGGCTGGGATTGGCTCCAGCGGACCCCCGTGACCCTGTGTTCGGATTCAGCGGGTTGGAAAATGGATGGATGGATGGATTTAGAAATATTTCTGCTTTTGCTATAGATTTGAATGCTTAACTCCCTTTTGTTGATTTCATTATATTTTGCCCTTTCTCTGTGCAGTTTGCTCCCTTCGTTGTATTTTATTAATGACAAGCATGTTCTCCCCGTGTCTGCGTGGGTTTCCTCCGGGCGCTCCGGTTTCCTCCCAGAGTCCAAAGACATGCAGGTTAGGTGGATTGGCGATTCTAAATTGTCCCTAGTGTGTGCTTGGTGTGTTTGTGTGTGTCCTGCGGTGGGTTGGCACCCTGCCCGGGATTGGTTCCTGCCTTGTGCCCTGTGTTGGCTGGGATTGGCTCCAGCAGACCCCCGTGACCCTGTGTTAGGATTCAGTGGGTTGGAAAATGGATGGATGGAATTACAAACAAGCAGAGCAGACACCCAGGGAGACAACACTGAATAATCAAAGGCTGCAACTACTTTAGCATCAGACCCACTAATTAGAAAACAATGGATTAATTACACAATTAGAACACCCAGAAAAATAGAATGAACATCAAGATGAAAATATTGTTAAAATGAAAAAAAAAAACATTATTCCCATATAACTGCTTAGTACATTTTAATATATATATATATATATATATATTTTTTTTTTTTACCAAACTTAGTTTTCTAGTTTCTATATTGTTCCTGAAACACAGAATCTGGCAATAACAGTTCACTTAATTAGCCCAGGACTGACGTTGAGATCCTCTGCCATAACGTATCGTTTTGACCATTTTGAATGTTCCGAGCATACAGAACGTACTGAATGAAGTAAGTAAAGCATAGGTGAGTTTGCCATAGAGAAATAACACAACCTTTAGGAACAGAAAGCAACTGAAGTTTAACAAGAAAAGCTAAGTTTGCAGAAGAAACATTTTTTTCCTTTTGCCTTTCTATTTCTGCGGGTGTAACGACTTTTTTCTCTATTTTTGTGTGAACTGTTTTGCTTTGAATTTTCACTAAACCCTTTAAAAAATAAACTCGATTGGACTGAGAAATTTCTTTTGTACACGTTTGACTCCTGCTGATCCTGCCTTACCAACTCAGTAGCAGCTCGATTTCGAGATCCTGGAAAAGACGCAGCTACAGAAGGGGTCCGAACGCTTTCTGTATGTATTGTATCTATCCATCATATAGCTCCTTTCATATTATCTATTCATCCATCTGTCTGCAGAATCAACACCTACTTAAAGAACTCATGGCATTTCTAAAGTCACCGATTAGCCTGTGTGAAGGCAAGGGGGCGCCAGAGAGCCCCAAAACACCAAACATGAACACACAAGACAGTTCCGGGTTCAAACAAAGGGTGTTTAATACACAATACCTCAGTATACACAAGCAAAAAACCACAAGTCGTCTCTCCTTCCCCTCTCTGTCACCAGCGCACTGCTCTCCTCCAGTCAAATGTTACCTTTCTTCCTCCCAGCTCCAACTCGCCTGGACAAGGCAGTGCGGTCCCTTTTATTGGGGACCCGGGGCTACTTTCAGTTCCAGGGATGTTGCCTGTTGGAAGCACTTCTGGGTCACACGGAAGTCCCACATAACTAGGAGTACCTCTGCCTGCAGCACCCTCTTGCACCACCCATGGATCCTAACAGGGCTGCACTGCCAGACTACACTTCCCAGCATTCTTTGCTGGTTCCCGAATGGGCGCCGATATCAAGGGCCATTGCCATCTAGTGACATCTCCTAGAGACAGTCCTTCCCTGACCTGTTCTTCTATCCCAGCCAAGGATTGTGCTACACATATTTCCAGTCAGGACGCCTGTCCATTTATCTGGGGCTTCCAGCCCGGGTAAGGAACCATCTTCTCTATTGGTTGGAATGTTCGTCCATCCATTTGGGGAGATTTGTCCAGGTGTGACATCCTTCCCACTCTCTGCCGGGATGCCTTTTTATTCACTCGGACCCTCCCGTCTGGGTAAGGGATCTTCCAGACTCTTTGTCGGGATGCCTGTCCATCCCATGTGCAGCCTACACCTAACTGTATATCTTTGGAGATCTTATTGTATAGAACAGTAGCCACAGAAAGCTCTTATAGAAACCAGAAGAATGTATAAATGTAGCAGGGTTTGGAGAGTCCAAGTCCTCCGTGAAGTAGAGACACCCTCACAGTCAGTAGCCCGTTAGTCACTTGAAGTGACTGAGGTCTGCTTTGGCTTGAATGACTAAGATGGTTGCCAGCCAAACCTACGTTGGTCTCCCAGGAGCCTGGCAAGGATGCACTGTGAATGGAGGGCTACCTAAGTAAAGAGAACCTGGTTGCTCCAAATAGATATTAAATGGTGATAAGCAGAGTTTGGGGCTCCAGAGATGCGTTGCAAGGTTTTTCTTTTGGTCGATGCGTCTGTTGGTCTGAATGGCCGCTCTGTGAGGTTGCAGGAGTGTTTACGAGTGAAGTCGCTCATGGACTTGTATCTCAGTGGTGCTTGTCTTCCATCTTAGTGCTACTGGGATGGCCACCACCACCCTGCTACTGACGTAACATGGATGGGGTGCATATCAGCCCATGGATACATGGACTTCAAGTTATAAAGAAAGGAACAAGACTTGCACCGATCTCAGATAACAAATCGAGGACAGAAAAGGGAGGAGATGTCAGATCCCCCACTTGTGGACTCACTTGCCAGTCATGAATCTTGTGCTTCAGGGATACAGAATTGCGAAACACATGCAAAGGGATTTACGCTGGTGTCCGAAATGAGAGACGCTGAAGAACTTTAACGAGCTGCTTAAAAGTGTAATGCTCACCATGAATGCAGATGTGCAGTAGGCACAGCCCTGGTGTAACAAACAAACATAATACAAATTTTGTTTTAGGCAACATAAAAACATTCAGAGACATAAGTACTGTACCCTGTTCTTTTTAGGAATACACAACACTCCCTCGATGAAGATGAAACTGGCACAAACTCCTCCCGGGCAGATGGTCAGCCACCTTTGGACGTCAGATGTACTCCGACTTCCTGCGCGGTGCATCCAGGGCTGTGACAAGCAGGAAAGAGCCAGCCAGGTCCTGTTCCTCCACCGTGAAGAATTCTGAAGCGAGCGAGAAGAAAACAAGGCAATGCAAAGCAGCCTGGGAGAGCTGACAGCAATGGCCTAGCAGTGCATGAGGTCAAGTCAGGCAGGTTCTGTTTTATATACCGTATAGCGCCTTTTACAGGCAACTTTAAGTACTTTAGAGCAAAGTCAGGGTTGTCATGTTAGTAAAGCAAAATGAAGTTAAACAAGGAAGAATTATGTGAGGAAAAATTTAACATACACTATATTGCCAAAAATATTGGGACCCCCCCTCCAAATCATTGAATTCAGGTGTTCCAATCACTTCCATGGCCACAGGTGTATAAACTAAATCACCGAGGCAATCAGACGGCTTCTAGAAACATTTCTGAAAGAATGGGCCGCTCTCAGGAGCTCAGTGAATTCAAGCGTGCTAGGATGCCACCAAATGTCCTCGCTACTAAGTATTCCACGGTCAACTGTTAGTGATATTATAACAAAGTGGAAGAAATTGGGAACAACAGCAACTCAGCCATGAAAAATCACAGAATGGGAACAGTGCATGCTGAGGTGCACAGTGTGCAGAAGTTGCCAACTTTCTGCAGAGTCGATAGCTACAGACCTCCAAACTCTGTATGGCCTCCAGATTAGCTCAAGAACAGTGCGTAGAGAGCTTCATGGAATGGGTTTCCATGGCCGAGCAGCTGCATCCAAGCCTTACGTCACCAAGTGCAATGCACAGCGTCGGATGCAATTGTGTAAAGCACACCACCACTGGACTCTAGAGTAGTGGAGATGTGTCCTCTGGAGTGACGAATCACGCAATCCAATGGAGGAGTCTGGGTTTGGCGCTTGCCAGGACAACGGTACTTGCCTGACTACATTGTGCCAAGTGTAAAGTTTGGTGGAGGGCGATTATGGTGTGGGGTTGTTTTTCAGGGGTTGGGCTTGGCCCCTTAGTTCCAGTGAAAGGAACTCTTAATGCTTCAGCATACAAAGCCATTTTGGACAATTGCATGCTCCCAACTTTGTGGGAACAGTTTGAGGATGGCAACATGACTGCGCACCAGTGCACAAAGCAAGGTCTGTAAAGAAATGGATGAGCGAGTTTGGTGTGGAGGAACTTGACTGGCCTGCACAGAGCCCTGACCTCAGCCCGACAAAACACCTTTGGGATGAATTCAAGCGGAGACTGCGAGCGAGCTGGACCTTCTCGTCCAATATCAGTGCCTGGCCTCACAAATGGTCTCCTGGAAGAATGGTCACAAATTCTCGTAAACACACTCCTAAACCTTGTGGAAAGCCTTCCCAGGAGAGTTAAAGCTGCAAATGGTGGGCCAACTCCATATTAAAGCCTATGTATTAAGAATGGGATGTCATTAAAGTTCACATGTGTGTAAAGGCCAGCATCCCTTTTTTGACACCCACTGCACGCCCAGCCTACCTGGAGAGGGGTCTCTCTTTGAACTTCCTTTCCCGAGGTTTCTTCCATTTTTTCCCTACAAGGGTTTTTTTGGGAATTTTTCCTTGTCTTCTTAGACAGTCAAGGCTGGAGGGCTGTCAAGAGGCAAGGCCTGTTAAAGCCCATTGCAGCACTTCTTGTGTGATTTTGGGCTATACTAAAATAAATTGTATTGTATTGTATTGTATCCCAACATTTTCCACAATATAGTGTAAGTAAGTGTGTCCTTACTTTCTGTAACTAGATATAAAAATTAGAAAGTACTGTAGGTGGATGGATGGAATTTTTAAAAATCCACAGAGACAGAAGGAAACGAGCAAAACCCACAGAAAGAACATGACCAGGCCATGGGATATGACCAACATCTCCTGGGCAGCAGTGCCACTCATGTCTAACATCATGAATAGATTGGTACTGTGGACTGCGAAAGTATTCAGACCCCTGCACTCTCTGCCCACTTTATTGTGCTGCAGATTTAATTTTGAATGGACACATTTGACATTTTTGCACATCAATTTATACTCGATAACCCATAATGACAAATGGAAAACATGTTTTCTGGAAGGTGTGCAAATTTATTAAAAATGAAAATCTGAAACCTCTCATTCATATAAGTGCTCAGACCCTTAATTCTGTGCTTTGTAAGATTCCCTTTGGTAGCAATTCCAGCTTTGAATCTTCTTTGGTAAGTCTCTGCTAACTTTGCACACCTGCATTTGGGTGGCTGATTCCATGCGTCCTTACAAATCCTCTCAAGCTCTGCAACCTACCACCTTCAAGTCTCATCACAGTCTGTGACTTACTGGGCCACTCAAGGACACTCAGAGACTTGTCCTGAAGCCACTCCAGCGTTGTCTTGGCTGTGTGCTTCTGGTCATTGTCTTGCTGAATGGTGAACCGTCGTCCCAGTCTGAGGTCTTGTGCACTCTGTGCAGGTTTTCTTCAAGGACCTCTCTGGATTTGAGTGCATTCATCCTCCCCTCAAGTGAGGTCAGTCTCTCTGTCCCTGCTGCTGAGAAGCACCCCCATAGCGTGATGCTGCCACCGCCATGCTTCCCTGTAGTGATGGCATTATGCAGCTGATGAGCACTGCCTGGTCTTTGTCAGACATAGTGCTTGGAGTTCTACCCAAAGATTTCAATTTTTTTCTCATCAGACCAGAGAATCGTTTCCCACACGTACTCAGAGTCCTTGACACTATCATATGCCTTTTACTCAAGAGTGGCTTCTGTCTAGCCACTCTACCATAAACCTCTGACTGATGGAGGGACGCTGAGATAGTCCTCCTTCCAACAGGTTGTCCCATTTCACCAGAGGACTTCTGTTAGACTGACCACAGGGTTCCTGGTCACCATCCTGAAAAAGGCCCTTTTTGCCCAATTACTCCGTTTGTCCGAATGGCCAACACTAAGAGGAGTCCTGGTGCCCCAAAACGTCATCCATTTCACAATTATTGAGGTTGCTGCGCTCCTGAGTACACTCAAAACGTTAGAGATTAGTTTATTGCTCATCACAGTTTGATTGTGGAGGTCTACACTGAGTTCGTTGTACTTGATGGCTTGGTTTTTGGCTTGACATGCAGTGAGAATTGTGGACCTTCTAGACACAGGTAGACGTCTAGCTTTCTAAATGAGGTCCAATCAATTCAGTTTGCCACAGGTGGACTCCAATCAAGATCTATCTATCTATCTATCTATCATATAGTGTCTTTCACTATCTATCTATCTATCTATCTATCATATAGTGCCTTTCATATCTATCTATCTATCTATTATATAGTGTTTTTCACTATCTATCTATCTATCTATTATATAGTGCCTTTCATATCTATCTATCTATCTATCATATAGTGCCTTTCATATCTATATATCTATCTATTATATAGTGTTTTTCACTATCTATCTATCTATCTGTTATATAGTGCCTTTCATATCTATCTATCTATCTATCTATCTATCATATAGTGCCTTTCATATCTATCTATCTATCTATCTATCTATCTATCTATCTATTATATAGTGTCTTTCACTATCTATCTATCTATTATATAGTGCCTTTCATATCTATCTATCTATCTATCATATAGTGCCTTTCATATCTATCTATCTATCTATCTATCTATCTATCTATCTATCATATAGTGCCTTTCATATCTATCCATCTATCTATCTATCTATCTATCTATCTATCATATAGTGTCTTTCACTATCTATCTATCTATCTATTATATAGTGTCTTTCACTATCTATCTATCTATTATATAGTGCCTTTCATATCTATCTATCTATCTATCATATAGTGCCTTTCATATCTATCTATCTATCTATTATATAGTGTTTTTCACTATCTATCTATCTATCTATCTATCTATCTATCTATCTATCTATCTATCTATCTATCTATCTATCTATCTATCTATCTATCTATCTATTATATAGTGCCTTTCATATCTATCTATCTATCTATCTATCTATCTATCATATAGTGCCTTTCATATCTATCTATCTATCTATCTATTATATAGTGTCTTTCACTATTTATCTATCTATTATATAGTGCCTTTCATATCTATCTATCTATCTATCTATCTATCTATCTATCTATCTATCTATCTATCTATCTATCTATCTATCTATCTATCTATCATATAGTGCCTTTCATATCTATCTATCTATCTATCTATCTATCTATCTATCTATCTATCTATCTATCTATCTATCTATCTATTATATAGTGTCTTTCACTATCTATCTATCTATTATATAGTGCCTTTCATATCTATCTATCTATCTATCTATCTATCTATCTATCTATCTATCTATCTATCTATCTATCTATCTATCTATCTATCTATCTATTATATAGTGCCTTTCATATCTATCTATCTATCTATCTATCTATCTATCTATCTATCTATCTATCTATCTATCTATCTATCTATCTATCTATCTATCTATCTATTATATAGTGCCTTCCATATCTGTCTACCGGTATCTATCTCTATTTTAAACCACTGAGCAGTGAAGGAAATCCATGAAGAATGTGTCTTTGTCCCTAATATGTTGTACACATAATGCAGACATGATGAAGAGTTGTAGTTCTTGCTTGACATGCCTGCTCTGCGGACGTTGACCACGGTATGATTGCTGGTGCCAGGTGTGGTGGTCTCTGCGTTACCCCAACAGCTGCCCTCCTTGGATTTTCACACCTTACAGTCTGTAGAGCTTTCAGTCAATGGGACCAAAAACAAAAACATCCAACAAGCAGCAGTTGTCTGGGAAAAAACACATTATTAAAGATTTTTCTCTCAATTTCCAAAAATATGCTTGCTAGTTCAACTGACAATTCTAAAGTGGCCCTTGTGTGAGTGGACCCTGAGATGGACCAGCAGCCCTTCCAGGTTTGGTGCCTGCCTTGCGCCTGACATCTCCATGATATGCTCTGACACCCGGTGGCCCTAACTTGTCAAGTCATCTTTGTGGAGCGTCCTCACAGCTGCAGGGCTCGGGGATCAAATCCCGGTCCACCAACTGGATGTGTTGGTTTCCTCTCACATCCCAAATGTGCACACGTAGGACGACTGGTGGCTCCATACTGGCCAGATATCAGACCAAGTGCTCAATGACGGACGGTCGCACTTTCCTGCTTGGCGCCTTCTGCCTCAGAGTTGAGCGTTGGCTCTCTGTGGTAGTAGAAGAAGCATCCTCAGAAAATAAAAAGATGGATATTTGTAAAGTACATCAAATGCTCCTTTGTGCATTACAATGTTTTTCATCCTGTGGGTTTTGACCCAAATGTGGGTTGCTGGATGCCCTAGATGGATTGTTAACTTAATTAAAAAAAATAAATAAATAAAGTCAGAGTAAAATAATATTTTATGGAGCTACTGATGGCAGATTTCAATTCTGCACCCAGCCAAAGGGACATCTTACTCCTGCATTGTGGGAAATTGAAACGACTTACTTGAGTCCATTTATGAGCAGATGACACCGCACCTCTTTGTTAAGAAAGCCAAAGAATGTGGAGCAGTTCCTCAAATGCCCCGTACTCTCCCAATTCCGTATCGACCTCACGAGATTCATCTCAAAAAGTTGAACCAAACTGCAACATTAACAGAACATCCAACCCCAATGTTCTGAGGCACAGATTTACTTTATCAGCGGCAGCCATTGTGCACTACCTGCAGTGTGGTACTACCAGACAAAATCATAACACCTCGCCTTCAGTTTTAAAGACATTTCGAAATGAAGTAAGTGAATCACTTGACATTTTGAAAAAGAAACATGCAAATCTTGAGGTTTCGCAAAAGAAAACATTCTAGAGTGCTTGTACAACAAGCCAGCAGGCAGTCAGGGTATCGTCTTGTTACACGTCGAACTGCCTAATATATGAAACTGCTGTGGCCACTAGGGGGCGTACCAGCACCACTAAACCCCAAACACAACTACACGACGACAGTCCCGGGTTCAACCAAAGGTTATTTTTATTGACGGCCAGGATCTCAGTATTATACGTTTCAATTCGTTTCTTTAATTTTCTCATCCACTCTTCCCAGGCAAGTGTTGTCCACTTCCTCTCCCAACTCCGACTCGCCTGGTCAAGTAGTAAAGACTGACTTGAGAATGCATCTGGTACACAGTCTATTGCCCCCTGGAAGCACTTCTGAGTCAGATAGGACCACAACAGTCCTTGTTGCCATCAATATCTGACAACTCCCTCTGTCGACCTGCCATAGAACTCGACAGAGCAACCCCATGGAACCACAACTGCCATTCTGCCCCGTGGGGGTCTATACTGGGACTCACCAGATTGGGTGCTGCCATCCAGAGTGTGGAGGGGGAATGCTCTGCCCATAGTTGGTAGTTACCCACTGTCCTATCCAAGCCCATCCCGTGTGCCCATCTGGGAGGTCAGCCCCCAGTGTAGCTGCTACTACTGCAGTGTCCTTCAGTAACCATGCCCTGGCACTGAAGGGGAGCATCGCAGCTCTTCTTTTATCAAGACCTCCTGGCCAGGCAGTGGAGCAGGGTCCATTCTGACTGGGATGCTGATCCGTCCCTCACAGAACACACCATTGCCTTCTGGACCAAAATTTGAGATGGGTCAGCCGCCTGTAAACTAAAACGTCTTCCTCTTTGCACTCTCTACCCTGAGAAACTTGTGAAAATCAGACAAGCCCGCGTTACCCATTTAAAAGTGACATGCCCACTACATTTAATTCAGAATTAAACACCCATGCGTCAAGTTATTTTTGGATGAGCACTGTGCGTATTTCATATAAAATGTACATTGTAACTAAATGCTGAATACGTATCCGCTCTTATGTGTTAATGTCTGCTGTTGGTGAGTTTAAATTAAAGTTACTGATAGTAAAGGGTCACCCCTAGCAAAAACTTACATCAGGGTCCCAAGGTCTGCCTTAGGTGGTGCCAAATCAGGTCAGGCCTGTTGTTAATGCCATTTTACAGAGGACAAAAAAAGGACAAGCTTGCACTTTAGGCCTTTAACTTCATTTTGTATCTTCGGCCTGCACCCCAGGGCTTCAGCACCAATCTGTATCGTCAGCCCCTCATCAGTTCCTACCCTTTCACACCTGGCCTGCTGTGAGTTCATTTGCCATCTGCCTGCCAACGTATTGTGTCTGGTAGGTGTGAAGCAGTCCCGTGAAATTTCACTCTTTTGGGAGTCTTGGAAACATTCACGGACTAGGTCACTCACGCTGTGTGGCAAATGGTCGGTTGGACTATTCAAGGTGGTCATTCATTCTGAAGGAGCCATCCTGGGCTACTGCAAGGGACCGCATAAAAAGAACCATCCATCCAGCTTGTGAACGTGTTTATGTGGGGTTGGAGCTCACCCTGACAACATCAGGCATAAGGCAGGTAACACACCTGGCATGGGGTGCCAGTCGGTATCAGGGCACAAACATGCACGGCCAGTTTGGAATCACCCATCAAGCATTGGGGATGTAAGAGGAAAACCCACAGAGACGGAGTGAACAGACGGCCATTCACGAGCTGTGAGGCAGAAGCGCTAAGCACTGAGCCCCCCATGCTGCTCCAGACTTAATATTAATAATAATAATAATAATAATAATAATAATAATAATAATAATAATAAGACTTGATTTCATAAGTCATACAGTTCCATGCAGATGTTGGACACCCCTGACTAAAGGACAGATTTTGCTGACATTTTAAGGAAAAAAAACAGTAAATATTAGATGTCCAAACAAAAAGTGCAGTGCATCATAGTTTCAATAAATATTCCATAAAAATAGTGCAAGTGGGGATAAAAACAATTATCAATAAATAAATCCATTAAAATCTGAGGTTAAAATCAGAAGTTAAAATGCAGTCTCTCTCAGCCCACCACTTCTCTCATTCTCTCCGGCTCACCCATTGCTCCTGCAGCCGGCGGAGACCCAACAGCCACGAGCTCCTTTTGGCCGAACTCCATCTTGGCTGCCTGCAGGCATCACTGCCAGACCGTCCGAGGTCGTCTCTCCTCTCTTCTCCCTTCGCGCTCACGTAGTCGCTCCTCAGATCCATCGGGAGGGCACTTGTCTTGCTCACCCCACTCCAACCGAACATTCAGTGGGATGGACTAGCCCGTACAGCGCCACAGCCAAACGCTCCTTCGCGGCGCCCCAGCTCGTGCTGTCTCCTCCTTACAGGTGGCCAGATCCTCCTGCTAAGGCCGCTCTTTCACATCCTTTAACCTCTTTTTTCTTCCTCTTTCCTCGATCCATCCCGGTTTCTCAACATCCCCCTTTTCCTGGTGCCGACCCGTGTATATACATCCACCCGCGTCTCCGTGGGCGCAGCGCCTTAATGACACGCTGCAGGAAGCCAATGAAGCAATTGAGAACGATCGCACCCACACGTGCAGGTGCGACTCGCTCCAACTACCTCATTAACTCCCCACGTTCGTGCAATTGTGCCCATGGCTATACGGGTTTAAAACCTGGCGCTTTTTTTTTGAAGCCGTGGACCCGCTATACCACAACTTCAATCAGGTCTCCTCCTAATCTTCCTTTGCTTAAACTATAAAGGCTCAGCTCTTTTAATCTTTCCTTAGAATTCATCCCCTGTAGCCCTGAATCAGCCTAGTCGCTCTTCTCTGGACTCTTTCTAGTGCTGTTATGTCCTTTTTGAGGCCTGGAGACCAAAACTGCACACAGGACTCCAGATGAGGCCTCACCAATGTGTTATAAAGCCTGAGCAGAACCTCCTGTGACTTGTACTCCGCACATCAAGGCGCTATATAACCTGACATTCTGTTAGCCTTCTTAATGGCTTCTGAACACTGTCGGAAAGTTGATAGTCCACTGCAACTCCTAAATCCTTCTCATAAGGATTACTCTCAGGGTCCAGACCGCCCATTGTGTATTCAGACTTCACATTTTTACTTTCTATGTGTCATACTTTACATTTACAATCATTGATCCAGTGCTCAATATACAGACACGAAACTGTTTTAAATTTCACACTCCTAAATACACCAACAGGCTGTGCGCCCCCTTGTGGTTATCGTCTTGCACTGCAGATCACAAGATGGCTGGTTCAGTCTTCACCACTAACAAAACGCAGAAACCTTAGCAGGTCAATCAGTCGGTCTAATAGTCTGTGCATTGTAGCAATATGGACACAAGTGCACGATGAACCTGTAAAGACTGCGTTCTCATTGAAAAGCACGATATAAAATCACAAGATTGCTGGTTCAGTCGCCACTTCATAAAAAATGGTGTGACCCTTAATGTGCCATTGCTCACAATATCCATCCATCCATTTTCCAACCCGCTGAATCCGAACACAGGGTCACGGGGGTCTGCTGGAGCCAATCCCAGCCAACACAGGGCACAAGGCAGGGAACCAATCCCGGGCAGGGTGCCAACCCACCGCAGGACACACACACACACACCAAGCACACACTAGGGCCAATTTAGAATCGCCAATCCACCTAACCTGCATGTCTTTGGACTGTGGGAGGAAACCGGGAGCGCCCGGAGGAAACCCACGCAGACACGGGGAGAACATGCAAACTCCACGCAGGGAGGACCCGGGAAGTGAACCCAGGTCTCCTAACTGTGAGGCAGCAGCGCTACCCACTGCGCCACCGTGCCGCCCTGCTCACAATATAAAAAATAAATGTATCTAAGCATACATTTATACATACATATATATATTTGTATAGAAACAGCGGCCAAGCGGCAGGATTGGGACTCCCAAGATGGCCGCTTCAATCCACAGGGCTGACTCTTTATGTAAGCCGAATGCAAAAAAAAAAAAAAAAAACTGGAGAGAATTGACTTCTTTACATCGGGGAAAAAGTGCAGGATTAAATAAACAAATGTGTTTGTAAATGTCACCGCATTCAGAGAGTCTTTCAAGCACGCAGCCAAAGCATTCGGCCGAAAGTGAGAACCCATTACATGCAAATGAGTGCTGGGAACAAAAGGAAGCGGATCACTTCAAGTCTGCCCTTTTAGTTCATTCTTGGCATTTCCTTGAGTAAATAAAGAGCCATTCATATTAGGCACATGAAAAACAGTTTATCGCCTTTAATTAGACAGGCTTTTGGTTTTCCTTTTTGTCCTCAAATGTGTCATTGTTTGCTGTATGAAGTGCCCAGTGGTGATGTATCCTGTGAAGGGCGCTGTTTTCAATAAAGTGCAACCTTCCTCTTGTGTTAGGGTCTGCACCGACCCGTTTTAAATTTTAAATGCATACAAGAATCACATAAATTTGTTTATTGCATCAAGGCTTTTTGACTTTGTCAGGAACCTCTATTTCAACAAAATAAAGCAAAAAAAAAAATTTTTTTTACTAAATTATAAAATGCTCTGGTTGAAATTATGACCTTTGTGTTGTTGTTAGGGTCGGTTTCGACCCAGTTATGATAATACGATGATAAAGCAATAATTCGAGCCAAAACTGAAATCCTAAGTGCACTGTCAGCTGACACACTGACAACCAGCTCCTCTCCTAATCATGTGAGCTTTCTCATTTTGCGTGGCTTTCCAGTAGACCTGCACAAAGACGGGCCTGTCCACACACGTGAGGTGAATTCACTCATTTGAGTGGCCATTTGACTTGCAGAGTGCACATTTACAATTTGCAGCATGCAAAAATGAGAAGAAGATTTACAGTGAGCCAAGTTCTGGATCATAGTTTTGGTGAAAATGAAGGAGAGGACACAGAGCAGCATAGCGATTCAGATGAGCAGGTTTCTGAGGAGGAAGACAATGTGGAGTATCATCCAGAAGACACAGACACATCTGATGAGGTCATTGGTGCTGAAGCTGCTCCTGCTGAAAGATTCAAGTCCAAAAATGGTAAGATCTTTTGGAGCTCAGTACCTCATGATGTACATGGCAGGGCAGCTGCTGCAAATGTCATCAAAATGACCCCTGGAATCATAAGGTTTGCTCTGACCAGAGTCAGTGACATCAAAACATGTTTTGATCTATTTATGCCATTGTCACTAAAAAGAATCATCATTACTATGACGAACCTTGAAGGAAAAAAAGTCCATGTCGACATGACGAAACCGACCCGTTAACATAAGAGATGATAACAGAAAGCTAACACAAGAGGAAGGTTAACTGATTTATCAATTGAAATAATGAGGAACTGCTTCAGTCACAAAATGACAGACACTAGTGGAGCTCTCAGTGTCTTAACTTATTTAAATGAAGCCCCCCCCCCCCATTCAGGTTAACGCTTTCTCATTAAGTACAGGGAAAATTTCCCACAAACATCACAAACGTTTTTCTTCACACAGACAGCTATACAGTACATGCGTGGGAGATGACATCAAGTAGTGTGTTGGACCTTCAACGGTCAACTTGATGTTATTTTGGAGGAATCACATGGACAGGCTTGGCTGCGCTGAATGAAAAAATTCAAATGTTCAACAACAAAACAGCAGTGCTAAGCACTCCGCCACCTAAAACGGGACTGAAGTTGACCAGCTGCCAAAGAAGGGACCCCCCCATCGGGCGGGCACAAGCCCAATAAGATCTCCTTCGGCTCGAATGGCACAAACACTTGATACTGTGTGCAAAGTGTGGACCCTCATTCACTTCACGACGGCATTGTGAGGGGAGACGCGTACGGCTCGAGGCGCCGAGGCCTCCCACATTACAGCACACTGTCTGTACATTCGTCATAAAAAACGGATCATATTCATAACTTACCAAGCTAATGTGTCTAGACAATGCATCCTTTCAGCTCACTACATTGGCTACCTGCAGCTACACGTATCAAGTTCAGTTCCTTGATGTTTGCCTACAGAGCAGTCAAAGGGTCAGCACCAACATATATGGAGACACTTGTGAGGTCCTACGCTTCTCCTCAACCACTCAGGTCTGCTGATGCCACCTCTGCGTGGTAACAAATCTCACGTGTCGCTCCTCGCTGGTGGATCAAGCTGCCCCTCTTCTTCCTTCGCTGTGTTTAAGAAGCGTTTGAAGACCCTCTTGTTTGGACAATTTTTGTCTAGCTGTTAGGCTTCTGTAACCCAGGAACTGTAACTCACTTGAATTTTGTTTAAGCCCTTCACTTGTTATAAACAATTTTGTACCCTTATCCTGCCACGCTTGCCCCCAGACTGACATTTACTCGATTATGGTGACCACTTTGTAAATCAACTTGGCCTAAAGGGTCTGCTAAACTAATAAATGTAAACGGTGTACTTGATAATCCATCCATTATCCAACGCACTATATCCTAACAACAGGGGTCTGCTGGTGCCAATCCCAGCCAACGCAGGGTGCAAGGCAGGAAACAAACCCCAGGTAGGGCGCCAACCCACCACAGGACACACACAAAGCACAATTTAGAATCACCAGTTCACCTAACCTGCATGTCCTTGGACTGTGGAAGGAAACCGGAGCACCCGGAGGAAACCCACGGAGACACGGGGAGAACATGCAAACTCCACACAGGGAGGACCCAGGTCTCCTAACTGCGAGGCAGCAGCTCTATCCACTGTGCCACTGTGCCACCCACACTTGATATTAATACATTTTATATCTATAGCGCCTTTCCCACGCTCACGGTGCTTCACAGAGTCACAGAAAGAACATTGTAACATTGGATACAAATATTTTCTGCATTGAACACCAGAACAGATAAATAGAGGATATACAACACAATAAATAAACTGCTCAAAAAATTTAAAGGAACCCTTTTTAATCTGAGTGTAGCATCAAGTCAATGAAACTTCTGAGCTATTGATCTGGTCAGTTAAGCAGCAGAAGGGATTGTTAATCAGTTTAATGAAATGAACAACAGGTGCCCTAGAGGGGCAACAATGAGACGACCCCCAAAACAGGAATGAATGGTTTAACAGGTGGAGGCCACTGACATTTTTCCCTCCTCATCTGTTTTGTCACTAGTTTTGCATTTGGCTATGGTCAGTGTCACTACTGGTAGCATGAGGCGATACCTGGACCCTACAGAGGTGGCACAGGTAGTCCAACTTCTCCAGGATGGCACATCAATACATGCCATTGCCAGAAGGTTTGCTGTGTCTCCCAGCACAGTCTCAAGGGCATGGAGGAGATTCCAGGAGACAGGCAGTTACTCTAGGAGAGCTGGACAGGGCCCTTCGTAGAAGGTCCTTAACCCATCAGCATGACTGGTATCTGCTCCTTTGGGCAAGGATGAACACTGCCAGAGCCTACAAAATGGCCTTCAGCAAGCCACTGGTGTGAATGTCTCTGACCAAACAATCAGAAACAGACTTCATGAGGGTGGCCTGAGGGCCCGACATCCTCTCGTGGGCCCTGTGCTCACTGTTCAGCATCGTTGAGCTTCATTGGCATTTGCCACAGAACACCAGAATTGGCAGGTCCACCACTGGCGCCCTGTGCTTTTCACAGATGAGAGCAGGGTCACCCTGAGCACATGTGACAGACGTGAAAGGGTCTTGAGATTGTTATGCTGCCTGTAACATCGTTCAGCATGACCGCTTTGGTGGTGAGTCAGTGATGGTCTGGGGAGGCATATCCATGGAGGGACGCACAGAGCTCTACAGGCTAGACAACAGCACCTTGACTGCCATTAGGTATCAGGATGAAATCCTTGGACCCATTGTCAGATGCTATGCTGGTGCAGTGGGCTCTGGGTTCCTCCTTGTGTCCGACAATGCCCGGCCTCATGTGGCAAGAGTATGCAGGCAGTTCCTGGAGTATGAAGGAATTGATACCATTGACTGGCCCCCACGCTCACCTGACCCAAATCCAATAGAACACCTCTGGGGGTGACATTATGTTTCGGTCCATCCAATGCTGCCAGGTTGCCACTCAGACTGTCCAGGAGCTCAGTGATGCCCTGGTCCAGATCTGGGAGGAGATCCCCCAGGACACCATCCATTGTCTCATTAGGAGCATGCCCCCCACGACATTATCAGGCATGCATACAAGCACGTGGGGGCCATACAAACTACTGAGTACGATATGGAGTTGCTGCAATGAAATTTCGGTAAAATGGACTAGCCTGCCGCATCATTTCTTCACTTTGATTTTCAGGGTGTCTTTGACTTCAGCCCTCTGTATGTTGATCATTTTCATTTCCATCCTTTCATTCCTAACACATTACCAGTCCATATCAGTAGAGATATCCAGCAGGATTTTTTCCCCATTGAGATCTGATGTGTTTTCAAAGAGTTCCTTTAATTTTTTTGAGCAGTTTAGAGAAGTTTACATCTCGCCTGAAGAAGGGAACTGAGTTGCCTCAAAATCTTATTATCTTTCTAGTTAACCAGTAAAAGGTGTCATTCAGCTTGACTTCTCACTACATCCATAATGGCTAACAAGGTATGACACCCTAGTACTACAGAGCAGTACAGAATAAAGAGAAGAAAAAAATAAACCAAAAAATATACTAAAAGAAAGCCTGAGCAAATCACATCATTTGTGATTGTAGCGAG
The DNA here is from genome assembly GCF_900747795.2 of Erpetoichthys calabaricus. Classification (NCBI taxonomy): domain Eukaryota; kingdom Metazoa; phylum Chordata; class Cladistia; order Polypteriformes; family Polypteridae; genus Erpetoichthys; species Erpetoichthys calabaricus. Next base: position 82,182,952 of record NC_041409.2, read on the forward strand.
AAGGTTATTTGTGATAAATGTAATTTATTTCACAAAGCCATGCAGTTCAGCTGAGACACAGAAAGACTGCTAGAGAGATGGACAAATGACAGCTGTAAAGTCAGCTTAGAAAGGGGGGCCGAAAACTTGTGAAGGACACAAGCGGGATATCTTAAAGGGTGCTGATGTCTGCTTGACCAAAACCCAGAGTCTGTTAAGATATTAATAACCAGCCAGATCTTCTGCTAGTCGCCCATATGTGACGCGAGTATGTGAGTGTTTATAATGACGAGGATCCAGCACGACGTCAGAAGTGTCTGCCTGTGCCGCCAACGTATCTCGCTTTGGTTGTCAGCATTCTCCCACTTGGCTGGGATGGCCCTTTGCTTCTTTCCAGCCTGAATATGTATGCATACAGGATTATGAATTATATTCATGAATGAATGATATCTTAAAGCAAGTTAAATACGTACATTTCTTTGTGTACCATTTTTCCCTCTGGTAATTATTTTCTGCCATGGCTATAAACAGGATGGTATTGGTTCTATAGGGTGGTCCAGATCTAATTATGCAATTTTCATTACGCTATAACTTATTAAGTTTATTACATAGAGAACTCACAGCACCTGCCCCGCACATAGAGATTTCACTTAAAATTTGTTTTGTTGCTGATAGGTGGCAGCACCTGCCCTGCATTCCAAAATGGCAGGGAGACGGTTGTCAGTCGAACAGTTGCATAATTAGATCTGGACAACCCTATATTGTAGTCAGTTCTGCATCAAGAAACACATCCCAGGGGAGAAAGAGCACCCCCTGCTGGATAAAGTGATATAACACACACACACAAATTATCCTGAGCGTCTGGACAGAGAAGTAAACTGAAAGAAAGGGCAGAATGTTGACAGTGGTGTCAGCGGTGGGATAGAACCAACTAAAGGCCCAGAGATGGGGGAATGGTTTAGCACTAATGCTGATGTTAGGTTAGAATGTTAGATTAAGTTAAAAGCCTTCCTGAACAGATGTTTTTGGAGTCAGCTGATCTAATTGATGTCGGGAGGTCATTCCAAAGTCTGGGTGCTGTACAGCTGAAGGACCTGTCATCCATAGAGTGCAGGTTAGTGTGGGGCACAACAAGATTGCCAGAATCTGAGGACCTTAGTGGGCAAACATGAGCAGAGTGATGGTGAGGCCATTTAAAGCTTTGTAGTGTATTAATAGAATTTCATATTCAGTTCTGTTAGACGGGCGGCACGGTGGCGCAGTGGGTAGCGCTGCTGCCTTGCAGTTAGGAGACCCGGGTTCACTTCCTGAGTCCTCCCTGTGTGGAGTTTGCATGTTCTTCCCGTGGGTTTCCTCCGGGCACTCCGGTTTCCCCCCACAGTCCAAAGACATGCAGGTTAGGTGCATTGGCGATTCTAAGTTTTCCCTAGTGTGTGCTTGGTGTGTGTGCCCTGCGGTGGGCTGGCGCCCTGCCCGGGGTTTGTTTCCTGCCTTGTGCCCTGTGTTGGCTGAGATTGGCTCCAGCAGACCCCCGTGACCCTGTAGTTAGGATATAGCGGGTTGGATAATGGATGGAGGGGTGGCACTGTGGCACAGTGGGTAGGGCTGCTGCCTCGCAGTTAGGAGACCCGGGTTCGCTTCCCGGGTCCTCCCTGCGTGGAGTTTGCATGTTCTCCCCGTGGGTTTCCTCCGGGCGCTCCGGTTTCCTCCCACAGTCCAAAGACATGCAAGTTAGGTGGATTGGCGATTCTAAATTGGTCCTAGTGTGTGCTTGGTGTGTGGGTGTGTTTGTGTGTGTCCTGCGGTGGGTTGGCACCCTGTCCGGGATTGGTTCTTGCCTTGTGCCCGGTGTTGGCTGGGATTGGCTCCAGCAGACCCCCGTGACCCTGTGTTTGGATTCAGTGGGTTGGAAAATGGATGGAAGGATGGATGGAATGCTGTAAGACACTGTTCTGTTTAACTTGAAGACACTTTATATTTTTTTTTAAACAAAACCAGGTTTCTGCCCTAACCGGATAAGTCACCTTAGCCCTGTTTTGTGTGTACATGTACAATGCACTGAACAATACTCGACTTGACGGACAGCAAAGCAAAGGAAGCATCAGCTTATAGGCCAGACGGAGTTTGTTATAGCAAACAATTCAATGCTGAAATAGCAAATCTAAACCCTAAGAGAAAAACAATGCCAATCAAGCAAAGTAATGTTTACTACCACCCTGCATGGAGTGGTGGGAGAAAGAAACCAGAGCTACGTTAAAAGAGCTCAGGTGTGGGAGCATTAAACTGAAGATTTAAATGACCCCAATCCAGACACGGGTGGTCTGAATGGGCAGGCAAGCTGCTAAGGCTCTGGTCCTGAAATCACAGGACTGCTGGTTCAACTCCGGCCTCCAACTTGTTGTGTGCCCCAGAACCTGCCTGCGTGTGCTCCACTGTGAACAAACAGAACTGATTCTCATCTCGTAAGTCACAGACCTATTGCTATGCATTCAGACCCCACACCCAGTGGCCTGTGGGGAGTCCATGTTGGCCCTCACTTTATGTGTGAGTTTTCCTTTTACATCCCAAGAGATGTGCTTGTTAGAGTGAGGGGGTGGGGGGGGGGGGGGGGGGGAGTTTTTAAATTTTGGTGCCCCCATCCAAGAATGGTTCCTGCCATTCCAAAGCAATCCCAATTTGAATTTAGCAGTGTGAGGGATGGCCGGCCAAATATTCCAGTCCATACCTCCAGGCCGCCAGATGGAGGTCTCCCAGCAACATGGAAGGTCCCCAAATTCCAGCAGGGCATTATGGACATTGTAGTTGTTATAAACAACCCTGCTGGATACCATGGGGACCACCAGGAGCTGCTGTAGGGAGGCTTACAGAAAGCTACGTGCCCTATAACCCGGAAGTGCGTCATGATCACATGACCGGAAGGAACGACGTGCTTCCAGGTTGAAGAAAAGGACTTTTAATCTCACCCAGAAGTGATGAGGACTTATGGACTGTTGGGATGGAACCACTTCCGGGTCAGGGACTATAAAGGACTCTGGGAAACCCCAGACGGGTGAGCTGACCTCGGTGGAAGGGTGGCAATGCGTCTGGGAGTGGAGGATTGATTATTGTAGTGTGTATTGGTGATTATTTATGAGTATTGTGGAGAGAAGGGTGCTTGGTGCACATTATTATTATAAAATAAATAATAATTGTATTTTTATCTGGTGTCTGACGTCTGATCTGAGGGTTCAAGGGGACGACAGTACCTCTATCTTTCACAGCAGTTTTAAAAATGTTTTTCTACTTATCCTAGTCATGGAAAAAAGTGTCTCTGTACTTTTTCCCCCTCATATTTCTCTTTGTTCCAAAAAAGAAAAAAAACGTTAAGTCCTGTAAATCATTTTACTTCCTTGTTTTACTTTAAGCTAAAACTCTTCTGCAAAGTGCTGAGTGAATAAAGCCCCTAGGAGGAAACGTACAGACCCTCACGCCCAACCGTTGGCTTCCTTCCGGATGTCAGTTTGTTCGGTTTTGAGTTCTTTGCAGTGTAAAGTTAGATGAAACAATAATACTATTCTTTCATTTCCTGCATCTCCTATAAGTCAGGTGGGATGGGGCCGTGTACAAGAAAGGAGCCAACCTAAAATAGCGCACGCTTATTAAAACCGTAGATGAATGTAAATTACAAACATCTTGGGGATTGGGGGGGGTATTTAAAATCAAAACATATTGTGGTCACCCTGGCTCCAGACCTGAGGGGGTCACGTGCTTTGGGAGGTTACAGAATATTATAGAAGACAGGGATACTCGGAGAAGCCAACTATATAAGCAGCCCTGTGAAGAGTGTTCATGGGGGGTGCAAATGAGCACTTTATTCGGCATCACCCTGCTGCTAAGGACTTTCACTCTGTGTGTGTGGCTAACCCTTGGTCAGCTCACAGAAACGGGGAATAGCGTGGAAGTGGGGTTACCTATGACCCCGAGCAAGCAGAGTGAGGCGGATCTGGCCGGCGGGTGTGTGAGGGTCAAGGCAGCTGAAAGAGCAATGGCACCCCAGAAGACCTGTGCAAATTTGCTTAAGAAGCCAACTGTCCTTTTCAGGGCCATACCTGTGGTCTGACATAAGGGGACAGAATCCATTCCTCCATCTCTCACAACACCCCAGGTCCTTACAGTGGTGGCAGAAGTGGGATAGAACCAACTAAAGACCCAGAGACGGAGGACTGGTGTAGCATTAAGGTTGGTGAGCAACCCTACCCTGCTAACAATGGCTTGTTTTGAACTGGGTCATCTCATACCTCCCGAGTGTCCCGGCCGATGGAGTTCATGTTATCCTCGGGGACTAGGGTTCTGAAAGAAAGGCAGTGTAGCGACTCTGGGTCCTGACCAAAGAGGGATCTGCTCTTCAGGAAGTCACTGACTATTAAGTGGGACAGGAATATCCTGGGAAAGCCAACTATAGAAGCAACCCCATAAACACCCCAAGATTTGAGAAAGGTGGCAGAATCAATTCCTCCATCTCTCACAACACCCCAGGTCCTTAGGGTGGTGGCAGCAGTGGGATAGAATCAACTAAAGACCCAGAGATGGGGGATTGGTTTAGCACTAATGTTGATGAGTCCCTCAACCACACTAACTAACGATAACTCGAACTGGGGCACCTCACACCTCCCAAGTGTCCTGGCCGATGGAGTTCATGTTATCATCAGGGACTAGGGTTCTGAAAGAAAGACAGTGTAGCGACTCTGGGTCCTGACCCAAGAGAGATCTGCTCTTCAGGAAGTCACTGACTATTAAGTGGGACAGGAATATCCTGGGAGAGCCAACTATATACGCAGCCCCATAAACAATCCAAGATTGGAGAAAGGTGGCAGAATCAATTCCTCCATCTCTCACAACATCCCACATCATTACAGTGGTAGCAGCAGTGGGATAGAACTAACTAAAGACCAGAGATGGGGGACTGGTTTAGCACTAATGTTGATGAGTCCCTCAACCACACTAACTAACGATAACTCGAACTGGGGCACCTCACACCTCCCAAGTGTCCTGGCCGATGGAGTTCATGTTATCCTCGGGGGCTAGGGTTCTGAAAAAAAGACAGTGTAGGGACCCTGGTTCCCGATCTGAGAGAGGTCTGCTCTTTGGAAAGCCACTGACTATTAAGTGGGACAGGAATATCCTGGGAAAGCCAACTATAGGAGCAGCCCCATAAAGAGCCTGAGTTTGGTGTAAGGTGGTGGAATCCATTCTTCATCTCTTGGACCCCGGGAGTTGTTAACAATACTCTCGGGGTTTGAACCCAGCAGTTCTAAGTATCCTGCCCTCAGTTAATATCACCTTTCAGAAGATTCTGTTTCGATACCTTTACAGAACAGCCTGTTTGAAGATGGCATGGCTTGTTTTACCATACACACATTGACTCACTCCTTAACTTACAAAACCTGAAATGTAAGCAACCAGAGGCGATACAGCATGGAACGAGCTGGCGGCCTGCACTTTCCCAGCTTCTGTGCTTCGGCTCAGCTTTCAATTGCAGACTAAAGGCTTACAGGACAAGCACGGGCGGAGCGATGTCATCACATTGAGCCTATGAAAGGCTGTAATTACTGCCGTCACCATCAAAGATGCAGGATGAAAAGCAGGCTGCTGACTAAGTGCGGTGAAGCCATCACAGCCTCATTAGGCAACCTAATAAAGAACACTTTGGGAAGTCTTCGGTACGCGGCTGTTAGCTCTGATATGTGACCCAAAGATGCTACAGCAGCCCCGATATCAGTCACTTAGCTAAGCCCATTCAGTGATCACTTAAAAACAAAAATGGTATGTGAAGATGGCAGAATGAGAGCAAGAGATTATGTGCACAAAACCACCACTGCTACAGCCATGACTCTGATCAGTTAATCTTCAGCCATCTAAATAACTCAAGAGCCTTTGAAGGGCCACCAATTAACGATATGCAAACACTCTGAGATGTGGGCCAGCGTGCAGCCATCTATCCTTCCATGATTTAGATTTAACTAGATAACCTTTATTAAAACATGAACACAAACTTACAGACTTACACGACAAGAATGACTGATCCATCGACAGTGTCAGTCACGGCATCTGTGGATCAGTCTCCGGGCTCATCTGAAGTAGGTACTACCACCTTGGGCGGAGAGGGGGCGCTAGCACTAACCTTCTCCTATTCTGTTCCCTCTGCAGTACAGTGAAGAGGCCAAGTAAGGGCAGCTGACTCCGCCCCTTCCCCCACTTATATAGTCCGCAACTCCCGAAAGGAGGTGGTCAGTCCTGAACAGAACACACTGCAGGACAGAGCTCCAGTCTCAATAACCAGAGCTAAATATTATCTTAGCCTCACAGCTATCTTGTTTGATTTTGAGTTAATTTTTGTTAATTATTTGGTGGAACTAAACGGAAACAAAAGAGTTGGGGCCCCAAAATTTCTTTGTGGAACTTGCAGTGCTTCTCTTGACCACAATATATAGATAGGAAAGGCACTATATAATCAATCACTAGATTGGAAATGCACTATATAATCGATCGATTGATAAGAAAGTTACAATATAATCAATCCCTAGATAGGAAAGGCACTATATAATTGATTGCTAGATAGGAAAGGCACTACATAATTGATTGATCGATAAGAAAGTTACTATATAATCAATCCCTAGATAGGAAAGGCACTATATAATCGATCGGTAGATTGGAAACACACTATATAATCGATTGATCGATAAGAAAGTTACTATATAATCAATCGCTAGATCGGAAAGGCACTACATAACTGATTGATCGATAAGAAAGTTACTATATAATCAATCCCTAAATAGGAAAGGCACTATATAATTGATCGCTAGATAGGAAAGGCACTACATAATTGATTGATCGATAAGTTACTATATAATCAATCACTAGATAGGAAAGGGACTATATAATCAATCACTAGATAGGAAAGGCACTACATAATTGATTGATAAGAAAGTTACTATATAATCAATCACTAGATAGGAAAGGCACTATATAATCAATCACTAGATTGGAAACGCACTATATAATCGACTGATCGATAAGAAAGTTACTATATAATCAATCCCTAGATAGGAAAGGCACTATATAAATCAATCGGTAGATTGGAAACACACTATATAATCGATTCATCGATAAGAAAGTTACTATATAATCAATCGCTAGATAGGAAAGGCACTATATAATTGATCACTAGATAGGAAAGGCACTATATAATCAATTGCTAGATAGGAAAGTCATTATATGATAGATCGATAATAAAGGTACAATGTAATCAATCGCTAGATAAGAAAGGCTCTATATAATCAATTGATAGTACTAGGGTGTTGTACCGTGTTAGCCATTATGAATGTAGAGAAAAGCCAAGCAAAATGACACCTTTTATTGGCTAACTAGAAAGATTACAATATGCAAGCTTTCGAGGCAACTCAGGCCCCTTCTTCAGGCAAGATGTAATCAATTGATAGATAGGAAAGGCACAATATAATTGATTGATCGATAAGAAATGAACTATGTAATCAATCACTAGATAGGAAAGGCACTATATAATCGATCGATAGATATTGGGCAGAAACCACAAAAACGAATGAAGAGTATCAGTATTTAGTTTGAGACGTCAGGAGGCAGCATAGAACTGCCTGATGGCAGCTGTTGGAAACAACTAAAAAAATAAAAGACACAAGATCGCTGAGTAATATTTAGATTTGTGAATGCCTGCAAACAAGCAATCCCATGCAATTTGAAAAAGAAAAACAATTTGTAAGTTAAATAAATAAGAACTTTACAACATTTTAAATTTAAGTGTATATATATATATATATATATATATATATATATATATATATATATATATATATATATATATATATAATCTCGATCACCTGTCCAAAAAAAAGAAAAAAAAAGACGAGTTTAAAAGTGCCTGTGAGAAGTTAACGTGAAACACAAATATAAACTGCCCTCTGCTGGCTGTCAACAGTAATTTTGTTTGATTAAAAAGGCCTGGCACATCTAAGCTTTAGGCTCACTCTAAACAAACACACAAAATGAGTTCCTTGATCCTGCGACACCTGGCTTCTTCCCCTGTGTCAAGTGAAATAAAATCAAAAGCGTGAGAGCCAACCTGAATTTCTTCCACACAACATGGTGATGAAAGCATTTCAATACCACGTACTGCACGACATGTAAGGGAAGCAAAGCGAAAGCAGTTGGAAGACTGCCTTTGGCATCTTTAAAAATGCTCGTCATGCGGATGTTTCTTTTCTTGGTTCAGTCCCACAGTTTCCCCAGAATTATGACGCTGAACATTTTGGAAAATTCTTGTAACTATAAAAAGATTTTTTTGCATAAGGTGGAAAAAAGGACTCCACACAACAGCCTTCAAGCCAGGATTCATCACTGAAAAGCATGACACAGTCTAGGACTACCTGAAAATGTACCTGATTCACTTCTCCAGTACTCATTCGTCACCGGTCACACTGTTATCCACTGCAGAATTTGCACAGGAATCACATTTCACTTCAATTGTTCTCTGCAGACACAAGGAGTTTTGCACCACTTAGTTACCTTATCTTTGCAAATGAAATATTCATCATTGTCATCCTATTCTTCAGAGCTTCCAGAGTCCACATTTCTGTCAGCATGCATATCCTCTTATATACATATATATGTTTGGTATCATTCTTTTCAGAATTTATCGAACTTTAATGTGATGTTGTTACGATTCTTATTCCGTTTTTAAATTATAAACTAAAAAATATCAAGAACTCACGTCCCATGAGACAAGACTTTGTGCCAAGAGATTTAACCACGCCCGGGGCCGGAAATAAAAGACAAAGAGTAGGACAGCTGCTGTACAGGCTTTTAAATGTTCAAAGCGCCGTGTGAGGTGCAGGCCACGTGGCACGGCAGCAGCAGCAATCCAACAGCTGATCGAGCAAAGAGGAGGTAAAAAAAACAAAAAAAAAACTATTTGTTTCTCATTGTATTACCGTTTAAGAGGGGGTTTCGGAGGAGAGACTGCGTCTCTTTGGGGTGCGTCCAGCTCCCCTCTTCACAACGTGAGCAGCAGAGATGCGAAGTGGCTGATGTGTAGCGTAGTGGGAGGGGGAAGATGGGGTGGCGAGTGAAGCGAACAGGGTGCAAACCCCCTATAAATAATTATTTTAATTTTGTACATTTACAGATTTACTAATATTCTAACCAACAACTGGGGGTTGGGTGCCAAAGGCTTGCCCCCCTAGTATAAAATAAAGTACAAAGACTGTTGCCAACATAAAAAACACCACAAGTCAAAAATGAATTAAAATCTAGTCTTCCATTAGGCATATGTGTTGAAAAAATGCATTATATATAAAAACAGTTAGATACACAGCTAGTTTTTTTAAAATCACATAATCATATATATTTTCTGTGAAACATCCACTTATTATAAAATAAAGCAAGTCTAGATAATTGCATTATTTTTATCATTGAAACCTGCCTCACAGTTACAGCTATAGCACTTATGAGGATTTAGCTTCTCCAGCTGACATTTCCATAGAACACACACTATAAGCCAAGCAGATTGTTAATGAGGCACTTTGAAAATCTCTAAAATTTGAAAGGCAAAGTCCGTAAGGTTCAGTTAGCAGAAGCTAAAACAATCAAAAATTGTATCAATAATTTGCAGAACTTATGTGTTCCCTGGCATAATTAATGAAAAACTAATAAATGATAAAGTGGATAGCTTTAATACACGAATGGGCAGCCATCTATGGTTTAACATTCAATGGACAATCATTTCTCTGGTTAACTGCCTTGGAATCCCATCCAGAATGAGCTCCTCTCTTATAATGAATGTGCTGAGAAAGTCACAAGTCCTAGTGGAAAAGAGACATGAATGTTTAGTTATGCTTCACAAATGAAAAAGAACGATAGAAAAAATGTTTAAGTAGCCAACGCTGGGATTATTTTTTTCTTATAATGATACCATTTTTTTTAAACAGGTATCTACAGAGCTGAAAGTGCCTAGCAGCAATACAGAATCATTAAAACTTTACACCAACTTCTTAACGGCAGCAAGACTTTTTCTTTTCTTTCCTCAACTATACATTTTACAGCCATTGGCCAAACATTTGAAACCTTCAAGAAACTGAATCAAAGTCAATTTGCATTTACATTTATTTGCTTAGCAGATACTTTTATCCAAAGTGATTTACAAAGGTCAACATAATCAAGTGAAAATTAGTCTGGGGGAAGTGTTACAAGAGTGGTTACAGAATTGATCATTATAAATGAAGAGCTCAAATAAAATACAAGTGAGTTACAATTCCTAACTTACAAAAACCATAAAGGCTAATATCAGATAAACAGAAATTTACCATACAAGAGAGAATTCCAATGCTTCTTCAACACACAGAGGGAGTCAGAATTTCGAATGGATGAGGCAGCTCATTCAGCTACACGAGTCTGGGTTGAGATTTGGTGCCACGCAGAGGTAGCATCACCAGATGCCGTTCATCAGCAGACCCGAGTGGCTGAGAAGGAGCACAGCACCTCACAAATGTCTCCATATATTTGCTGTAGGTGCTGACCTGTTGACTAGTCTGTAGGTAAGGACTAAGGTTTTGAACGCAATATGTCCTGCTACAGGGAGCCAATGCAGTGATCTAAAAGAGGTGTGACACGTGCATGCCTAGGTTGGCTGAACACCACACGTGCCATTGCATTTCGAATCATCTGCAGTAGCATGGTGACGCATACAGGTACTCCTACCAGAAAAGATCTGTAGTAGTGTAGACATGACAAGACTAAAGCCAAGGCAAGGCGTTGTGCTGCTTACTATGTCAGATATGGTCTGATTTTGCAAATGTTGTACGGAAAGAATCTGCAAGGTGCAAAGACCATTACAACAAATTCAGTGAACGACAGTTGGTTATTGATCACCACCCCAAGGTTATGAACAGACTTGGTGGGTATTTGTGATAATGAGCACCAGGGTGATGGACTGAATAGACAGATGAGCTGGGATGACAAGAAGGTCCACCTTTGCCAGGTCACCTTGTGGTTTAAAGTTGGATTATTACCAGTAAAGTCATATTTCATTACACTCCCATCTGGGCTTACTCCTGGTTGTGAAGGAAAAAACATTCCCTTTACACTTGCAGATTTTTGGCAGATGAGAGTTGCACCCCAAATTAAGTCGGCAGATCCTTGGCTTCTACGCAATAAGGGATCGTCACAGTCTCCACAAGGCACTGCAATAATCAGGACTGCATTGAATATTTACTCATGTTTAGCCTGCAAAGGAAAAGAATATAACTAGTAAACTGACAAAATACTATTCTAAGAAGCTAATTCAAAATGTCAACATATTTTCATTAAGAATATTTGCAAAATGCACTTTTACTTTCTGCAAAACAGCTAGAATGTATAACAATTTAATAGCTCTATTTAAATATTCCAAACATATGCGCAATAAGCTGAACATTCAACAATGCAACTGATCTTTATTTCAAAGAGAATGTTGCCTCATACGAAAGTACAGCTATGAAAAGTAACCTCATCTTTAAGAAACAGGTAAATAAATATACTGTGAAAATCAAAGAAAAATCAAGTTTTAAGAAACTTCTGTAAAGCGTATCATAATGAATGAAGCAGCAAAGAACATTAAAAAATGTAAAAAGAGAACGATCAAGCCAAGGCACCGATTAAAGATCAATCTTACACTAACTTCCATGCACATGTGACTCAGTGGCCAGCATGTTACAGGTTCTAGAAATGTTCTGCAGACTTTTCTCTGACTGCTGAAAACACAATCTCAGAATTTGAAATCACTGTACATTAAACATTTCTGCAAAATAAAAATAAGCGTTTTTTATATTTTTCTCTTCATGGCATAATGCAACAAATGGACATGGAATATAATGAAGCTTGTACAAGAGCTTGAAAAGTAACAACTGGACATACGTAGTTAGACAGTGTATCAATGTCTCTGCAATCAATTAAGAACTTTCATAATATCCATATAAATATTCATTAAAAAAAAACATCAGTAAAAAATGAATTTGCCTTTAATGACCTCTTGGGCATGGCTATCAGCAGTGTGTCTGTCGACCTTTTTGAGAGGTTTATTTACCTTGGCAGTGCCTCTTTCTTTCAGACTGGGAGAGCATGGGCGGGGGGGTCATGAGGTCGCTGGAAAGGTGGGGTGGGGGTGTGGCGCTCCCAAAATCTATGCAAAAGGACAAAGGTCCAAATATTTAGAGTCCTGGTGCTTTCTGTCTTGCTATATGGTTGTGAGACATGGACGCTTATCCAGTGACCTGAGATGAAGGCTGGACTCCTTCAATACTGTGTCTCTTTGGAGAATCCTTGGGTACTGCTGGTTTGACTTTGTGTTGAATGACCAGGCCAAGGGGATGCCCACATAACACCTGGTTGCGGCAGATGGATGGTCATTTCGGGTGTCTGCCTAGGGGGTTACCAACCAGGATCTGGAGCTTTTTCGTCGTGTGGTGGGTCTGGCAACATGCTGTACCAGTGTATGCTCCCCAACCTGACCTGACTTGTTCTGTTTCCATTTTAATTAAAACGGTAGTTTGAGCCACTTGCTGATTATCATATAAAGTAAATTAACTTTTTAATTACAATGAACAAGGTAAAGTTGCACTTATTTTTTTCACACAGGCTTCTGCATGTTGGGTCATTATCTTTATATATAATATACGCTACTGTGGCTGTTCGTTTGGCTGTCCAGGATTTTAAATCACTTGTAGCTTGCAAACCATTTCACCTATTGACTTGAAATTTGGTACACATATACTACATGACGTCTACTATCCGCTTTCGGGGTGATGATTGACCTCTAAGGTTACTCCTTTTTTTATTATTTTATTTTATTGTAGAAATGGCGCATGTGTATGGGCACCTTTTTCATCCATACCACCTTCACCGTCACTTCCCCTACCTCTTCATATCTTAAATCATTCTTGAGGCAGACTGAAGACTTAAGTGCCAGCTTAAGTGAAAGATTAAAGAAAACGTACTAATTAATTGCAACAAACACAAACACTGACTTAATCAATTTTAACATGAAAAGATGCAGACGAAAGAAGAGAAGAAGCAGGCCAATCAACCTCTGAGCAAATGAATGATAAACGTACTGAGAAAGAGGAAGAAAACTAGGAATGCTCAAGTCAAGTGTATTCACGGCAGTGCAGTGCGCCATTATTGGTTTTCTTTATAAAAATAACTAGACAGTGTGACATACGTGCACATGGAAGGCAGCTAAAGGGCTTGAATGAGGGCAATTCCGAATGTGACCGAGATGTGGCAGAGTGCACCGATTCTTTTTCTCGCTTTCCTGCAGACCATTCATGGGAAATTCCATCTGGCCCTGTTGACGTCACTTCCGGGTCCGATCCTATAGATGAAGACCTTTCCAATCCCAGCCCCTCTGATGTCATTTCCTATGCTGACCTTGAAAAGCCTCCACCTTTCCCCTATTCCCTCAGTTCTGTTTTGGACTCCTGTTTGTGCACATCAGTGCTATCCTTTATTTGCAATTTACAGCCAGGAACATAATATAAGGGTGGCTGCCCCAAACCTTGCTATGGCTCTTTATGGAGTTTGTGACAACAGTAAAATGGTTCAAATTACCTCTTTAATTTAAATGGAAAGAGTAACAGGCTTCTGCTGAACATTGAAAAAATGTTTCATAGTTTGACAATATTCTCAATTTCTGCTACAACATGTAAATGACAGGGTCAGATTTTGAGATAAACAGCATGAATACATAGATCCACTAATCCCTGTGTCAACTCCACAGTCTGGGGACAGTACTGCAATGCCCTGTTCAGCATGTTTTCTTGGCATACACCTCTTAATATCAAATGAGCATCATCTGAATGAAACAGTTTCTCACCTTGTTAATTGCTTTATGCCTACCACACAAATCACTATTTCCAGCAAGACAATGCTCCATGTTACAAAGCACAAATATTTTCAAGTTAACACTATAAACTCGACAAAGTTTTCAATGTATTCCAGTGGTCTGCCCATTGCCCAGATCTCAATCCAGCAGGGGACCTTTGGGATGAAGTGGAATGGTATGTTTGTGGAGTGCAATGCTGTCAAGTCAGCAAGGACCAAAATCCCTAAGGAATCTTTGAAAATGCTGTTGAATCCTTGAAAAATTCAAGCTGTTCCGGAGTTGAAAGGGGTTCCTATCCAGGAATGGATGGTGCACCTAACAAAGCAGACTATCAATGTAAGCATCTTTTAAATATGTAAGCAAAAAATTTACTTGAATACAACCAATAAAATAAACCTAAACCCTGCACTAAACTGCACAGAATGCAATTAAAAATACTTAATACATACATTTGCAAAAAAAGATTTTTAAAATTGGTTTAAACAAATCTGTTGTACACATATTTTAAATAAAATGAAAAATTACCATAAAATTAAGCACAGTATATTTCCTCTGTATATGATTCAGACTTGAACATGGAAATTGGAAAAACAACAACATGGGATAGAATTGGCAAAAATAGTTAAAATGTATTGGTTAATAAATTTGACTTACTTACACACTGATGTTCATCAACTTTGTGCTAGGATTTCTTGACATTGCTTATATATCTCGATCAAACAATTCAGTCGTGGTTTACAGCTCTTAAAAAAAAAAAAAGTGAAAAATGGAATTTGATTTATTTAGAATTACTAATGTAGAAAGTAGACAAGAGTACAAGAAGATAAGGCACAAGGTGAAGAGAGAGGTGGCGAAGGCTAAAGATAAGGCGTATGATGAGTTGTATGAGTTGTTGGACACTACGGAGGGAGAAAGGAACCTGTACCGATGATGTGCAGCAGGTTAGGGTGGTAAAGGATAAAGATGGAAACGTACTCACAAGTAAGGAGGGTGTGTTGAGCAGATGGAAAGAGCACTTTGAGAGATTGATGAATGAAGAGAACGAGAGAGAGAAGGTTGGATGATATGGAGATAGTGAATCAGGAAGTGCAATGGATTAGCAAGGAGGAAGTAAGGACAGCTATGAAGAGAATGAAGAATGGAAAAGCCGTTGGTCCAGATGACATACCTGTGGAAGCATGGAGGTGTTTAGGAGAGATGGCAGTGGATTTTTTAACCAAATTAGAATCTTGGAAAGTGAGAGGATGCCTGAGGAGTGGAGAGGAAGTGTACTGGTGCCAATATTTAAGAATAGGGGGGATGTGCAGGACTGTAGTAACTACAGGGGGATAAAATTGATGAGCCACAGCATGACATTATGGGAAAGAGAAGTGGAAGCTAGGGTAAGAAGTGAGGTGATGATTAGTGAGCAGCAGTATGGTTTCAAGCCAAGAAAGAGCACCACAGATGCAATGTTTGCTCTGAGGATGTTGATGGAGAAGTTTAGAGAAGGCCAGAAGGAGTTGCATTGTGTCTTTGTGGACCTGGAGAAAGCATATGACAGGGTGCCTCGAGAGGAGCTGTGGTATTGTATGAGGAAGTTGGGAGTGGCAGAGAAGTATGTAAGAGTTGTACAGGATATGTACGAGGGAAGTGTGACAGTGATGAGGTCTGCAGTAGGAGTGACGGATGCATTGAAGGTGGAGGTGGGATTACATCAGGGATTGGCTCTGAGCCCCTTCTTATTTGCAATGGTGATGGACAGGTTGACAGACACGATTAGACAGGAGTCCCCATGGACTATGATGTTTGCTGATGATGTGATCAGTAGCGATAGTAGGGAGCAGGTTGAGGAGGCCCTGGAGAGGTGGATATATGCTCTAGAGAGGAGAGGAATGTAGGTCAGTAGGAACAAGACAGAATACATGTGTGTAAATGAGAGGGAGGTCAGTGGAATGGTGAGGAAGCAGGGATGAGAGTTAGCGAAGGTGGAGGAGTTTAAATACTTGGGATCAACAGTACTGAGTAATGGGGATTGTGGAAGAGAGGTGAAAAAGAGAGTGCAGGCAGGGTGGAGTGGGTGGAGAACAGTGTCAGGAATAACTTGTGATAGACAGGTAGCAGCAAGAGTGAAAGGGAAGGTCTACAGGACGGTAGTGAGACCAGCTATGTTATATGGGTTGGAGACGGTGGCACTGACCAGAAAGCAGGAGACAGAGCTGGAGGTGTCAGAGTTAAAGATGCTAAGATTTGCACTGGGTGTGACGAGGATGGATAGGATTAGAAATGAGGACATTAGAGGGTCAGCTCAAGTTGGACTGTTGGAACACAAAGTCAGAGAGGTGAGATTGCGCTGGTTTGGACATGTGCAGAGGAGAGATGCTGGATATATTGGGAGAAGGATGCTAAAGGATTAAGCTGCCAGGAGCTAAGAGAAGGTTTATGGATGTGGTGAGAGGGGACATGCAGGTGATGGGTGTAACAGAACAAGATACAGAGGACAGAAAGATATGGAAGAAGATGATGCTCTGTGGCAACCCCTAACAGGAGCCTTCGAAAGCAGAAGAAGAAGACAATTACCAATGTAGATCATCTATAAAAGATATCCTGCATGAGTCAGCCAGAGTAGTGAATAAACGAAGCACCCATCATTGCCATGATATTTTACCCCAAAGAGACTGCAAAATCAGCAATAACTCTCATAAAAGTTCTAAAAATTACAGCAATGTATTGTTGATGTTGAAAATTAAAGAAATGATACAAATGCTTACTGTAGCAATGCAAAAAAAAAAAAAAATCTTGCAGATGACTTAAAGGCTAATTCTTTTTCTTTAAGACAACCTGTACTACCTGGCATCAATATGATGTATTTAATCAATTTAAAACTTTTCAAAGATGTTCATTTCCTTAAAATACAATGTGCCAAATACAGGAAACGTGTGCTGCATACTTACATTAAATAACTGTATTCCGATTGTGGTATACGTGGTAATATCTCATAAAATCTACTCAGCCCTGACAAGGCAAAACAGATGCAAGTGACACTTAAAACAGTCTCATCGGTACCGGACTCCTAAAGGCTGAGAAGCAGCTCAAAGCTTAAACACTAAATGCATACCATGGCAAAGTAGGAAATATACATACACGAATGGCTCAAAGTGGTAATAAAATGACAGCCAAAGATTGTATTAAGAATGCCTATTTTTTTCACATTTGCTCCTTCACTTGCACATTCATTCCTTCTTATTTACAAGTACAAATTAATATTCCTACAACATCCCCAGAGAGGGAAGAAAAGGTCCATCGATTTATTTACGGAACCCCCTTATTTAAACAATGGGACATACAGGGGACCACAGTTTACCCTGCCACCCTAAGAAACCAGGCCAAAAAAAAAAAATACAACTTTTAATGAATAATTGTCAACATTCTTTATTGAATAAGACAGTGACACTGAAAGCGGTATGGATCAAAGGGCCTGAATGTGAATGTAAGAAAAGCTAGACTGACTTTCTGCAGAACAAGGGCAGGAAGCACTGAAGAAGCTGGCAATGATGAAACTATGGTTTAATGGGTAGTTAACATTTGCTTATCCTTTTGTTGATGTAAAAGCTGAAATCACAACAAATCTATTCAGGATGGTGTTCAGGTTTAATTAGATTTATGCCGAACATGGTTACATCACAATAATTGCTTTATTGTGTAAATGTAGGAAACAAATGTGTTGTCTGAACACCTAAACATTGTCAAGAAGGCGTACATAGGAAGCGTCTCACTGGCAGGTCCATACCCAATACAGGGAAGTCTTTGGGTATGACACTGCCACTAACCACTTACTTGTCTGTTTCCTTTAGAATGGAGAACTCCCAAGAGGTCTAGTGACATCACTTCCACTTACACTCTCATTTAATGGGGTTTCCATTGGAATGACAAATCTTTCTTTTTTTTTCTTTTGTTCACACTATATTACCACTGCTTCCTAGCCTGCTTTCTTCGTTTTAATAAAGCTATACCTGTAAATGGTGTCTGTATAGTTTCAGTAATTTGAGACAGTAATGTGATGGTCTTATTAAAAAAATATTACACATTTCTTGCTAAACCGGATTTTAAAACAAATGGGCCAAGAAATTGGAGCAAATGTCAAGAATAAACTTAGATTGTACACAAACTTATATTTTGGGTTACCTACACGGTTTTATTAATAAAATTACCACACACAACAAATTCTCCTGTAATTATTTTTTATTTCATCCTGTGACCCATATTCTGAGGCTAGTATTTGATTTACAGGTGCATTGCTGTCACACTAAAGAGCCCATCTCAGTAGCATCTGGCACAAGGCAGAATCCGGCCTCGAGTGAGACAACAGTGCACTCAGGTACATAATCACATTCATCAATATTATGCCTTTTTATAACCTCCAATCAAGCTATAATAAAAACAAGCAAAAAGTACTAACTTTGCACACATTGACATGCACCATTTCAGCAGATATGATATTGATTTATTTTCAGCCACAAGGTGGCAGTACAGAACTATCTTGATAAGAATAATTCAGAGCTTTGGACATGCACTACATGGACAAAACATTTGGTTGCCTGATCATTACACCAACAGGGACTTTAATGACACTGTTTCAAATATATAGACCTTAATATGAAGTTGCCCCACTCCCCTTTCTGTGGGAATTTCTGCCCATTCATTCTGTAGAGCATTTATGAGATCAGGCACTGATGTTGGATTAGAAGGCCTGGCTTGCAATCTCCATTACAGTTCATCCTAAAGGTGTTCAGTGGGGTTGAGGTCAGGGCTCTGTGTGGGGCAGTCAAGTTCTTCCACTTGGAACTCATCCAACCATGTTCTTATGGACCTTACTTTGTGCACAGGGGCACAGTCATGCTGGACTAGAAAAGGGCCTTCTCCAAACTGTTCCCAAAAAGTTGGAAGCATAGTATTGTCCAAAATGGCATAGTATGCTGAAGCATTAAGATCGCCCTTCACTGGAAGTAAGGGTGTGATGGTGCGGGTCGATTCTACGTTCCCTCTTCTATTGTGGGAACCTCTTGAACCCAACACTGTCAATAGTGATGACCGGGATGAGCTGAGCAAATGAGGGCACCACACAAAGCAAAGGGGAAGGTGCAAAGTGCTCAGTGCCTTTTATTAAAACAATTCAACAATCAAAGTGTCCAAAAAGTGCAGTGCTTCAAAAAGTGTCAGTAAATAAATAATCCATAAAATAAAGTGCACGGTGGAGGTTAAAAACAAATCAAATAAATATTACTTTAAAAACGAATGAGGTTCAAACACAGGAAGCTGTCTTTAAAAACCTTGAGCCCCGGTGCAGTCCTTTAAAACCTGATGTCTCCTTGACTAAACCCAATACGGGCTCTTGCAGCCAAGTGGGTACCTATTGAGCAGTTCAGCCCACCTCCAGCGCTGCTCCTAGGCTCTAGCCCTTCTAGCCCTCTCTGGCTCCAGGCAGGGCACCACAATAAGCCTTGGACACCCGCTGCCAGGCTTGCCTCCCCGTGGTCCATGGCACCACCCATAGAATGCCTCTCTCAGCCTCTCCTTCCCCTGCAGCTGCGCTGCCTCTCTGTGGCAAGCTGCTACAACTAAGCAGCACTTTGGCCATGCCAGCTCCCCAGGTCACCCAGCTGGAGAGACCATTCACATGACCTGAAAGGACTTCCTCCCAGCTGCCTGCCTTCTCCTCCTTTCCTATGCTCACTTGCACTGGATCTCATCCTCGCTCCTGCCTTTTCTCTCTCTGCATCTCTTAACCTCCATCCTTTTCTCTCTCTCTTGCCGATAGGCCTTTTTCTCTCTAAACAGCCCCACACCATTTTCCCTCCTCAAAACTCCACAGTTGGCACAATACAGTCAGGCAGGTAACCAAACCACCATCCACCATACCCAGACTCGCCCATCTAACTGCCAAACAGATAAGCGTGATTCATCACTCCATAAAACACGTTTCCACTGCTACACAGTCCCAGTGACGGTATGCTTTGCACTACTACATTCGACATTTGGCATTGGACTTGGTCATTGGTCATGGAAACCCATTCCATGAAGCTACCGTCGCACAGTTTTGTACTTGGATTAATGCCAGTGAAAGTTCAGAACTCTTCAGCTATGGAATCAGCAAAGTATTGGCAACTTTTACACACCATGCACCTTAGCAGTCGTTGACCCCGCTCAGTAACTTTACAAGATCTTCCACTTTGTGGCCGAGTTGCTGTTGTTCCTAAAAGCTTCAACTTTCTAATAATACCACTTACAGTTGACTGTGGAATATCCAGCAGGGATAAAATTTCACAAACCGTCTTATTGCAAAGGTGGCATCCTTTCACATCACCACACTTGAAGTCCCTGAACTCTTCAGAATGACCCGTTTTGTTTCACAAATGTTTGTAAATGGAGACTGCATGGCTAGGTGCTTGATTTTATACACCAGTGGCAATGGGTCTGATTGAAACACCTGAGTTCAGTAATTAAGAGGTGTGTCCTAATACATTTGTCCATATAATGTACTAATATTATGAAAAAGAAGCTCATTTCCAATGTGAACTGGTATTGAATTTATCATATACAATACAAAGTCAGACTGTGAAAAAGTATGTATTTTATGCTGTTCATCTAAACAAATTGCACTTTACGAATTTTAAATGGTACTCTCAGTCTATCTATTGTTTAATAACTTGTAAATGTTATTTTTAGGCAATTCAGAATTGTTTAAAACTATTTTACATTTATTACTAATTAAAAGACAAGAATAAAACTTTCAGTCTAGTACTATACCTACTCTTACATGTACTGTCCTGGTGAAGTTATTAGTGCGCAAGTAAGATAAATCATACATTAGGAACTTTATTAGGGAGCAAGTACATTACAAAACCTAAGCTGACTTTGTACACAATTAAGGTAATTGCAATGATATAAAAAGTTAAGACAAACATCTGTTTAGAACTGTTTGCGTTCTCATTTGTTCTTATATGGTGCAGTAGATGGACAGAAGTTTTCAGACAATACTACTACTACTAATACAGCTAATCACAAAACTATCTAAGATAATTACTAGAAACATTTAATATCATTCAACATTAATGCATCCTTTTCCTCACTATGGATGAAACACAAATACTTCTGCTTGGAATACTAAAATGTGTTAAGAAAAAAGGAACCAAAATTCTCAATATCATTATTGAAATTTCTGCTTTTGTTAATGAAAAAAAAACCAAAGTAAAATGTAGACATCACATTTAGTAAAATGCCGCCACCAATAATATTAGAGTAAAAAATCAAACAGGTAATTTTTTGAGTAAAAAAATCATTTCAATGCCTTGGCTTCTTCATTGTATTATGAAGAGGCAAAAATTACCCACCAGAAGTTAACAAGAAACTTTGACATATTATCATTAAAAGGTCCAAATCAAGAATGAGTATATATTAATTCTGAAGGCATTAGATATTACTGAAAATCAAACATTGAGACATCTCAAAAGAAGAAGTTACAAATATCTGGACAGTCCTCTGGAACTGATGATGATGAGAAAGGATAAATGTAATCAGAAAAGGTACTAAGAAGTCAACAATAATGTAAAAATAGCTGTAGAAATGCATGGCTGCTAGCTGACCATTCACTACTTATTACGACCATTTAACTTACTGTGCATAAATATCAGCTGTGAGGTAAGACCAAAGCCGTTTCTCAAAAAAAAATGCAAGCTGTATAAATTGCAGCTTCCCAAAATCATCTATTAAGGAACACGGGATTGACTGGCTTCCTGATAGGGTTGGATCATTTCTCGTCTACCTGAAATACCCATATGATGGACAGAGATGAATGGATATATGTCTTGACCAGCAAGAATTGTGTTCCCTTTCCCGGTTGGATCTCTGTAATGGAATATCAGGAGGAGACTGCCTATCAGGGTAGTATACTTCCCCAAGCTACTACATGGTGGCATCCCTTAGCTGGAGCATCCATGTGCGCACTCACAGGACAACCTGGATATTTTTATTGGTCTTATTGGACCATCCAGCTGGATGCCATGGGTGCTGCTGGGAATGGATTTTCTTAGTCAGATGGCGATCCCAGAAGTAGTGTTATATATTGGCACAGGAAATATTTCTTGGTCCAGCATAAAAGGAACCACCTCACTTCACTCAGGGATTCGGCATGTGAGGGTAAATCAACAAAGTAAAGGCAATTTGAAAATTACATGATAACTGCAATACAAAAGCTTCTTTTGGGGAAGATCTGAGAGTTTTGGAGCAGATTGTCACCGGAGATTAGACATGGGTCCATCACTGTGAACCAGAGAGAACGAGACAAAGCATGCAGTGGAAATACCTGCCTTAAAAAGTAAAGCAGAAATTTAAATGACAGCCCCCTTCTAAGAAAATCATGACGACCTTCTTTTGGGACATGAAGGATCTTATTTTGGTTAATTTCCAGGAACATGGACAATCAATGACCAGTGCTGTGCATTGCTTAGAGAAAAACTGAAACCTGCAATTTGCAACAAAAGAAGAATGCTATCAAAAACAGTCTTGCTGCATCACATCTTAGGTCCACTTAAAAGGCCCTGCATGGTTGCGGATTCACCTCTGATGATGAGGTTAAGGAAGTGGTGCAAAATCTGGATTCTGGAGTAGCCAAAAAGTAGACATTTCTCCCAAAGAATGAAAAACTTAGTGGAACGATACAAGAAGTGCATCGACCTGCAGGGAGACTATGTGGAGAAGTGATGTAACTGTTACACTCTTCTGTTCATAGTCACTGGTATTACGGTCATAGTTCTGGTTTGGATTGAGAAGAAAATGAATAGCTCAACAAATCTGTTGACTACATGAAAGCTTTCACAATGATAATCAAAAGTATACAGTCCAACGAGTGGTATAAAACTGTTCTGGAATGGCTCAGTCAGAGTGTGGACCTCAGTTCTACACAAAATACGTCGATCTGCCTAAACAGGTTGTTTTGAATGCATTTCAACGGAGATTGAACTTTTCTGTAGCGATTAATGGGATACTACTGCAACTTTCAGATGTGCTAAACCTATAGAGAAACACCAATCTAAAATGTACCTTGATGTGCTGATCAATCACCTGCCAATCTGAATTGCCCAACTTTCACTACAGAAGACTTGAATAGTGATCGGTAAATTGGCTGATCACAAAAAAATGATTTCTCGAGAAGCATCTTTTCTAATCTTTATGGTAATTTAGTTAGAACATTCCTTTATACAGTATAAAGACAGGAGCAAAACAATCTTTAACTGAGAGAGTGAGAAGGAAGACTAGAATATTAGCATTTACATTAAAGATAACAATAAACTGAGAAAAAGGAGCTGGAGGAGTAGTCCTGTGTAATTAGACACATGTCAAGAAAAGCTACTTTAATGAATTTAGGCCTTTTTATTTTGTCTCTTAATGAAAACAGACACTGCTTGTCGGAGTTTGGCCGGTGAGTGAGCTTGTGTTGAGTACAGGAGCTCACATTTTCAATTACAAAAAGTATAGACAAAGAAGAATTTGAAATGGCTGCTTAGTAAAGAACAGGCTTGTTAGCCTAAAAGCAAAATTTGCCTATTTTACTTGTAAACTTAAGAATGTTAATGTCTTTGTTAATAAAAAAATAAACGTAATACATGCGGTCTATAGTTTGATTATAAAAATATCAAGGTCAACACTTTAATATAGGACATAAAACTTCTACTTGTCTGATTAAACAGAAGCCAGTCAATCAGTCAGTCATTTTCCAACCTGCTATATCCTAACACAGGGTCACGGGGGTCTGCTAGAGCCAACCCCAGCCAACACAGGGTGCAAGGCAGGAACAAATCCTGGGCCGGGCGCCAGCCCACCGCAGTTAAGCAGAAGCTTTTGGTCTAAAACGTTTTTTAGAGGGATAAAGGAAAAAAAATATATATATATCTCAAAATTGGTATTGGAATTGGCTAACTCAGTAACATAATATCTGTGATCATTAACAGCCCTAAAAAACCTGACCAGAACGTCTGTAATATAGACCCACTGCTGGAGTTAAAGCAAAAGGTGCTTCACAAAGCATACATTCAAGGATATGCAAATGTTTGTAACCAAGACAGTGAATGTTGATTATTTTAATTAGTTTTCATAAAAACAATCTTTATTTTTTATTATGGGTTACAAAATCATATTAAAGATGAAAAAAGAGGTGTTTCATTTTAGTATTGAATCTTCAATAGAGCCATCTAGTACTTTCTATATCCACTGTACTGATGTTTTTATGTGATTTGATTCAACACTGGAAGATAGATAGATAGATAGATAGATAGATAGATAGATAGATAGATAGATAGATAGATAGATAGATAGATAGATAGATAGATAGATAGATAGATTTGAAAGGTACTAGATAGATAGATAGATAGATAGATAGATAGATAGATAGATAGATAGATAGATAGATAGATAGATTCCACAAATTGGAACACGTGCGAGGGAAGTCAGTTATAATTCTAAGTTAACTCAACAGCATACTTTATTTGAAGCTCTTTCCCTAAAACTGTGAGTATAATTTTAACAAGTACCTACCTGAAACACAGGCACAATGTCGCCGACTTCATTAGGATGTAAAGGCTCCTTTAACAATATACAAAGGTAATAAATCACTCTCTGCTGCAGAAGTAAAAAATAGAATAATATTTAGTTTGTATTTGTAGAATTAAATAAAATAATAATAACTAAATCATTTTCAAACCAAACAACCAAGGCTTATGCTCACATGGACAAAGCTGGCAGCGCTGCAAAGATGATTTTTTTTTTTTTTATTTCTTTAGTGCTTTCAATACTATCAGCCATCTGTGTTATGGGGTAAGCTCAGGGATAAGCACGTGGATGACCCTGTGGTGTCCTGGAAAATGGACTGTCAGGCAGACCGTAGTTTGTGAAATTCAAGGACTGTGTTTCTGATACAGATGTGAGCAACACTGGAGCACCACAAGGAATAGGCCTGTCTCCTTTTCTCTTTACTCTGTACACCTACAACTATAAATATTATATAGCAGGTCATATCACATGCACAAATTCTCTGATAATACTGAACTTAGGGGATGTATTGATAAGGGGGATGAGACAGGGTATAGGATTCATTGTTAAGAAATAATTTACACCTGAAAAATACCAAACTTATCCTTTAGTACAAAAGTGGAGATGCTTACATATAGAAAGCAACCTCAAAAAGGTTTAGAGATTTACATGGATACAACATTAAAATTGTGTGAGCAATCTGTAGTAGCAATTAAGCACACAAACAAATTTTAGTACAAATTGGAAGAATTTCTGAATATAAATCTAGGGGCATTATGCTTAGGCTGATCATAGTGCAATTCAGATTGCCTTTGGAGCACAGCGTGTAATTCTGGACAACACATAACATAAAAAGGATATAGCAGCTCTAACTGTACAAGGAAGATAAACATTATGCATTGTGTCGGACAGCCAGGACGCCTCTTCTGCTTATGGTCCGGGGGAACAGGCATGGGCTGTACAATACCACCCCCGGGACGCTAGATGGCAGCCACCCTGGACAGCAGTGGTACCTCAGATACCCGCAGGGCCCCATGGGAGATGGAGTTCTCTTCAGCCCTGTTGGGGTCCGGGGGTGCCACAAGGGGGCACTGCAGTGGCTCCTGAGCCTGAGTGGGCGGTTCTTCCGCCACACCCGGAAGTGCAGCCGGAAACGAGCAGTCAAGCACCTGAAACACTTCCGGGTGGCTTATAAAGGGAGCCACCAGCCACTAATGAAGGAGCCAGACTCGGGAGGAGGGAGACGAAGCTTGCCAGGAGGAGTGCTGGAGGAGAAAGAAAGAGAATGAGAGAGCAGAGAAGAGAAAGAATTGTGTTTTGGTGTTGGGACTGTGTTGTTGTGCTTGTGGGAACGGGGAAGACGTTTCCACAAGGGGGGAAAAAAGAAAATAAAAGCCCTGTGTGCTTTGAACCCGTGTCCTATATCTGTCTGTGTCAGGGCTCACCTTTACAGCATCCTGGAACTAAAGGGCATTTCCTGCACCGTGAAGCTCAGAGAATTAAACGTCTTTAGAGGCATGTGTGGAGACATAATCCAGGTTCTCAAATTTCTCAAATACATATAAAAATGGATTTTGTAGCATTCTTTCTGTTAAGTAGAGAATTACTACTTTAAGACATTAGTGGAAAAAATGGGAAGTGCATTTGATACGAAACCACAGATTCACTTCTTCTCATAAAATACTTGGGAATCTGAGACAAATTATAAAGTCATGCACTTGAACCAGAAACTTTGGTAACTTTTTAAAATGATTTTTTTTAAACTTGGATGAGATGAAATGTTGAGACAATTTAGCTTTTACCTAACCAAACAAGCCTGAGAGACTGAATGGCCACTTCTGCTGTAAATTTCTTATGTTTACATTCGCCTCAAAAATCACAAATTCCAAATAGCTCTTCTTCGGGAATTCCAGTTGTCCACAAATCTAGTTCTTCCATAACAGAAAGTCATCCATTAAGTACGGAAAGCCCAAATCTGAGAGATTAAAAGCAATGGCACATATTAGAATGACTTACCATATAGATGGCTTCATTGATTACAACATCCTTCACTTTGCTCATTTCAATAAAAGTAGTGCTTTCTCTCCCTGATGCATAGGAGGAAGTCATCTGTATTCCAAGGGAACCAATAACCAACAATGACTCATGGTCTATCTTCAAAAAATGAAGATGACCCATCATCCCAACAAGAGATAACATTATAGCCACTGATAGGACTTCAGTAACCTGTTAAAAAAAAAAAAAAATAAAAAGGCAGGATTTTGATGATGCCATCACATCAGGAATTTACTGTATGAAAACTTCTTATACAAGATACTAAAACAAAACCAATTAGTTGATGTTTGCTTTGCATCAGGGTTACATACTGTACATGCACCACACATTTATACTGTATATTACACTAGCTGGGGAAGATTTTAGTGTGGTTATCTACAGTAAATGTTACACTGGCAAATTAGAAGTATTTATATTTTACTCTACTGTATATGTAAATGCAGCAATTGTCACTGCAGATTAGAAATTCATATGTATACCCAGTGAGATGTCAAACAATATGACACCTTTTATTGGCTAACTAAAAAGATTACAATAGACAAGCTTTCAAGGCAACTCAGGCCCCTTCTTCAGGCAAGATGTAATCAAGAAAATACAAAAATAAACTGTTCTGCACTCAATGGAGTGTTTGCTTGGCCAAAGGATTTCAAGACTGCAATGCTTAAATGCAACCACCACTCAAGTCTAGCAAAGTTATCTTGTGAAGATGAATCCATCCATCCATTTTCTGATGCTTATCAGGGTCCGGGCTGCGGGGGGCAGCATTCTAAGCAAAGATGTCCTTTTTCCTGCTACTTCCTTTAACTCCTCCTGGGCAGGGTACTAAGGAGTTCTCACGCCTGCTGAGAGATAAAATCTCTTCTGCTTGTCATGGGTCTGCCCTGAGGTCTCCTCCTGGTTGGACATGGCCAAATAAAAAACACCCCAGGGAGGCATCCTAATCAGGTGCCCAAACCACCTCAACTGGCTCCTTTCAATGCGGAGGAGCAACGGCTCCACTTTGAGCTCCTCCAGAGAGTCTGCACTTCACACTATCTTTAAGGCTGATCCCAGACACCCTGCGAAAGAAATTAATTGCCACTTGTATCCGTGATCTAGTTTTTTCAGCCAGTACCCACAGCGTGAGACTATGTATGTTAGCAGGAACAAAAATCGACTAGACAATCCAGAGCTTTGCCGATTAGCTCAGCTCCTTCTTTGCCGCGACTGGCCTGTTGATCTCCCATTTGATCATGGAAGTTGGATCAAGGAATAAATTATTAAATAATACTAATGTAATACTTAACTGGACAGTTTAACATCTGTGGCAGAGCGAAGGGCGCTCAGCAGGCTCCTATCAATTATGGAGAATCCACTGCATCCACTAAATAGTATCATCTCCAGACAGAAGAGCAGCTTCAGCGACAGACTGCTGTCACTGTCCTGCTCCACAGACAGATTGAGGAGATCGTTCCTCCCCCAAACTATGCGATTCTTTAATTCCACCCGGGGAGGTAAACGTTAACATTTAACATTATACATACCGTCTTTTTCCGAAAATAAGACACTGTCTTACTTTCTTTTTTGGTCCAAAATACGCACTAGGGCTTATTTTCGGGGGAGGACAAAAATAAAAGTATATTTATATATTTTTATTTAATATTTATTTATTTTACACAGAATACAGAAATTAAAATTTATTCAATTACAGTCATGTCATCTTCTTCTGGAACATCGTCATAAATCAAGATTTACACCCCTGGAGTCTTCCACAATTCCCTTTTTGTACTCGACGGAATAGCTCTTTCGTTTTGTACTCATTTTAACTGCGGTTAAAAATTATTCACTTTATAAAAAATAAAATTACGTATGAGGAAATAATCAGACTTACAAGACTGAAATGAACAAACATTGTATCTGCACTGTCGCTCAATGTAGACTGCTGCCTTAACGAACAATTATTTATAGTGTGCGCCAACGACGCGTTCCGTCGCATTCCGCATATGCATGCCCCCCTCCACCCCCTCCCCACCTCATTCGACCATACTCTGCGATACGCGCGACGCAGTACAACACAGCAGAGCAGAGCGGACACAATATTTACGGTATGTATTCATGCTGCCTTATGTTGTATTTTTAAGATAAATTCCAAGAATTAATTTGAAACGAACTGTAGAGGTAAACAATGAATTTCTCGGAATATTTTATTTCAAACATTTCTCTGAAATACGAGTATTAGGGAAGCTAAACATACTTAATAAATCAACAGCATTTTTTAACGAATTCTTTTTTTCACATTATTTTAACTAGGGCTTATTTTCGGGGGAGGGCTTATATTACAAAAAGTTCCGAAAATCTCGATAGGGCTTATTTTCGGGGGATGTCTTATTTTCGGAAAAAGACGGTAGTTATTGTCTGTTTTTCACCTGCATTATTATCATTCTTTAATTTAATATTATTTATTGTATCAGTATGCTGCTGCTGAAGAATGTGAATTTCCCATTGGGATTAATAAAGTATCTATCTATCTATCTATCTATCTATCTATCTATCTATCTATCTAATGTTGCCTAAATGGCAAGGGCACTGTTTACTGTGTACATTACATATAAAGTTCAATGTCCTAGATTGACTGACAAGATTTTTTTTTTGATTTATGGACAACTTAAAAAAGCTATTTTCACTTAATGGATCAATCTCAAGGCCCTGAGGCCCAAAAGCATCCAGCCTCGCCAAAAAGTGAGGAAAATCTGAGAAAAACATATCACTGATTTGCAATTAATAGTCAGAAAGAGCAATCTTAGTGTTGATTTATAGCAACTGGATAATATCGCAGATGGCAACTTGTCTGCCTACAAGTCAGCAGCATCATGGTTTGAGTCCTATCTGCGTCCTTTTTTATATTAATCAGATATACACATCACAAATAAAAATATATGCAAACAAGTGATTGTCAACCTTAAACAAATGATATCAGAAATGAAAAACTGTTTATTTTACGATATTCACCTGCATCAGTTTTTAATTCTGTCCATTTTTATGTATGTACATTTATTTTCTACAGTATATTTTAGTGTTGGAAGCATTATAAAAATTTTAGGATTTTCTTTGAATTTTCCATTGCTGCCTTAATTATTCTGCCATTTAAACCAATTACATTATCAGCGTCCCCAATCTCATCAGAACTGATTCCATCTCTCCCTAATCTGCACTGTTCTTTAATAGTTCATATGCATGAATACCAGAAAAACTCGCTATAAAAGAAAAACTGGAATCAAGTCACAGTATGACTGTGCCTATATGTATAACCCCAATTCCAAAAAAGTTGGAATGCTGTGTAAAATGTAAATAAAAACAGAATGCAATGATTTGCAAATCTCATAAACCTGTGTTTTATTCACAATAAAACATAGAAAACATATCAAAAGGATTAAACTGAGAAAATATATCCTTTCAAGAAAATTTCATTTTGAATTTAATAGCAGCAAAATGTCTCAAAAAGTTGGGATGGGGGAACAAAAGTTTGAAAAAAATAAGTGGTACTAAAAAGGAACAACTGGATGAACATTTTGCAACTAATTAGGTTAATTGGCAACAAGTCAGTAACATGATTGGGTATAAAAAGAGGCAGTGTCACTCAAAAGTAAAGATGGGCAGAGGTTCACCAATTTGCCAGAAACTGTGTCTACAAACTGTGGAACAAACCAAATAAGTGCATGTAAGAGTTAGCAGTCAGATACCAGTCAGTAGAAAAGTTAGGACAATTGAGATGGCAAGGTCTGCTATGAAGACAACTACCATTTCAACAACAGTAAAAGAGGACTTAAAAGCTAATTGTCACACTGAATATGTCATGCCATGTTCTAACCCACTTAATTCAGACCAGAGTGCCCTGGGGGGGTTCAGGTTTGGAGGGTTGGTGCCTATCCAACCAGCATTGGGTGCAAGGCAGGAACAAACCCAGGACAGGGTGCTAGTCCGTCACGGGTCACGCACACACACGCCATTCAAACACTAGGGCCAATTTTGTGTCATCAATTCTGCTAACCTGCACGTCTTTGGACTGTGAGAGGAAAGTGGACCACGCAATGGAAATCCATGCGGCACGTGGAGAACATGCAAACGCCACACCGGGAGGACCGGGGACCTGAACCTTAGTTTCCTTAATATAAGACAGTAGCATAATGCACCACCTTGAACCTCCACACTGAACATGAGCTTGAAATTTGGAGTGCCAGAGATGTGGTATGCATTTGAATAGAAGTTCAATGGAAGCCTGAATATATATCAGCAACAGCATGCACAAAGCTGAAACAAAGCCCACGAGCTTTCATAGCCAGTTTTTCCAGTTTAGGGATTACTGTATATTAATTTACTTTAAATGACCAGTACAACCTAACAAGAACGGTACTACATTTCATTGCTTAGCGTGTACAAAGCCATATAAAATTGCCGAAAGCCAAAACCACATGAATGCCACTTCGAAATCGTTGTCACTTACCTCCGTGAAAAAAAAAATGGTGTAGGCACAAAGCCAGAGAGCGCAGGTGCAGCCTGTCACCTTCAGAAAAGACAGCTTGGGGGAGCTCACCGTAAACTCTCCGCAAAAGTCGGAGTGGCGCTGACAATCCAGCGAGATCCGATTGCCGTTGATATCAGAAAACGCTTCGTCCGACATGATTTAAGGATGATCAGTTCCACGCAATCCTTGTGTTTACACTTTTACCAGACTAACATTTTGCGAGTATTACATGTATTTTTCAACTGTAATGATTTTAAGGCTCTTCGTACCCATGCAAATCTAAATATGATTATCACGAAAGAGGACAATTCAAAGTTAACTCATCTAAAACTGTTAGCAAGTGAGCATTCGTTTCGGGACACCTTCTAGCTTGCGAGTCTTTGTCGCGTGAATATGACGTCATGGTCGGGTGGAATGTTGCGGGCTCCAAAACAGTTCGGACGGAGTTATGTAAGAAAACGAAGAGGTGCATTTCTATTTTAATATCAAAGTAATAAACTAGTGGCAATGATAAGCTTGTTCTAACTCTGGTGCAAGATTCAGGGGCGTAGCCAGCCGCCCAAGACGGGTACGGGTCTTTTTTTTTAAAAAAAAAAATAATAATAATAATTAGCTTACAATTGTTATATACTATATATTGTATGTTTCCCCGGCCTCATGTTTTTTGTGAAAATGTTCCAATAAACAGAGCTACACGAATTATACACGAATTATGCAGTGCATACAGTATATTATTATTCAGTGCATAGCTTCACCCCCATTCTAATTTTTAAAACAGTGTGAAATTAGTGTTATTTTCAAAGCAAAATTCAGACAATGTTTTTGTTTAACTGAACTACCAAAATCTTGTACAATAACTGTAAACTAGGACACATATTTGATAATACTAAATATTAATAGTATTAATAGTACTAGTCATGAAGTGCTACATCAGCGTTTTATTTAGTTTCAATAATGTTCATTATTTTTGGCTTTTGCAGGTTTTATTTTTTTTTAAATTACTTATTCTTTTAAAGGTTGTTTACATTGTACTGTATAGTAGTATTTTTTCCGGGCGGCACATACAACTTAGTATTTATAATAATAATACATTTTATTTACAGTATATAGCACCTTTGTCATGCTCAAGGCGATTATTTAAACAGCCGGGCATATGTAACATTGTGTACAAATATTTCTGCATAGAACATTAAACAGATAAAAGCATTAAGTAAAATAAATGACAACAAACCAGAGTAAAATACTAAATTCAATACTAAAAGAAAAGCCTGAATAAATAACATAATTTGTTATATAGCACACACACACATACAAATTATTCTGAGCATCTGGACAGAGAGGTAGACTGAATGAAGGGTCAGAATGTTAGGTTAAGTTAAAATCCTTCCTGAACAGATGAGTTTTGAGTTGCTTTTTAAAGGAATGGATTGAGTCAGCTTCCAAAGTCTGGGTGCTGTACAGCTGAAGGCCCTGTCACCCATAGAGTGCAGGTTAGTGTGGGGCACAAGAAGACTGCAAGAATCAGAGGACCGTAGTGGGCAAAAAGAAGCATAGCGATGGAGAAGGTCACTGATGTAGTCTGTTGAGAGGCCATTTAAAGCTTTATAGGTTAACTAGCCGTGTAAGCCCGTGTTGTAAAAAGCCCGGGGTCATAGAAACTATTGAAATCGTCAGAAAAAAAATTGAAATGTAGAGATGTCAGGTAATTGAAAGTAACTAGTCTGGGCCTCTCTCTCCTAGGAGGTTTCGTTTTGCCAATGTGCTCGCATCACTTGTGCATTAGCAACTGGAGGAAAAATAAAAGGGATACTGCTTTGCCGATGTTAGAGGCTAAGCGACTTTGTCTTTCTTCGGAGGTTTTGTTTTGTTGACATGCTCGCCTCGCTTGTGTATTAGCATCGGGAGGAAAAGTAAAAGGGATACCGTTTTGCCGATTTTAAGAGGCTAAGTGACTTTGTCTTTCTTCTGAGGTTTCGTTTTGCAGACGTGCTGCCCTTACTTGTGTTATTAGCGGCTAAGGGAGTTTTCTGTTTCCTCAGAGGTGAAATCCTTACCTCGACTCAACCTCTCACTTCTGGGCTGGACAGACACACACACTTCCATGTGTAGCCGTTTATATATAAGAAAATAGAAATTTACATTTAATTCTGTAAGACACAGGAAGCCAGTGAAGGCGAAGCAGGATGGGTGTTATGTGCTCACCATTCCTGGATTGTGTTAGGACTCTTGCAGCAGAGTTTTGAATCAGCTGGAGGTGTGATATAAGATTAGCAGTGACACCTGCCAGTAGAGAGTTACAATAATCAATGTGGGATATGATAAAAGCGTGGACATGTTTCTTAGCATTAGAAGAGAAGAATGAGTGAACACAGGATATGTGACAGAGGTGAAAGTAAGACATTTCTTAATGTAGTTTATGTGGGTGGAATAAGAAAGGGAGAAATCAAACATAACACCAGGATTCCTTATATTAGATGAATGTCTGATGAGATCACTGTCAAAAGTAACTGAGAAGGAGCTCGTTTTCTTAAGTTGTACTTTAGTGCCAATTTGCAGGAGTTTGTTACAGTTTAATTTTAAAGAGTTCTGCTCTATCCAGGCTTTAATTTCACTGAGGCAAGTTGTGAGCTGAGAAAGCTCTGATGAAGTTTTGCTTTTAACATTGAAATAGAGTTGAGTATCATCTGCATAAAAATTATAACCCAGACCAAAGCTATGAATAATATGGCCAAGGGGAACCATATGGATACAGAAGAGCAGAGGGATGAGGACGGAGCCCTGAGGAACCCCTTGTGTGACCAGCGCTGAGCCGGATCTACTGTTGCCAAGACTAACAAACTCTTGCCTATTGGTCAGATAGGACTTGAACCACTGGAGGACAGTGCTAAAGATGCCCAGCATATTCTCCATTCTGGACAGTAGAATATCATGTCTAATGGTGTCAAATGCTGTACTGAGGTCTAACAGAATTAATATGCTGGTTTGTCCAGTGTCTGCTGCCATAAGCAAATCATTGGTTATCTGAAGTAGAGGAGTTTCACAGCTGTGCTGCGCCCTGAAACCAAATTGAAGGGTTCCATCAAATTATTAGAAGTTAAGTAATTGGTGTGTCGAGAGGCTACAATATGCTCAAGAACTTGTGACACAAAAGGTGAGCGAGAAATAGGCTGAAAATTGTTAAGACTGTCAGCATCAAGACCAGACTTTTTAAACATTGGGGTTACAGAAGTGATTTTAAAAGTGGCTGACATAAAGCCAGTGTCAAGGAATTTGTTTATTATTGTTGTAACAGTCGGGATTATGGCATGAAGACAGGATTTAAGTGTGGTGGGGATGGGGTCCAGTACACAAGTAGTCAGCCTCATCTTACAAAGCAGGTCATTAACAAACGCAGATGTGACTGGTGAAAATTTAGACCTGGATGGAGTGGGAAAACAAGGAAGGATATAAACAGATGATGAATTTATGTTACTTGAATTATTTAGATCTTTAATTTTATTATGGAAAAAGTGGAGAAATGTTTCTCACATTTCAGTAGCGGAGGTAATTGGGCCAAATGCATGCTGAAGTAGTTTATTAACTACAGAGAACAAAGCCCTTGAGTTATCATGGCCAGTTTCTGTTGTTCTGCCTTAATGCATGTTCTTGTCTGTTGTTAGTGCATCCCTATAAGCCCTTTGGGGGTCAGAGAAAACCTGGATGTGCACATTGAGGCCAGTCTTACGTGACATTTTCTCAAGGCATCAGCCAGCTGCTAAATTCAGACTGTAAATTCTGAATTGTACCTTGAACATGAATGCTTAAAATAAACCTCCTTATGTTTTAAAGGAGCTATTTTATCGCTGAATGAAGGGATGAGTTATACTAGTCAACAAGTGTTAATGGATTAGGGGAAGACAGAAAAAGATCAGAAATGGATCCAGCAAGGATAAAGGGGCAGATATTTTTAAGGTTTCTGAAAGGAATTTTGCGTTTACAGGTAAGAGGAGGGAGAGGTAATGAGACAGTGAAAAGTACTGCTTTATAATCAGAAAGTCCCAAATCACTGCTGTTAGTGTTGCCAACAGATAAGCCAGATGTACAGATCAGGTCCAATGTATGACCACCAGAGGGAGTAGGAAAATCAACGTGCTGCACCAACTCAAAACAGTCCTGGAAGGACAGGAATTCATTTCTCAGATTACATGTAGTAATGTCAATATGGACGTTGAAATCGCCAAGAAGAGTGACTCTCTACAAAAGGGAACTTAAAGTTCAGTCAGATCAGTTAAGAAAGACCCATTGTATTTTGGGGGCAAATAGACAACAATAAGCAGGACAGGTCTGTTTTAAACTGGTTTTGTCAATCGGTCAATCAATGTTTTAATTACATTGTTGCAATTCTTCAAAATTTAATTATATATATATATATATATATATATATATATATATATATATATATATATATATGAGCCGGTCTCAGTAGTATCAGGGACAGGGCAATAGCAATTTCTGGATGGGACATCAGTCAATCCCAGTACTCACTTATGTACACACCGACACCCTATTGGGTCCAGTTTAGAGTATACAATTGTACTAATCTCCATGTTTTTCAGAATGCAGGAGGAAAACTTGAAGTACCTGGAAAAAACTTCACATCATGCAAGCCTGAAATTCAAACCCAGAATGATTGGTTTGTGAGACAGGAGCACTAACTATTGTACCACCATACAACTCAGTGTAAGTAAAATTATTTTAAATTATTACATACTGAACAATTGACGCTCTGCAGTTTTCCTTATGAGAAAAATGTGGAACCATAGTCAACTCAGTTTGTGTCTACATTTAAACAATATGCAAAACCAGTTAAAAGTAATTTGATTTTTTTTTTTGTATATATCATGGTGGATTTAGTACTACTCAGGAGAAAGGAGTTATGCTCATTGAAGGCTGCCAAAGATGGAAGTGTGTAAAGTACGGATAGTGTTGCACACAAGATAATGATCAGTAAATTACAAGTTTCTGTAATGTGTACTTTAAATTGCTTTATAGACACATGTTTTTCTGTATACATGAACATACTGTATATATAGATTATTGGCAAATCAGTATAAAAGTGTACTTGTTTTTATGTATAGTAACAATATAATACTTAAATATGTCAAAACTGATACAGGAATGGCACATCAAGGGAATAGTAAGGGTGTCCCACATGTCAACTACTAAAATTATTGTTTGTGTTTTATTTTTTGTTTTAAACTTTTTTTTTTCTTTTGCTGCATCATAGAGATATCAGAAATGTTGCCTTGGAACTCCTGTTTATGCATACTTCCTTATGCAGATAGCTTAAATGAGGAAGTAAAATGCTGGGGTTTTCCACAGAGGACGGAAATTAATTCCAGTATGAATTCATTGGACATGGGAACATGAATTTTTCAGAACAACTTTGGTACCATTTCACATTTATAGAATTTTACTGGACTGAGGAACATGAGCCAATATTTTAGTTTCTAGTGTAGATGCTGCAGTACATTAGGTCCACCAAAGAATCAGAACACAGTGTTTACAAGAACACAATGGTGTTATACAATTCATAATAAGTTATAACATTGACTGCTTCCAAATAACCATGGTTATTGCTGTATGAAAAATAATAAATGTAATGCTTGTTTGCTTTTTTCTTTTGTCACAAAATAATTAGCTTTTAATTTACAACTGCAGAGAACTGAGTTTGAATCCTATCCCAGCTCCTGTCACTGTAGAACATCTCTCAGCAGAATCAGGTGCAGGGCAGGAAACCAGAATTGGATGGGCCTCCAGTCCCCTTTTGGACCCACTCACACACACAACTAGAGTTACATATAGGCCAGTTCAGAATATACAATCAACCAGACCTACAGGTCTTTCAAGATGATAGAAGAAAAGCCACAGAGACTTAGGGAAAATATGCAAACAGACCATGACCTGACTCAGGATTGGGCAAAATTTATCACATGTACACAGTTCTTTTAGGTGCATGTACACAGTAAAATGTAACTATGTATCATTAAGTTTGACCATAGTCTTATCATGTAACTTATTGAACATGTAAACATTTATGCAAGCGCTGTGTTAAATTCATACTTTGAAGAATTCAGTGTATTTTGGATGTTAAAGGTATTACTACTTGCTACTACTGTATATAGGTGTACTTAATAAAGTTGCTACAGAGAGCCTGTGCTTAATAAAGAGTATCCTAATATGTAGTCTGAATAGCTCAAAATAGTCAAAATTTACCAGCAAATCTGGACCTCATACTTTACCATATATTGACAAATAATATATACTGTAAATCATGTTATCTATCCATCTATTTTCTTAACTCACTCATCCAGGGCAGGATTCAATCTCATCAAGCTTAGGGCGCAAAGTGAGAATTATACCTGGACAAAGCATCAGCCCATCACAGGGTGAACGCACACAAACAGTAGGGAAGATTTAGCAATTCACCTAATCTGTATGTCTTTGGACTATGCAAGGAAACCAGAGCACCAGGAGGAAATTCACATAGACACAGAGAGAACATGCATACTCCACACAGAGAGCACCTGGGACATAATCCATGGTCTACTTGTTGTGAGGCATCTGCGCCACCACCGTGCAACTGTACAGCTCCTCATTTTATGTATATACAAACCAATTATATATTAAAATAAATGTTTGTATTCAGGTGTGGCAATAATTGCCAATAATATAATGACATCTTCACTTGTACCTCCATAAGCACATTCAGTAAATAGGATGAACATGTCACACACCATGTCAGGGAGTGCTGCTGCTGGGTTTTTATATTAAGATATACATGTTAATATGACTCCTGCCTTGTGCCCTGTGTTGGCTGGGATTGGCTCCAGCAGACCCCCGTGACCCTGTGTTCGAATTCAGCGGGTTGGAAAATGGATGGATGGATGGATGTTAATATGACAAGCACTAAAGAAGATGTTTTCCCTAAAAAATATTAATAAAAGTAATCATTAATAGATTTTGATGATGTGCATTTTGCCTATGTATCTTTTTAAGATCACAATATTAGTATGAAATATTTCTAATTAATATTTAGACAAGTACAAGCAATTCAGGTTGTCTTTAACCAAAAAAAAATTCTCCAAAAGATTATGTGTTAACTGAAACTGTCAAGTAATATTATGTACTCCCTCTTATTCCATGTAGTCATTGCCTAGAAGTGACAGCTTTTGGCCAGGATGTTTTATAAATTCTTAGTTCATGGTGATCAGTAATCACTTTGCACCAAACTGCAAAAAAAAAAAAAAAAAAGTCAAGAAAGGAATTACAGTGTACAAAATACCAGTGCACTAAAAGTAGCTCTTGCAAGTATAGTTGCATAGATGAATTTACAGTACATTAAGAGGTGTTGGTCATAAACCTTTAAACAAGCAGATGAAGCCCTAGAATTCTTTGCATAGTCTCCTTAAAATATTATAGAGCATCTTCTTTAGTAACCAAGAGACCATGACAGAAAAGAAAAATGACTTATCAGTAACTTGTATAAAATAAATACAATAACATGGGCTGGAAAAGGGGGGGATTGCAATGTACATAATTGAAGGTTCATTATCTCCTTCAGAAACAAAAAAGACCAGCGGTGTAAGCTAACAAAAATCAAATCTTTAATTGTCAGCCCAATTTGTACTTTTCCGTACAATTTGAGTTTCAGACTTTAGTGTCTTTTTATTTTGATTGAGTAAGGATTGAGCTGTGGTGGAACACTTAAACATCCATCCATCCATCCATTGTCCAACCTGCTGAATCCGAACACAGGGTCACGGGGGTCTGCTGGAGCCAATCCCAGCCAACACAGGTCACAAGGCAGGAACCAATCCTGGGCAGGGTGCCAACCCACCGCAGGACACACACAAACACACCCACACACCAAGCACACACTAGGGCCAATTTAGAATCGCCAATGCACCTAACCTGCATGTCTTTGGACTGTGGGAGGAAACCGGAGCGCCTGGAGGAAACCCACGCAGACACGGGGAGAACATACAAACTCCACGCAGGGAGGACCCGGGAAGCGAACCCAGGTCCCCAGGTCCCAACTGCGAGGCAGCAGCGCTACCCACTGCGCCACCGTGCCACACTTAAACATTCAAAATGAATATTACAAAAGTAATGGAGACCAGGACCTTCATGCTGTTTATACTAATAGCTTTAATCTCCTTGTCTTAGTCATGTTCAAAGACAAATCAAATGAAAACAAGCTGTATTATTTAATATTCACAGTTTATTTAATATTCATATGTAAATAACAATTTTAATATAAATTGATTGCAAAGCAGGGATGAACCTGAGGAACCTCTATGCAAAAGCCCAAAATGCAGTAGCACAGGAGGTGGAAATCATTAAAAAATTCCCATTGCTGATAGAACCTGGTCTATCTAATAATAAGATTGTCTAAATATGCAATATTGTTGTTTCTTTTCACTTCCATTTTTTTAATTGATTTTACTTTGTGTTAGTTTTAACATTTTTGTATGTGTTAATATGTGCTATTATATTGTATACAGTAGCCATAAATACCCAAAAAGCATTTCCATGCAGGTCATTCTGGTGTTTTAGGGGAGTACTCTCATAATTTACAGTATTTTGTTTAGAAATCACTTTAAATATATATATCAATATTTTGAGTTTGTAATATTCATGAAAAGTATTAAGGTTCAGTGACAACAGCTAGCATGTTCAACATGTGTTGCACTTGTGGGAAAGTGTCATTGATGTAAATTTGCCATTTGAGATTTGTTAGTATAAATAATTTATTTTAATTATGTGAATGCATATGGCTATCTGACAGAATGTAATATTTAAAGAACAGTCGAGTTTGCCTATGTTCAGTGGGTACATAAGAAAAGATGCTAGCTTAGAACTATACCCAGCATTTAAGTATTTAAAAAGAATATTGATCACTTTGTAATATATGAACTGAATAAAATCAGCATTGTACAATAATGTACAGCATACCACAAACACAACTTTAACATTATTGTTTGTTTTGAAAAAAATAGTAAAAACTGGCTTTTCCAATGCATTTTTGTGCAAGTTAACTTGCTTTAGCTAATGGTTATTATCCATATATATTTATTACATTATCATATGCATATGTATATATGTGTGACATAGTGGTCAGTGTCTTTTCATTGCAGAAAAACTAAATGTTTTCTTTTTGCTTAAATTTCATGCAGAGCTCTTGTGTATGCATGTTGATTGTATGGTAATAATTTATTTTGTACATATCAGAGAAAGATTTACTCATCTGTTTTCAACAGATTACTTATTTGAAAATTATTACAGGCTTTTAGAGTTTTGAATAGAGAGCACTTGACATGTAAAGAAAAGCTGCTGAAGAAATTCCATAAATCTCTGTAACTGACATTCAACAAATGACTGCAGAGGTGGAAATTTGTAACATTATGTTGCTTATTCTAAATCTGAACCTTAAGATAACATGCAGCATTTTTTTAATAATTGCTGGTGTTGTTAAGATTCCAGTTATCCTACTATTATGCAGTACATGTACAACAGGCATTGTTTTTAAAAAGTAGTTTCTATAGTTTTTGAAGAACAAAACAAAAAGCAGCCATGATAAGTGAAGCTAGAACATGACAGTATCAACTTGTGCTGATGCATTTTTTTAATAACTCCACTCAGTAGTCTCCTAACTTTAGAATATACTGACACCTGCAGGAGATGGAATTTGTACTTCCTGACTGGCAGACATCATTAGACTGATAGCATCACTCCCTCCACACTGACCTGAACCAGGAACCCCACAGAAATTGTGTGCTGAGCCCCCTGATTGGATTCCTTGTTCACCTAAGTACACTTGACAATAATTATGAACTTAAACTGTAAACCTTATTAATCTGAACTTCTGTATATATTTATTGCAAAGAATGACAATGTTCCAGTAACATAATAATTTTATCATTTTTATCTTGGCACAATAAACATTTTATTAATGATGGAAAAATCAATTTTATCCAAAAAAGAATGAAGTATATTAATTGAGTTCTTCAATTTGCTGGGAGTGTTATGCTTAAGATATGTGATGGACTTATCATATGAGAGCAAAGTAAATAAAATTAAGTATAGAATGAATATACTTGTACATGAGAAAAGTGCTGCACTGACAAAAGAGCATTTTCTGTGGACAAGCCAAATAAAGCAGTTTATCAGTAATAAAGAACACAGGCCAGTTATTAACGATAGTGAAGACAAAACTATTTGTTTTCTGGTAGTTCCTTTTCTGTAGGCTGACTGCTTACTGCAGGTGTTGACAAATCTGGAGTCTGGAAAAATTTAATCTTTTCAGAGTGCATTGTGTCTTTGAGCCTTTGGAGAGCAGACACTGCCTCCTCTGTACCTCTTATTCCTGAATCTTCATC
Organism: Erpetoichthys calabaricus; assembly: GCF_900747795.2. NCBI lineage: Eukaryota > Metazoa > Chordata > Cladistia > Polypteriformes > Polypteridae > Erpetoichthys > Erpetoichthys calabaricus. The sequence continues at coordinate 82,224,398 of NC_041409.2, forward strand.
ATTTTGCTTCATCTTTTGGGTTATTACAACATTTTCCTTCTCATCACTAAACGTTTCCTTAACAACATACTTCTTCACTGATACACTTCCCTTGTGGGTTACAGTTAAACCCCCTTGAGTAGTATCATCAGAAGATGTTGCTGGTGAAGAGGAGACTTTTAATATTACTTTTTCTGTTGGTAAAGTATGTTCTGAGAAAACTGTGGAATGAATGGCGCTTGATTTGTCAGCCATCATTTCAGGTTGAACTTTACTTGACTCCTGAAGTACGGATGTATCTCCTTTTCCAATTTTATCAGTAATCTCTTTTGTGGGCATTGATGGATCACCATGAAGTAAGTTACTGGTATTGATTCTAAATTTTTCTGGTATACTTGGTTCTAAAAGAATTAATTCAGTTCTAGCTGTGGAAGTAACAATATCACTTGGAGCAAATACATCACTGGTACCAGTAACAACATTAGAATGTGTGTATTTCACTGTAACACGTGTCGGAGAGTCAAAAGGCATGCCTGTTAAATGGCTGTCTGTCATTTCACTTAAGCCAGCATCATGAGAGATCTCAGCTATGTCAGAAACATCCTCTTCAGTAATATCATGCTCAGCTTTTAATTGTTCTGTTAGTACACTAACATTTTCATTGTTGACATCTTTGATGTCCTTTAAAGGAGAGGAAATGTTCAATTTTGGAAATTTAAACCAACCTCCTTTTGCACTTGATATTTCACTTTCCTTTTTCTCCTCATAGTGTAAGTGTTTCTCCTTTGAATCTATTGATTTATTTTCATGTTTAATGCTGCCCTCTGTATTATCGCCAAGCCATGGTAGTCTAATTTTAAACATTCCAGACTTCTCTTTTGCGATTTCATTCTGTATGTCTGTCTCAGATTGTGGATCAGAAACATTTACTTCAGCAGGTTTATACTCAGAGGATGCAGTAGCAGATATTGATTCTGATTGTATTTTGTTATCAGATGCACTATATTTATGTTCACCTCGTTCTGCACCTTTGTGCTTTACCGTGGCTTCAGCTAGAGTCTGTGCTGTAGGTAAGCTTCCAAGACTCTCCACATTACCATCAACATTTCCTTCTCCTCTACCAATGGTGTCTGCTGGTTTATCTTGATCTTTTGGTTTTAAATCATCAGACTCAAGTATTGGAAAATGAAATTCAAGATCAAAACCTTTTAAAATATTACCAAAAGATGGTAAATTAATTTTGCTTTTTTTAGGTTTTGTTTCTGACTTCTTTTCTTTACTCTGTTTAGATTTAGCTGCCTCTTCTGAGGACATAACTTCACTTTTTACAACATCTTTATCAGATTCCAGCACAATGTCTTTTGTATATGTTGGTAAGTTGCCCTCTACAGTCCCAGCATTTTCTTTAGTGTCACTTTCTGAATTAATATCACTGAATTCCATTCTAGAGGTGTCAGTTGAAGATGGTTTAACATGTGAAACAGAAACAAATTCTTTACTGCCAACTTTTACATCTATAGTCTCAGTTTTGACTTGTGAAATGTTGACATCAATATGAGGACTTGGGAGTTCTTCTTTTATCCCTTCATCTCTTGATAATAATGACATATCAACCTTCAGGGAATCAATCTCAGTTTCACCTTTCAGGGCTTTATTTGCTGAGGATGATGTTCCAAATCTGGGCATTTTAAAATGTGGCACCTTAAACTTACTATGTTTGCCATCTGTGGGTCCTTCTCTAACTTCACTTAGTTTAGGTTTTGTTAAGGTATCTGTTTCCTTCAGTGTCAGTGAAATTCCTTTATCCTTAGTCGTAGGTAGTGAGACGTCCACATCTGGCATCTCTGCCTCTAGGACTTGTTCTCTGACAAGTTTAATGTCACCTTCAGGTTTTGGTACTTTAATGCTGATGTCCCCTGTTGCCAGGTCAACAGAAGGCTTTGTTGTTGACAATGAAATTTCAGGGGCAGTCACCTTCACTTCAGATTTACCTTCTGTTGAGATCTGTGGGCTCGTCACGTTAAGGTCTACTTTTGGAGATGTGGCATCTGTTTTGGATGTAGACTCATCCCCTTTACGCTGTTTGCTTGATCCTTTAGAGAAAGACATGCCAAATGTTCGTATTTGCATTTCTGGCATCTTGAATTTTCCCTTTTCCATTTTCGATTCTGCATCTTCTGAAAAAAGACTCTCAGGCTCCCCATCTAGACCTTTGACTTCGATTTCTGCCTCAGGAAGCTTTGTCTCAGTACCTGGCTCATGCACAGCCGATTTCACGTCTGGGCCCTTTATTTTAGGGAATGCGATATCAAAGTCAGGGATTTTTGGCAATTTGAATTTGCTTTCTTTACCCTTTTCTTCTAACGTTTCTCCTGGTAATTTAATATCAACATCTCTGTCTTCAACTTCAACAGACGGCATAGTTACAGTGAGTACCTGTTCAGGTTTTGACAGCCTTGAAGCCTCTTGATCTTCACTCATTTGGACTTTGGGACCTTTAATTTCCAAATCCACTTTTGGGAGTGTAATGTCTACTTTTGCTGAGCCAGAATCAACTGCATCTTTTGGAAGTTTTTCTGGTGATGCTGAAGATCCAAATGAAGGCATTTTAAAATGAGGCATTCTAAATGTTCCTTTCTTCTTCTCCTTTTCAATGTCTTCCTTTGATGATGCTTCAATTTCTTCTCCGGTTTCTTTCTTTGTTTTCTTGATTTTTGGCAAATGAATGTCTGTTTCCACCCCTGGAACGGTAACATCAAAACTTTTTATACCTGGAATGGACTCCACTAGCTCTGGCTGTTCGCGTTCCTTTAGTTGTACTTCTTTGCTTTGGAGGTGTGTCGTTATTGATGGTAGTTGGACATCTATTTGTGGAGCTGCCACAGAAATAGTTTGTGAGGCGAGATCGATTTCAGGTCTTTCTCCACTGACAATAAGACCAGTTGTAACAGTTGTCACTTGAGGACCTTTAACATCAACGGCTACTGCTGGTAATGAAACCTCAGGTTTGATTACTCCCACATGCATTTCTTGTTTAGGCACTTTCTCTGCCGAGACTGGCACTCCAAATGTTGGCATTTTCACCCAGGGTATCTTGAATTTTATTTTTTTTCCATCTGTTTCCTTATCTTCCAAGATTGCTTGTTCAGTATCCCCCTGTATGGTTTCAGTTTTTAGTTTAGGTTTTGTTAAGGTGATGTCCGTTTCTTTCAATGTCATCTCAATTTGTTTTTCCTTAGTGGTAGGCAGTGAAACGTCCACATCTGGCATCTCCGCCTGTAGGACTTGTTCTCTGTCAAGTTTAATGTCACCTTCTGGTCTTGGTACTTTAATGCTGAGCTCCCGTGTTGCCAGGTCAACAGAAGGCTTTGTTGTAGATAATGAAAATTCCGGGGCAGTCACCTTCACTTCAGCTTTCCCTTCTGTTGAGATCTGCGGTTTCTTCACGTCGAGTTCTACTTTTGGAGATGTGATATCTATTTTGGATGTAGCCTCATCCCCTTTACCCTGTTTGCTTGAACCTTTAGAGAATGAAATGCCAAATTTTGGCATATGAATTTCTGGTATCTTGAATTTTCCCTTTTCCATTTTCGATTCTGCATCTTCTAAAGAAAGACTCTCAGGCTCCCCATCCAGACCTTTGACATCGATTTCTACTTCAGGAAGCTTTATCTCAGTACCTGGCTCATGCACAGCGGATTTCACGTCTGTGGCCTTTATTTTAGGGAATGCGATATCAAAGTCAGGGATTTGTGGCAATTTGAATTTGCTTTCTTTTCCCTTTTCTTCTAACGTTTCTCCTGGTAATTTAGTATGAACATCTCTCTCTTCAACGTCAACAGACGGCATAGTTACAGTGAGTACCTGTTCAGGTTTTGACAGCCTTGAAGCCTCTTGATCTTCACTCATTTGGACTTTGGGACCTTTAATTTCCAAATCCACTTTTGGAAGTGTAATGTCTACTTTTGCTGTGCCAGAATCAACTGCATCTTTTGGAAGTTTTTCTGGTGATGCTGAAGATCCAAATGAAGGCATTTTAAAATGAGGCATTCTGAATTTTCCTTTCTTCTTCTCCTTTTCAGTGTCTTCCTTTGACGATGCTTCAAATTCTTCTTCGGTTTCTTTCTTTGTTTTCTCGATATTTGGCAAATGAATGTCTGTTTCCACCCCTGGAATGGTAACATCAAAACTTTTTATACCTGGAAAGGACTCCACACACTCTGGCTGTTCGCGTTCATTTAGTTGTACTTCTTTGCTTTGGAGGCGTGTTGTTATTGATGGTTGTTGGACATCTATTTGTGGAGCTGCCACAGAAATATTTTTTGAGGTGAGATCGATTTCAGGTCTTGCTCCACTGACATCAAGACCAGTTGTAACAGTTGTCACTTGAGGACCTTTAACATCAACATCTACAGCTGGTAATGAAACCTCAGGTTTGATCACTCCCACATGTATTTCTTGTTTAGGCACTTTCTGTGCCGAGACTGACACTCCAAATGTTGGCATTTTCAGCCGGGGCATCTTGAATTTTATTTGTTTTCCATCTGTTTCCTTATCTTCCAAGATTACTTCTTCAGTATCCCCCTGTATTGTTCCAGGTTTTAGTTTAGGTTTTGTTAAGGTGATGTCCGTTTCTTTCAATGTCATCGCAATTTGTTTTTCCTTAGTGGTAGGCAGTGAAACGTCCACATCTGGCATCTCTGCCTCTAGGACTTTTTCTCTGTCAAGTTTAATGTCACCTTCAGGTCTTGGTACTTTAATGCCAAGCTCCTCTGTTGCCAGGTCAACAGAAGGCTTTGTTGTGGATAATGAAAATTCCGGGGCAGTCACCTTCACTTCAGCTTTCCCTTCTGTTGAGATCTCCGGTTTCTTCACGTCAAGTTCTACTTTTGGAGATGTGATATCTATTTTGGATGTAGCCTCATCCCCTTTACCCTGTTTGCTTGAACCTTTAGAGAATGAAATGCCAAATTTTGGCATATGAATTTCTGGAATCTTGAATTTTCCCTTTTCCATTTTCGATTCAGCATCTTCTGAAGAAAGACTCTCAGGCTCCCCATCCAGATCTTTGACATCGATTTCTGCCTCAGGAAGCTTTATCTCAGTACCTGGCTCATGCACAGCCGATTTCACGTCTGTGGCCTTTATTTTAGGGAATGCGATATCAAAGTCAGGGATTTGTGGCAATTTGAATTTGCTTTCTTTTCCCTTTTCTTTTAACGTTTCTCCTGGTAATTTAGTATCAACATCTCTCTCTTCAACGTCAACAGACGGCATAGTTACAGTGAGTACCTGTTCAGGTTTTGACAGCCTTGAAGCCTCTTGATCTTCACTCATTTGGACTTTGGGACCTTTAATTTCCAAATCCACTTTTGGGAGTGTAATGTCTACTTTTGCTGAGCCAGAATCAACTGTATCTTTTGGAAGTTTTTCTGGTGATGGTGAAGATCCAAATGAAGGCATTTTAAAATGAGGCATTCTGAATTTTCCTTTCTTCCTCTCCTTTTCAATGTCTTCCTTTGACGATGCTTCAATTTCTTCTCCGGTTTCTTTCTTTATTTTCTCGATTTTTGGCAAATGAATGTCTGTTTCCACTCCTGGAACGGTAACATCAAAACTTTTTATACCTGGAATGGACTCCACAAGCTCTGGCTGTTCGCTTTCCTTTAGTTGTACTTCTTTGCTTTGGAGGCATGTCATTATTGATGGTAGTTGGACATCTATTTGTGGAGCTGCCACAGAAATATTTTTTGAGGCGAGATCGATTTCAGGTCTTGCTCCACTGACATCAAGACCAGTTGTAACAGTTGTCACTTGAGGACCTTTAACATCAACGTCTACTGCTGGTAATGAAACCTCAGGTTTGATCACTCCCACATGCATTTCTTGTTTAGGCACTTTCTCTGCCGAGACTGACACTCCAAATTTTGGCATTTTCACCCGGGGCATAATGAATTTTATTTGTTTTCCATCTGTTTCCTTATCTTCCAAGATTACTTGTTCAGTATCCCCCTGTATTGTTCCAGGTTGTAGTTTAGGTTTTGTTAAGGTGATGTCCGTTTCTTTCAATGTCATCGCAATTTGTTTTTCCTTAGTGGTAGGCAGTGAAACGTCCACATCTGGCATCTCTGCCTCTAGGACTTTTTCTCTGTCAAGTTTAATGTCACCTTCAGGTCTTGGTACTTTAATGCCAAGCTCCTCTGTTGCCAGGTCAACAGAAGGCTTTGTTGTGGATAATGAAAATTCCGGGGCAGTCACCTTCACTTCAGCTTTACCTTCTGTTGAGATCTCCGGTTTCTTCACGTCAAGTTCTACTTTTGGAGATGTGATATCTATTTTGGATGTAGCCTCATCCCCTTTACCCTGTTTGCTTGAACCTTTAGAGAATGAAATGCCAAATTTTGGCATATGAATTTCTGGTATCTTGAATTTTCCCTTTTCCATTTTCGATTCAGCATCTTCTGAAGAAAGACTCTCAGGCTCCCCATCCAGATCTTTGACATCGATTTCTGCCTCAGGAAGCTTTATCTCAGTACCTGGCTCATGCACAGCCGATTTCACGTCTGTGGCCTTTATTTTAGGGAATGCGATATCAAAGTCAGGGATTTGTGGCAATTTGAATTTGCTTTCTTTTCCCTTTTCTTCTAACGTTTCTCCTGGTAATTTAGTATCAACATCTCTCTCTTCAACTTCAACAGACGGCATAGTTACAGTGAGTACCTGTTCAGGTTTTGACAGCCTTGAAGCCTCTTGATCTTCACTCATTTGGACTTTGGGACCTTTAATTTCCAAATCCACTTTTGGGAGTGTAATGTCTACTTTTGCTGAGCCAGAATCAACTGTATCTTTTGGAAGTTTTTCTGGTGATGGTGAAGATCCAAATGAAGGCATTTTAAAATGAGGCATTCTGAATTTTCCTTTCTTCCTCTCCTTTTCAATGTCTTCCTTTGACGATGCTTCAATTTCTTCTCCAGTTTCTTTCTTTGTTTTCTCGATTTTTGGCAAATGAATGTCTGTTTCCACCCCTGGAACGGTAACATCAAAACTTTTTATACCTGGAATGGACTCCACTAGCTCTGGCTGTTCGCGTTCCTTTAGTTGTACTTCTTTGCTTTGGAGGTGTGTCGTTATTGATGGTTGTTGGACATCTATTTGTGGAGCTGCCATAGAAATAGTTTGTGAGGCGAGATCGATTTCAGGTCTTGCTCCACTGACATCAAGACCAGTTGTAACAGTTGTCACTTGAGGACCTTTAACATCAACGTCTACTGCTGGTAATGAAACCTCAGGTTTGATCACTCCCACATGCATTTCTTGTTTAGGCACTTTCTCTGCCGAGACTGACACTCCAAATGTTGGCATTTTCAGCCGGGGCATCTTGAACTTTATTTGTTTTCCATCTGTTTCCTTGTCTTCCAAGATTACTTGTTCAGTATCCCCCTGTATTGTTCCAGGTTTTAGTTTAGGTTTTGTTAAGGTGATGTCCGTTTCTTTCAATGTCATCGCAATTTGTTTTTCCTTAGTGATAGGCAGTGAAACGTCCACATCTGGCATCTCTGCCTCTAGGACTTTTTCTCTGTCAAGTTTAATGTCACCTTCAGGTCTTGGTACTTTAATGCCAAGCTCCTCTGTTGCCAGGTCAACAGAAGGCTTTGTTGTGGATAATGAAAATTCCGGGGCAGTCATCTTCACTTCAGCTTTACCTTCTGTTGAGATCTCCGGTTTCTTCACGTCAAGTTCTACTTTTGGAGATGTGATATCTATTTTGGATGTAGCCTCATCCCCTTTACCCTGTTTGCTTGAACCTTTAGAGAATGAAATGCCAAATTTTGGCATATGAATTTCTGGTATCTTGAATTTTCCCTTTTCCATTTTCGATTCAGCATCTTCTGAAGAAACACTCTCAGGCTCCCCATCCAGATCTTTGACATCGATTTCTGCCTCAGGAAGCTTTGTCTCAGTACCTGGCTCATGCACAGCCGATTTCACGTCTGTGGCCTTTATTTTAGGGAATGCGATATCAAAGTCAGGGATTTGTGGCAATTTGAATTTGCTTTCTTTTCCCTTTTCTTCTAACGTTTCTCCTGGTAATTTAGTATCAACATCTCTCTCTTCAACTTCAACAGACGGCATAGTTACAGTGAGTACCTGTTCAGGTTTTGACAGCCTTGAAACCTCTTGATCTTCACTCATTTGGACTTTGGGACCTTTAATTTCCAAATCCACTTTTGGGAGTGTAATGTCTACTTTTGCTGAGCCAGAATCAACTGTATCTTTTGGAAGTTTTTCTGGTGATGGTGAAGATCCAAATGAAGGCATTTTAAAATGAGGCATTCTGAATTTTCCTTTCTTCCTCTCCTTTTCAATGTCTTCCTTTGACGATGCTTCAATTTCTTCACCGGTTTCTTTCTTTGTTTTCTCGATTTTTGGCAAATGAATGTCTGTTTCCACCCCTGGAACGGTAACATCAAAACTTTTTATACCTGGAATGGACTCCACCAGCTCTGGCTGTTCGCATTCCTTTAGTTGTACTTCTTTGCTTTGGAGGCGTGTCGTTATTGATGGTTGTTGGACATCTATTTGTGGAGCTGCCATAGAAATAGTTTGTGAGGCGAGATCGATTTCAGGTCTTGCTCCACTGACATCAAGACCAGTTGTAACAGTTGTCACTTGAGGACCTTTAACATCAACGTCTACTGCTGGTAATGAAACCTCAGGTTTGATCACTCCCACATGCATTTCTTGTTTAGGCACTTTCTCTGCCGAGACTGACACTCCAAATGTTGGCATTTTCACCCGGGGCATCTTGAATTTTATTTGTTTTCCATCTGTTTCCTTGTCTTCCAAGATTACTTGTTCAGTATCCCCCTGTATTGTTCCAGGCTTTAGTTGAGGTTTTGTTAAGGAGATGTCCGTTTCTTTCAATGTCATCGCAATTTGTTTTTCCTTAGTGGTAGGCAGTGAAATGTCCACATCTGGCATCTCCGCCTCTAGTATTTGTTCTTTGTCAAGTTTAATGTCACCTTCAGGTTTTGGTACTTTAATGCTGATGTCCCCTGTTGCCAGGTCAACAGAAGGCTTTGTTGTAGATAATGAAAATTCCGGGGCAGTCACCTTCACTTCAGCTTTCCCTTCTGTTGAGATCTGCGGTTTCTTCACGTCGAGTTCTACTTTTGGAGATGTGGCATCTGTTTTGGATGTAGACTCATCCCCTTTACCCTGTTTGCTTGATCCTTTAGAGAAAGACATGCCAAATGTTCGTATTTGCATTTCTGGCATCTTGAATTTTCCCTTTTCCATTTTCGATTCTGCATCTTCTGAAGAAAGACTCTCAGGCTCCCCATCTAGACCTTTGACTTTGATTTCTGCCTCAGGAAGCTTTGTCTGAGTACCTGGCTCATGCACAGCCGATTTCACGTCTGGGCCCTTTATTTTAGGGAATGCGATATCAAAGTCAGGGATTTTTGGCAATTTGAATTTGCTTTCTTTTCCCTTTTCTTCTAACGTTTCTCCTGGTAATTTAGTATCAACATCTCTCTCTTTAACTTCAGCAGACGGCATAGTTACAGTGAGTACCTGTTCAGGTTTTGACAGCCTTGATGCCTCTTGATCTTCACTCATTTGGACTTTGGGACCTTTAATTTCCAAATCCACTTTTGGAAGTGTAATGTCTACTTTTGCTGAGCCAGAATCAACTGCATCTTTTGGAAGTTTTTCTGGTGATGCTGAAGATCCAAATGAAGGCATTTTAAAATGAGGCATTCTGAATTTTCCTTTCTTCTTCTCCTTTTCAGTGTCTTCCTTTGACGATGCTTCAATTTCTTCTCCGGTTTCTTTCTTTGTTTTCTCGATTTTTGGCAAATGAATGTCTGTTTCCACCCCTGGAACGGTAACATCAAAACTTTTTATACCTGGAATGGACTCCACTAGCTCTGGCTGTTCGCTTTCCTTTAGTTGTCCTTCTTTGCTTTGGAGGCGTGTCATTATTGATGGTAGTTGGACATCTATTTGTGGAGCTGCCACAGAAATATTTTTTGAGGCGAGATCGATTTCAGGTCTTTCTCCACTGACATCAAGACCAGTTGTAACAGTTGTCACTTGAGGACCTTTAACATCAACATCTACTGCTGGTAATGAAACCTCAGGTTTGATCACTCCCACATGCATTTCTTGTTTAGGCACTTTCTCTGCCGAGACTGACACTCCAAATGTTGGCATTTTCAGCCGGGGCATCTTGAATTTTATTTGTTTTCCATCTGTTTCCTTATCTTCCAAGATTACTTGTTCAGTATCTCCCTGTATTGTTCCAGGTTTTAGTTTAGGTTTTGTTAAGGTGATGTCCGTTTCTTTCAATGTCATCTCAATTTGTTTTTCCTTAGTGGTAGGCAGTGAAACGTCCACATCTGGCATCTCTGCCTCTAGGACTTGTTCTCTGTCAAGTTTAATGTCACCTTCAGGTCTTGGTACTTTAATGCCAAGCTCCTCTGTTGCCAGGTCAACAGAAGGCTTTGTTGTAGATAATGAAAATTCCGGGGCAGTCATCTTCACTTCAGCTTTCCCTTCTGTTGAGATCTCCGGTTTCTTCACGTCAAGTTCTACTTTTGGAGATGTGATATCTATTTTGGATGTAGCCTCATCCCCTTTACCCTGTTTGCTTGAACCTTTAGAGAATGAAATGCCAAATTTTGGCATATGAATTTCTGGTATCTTGAATTTTCCCTTTTCCATTTTCGATTCAGCATCTTCTGAAGAAAGACTCTCAGGCTCCCCATCCAGATCTTTGACATCGATTTCTGCCTCAGGAAGCTTTATCTCAGTACCTGGCTCATGCACAGCCGATTTCATGTCTGTGGCCTTTATTTTAGGGAATGCGATATCAAAGTCAGGGATTTGTGGCAATTTGAATTTGCTTTCTTTTCCCTTTTCTTCTAACGTTTCTCCTGGTAATTTAGTATCAACATCTCTCTCTTCAACTTCAACAGACGGCATAGTTACAGTGAGTACCTGTTCAGGTTTTGACAGCCTTGAAGCCTCTTGATCTTCACTCATTTGGACTTTGGGACCTTTAATTTCCAAATCCACTTTTGGGAGTGTAATGTCTACTTTTGCTGAGCCAGAATCAACTGTATCTTTTGGAAGTTTTTCTGGTGATGGTGAAGATCCAAATGAAGGCATTTTAAAATGAGGCATTCTGAATTTTCCTTTCTTCCTCTCCTTTTCAATGTCTTCCTTTGACGATGCTTCAATTTCTTCACCGGTTTCTTTCTTTGTTTTCTCGATTTTTGGCAAATGAATGTCCGTTTCCACCCCTGGAACGGTAACATCAAAACTTTTTATACCTGGAATGGACTCCACTAGCTCTGGCTGTTCGCGTTCCTTTAGTTGAACTTCTTTGCTTTGGAGGTGTGTCGTTATTGATGGTTGTTGGACATCTATTTGTGGAGCTGCCATAGAAATGGTTTGTGAGGCGAGATCGATTTCAGGTCTTGCTCCACTGACATCAAGACCAGTTGTAACAGTTGTCACTTGAGGACCTTTAACATCAACGTCTACTGCTGGTAATGAAACCTCAGGTTTGATCACTCCCACATGCATTTCTTGTTTAGGCACTTTCTCTGCCGAGACTGACACTCCAAATGTTGGCATTTTCACCCGGGGCATCTTGAATTTTATTTGTTTTCCATCTGTTTCCTTATCTTCCAAGATTACTTGTTCAGCATCCCCCTGTATTGTTCCAGGTTTTAGTTTAGGTTTTGTTAAGGTGATGTCCGTTTCTTTCAATGTCATCGCAATTTGTTTTTCCTTAGTGATAGGCAGTGAAATGTCCACATCTGGCATCTCTGCCTCTAGGACTTGTTCTCTGTCAAGTTTAATGTCACCTTCAGGTCTTGGTACTTTAATGCTGATGTCCCCTGTTGCCAGGTCAACAGAAGGCTTTGTTATTGACAATGAAATTTCAGGGGCAGTCACCTTCACTTCAGATTTACCTTCTGTTGAGATCTGCGGGCTCTTCACGTCAAGGTCTACTTTTGGAGATGTGGCATCTGTTTTGGATGTAGACTCATCCCCTTTACCCTGTTTGCTTGATCCTTTAGAGAAAGACATGCCAAATGTTCGTATTTGCATTTCTGGCATCTTGAATTTTCCCTTTTCCATTTTCGATTCTGCATCTTCTGAAGAAAGACTCTCAGGCTCCCCATCTAGACCTTTGACTTTGATTTCTGCCTCAGGAAGCTTTGTCTCAGTACCTGGCTCATGCACAGCCGATTTCACGTCTGGGCCCTTTATTTTAGGGAATGCGATATCAAAGTCAGGGATTTTTGGCAATTTGAATTTGCTTTCTTTTCCCTTTTCTTCTAACGTTTCTCCTGGTAATTTAGTATCAACATCTCTCTCTTTAACTTCAGCAGACGGCATAGTTACAGTGAGTACCTGTTCAGGTTTTGACAGCCTTGAAGCCTCTTGATCTTCACTCATTTGGACTTTGGGACCTTTAATTTCCAAATCCACTTTTGGAAGTGTAATGTCTACTTTTGCTGAGCCAGAATCAACTGCATCTTTTGGAAGTTTTTCTGGTGATGCTGAAGATCCAAATGAAGGCATTTTGAAATGAGGCATTCTGAATTTTCCTTTCTTCTTCTCCTTTTCAGTGTCTTCCTTTGACGATGCTTCAATTTCTTCTCCAGTTTCTTTCTTTGTTTTCTCGATTTTTGGCAAATGAATGTCTGTTTCCACCCCTGGAACGGTAACATCAAAACTTTTTATACCTGGAATGGACTCCACAAGCTCTGGCTGTTCGCTTTCCTTTAGTTGTCCTTCTTTGCTTTGGAGGCGTGTCATTATTGATGGTAGTTGGACATCTATTTGTGGAGCTGCCACAGAAATATTTTTTGAGGCGAGATCGATTTCAGGTCTTTCTCCACTGACATCAAGACCAGTTGTAACAGTTGTCACTTGAGGACCTTTAACATCAACATCTACTGCTGGTAATGAAACCTCAGGTTTGATCACTCCCACATGCATTTCTTGTTTAGGCACTTTCTCTGCCGAGACTGACACTCCAAATGTTGGCATTTTCAGCCGGGGCATCTTGAATTTTATTTGTTTTCCATCTGTTTCCTTATCTTCCAAGATTACTTGTTCAGTATCCCCCTGTATTGTTCCAGGTTTTAGTTTAGGTTTTGTTAAGGTGATGTCCGTTTCTTTCAATGTCATCTCAATTTGTTTTTCCTTAGTGGTAGGCAGTGAAACGTCCACATCTGGCATCTCCGCCTCTAGGACTTGTTCTCTGTGAAGTTTAATGTCACCTTCAGGTCTTGGTACTTTAATGCCAAGCTCCTCTGTTGCCAGGGCAACAGAAGGCTTTGTTGTAGATAATGAAAATTCCGGGGCAGTCATCTTCACTTCAGCTTTCCCTTCTGTTGAGATCTCCGGTTTCTTCACGTCAAGTTCTACTTTTGGAGATGTGATATCTATTTTGGATGTAGCCTCATCCCCTTTACCCTGTTTGCTTGAACCTTTAGAGAATGAAATGCCAAATTTTGGCATATGAATTTCTGGTATCTTGAATTTTCCCTTTTCCATTTTCGATTCAGCATCTTCTGAAGAAAGACTCTCAGGCTCCCCATCCAGATCTTTGACATCGATTTCTGCCTCAGGAAGCTTTATCTCAGTACCTGGCTCATGCACAGCCGATTTCATGTCTGTGGCCTTTATTTTAGGGAATGCGATATCAAAGTCAGGGATTTGTGGCAATTTGAATTTGCTTTCTTTTCCCTTTTCTTCTAACGTTTCTCCTGGTAATTTAGTATCAACATCTCTCTCTTCAACTTCAACAGACGGCATAGTTACAGTGAGTACCTGTTCAGGTTTTGACAGCCTTGAAGCCTCTTGATCTTCACTCATTTGGACTTTGGGACCTTTAATTTCCAAATCCACTTTTGGGAGTGTAATGTCTACTTTTGCTGAGCCAGAATCAACTGTATCTTTTGGAAGTTTTTCTGGTGATGCTGAAGATCCAAATGAAGGCATTTTAAAATGAGGCATTCTGAATTTTCCTTTCTTCTTCTCCTTTTCAGTGTCTTCCTTTGACGATGCTTCAATTTCTTCTCCGGTTTCTTTCTTTGTTTTCTCGATTTTTGGCAAATGAATGTCTGTTTCCACCCCTGGAACGGTAACATCAAAACTTTTTATACCTGGAATGGACTCCACAAGCTCTGGCTGTTCGCTTTCCTTTAGTTGTCCTTCTTTGCTTTGGAGGCGTGTCATTATTGATGGTAGTTGGACATCTATTGGTGGAGCTGCCACAGAAATATTTTTTGAGGCGAGATCGATTTCAGGTCTTTCTCCACTGACATCAAGACCAGTTGTAACAGTTGTCACTTGAGGACCTTTAACATCAACGTCTACTGCTGGTAATGAAACCTCAGGTTTGATCACTCCCACATGCATTTCTTGTTTAGGCACTTTCTCTGCCGAGACTGACACTCCAAATGTTGGCATTTTCAGCCGGGGCATCTTGAATTTTATTTGTTTTCCATCTGTTTCCTTATCTTCCAAGATTACTTGTTCAGTATCTCCCTGTATTGTTCCAGGTTTTAATTTAGGTTTTGTTAAGGTGATGTCCGTTTCTTTCAATGTCATCTCAATTTGTTTTTCCTTAGTGGTAGGCAGTGAAACGTCCACATCTGGCATCTCCGCCTCTAGGACTTGTTCTCTGTCAAGTTTAATGTCACCTTCAGGTCTTGGTACTTTAATGCCAAGCTCCTCTGTTGCCAGGTCAACAGAAGGCTTTGTTGTAGATAATGAAAATTCCGGGGCAGTCATCTTCACTTCAGCTTTCCCTTCTGTTGAGATCTGCGGTTTCTTCACGTCAAGTTCTACTTTTGGAGATGTGATATCTATTTTGGATGTAGCCTCATCCCCTTTACCCTGTTTGCTTGAACCTTTAGAGAATGAAATGCCAAATTTTGGCATATGAATTTCTGGTATCTTGAATTTTCCCTTTTCCATTTTCGATTCAGCATCTTCTGAAGAAAGACTCTCAGGCTCCCCATCCAGATCTTTGACATCGATTTCTGCCTCAGGAAGCTTTATCTCAGTACCTGGCTCATGCACAGCCGATTTCACGTCTGTGGCCTTTATTTTAGGGAATGCGATATCAAAGTCAGGGATTTGTGGCAATTTGAATTTGCTTTCTTTTCCCTTTTCTTCTAACGTTTCTCCTGGTAATTTAGTATCAACATCTCTCTCTTCAACTTCAACAGACGGCATAGTTACAGTGAGTACCTGTTCAGGTTTTGACAGCCTTGAAGCCTCTTGATCTTCACTCATTTGGACTTTGGGACCTTTAATTTCCAAATCCACGTTTGGGAGTGTAATGTCTACTTTTGCTGAGCCAGAATCAACTGTATCTTTTGGAAGTTTTTCTGGTGATGGTGAAGATCCAAATGAAGGCATTTTAAAATGAGGCATTCTGAATTTTCCTTTCTTCCTCTCCTTTTCAATGTCTTCCTTTGACGATGCTTCAATTTCTTCACCGGTTTCTTTCTTTGTTTTCTCGATTTTTGGCAAATGAATGTCTGTTTCCACCCCTGGAACGGTAACATCAAAACTTTTTATACCTGGAATGGACTCCACTAGCTCTGGCTGTTCGCGTTCCTTTAGTTGTACTTCTTTGCTTTGGAGGTGTGTCGTTATTGATGGTTGTTGGACATCTATTTGTGGAGCTGCCATAGAAATGGTTTGTGAGGTGAGATCGATTTCAGGTCTTGCTCCACTGACATCAAGACCAGTTGTAACAGTTGTCACTTGAGGACCTTTAACATCAACGTCTACTGCTGGTAATGAAACCTCAGGTTTGATCACTCCCACATGCATTTCTTGTTTAGGCACTTTCTCTGCCGAGACTGACACTCCAAATGTTGGCATTTTCACCCGGGGCATCTTGAATTTTATTTGTTTTCCATCTGTTTCCTTATCTTCCAAGATTACTTGTTCAGTATCCCCCTGTATTGTTCCAGGTTTTAGTTTAGGTTTTGTTAAGGTGATGTCCGTTTCTTTCAATGTCATCGCAATTTGTTTTTCCTTAGTGATAGGCAGTGAAATGTCCACATCTGGCATCTCTGCCTCTAGGACTTGTTCTCTGTCAAGTTTAATGTCACCTTCAGGTCTTGGTACTTTAATGCTGATGTCCCCTGTTGCCAGGTCAACAGAAGGCTTTGTTATTGACAATGAAATTTCAGGGGCAGTCACCTTCACTTCAGATTTACCTTCTGTTGAGATCTGCGGGCTCTTCACGTCAAGGTCTACTTTTGGAGATGTGGCATCTGTTTTGGATGTAGACTCATCCCCTTTACCCTGTTTGCTTGATCCTTTAGAGAAAGACATGCCAAATGTTCGTATTTGCATTTCTGGCATCTTGAATTTTCCCTTTTCCATTTTCGATTCTGCATCTTCTGAAGAAAGCCTCTCAGGCTCCCCATCTAGACCTTTGACTTTGATTTCTGCCTCAGGAAGCTTTGTCTCAGTACCTGGCTCATGCACAGCCGATTTCACGTCTGGGCCCTTTATTTTAGGGAATGCGATATCAAAGTCAGGGATTTTTGGCAATTTGAATTTGCTTTCTTTTCCCTTTTCTTCTAACGTTTCTCCTGGTAATTTAGTATCAACATCTCTCTCTTTAACTTCAGCAGACGGCATAGTTACAGTGAGTACCTGTTCAGGTTTTGACAGCCTTGAAGCCTCTTGATCTTCACTCATTTGGACTTTGGGACCTTTAATTTCCAAATCCACTTTTGGAAGTGTAATGTCTACTTTTGCTGAGCCAGAATCAACTGCATCTTTTGGAAGTTTTTCTGGTGATGCTGAAGATCCAAATGAAGGCATTTTGAAATGAGGCATTCTGAATTTTCCTTTCTTCTTCTCCTTTTCAGTGTCTTCCTTTGACGATGCTTCAATTTCTTCTCCGGTTTCTTTCTTTGTTTTCTCGATTTTGGCAAATGAATGTCTGTTTCCACCCCTGGAACGGTAACATCAAAACTTTTTATACCTGGAATGGACTCCACAAGCTCTGGCTGTTCGCTTTCCTTTAGTTGTCCTTCTTTGCTTTGGAGGCGTGTCATTATTGATGGTAGTTGGACATCTATTTGTGGAGCTGCCACAGAAATATTTTTTGAGGCGAGATCGATTTCAGGTCTTTCTCCACTGACATCAAGACCAGTTGTAACAGTTGTCACTTGAGGACCTTTAACATCAACATCTACTGCTGGTAATGAAACCTCAGGTTTGATCACTCCCACATGCATTTCTTGTTTAGGCACTTTCTCTGCCGAGACTGACACTCCAAATGTTGGCATTTTCAGCCGGGGCATCTTGAATTTTATTTGTTTTCCATCTGTTTCCTTATCTTCCAAGATTACTTGTTCAGTATCCCCCTGTATTGTTCCAGGTTTTAGTTTAGGTTTTGTTAAGGTGATGTCCGTTTCTTTCAATGTCATCTCAATTTGTTTTTCCTTAGTGGTAGGCAGTGAAACGTCCACATCTGGCATCTCCGCCTCTAGGACTTGTTCTCTGTGAAGTTTAATGTCACCTTCAGGTCTTGGTACTTTAATGCCAAGCTCCTCTGTTGCCAGGGCAACAGAAGGCTTTGTTGTAGATAATGAAAATTCCGGGGCAGTCATCTTCACTTCAGCTTTCCCTTCTGTTGAGATCTCCGGTTTCTTCACGTCAAGTTCTACTTTTGGAGATGTGATATCTATTTTGGATGTAGCCTCATCCCCTTTACCCTGTTTGCTTGAACCTTTAGAGAATGAAATGCCAAATTTTGGCATATGAATTTCTGGTATCTTGAATTTTCCCTTTTCCATTTTCGATTCAGCATCTTCTGAAGAAAGACTCTCAGGCTCCCCATCCAGATCTTTGACATCGATTTCTGCCTCAGGAAGCTTTATCTCAGTACCTGGCTCATGCACAGCCGATTTCATGTCTGTGGCCTTTATTTTAGGGAATGCGATATCAAAGTCAGGGATTTGTGGCAATTTGAATTTGCTTTCTTTTCCCTTTTCTTCTAACGTTTCTCCTGGTAATTTAGTATCAACATCTCTCTCTTCAACTTCAACAGACGGCATAGTTACAGTGAGTACCTGTTCAGGTTTTGACAGCCTTGAAGCCTCTTGATCTTCACTCATTTGGACTTTGGGACCTTTAATTTCCAAATCCACTTTTGGGAGTGTAATGTCTACTTTTGCTGAGCCAGAATCAACTGTATCTTTTGGAAGTTTTTCTGGTGATGCTGAAGATCCAAATGAAGGCATTTTAAAATGAGGCATTCTGAATTTTCCTTTCTTCTTCTCCTTTTCAGTGTCTTCCTTTGACGATGCTTCAATTTCTTCTCCGGTTTCTTTCTTTGTTTTCTCGATTTTTGGCAAATGAATGTCTGTTTCCACCCCTGGAACGGTAACATCAAAACTTTTTATACCTGGAATGGACTCCACAAGCTCTGGCTGTTCGCTTTCCTTTAGTTGTCCTTCTTTGCTTTGGAGGCGTGTCATTATTGATGGTAGTTGGACATCTATTGGTGGAGCTGCCACAGAAATATTTTTTGAGGCGAGATCGATTTCAGGTCTTTCTCCACTGACATCAAGACCACTTGTAACAGTTGTCACTTGAGGACCTTTAACATCAACGTCTACTGCTGGTAATGAAACCTCAGGTTTGATCACTCCCACATGCATTTCTTGTTTAGGCACTTTCTCTGCCGAGACTGACACTCCAAATGTTGGCATTTTCACCCGGGGCATCTTGAATTTTATTTGTTTTCCATCTGTTTCCTTATCTTCCAAGATTACTTGTTCAGTATCCCCCTGTATTGTTCCAGGTTTTAGTTTAGGTTTTGTTAAGGTGATGTCCGTTTCTTTCAATGTCATCGCAATTTGTTTTTCCTTAGTGATAGGCAGTGAAATGTCCACATCTGGCATCTCTGCCTCTAGGACTTGTTCTCTGTCAAGTTTAATGTCACCTTCAGGTCTTGGTACTTTAATGCTGATGTCCCCTGTTGCCAGGTCAACAGAAGGCTTTGTTATTGACAATGAAATTTCAGGGGCAGTCACCTTCACTTCAGATTTACCTTCTGTTGAGATCTGCGGGCTCTTCACGTCAAGGTCTACTTTTGGAGATGTGGCATCTGTTTTGGATGTAGACTCATCCCCTTTACCCTGTTTGCTTGATCCTTTAGAGAAAGACATGCCAAATGTTCGTATTTGCATTTCTGGCATCTTGAATTTTCCCTTTTCCATTTTCGATTCTGCATCTTCTGAAGAAAGACTCTCAGGCTCCCCATCTAGACCTTTGACTTTGATTTCTGCCTCAGGAAGCTTTGTCTCAGTACCTGGCTCATGCACAGCCGATTTCACGTCTGGGCCCTTTATTTTAGGGAATGCGATATCAAAGTCAGGGATTTTTGGCAATTTGAATTTGCTTTCTTTTCCCTTTTCTTCTAACGTTTCTCCTGGTAATTTAGTATCAACATCTCTCTCTTTAACTTCAGCAGACGGCATAGTTACAGTGAGTACCTGTTCAGGTTTTGACAGCCTTGAAGCCTCTTGATCTTCACTCATTTGGACTTTGGGACCTTTAATTTCCAAATCCACTTTTGGAAGTGTAATGTCTACTTTTGCTGAGCCAGAATCAACTGCATCTTTTGGAAGTTTTTCTGGTGATGCTGAAGATCCAAATGAAGGCATTTTGAAATGAGGCATTCTGAATTTTCCTTTCTTCTTCTCCTTTTCAGTGTCTTCCTTTGACGATGCTTCAATTTCTTCTCCAGTTTCTTTCTTTGTTTTCTCGATTTTTGGCAAATGAATGTCTGTTTCCACCCCTGGAACGGTAACATCAAAACTTTTTATACCTGGAATGGACTCCACAAGCTCTGGCTGTTCGCTTTCCTTTAGTTGTCCTTCTTTGCTTTGGAGGCGTGTCATTATTGATGGTAGTTGGACATCTATTTGTGGAGCTGCCACAGAAATATTTTTTGAGGCGAGATCGATTTCAGGTCTTTCTCCACTGACATCAAGACCAGTTGTAACAGTTGTCACTTGAGGACCTTTAACATCAACATCTACTGCTGGTAATGAAACCTCAGGTTTGATCACTCCCACATGCATTTCTTGTTTAGGCACTTTCTCTGCCGAGACTGACACTCCAAATGTTGGCATTTTCAGCCGGGGCATCTTGAATTTTATTTGTTTTCCATCTGTTTCCTTATCTTCCAAGATTACTTGTTCAGTATCCCCCTGTATTGTTCCAGGTTTTAGTTTAGGTTTTGTTAAGGTGATGTCCGTTTCTTTCAATGTCATCTCAATTTGTTTTTCCTTAGTGGTAGGCAGTGAAACGTCCACATCTGGCATCTCCGCCTCTAGGACTTGTTCTCTGTGAAGTTTAATGTCACCTTCAGGTCTTGGTACTTTAATGCCAAGCTCCTCTGTTGCCAGGGCAACAGAAGGCTTTGTTGTAGATAATGAAAATTCCGGGGCAGTCATCTTCACTTCAGCTTTCCCTTCTGTTGAGATCTCCGGTTTCTTCACGTCAAGTTCTACTTTTGGAGATGTGATATCTATTTTGGATGTAGCCTCATCCCCTTTACCCTGTTTGCTTGAACCTTTAGAGAATGAAATGCCAAATTTTGGCATATGAATTTCTGGTATCTTGAATTTTCCCTTTTCCATTTTCGATTCAGCATCTTCTGAAGAAAGACTCTCAGGCTCCCCATCCAGATCTTTGACATCGATTTCTGCCTCAGGAAGCTTTATCTCAGTACCTGGCTCATGCACAGCCGATTTCATGTCTGTGGCCTTTATTTTAGGGAATGCGATATCAAAGTCAGGGATTTGTGGCAATTTGAATTTGCTTTCTTTTCCCTTTTCTTCTAACGTTTCTCCTGGTAATTTAGTATCAACATCTCTCTCTTCAACTTCAACAGACGGCATAGTTACAGTGAGTACCTGTTCAGGTTTTGACAGCCTTGAAGCCTCTTGATCTTCACTCATTTGGACTTTGGGACCTTTAATTTCCAAATCCACTTTTGGGAGTGTAATGTCTACTTTTGCTGAGCCAGAATCAACTGTATCTTTTGGAAGTTTTTCTGGTGATGCTGAAGATCCAAATGAAGGCATTTTAAAATGAGGCATTCTGAATTTTCCTTTCTTCTTCTCCTTTTCAGTGTCTTCCTTTGACGATGCTTCAATTTCTTCTCCGGTTTCTTTCTTTGTTTTCTCGATTTTTGGCAAATGAATGTCTGTTTCCACCCCTGGAACGGTAACATCAAAACTTTTTATACCTGGAATGGACTCCACAAGCTCTGGCTGTTCGCTTTCCTTTAGTTGTCCTTCTTTGCTTTGGAGGCGTGTCATTATTGATGGTAGTTGGACATCTATTGGTGGAGCTGCCACAGAAATATTTTTTGAGGCGAGATCGATTTCAGGTCTTTCTCCACTGACATCAAGACCAGTTGTAACAGTTGTCACTTGAGGACCTTTAACATCAACGTCTACTGCTGGTAATGAAACCTCAGGTTTGATCACTCCCACATGCATTTCTTGTTTAGGCACTTTCTCTGCCGAGACTGACACTCCAAATGTTGGCATTTTCAGCCGGGGCATCTTGAATTTTATTTGTTTTCTATCTGTTTCCTTATCTTCCAAGATTACTTGTTCAGTATCTCCCTGTATTGTTCCAGGTTTTAATTTAGGTTTTGTTAAGGTGATGTCCGTTTCTTTCAATGTCATCTCAATTTGTTTTTCCTTAGTGGTAGGCAGTGAAACGTCCACATCTGGCATCTCCGCCTCTAGGACTTGTTCTCTGTCAAGTTTAATGTCACCTTCAGGTCTTGGTACTTTAATGCCAAGCTCCTCTGTTGCCAGGTCAACAGAAGGCTTTGTTGTAGATAATGAAAATTCCGGGGCAGTCATCTTCACTTCAGCTTTCCCTTCTGTTGAGATCTGCGGTTTCTTCACGTCAAGTTCTAGTTTTGGAGATGTGATATCTATTTTGGATGTAGCCTCATCCCCTTTACCCTGTTTGCTTGAACCTTTAGAGAATGAAATGCCAAATTTTGGCATATGAATTTCTGGTATCTTGAATTTTCCCTTTTCCATTTTCGATTCAGCATCTTCTGAAGAAAGACTCTCAGGCTCCCCATCCAGATCTTTGACATCGATTTCTGCCTCAGGAAGCTTTATCTCAGTACCTGGCTCATGCACAGCCGATTTCACGTCTGTGGCCTTTATTTTAGGGAATGCGATATCAAAGTCAGGGATTTGTGGCAATTTGAATTTGCTTTCTTTTCCCTTTTCTTCTAACGTTTCTCCTGGTAATTTAGTATCAACATCTCTCTCTTCAACTTCAACAGACGGCATAGTTACAGTGAGTACCTGTTCAGGTTTTGACAGCCTTGAAGCCTCTTGATCTTCACTCATTTGGACTTTGGGACCTTTAATTTCCAAATCCACTTTTGGGAGTGTAATGTCTACTTTTGCTGAGCCAGAATCAACTGTATCTTTTGGAAGTTTTTCTGGTGATGGTGAAGATCCAAATGAAGGCATTTTAAAATGAGGCATTCTGAATTTTCCTTTCTTCCTCTCCTTTTCAATGTCTTCCTTTGACGATGCTTCAATTTCTTCACCGGTTTCTTTCTTTGTTTTCTCGATTTTTGGCAAATGAATGTCTGTTTCCACCCCTGGAACGGTAACATCAAAACTTTTTATACCTGGAATGGACTCCACTAGCTCTGGCTGTTCGCGTTCCTTTAGTTGTACTTCTTTGCTTTGGAGGTGTGTCGTTATTGATGGTTGTTGGACATCTATTTGTGGAGCTGCCATAGAAATGGTTTGTGAGGTGAGATCGATTTCAGGTCTTGCTCCACTGACATCAAGACCAGTTGTAACAGTTGTCACTTGAGGACCTTTAACATCAACGTCTACTGCTGGTAATGAAACCTCAGGTTTGATCACTCCCACATGCATTTCTTGTTTAGGCACTTTCTCTGCCGAGACTGACACTCCAAATGTTGGCATTTTCACCCGGGGCATCTTGAATTTTATTTGTTTTCCATCTGTTTCCTTATCTTCCAAGATTACTTGTTCAGTATCCCCCTGTATTGTTCCAGGTTTTAGTTTAGGTTTTGTTAAGGTGATGTCCGTTTCTTTCAATGTCATCGCAATTTGTTTTTCCTTAGTGATAGGCAGTGAAATGTCCACATCTGGCATCTCTGCCTCTAGGACTTGTTCTCTGTCAAGTTTAATGTCACCTTCAGGTCTTGGTACTTTAATGCTGATGTCCCCTGTTGCCAGGTCAACAGAAGGCTTTGTTATTGACAATGAAATTTCAGGGGCAGTCACCTTCACTTCAGATTTACCTTCTGTTGAGATCTGCGGGCTCTTCACGTCAAGGTCTACTTTTGGAGATGTGGCATCTGTTTTGGATGTAGACTCATCCCCTTTACCCTGTTTGCTTGATCCTTTAGAGAAAGACATGCCAAATGTTCGTATTTGCATTTCTGGCATCTTGAATTTTCCCTTTTCCATTTTCGATTCTGCATCTTCTGAAGAAAGACTCTCAGGCTCCCCATCTAGACCTTTGACTTTGATTTCTGCCTCAGGAAGCTTTGTCTCAGTACCTGGCTCATGCACAGCCGATTTCACGTCTGGGCCCTTTATTTTAGGGAATGCGATATCAAAGTCAGGGATTTTTGGCAATTTGAATTTGCTTTCTTTTCCCTTTTCTTCTAACGTTTCTCCTGGTAATTTAGTATCAACATCTCTCTCTTTAACTTCAGCAGACGGCATAGTTACAGTGAGTACCTGTTCAGGTTTTGACAGCCTTGAAGCCTCTTGATCTTCACTCATTTGGACTTTGGGACCTTTAATTTCCAAATCCACTTTTGGAAGTGTAATGTCTACTTTTGCTGAGCCAGAATCAACTGCATCTTTTGGAAGTTTTTCTGGTGATGCTGAAGATCCAAATGAAGGCATTTTGAAATGAGGCATTCTGAATTTTCCTTTCTTCTTCTCCTTTTCAGTGTCTTCCTTTGACGATGCTTCAATTTCTTCTCCGGTTTCTTTCTTTGTTTTCTCGATTTTTGGCAAATGAATGTCTGTTTCCACCCCTGGAACGGTAACATCAAAACTTTTTATACCTGGAATGGACTCCACAAGCTCTGGCTGTTCGCTTTCCTTTAGTTGTCCTTCTTTGCTTTGGAGGCGTGTCATTATTGATGGTAGTTGGACATCTATTTGTGGAGCTGCCACAGAAATATTTTTTGAGGCGAGATCGATTTCAGGTCTTTCTCCACTGACATCAAGACCAGTTGTAACAGTTGTCACTTGAGGACCTTTAACATCAACATCTACTGCTGGTAATGAAACCTCAGGTTTGATCACTCCCACATGCATTTCTTGTTTAGGCACTTTCTCTGCCGAGACTGACACTCCAAATGTTGGCATTTTCAGCCGGGGCATCTTGAATTTTATTTGTTTTCCATCTGTTTCCTTATCTTCCAAGATTACTTGTTCAGTATCCCCCTGTATTGTTCCAGGTTTTAGTTTAGGTTTTGTTAAGGTGATGTCCGTTTCTTTCAATGTCATCTCAATTTGTTTTTCCTTAGTGGTAGGCAGTGAAACGTCCACATCTGGCATCTCCGCCTCTAGGACTTGTTCTCTGTGAAGTTTAATGTCACCTTCAGGTCTTGGTACTTTAATGCCAAGCTCCTCTGTTGCCAGGGCAACAGAAGGCTTTGTTGTAGATAATGAAAATTCCGGGGCAGTCATCTTCACTTCAGCTTTCCCTTCTGTTGAGATCTCCGGTTTCTTCACGTCAAGTTCTACTTTTGGAGATGTGATATCTATTTTGGATGTAGCCTCATCCCCTTTACCCTGTTTGCTTGAACCTTTAGAGAATGAAATGCCAAATTTTGGCATATGAATTTCTGGTATCTTGAATTTTCCCTTTTCCATTTTCGATTCAGCATCTTCTGAAGAAAGACTCTCAGGCTCCCCATCCAGATCTTTGACATCGATTTCTGCCTCAGGAAGCTTTATCTCAGTACCTGGCTCATGCACAGCCGATTTCATGTCTGTGGCCTTTATTTTAGGGAATGCGATATCAAAGTCAGGGATTTTTGGCAATTTGAATTTGCTTTCTTTTCCCTTTTCTTCTAACGTTTCTCCTGGTAATTTAGTATCAACATCTCTCTCTTCAACTTCAACAGACGGCATAGTTACAGTGAGTACCTGTTCAGGTTTTGACAGCCTTGAAGCCTCTTGATCTTCACTCATTTGGACTTTGGGACCTTTAATTTCCAAATCCACTTTTGGGAGTGTAATGTCTACTTTTGCTGAGCCAGAATCAACTGTATCTTTTGGAAGTTTTTCTGGTGATGCTGAAGATCCAAATGAAGGCATTTTAAAATGAGGCATTCTGAATTTTCCTTTCTTCTTCTCCTTTTCAGTGTCTTCCTTTGACGATGCTTCAATTTCTTCTCCGGTTTCTTTCTTTGTTTTCTCGATTTTTGGCAAATGAATGTCTGTTTCCACCCCTGGAACGGTAACATCAAAACTTTTTATACCTGGAATGGACTCCACAAGCTCTGGCTGTTCGCTTTCCTTTAGTTGTCCTTCTTTGCTTTGGAGGCGTGTCATTATTGATGGTAGTTGGACATCTATTGGTGGAGCTGCCACAGAAATATTTTTTGAGGCGAGATCGATTTCAGGTCTTTCTCCACTGACATCAAGACCACTTGTAACAGTTGTCACTTGAGGACCTTTAACATCAACGTCTACTGCTGGTAATGAAACCTCAGGTTTGATCACTCCCACATGCATTTCTTGTTTAGGCACTTTCTCTGCCGAGACTGACACTCCAAATGTTGGCATTTTCACCCGGGGCATCTTGAATTTTATTTGTTTTCCATCTGTTTCCTTATCTTCCAAGATTACTTGTTCAGTATCCCCCTGTATTGTTCCAGGTTTTAGTTTAGGTTTTGTTAAGGTGATGTCCGTTTCTTTCAATGTCATCGCAATTTGTTTTTCCTTAGTGATAGGCAGTGAAATGTCCACATCTGGCATCTCTGCCTCTAGGACTTGTTCTCTGTCAAGTTTAATGTCACCTTCAGGTCTTGGTACTTTAATGCTGATGTCCCCTGTTGCCAGGTCAACAGAAGGCTTTGTTATTGACAATGAAATTTCAGGGGCAGTCACCTTCACTTCAGATTTACCTTCTGTTGAGATCTGCGGGCTCTTCACGTCAAGGTCTACTTTTGGAGATGTGGCATCTGTTTTGGATGTAGACTCATCCCCTTTACCCTGTTTGCTTGATCCTTTAGAGAAAGACATGCCAAATGTTCGTATTTGCATTTCTGGCATCTTGAATTTTCCCTTTTCCATTTTCGATTCTGCATCTTCTGAAGAAAGACTCTCAGGCTCCCCATCTAGACCTTTGACTTTGATTTCTGCCTCAGGAAGCTTTGTCTCAGTACCTGGCTCATGCACAGCCGATTTCACGTCTGGGCCCTTTATTTTAGGGAATGCGATATCAAAGTCAGGGATTTTTGGCAATTTGAATTTGCTTTCTTTTCCCTTTTCTTCTAACGTTTCTCCTGGTAATTTAGTATCAACATCTCTCTCTTTAACTTCAGCAGACGGCATAGTTACAGTGAGTACCTGTTCAGGTTTTGACAGCCTTGAAGCCTCTTGATCTTCACTCATTTGGACTTTGGGACCTTTAATTTCCAAATCCACTTTTGGAAGTGTAATGTCTACTTTTGCTGAGCCAGAATCAACTGCATCTTTTGGAAGTTTTTCTGGTGATGCTGAAGATCCAAATGAAGGCATTTTGAAATGAGGCATTCTGAATTTTCCTTTCTTCTTCTCCTTTTCAGTGTCTTCCTTTGACGATGCTTCAATTTCTTCTCCGGTTTCTTTCTTTGTTTTCTCGATTTTTGGCAAATGAATGTCTGTTTCCACCCCTGGAACGGTAACATCAAAACTTTTTATACCTGGAATGGACTCCACAAGCTCTGGCTGTTCGCTTTCCTTTAGTTGTCCTTCTTTGCTTTGGAGGCGTGTCATTATTGATGGTAGTTGGACATCTATTTGTGGAGCTGCCACAGAAATATTTTTTGAGGCGAGATCGATTTCAGGTCTTTCTCCACTGACATCAAGACCAGTTGTAACAGTTGTCACTTGAGGACCTTTAACATCAACATCTACTGCTGGTAATGAAACCTCAGGTTTGATCACTCCCACATGCATTTCTTGTTTAGGCACTTTCTCTGCCGAGACTGACACTCCAAATGTTGGCATTTCCAGCCGGGGCATCTTGAATTTTATTTGTTTTCCATCTGTTTCCTTATCTTCCAAGATTACTTGTTCAGTATCCCCCTGTATTGTTCCAGGTTTTAGTTTAGGTTTTGTTAAGGTGATGTCCGTTTCTTTCAATGTCATCTCAATTTTTTTTTCCTTAGTGGTAGGCAGTGAAACGTCCACATCTGGCATCTCCGCCTCTAGGACTTGTTCTCTGTGAAGTTTAATGTCACCTTCAGGTCTTGGTACTTTAATGCCAAGCTCCTCTGTTGCCAGGGCAACAGAAGGCTTTGTTGTAGATAATGAAAATTCCGGGGCAGTCATCTTCACTTCAGCTTTCCCTTCTGTTGAGATCTCCGGTTTCTTCACGTCAAGTTCTACTTTTGGAGATGTGATATCTATTTTGGATGTAGCCTCATCCCCTTTACCCTGTTTGCTTGAACCTTTAGAGAATGAAATGCCAAATTTTGGCATATGAATTTCTGGTATCTTGAATTTTCCCTTTTCCATTTTCGATTCAGCATCTTCTGAAGAAAGACTCTCAGGCTCCCCATCCAGATCTTTGACATCGATTTCTGCCTCAGGAAGCTTTATCTCAGTACCCGGCTCATGCACAGCCGATTTCACGTCTGTGGCCTTTATTTTAGGGAATGCGATATCAAAGTCAGGGATTTGTGGCAATTTGAATTTGCTTTCTTTTCCCTTTTCTTCTAACGTTTCTCCTGGTAATTTAGTATCAACATCTCTCTCTTCAACTTCAACAGACGGCATAGTTACAGTGAGTACCTGTTCAGGTTTTGACAGCCTTGAAGCCTCTTGATCTTCACTCATTTGGACTTTGGGACCTTTAATTTCCAAATCCACTTTTGGGAGTGTAATGTCTACTTTTGCTGAGCCAGAATCAACTGTATCTTTTGGAAGTTTTTCTGGTGATGCTGAAGATCCAAATGAAGGCATTTTAAAATGAGGCATTCTGAATTTTCCTTTCTTCTTCT
The DNA here is from genome assembly GCF_900747795.2 of Erpetoichthys calabaricus. Lineage (NCBI taxonomy): Eukaryota > Metazoa > Chordata > Cladistia > Polypteriformes > Polypteridae > Erpetoichthys > Erpetoichthys calabaricus. The sequence goes on from NC_041409.2 coordinate 82,252,725, forward strand.
CCTTTTCAGTGTCTTCCTTTGACGATGCTTCAATTTCTTCTCCGGTTTCTTTCTTTGTTTTCTCGATTTTTGGCAAATGAATGTCTGTTTCCACACCTGGAACGGTAACATCAAAACTTTTTATACCTGGAATGGACTCCACAAGCTCTGGCTGTTCGCTTTCCTTTAGTTGTCCTTCTTTGCTTTGGAGGCGTGTCATTATTGATGGTAGTTGGACATCTATTTGTGGAGCTGCCACAGAAATATTTTTTGAGGCGAGATCGATTTCAGGTCTTTCTCCACTGACATCAAGACCAGTTGTAACAGTTGTCACTTGAGGACCTTTAACATCAACATCTACTGCTGGTAATGAAACCTCAGGTTTGATCACTCCCACATGCATTTCTTGTTTAGGCACTTTCTCTGCCGAGACTGACACTCCAAATGTTGGCATTTTCAGCCGGGGCATCTTGAATTTTATCTGTTTTCCATCTGTTTCCTTATCTTCCAAGATTACTTGTTCAGTATCTCCCTGTATTGTTCCAGGTTTTAGTTTAGGTTTTGTTAAGGTGATGTCCATTTCTTTCAATGTCATCTCAATTTGTTTTTCCTTAGTGGTAGGCAGTGAAACGTCCACATCTGGCATCTCCGCCTCTAGGACTTGTTCTCTGTCTAGTTTAATGTCACCTTCAGGTCTTGGTACTTTAATGCCAAGCTCCTCTGTTGCCAGGTCAACAGAAGGCTTTGTTGTAGATAATGAAAATTGCGGGGCAGTCATCTTCACTTCAGCTTTCCCTTCTGTTGAGATCTCCGGTTTCTCCACGTCAAGTACTACTTTTGGAGATGTGATATCTATTTTGGATGTAGCCTCATCCCCTTTACCCTGTTTGCTTGAACCTTTAGAGAATGAAATGCCAAATTTTGGCATATGAATTTCTGGTATCTTGAATTTTCCCTTTTCCATTTTCGATTCAGCATCTTCTGAAGAAAGACTCTCAGGCTCCCCATCCAGATCTTTGACATCGATTTCTGCCTCAGGAAGCTTTATCTCAGTACCTGGCTCATGCACAGCCGATTTCACGTCTGTGGCCTTTATTTTAGGGAATGCGATATCAAAGTCAGGGATTTGTGGCAATTTGAATTTGCTTTCTTTTCCCTTTTCTTCTAACGTTTCTCCTGGTAATTTAGTATCAACATCTCTCTCTTCAACTTCAACAGACGGCATAGTTACAGTGAGTACCTGTTCAGGTTTTGACAGCCTTGAAGCCTCTTGATCTTCACTCATTTGGACTTTGGGACCTTTAATTTCCAAATCCACTTTTGGGAGTGTAATGTCTACTTTTGCTGAGCCAGAATCAACTGTATCTTTTGGAAGTTTTTCTGGTGATGGTGAAGATCCAAATGAAGGCATTTTAAAATGAGGCATTCTGAATTTTCCTTTCTTCCTCTCCTTTTCAATGTCTTCCTTTGACGATGCTTCAATTTCTTCTCCGGTTTCTTTCTTTGTTTTCTCGATTTTTGGCAAATGAATGTCCGTTTCCACCCCTGGAACGGTAACATCAAAACTTTTTATACCTGGAATGGACTCCACTAGCTCTGGCTGTTCGCGTTCCTTTAGTTGTACTTCTTTGCTTTGGAGGTGTGTCGTTATTGATGGTTGTTGGACATCTATTTGTGGAGCTGCCATAGAAATGGTTTGTGAGGCGAGATCGATTTCAGGTCTTGCTCCACTGACATCAAGACCAGTTATAACAGTTGTCACTTGAGGACCTTTAACATCAACGTCTACTGCTGGTAATGAAACCTCAGGTTTGATCACTCCCACATGCATTTCTTGTTTAGGCACTTTCTCTGCCGAGACTGACACTCCAAATGTTGGCATTTTCACCCGGGGCATCTTGAATTTTATTTGTTTTCCATCTGTTTCCTTGTCTTCCAAGATTACTTGTTCAGTATCCCCCTGTATTGTTCCAGGTTTTAGTTTAGGTTTTGTTAAGGTGATGTCCGTTTCTTTCAATGTCATCTCAATTTGTTTTTCCTTAGTGGTAGGCAGTGAAATGTCCACATCTGGCATCTCTGCCTCTAGGACTTGTTCTCTGTCAAGTTTAATGTCACCTTCAGGTCTTGGTACTTTAATGCTGATGTCCCCTGTTGCCAGGTCAACAGAAGGCTTTGCTGTTGACAATGAAATTTCAGGGGCAGTCATCTTCACTTCAGCTTTACCTTCTGTTGAGATCTGCGGGCTCTTCACGTCAAGGTCTACTTTTGGAGATGTGACATCTGTTTTGGATGTAGCCTCATCCCCTTTACCCTGTTTGCTTGATCCTTTAGAGAAAGACATGCCAAATGTTCGTATTTGCATTTCTGGCATCTTGAATTTTCCCTTTTCCATTTTCGATTCTGCATCTTCTGAAGAAAGACTCTCAGGCTCCCCATCTAGACCTTTGCCTTTGATTTCTGCCTCAGGAAGCTTTGTCTCAGTACCTGGCTCATGCACAGCCGATTTCACGTCTGAGCCCTTTATTTTAGGGAATGCGATATCAAAGTCAGGGATTTGTGGCAATTTGAATTTGCTTTCTTTTCCCTTTTCTTCTAACGTTTCTCCTGGTAATTTAGTATCAACATCTCTCTCTTCAACTTCAACAGACGGCATAGTTACAGTGAGTACCTGTTCAGGTTTTGACAGCCTTGAAGCCTCTTGATCTTCACTCATTTGGACTTTAGGACCTTTAATTTCCAAATCCACTTTTGGGAGTGTAATGTCTACTTTTGCTGAGCCAGAATCAACTGTATCTTTTGGAAGTTTTTCTGGTGATGGTGAAGATCCAAATGAAGGCATTTTAAAATGAGGCATTCTGAATTTTCCTTTCTTCCTCTCCTTTTCAATGTCTTCCTTTGACGATGCTTCAATTTCTTCTCCGGTTTCTTTCTTTGTTTTCTCTATTTTTGGCAAATGAATGTCTGTTTCCACCCCTGGAACGGTAACATCAAAACTTTTTATACCTGGAATGGACTCCACTAGCTCTGGCTGTTCGCGTTCCTTTAGTAGTAGTTCTTTGCTTTGGAGGCGTGACGTTATTGATGGTTGTTGGACATCTATTTGTGGAGCTGCCATAGATATAGTTTGTGAGGCGAGATCGATTTCAGGTCTTGCTCCACTGACATCAAGACCAGTTGTAACAGTTGTCACTTGAGGACCTTTAACATCAACGTCTACTGCTGGTAATGAAACCTCAGGTTTGATCACTGCCACATGCATTTCTTGTTTAGGCACTTTCTCTGCCGAGACTGACACTCCAAATGTTGGCATTTTCACCCGGGGCATTTTGAATTTTATTTGTTTTCCATCTGTTTCCTTATCTTCCAAGATTACTTGTTCAGTATCTCCCTGTATTGTTCCAGGTTTTAGTTTAGGTTTTGTTAAGGTGATGTCCGTTTCTTTCAATGTCATCTCAATTTGTTTTTCCTTAGTGGTACGCAGTGAAACGTCCACATCTGGCATCTCCGCCTCTAGGACTTGTTCTCTGTCAAGTTTAATGTCACCTTCAGGTCTTGGTACTTTAATGCCAAGCTCCTCTGTTGCCAGGTCAACAGAAGGCTTTGTTGTAGATAATGAAAATTCCGGGGCAGTCATCTTCACTTCAGCTTTCCCTTCTGTTGAGATCTGCGGTTTCTTCACGTGAAGTTCTACTTTTGGAGATGTGATATCTATTTTGGATGTAGACTCATCCCCTTTACCCTGTTTGCTTGTACCTTCAGATAAAGAAATGCCATATTTTTTCATATGAATTTCTGGCATCTTGATTTTTCCATTTTCCTTGCTTATTTCTTCATTTTCTAATGAAAGAGTCTGAGCGTGCACATGTGGACTTTTGACTTCTATTTTTGCCTGAGGGATTTTGGTCTCAGTTGTTGGCTCATGTACAGTCTTTTTTATGTCTTTTCCCTTCATTTTGGGACCTTGGATATCAATATCCAGGATTTTTGGCAATTTGAATTTTCTTTCATTACTTTTTTCATCAAGTGGTTCCATTGGTTCTTTAACTTCAGCAGAATGGTCACTGACTGAAATGATGTTTTTAGGTTTTGATAGCATGATATCCTTTTCGCTTTCAGTTTTTTGGATTTCAGGACCTTTCTTTTCCATATCTCTTTTCAGCAGTTTAATGTCTACTTTTGTTGTACTTGTATCCACTGCATCTGCTGGAAGTTTTTCTGTTGATTCTGTTATTTCAAATGAAGGCATTTTAAAGTGAGGTATCTTGAATTTTCCTTTCTTCTTTTCATTTTCTCTGTCATCCATTGATAACGTTTGAACATTCCCTCCAGCTTCATTGAGTGTGGCCTTTGCTTTCGGAAATTCAGTATCTGTTCTCTCACAGCAAATTTCTCTAGCTTCTGTCTTTATATATGCAGTGGCTTCGGGTTTTTCCAGTTGGATTTGTTTTGGCCCCTTTGATTCAAAATTTTTTTCAGAAATACCAAGTTTAAGAGTTTTTTCTTCGGGTATTCTAAACTTTCCTATTTCTGGTAATGCACCTCGGTGGGTCTCTTCCCTTGCTTCAGAAAATACAATTTTTTCTTTAGTAGGTAAAGGTGAAGTTTTGTCAGTCTCTAATGAATCTTTCATTTCTTTCATTCCACCTCTTTGGATATGTGAAGTGGTATGAATAGTTGTTTCATGTAATAATGTGTCCTCACTCTGCTTCTTTTCCTTCATTTTCAGTTTAGGCATTTTTGTTGGGTCTGTAAGTGTGTCATGCATTTTAATCATTTCTTCTTCACCTGCTATGTGTGTCTTTTGTATATATGAGATTGTGGCTATATCGCCTTGTTGAATTCTTGTTCTGTTTTGTTCATTTTTACCTTTGTCTCTATTGATTGCATCAATATTTGTGTAATCTCCTATTTTTTCATCTTTGATATCACTATTAGGTTGTATTATATCAAATTTAAGTCTAGATGTATACACGTCTCTTTTCTGTGTGTTTATTTCAACGTCCAGCTGACGACTCTTTACATTTGCACAGGATACAATATGTGGAACTTCTGCATCTTTTTGAAAAACTTCCTCAGATCCCTGAGTACCATCTTGTGTCGACCAAACATCATACTTCAGTGTCTGACCTAGCACGTTTGGCATACTTTCTACTATTATGAACTTAGGAGATGTTTCTTCCTCAAAGTGTTCGTCTTCTCTGTCAGTGCTTTTAATAGTAACTCTCAACTCTGATCTAAGTCTTGATGTTCTTCTTTCTCGTGGTTCACATTTTACAAAGGTGTTCTCTGCTTCCATGGTTTGTACACTTATGGAGCTGTCTTGTATCTGGAAGGCATCATCCAGATTAAGAGGTTTTTCTTTGCTTTGGCTGATTTCAACTTCAGGGCCTATAACATTTGAAGTGGAATATTCTTTTCTCACTCTTTTTGCAAGTTGTCTTTCATTGGCATCCGGTGAATATATTTCTGACTTTCCACTCTTTATGCCGTCCATGGCATTTAATGAACGCTGTTTGGATATGTATTTCTTTGAAGATCTTGATTCTGTTTTCAAATGTTCTGAAGGCTTTACTGTAGATTCCATGCTCAGTTCTTCTTCCACTTTGTTCTTCAGAGTCCTTGTTCCTTGAATTGATAATCTATTTTTCTCTTTCATTTTTTTTGATTGAAGAGGTTCATCAGACTTACACGAAGATTCAGCATCACTGTTGGTTGGACTTGTTTCTGTTTGTTTATGTTCATCTGTTTCTGGTGTACTTTGAGATCTTCTGAACTGCATTTTTTTCCCCTTAGTTAGTGATGGGAATTTAGGCCAAGAAATTCTATTGTCTTGTTGCCTGTGTTTTCTTGCTCTTCCCCTTTCTGTTGCTGTATCTACATCATCTTGAAATATAATGTATTTGTTTTCTTCCTTCTGAAATGAAATTAAATGTAATTTTACATAATATTTCATGATGTTTAATAACAAAATAAACATTCTGTTTGCTTCTTCCTCCTATTTTCTTAAAATAATTCTTTTCATTTTATGGTAGGCAATAGGTTAAACCTATCCCAACATCATATAGAAAAAAAAAAGAAATTACTTTATACGTGATCATGGTCTCACTCAATGGATCACTTTACTGATTTTCCGTTAATCTAATGTGCATGTCTTTGAGATGTGGGAGGAAAATGATGTATGCAAAGACCCCCCACACACACATAGAGAGCTCCAAGGCAGCTGGTATAACTACCCTAGGACTCTACTTTGGTCCTGCTTACTGTACATTTTCATTTTATAAGCTGATATATTGATTGTCCAAGTTCTTCTAGTAGAAAAACTACATTGCATCAGCTGTGTAGAAGATTCATTTTTACTTTCTGCCATTTTTGAATTTTGTTTTTTTGTTGGAACTGATATACCAGAGTCAGGGCTTTTTCGTTATTTGAATGTACTTTCTTTACTCTTGATTGAGTGGTTCCAGTGATAACTTAATTATAAGATCTGTATCTTTAACGTCAGCAGAAGTCACAATGACAGTGATTACATTTTCAGGTTTTTGACAGCGTGAAATCCTTCTCACTTTCACATATTGCACATTACTGCATCTTTTGGACATTTTTTCTGGAAATTCTGATATTTCGAACAAAGTGATTTGTGATTTAATCTCACCCTCTGTTTGTATGTTTTAAAAAATCATGTTAGTCATTATACTAAAATGGACTGAGAAGGCTAACATTAATAAACGGAGACATTTTTTATTGTTTTGCTTCATTAAGATTGGCAACTTTTTAACATATAAAGAACATCTTCATATGATTTTATAGTTTAATATTTTAAAACATTGTGAGGGGCTTCTAAGCAGACAAGCACTCTCTGGATGGCACAGGTTATTGTAGAGTTTCACTTAAAGTCTTAGGGCCAGAGAGAAAACCACATTGGTTTTGACAGGGGTACTCTTCATGTTAATCTGAGAAGAAAGGGGTCTCTAGTGTGTGGCAGATCCTGTGATGTACAGCATCAAAATACCACCATGTCAAAAAAGGAAGATTGGCACTCTGGGAAAAAGACAGGAATTGTTCTTCAGAGCTGTAGAAGCTCTCTAAGGCCCACTAGGTAACATAGTGGGGGTTCTCTTCAAAAGAAGAAGTAAATTAAATTGTGTAGCGAGAAAGAGAGGTTACAGTAGACAGTATATCAGTAGGACATTTATTTTAGTGTATGAGTCTCTGGATTTAATCTTTGTGTTTCTGAGAGGTAAAGTCATAGTGGCACCACTGTTAGTGCTGCTGCCTCACAGCCCCAGAGTTCCGGCTTTGAATCCAGGAGGATGTGTCTGTGTGGAGTTTGTGTCTTCTCCCAGTGTATATGTGGATTTTTCTCAGGGTACTCAGTTTTCCTTCCATATCCTGAACATATGTGCTTTAGGTTAATTAAAAACTAATTAGTTAAAATTAACTGATTAAACGTGCCCAGTATGAGTGAGTGAATTGAATGATCAGGTGCTGAGAATAGATAGACTAATGGATCGGTGGTGCTTTGAGACTTAAAGCAGCACTACAGGGTCATATTTCTAAATTTCAAAGAGACGTAAATGTCAATTTGTTATTAGTTCTATGCTGAGTCAGCTGATTAGAGTTAAATTGAAAACAAAACTGCCATTAAATTAAGAAATCAGTTAAAAGGAACAATTGCAGCGGTTGTGGCCCCAAGAACCAGAGGTGACTACCCTAACCTTAAGGAGTACGTTTTTGTTTTCACCATACTGTACAGTGGCTGCCTTATAGTAATGCACATCATAGAATATATTGTATCATATACTGTATGAGTAGTTTGGACACTATGTGTCCTTTTTCCTGTGTTTTCGACACTGATTCTCAAGATGTTTTAAGAAATGCTACTAGACAAGATGAGAGCTGATCTCACAAACCAAAAAATTAAAACTGATCAACTTACAAGGCATGATGTTTCCGGGTGCTTGCGTTTTAAGCATAACTGCATTTTGTAGGTTTCAGAATGCTCTAAAATTTTCACAACATCTTCATACTTGGCATCATCAAAGTATATTGTGGCACTCAAAATTTGATCACCTAATGTAAACAAATACATATAATCAACAGTGCAAAATAAAAGGACTTTACAAAAGAAATGTATCTTCTTACTCAGTGGTGCCTTGACAACAATTACAACCTGTACTATTGGAAAAAACAAGTAGCTGGTCAAAGACTAGAGGATGTAGACCACACTGTCATACTGTTGACAGTGTGAACATCACTGGTGAACTAAAATGGCACAACATATTTCAGCTATTGTCAAGAATGCTCAGCAGTGCTTAGACACCTAAAGAAAACTTGGATTTCTCCATCTGCTCTAATAAAACTGTATAGCTACACAGTGGAGTATATCCTTCTCTTTTTGCATAATATCGTGGTGAGATGCCTGCTTAGCTCAAAAACATGAGAACTGCAGAATATTACTGGCACAAAGCTGACTTCAGGACATATAATATACAATGGTATTATTAAAGTCCTCAGCCTGCACAGTCAATTTTCTCACTCCTCTCTTCTGGCAAACAATACAGGACCATTCACACAGTAGATTCTGAGATTAGTAGACTTGCAGGTTATAAGGTTATATAACAACCAGTCATATTAAGAAATACTGTATGTGTTCTTCTAACTGTACACAGTATACAGGTTTTAAATATATATAGAGAAGAGAAAAGTCCTGCGGTGGGTTGGCACCCTGCCCGGGATTGGTTCCTGCCTTGTGCCCTGTGTTGGCTGGGATTGGCTCCAGCAGACCCCCATGACCCTGTGTTCGGATTCAGCGGGTTGGATAATGGATGGATGGATGGAAAAGTCGTATACTATTGCCGGAAAAAGATGATTTTCTGCAATCATAATGATCTTTTGCAAAAACAGGTTTTCGTCTGTCGTTCTTACCATATATATATATATATATATATATATATATATATATATATATATATATATATATGGTTGAAATAGTTTACTGTCAAATAAATGCAAAGAGTACACGACACGTATTTCGCCCTCATTCTGGGCTCATCAGGTGTACACACTCCACTGCACTCCCTTTCGGGAATCGAACCTCAGACATCAGCGCCAGAGGCGATGCCCCTAACGTTGCGCCACGGCGTGTGGTTCGTTTATTTGACAGCATGTAGACGTCGTGTACTCTTTGCATTTATTTGACAGTAAACTATTTCAACCATTCTATGATCTGCTCCTCACAAACTGAGGGCACCGTGGCGGATGTTAGCAGATTGCTGGCCAACCACAAGCGTTACCTGGTAGGTAACCACCCATACAATCAGATTGTGACACAGATTACGAATGCCGTGAATGTAATATATATATATATATATATATATATATATATATATATATATATATATATATATATATACATATATACATAATTATATAGATATGGTACATTTTATGTATACTGTATTTGTATGTGCCATTTTGTTCACACTGTATCACTGTAACTATTCTGAGGAGATATGAAGCATGAATTTCATTATATTATACACATTAAGCTTGAAAAATTCTGAACCCATCAAGTATATTCATGATTTGATTGTAGCTTATATTTATTTGAATTCTTTTTGCATTCATGGAGGTCTGATATGATTCCTTATAAGGTACTAAGAGAAAAAATACCATGTCATATATCGAGAAGCACAAGCATACAAAATAATTTACTTCATATAAAAACTAAAAACATTACAAAGTTATATACATCATATAAAACATTGTAATATTATGATTTATATTGTATTTATAATAAATAAATAATGTTTTATGACATTTTATGGTCCCTTCTGCTGGAGTATGTGAATTTCCCCTTAGGATTAATAAAGTATCTATCTATCTATCTATCTATCTATCTATCTATCTATCTATCTATCTATCTATCTATCTATCTATCTATCTATCTATCTATCTATCTATCTATCTATCTATCTATCTATCTATCTATCTATCTATCTATCTATCTATCTATCTATCTATCTATCTTCTCGAAGGCTGCTTTCAACTTGGTAGTTTAGGTTCATTACCTTCTTAAACCATTTGTTCTCTGAGGTTTGGAAACAAATTTAAATGGACAGGCCAGTCCATTCTATCCTTAGTAACAATCTCCAAGTACTTCTGTGAAATCCCTAGGTCACCCAGGAGACTTCATCAGTCTACTGAGTGTCTGACCAGCTTGTCAATATCGTGCATTTTTCTTGAACAATGTTTCAATAGAAATGCCTACCTTCTTTAATATTTTGAATCTTCGAAGCTGGTGACTCTTTCTTGATGTTCTTGATGAATATGCCATCCTTTCCTCCACCACTTATAGTTATTCCTTTTGCAAATACTTCAGCTTCTGTATTTACAACTAAATCAGACTCATTTGTTATGCTGAAATCCTACAAAACAAAATAAAAATAAATCTAATAGTGTACATGAAATGGTTCATAGCTTCAAAGTATGATATTTCTGTTGTCAGCATCGTAACATTGTATTAAAGCACACGGACAGTGCCTTCTGTCATACCCCTACTATAATTTGATTTGTACATCAGCTCATAACAGAAATATTTAAAGTTGGTAATTATTTTAATGTTATGGCTCTGAAATATGAAGTTAAGTGAATCACTTACCTCTGTCTGACTCATTTTAGCAGTGAAGTGTTTCTCAAAAAATGCTCCAAATCCACTTTTGCCCTTTTTAATCTGTGTGCTTTCCTTGTAAAGATAAAAGCTTTCCTCAGGCTGTAAGATCAATAATGAAGTACATGAAAATTCAAGAATAAACTGATTTATGTTAAAAACACACTGTGCATCCAGTACAGTATAAGGAGATTTAACCTAGGAATGCACATATTGTCTATTAAAAGGATGGAACAAAATGAAAACTTTTTTGTTTAGTAATATATACTTGTTATAATTCCTAAAGAAAAAATATATACTATATGTAGAACTTAACAGTTTGACTTAAGTTTTTTTTTTTAATTATCACATTCTATTTTACTAAATTAATCTAATTTAGCTGGAATTTACTCAAGCCAAATTAAAATACCGAGCTGTTCAGAAATTACATGCACTAGGCCATTTAATTATGAGACTTTTAGGATTATTGACATTACTAGATTAGATTAGATAAACTTTATTAATCCCAAGGAGAAATTCAGATGCATACAGCAGCGGATACATAAAAAACACGCACACAGACTCACAGGACCAATAATACAGCCAATCAATCTATAAATAATAAATGAATGTATATTGTGCAGATATTTCAAAATGAACTTAACGAGTACATCAGGAGGAAGCATTGAATTGCCTGATAGCAGTGGGCAGAAAAGAAACCCCGAGGCACTTCTTTGCACACCCTTTTGGAAATGAGCCTATGGCTAACAGTGCTCCAAGAGAACGCCTCTTGAAGGAGATGGAGGGGATTAAATAAAATATGATAAGGTAATTCATGTTGAAATAAAGAAAATCATTATCAGTGTCCTTCTATGTCAGTGACTGGTAAAGACTGAAGGAATCATTGGACATACTGTTTTTGAAAGATAAGGGGATAATAAACCAAACTGGACCAAAAACAATATGCCTGGAGCCTGTAACAAGGCAAGCACAATGCAAAAGTCATTTTTTTCAGAAGCTATCTTGCATTGATGTTAATCAGTTACTGCTTTGTTTTCTGTGTGTTTTAACAAATGTGTATGCTCTAATTCTGTATTTAGTAATTCATATAATATATACTTGCATTTTACCAGAGAATTTCTTCACAGTGCTCTGTGCCTGCACTCAGTGAAGCGCACAATACAAAAACAAGTTGCATTGCACATACCGTAGATCTCGATGTTAAAGGGTGTTTCTTCTAAAATGTTCTATCTTTGCTAGGATTTAGTCATCCAGGTGTTCTACACAGCACAAGAAAAGCATAATTTTCTGAAGAAAATTGAAATTTTTAAACATCCATCCATCCATCCATTTTCCAACCCGCTGAATCCGAACAGGGTCACGGGGGTCTGCTGGAGCCAATCCCAGCCAACACAGGGCACAAGGCAGGAAACAATCCCGGGCAGGGTGCCAACCCACCGCAGGACACACACAAACACACCAAGCACACACTAGGGCCAATTTAGAATCGCCAATCCACCTAACCTGCATGTCTTTGGACTGTGGGAGGAAACCGGAGCCCCCGGAGGAAACCCACGCAGACACGGGGAGAACATGCAAACTCCACGCAGAGAGGACCCGGGAATCGAACCCAGGTCCCCAGGTCTCCCAACTGCGAGGCAGCAGCGCTACCCACTGCGCCACCGTGCCGCCCAATTTTTAAACATGAAGATCAATTTTGATTTTTCACAGACACACATATACTATGCTAATTTTTTTCTTTATTTTTCTTGATATTGTAGAATCAGAATATGATCTTAACTTGACAGCAAATGTTTGACGCCATCACCAAATGTCTATTTACGTGGAAGTAAAAAAGAAAGTTGTTATATTTAAAGAGGACAATAGGGGAAAGAAATTATACAGCTAAAGTGTATTGAAGTGTCTAGGAGATGCATAGCTATTTTGTGAATGCACTAGTTGAGGAGTATATTAATAAAGAGCTGCTAGATACTGTTCTCAGTATTTTTTTTTTTAATTTTAACTAATACAGTATTTCTTTCCTATTGTAATGTAATGGGTAAGGATTCCTCCAATGTGTGTTTCATGCTAGAGTGTTTTCAGGGTAACTCTGTTATAACAGTTGTTTGAAATTTTTTTCCATACACCTCATTACTTTCTAAGCATGTACAACAACATCAACTCTGAAGAATATAATGTGGTTAAAACAGTTGAAATAGCTGTTAGAACTGAAAATAAACTTCAAAAACATAAACTATCAGATACTCGCCTTTTTTATTGCATCTGTGCAGACTAAAGGGAATGTTCCCATTTTACCCCCCCATTGTTTTACAATATGTCTGTAAGATAGAAACTTATTTCACCTACTTCAGCTGATAAATTAAATTAAAGTAAAATAAAGCTTTGAAATTGCAGGGGCCAAGAAATTGAAAATAATGAACATGACTCTATCCATTTGGCTGTCTAAGGTTTATGTCTTCTGTCCTTTTTAATGAATTGGACCAATCTTAAGTAACATTAAGAGGCAACAAAGGGACATATTTGGACCCGAAGGCGAATGTTTATCTAAACTTGCAAAGGTTTTTTTTATCAGGAAGCCAAAAAGTTTTCATTTAAAATCAATGTCAGTAGTACTAAACAAAAGCAGAGTATTTTGTGTGTGAAAGTCTTGAAAGTGAAAAGCAATCTCAGATGCTACATGACATGCAACACTGACTTATATAGCGTCATGTTAATGATGTCAGATGGGAACCATGCTCCCTAGCAGCGAAACTTTACATCCTAACAACAAGACCCTAAACTTGCAGTACTTGTCTGGAAAAAATATATAAATAAAATGTAAAAATGCTTCTAGAGACATATAATGGTGAAACAACTATATCATAATGATCTCTATAGTAAATAACCTTTACAGAATAAAGTCTGATGCGCAGAAGAAATGTAATGAAGGAGCAAAACAATATAAAATGTTATCTGACCCATAACATTCTCCACTCCACCCCATTTTCTGTCTCTTAGGTTTTATTCAGCATTATTTCAGCACTTTTTCATTTATAATATAATTTTCCTTGTACCAAAATAGATCTTAGAGCTTTATTTGGAGAATCAATTAGGCCATGCTTGTAAAATATTATGAGCTAGTCCCATGAAATAATACAACACATTTCCCAAAAATGTGGTTCTAAATTTTCTTTTTTAGTGTTGGAATAAGCCACTAAACACTTGAAACACAAAATATAATACTGGAAACATATTAAAAATTAGAGTTCCATTTACTAGTTTTCTCCTGGTTTCATCTAATTCAGTATATCTTCAGAATGCATTATTGAAAATTTATGTTCCATATAGAGTAAAATTTTAAAAAGTAGCCATGATAATCAAAATAAATAATAAGAGATATCAGGAGAACTAAAATGTTAACAATAAGACCTAAACATAATAAAAAATTAGAATAACAACATGATACAATAAAAATAAAATAAGTGGCCATATACAAATAAGAAAAAGTTGTCCATATTCCAGTTACTGGTAGAAATACAGTCCAGCTGCAGTTGTTGCTGTTTCTGTTTTGAGTCCAAAATCCACTGCCATTGTCATTTAGAATAGCTTTATCAAGTCTTTCTTTAATACCAAATGCTGTTTCATTTCCTTATATAGAACAAAGTAAGCAAAAGAAAAATCTCTAGAGATGACCAAAACAAAGTGTGCTCTTAGCACCAAATTACGCAAACAATGATGCTGTGAGGCAAATAACTGGACCCCCTTTTAAGTCTGAAATGCCAAGAAATAAGCAGTTTAAAAGAGCAAGTAAAGCCTCCTTTGAATGCTGACTTTTTCTTACTATTCTGCTTCAAACACTGATCTTCTTGATTGATGGCCAAGTAAGACATCAATCACAGACATAAAAGGGATCACGCTTCTTTCTCAGTTACAAAACTAGATGTCAAGATCCTGGAGTAACAGGGAAAATAAATTCAGCAGCATTTGGCACTTTTAAGTTACTACTTACAGTGGTTGGCATATGCATTACAGTATTCACTTAGAAGCTGAATTTCAGTGATACAGGCAGCCAGCCATTTTTGGTTTCTCACAGAAAACAATTTGCATAATATACAAGTGCATGCTTTAATTATGCAGATCTCTAGGTTTACATGGAATTAAAGTGAACATTTACTATATGTATTATAATTTTTACTTAGAATCTTTGATATTTTCATTTAGGGATATTTACAGAGGCAACTGAAAAAAGGAAAAAATATATAAAGGTATAAATGGGTAATATATGCAGAAACAGCTCAGATAAGACACACCTCACCTTTTAGAACACATGCTAGACTTCACCAGCAGACAGTTTGCACATATAAATAAATTATATAAATAATAAAGGCATAACTGCTTGTACTTTTTCATAATTTATATAGTGTCACACCTGGGTACCACTTTCGGGGCTCTAAATAGGAAAACAATACCACTCCAGGACGAGAGGGGTGCTGGTGCTAACTGTATGTTCTCTTTCTCCCATAGTTCAGAGATGTCAGTCAAGGAGGGTGCCTAGCCCCGCCCACAACGCCAGGGTTGGCGACATCTCTTCTGCCAAGGACGCCATAAAAACAGGCAGTGTCAGGTGGCACCCCATTTTTTAGCATGCTTTCATCGAAGGCCAAGCTCCAACTGTTGTAGCACTATTTTGATAATTGTTCTGGCTGTTGGGAGCCAACCTTGTTAGAGAAAAAAGCACTACATTTTTGTGTTTTGTTGTTGTTTTATTTGTGCCAGTTAAAACCCCAACTTACCTTCTGGCTTATTTTGGTCTGTTCATCTGGTCACAGTAGTTATTAATATGACATCTGTAATCTGTCTACTATCGGGTACTGAAACCATTTTAATAAATGATATAAATTGTAAAAAAAGTTCCTGCATCTTGTATTGGAGAAGCAGCATAGATGTTAAATTTAGATAAAGTGAAGTCTGATCTATCTAAATTCCTTGATTTCATTTTTAGGTACATTTTTGTTAATAATGTGGCAGTAGAAATGTTCTTCATTTAATGAGGCTGATACCTTTTAAGATGCTACAGAAGAGGATTTTCAGGGAAAAGCTGCCTTTTCCATTACATGCAATATTTTTTTCAAAATCGGTATGTTATTATTAAAAAGGAACTATTAAAAATAATGTAGACTCATTTACTTCTAGTTTTACAATGTAAAATAGAAAACTAGTGAAAAATATAAATTAACAGATTTAGATCACAATACTGCAAGAAAGCAGAGAAACAGCAACAAGGTTCAGTAGCTGGTGTTGTACAGAGCATACTATTCCATTGTTTTTAAACAAAATCAGTGTTGGTTTTCCCCCGTGAAGAAGACTTTACTGTTAAAAATGGAAACATGAGCATAAAATGCAACTGAAGAGGACATACAGAGAAAAAAAATCACTACAGTATATTCCAAAGTATGTTGCTGTTAGAAAACCACTAGGTGTCACCTAAAGTCATGCACAAAATAAAAATAACCATGCAGAAAAATGTTTCACTCCACCCTAGCTAAATGATTAATTTCATACGCATTGCTGAGTCAACTGCAGCGGTCACAACAAAGGGATTTCTGTCTTACTCCTGGAACTTGAAGTCTTAAATGGTTATTTAAGATCTTTAGGGAAAAGAGTTTTCTCATGATCACAAGATAATTAGTCAGAATCATGAGATTTTCACACTCATTTCTTAAAATTTAAGAAGTTTTGGTGTCAAATTTCTAAACATTCATGGGGGTAAAGCCAAATAAAATTCTGTCTAAACCACAGAATATTGTTTAGATAAGTGTCAATCTAAATTCCTGCAGGAAAACAACCTCTCAAATCTAACATTTAAGAAGCTGACTAAATTTTAGAAGAGAGTGCGGATACTGGTGGCTTGAAACAGTATTTATTTACTGTGACATGATATGCAGGGAGCATGTGATTAAATAGTATGTAAATTAGTTAATCAATATTTACTTTATGTAGCGCACTTCATGTAGTACTTTGTAGCATCACAGGGCACTTTGTAAAACAAGCAAATTCTGTATACACGAGTACATCTCAAAATAACAAATAAAATGCAAGATCTTTTGATTCATGACAGTAGCACAAGAAACAAACTTTGGTGTAAATATGAAAAGATTACCTGCTATGTTGGTATCAATATTTTAAAAATAGGAGATTACAATGAAACCTTGGTACAGCAGATATTGGTATTGCTGCATAAGAGAGCCTGTGAACATAAATAGAGATTCGTACACTGCCAGTAGTCATTTAGAATACAGAGCCAGTACACCAAGGTACAGCAGATGAGTTGATATCATACTAGCACAATTGTGCTTTGATAAAAACAGCGAGTTGTTATTTCTAAATGTTTATTTGTGGCATGTGATTTCTAATAGTTGCTTACCAGAATCATCTTGTCATGTGTTGCTATATATCTATTTCTGTATTTATGACAAAAAGTGCATAAGAGACATCTAAGTAAACACTTCTAGTGTTCTACATTTGCTTTGATTTGTCCATTAATTTTTCAGTTTAATTAATAGATTGAAACTTTAACATAGCACTCTGATTTATTCAATATTGTAGCTAAAGACACACTCATTAAAAGAAGTGGCTGCTTATTTGGGGAGGTGTTAACTAATGCTAGCTCTGAATGCAGCATCCAAACAGGTTCCTGCCTATGCCAGTATTCACAGCACACTATTGAAGACATATGGGAAACACAACACCTAAAATGACAGGGGGCAAACTAACCTTTATTAAGCATTACAAAAGAAGAAAATTAACATGTTTGCATGATGAAAATCTTGTTGTAACAATTGTGCAGAAGAGAATGGTGAAAATTGCTTAGTTCAAGGTCTGCAGCACTGTGAAGAATGATGGGAGGTCCAGCAGCCAACTTCACCGCCCAGTACTATAAGATACAGTATATGTTAATGTTAACTGAAAAGTATATACTTATATATAATTTAAAGTTACTTGACATTCCCTCGTCAGTGAATGAAAGATAAATATATTGGAAGAAATTGTGACCATTAAAATAATTATCCTGTTAAAATTCTTATTGTCATGATGACTCATGTATAAGGATGGTGGATGGACCCAGCTGCTTATGATCTTGACTGTGATATCTTATACAAGTGATCTTAATGATAATGGGTCACCATTTACCAGGAATTTAAGGGCCATAGATTTCGCTACTTGTTGCTTGTTGACATTTCATATCGAACTTTGGTTATTTTTCAGAGGGAAAGTCGTCATCTGTTATTGGAAACAGAAAAATACAAAAATCTGACTGTAATGTCCTTGCATTGATTTAGTTACAAGGAAAAACAGACAAAAATCTCACCATAGTTAGACTGTAAATGTCAATAGGTTAGGAGGAAATTTGCATCATGAATTTCACAGTTATGCTTTGTATATCTATAAAAATCCAATAAAGAACTATTTAAGATAATTTATGTCAGTGCCCAGTGGGGATCGGGTTGTCTTTTGACCTGCAAACCCTGCAGATTTTGTTTTAGCTTTACTGGATTTTTTTTTCGGTCCACCCTTGCTAATTGGTCGCATACTTCAGACGTGACAAATTTCTCAGTGCAGTAATGCATGTAGACATTGCAGTGTGTACGGTGCACAGTGCCTTGCCAGGCACATTGGTGCACTTCTATTAATCACCAGTCACAGTAGACAAGATATAACCAATCAGATGTCTAATTATTGTAAAGCTGAGGGGTTGGGAGCAGCATTAATCAAATGTCACCATAATCATTAACCATTAGCCAACTATTTCTCCATAGGTTAAGTTGCTTTAATGTTTTTACTTTTTTGGACGTGAATATTACCTCACTTACTCTCTTCCAGGAGCAGAACAAGTCAGCTACTGTTACTAAGGTTTGCACAAGACAGCACGCAGCTGCAGAGACAAGCATGGGATAGGGCAAAGGCAGAATCCAGACTGTTAAAATAATATGAGATACTAGCCAACCCGCTACGCCGCATAATTATTTATTGATGGGTGAACACTTCTTGAAAGACACAGTTCTCCAAATGGGGTGGGTTTGAGGATACGACTGTGAGTGAATGAAAAGATGGAACTCTGGAGAGAGCAACATACAATTGTCCGTGACTGAAAACTGGCTCTGTCTTGCGTCTTGCCTGCCATGGTCGGCTGCCTTAGTGAATTATATATATAGATAGAAGATTATACCTTAGAATGCACAGAGTAATAGTAAACTAAATGTAAAAACATTTAATAACACTGAGAAAACCTTGAGTTTGCGCTATAGTGCTACGAACCACTCGGTAAAAACACTTTTTTAATGAGTCTTAAGCACAGGGAAAAAAATGAACATTTGAAAAATCCATAATTTAATAAACCACCAAGAAAAGTAACATTGCAACAGTGCACGCTACGAACCGATCGCTGTAAACGGAAGTAAAAGCAAAATCAAGCCCAGTGCATTCTTTAACTGCCTTCTCTGCCCTATGCGTCCAGCCCCCTCTCTCTCTCTCTCGCGCGCGCAACGCGTGTGTGTGTGTGTGTCTGTCTGTCTGTGTATGTCTCTCTCTCTCACACCTGTGTGTGTGTGTGTCTCTCTCACGCGCCTGTGTATGTGTGTCTCTCTCTCTCGCGCCTGTGTGTGTGTGTGTGTCTCTCTCGTGTGTCTGTGTGTCTCTCTCTCGTGCGCCTGTGTGTGTGTGTCTCTCTCATGTGCCTGTGTGTGTCGTTCTCTCTCTCTCTGGCTCGCTCGCTGCACAGGGAATGCACAGGGAGAGACTGAAGACGTGCGGAAATCATCGGCGTGCACGGCTGCTTAGTGAATTGTTGGTGGGCGGGACTCTGTGAGTTGGCAAGTGTGGCTCTGTCTTGCGTCTTGCCTGCCATGGTCTCGCGTGCCTGTGTGTGTGTGTATGTGTGTGTGTGTGTGTGTGTTTGTGTGTGTGTGTGTGTGTGTCTCTCTCTCGCGCGCCTGTGCGTGTTGCTCTCTCTCTCTCTCTCTCTCTCTCTCTCTCCGAAAACAATAATGAAAAGTCAACGCGGGCCGGGGAATAAGGACAGTTTGTGAGTTAGCAGCTGCGATAGTTTTACACTCCAGTAAATTGCGGTGAATGCTGGTAACAGTCAGGCAGGCAGGCAGGCGTTCTCGTCCCATGGTCTTAGAGTTGGTGGGCGTGGCTCTGTGAGTTGTCGTCGTATCCCATGGTCTTAGAGTTGGTGGGCGGGGCTCTGTGAGTTGGCGGGCACGGCTATGTCGTGCGTATCCCATGGTTGTCTTGCGTGCCCTGGTCGGCTGCTTAGTGAATTATATATATAGATACTGCTACATTCTGTTACAGTAAGGGAGAATACTGACCTTGTAAGCTGATGAATACAAACAATATCATTACTACTGCATTGAATAAAGAATATCATTGCTAGTAAATTGAATAAACAAAACCCAGTCCAAACAACAATGACCATGCACAATATTCAGACCCAGGAAGATGGATTCATGAGGTAGTAGCACTACCACTACCCTACCATGATGTCAATGCTCCATATTTGCCTCACAAAAATATATAATAATATCCAAGTTATTTCTTCTGTGACGTTTTTACAACATTGATTGTTAATATTTACTCACTTGCTTATCTAAAATACTGTAATCTTCTTGAATGGCATATTCATACACAGGTGATGATCCTTGTGGACGGGGCCTTTCCTCTTCTATGAACTCTGAGGGTTCTTCAATAACCTGTAAAATGTATTTAAAAGTATTAAACAATAGAATATATTTAATAACAACCTTTATTTTATATATTGCTTTTCTCTAGTGAACAGATTAACTCATTTTATATGGTATGGAATTTAAGCAGTTTGAGTGATTTCCCAAGATCACAAAGTAAATGAGAGGTGGGTATGCTTTACTTGAATAAACCGTTTTTGATAACAGATGTGTAGATAAGGAGAACAAGATGAAAGAACAAGCAAGTTGTATTTGAATTCTATACTACATTGAATTGTGAAATTATTAGTGTGCATTGATTTTACTAGTTTCAATTTAAGGCAAAAGGTCAAAGCTGACCTCCTTCGTAAGGAGTACTACATTTTGTGACAAAAAAGACCCAAGAAAGATTACAAATATCTTTGTTTTAGTAAGGCAATAAGTTCACAATGCAGAAAAAATCCAAAATACTGTGGTGAGATGCAATTCTTCATGGGAGAGTCTTTCTGTGTTTGTAGGAGTTTCTTTAGCTCTTGAACTATTTCTAAACCTTTTACATTCTGTTGACTGACAGTAAATCGATATTAAATTAATACAGTAAACTTTACCATCAACTTCAAACTAAACTCATTCTCAACCTCAACAACAACTTTATAGGGCTTCCTGTAGGCAATTTATTTGTTTTTTTTTACATTCCCAACCTCTCTCTTTTAACAGGTGGTTTCTCTCCCTGTGCACAGTTTGGCTTAATTAGTTCTGATTTTTCTTGTTCCTGCAATAAAGGGACATAATAAACTAATTAGTATCTTTTAAACATTAGTGCAGTCATCACAATGAATACAAATCTAATGCACTTTACAAGCAGAGTATACAAACCCTATTTCTATAGTAGGAACTCCTGACAGATCAAATTTAGTGAAAGATCATCTGACCTTCCAATTGTAAGTTATATTGTGTATTTGTACCAAGTCCTTCCCAATGAAGACATAAGCATTGTAAGCATCCTAACTGACGAACTGGTGTCCTGACTGGGATAAGGGACGATTTCTGGTCCAGTTGGTAGAGACTGTAATGAATGAACATTATTGATGTGTTCCACGAATTATGACCAGTCACAAAGCCACACTATTTGCCTTTATTTGGTCCAGTCTGTTAAAGACTAACACAACATATGACTTTCACTCATAAACTGTAGTTTTAGATGGAGATTTCAGACCTCTGCTTCAATATCTTAACAAACCCCTTTAGCTACCATCTGCAAAGGTATATTTTAGTGAAGAAGAGTTCTATTGTAAAACTGAAGTTTCAACAAATAGGTCAATGTAATAGGTTACCTGGCTGGTACAGATTGCCAGGGGGAAAATATAACTAAGGCGTGCAGAGGTCTTACAAAAGAAGAAAAACCTTTCCTGTAAAGTCTGTTTATCAAATTGCTGCCCTGAGGGCATCAAAATGAGGATCATGATTCTCCTCCAAGTCTACAGAGACCAGCTAAAGATCTCTATGTCCTGAAGATGCCACACCTTGTTTCATGTTATTGAGGTACCGTGCGGCTTAAATAAATGTTCTGTTATAGGAATGTAAGAACAAATATGGTCTTCAGAAGGAGCTCCATTGAGGACACTCCAAGCCTTATTAGGGGTATTCCAGGGCCCCAGAATTTTTTTCTGGAATTGACTCAGAAGTGACCTGCCAGAGTCTCATCAAGCATAAAATCAGGAGGTGGGCTTGATGCAAGGACTCTACTTGCAAGTAGTTAGTGTGGCCATAGAAAGAGTGGGATGCAAGATGACTGAATGGTTTGGTGCCGAGTCACTGTATTTTGTGATGACCAAGTGGGGGAGCCACACTACCTGCTAAATAAAATAATTGTTTGTCAAGTCAGGCTTGTTTCAGCTGAAGGATACAGGGGCGAGAAACTGTTGACTTGGCAGCAAAAGGAAAAGTTGGGAAATGCCATGCCTGCAATCTTTTACAAATCTGTTTGGTGAATGATTAGCCAGCTATTATTTCGAAAATCATGTCTGGTATAGAAATGCCACTGTGTAACCCACATCCTGTGAAGCAGACTTACTTGTAGGTTGGTATGCTGAAAGCTTTCCTTTAGTAGATCTAAAGAATTTAGATTGTGAACTACTTTTTGGACACTTTCACTCCCTCTTAACTGATGCCACACTTCACGGCACTCCAGTAAATTCTTTATGTGGATGCATTTCGAATTTGTATGCTGTTTGTTCAAGGTTAGAGTGTGAAAGTGAGGTGCAACCTGTTACAATAGTTAAACCTCATTACCTTATAATATCTCTATCTGTGGCTAATACATGCATGGAAGTGCATGTCCAAAGAGACACCTTGCATGTCATTATTGTTTATTACTTGAATAATTGGCTACTAATTAACTAACTAACAGGATCTGAATTTAATACTCCTGTCCTACTACATTCTGCACTCAAAGTACCCAACCTTATGAATTACTATTGGAATATATAGAAAAATTTGACCTTCCTCTGTCTATTTCTTCACTAAAATGCAATAAAGATAATGTGTAAAGAAAGCAGTGCAAAAGAAATATATAAAGTGTATAAGGACTAAGCCAAGTCCTGTTCTGTAACATTCATTTTCATGTGTGCATTAATCCTTCATTCTAAAACTTTAATGCACAAATACAACTCCAATTCTTTGTAATGAAATCCCCCCTAAGCATGAGTATCGAGTTTATGTTTTATCCACCATATATTACCATTAAATATAATATCACTAATAAAATAATAATAATAATGCATGTATAATTTGTTATAATTTGAGAGGAGGCAACTTCAGATGCTAGACCAGACGTACTAGCTAGTAGAATTTGAACCAATTAAGTAACAGTATCAAAGCAAGACCTTTATGTATTACTTACAGTAACACATAATAACAGTCTTACATCTTCTTAATCAAATTCCATGTAAGGAGGGCTGGAGCATAACCTGGAAGCATGGAGCAAAAGGCAAGGGAACAGCCCTGGATATACTACAAGTTCATTACATTGGCTCACTCAGGCACATACACATTCAAGCAGAGCCAGTTTGATATTGTCAGCCAACCTAATGCGTGTATCCTTTGTGATGCAAAGTGAAATGTGGAATACCCTGAAGAAACCCCACACAGATTCAGGGAGTACATTTAAAATCCACATAAACATTATACAGGCATGGTATTTAAACACAAGATGCTAAATCTGTGTGGCAGCTACACCACCTTTGTATACTGTATACTATACTTGATTTTATTTAAGTGAGAGATAGATACAACGTAGATAGATAAAAGGGCTAATGCATATGAACAGTAAAGTTCTATTTAAAGAAAGAAAGTCTTACCAGGGACAGACTGGGTATTGAGCATTGTGGCAGAAACACAGGAGACCCGCTGTAATCAAAAAGGTTGCTCATATAACATGCAAAACGTCCATAAAGGAATGAAGTATTTTGTGTGAAGTGTAGAAGCTAGTTCGCTCATCATAATTAGTTTAGTTAAACCTCTTATCTGAAATGAGTTACCTTTAAAGGTTGCACCCTGTAGAATAATCAAGGTGGCCTTAAGGAATCTGGTTAGCAAGGTGGCAGTGAAGGTGCTCTGTGATGGACAGGTTTCCTAGGGAGGTTTGTATCCTATTATGCACCTCATGCTGCCAGTGATAGATATTTTTAAATATCTTGCAGTATCTGTGACAGAAAGGCATCATGTTTGGGCTCTAACTAGCCTGAAATGCATCAAGCACAACTGACAATTTTACTATGTTACATCTTGCAGTATGAAACTGGAAATGTTTCTTCTACAAAGTATAGATGGCTGTCAGGATGATGATAAGAAGGATTCAGTTTGAATGTTAAACATGAACTGTATTATTAAAGAATAAAAAACAAAGCAACAGGTGAAAACGTCTTACCAGCTCATCCTCTGTGTCAGGTTCTGACCCTTTAAGATGTCTTCTATGCCCTAAATAACACAAAAAAGTAACATATATGAGTAATTTTTTCATAATAAAAATGTGAAAAAGATTTATATTAGTTTATTATTATTATAACCAGTATATTAACCTTTCTAATAGCATTGTGCCCTACTGGCATCACAAATCCAGCCTTTTAGTTAGATTGACTCCTGTCAGCTCTTCTCAGCTTTCATCTACTCAGGACCATAAATTAAATTGATTCATTGTTATTATGTTCCTCACTCTAAAAATGGCATCACACACCTTCTTCGATTGTATTGTTCTCTACTCGTCCCACAGGCACAACCTGTCAGCAGTTCTCACTACCAGTTTTTCTCAGCCGATAACATTACTAAATACTGTTTGTGTTATCTGTTAGTAGCAGAAAAACTGCATACTTCAGCCATTTCTCCATTCATTTGTTTACAGAACCTGCTTAGTCCATACAGTGTTTTTGGGGACATCATAGGGAGCACTCGTGTACTTTATGGTTTTTACAGACAGTCTAACACTAACATCTTTGGCATATGGGAAAAAAAAACATTGTCCTCTGAGAAAAGCCACACAGCCATGTGCAAACTCCACAAACAACAGTGACTGGTGTAGGATTTGGATTCCGGTCCCTGAAGCTGATTAGACAGCAACATAAACCATTTAGTCACCCATAACAAGCTTATATTGATATATTGCTGTTGGGCATCATTGTGGTTCAGTAAGGACTGAAACAGGTAATATTCTGGTTAAAAAAATAAGCTTGGTATTTATCTAGTCAAAGTTGTTTTTTCACAGTTGAGGTATACTGTATATTAATTTCGTGCATGGAATTATGTTTTGAAGTGAAGCATTTTTTTTATAAATTTTGGAAAAATATGTAGCTTGTTCTTGCATTTTATAATTAATTTCAGTTCTGGAAATGAATATCAGTGTAATGACAGGACACAGGTCTACATTCAAATACTTGTTCATGTCTGAGTGCATTCCATTTTCATTCACAAAAGTGTGTTCAAAACATAGTTTATCTTGGATTTTTTGTATTTTGCCTTTTGATTTTTTCATTTTTGGAAATCTAATGAATTGCCTCTGCCTGTTTTTAGAAACTAAATTTGTCTAGTACTTTTTGATCACCTTTGCTCGCCTATATCTTTTATATCTGTCCTTATATGATAATCTGCTTGTACTCCCCTTCATTCTTTTCCATAAAATACAATACTTTTGACAATTTAATTGTCAGCTCATTCTGACCTGCAGCTCATGCTAGAGTTGCACTTCCAGCCATACTTTTCATGGCAGCATGCTGGTCTAAGATTGTTTTTCAATCATCTCAGTTTTTCCCCCCAAGACATTTCCCTTCTAGTTATTAGACTTGTATAAGCAAATAATGGTCAAAGGGTTTATCTCAATAGGCCGAAGTGACATTGGGGTACATTGTCATGTTGGGGCCGAAATCACTACTAGGACAAACTCCAGATTCTGTAAAGACTTAAAAAAAAAATAAAAATAATGAAATATCTCCATACCAGGGCAGGCCCCTTTGTTTGGGGCTATTCAAGAGTCGAAGACAGACAACAGCATTTCAATATGTCAGGTTCCAGAGACAATCCCAGCTATACCTGCCCATTAATTTTCAACTACCCATGGACACCACTTTTGTCTCCTTACTCAAAAGTGAAGTGATGTTCCACATCCTAAGAGCCATTTTCACAACTAAATCATATCCTGCTTGAATCTGTTCTGGCACCCTGTCTGACTTTACCCACTTCTCAACTTATGAATTATTATTGGAAATGGCTCTAACTGGACCACCAGACTCCTGAAAACAGATGTCGAGGATTAGACAAACTCCTCTAACATAACAATGTCATGTTAATAGAAGGGTAAAAAGACTAATTCTGAGCATTACCAAAATGACTTTTTTGCTCTGGCACAAAACCATGGATTGATCTGCCAGAAAATAAGGGGTGTTCTGTTATGTCTTATAAATTAAAATTGAACTAATAGGTCATTATTTTAACACAGTCTTCTTTTGAAAGAGCCATGGGGGCAATACTGCATGATGCATTATAATGTACGTATTTATGGGATTAACAGGTTGTCATGTTTTTGTTTTTCATTCTTCCCGTTTTAATTGGCTGTATGTTCTGTTAGCCTGATTTATCCAATATTCTTACATTTTGCTACATTTCTTAGATTGATGTCATCACGATTTTTAATGAGACCATGTGTTACAATATATACAGTATGCATATTAATACAAAATTTTATTACTTTATATTTTAAAATACATGTATGATTATATATGTACAGTAAATGCTCAATTGTTTTAATCCAATTAATGATGTTTTATAGATATAATCATTATTATCACTCCTTAAGACCTACTTGTTTTCTTCTGCCTTTTCACTATGTATAATGGAATTTTGGTGGATGTTATAATTGGTTGTTTTATTAATCTACTTCTGCATGATTGTTTGCATTGTGTTTATATTAATGCTTCTTTGTACAGCACTTTGGCGCAACCTCTGTAGTTTTAAATGTGCTTTTATAAATAAATAATCTAATCTTAACTAAACAGCTGTATTGGAGTGGATTTCAATACCACTACCATAAAGTAACTCCAGAACAAACAACTTCAGTGCCTTCCTGTGCACTGTGAAGTATTAAGTGAAGTTCCATAAAAGTCAAGTGGGAATGCCTGCCTCTACTCTGAATCTATCTTCAAAGCAGAGTCTTACTTACAGTATAAGTAAATTATGTTTTATGGCAACCCTTGAGCTGTGTCTTTAGTATGATTCATAAGTGTTGAGTAGTACGAAGGTGAAAATGGTGAAGATTTGCTGGTGAGCACAAAGTTAAAATTAGCAAAGAGGATTTAGTAAGCGGTGGCACGGTGGCACAGTGGGTAGCGCTGCTGCCTCGCAGTTGGGAGACCTGGGGACCTGGGCTTGCTTCCCGGGTCCTCCCTGCGTGGAGTTTGCATGTTTTCCCCGTGTCTGCGTGGGTTTCCTCCGGGCGCTCCGGTTTCCTCCCACAGTCCAAAGACATGCAGGTTAGGTGGATTGGCAATTCTAAATTGGCCCTAGTGTGTGCTTGGTGTGTGGGTGTGTTTGTGTGTGTCCTGCGGTGGGTTGGCACCCTGCCTGGGATTGGTTCCTGCCTTGTGCTCTGTTTGGCTGGGATTGGCTCCAGCAGACCCCCATGACCCTGTGTTCGGATTCAGCAGGTTGGAAAATGGATGGATGGATGGATGGATGGATTTAGTAAGCTATATAGTTAAGCAACTACCCCCTAAAGTAATTACTGATATGCAGGATGAGTTTAGCTTTTACTAATTTGCCACGTGTTATACTGTAATTATGACTTTTATGTAACCTTACAATTGTGATTTTAAACAGAATCCCTGTTGTTAAATTTTGTTGTTTTTACTTCATTTTGCTCTGGGTCCTGCAGTAAACCGAGGGCTGGCTGTTGTGTAGTACAATACCTGGAAGGACATTGCCGCTTCTTGACCAAGTAAACAGAGACGGTGCCTTTTTCTGTACAAATGTTCGGAAACAGGATACCCACTTCAGAAGAGCAGCATTGATTTTCTTAAAAACAATCTGCAGGCTTATCCTTAGGCAGCAATACTTGTGAAATATTCAGGTTGTAGCAGGCGGTGATTTAAATCCATAAATCAAGTGCCATTTTCGTCATTACTTTTTAAAAAGCTTAATGTTTCAAACACTTAGAGATCCTTGGAATTTAGGATTAGGAAAAAGGCTTGGTCTGAAAATATACAAGATCATAGTTGTTTTGTAGTCAGTGTTAATTTTCATGCAGTTTGATTAGGTGGGACATGTGTAATAAAATCTTAATATATGGTTATAAAGTTAATATAATGTACACATCTCTCTATATATAAAAGAAAATCCTGGAATGGAAAAGCAAGTCTACGATACGTGATCTTCTAGGAAGACATTTTAAACACCCGGGAGACCAAAGACACATCCTACTTACAATCTATGAAATAGGACAATAGGCAGCAAAACATTCAGTCTTGTGAAGGATTTGAGCACACACAGATCCAGTGCTCTCAGCACATATAAAGCGTATAAGGACAGTACGTTATAAATGAAATGTCGACATCTAAGCGAAGAAGAAAGCAGCGCGGAGAAAAGAGACTCAAATGCGTTGTAGAGAAAAAAAGAGCAAAAAAGAATAATCAAAGTGCACATTCAGAAAATAAGGAAAGTAATTATCAGCCTGGAACAAGTGGAATTGAAAAAAAAGCACGTCCAATCCGGCTAAGAATTAAAAGACAAAGAGTAAAAGACAAAGTAGAACTTCATAAAGACTATACAAACGTTAGCGCTTAACACATGCAGAGCAGGTTAGAGACTATGAAACCAGTGAAATTAGAAAGGCTCAAAAAAAAAAAAACGTTGGCGCTATACACATGTTGAGAAAGTTAAAGAATATGAAAGTAGAAAAATTAGAAAATATAAAAAAAGAAAGTAAAGATTGCATTAACGCAAACAAATAAACTGCCTCATTTAACTATGCACCAGTCTAACTTTGGTTTTGCACAATAATTACTACACTATTGCACCTTAACACTTAATTCTACTTTATTCACATAATTTTACTTATTTATTATGTTCTACAGTGGCACGGTGGCGCAGTGGGTAGTGCTGCTACCTCGCAGTTGGGAGACCTGGGGACCTGCATGTTCTCCCCGTGTCTGCGTGGGTTTCCTCCCACAGTCCAAAGACATGCAGGTTAGGTGGATTGGCGATTCTAAATTGGCCCTAGTGTGTGCTTGGTGTGTGGGTGTGTTTGTGTGTGTCCTGCGGTGGGTTGGCACTCTGCCCAGGATTGTTTACTGCCTTGTGCCCTGTGTTGGCTGGGATTGGCTCCAGCAGACCCCCGTGACCCTGTGTTTGGATTCAGCGGGTTGGAAAATGGATGGATGGATTATGTTCTACTACTGTTATCTTTCAATCTATGACTTTTTGTTAATCTGATATTCTTCTAACTTTGCACAGTTTTGGATAAGCAGATCAGGATGCATTTCACTGCGTGTTGTCCAGTATAACTATGCATGTGACAAATAAAGAATCCTGAGAATTTCAAAAACGGAGTTTACCGCACATGCATTTATTGGTTACTTTGTTAGTGTATATATATTTATCTGTCTGCTTTATTAAAAAGCTAAATTTTCCCCAGGAGTCAAAAATATTCTGTCTAGCCCTTGTACAAAAACCTAGACAAAAGCTAGGGTATCACCTTGGTAACCCCATGTACTTTTGGAAATGTCAGAGGAAAATAGCAGGACTTTACAGACAGGAGTCCAATGCAGAACTCTACTTACTTTTTTACTTTGTAAAAAAAAAATTATTAACTGCTGATGATGTAGATCGTTTTGTCTGTGCTGAAATTCCAAACAGAGAAACCTATCCTGACCTCATTAAAAAGATTCAGCATATTGGGACTCGCAAGATTTCAAATATTGTTTTTACAGAAGTTCTGAAATAAAAGTGAAACTAATGAAATAGCAACAATTCAAAGAAAAAAAAATCTTAAAAGTGTGTATCCGGAAAACCAAACACGGTGGTTGGCGAGCAAAGCGAGCAGGGGGCGAAGCCCCCTAGTTTTTCATAAAAATTATCTATTGAAAATATATTTGTGTTTCATATCTAAATCATTTCTGAAAATACTCATACTGAACATAAGGGGGTCATGCAAGACTTAAACCCTGTTAGATATTATATATGAACCTGAACTGAACTAAGCCCAAATAAAAATGAATGTATGATACAGCCTGTGATGAATAGGTTGCACCTGTTACTCATTAAGCATAGGCAGCTGCTTTGTGCTTGTGTAATGGTGCAATATCTGTCAACTCCCAGGCTGTTAAGCTTATCATCACAAAATAGGTCTTGTTTGATGCCCAGACACTGCAATGAAAGTATTATAATCGTGGTTAATATGCTAGTGTGTTAACAACAAAGAGTCCACAGGTTAGCTATATGGAGTTTAGAACAGAATATCTTCCTTAGGTGACCCAGTTAAGTGGTTTGTATGCCTTATCTGCAGTAGTAGTGCTGTAAGCTTGAATGTCAGGGTACAGTAGACAAGCCACTTAGAGACTCGTGTATGTCAGGTTAAGAGAACAGTCTCCCTCAATCTCTGGCACAGTGGTTTTAATGGGATGAACTCAAGATGACACAATGTAATTGTTTCTGATACATTTGTTTTGGTGTAGTAATAATATCACAATCACAGACATTTATGATGCTAACCACCAAAGTTACAGAAGTATTTCTTTATGTCATTTGCCAACATTTTTTGGCATCCGGTTGAAACTTGGTTGTGAAAATGATCACCACAGTTTAATCACAAGAGCTCAATGTGAGGTCCTCTATTTAGTTGGTTCTCTAAAAATACATTCCTTTTTCCAATTTCCATTATTTCTGGCCCTTTAAACATACATTACATGTTGTGTACGTATACCACAGTCACATCTTTATGGTACACTGTCTTGTATGATAATAGGGATCATGTCCATGTACTGTAGGATAAATTAGCTGAGAAGTTTCATTCTTCAATAAACAAATGTTACAGAAAAAAATACAGATCCCTAAAATTATATGCACTTTTGAATCAATTTGAGCATCCACCAAAAGTCTGAATGTGTTTTTCTCCAAGTACAGTGGAACCTCGGTTCACGACCATAATTTGTTCCAAACCTCTGGTCGTAAACCGAATTGGTCATGAACCGAAGCAATTTCCCCCATAGGATTGTATGTAAATACAATTAATCCGTTCCAGACTGTACGAACTGTATGTAAATATATTTTTTAAAATATTTTTAAGCACAAATATAGTTAATTACACCATAGAATGCACAGTGTAATAGTAAACTAATGTAAAAACATTGAATAACACTGACAAACACCCAGGCTCCCTGTTCAGCTGCACGTACAGGCTCGCTCTCAGCTGCACGCGCTCTCTCTCTCTCTCTCTCTCTCTCTCTAGCACGCGAGCCTGCCTGCTCTCACTCTCTCTCTCTTACATTGCAGCAGTTCACGTCTGACCGAGAACAATGCAACACATGCGGAAATCATCAGCGCGCACAAACCAAAAGGGAAACTGGCTTGTTTGTAAACTGAGTTGTACGTGTACCGAGGCGTTCGTGAACCAAGGTTCCACTGTACTTGTTTTTTTCTTCTACGTCTCAAAAGTGTGTGCTAGATTAATTGGCATCTTTGAATTGACCTAGTGTGAGTGTGTGCATTTGTGTGCCTATTAATGGCATCTTGTGCCCAGTGATGCTGGCATAAACACCTGGTTCCCATGATCCTAAATTAAGTCAGCTAAAAGAGTATATAGATGAAGGTATTTTCAAGGCTTTTACAGATGTTGAATAGTGTGCTTTTCTTATTACTTATACTTGTTCTTGACTGTTATTAAAGAAACACTTTATGCTGTCAAACTTTGAAAAGATTTACTAACAAGAACAAATGTTGTAAGACTGTAAAGAAATCTCAGCTTTTGTTTGTGGCTGCTTTGTAAAAAATGTCTTATTTTAATGTACTTAAGATGACTAAAATTACAATATTAAATAGATTAGATTAAATAATGTTTAATAATCCCATGGGGAAATTCATATGCATACAGCAGCAGAAACATAAAAACAAGGACACAGACTCACAGGACAAATAACCAGTCTATCAAGAACAGTTCCATGAGATGATCCAGTATTACACACCATCATTTCTGACACACAGTTCCCCAGCCTCACAAACCGCTATCTATTGGTTAGGTAGTCCATGATCCAGGAAATTGTGGAGGCATTAAGATTCAAAGTGTTTAGCTTTTTCCACAGTCATTGAGGCAGAATGATTTTAAAACACTGGAAAAGTCGAACAACATTATCCTGACTGTAGTGCCAGCTTTGACCAAGTGGGACTAGGCTGTGTGGAGCATGTAAATGAGAGCATCTTCCACACCTATATGTGTCTGACAGGCAAACTGCAGAGGACCCAGATGTTCTAAAACCAGGGGTCATAGCTGTTTTAGGACCAACCTCTCAAATTTCTTCATGATGTTTGAAGTAAGAGCAACTCATCTGACATCCTTGAGATCACTAGAATGCCCTTTCTTTGGCACTGGGACCACACAGGATGTTTTCCACAGCTGGGGAACCTTCTGCAAAATCAAGGAACGGGAGGACCCTGCAGAGTTGACTGGCTCCTGTTTTCAGAAACCTGGGGCTGCTTCCATCTGACCCTGAAACCTTGTTTATACAGAGTTTTCCCTGCTCTCTCCTCACTTCATCAGCAGAGACACAAAGTCCAGGGAGTGGAGGGTGGCTGGAGACCACAGGTGTGATGTCATTGTAAGACAAGGTCGTGCAGTTGACAGTTGGCATTCCGAAACCTCCTCAACTTGCTCATAGAGGCTAGCAGGGTTGGGGGAGGGCTGTACTGACAATGAGTCAAACCTATTGAAGAATTGGTTCACTTCATTAGCTCTGCTCTTGTTCCCTTCTTCTCCATGTTTTACAGATTGATGTAGCCAATGATAATCCTCAGAAAATGTTACACTTGTTTTTCTGTGCTTAAGTTTGTCTCTGTAGCTGGCTTTCCCCATACAGAGCTGTTTCTTCTGTTCTGAATGTAGCTGCTTTCTTTCATCCTTATGTCCAGACCTATAGGCCTTCTTCTTCATATTTAATAGGGCTTTCAGATCTTTTGTGATCCATTACTTGTTGTTGGAAAAACAATATACTGTCTTTGTGGGGTCTGTGCTTTCCACACAAAACGTAATGTAGTCTATGATACGTTGGAAGAGTCTGTCTGTGTCCTGGCCATATGACTTACAAAATATGTCCCAGTTAGTGTTTTCAAAGGCATTCTTCAAAGCCGCCTCAGCCTCAGTTGTCCATCCCTGCACGGACCTGGTGGCGGGCAGCTGCTGGACAATGGGTTTATGTGCAGGTACGAGCTGTACAAAATTATGTTCCGATTGGCCTAAATGTGGCAAAGCAAAAGAGTTATAGAACTCTTTAACATTAGCAACAACAAGTCCAGGGTACTGTTTTCTCTTGTTATACAGTCCACAAAGTGATAAAAATTGGTGACGGTGAAAGAAAGTGAAATGTGGTTATAGTTCCCAGAAATTGTAATGGAAGCACTGGGATGGTCAATAGTGAGTTTGCTAATAAAAGAAGCTAACTATATAAAAGTGGTTGGGATTGTCCTTCCGTCCCGTAAGTATTCTGTTTATCAGAGACTTACTACTTGCGGCTTGCGGTACGAAGTGACGCGATGTGAGGAGAGTTCTGGTGCTCCCATCGTTCCCTTGCTTTTGTGCACGATGCGCTGGAAAAACAGACAAAATTATGTCTCTGGAAATAATTAATTTTGATGGAGTACAAATGCCTCACCGCGTAGTAAATATCAGGGGAGATGGTGCTTGCGTATTCTCATCTATAGCTTATTTAGTGCATGAAACTCCGTCTTTAGCGGTACAGATTCGGGCTGACATTGTACGACATGTTTTAAGTAATTGGTCAAGGTTTCAGCCATTTACAATGATGCCGTCAGGAATCTCTTATACAAATGAGCTTCAGTATCTCACTGAAATGTCAAAGTCTCAAACTTATGGTACAATTTATGAGCTAATGGCAGCGGGAGAGTTGTTCCCCTATGAGTTTCAAGTATATTATTATGGAGTCCTACACTCCAAGTTTGGACAGGCACTCAAGGGGATAAAAAAACTTAGGTTTTCGGGAGATGTTATGAATGGGCACTTTGACGTTCTCATTCCCAACACTTACATGCCTGATGTCCACATGGAGCGCACACAAATTGAGGATAAAAGTCGGTCGCCTTAAAAGGCGGGTGAGCCTAGTATATTGTATCTGTTGTGATTGCTGTGACTGCTGATGGGGGAATGTAAACAGCCAGCATAATGATATGTGAAAACTCTTGGCATATAATATGGTTGTAAGCCCACCACAAGCAGCTCAATATTGGAGTCGCATACCTGTACTTTAATAGTAATGTGTCCAGGTTGGCACCATTTTTCATTCACAAAAATGGAAAGCCTGCCTTCTTTCTTCTTCATGTTTTTGCACCTACTTCTGTTTGCCCGCCCGACTCCAGTGTTTCAGATCTAAGTGACATCTTTGTAAAGCACATTGCTGACTTTGTATGTCCCTTGGCTCCTGATCTGTGCTGACAGCTCATCTATTTTATTCTCCAGCAATCTTACATTTCCCAAGATAATCGAAGGCAGATAATGGTCTGTACCTTCTCTTATTGTGAAGTCAGGCACCTGCTCTTTTTCACTGACGTTTACACTGTAGCTCTACCAGTAAGCCCTGCAATTTGCTCCGGTGCTATGGGAGACAAAGGACACAAGTCCAACAGCTACTGTCGTGTATAACTGAGTGCAAGTCCTTCCTTATATTTTCAGTTATCCATGTTATCAAAAAAAAAAAAAAAAAGTAGAAAACAACAATGAAGACACACATACTCGGCAGCTGCTATTGTAGGCAGCTGCTCGTGGCAGCACCAGAAGTATAAAAGACCTTGTAACATTTTGTAACATTTCTTTCACATATTATTATTATAAATTGTATATTTGGATGACAAGTATATTTTGGTGACTTAGATTATAAAGATTTATTCAAATTGTTTGCATGTATATTTTTACATTTGGTAATTTAGCTGGTTTAGTGTCTTGCTTAACAGGAAACAGACACTGAACCAAAACTCTCTAGTTTTAAATGCCAGTGGCCTTGGATGCCACATTTCAGGAGTCAACACTCTTGGCACCCAACATGCTCAGATATTTCATTAACACTTTAATTTAGGTATCCATTATGAGTAGCTATTAGCAATCTGCATGTTATAAAACATCAGCTGAAGAAGGCAGACGTTTCGAGACGAGGTAGTTATACAAAATTAATTATGGTGGTAAAGAGTTGGGGACATGTTGCCTGTTGATTAATACATGCAAGTAAGAATTTCATTGTACTCTCATCACATGGCAATAATTAACCTATAAACAGCAGACCCACCTGAGTAAACTGTTACTCATGACAGAGATTAGCAATTTCTGCAAGTCTTGATATTGTGATATACAATATGTATTTTATGCAATTAAATTAAATTGGTCACACCCACTTTCCTGGCTTTGTCACAGATCCCTTTGGGAGTATGTTCATGTCCAAACCCCACACATGCAATATGACCTTGGCTTGTCCTCCCATTCTGTGCTGCCTGGCAACTGGGACAATCACATGACACAATTAGCCTATGAGTATCAAAATACTTCTGGCCTAAGCCAGTACCAAGTCACGCATCCTCTGTATCTTTTGTCTGTTTTTTGAGTATGCCCCGTTTAAGATAATGGGTATTTTTGACTCATTTTAATTTTTAACCTTGATCCATTCTTTTTTTTCTTGAACTCTGTTTGAATATAGTGACTATTTTCTTTTGATTCTTCTATATATTTGCCTGCTTACTGAACCTAAATGCTTAAATCTTCTTTGATAAATTAGGAGACTTTTTATCTAGCTGCTAGAATCAGAACAGCAAATCCACTCTTTTGTTATCAGCTGCACTTGGCTCTTCAAGTATCACCCAGTCCTGTTCTTTCATATGAAATGGCACTCTTACATGAAGGTGATATCTGATCTCTAGGTATGCAGAGCTGAGAATGACATAATACTGTTTATACTGATATCCGGTCTTATCAGTATTGTTGGATTTGTGAAAACAACATGCAATCCAACATACGTACAGTATACACCTACAGTATATATACTGTACATGTATGCATGCTTTTTTCTGCGTCTCTGTATGTAAATATATAGGCTAGACAATGGCACCTTGACTGCCATTAGGTATCAGGATTAAATCCTTGGATGCATTATCTGACCCTATGCTGGTGCAGTGTGTCCGGGGTTCCTCCTGGTGCACGACAATGCCCGGCCTCATGATGGATGAAGGAATTGATACCATTGACTGGCCCCCACGCTCGCCTGACCTAAATCTAATAGAAAACCTCTAGGACGTTATGTTTTGGTCCATCCGACACCACCAGGTTGCACCTCAGACTGTCCAGGAGCTCAGTGATCTGGGAGAAGGTCCCCAGGACACCATCTATCGTCTCATTAGGAACATGCCCCGACATTGTCAGGCATGCATACAAGCACGTGGGGGCCAGTACGATTTGGAGTTGCTGCAATGAAATTTTAGCAAAATGGACTAGCCTGCTGCATCATTTTTTTCTCTTTGATTTTCGGGGTGTCTTTGAATTCAGCCCTCTGTAGATTGGTAATTTTCATTTCCATCAAACGATGTGGCATCCTTTCATTCCTAACATATTACCCAGTCCATATCAGTATAGATATCCAGCAGGATTTTTTTTTTCCCGTTGAGATCTGGTGTGTTTTCAAAGTGTTCCTTTAATTTTTTTTGAGCAGTTTATATTTTAAACAATGACACTTAATGTAAAAAATGTGTGAAGCAAGAATATTTAATAAAATTGAGAGAGAAGGTCCAGCAGATTAAATAAAACAAAGGGAGTTAGCGGAATTAGTGTCAAAAGGATAGGCAAAAGTCATTTCCAATAAAGGACAAACTAATAAATAAGAAAACCAAAAAGCAAAACAAAAAATCTTTGGTGAAAAAGACACAGCAAAGGTCAAAGAAACAAAACTAAAAAAAAAACAAAACACGTTCTTACAAGCACATGAGTGCAGAGTTTTAGAATTATGTAAAAGTTTGGATACTCAGTACAGAGCACTGCCCTCTTACATAGGTGGGATCCGATGACAGTATATAACCAGCAACAGGCATTGCAGCCACAAACAACATATAGTCAAAGAATGGCGATGACCACACAAAAAACAAAGCACAGAAAGAAGTCATTGAAATAATTGGAAGAAACATAAATAACAAGAAAAAAAAGTTTCAGAAAGTAAACAATCAAGATCTCAGCAAGCCAAAAACCCAGATTCATAACAGTTGTTACGTCATCATCTTGTGTACTGTATGTTTGCTTGGGCACTGCCAATTTGGTTTTGTAGAATCAAGGGTGCTGCCATTTTCTGTATCTGGTTGTCATTTTTCTGCATATTTGCTAAGCACACAATGCGCTGTGTAACCCATGACCTCACCGCAGCCATAATATATAAAATTGTATTAACTGCTGGGGTGTGTATTGTTTTTGTTCTTACATACCCCAAAATCATTAATTATTGTTAATTTCCTTTTACTGTAATCCTTTTTCTTTTTTATCTAAAAATCTGATTACAAAAAAATATACATAAAATGGTTAAGCACAGAGCTTGAAGTGGGCTTGTACACTTTCTTTCATATTTTACCCATAAGTAGTGCATATTACTTTTTCTTTATTCTAGTTCTTGCTTTGTATATCTAATATTTTTCTGTTTATTGCTCTTTGTAGAAAATATTTGTATCCAATGTTTAAATAAGTGCCTTGCCCATGAGAAAAGTGCTATATAAATCAAATGAATTATTATTAGTATTATTATTATACCAGCAGTGAATGGTTAGGTAAACTGGCACTTCCTGCTGTGACCGTCAATGGGGATGCAAATAATGTACATATATCACTGCAATCGAATTTCCAAGGTGAAGCACCCTCTCACCCTTCTGCTTTTCAATGAAATGTCTGTATTTCATCACTCTCGAACCTTTGAGGGGGACACGCCCCTCACTCAATTAAGAAATTATGTAAAATTAGCAACGCCTCAGGAGGTGGACCAAAAAGCCGTCAAAAACAGAGAGTACTTGCACTTAATTACTGTATTTCTACTTCAGGCACTTCTTAAAAACTGTCTGAAATGTATTCATTACAATAAATACCTTTACAAGTGTCTGGTGTTCATGTACTAATGCAGTTAAGAAAGATTTTGTTTTTTATAGGGATGCACCGATACCACTTTTTTGGAAAACGAGTACGAGTACTTGCATTTCAGTACTCGCCGATACCGAGTACTTGCCGATACCGAGTACTTAATAAAAACATGATTTAAATTTACAGGTAACAGCTTTAGTCATATAATTTAACAAAAAAAACAAGAAACTCTCGTCTATCCACTGGGAGGTTAGGCTAATTAGCGACACGGGGCTAACACTGCTTGTCCAAATATCCGTGGTGAAACTAAACGCAGAGGAGGCTTGCAGTAGGCTGTGGATATGTTTTTTCACGGAGTCGTGTAGTTTAGGCAGCTCCGTGTCAGTCATGTAGCGGCGGCTTGGGATATCATATCTGGGCTCCAGAACATGGAGGAGATGCAGGAATCCCACATTTTCTACCTCCGAGAGTGGCTGGTCACTCAATGCAATGTACTCGATAATTGCCTGTGTTATTTTCACAGCACGTGGATTGTCTCTGGACATTTTCTCTCGTCTTGCAAGAGTTTGCTGCAGCGTGGGTTGTGTTGGTTTAGAAGCGTGGGTAAACTCTTTGTACTCGTTGTCGTGTTGGGATTTTAGGTGCTTGATTAAATTACTTGTGTTAAATGCGCTACCTTTTGAGCCTCCTCTGGACAATTTCGCTGAGCACAATTTGCAGTCCGCCTTTGTTTTGTCGTCTTCATTCACTTTGAAATAGTTCCACACGGCTGACATGTCTCGCCTCACCTTGCCTTCTCCCCGCTCTGAGCTGCAGCCGGGCACTCGGCGCCTGTGATTAACCCCTTACATGCCGCTCAAACATAGACATTTCTCAGACCGTGGTATCGGTCCCCGGTATCGGGGGACTTTTAACGAGTACGAGTACTTTAGAAAATGTGGTATCGAGGCCGATACCAGATACCCGTTTCGGTATCGGTGCATCCCTAGTTTTTTATCGTGTTTTGTTTTGACTTTGGTTTTATCCTTTAAACTTTCAAAATTGACCTAGCAACTTGTGTGCTAAAACATTGGCAGATGTCTTATACTGTCCTTTGGAAATTAAATGAAAGTCATTGTTAGATCTCTTCTAATCACTGGTCATAAACAATCTGTGTGTCCTATTCAAACATGACAGATGGAAGTTGTTTGTGGGTAAATTACAAATGTATTTCTTTATATAAAGAGAAGTGCAATGCATGGAAAAAAGTTCCAAAGTAGTATAAGTGAAAATAGCACAGAAATGTTCAGATCTATAATTGAAAATAATTTGGAAACATTAGATGATTAGGAAGCACTGACCTAGTTTGTGCTGAATTGCCTTGTCTCATCAAACCTGTTCTTAGATGTGTAATGTATATAGGTGTGTTCTATACTATTGTCATGTTCATAAGATACTGTCATCTCTGTAATTTCTGCATGCTCAGCTTTTTTCCTGACCATTTTTTTATTATAGTGAACATAAGAGATCACACACATTCAAATGTGAGAATGTCACATTATTTACTTCAGTTGTAAAGACAAATTCCTGAAACTGTCTCAAGGATGGTATTGCGTAAAACACAGCAATTTACCTCTGCGAGACATTTACATAGTATTGATCGAATGGAACTGTATGTAAGTTACCTTTCCTACATCTAAAAAGATGACCATACTTATCTTTATTAACATTTGCACATATCTGAGGAGTGTATATAACAGAAGAAGTAAAGAGTCAGTATTAAGCACTAATATCGAAAGGGTGGTGGCATCATATATTTAAAATTAGGCTTATGTCCTTGGATAAACCGCATATACTACAGTGACTTACATGCTACACATCAGAATGTCATTCATGAGAAAATGCGGAAAATGTTTTAGCGATTATGAATATCCGCATTATGGCTGGATTTACTACCATGACAGTATTCTTTAGGTTAAGAATTGCAAGTAAACACACAATTTGGATGACATCCACCATAGAATATTAGTTGTAATACAAAAATATCTTCTATGTTATGGACATATTGTTTAAGAATATTTACATCCGACTGCTAGGTGCAATTCAGTTCAACTTTTTCTTGTGCCACAATTATCACAAAGCAAAGGTTCAGAGCACTGGACACATTTTTAACTGTAACCATACCATGCATCTATAATCAAATGAAAATAGATAAAAAAACATCATTTTTTATCAGAGTAATAATGTAAAAACATTGGCATTTAAAAATAACATTTTGTTTATCCATTGGCTTTCCATGATTGCTTTACTGTATGGTGTACATTGTAGATGATATTACAAAATATAAAAGATATTTACTGTAACAGGTGCACAGGCCAAGACATTTCAGCTTGCACATCACAAAAAAATCATGGACTTCATTCTTGTTAAATTTAGATGGCCCCTACATTTGACCACATATGCAATGGAGTGTTGCGCAACAGATGAGCATCAGTTTCTGTGCAGTGCTCATATTTACCACACAAACTAAATATTCATTTTCAGAACCAATCTCCACCAATGCAGCATTACAAGAAGTCAATTTAGGCACAAGGGAAAAACCAACCATGTGGAGGATGCTAGCCTATCATAAGACTTTCTCAAGTGCAAAGCCACATTCACTAATACTGGGCCAAATTAGTGTTGCCAAATAACCTAACATCTATATCTTTGGAATGTGATAAGAGCCGGCATACACACAGGGAACTGAACTGGAGGTCCAAATAAAAGAGCTCTTTGACTTGAGAAGATTTTGGAGTGATTTGACTTTTTTCAGTTGATGAAGGGCTTTCAAGAAAGGTATTTCCTACATTACTCATGGATGTACTGTGTTGTGGATAATCTCTATATCTAGAAATCACAATCTGTTTTTGTTTGTTTGTTTCTTTGTCCTTTATGCACTACTTTGTTTATCATGCCACACTCTTGAGACTTACATACAGAATACAGATACTCCTCACAATAAGTCAGGTTTTTGACAGGGCAGAGCAAGTGGCAAGAAATGCTACAGTGTTATCTATCACCCGAGAAAGACTGCCCCACAGATTATGATGAAACTGTCATAGTTAATATTCCTGCATTTTGACAGAGAAATTCAAGTTCAATATACATTTAACATTTTCTTTAAAAAAGTATCGCCCTCACTATTTTTGTAATGGCACCAATCAGCCCTGAGTGTTTTTTTTTTTTTTTGCACCAGGAGTAAAAACCAACATTATTGTATGGAAAGACGTTTCCTAGCCCTAACAAAAGATATATAATGAAGGTAACACGTTTAAGGATAGTGAAGTTACGTACTAAGTAATTTGTAATTATCAGTTACCTCCACCTTTCCAATTTCTCATTTGAGCAACTCAGCTAGTTTTCCTATATTAATCACAGACATAGCATGTTGTTGATATTTTTGAAATGGTCACATTACTGTGGTGTGGTGTAGCGGGTCCACAGCTCAAGTCAAAAAGGCCACTTCTTAAATAAATAATCGCCACAATAATCGTGGCTTAGTGAAGGGGCATGGTACGTGTGGCTGAGCGGTTCCCGGGTGATGCATGATGCGGATGGTCCTCACTTAAATGCACAAGTGAGAAGTCGTCCGGATCCAGTAATTGGTGCTGGGAGCTGCTAATTGCCACATCTGATCCACGTCCCCGTAATAAATAGAAGCACAAAGTGGCTAGGAGGGAGGGAAAAAAAATGAAAAGGAAAAGTGAAAGGAGGTTGCTGGAGAAAAAGGCAGGAAGCGGG
Organism: Erpetoichthys calabaricus; assembly: GCF_900747795.2. NCBI lineage: Eukaryota > Metazoa > Chordata > Cladistia > Polypteriformes > Polypteridae > Erpetoichthys > Erpetoichthys calabaricus. Next base: position 82,294,690 of record NC_041409.2, read on the forward strand.
GAGAGGAAAGTCGGTGCAAGAGAGTGAGAACAGGCGAGCACAGGCACACGGGCAGCTAAGCAGTGAGCCCTAGCTGAGTGTTTGGCCGACACCTAGGGCAGTTGGTAGTGGTCGCTCCTGCTGAGAGTGTAGTTAAGGAGCAGGAGTGACTGGAAGAAGGATGGCTCGACGCAGAAGACAGCAGGAGTCGGGAGGCTTAGGAGGTGGATGCCCCAGTGTGAGCGTCCTAATCGCTGGGGAACCCAAGTCTCGGTCTGGGGAGAGCAGAACCGAAGCCCGGGATCGCGAAGCCTCCAGACCAGCAGGCAGAGCAGGTCAGCTGCAGCTAGGGTGACTCCCCTGGTGCATTGCCTGGATGGGAGAAGCAGGGGAGTCGCCAGTCACCAGAAGAAGAATGCACCGGGCTTTATTTTTAAAAGGACAGCTTCCAGCCATTGTTTTAACCTCGTTTTTTTGAAGGATTTTTTTCTATTTATTGGATTTTAACCTTCAGTAGTTCACTTGTTTTATTGGATTATTTATTTAAAGATTTTTGAGATGCACTGCACTATTTATCTGAACACTTTGATTGTTGTTGTTTTAATAAAAGCACTTGGCACTTTTGCACTATCCCCTTGCTTTGTTGTGCCTCACTGTCTAGCTCATCGGTGACTTTACCAACGATGTCGGGTTCAGAGCTCCCAGAAGGTGAATGGGAGCATGGACTTGAACCCGCATCGTCATGTGTGGTCTTTGTAACCATTATTGAATAAGAGCTTTGTGTGTAGAGACTTCAAGATATTGTTTTTGTAAGTTTCCTCTGTGGGCATTAGTTTATTCCCACCAGAATACCAAAGAATAATCCCAGAATAACAAAGCTAAAACATGATTTTAGATTCTTTTTTCAAATTAATTAAAATTAGAAACTGAAATATCACACTGATACAAGTATTCAGAAGCTTTACTCAGCACTTCATTAAAGCATCTTTTGCCTCAGTTCCAGCTGGGAGTTTTTTTAGGTCTGACGCGACAAGCTTCACAGACCTGGATTTGGGTATTTTCTGACATTCTTCTTTGCAGATTCTTCCAGGTTCTGTCAGGTTGGATGGAAACTGTCAGTGCAGAGCTACTTTCCGGTCTCTCCAGAGAAATTTGATTGGGTTCAAGTCCAGGCTCTGGCTGGGCAACTCCGGGACCTTCTCATAGTTGACCCTAAGTCAGTGTTGTGTTGTCTTTGCTTTGTGCGTGGGGTCATTGTCCTTTTGGAAGGTGATCCTTCAGCCTACAGTAGTCTGAGATTCAGAGCACTCTGGCACAAATTTACAATTAGGGTATCGCTGTGCTTTGCTACATTCAGCTTTTCCTCCACTCTGTGTAAATCTGTCAATCCCTACAACTGAAAACAACCACACCGCAAGATGCTGACACCACCATGCTTAACCGTTAGAATGGTATTGCACAGATGATGAGCGGTGCATGTTTTACTCCAGACATGACACTAATCTTGGTTTCATCAGACCAGAGAATCTTGTTTCTCATAATCTAAGAATTACTTAGGCGCCTTTTTGCAAACTCCAAGTTGACTTCCATGTGTCTTTTTACTGAAGAAAGGCATCTGTCTGGCCACTCTGTCATAATGTGTTGCAACCAGAGTCACCATACGGTTCTTGAGCACCTCTCTTATCAAGGCTCTTTTACCATGATTGCACAGTTTCTATGGTGGTCAGTTTTAGGAAGAGCCATGGTTGTTCCAGACTTCTTCCATTTAAGAATTATGATTGAAATGGTGTTCTTGGGAACATTCAAAGCTGCACAGTTCTTTTGTAGCCATTCTAAGATCTGTGTCTCACCACAAATCCTGTCTCTTTAAGCTCTGCAAGAAATTTCAATGACCTCATGGCCTGGTTTTTGCTCAGCTGTGGGATCTTCTGTAGAGAGGTGTGTGCCTTTCATTATCATGCCCAGTCCATTGAATTAATCACAGGTGGACTCCAAACAAGTTGTAGAAACCTCTCAATGATGATCAATGAATGGCATGCACCTGTGCCAAATTTCAAGTGTCATAGCAAAAGGTCTACTTGTGTCAATGTGATATTTCAGTTTTTTATTTTTAATAAACTTGCAAGAATGTCTAAAGTCCTGTTTTCACTTTGTCATTGTGAAGTATTGAGTGTGGCTTGATGTAGGAAAAAAGTGAATTTAAATGATATTAGCACAAGGTTGCAACATAACAAAAGGCTAAAAAATTGAAAGGGTCCGAATACATTCTGAATCCACTGTATATTGAAAGGTAAGGGCCTATGGCATTTTTATTCATCTAATATTATAGAAATTAATGGAACTATTTTTCCTAATCAGCTTTGTTTTAGAGTAGCCCTGGAAATGATCACTTACTTGGCAGTTTTATAGATCCTGTCAATTTAGCTTCTGTCATCTGGAAAGCATCTCTAAAAATGTATCCAGATACTCCTAAACATTGTGTCAGGGTAGTAGTTCTGCAACATGTAATAGGTAATGTCAGCACTCTGATGAAACCTTAAAAGTTAAAAATATTACTATTGATTTAAAAATGTTTATAGCCCTTCAACCATAGGAAAATCAAATCATGTTCATCGGTGACTTTAAATTGGTCCTGAGTGTTCATCCAGGGTTGGTTTCTCTCCTGTGGTCAGTATTCGTGAGTTTAATGAAAGATAAATGAAAGCAATGACTTGGATAAATTACTGCTACATTATTTTTTCAACTTTAGCATTAGAAAAATCAAACTATACTGAAACAAATTAAAATTATTTACTGTACATACCAATCTCCACACTCATTTTAACAGAAGGATTTTTTAATGTTTTAATGAGTACTACACAGACTTTTGACAGTTGATAAAATGTTATACACATATGGTGCATATTTTTAACACATAATGAATGGAAATCCAACAAAGTCTTCATTCTGTAAACTTTCTAATTTGAAATGGTCATAACTTATTTATTTTCTTTGCTAGAGGCATTTAGTTGATGGTATTAAAATACTATGCAGAAGCTCAGGTAACACTGCCATGACCTGAAATTCAGACTTTGAAAAGTCAGATGATATGTTAACACATTTAGATTTAGTCTGGCAGACTGTGAACAATTTTTATTGAGCCTTGTTTAACAGGTAAGATGGTGCAAAACTAGAAGAGAAGGGTTGGCTGCTGATTTTAAAGTATGCATTTTATAACTGTGATATTTTATGAAGCTTTAATGGCTTGGATATCTCACAGTATAACTGTATCCTATTCTATCATACAGTATTATGATAGAATTATTATATTTTCATTATTGTAGAATTCTGCTTTTATACTGTGACACAGCATTAAGAGTGGTCTCAACAGAAAGGAATAGTCACCTTGTTATAAAATAGGTGAGTGAAGAGTTTTTGCATTGATGATAATTGAGAAATTGTCCTGGTTCAAAATATGATGTAAACTAAAACATATGGCTACACATTAATAAATGCTACTAAAAAGGCATTGCTTGAAACTAACAAAATTCTGTCCTTGAAGTGTACCTCCACCCACTTCATAATAACATCCTGTTGAAAGAAAGGGAAGTCTGAGAATTTGAGATCAGCCCGATTATGGCATGTGTTCAGAGTCACACAGTGAGCCAAAGGTGGGATTTAAATCCACTTTAACAATAAGGCCTATCCTTATTCCACTGAGCAGAATTTCTCACTCATGCCTAGACAGCATGACATGCTATAAGGGTTGCCCAAAAGGCTTGCAGCACTTTTTATTACTAGTAATTGAATTGTTGCAGCAGACTCATTTGGCAGCTAGATGTATTTACTTCATTTTTATGCAGAATCACCCTTATGGACCCTTGCACCAACAAAATACAACCAGATACTGTATAGCACCTTCATGTACCAGTCTGAATCCTGCCCTCGCAACCATTTCTTCAAGTCTTTAGTAACCACTTGGCCTTTCTCTAAACCCACATGTTAGATGGAAAAATAGCAAAATGTTATTTTAACCTTATATACTGCTGAAAAAAAATTAAGGGTACACTTAATCATCTCAGTCTAACACCAAGTCAGTTAAGCTTCAGGGATATTGATTTGTTCAGTTAGGAAGCCTAAGCAACTTTGAATCAATGTATCCTTCCCTTCTCCTGGTATCTCTTCCATGCTCTCGAGACTGTGATGGGAGACACAGCAAATCTTCTTGCGATGGCACTTATGGATGTGCCATCCTGGAGGAGCTGGACTACTTGTGCAACCTGAATCGGATGCAGGTACCACCTCATGCTATCAATAGTGACAAGGACACTAGCAAAATGGAAAGCTACAGAAGAATCAATCAGGAAGTATAAGGAGAGAGCTGTTTTCTGTGGCCACCACCTGCAAAATCATTCCCATTTTGGAGGGTGTCTTGCTGTTGCCTCTCCATTGCACCTGTTAGTACTTTCATTTGCGTCAAAGCAGGTCAACTAGGCGAGTTAATATGAAATCATAATAAGAGTCAAAAGAGATTGTTTCTTTGCCCTTGAAACACTGTTGAACATGTTGGAGTACGAAACCCTTTTAGAAAGAATCCACAATCTTGGACACTGAGAAGATAATGCTACTCTCTTAAAAAACAATCATACCAATGACATCACCCACCTTGTCTTCTGGGAGGTACACCCTGGTCAACAGCTCACTACCTCAAAATGCCACCATTCATTAAAAACCAAATGGTTTCATGACAAAATTTAAAATAAAACATATAACAATATTAATAAAGGTAATAACTAAATATTAAAGTTTCTAGAAATGATTTGTGAAAATAGAAAAATATGTATTTGGGGGAAAATATTTACAAAGATTCACATATCCTAACACTATTATTCATGAATCCCAACCACTAACAGTACTTTAATACACTGCCTCTGTGTATATTAGTTTGTGAACGTTCATTACAGATTCTTTTTACATCAAAATAAATTCTATAATTGTCCATTATTCAAAAGGCACATTACTGTGCACTGCTATTTTGAAGGCAAACTGCATGTGTTTTAGGAAAAGGATTGCTCTGTTACACTACAACAGCAAACGGGACAATTCAAAATATTCACAGAATAAGTTGCAGACATTTATTGTTAATTTTCACTGATGTAGAGTGCACAAAGTGCTCTTATATATGTTTAAAAATGCAGCAGATATGCCATTAAATTGTAATATGATCATTTTCAATAACTTGCCATTTATTACAACATCTCACGTTTTATGGTGTTTAAGTACTTGTGCTGTTATGAGATCAGCATGACAGAGAATGTACTACAGGTGCTTGGACTACCACTCAGTGGTCTTATCTACAGTATAGGATAAAAAACCAAGAGAAAAGGCTCAAAGCTATTTAATTTAGGCAACATAATACAAAAATAGGGGCGCACGGTGACACAGTAGTAGCACTGCTGCCTTGCAGATAGAAGACCTAGGATCATGTCCTGGGTCCTCCCTGTGTGTAGTTTGCATGTTCCCTCCATGTCTGCATGGGTTTCCTTCAGGTGCTCTGGTTTCTTCCCACAGTCCAAAAATATGCAGGTTATGTAGATTTGACGATACTAAATTGTCCATTTGTGTGTGTGTGTGTGTGTGTGTGTGTGTGTGTGTGTGTATGTTTACCCTGTGATGGTCTGCCGCATTATCCAGGGATTGTTCCTGCCTTGCATCCTATGCTGGCTGAGATTGGCTGCAGCTCCCCACATGACCCTGTTCAGAACTAAGCTGGTTAGAAAATGACACGAAATGACAGTACAAAAATAGAAATTGGATGTGCAAGTGTGTTGTGTTTCCAATAATTCCATATTTACATACTTATTCCAAAAAGAAAATGACAGTGTTTAATAGATTAGTCTACACTGGCCAGATTTAGTCTTGTAGTTACAGGTCATAGGTGTCAGAGCTAAAACATTTCATAAATAACAATACTAGTACTACTGTTATACTTTGTACAAGATGCCTTTTTTGTTTGCCATAGTGTGTGTAAAAGAGCATTCAAAACATTCCAACAGTGGGTACAAACTTGATTACTGATTAATGATGTTATTGTAATGCATTCTTATTTGTTTTTCACATAAATATGATTACAAAATTTCCTAAGTTAGACTGGCAGAGATTTACATGGTAATGTGCTCAGTAGAGCAGTTCTGTGACAATTATTGTCCACAAATTTGTTTCACTGTTATAATAAAGAAAAATAAAAGGAGCTATGCTAAAACTGCAGCAGTGTTCATACAAATAGGGTATAACATTTCCATCTGCAATGGAGTTTTATATTACGTAAATCTATACAGACACAATGTTCTAATTAATATTTTTTTTAGCAGTACAGGGTCTTTTTCCTGCAGGGTCCAGAAAAACAATAATCAGAAATTCCAACAGGACTCAACTATTTCTATGCCTTTTCATTAATTTCATTCTATTAGTTCCTCATCAGTGCTGTCTTTTGCTGTACTTTGAGGAATATACTGTAAAATCAGGATGCTTGGATGCCATCTTTACTTATAGCACTGGGAATTGTTTCTAAAATGGTGACTAGCTGAAGGAGCAAAGTCATCTTTTTAAATATCAGGCTCACGTGATCTACGCCTACAAACCTCTCTGCTTAAATTCACCATCCTTGGCAAAAGACATACTTGTCCTGGCTCATTTTCTGGCTCTAGTTATACCAACTCTCACATTCTTTAGATAATGAGCTTCATCTTCAACAAGGACCAGTCTGTTAAGGTGAGCAGCCATTACATCTGCTGTCCATCATGCAGCTGTACTAGCCTACAGGGTATTATTTTGGTCCTGTACTCTTCTCATTTATAACAGTTGCAAAGCAGTCATTTAAGGAAGGGGTCAAATGCCTGCTGACGTGGTGCCAGTCATGTTACCAGGAGCCAGTGTTACCAGGAGTAAAACATTGAAGAAAATGTGAAGGAAACCTACAAGCTGTAGTGCAACTACTGCCTCTAAGTGGTGAAAAGGTAAAAAGTCTTAGCAGTTTTACAGACTTAATAATAATAACTGCACTGGACAGTAGCTTGAATGTCATCTAAAATACTCAGAATTTCTACAGGAAGTATCAGCTACAGAGGTACATTCTAAGGAGGCTGAGAAGTGTTGACGTAATTCTGAGATTGTATCAAATCACTGTTTTTGTAACACAGACAGCAATAGTAAGGTGAGAAGAATTATTACTTTGGGGTCTTCTCTCTGTGGACTATAACGCTTGAGGACTCAAGGCCTCTTTCAGTGGCTCACCAAAGGGAAAGTGGATATCTTTGGAAATGACATTAAACATTATGTGAAGAGCTGCTTTAGGATCCTGACTTCTGGGGCATGATACGTGACGCCAGAATTCACAACAAGTGGAATCAAAAATAGATTATTAGATAAAATTGGCACCGAAATTCAAAAATATTTTTTAAGCCTCATTGTCCATTAGATGTTTTCAACAACAAGTTGACTATGTAAGTATTACAGATGTTTTAAATGTCTTACATTTTAGCATATTCTTGTATCATGCCTTATATATATCACTTTGGGTGTTAGTAATCAAATGTTCTGCAATTGGAGGTGATTGAACTATTTATTTAAACATTCCGAACACCCTGCTGAATTATGATTCTCGTTACAATGGCCACAACCTCTATACTATTAGATTATTTCACAGTGTAATAATAAACTAAGTGACAGTAATGCTCAAACTGCATTTACACATCATTCAAACTTTCATAGTAAAATCTTGTGATATCCCACCTTTCCCCTTCATTATATTCAGGTAAATGTTCAGTCAGCAGTTTGGCAGGAACTGTAAAGTAAAGTACCCAAACTGGCCGTCTATGAGCATGTCACTTTCGTACATCTCTGGAAAAATCAATGTGTCACATTGTTTACTTTGGTGCAAATGGCCCAAAAAGATAAGACACGTGCACAGTCTCACTTGATTCAGACGTGGGATTGACGCTTATCTACTTGTATTTGAATTCCATGTCACGCTTTATTGTACATGCAACATTGGTCCATGGCTTTTGGCCTTCTCCTTGGTAATACTTTACTAGACACATGTTCTTATTCTACACCATTTTAAAATGATAGGCAGGTAATTTCCCCAGTAGTGGCTAAAGCAAAAGAATGTTGGTTCAAGCAACACCAACGACTAGTCAGTTGGCTTACCAAGGCTCCAGTACAAAATGGAGTAATCTTACAGTGACATGGGGAAAAACATCTACTATACAGGTATATAAAGATGTATGGATGGTTCTCTAATTAAGAAACACATAGCCATACTTAATTCAATAGTAATCCAAACATCATTTCATTTTCAAACTCACAAAATTCAAATCACTTTCACGTTCATATAATTCAGTCACTAATTTCAAATTAAGCACAAAGCAGGAACCAATCTAAGGCCTGAGTCCAGTCCATCACTGTGCAAACAGCACTCACTCACAATGGACCAGTTTGGATTCAACACTTATCATAATTGGAATGTGAATGGAAAACCCAAGTATCCCACACAGATACAGAGAGATCATGCAAACTCCACACAGATAGTGATTGGACTAGGATTTGAACCTACGACACCACCTGCTCCACCTTTTCACAAGTTTTCACAAGTAATCACCAAATTTTAATATTTATCTTAAAAAATGAATCACTTTTATTTATATTGTAACCTGACATACTGCATCCTGCTCTGAAAAAAGTTTAGAAAATGGGTGAATAGGTGTGACAAGTGGCCTAGTGGACCCTAGTTAAAAGTGGCATAATGATGTCATGGCTCCTGCAATCTACAGTGGTAAAAGCCATCCTGATTTTAAGAGTCTTCTTTTATTTCATCAAGATTGTCAAAGTGAATTTTTGGAAGGTGATAATAATAAATAATAATTCTTTGCATTTATATAGCGCTTTTCTCACTACTCAAAGCGCTCAGCAATTGCAGGTTAAGGGCCTTGCTCAAGGGCCCAATAGAGCAGAGTCCCTATTGGCATTTACAGGATTTGAACCGGCAACCTTCCGATTGCCAGTGCAGATCCCTAGCCTCAGAGCCACCACACCATCCTAAGCCCTTTATTTTCAGTGCAGAGAGTGTGCAGATAGACCCTAGTGTACCATAAGAATGAATTATACTGTATGTAGATGCTTTGAGTCTGTTTGTTGTGTAATTTCCACACTTTTTATTCCCACAGTTATGATGGATGAGTGGCTGCTTTGAGAAACATCTCTGTTAAAAAGTAAAAGGAAACACATGTGTAACACCCTTTATGACAGTGTAGCTCATAGCACTGTATGATAAATGCATAACATAACATAACATTCTCACATCTATTTATAGAAGGTCAGAGCCTATACTGTAGCTGCAACATGGAGTACAAGACAGAAGCCTACTTAGACAGGTCACCAATGCATCACAGATTATACTCACAAACCCATCACCTGCACAGTTTTAGAATTGACACTTAAGCCAATATCGCATTACGTGTCTTCTAGTTGTAGGGTAAGTCAGACTTGCCAGACACTGTTGCTGATCTTGTCACCGGGGCTATGTCGGTTTACATGACTCAAAATCACGTCACTTCAATTTCAGCAAATTGTGTGCCAACCCTCCATCACAGTCTTGCTTAATCCTTTTTCTGGCAGCCAATAATGTGCTGCCTGCTGGAGCCAGTGCTGTACAAAAGGTTAACAGGCATGGTGAGTTCAGTTCTTATTACTGTCCTTCTTTTCATTTTTCATTCTGTCGTGGCACATAAACCACAAGACATCAGACAGACAAGCTTCTTATCTGTTTGTGAGGTTCCAAACACCTGTGTTTCTTGTTCCTCATTGCTGCATTATATGTATTGTTTGTCCGGATGAGCATTCATTAGTTTTCACCTCTCATGCACACAGAGCCTGCTCCTATGACTTAAGACACAATCAAACCTGTTTGACTTCTTAAGGCAGTGGTTCTCAAACTGTGGGGCGGGCCCCCCTAGGGGGGCGCGAAGTAACAAAAAGGGGAGCGCGAAGATGTGAAAAAAAGATAACAAGAATCAAAAATATGAAAAATACATCTATTGAAACCTAAACAAATTAACTTAAACTACATTCTGATACTAGAAAAATAAATATAGAGTTAGATAAATGTTGATAAAAGTTAAGTAGGTATAATAAAATATGCATCTATGATATATCATTAATTAAAAAAGAACAAATTGGTATTAGTGGGCTCCTTTCAAAAAAACGTTAGGGGGGGCGCGATTAAAACTGTTATGAAAACTCGGGTCGTAAATACTTAAAGGTTGAGAAACGCTGCCTTAGGGTGAGTCGAGTTGGACTAGTTGGAGTGAGTCTATATGATTGGTGGTCATAGGAGAATGCCACTGACTGCCTTTGATCCACTAAAATTATGTAAAGGAAGGCTACAACTGGGCGGCACGGTGGCGCAGTGGGTAGCGCTGCTGCCTCGCAGTTGGGAGACCTGGGGACCTGGGTTCGCTTCCCGGGTCCTCCCTGCGTGGAGTTTGCATGTTCTCCCCGTGTCTGCGTGGGTTTCCTCCGGGCGCTCCGGTTTCCTCCCACAGTCCACAGACATGCAGGTTAGGTGGATTGGCGATTCTAAATTGGCCCTAGTGTGTGCTTGGTGTGTGGGTGTGTTTGTGTGTGTCCTGCGGTGGGTTGGCACCCTGCCCGGGATTGGTTCCTGCCTTGTGCCCTGTGTTGGCTGGGATTGGCTCCAGCAGACCCCCGTGACCCTGTGTTCGGATTCAGCGGGTTGGAAAATGGATGGATGGAAGGCTACAACTGAAAGTCACTGGAACACTTGTCTGATGTGACATGGCCGTAACCTAACTTCATGCCTTTGGGATGTAGGTAATTGAATACCTGGAGGAAAACCCGCAGAGACATGGGGAGAACATACAAACTTCACATAGAGCATCTATGAGGCAGCAGTTACTTCTGCACAAGTAATGAAGACATTACAGTGCATGAAACATAAACATTAGTAAATTGTAGTTAGTGCCACTTTAAAATAATGACATTTAGTATCTTGATCCTTCATCACCATTAGTTTTATTTTGCTGTGAATTTCCAGTGCAGACTGATAGACATTTTGTGCAGCCCACAAGCATACTCAGCTATGAATTAGTAGCATTATGTTCAAAGGTATAGCCAAGGTTGTGGATTTCAGGGGGGATTATATTTTATGAATTTTCCAATGTATTGCTTATAGACATCATTATGATTTATGTACTTTCCTATTACTCCCTGAAATTAATTCCTGGCTTCACCTAATTTGGGTTGTTCGTGGAGTGACACTCTGTTGATAAGTCCTATCTGTATGCATAGAAAACTTCATTGACAGAGAAGACTGGGTTATGAAATGCAAAGAAGGTGCAAATCAACGGCATAAAAAAAACAAGATCTGTAGCCATCATTAATGGAAGACAAACATGTGGTCAATCTCTGAAAGTGGAAAACACGAAGGACTTTAACAAAGCTCAAACATATAATGGTATGGTTTGACCAAATTAAATGTCCATGCCATTTCAATGTTATGGTTGCCATATAATTAGAAAATGAAGCATTACACATGTAAGAGAGGGTGGCAAGATGTGGAGACAGGAGCTAAATTCTACATGGGGAAAACAGACCTGCGAGACTTGGATTTTCCTACAGTACAGGCTTGCAAGCTGCCAAGGAAAAAGCCTGATTGCAGATATTGGTCATTGTTTGTGGCCAGTGCTGCTTAAGGGTGCGTTGTGATCTGGCATGGAAGCCCTCTGTGGTTTTGACTTTGATTTCAACTGCATTGACATGAGATTAAGTAACTCATTTTGGAACTCAGAAGTGAGGTGTGCATCAGGAGGGAGCAAGTTAGCCAATTAATGTTCCTTGGTTTTCGATTCTATGCCAAAGTAGACTCATAACAATCAGATTGCATTTAAAGTGCTTCAGCATTGTCTTGTTGGAAAATGTCTATTAAGCAAGCACATCATGCAAATGCATACAATGGGTGATGAGCACTCCTTGATGTACTGTATTGTCAAACTACCCCTTAAAATGCAGCAAAAGTGACTAGTAGTCACATACAATGGTGATGCATTTGTGAAACATTCTGTCCTGGCAGTGCATTGTGCAATAATGTTGTTCAAATTTTACGGCTGCCTGTGTTATCTGCAGGCATAAATCTGGTGGTTTCCACAAGCAGAACTCATCCCTGAAGACCACTCTACATCTGTCCACATGGCTCATACTGTGCATCTGACAGACCTGCTTGGCAGTGGCAAGTAGTCAATAGCTGGCATTCTAATGGATACCATGAATAGAATGCCAATTCAGTGAGAGTTTGACCCATAATTGAAATGTTACGTGGTGATCCATAGAGAGCACCTTTTCTCTGTAAATTGGTTAAATGACATCACCAAAAACACACTTTGTTCCAGTTGTTGACTTTCATCTCAAATTCAGTATGATGCCTTCTAGTGGCATTGAGTGTGATAAAATTTATACATAATAAGATTTGTGTCGGGCCATGATGATATCCTGTTTTAGTCTTTTTTCAAAGAGAGGCTCAGCTTCTACCATATATTTTAAGAGTGTATTGCTCTTATTCATAACTGCTTTTATCCACTTGATAACTACTTGATGACACCAATGAGAGTGTAACTCAAAATATTTCAGTTTTCTTTGTAACAATCTGTAAATAAAACTGATAACTATACAATAAGTGGCAAGGGAAGAGAGGAAAACAAAACCACAAAGCTGGATACATTTGGATGAAATAAACATCCAGGAATCCAGATACACTATTTTTTTTAACACTTTAGAGGTAGACAGAGTCTTTGCAGGAAGTTGTAAAGCTTATTACAGAGAGTTATAGAGTGTTACATTTTTAACTTTGCTAATAAATGTGTAAAAAAGCTTATCTCTGTTTTTTTTTAATTAAAATCCATTGGGGGTATGTGGGTGAGCTTTGGGTAGGGTGTTATTTTTATTTTTTTTGGGCTGGGATAGAGAGGAGTGTGGTTAGTTGTTACATTTTTCATTCATATGCTTTTTTACCATTACCAATACATATTATAGTGTTGTTTGCACCGGCTTATAAAAAGAAAAAAGCATTAATTACACACATAAAAAAAGTAATTCAGTAATTACACAAGTAACCTATGTGATCAGAAATGTACTCCCTATAATGGCTTGGTACTCATTTTAGGTTTGATTCCTGAATTGAAGTCAATGCTAGTGGTATAAAGCCCTCAAACATCCTCAATTGGCTTAAATGGGCTTTATGGATGGATGGATACATGGATGGAAGAATTTATGCCATTCATTTTCAGAACCTTTTTTTTTCTTTTGCAGGATCAAAGTGGATCAATGCTTACCCTGACTTCATCTGACATAATGCACATTGCAACCCTGGATGAGATGCCAGCCTATATATATATATATATATATATATATATATATATATATATATATATATATATATATATACAGCTACGCCAGGCCAGTTTAGAACCACCAATAATTTTTAGGAATTACAAAACAAAAACTGAGCAAGCAGCAGAAACCTAGTTTTACACAGGGAAAACATGTACACACAACACAAAGAGTATTATTAGAACTGGAACTGAACCCAGATCTGTGTCTGTGTGGCAGCATCAATAAAACTGTTGGATGAAAAAAATTCCAATTAAGTTGCATTTTATTTCATTCATGCTTTAGTGCTCACACCAGTCATGCATTATGTGCAGCACTGCCATGTCAATCTGTCTGTACATTTTATGTATATATTTTTATCCTGCATGTATGGGGAATTAAAAAATAAATTATGCATATACACCAATACCTGGATGAGACACCAAATGTGGCATCAAAGTTCATGTGGAGTACTGAGTGAAACACCTATTTTTTTTTTTTTGATAGATCGATTTGCCCCATCACAATTAATTTTAATAGTAAATGGTTAAAGAGTCAAGAAGAAGAATTTGTGGCCTTCTAAGCGAGGTGTACGTGCATGATCCACATAAGAGACTTAGGAAGATGGAATGCTTTTTATGATGTAGAGTATACGTCTTGACACATTTTTGCAGGTATAATTTAAATAAATAGAGGTTATGTTGCTATAATCTTTGTTTGAATCACAACTTTGGCATTCATGATTTATCATAATGATGTCTGCAACAAAAAAGAAAGGCTTTCTAGATTTCACATTATATTTTAGTCAATTACTTTTTCTGGTCTTGAAACCCTCCATTTTAGCTTGAGGCATGTTCACAGATAAGCCTCGTCTTTAAATATTCAGTGGTTCACTTCATAACAGTAAAGATGTATGTTATTTATTAAATATGGTCAGAAGAGTGGCACAGTGCAACACATACAGTGTTGCTGATCTAAAGAGTCAGGAGTTACATTTAATTCCCGGCTGGGATGCCCTTATGTGTGGAGTTTTCATATCCTTTTTTGTTGTTTTCCTGAGTTTTCTCGGCAGACATTATATTCTTCTCTCAATCCAAAGACATGTTGCTAATAGGACTGACAACTCTGAAATGGCCTGTTGTGGGTGCGTCCATGAGCGTATCCTGTGACAGAGTTGTTAGTTCCTGCCTTGTGCTGTTCACGTTTTGGTATAGACTTTGGCAATTCTACTCTGGAAAGTGGATAATTATTTAAAGCAGATAGAGTTGTCTGTAAACAACTTTAGGATCACAGGAGCCCATAGCTTGTTTTGGCTGATCAGTTGTAAGGATAGGAAATAGCCCTAGTCAGGGTGCCAGTCCATCATAAGAATGTATCACTTCAGACCAATTAGGTATTTATGTTGCATCTTTCTTTCTTTCTTTCTTTCTTTCTTTCTTTCTTTCTTTCTTTCTTTCTTTCTTTCTTTCTTTCTTTCTTTCTTTCTTTCTTTCTTTCTGTGTTAATGTGAGGTGCAATAAAGTTCACCCCCAACCCAGAACAGACTCAACACCAGTAGAGACCAGGGTAGATTAATAAGAAAACAAATAATAATTACGAGGAGGAGGGAATGGAAAGATTACAAAATATAAATACAAGAAGTACAAGGGTACAAAACTTTGCTCCTCTTTACCGTCTATGAAGAATTACATAAAGGGCCTGAATACTCATGTCGATGAGATATTTCTTTTTTTTTTTTTTTTTACTTTTGAGTAAATTCACAAAAAATTGCCAAAATCCTGTTTTCACTTTGTCAGTCAGGGGTATTCAGTGTTGTTTGATACGCGGAACAATTAATTTAAATGATTTTAGCCTAAGGCTGCATCATAATAAAATGTGGAAAAGTGAAGGGGTCTGAATACTTTCTGAAGGTATTGTGTATATGAGACATTCTGCATTTGGCTACAGGCATTTTGTATAATTATACGGATGGCTTTCTCATTTCTTTACCCACCTGTATTTCAAAGAAAGTAAGAGGACCTTGCTGACAGAGGCCTAGATCGCTGTTGTGTAAAGGAAATGCAAGTAAAGTTTGCTGCCTATGAATGTAGTGACAGTGTGCGCAAATAGTAGAAACACCATGCTGTAACACCACCCTTATTTGACTTACTTTGCTTTTAAGTGGGAAAAGGAATTGCAGCATTCCTTGTGCGACTCACCCATAACCATGACTAGTTGTTCAGTGCCATACAGATTAAACACGGTAAGCTGCTAAATCTGTGACCCGCCCTACATTCAGCTGTGCCCACACCCTGCACACCATTCTTTATTTTTGTTCTGAATGGCTTTAAAATATAAATATCTCTGATGGCCTCATCTTCTACCTTAGAATGTCTTGAACCTGGTAGAAATAAGGGATGAGCACTGTTGAATTAAATTGGGAGTCAAGTTGAGAGACATCAGAAGTCTGAGGGAACTGTATCAGAGAATGTGGTAATAGCAGCCATAAAAGGCAAACCTGGTATGTATTATTTTCCTTGTGTGTCATCCAGTGTCAGTAATTATGAATCTATTAAATAATGCACCTTACAGCATTTTGTGATTGGGACATTCTGTGTGTTGAGAAAATGTTCTCTTGTGTTAACAAAAATTCCCTCAGTGGACTCCAGTTTCTTCCCACAATGCAAAGACAAATCTATATGACCCCAGCTCGAGTATCTATATACATGCATCAGGGCCCTACAGTGGACTGAGGATCCCACGTAAGCTTGCTTCTTCCTGCTATTCGTTGGTTTCTCCCAGACATTGACTTCCTTAGACATTGAAAAATTTTAATAATGAATGGATAGATAAATGGAGAGATGGAAGTAAGCAAGTATTATTGTACCCAAATTTACAAGGCAAAATAAATGCTGTAAACTTGTCGATCATCTGTCCATTTCCTGAAACTGTTTTTTTTTTTTTTTTGGTTTTAAGGGGACCCAAAGGGCAAAGCATGAACAGGAATCCACCCTGGATGGGATCACAGCCCTAATTCTGGGCACACACGCACGCACACCCATACCAGGTCAGTTTAGAGCTGCCAGTTTACATGACATGCCCATCATTGGAATGAGGGAGGAAACTCGACTGTTGTGAGCAAATACATGTAAGACATGGGGAGGATGTGCAAATGTTATTGTATGCAGTAACCGGGCTTAGAATGGAACCCGGGTCCATAGGATTGACAGACAGAAATTTTAACTTCTTTGAGAACTTGCTTGTTGTAAATCAATCAGTCAATCAATCAGTATTGCACTGGACAATTTACAAGGCAAAGAAGAGTACTACAGAGAACTGTTAAAAACAAGTTTAGCTGTAGTAGCAGTTAAATAATTTTGCTCTGGATAAGTAAGTTTAGAAAATGGATAGATGATTGAAAATCATGAAGAAATGTTACAATTCCGAGAAAAGCCTACAAATAATCTGACATCAAACCATAAAACCGTAAAATCAATATGTAAAATAATGACTTGAAAATACTCAAGTGTGTACTGATGAATTTCTTAACCTTTGCGCTGTCTGGTATGAAGGAAGTCTGACATTACTCATCTGTTGAGGTGAAAGACCCCATAAATATAAGAGGAACCCTTTTAGCCAAACAACAATGCCTGCCATGATTTTTCCCATAAATCAAGCTGGTTGGTATATAGTGTACACCATGGGGCCCAATGCCTAACTTATCACTGAGTCCAAAAACTTGAGTTTCCACTACCATTACACATTAAAGTAAGCAATATTATGAAGAAAAATGTGTAGTGGTTAGTGCTGCTACCTCAAAGCTCCAGAGCATTAGAAAAGCTGTGACGAGAATGGGCCATTTAGACCTACAAGCTCATCATTCCTATTAATCTAGATTGTCCAAAATAATATCAAGTCAAGATTTGAAGGTCCGTAAAGTTCTACTCTCCACAACACTACTTAGTGATTTATTCCGTTTCTATAGTTCTGCGTCTGAAGAAAAATTCCTTAACAAGTTTCAAATTGCATCCCCCAGTTCTTGTTGCAGAATTTACTTAAAGTAACAACTGGGATCTACTGTATTAAATTCTTATATAAATTTAAAAATGTCAGTATGCAGATGCATGTGTATGGATTACTCATTGTTAGTTGCTTTCTCCCAAAAGACCATCCAGAAGTTACCATACATCCAAAATAGCATTATATGTGTACCCTGTAATAAGCAGAAGTATCCCTCTATAATTGTTGTGCTTTTTTCTTTACATTGCTCTTAAGGAGCAGACCAATATGAGATTCTGCTCTTCATATACAAGGGTCTTACTGCCACTCATATCTTTGGGACTTACTTACTCCATCTACTTCTGCTATTTCTCCCCAGTCTGCATCCTGTAATTCTCTGCTTGTCCCAAAGCTGTCTACAATGGCTGATAGAGCATTTTGCACCATTGTTCCTCGCCTATGGAATAAACTACCACAGTATTTTCGGAACTCGACATTATTAGCTGTTTTTAAACTGAAATTTAAGACCTATGTCTTTCAGTGTGCTTTTAGTGATTTATAGTTGTTATTTATTTATTTATTTTCTGAATTTTAAATAGTTTTAATAGTAGTATTAGTAGTTTTCATCCCAGCCTAGTCACTGCCTGTATGGAACTTACACACCGTCACTGCACCAGGATCTAAACAAGTTTTTCTCTGAGTTCTGGTTTCCCTCTCAAAGATGTACAATTTGGATTAACTAGCAACTCTAAATAGGGCTTACAAGAACAATTGGCTGTGTGTGTAAAAGTGTAAAAGGACCAGTTCTCTTGTCTTGGGCTAGTTCCTTCTTTGCACTGTAAGGGACAGACTGTAGCACCTATTACCCTGAAATAGATTATGTTTTAATTATAGTATATTTTATAATCAAAATCCATTATGTATGTATAATAGTCCTGGCAGCAGTTTGTGCTCCACCCTTGATTGAACCCTAACCCTTCCACTCATAGTCTCAGCACATTTAGTCACTTCACATATTAAGTCACCTAATCACCCATTATATGAGGCTATGCAGTCACTACACCACACTTGGCTGACATACTGTCCATTGTTGCATATAAACAACATAAAGGAGCTGGAGCCAAAAACACTATGTGTACTGCCTGCCACGCCACAGGGCTAGGCAGTCACCCCATGTTTCTGTCTCAGCTGATATCTGAATACCAAAGCTGGACCAATAAAAAGTGCAGGAATCTCCAAATAGTCCGTGCCTCCTATTGTTGCATTCTGCATCTTAAAAATGTAGACAGTTCCACCCTATCACTCCTTTACTTGCAAGAAAGTTTACAAACACAGTGATTCTGTGATTAGATCTATTGAAGCTACACTCTCAATATGTTCCTATGGAGACTGTTTGAATGAGTTTTAGCCAAAAACTGTCCACCTATGTAAGCTAGCATTGCTAAAGAAGTTCAGAGTAACAAGTAACTGCGTAAAAGTCCAAGTCTGAAGAGGCATCCTGATAAGATTCAACCGAAAAACAAGATTTTAAGCTATGATGTTAATAATGTTTTACTGAAACAAATGAACATATAGAGCATTATATTGGCTATCCTCTACCTAGGTTTGAATGAAACACTGTGTACTGTTCAGTTGTGGACAGGAGAAATGCATAATTTAGCCTGCTGGATTAAAAATGCACAGTTGTTGGTTGGTAAGCTACAGTTAGTCCAGCGCAACCAGGTTACTCCTTATTTATCATACAATGAAACATTATGGTATCCTCACATCTTCTGAACTAATTTATTCTAAAACAAGGCTAGCCCTGGATAATATACCAGATTAATACCCTACTAGCCAAAGAACAATGCCTTCCATGACATTTCCCATAAATCAAACTGATTGGTATGCTGTGCAGAATGTGGCTCAATGCCTGACATTTGTACACAAATTCAACACTATATGTAATTACTTTTTCAACCTCATATTTTGTAATCAAGTCTTTACATTCATATATATATATATATATATATATATATAGCATTTGATATATTCATATGCTACATATATACACATAAACACAGATATATGCACATATTAACATAATTGTACATTTATGTACACACAATTATATCAAAAATATAATAAATAGGCATATGCATTTTGTGTTAAAAAGATTGAAATTGCTTTGTTTATAAGGTGTTTAAACTAATCTGTATTTTTATGCATGTGCATTTTGTAAAGGTGGTGCAGTGGGTAGCGCAGCTGCCTCGCAGTTGGGAGACCTGGGGACCTGGGTTCGCTTCCCGCGTCCTCCCTGCGTGGAGTTTGCATGTTCTCCCCGTGTCTGCGTGGGTTTCCTCCGGGCGCTCCGGTTTCCTTCCACAGTCCAAAGACATGCAGGTTAGGTGGATTGGCGATTCTAAATTAGCCCTAGTGTGTGCTTGGTGTGTGGGTGTGTTTGTGTGTGTCCTGCGGTGGGTTGGCACCACCCTGCCCGGGATTGGTTCCTGCCTTGTGCCCTGTGTTGGCTGGGATTGGCTCCAGCAGACCCCCGTGACCCTGTGTTTGGATTCAGCGGGTTGGAAAATGGATGGATGGATGCATTTTGTAAAGCCTTATTTTGTAATTGAATTTTACCTCTAAACTTGTTAGAGTGCTCTGAGGCTGTACTTAGTGAAGAGCGCCATACAAAAATAAATTTGACTTGACAACTGCAAACTCAAAACAATATATATATATAAAAATATATTTTGCCAAAAGGAGGCGGCATTCTCATGGCTACTATTTCCACACAAAATAACTATAAACAGTCCATTTAACCCCTAACCTGAAGCTGAGGGAGTGCTATTGTAATGGGTGGCCCAGTGCACAAGTCAGCTTAGGACAACAGTAGATCCCTTTCCACTGAGCCACCACCACTTTCATCCATTTTATTAAATATCTTTTCCATTATTACATAGTATATAAAGGTAAGTAACATACCCTAATCCAAACCTTTATATATTTTCTCCACCTTTTATTTTCTAAACAAGTAGTTTTATTATTTGCACACACTTATATCTGCCATTTAGACTCCTTGTTTTGAACCTGCAATTCTATTTATGTACTCTACTGTATATGCACATGTATATATACATATACACACAAACATGGTCCTTATTTGTAAATGCACAAAAATATTTTTTTAGTGTTCATTTTTACATTTTGTCATTTTTCTAGTATAAAGCTCATACAATAATAGAACCCGATTACTTGTACTGCATGAGTAAATAAAGCAAATGTCAAGCTTCTTATTCTCACAGGTCTAAATACCACTTTCAGATCATTACCAAAGGCATATGACTTTATTCATAATTAATGCCAAGTAAACTTTAACAACTTCTGCTAGCATTAATGGATGCAAGAACTTTGTAGTATAATTCTATTGTAAGGTAGACTTACCGGAGCAAAGACTCTGAAGTTGCAGCAAAGTGGCCCTGAAGTTGAATTAAGCCCAGGGGGAGACGCCTGAAGCCAACTCTGTTTACCAGAGTCCAAGTTGGAACTGAGGATGGAATTTTTCTAGGAGTTACATTCTGCAGCGTAAACCTGCAGGGGGGTGGTCTGTCCAGACAAATAGCGAATGCAAACGCCTGTCTTGGCTGCTATCCCTGTCTTAGAAGTGCAGGAGTGGTAAGCGACGGACGTGCATGTAACCAAAGCAGTCCACACACATGCCAGCAGAAGAGCAACAGCAGCTGATCTACTTTTATTTAGCGAGTCCCCCGCCCCGTTCAACTACTTTTTTCTTTCCCTTACCGCTGCTGCCTTGTGACTCAGTACTGAATGACTGATGTCACTTCTACACACAAACTGAAGCTTTTTAATAATGTTCCTTGCTCAAACAGGCACTCCAATGGGTGGAGATTTAAAAAAAAATGCATTTGGAGATAGCATATCATCTCGAAAGGCAAACAAGCCTCCCTTTTTAATATCTCCTATCCAATTTCAAACACCCAAGCCCTGCAGCAGATAAAAATGAATTGCATAAAAAGACTGCCTTTTTATTCTCAGAAGATCATAATTTCGTGAAAGTGGGTTCATTGAATGGATGGACAGATATAAGCATCCAAAATAAGTGCAGGGACACTGATTCTGATGGTTGATGCTTCCATACAGCTCATATAGATTTAGATTATCCATCCATCCATTTTCTAAACCTGTTTAGTTCAGTTCAGAGTAGGGGGAAAATATAGCTTCTCTTAGCACCCCAAGGTTGCATCATCAATTGTAGGATATACTTAATTATAGACCCCAATCATGAATGCCAAGACAATTAAGAGATGCTAGTTAACTAAATACACAAATCTGGAGTAAATACAGAAACTCCACAGAGAGAGCGGCCAGACCAGGAATATAACCCAGGAGCTTGGAGCTGTAGGGCTACAGCATGCCACTATGTCAGCTGTTTCATTTCTTAAACAAATCTTAAACTTTTTGAGTGAATCTAAAGTGACTAGCTATAGTATATAGTATTATGACATAATGATCATAAGAGTAACTAATAAATGAACTATGTTTTCAATCATTTATGTCATGATAAAGGGTTACATCGGTGGCCTGAACTTTTATAGTGGTCACTATTCCTAGTCTGTTTATAAAATTAAATTTAGATTTAATCCATATTAATCCATGTTGATGACCATAGTTGTCATATTACCAAATAGACGTTTGTCTGCATCACTGTCCTCTATTTTAATACTCCATTATCTTTCATTATAGAAGGACTTCTTTCTAATGCAGGCAATGACTTAATTTAAACGTAAAGTTGTATTCATACCAGTAATTATTAAGACCAAATCTGTATTTGCAAATTTCAGTCTTCACTTAAAATAAAGTTATCTCTCTATTATATAAAAAAAAATCTTGGGACGAGACGAAACGTGACTTTCTCAGAAAGACACTTTCATGTCCCGCAAGACTAGACTTTGTGCCAAGAGATTTAACCACGCCTGGGGCCGGAAAAAGACAAAGAGTAGATGACAAAGTAGAACGTCGTAAAGATTTCAAAAACATTGGCACGATACACATGCAGAGCAGTTTAGCGAAAATGGAAGTAGGAAAATTAAAAAGTCTCAAAAAAATGATAGTAAAGATTGCATTAGCGCAAACAAATGGAAATTATTACTTGGTGAAATAACAGAATAGCGGAAAGAGATCGAATAGTGTTTCTTCCCAACGAAGAGGCGTATCCGCGCGAATTAGAAAGATTTGTTGTTTGGTGAAAGCGAATTCCACATACGCTGTCACGCTTGGGTCACAGATACACAGGAGATTTTAGAGACAGAAATGTTATTCAGACACTTCAAACAAACATAAGTCTCTTTCAGGAGTGAATCAAGCTCTTTGTGTAGTTCGAGGGGATAGTTCCATCTCTCTGTTAAAAGAATAGAAAATCTTCCTCTTGATAGGGGCGCGCCTCGGGAGCAGAGGATGTCTCGGGGAGAAGAGAGATAAGGCAGTGAGACAAAAGGACAGCCGCTGTACAGGATTTTAAACATTCAAAGTGCTGCACGAGATGCAGATCATGCAGCAATCCTGCAGCTGATCGAGCAAAGAGGAGGTAAAAAAAAAAATATTTGTTTCACATTGTATCACCGTTTCAGAGGAGTGACTGTGTCTCCTTGGGTTATGTTCAGCCCCCCTTTTCACAACGGTGCGTTGCACAGGCTGGGGTTTTTGGCGAGCAAAGCAAGCAGGGGGCAAAGCCCCCAAGTAAAGAATTAAAGAACCTTTGTTTAGTTGTCATCTGCAACATAGATGAAAGAAATTCAGACTTAGTTTTAAATAATATCACAAGTCCATCCATCCATCTTCTAGTTTAATCCAAATCATGATCCCAATCCTAGCAGCAATCAGCATAGTTTGGGAACAAATCGGGAATGAGATGGCAGTTTATTGCAGAGTGCACAAGAAATCTGACAACGAGAGGAGACTATTCAGTCCATCAAGGCCATTGTTTAACTAATAGCTAAGATACCCCAGTACCTCATCTAGATACTTCTTAAAGGATGTGAAGGTTTCTGCTTCAACTTGTTTAGCCAGAGCATAGTGTCCCTTGATTTATATTCAATAGTTTTTAGGGTTGCACCTAATATTTTATTTGCCTTTTTAATCACTTCTGCTCATTGCTTAGATGATGAAAATATTGTGTGAAAATAATCCCCTAAATCCTTTTCAGAAGTTGCTTCCTATAGGACAAGGTTTCCCATCTTAACATTCCTCCATAAGATTTTAAATTTAGAGTCTCCAATTGGCCTAACCTGCACATCTTTTTGGAAGAAGCAGGGATAAAGCTAGTTAAAATTGTTGAGGCCATATATTGTATTTGTATAGTTAAAAAGTCTGATCTACTTCATGGCAAATATTCCTAATATTTGAGGAGAGATAATTACTTAGGGTGTGAGGACAGATGATGGAGAAGCCATTTTTTAAAGATGAATTCTTTTTTAAACTTTATATTACCATGGCAGGGTGTGTCATTATATAAGATGTTTTGTTCATATAAACATAATGACTAAAAAACTGCTACACCTGGGAAAAAAGGCCAAGAAACATATATGCAAAATATGAATGTGCAAATAAGGAAGCTCACTGTTTATGTACCTGTATATGCAGGCGACACTTTGAGAATGATAGTATGCACCTGTATAACTTTGCAACATTAAATGGATTGCTTCTTTTAAAATAATACACAAAATGCCAAGACATCCTGTTTTATATACTGCCTTTCCATGGTAGCCTCTGTCATGCATTTTATAAATTCATAAATGTACAATTGTTTATTTGTATTGTTACGAATGGAGCACCATAAGGTTAAGTGAATCATTTACTAGATGAACATTTTTTTACTAGATGAATTATTTTTTTCATAATTCATTGCAGCAAATGTGTTATACAACTGCATAATCTCCATGGCATTTGATACAAATATTCCAGTGCTCACAAAGTGCATGGATTTCTTTAGGAATAATGTATTTTTGGTCGCATGTGCTGGCACTCATGCACCACCTGCTGCACCTCTTCATCTAACTTGAAAGTCTTTTTGCCCATCACCTCTTTGAGTGGTCCATAGATGTGGTAATTACTTTGGAGCGAGGTTTAGTGCCAGTTTCTGGCTGGTGGCCGTTAACTCAGGTTTCATCTCCAGTAACAAATCTTGCTAGGAAGCTATCACCTTCTATTTCAAACTTGCCGACAGGCATCAGCATCTTGTTATTTCAACTCTGGAGTCATCTGCTGTGACACACACCTTGTGGAAATGGAGCACGTGGTTTCTGAGCCACGACCAATGCTCACCAACACACAACGGTTTTCTGTCACAAAGTGTTCAACATTTGCAATTGACGCTGCTGTCACTACTCAGTGTGTCTAACCCAGTCAAGAAGAGTCTGTTACAAAACTCACGGTCTTTTGGGACTTATGACACTTGCTGGAGTGACAAACGTGTGTCACCATACTGAACCTTCATTCACCAATGACACGCTCAATGTCCTTGCTAATGAGGTTACCAATTTACATTACAATGGTATGGGGTTAAACAAAATTTTAGGGTTTTCATTTGACCCACCATCATATATTGTCATTGTTGTCATGTGTACAGAGTACAGTGGAATGTGCTAATTAAAATGCACCACCTAATCCGGTACAATAATTAGTGAGTAAAGTTACCTTACCTTGAAACTGCTGCCTTCTTTACCTGAAAAATCTCAGAACATTTAAGTGTAGATGGAAAGAAACCATCTGTCTATCTTTATTTCAGCCTTCTTATTACTAGGGTGTTGTAGCGTGTTAGCCATTATGAATGTAGTGAAAAGTCAAGCAAAATGACACCTTTTGTTGGCTAACTAAAAAGATTACAATATGCAAGATTTCGAGGCAACTCAGGCCCCTTCTTCAGGCAAGACGTAATGAGTTTATGGCCTGAGTTGCCTCGAAAGCTTGCATATTGTAATCTTTTTAGTTAGCCAACAAAAGGTGTCATTTTGCTTGACTTTTCACAACCTTCTTATTGTAATTCATGGTTGCCATAAAGCATCAAGTGCAAGACAAACACTGACTCTGGATGGAATGCCAGTCTATTGCAGGCTAAACAGAAACATTATAAGCAGCTCCTGTAACTGAAGGTCAAGGTTAACTTTATCATTTCTTCCATTTTTTTCCTAAAACCCCGTAATTGCAATTCAGGGTTGCCTACTATTATTGAGAACAAGACAGGATCCAAGCTCAGACAAGATGTCGGCCTTCGGCAGGTCAAACAGAAGCATCAAAACATATTTTTGTAATTTAAAGTCAAGGTTAATTTTATTGTCCTATTTATACAGGACCCGCTGAATTGGTCTGAGGCTTGTTTGGGAGTATTAAGAGTAAAGTTAAACTTAGATGGGCTGCCACTCCACTACAAGCAAAATAGAAACATTAGAAAATAATAAAGGTAAACTTTAGTATTCCATCTATGTATTTTTTAGCTTTCTTATTCCAATTCAAAGTTGATCAGCAGTCTCCGGACCAAAGCTTAAACAAAATCTGGATGTGCTGCTAGCTCAATAAACGTTAAAATCAGTTTCTGCAATTCACTATCACTGTAAAGTTTATCGTCTTATCATCCATCCATTTCATGTAGCCTTATATTTCAGTTCAGGATTACATGGAGTCTAACTGAATGCATTAGTTACGAGACAGGAACCAACCCAGGACAGGTCACCACAGGATTTTTTGCAGATGAAACTCACTTACACCAGAGCAGTTTTGAGTCATCATGCCACCCAGGAGGAAAACCTGATGCAGTCTGCAAAAAAAACTTGCGCCATGGTAGAAGATTTGTTTTCCTGCAAAACAACAACTCCAAGCATGAAATATACTGTATAGCAAAGCTATTTAGGAATGGTTTTAAAACAACAAAATAATGTCCTAGAGTGGCTGGGTCAGAGTCGTGACATTAATCCAATGGAGAATGGCTTGACAAAAGGCTGTTTACTCACTTGACAGAGTCTGAGAGTTTGGCAAAATAAACTGGGAAACAATGGCAGTGTCCAGGAGTGCAAAGTTGTGCACACAGATTTCAGGCTGTCATGGCTGCAAAAAATGCATCTACTAAATACTGACTTTAAAGGGTGTGAATACTTTCGAAATGAATTATTTTGTGTTTTATATTTGTAATTAATTTAGACCACATGCACAGATCTGTTTTTAAGTTTGGCATGGAAGAAGCAGGCAGTGTAGTGTGGTGGTTAAGGCTTTGGACTCCAAACCCTGAGGTTGTGGGTTCAAATCCTGTGACTGATGCTCTGCAACCATGAGCAAGTCACTTGACCTGCCTTTGCTCTGATTGGATAACCAAAACAAATGTAACCAATCTTTATATATAATCTTCATTTGGATCTTGATCTTTGTTTCTCCGCGAATTCCATGCATGCGTAGACCACCTTCCAGTTTAGTACGTTGTTGTTACT
This sequence comes from Erpetoichthys calabaricus, assembly GCF_900747795.2. Taxonomy (NCBI): domain Eukaryota; kingdom Metazoa; phylum Chordata; class Cladistia; order Polypteriformes; family Polypteridae; genus Erpetoichthys; species Erpetoichthys calabaricus. Next base: position 82,321,539 of record NC_041409.2, read on the forward strand.
CACAGATGTCAACAATGTGCCAGAATAACGAAAGGGGTGGTGGACAGTGTTACGCTGGTTAGCTCCTGAGGCCTGGTTAGAGAATGAGATTGCCGAAGATAAAAGGTACGTGCCTACGTAACATATGGATGCAAGAAAGACAGTGGGTAAAATGAATGACAACGTAACAGCACGTTCCTGAAATTATTATTGTTACGTTGTAGCCGGCGAGTGCTGCGCGTCTCACAGTTGTACTGCGGCTTGCTCACATGTCAGTGAAGTGATCCCTATTTATGCTTTAAAGAGCCTGGATACCTATGTGTCCCCCTTTTATAACCATTGCTCCGTGTATATTGCCTTACTCTTTGGATTGCCACAAAGCAACCTGCGAGATTGGAGAAAGGTTGAGAAGAGATTGTGAGAGGAAACAACAGCATCGTGAAAACGAGATGGACTGTGAACGGAGAGAAGCAGAAATGCTCCTACACCACCACATAATTACTATTCGGACAGTGATTCCGAGTAGGCCATTCCTATCGAATCAATGTCCAAGGGTTTTCTTTTGTAATTTTGTTTCCCTTATAAAAAATCATAAAGCTGTGCGACGAAGGGCCCAGTTCACGACTGGCAGCCGCGTTTAAACAGGGAGCCCTTCACAGACAACTTTAACACGCACAACGTAGTTGGGCGCACATGGCTAGTTGTATCATAAAAGTTGTAAGTCTCCTTGGATAAAGGAATCAGCCAAATAAGTAAATGTAAATGAAGAGTCTTTTTCTGTTGACCAGTGTCAAAAAAGGCAAATTAAAACCACTGTGATTCAATATTGTATAATAATAAATTGTTGAAAACTTCCAAGGGGATAAAGTCTTCTTATAAGCACTGCAATTCACAAGTTATTTCAGAGCTTTGTTAATTTTTGTCTCAAGCAGTACATACCTGTGTCTCTTAGCTATGCAATGTGGTGGAGGGGCTCGGAGGTCAAATCACATAGCTTAAGGCCACTGTTTTAAATTCCTCTGGAATATTACAATGCAAGCCTTGGCTTTAATGACATATACCTTATGTTAATATTTAAAGTAATTTGGGATGTTTTTTAATAATTGAAAGCATGATATTACATAAAGTTTCAATTGTTGGTTAAATAAAACCTATTCAAGCATAATTGTTTTCAGTGACTTCTTGGTCAGTACCTTTGCTGAAGCATAGATAAAAAGTTATGGGATAAAGCAAAGGTATGAGACTTGTTTCGACAAGTTAATCTAATATCTGCAGTATTTCATTCCTAAAGGAGAGACATCTTCATAAAAATGTCAATCTCTGGCGATGAGGAATAGGTTGTAGCTTTGTTTTTTTTTTCTTTAAATGCCCCCAAAATGTAGGCCAGTTTCTTAAATGGTCTATGCCTGGCACCCTGTTTTTATATACAGTAAATCAGATGAAATCTGGCCAGCATGATTTTGGTCATATAATTAAAGAATGAGATTGTCTTTTGCTGCCTCTTTCCAAGGCTGAATTCTGCCTTTTTCATAACACTGTCTGGGTAGGCAGCAGCCTCAATAACTGTAAATTAGTTTAGGCTGATTCAATGATGAATAAATGGGTGTTATTTTGTTACTGTGGCAATGTATCGGTATTTACAAAGCAGTCTAATGACACAGAAAGTACATTAGAGAAAATAATTGAAGTTGATCGAGCACGCTTTTATTTATATTTGTGCAGCCAACCAGAGACACACCCCTGTATGTGAAAAATCAACAGTTGTGCCATACTGAGATGTGGGGCTGTTTGGTGAACAATCGAAAGACACATTTTGTAATTTTATAGTCAGATTGTGACCCCCTAATCTATTAGGGGGAATAAATAGGGAGTTTCCATACCTAAATTTCACTTCTTGTCTGCCTCTCTGCCCTGTCAGCCCTTAATTTAGATTCAGTGAGCACTGGCAAGAAGTTGCCAGTCAAACCGCAAGTAGGGTTAAATTCAGGGCCATCCCTCGAATTACTTCAATAGTCCCCAATTCATAGAACCCTCGGTTGGCATCAGGATGGTTTTGCCCCCACTGATGTAGAGAGCCTGTAGGAATTATCGTCTGTTCCCTGCATTATTCTGTATTATTACTGTTAGAAATATCCATCCATTATCCAACCCGCTGAATCCGAACACAAGGTCACGGGGGTCTGCTGGAGCCAATCTCAGCCAACATAGGACACAAGGCAGGAACCAATCCCGGGCAGGGTGCCAACCCACCGCAGCTGTTAGAAATAAATAAAATGAATATTTTACACATTACGCTTTAGGAAGGCAATAGAGTGTAGTGGCTAAACGACTGGACCTCACACCACAAGGTTGTTGGTTTAATTCCCACCTCTGAAGCACTATGTGACTCTGAGCAAATCTTTTTAACTGTTTGTGCTTCATTTGTAAAATATGTTTTAGAAGATTATGTAGGGTCACGTGTACAGAGTACAATGAAAGTCTTATTTGCACATGCTAGTCAACAACATGTATGAAAACAGCTGTATCCGGATCGAGGATTAAGGCATACGCCAAATATACAAAGATGGTGATTAGAATATTTGTACATACAGACTGAGAGTAGGTGTGAGCATTAGTGTGCCCTGCAATGGACTGGCATTCCGGCCAAGACTATGATGATTGTGTTGATGATGCTGGGATAAGTTCTGGCCTTGCATCGCTATGACAGAAAAAGTTAACCAAATAGACTGGTGAAGGAAGTGTTTGAAAAAAGTTGATTTTATCTTGTAAACACCGTGGCAGTGTTCATACTTTATTGAAAATATGAACAGTCTAAAAATGTGCAGAAAACAAACAGTCAATCAGCAGGACTGAGAAGATGGGGAAGATACTGCCTGTATGTGGCTAATCTAACAGTTAAATAAAATAATACGCCCAAGAAAGGAATTAATGCATATTGCTTTACTAATTTAAAACTAGAACAAATATTACAAGACGGTTGCCAAGTTGACATTTGTGGTTGGTGCTGCTGCCTCACAGGTCTCCAGAGTCATCTCTTCTAATCCCTTCCTGGTCATTGTCTGTTTAGTTTGCACTTATTTTCTGTTGGTTGTTCTCTAGCTATTCTGTTTTGTCTCCCTTATCCCAAATGCACACATCCTTGGTATGTCAGCAGCTCTATTCTGGCCCAGTATAGGTGTGAGTGTGCCCAGAGGTGGACTGGCACCCCCTTCTAGTGTTGTGTTTTGCTTGTTGCTTACTACTGCTGTGATAGGCTATAGTACCAGAACTGGATTAAACTGGTTCAGTAATGGATCAGTGAGTGAGTAGATGGATGTCTACTGATGCACCATATTTTTACAGTACAGTTCATATTTACTTACCATGATCTCTGCTATTAGTAAATGAAAATTTACATTTTCATGAGCTATATATCTTGCTCTATTTTGAAATAGTAACTAAAATAGAATAAACACAACAAAGAACTAGAAATTATAAATGAAATTTTAGTTTCCAAGTATAATTTAAAAAGCTATTTAAATATCCCATTCTTTGACTTGATTTATTCCAGATCAGGTTTATGAGGGGACTACTCTGCAGTAGCAGACACATGGTAGAAGCCAACCCTTCCAGCGTGCCAGTTCATCGCAAGTCAAGCCCACTGGTAAGGAACATGTTTTTAAAGTATGGAAGGAAAGCCTATGTAGGCACAGCGGGGAGTGACTTGGATGGAAATCACACCGAGGACCCTGGAGCTGTGAGGCAAAGGTGCTAACCACTGCACCGCTAGGCCCCTTGGAGTTTAAACTTCACAGTTTTCTTAATTACAATTGTCATTTGTTTAGTGAAACTCCATGAAGAATTGGCATACCATCTAGTGCTGGCTCTGTTATGGTACAGCCTCAAGTTTATTTTAGTTTGTTTAATCTTTTTGTTTTTATGTAAATATATTTTTCATATTATGTTATTAATTCTGTTTTTGGTATTGTTTTATCTATGTATTTTTGTAATGTTATAAATTTCTTTGATATTGTGTTTATTAATTATTTCACTATTCTGTGTCTTTAGTTTCTATGTAGTATTTTGTGTTATCTGCCCTATCTCCTTCATGTGGAGCAAAATGAGACAGGACCACCTAATGAGTCAGCTGGTGGACTGCTCCAGCAAGCATTTAAGGATTGCTTTGTTTTGATTCCTGCATTTCATTTATGAGCATTGCTTGTTGGACATTTCTGATTTTGTCCCATAGTTCTTGAATAAGGTTATTTTTATCTAGATGTGTTCACCTTAGATTATGCCTACTTTTTGCTTCATTTTTGTTCTGTGTGTTTTCCCTTCTTGCCTTTTGTGCTGTTTTTTTTGACTAATAATCTTTCGGATTATAAAATATTTTTTAAATTTTTTGAATTTTAGGTTTTACAGTTTTTCTCTTTGTGACCATTTGGTTATTTTTGAACTTTTAATAGGCTCAGCCCCATTTCTGAGCCTGTGTAGGCTGAAGCCTGCCTTTGAGTTGGGGTGAGGCCAAATTCACAGATCCAGATCTAAATTAAGGGCAGGTCTGGCCTTGTGTGAAGGTTTGTGGAGGCCTACTTCCCTTGTTGTGCTTTGTTGTGGCAGGGCTACACAACAGGATCTAATTGGCAAGATAAGCCACACCTCCATGTGCTTAATGAAATTTCAAAGAATGAATAGATGAATGCTGAATAAGTTCAGTTCTCTTTCCATTCTCTGTGCCCTCTGAAGGTGCTTGCTGCCACTGACATTTTTTTTCAAGTGAAAAACTCAAAAGACTTTCATAATGGTAATGGTCAAACACATATGCTTGCCCCACTTAAGTATGCAAGCCCCCGCAATTATATGATCACAGTATAATTAGGAAATGCATCACGTGAGAGGAGTTAGCAAAGGCTTAGACCAACAGCTAAACCTTGAGCCTAAAGAACAGACTTACAGGACTTTGTTTTTCCACATTAAACAAGTTGGTTGACCTTTCAGAGGTGAACCTGACTGGATCATTCCTGCCCACTCTGCTTTGTGATCTGATATGAAAGCTAAACCAGATTGTCTTGCACACTTGCTGTAACAATCAAGCCCTGCATGCCATTGTTAACTCCTGCACCACCTGACAACCCTACAAAATTGTATATACTGTCAACTGGTGGTGAACACAATTCTAAGCAAGTTTGTGTAATAGTTTAAATTTTTCTACAATGCACAAAGGGACAGATTGAATGATTCAGTCACACAAGAAATCGGTGGTTGGTATTGGACTTCTTAAATTGATCTATCTATCTAACAGTTTTATTTTAAATAGTTAACACAATCTTAAGGTGATTCACAGAATGGGTTGAATTGTTTCTGTGAACATGACTTGGTTAGAGTCACACCAGGAGTCAGTGCTGGCCACATTCCCTGCCTGTAAAACTGATTTAGCTCTTGACGTGATGCTTTTTGTTCTGGGCTTCCTGAGGGCTGAAGTGTTTTTTCCCTCTGCTTAATGTATGAGCTCACTTTTGTAAATGAATCTGACTTTTATTCTAACTAACAGATCAAGACTGACTTGGATGAGCTTGCACTAGCTGAATGGGTTTCTGTTTGATACTCTTTTCTCATTTTTAAAGCCTAGGCTTCAACAGAGGTATAATGGCAGATACCTTTACCATCTCAAAATACTGGGACCCAGAAAGTGTGATGCTTTCTTTACATGTGAGTTTTTCTTGCTCAGCCTGTACTCATGTGGGTGGTTTTTATCCACTTCAGTTTGATGCTAACACTCATTTGTCCCAGGCCTGTGGTACCCTATGATAAATGTATCCAGTGTGGTTTCCCATTCCATACCGCATGCTGCCAGTATGGATGCCTATGATATAGAGATTGTCTTGCTGATGGCAAATAATTAAGAGTGAAAGGCAGGGGAAAAACTCTAAGCTGGTAAGACTGGAAAAAGTGAGGCTATTTGGATTATTGATAATTACTGTATACACTTCATTGCTGCAAAGGATTTGTGCAGTAAGAAAACACTTTAATGAAATTTCTTTTTCATGGATTTCATTTAGCCATCCATTTCCTGAACAACTTAAACCAATGTAGAGTCTTGGAAGCCCCGATTCTATCACAGCAGTATCAAGCCCAAGGTGAGAACCAACCCTGGATGAGGTCCCAATCCATCCCAGCACACACTTACACACTCCCTCTCACCAGGCCAATTTTAAAAAAAAAAGATTGTTTGCATATTTAGTAGTATAAACTTGCTTGTAGGCAAAATATAGTAAAAGCAAGTCAGTAAAACCAGTTCATGACATCATTTAAGCCGATGATGGTTTTTGAATAAACAAATGTTTTATTTCTAATGCTGCCAATACTTATTTCAAACACAATGCTATTCTTACTAGAATACTTACATTAGTTAAACTTTTCTTTGTATGATAAAAAATATTTCAGAATCAGAAAATTAGAATTACCCATACTGCGTATTCTTTCATCTTCAGATGTCTTGTACAGAAATTATCAGTTTATATCTATCCTCCTAACAGATATGATATTTCTCCTTGAGTGTTTCAAGAAACAATTTGCCAACCAAAAACCCACATTAGCATTTAAACCATTGTCTCTCTACTTCATTGATTAATCTTCTCCTCATTAAGGTTATTAAACCCTGCTCATTAATAACAGCTCTACTGCTGGTGGTACTCAGTGAGTATGGATGAGCCTTGTTGCTAGTGAACATCTTCTCTCTGAGGAGACTGGCAAAAAGTTTCAGGAGAATATATAAAGTTAGTAAACACCTGTCTGTACATTTGAAAATAACTAAGAAATAAAAAGTGGATATGAACATCATTTTTAACAGCAATATAAACCAACCAACAATTATTTAATATACAAATATTATATTTATAATTAGCAGCCACACCACATGTACTTCAGAACAGGTAACCCACCTGAAGCTAAGCCCAGCTAGTATTTTGATGGGAGACCATCTAAGAAAAGCTTGGGTTGCTGCTGTAAGAGGCCAACCAGGGGGCTTACCCTGTGGTCTGTGTGAGGATCCCAATGCCCCAGTACAGTCACCAGGACTGTGTTGTAAAATGTTGCCATCCATTGGATAGACATAAAAGCAAAGTTCTGATTCTCTTGTGGTCATTAAATATTCCTGGGCATCCTTTGTAAAAAGTGGGATGTATCCTGATGTTCTGACTAAATTGCCCACCAAACTCTGGTCATTCTGGCCCTCTAATCATCTCCTGTCCCTTATTGTCTAACTATCTCTCTCACCTCACCACCACCTAATTGCTGATGTGTGGTGAGTGGACTGTGCAAAATGGCTGCTATCATATCATCCAGGTGGATGCTGCACATTGGTGGTGGTTGAAGTGGCTTCCCCCTGTCCATTTAAAGCGCTTTGAGTAGCACTATATAAATTCAAAGAATTATTATTATTACATATTGCTGGGGTCCATATATGTTTATCAGTTTCAAACCACTTTATTTCCTGCCTGTGTCTGGATATGTACTCACCATGTAACTATCAATTTGTAAATTTTGCGTTTGTATCCAACTGTGACCTTGTCAAAGTGCTCTACATAAATAAGTTGCCTGAAACTGTTAAAACTAACCATCTTTCCATCTTCTGAGCCTGTTTTGTTTATCTCAGGTTGCCTATTTTAGCAGCATCAGGTGCATCCAATACCACTCACACAGAGCAAAGTTAAAGCCACCAACTGACTTTACCTTGCAAGTCTTTGGTGTGTGGAAAGAATCTGGAGTATCTGGGGAAAATCTGTACAGGCAAGGGATGAATATGCAACATCCTCACTGACACTGACTGAATTGAGAATTGAATTCAGGTGATTTGGGCTGTGAGGATACAGCACTATCAATTGTGCTACCATGCTACCCATGTATTTTTTAACAATTTCACCCAATTAGGACTGATATTGATTTTGAAAGCTCTGTGATTGACTGGCCTTCTATCCAGTATTGGTTGTTGCCTTTCCCTGATGTTGGCAGGATAGGTTCAAGCTCTATGTGACCCAATAATTGAAAATGTAGGCTCAACTATTTAAGATAGATACTTATAACAGGTTAAAACACATCTTACTTGTTTTAAACAAATAAATAAATAGAAAAAAACTCAAGTAAGATATTCATTATGCATAAAACGCTCCAGTTTCACAAAGTGGTAGACTACAACAGGAATTGTTATGCACTCTCTAGAAAGAGGTACATCGATAATAAATTCTTCCGTATGAGTGAAAATTGATGCTGCAGACATGGAAAAAGTAGACAAACAGAATATGAGTTCTTATAGACTGTGAGGTTTCACAATTACATCAAATTGCCATATTTTTTGTGTTACTGAGCATTATTTTTAGGGGTCACCACCATTTTTTGAGTTGGTTTCATGGGCACTGCCATATTATTTGTAGCAGCAAACTCATTGGTAGTCATGTGGTTGGTGACTTATGATGTCATCTTACTTCTACTATGAAAGACAGCAGAGCTCATTGGTTTGTGTCCAAGCTTTGGATTCTTTACTAATACTTAGGGGTAAATTATACAAGCTAGTGTGAGAACCTTTTTACTATGAATAAAGGCCAGGTCACATTACATAACTTTTCCAGTGATTTTCGGTTGCAGACTTCACTTACATAATCTTAGTTAGTTGCGGCACTTGCGAAGCTACCATGATTCCCAGTCATGTGGGTTGACATACCCATTGACTCAGTCCAGCCAGTCTGCATCTCACCCCAACCAAATTAAGTCTGATTTTGTCTTAAGCCATAGGGGTAAACTTATGTACATATGAGAGCTAACAACCAGTGAGTGCTCACTTAACAGTACAATACATGCAATGCAGCTATGAGGAATAAGGAACGCAGGTGAATTGGACCTGACAAACAGGAAAACGAATCGTCTGTTTGATGTTGCATGTTTTACATGCCACAGTATAATGAAGAAAATGGAAGTAAAAAAGAGCAGAGGTTGCAGCGAAACTTGTCATACCTGTAAAGCCTTTGCTTGGGCACCGGCTCCATCAGGCAGCACACAATGATTGTTAGAAAAAGGAGCGAGACTTTGGAAATGGGAAACTGCAATGGAAAGTCATCATGCAAGTCTCTAATTTGACATACCTTTCATTTCTAGTTAAATAATCTAACATACTCGGGCAACAAGATTACATACTACAGTTGTCAAGTTTGACATCCCCTCCATCTACAACAACAATTCTCAAACTTCTTTAGAATTTCTTGCGTGGCGGTCCCTTTAAAAATTGTTCGATGGCTCGCGGACCCTTTTATTAAAAATTTTAAAAATCAATATTATTTCAAGAAAATTGAGGGCGCCAAATACTTTGCACAAGGGTGCCACATACCCACTGCGCGGGACTGCATAGGTACAGGCTGCTGTGAATAGAACATTTTTTGACAATTATTTATTCAGAAAATATTACGTACATCTTAGGTATTAAATTTAAGTTAAAATTTTAATGGGATGGATGCATCTGCTTTGCCTTAACCAGTTCTTGTATGTTTGGCTTTGTTTTTGCCAGCGCAACTCTCATATCATTTGTCTCGTCTAATCTGTTTCGAGATTTTGTTCTGATAGTAAGTAGTGTGGAAAAAGCCGTCTCACACTCATAAGTGGTTGCAAATGGAATCAGCACTCTTAGAGCCATCTTTGCAACATCGGGATAGGACTGTGCCATTTCAATCCAAAAATCACTACAACACATTTCACAGAAAACATGTTTTGCACCCCCATCATTTATCAAATCAATAAACTGTTCTTAAATTAAATTGTCCTCCGAAGGCATGTCACTAATGAAAAGTACAAACGAGTTATTGATAAATCGTTGGTGTTTTTCAAATTCTCGTAGGTCAGGAAAATAGTGAGAAATTTCTTCGCTAAGAATTGATACATGCTGTTTCATCACCTCAAGGATATCGTCATCGACGTTAAGCTCATTTTCATCAATATATGTGTTCAGCTGTGGAAATGGGGCAAAGTTCTTATTCTCTACCTTTCCATGCCATAGTTTGAGCTTCATTTTGAAAGCTGTCAGTTTTTCGTGACAGTGGAGCACTGTGATATCTTTTCCTTGCAGTGCCAGGTTGATAGAATTCACAGATTCAAATATGTCGACCAAAAATGACAGGGATATAAGAAAACGGACATCAGAGAATTTAGCATGCATGTCTGGTTTGGCATCTTGCAAAAAGTGCTGAATTTCTTCATGTAGTATGAAAACTCTCTTTAAAAGTTTCCCTTTGGAAAGCCACCTCACGTGTGAGTGCAACAAGAGTGTTTCACATTTTTGAATCGCTTTCTTAGCATAACTCAGAAAACAAACAAGAATTAAGTGCGTTAGATTTAATGAAGTTTACTGCTGTAATCACTTGATTGAGAACATTTTTCAACTCATCAGGCATGGTTTTCACCATTAAGGCTTGGCGATGAATAGTACAGTGTGTACCGCCTTTTAGCAATCGCTTTATTTTGAATTGTCTCATTATGAACACTTTTACTTAACTTTCATTGAGCAGGCAATTTCACCACTTAAAAGCACAAAAAATGTAAAATATGTTGTTTGTTGATTATCTGTATCCACCTTTAGCACTCTTATTTGCTTCTAAAATATACGAAAACTGTTTGCGAGTGTTTTGATTCTACGAAAGAATCGATAATTTTTGATTATGATAAAAATATTAAGGACTGGTTTGTGCCGAGCAATAACGGTGGGAAAACAATGTGGAGACAGTGAATAACAGAACAGCGGATTAGTGGCCGGGTCTAGGTGGTGGGGGTAACAACAGAGCTCAGTCACTTACTTCCCCTCGGATAATAAAGGTTAATAATTATAAAACTATAAATAGTATAAATATGCAATCATTTCTCATGGTCCCACCAAAACCGCTTCGGGGGACTGTGGACCCCAGTTTGAGAACCGCTGGTCTAGAAGTTATATAGCGTAACATTTAGTTAAATCTGACTGCAGTTCCTTTGTTTTGTGTTTATGAGCACCATCTGTTTCTTCAATTACAACCTACCTGCCCCTTGAACTACTCCATCTCCTGGTCGTACTTTCTTTGATATCAACTATCTGGCACACAATCCCCCTTTTTGTGGGCCTAGCAATATGGTCTTAAACAACTGCATTTCTTTCCAATAAAAAAGACACCAGAACCTACTAGCATAGTAGCTAGAAGCTGAAGTCTATTTCCAATATTTTGATATTCTTTTTTTAGGGCATACATTTATGCTTTGGCTGAAGGTGTGTGTGGTAGTTTATCTCTAGGGTAGCTACAGGGTGTTTTGAGGATGATAGCAGTGTTAGTTGTTTGCAGAGCTGGTCTTAGAATCCTTTATGGCATGATGGCAATGTAGTGGAGTCATGATGGTGATATTTTGGAGTGCTTTATGAAGACAGATAAAATACTTTTTACTCTGAACTTTTATCTTTCTTAATGTCCATTTAATTGTTTTGTTATTTTTCTCTCAGCCAGGCATACATGAGAATAATTGACATTCTTGGATTGTTGATGAAAAACTACGGTTTCTCTACGTAGGTCAATAACCCCAGAAGCAATATATTTCCCATCTAATGCTTTCACAATAAATTGGATTTGTAATCTTTGTTAATGTGATTTCCAGTTTTTCTGCCAACTTAGAACTGATGCAATTTTCAGCTGTTGCTGAGTCAATGAATCGCCAATCCAGAGTAATTTATCCTTCTCTGGGTCGAGAGCTCAGTCACTGACAATTATTACAATTAATGTTTTAAGTAGTGAGAGATCCACACATTAAAAGCAATTTAACATTGCATTTGCACAGTCAAAACAACCTATTCACGCACAAAACACTGACTAAGCCTGTGTCTCTAAACCTCTTTGATCGTAGATTAAATGTGGCTGCCTTAAGTCAGGTCTGATAAGAAAGAGCTGCTGTGAGAAATCTGAATTCACAAGGCTCTTCGGGCCACCCTGAATCCAACTGCACTACCTATTTGAGTGTAAATGTCAGTAAAGTTGTCAATCTGAGACCTTAATTTAATACACGCAAATCTACAGCCAAAATATTACAGTTCTAGACACCTCAATGCTGTCTAATAATGTATACAAGGTCATTGCTTTAATTCATGTACATCAAAAATACATCTTAACTTTCTTAAGAAATAATTTCTACTGTGATACATGCTAAATCCAAAGAGCAGTAGCCAAAGTCAGAACTGCATTGTCATATATCAAGTCAAGGAGAGCTGATGACCTCAACAGCCACCATCAAACTTCCTCTGCTAAGTAAACAAGAATAGTTAGTTGAAATAGATGAAAGAAAGATTCCAGCCATAAACCTAACTTGTAAGGAGTAC